>NC_141476.1:0-1200000 GCF_009769465.1 Tauraco erythrolophus | reverse complement strand
TATTTTCAACCACCAAACACAGACCTACAAGGAAGCCTGAGAACCCAAGGCGAGGCGTTCGCCGAGACACACAGGAAGCACCGTGAGGACTGGTTTTGTTTCCATCAAATATTCAGCAGTTTATGAAAATTTAAAATGGAAAACTGATTGAGGGAATACAGTATTAAAAGGTAAACCTTGACTGCTGCGCTGCGCACGGCATCGGCGCGCAGAGACCATCACGGGCTGCTGGGACGAGCCGCTCCCTGGCAGCCCGACGTGGCAGCCCAGGAGGACACGGCGTGGTGGGTTGTGCAGACACAGCAAGTTGCTTTCCCCACCTCTTGCCAGCCACTGACGCTCATGCAAAAGAAGTTAAAGCTGTGTTTACCACTTTCCTGTTAGTATTTCCCAACATAAAAGCACAGTTTCAGTTGCCTCAAACACATTATCTACAGTACATCTACAAGGGTTTATCTTCTGTCACCTGTGGGAGACAACATATGCAGAAGAAAACTGTTTTACTGATATAAGGTCTGTTACACAGTAAAACTTGGTTATTCTTAACTTGCACGTAACTGCGATTCAGCTTTACTTTTTGTGTCTTGTTCGGGGCTCTTCTGCTCCGAAGCCCACGAGTGATTGGTGCGGTCTGCCCTCCACAGTGCAAGAACGATAAAAGACCTGGTGACGTTAAACACCAGGTTTCATAGAATCATAGAATGGTTAGAGTTGGAAGGGACCTCAAAGATCATCTAGTTCCAACTCCCCTGCCATGGGCAGAGAAATCCTCCACTACACCAGGTTGCTCAAAGCCTCATCCAACCTGGCCTGCCCCAGGGATGGGGCATCTACACTTCTCTGGGCAACCTGTGCCAGCGTCTCACCACCCTCAGAGTGAAAAATTTCTTCCTTAGATCCAATCTAAATCTGCCCTCTTTCAGTTTAAAGCCATTGTCCCGTGTTCTATCACTACAGGCCCTTGTAAAAAGTCCCTCTCCAGCTTTCCTGCAGCCCCTTCAGGCACTGGCAGGCTGCAATAAGATCACCCCGGAGCCTTCTCTTCTCCAGGCTGAACAGCCCCAACTCTCTCAGCCTGTCTCCATAGCAGAGGTGCTCCAGCCCTTGGATCATCTTCGTGGCCTCCTCTGGACCCGAGGAGGGGTTTCTTGCTTGTGACAAGAAATAGTGGCCTGGGACGGGACCAGGCTGGAAGGTGAAGCTACTCTGACAAACCAAAAACTCTGAAGCTTTGGTCACACACATGAGTTCTCGAGCCGGGGAGGCCTTTTTCCATGGGAATATACCTGCACACACACAGAGGACTGGAAGCTACTGGGAGGGGGGTGGTGGTGCAGAACCAGAGCACCGATAAGCAATAGTTTTAAGACTCTCCTAATGATCTTCACATTAAGCTTTGCTTTTAGCAGCACTGTGGAACAGGATTAAGTACTGCCAACCCACGCACACGGGACTTGGGCTGAGAAACTACATACGAGCGTACGTACAAGATAAATAATTTTAAATGCTACGTCGAACTCTGGGGCAGTAAACAGATGAGAGCAGTTCTCCGAGGGGTTGCTGGATCTTTCTTTACAGATACGAAATAGAAACTACATCTCTAAGATTATGCTCTATCGGAGAACAGGCAATTAAAACTAGGCCACAGTGTTTGATTTTCAATATCTCATTTAAATCTTGTAACAGAGGTCAATTAATAGCCTTGGAAAAGTTTTCTAAAATTTAATGCTGCTTCACCGCAATACTTTTTATGACTTTTTCTACTGCACAGCCTTTCTTCTTCCCTTTGAAATCAGGTAATATTATGGAAATATTATCTTTGTCAACGCGGGTAAAGTTGATGATGTTATTGATTTCAGATAGCCTTCAAGTTTGAGACAAATTTCCACATCAGTCCAGAGGTACAGAACAAAGATTTCCAATGTACTAAATTATTTAGAAAAGTCATTTCTAAATAGAGGGGTGCAAAGTGTCCGCGAGCAGGAGCGGGGTGGTGGTGCCCCAGGGCTGGCGGAGCAGAGGGGAGACGGACGCGGAGGAGAGCGGAGAGTCACGGACTGAGCAGACTGGGAAGTCTCAGAACAAATGAATTTTAGTTCTCCCCAGCCCCACTCCTGTCCCTGCCCCAGCCTTTCACAGCAAACACCCCAAAATGCCCTCCAGAATAAACACCATCGGCTTCGAGACCTGATTTTGTTTCTCTGTTCCTAAAATAGGACAGCCTGCATGCACGGAAAGATCCGCTACTCCCCAGCGATCACAGCACCTCTGAATTCAAGAACTTTACTAGAAAAAAGGATTATTTTTTTTCCAAATAACTCTGAATGTCACTCATTACTGTAAGACCTCAGCCAAGGATGGTTTATGACCAACACTAGCTGCTAAGAGAACATTTCGTGTGCTACGGGGGGGATACACAAACATCAGGCACGTACCTACGTTTAAAAAACCTTTCAAATGTCCTGGACTGGGGTGATGGCGGTCTCGGCTGGTGCCAGGCTGTATCCCAGCCTGGGCATGGGTCCCACAGCCCCCCAGGAGAAGGCTTTCTTCTTTCTTTCTTCCTTCTCATGGTTAAATGGAATTTCCTGCGTTGCAACCAGGAAAATGAGAGTGACCTGTGTTTGCAATTCAGACTTTCCTCGAGCCCATCCAGGTGTGCGGGGCATCACTTGTCTTGGCCACACGCCTCAAAAGTACTCTGTGCTCAAATGCCACGTATAGATTCCATACAAAGGAATTGCACTGTTAGCACCTCTCATCGTATATAATTTATATGTCTTAAAGAGTCTGCACGCAGAGAGAGAGTCGCCCCAAAGCTGAGGCCAGTGACGTACCCAGAAACAATGAACGTTGATCCATGTGGCAGGGGGGAGGGAGGAGGAATTTCCCAGCACCAGCCTGGCTGCACGGTGGGGCCAGGGCCTGATCCTGCACCAGCCTGGAGATCCCTGGTGGCAGCTCTGGTCCGGATCCAGCTCTTTCACTGCCACTGGAAGAAAAAAAAAAATAAATCCTTTAATAAATCTGTAATTTCTACCTAAAATGATACTAAACACCCACATCAGTGAGGACAAAACAAAGGAAAAGAAGCGTTTTTTTAGATTTCACTATTTCATGCTGTTCCAGTTGACGGTAGGGGCCAACCGCCCGCACCGCGGTGGGATCCAGGAACTTCAGCTGGTGCAACCAAGCAGCACGACAATCTATCAGATCTAAGCTGTAATCCTTTTATGTTGACGGAAATTAAACTTTTATTCTTGCTGGGGATACGGGAGACTGAAATTCACTCTGAGAAAAAATCTGGGGTTTTATTTTTGGCTCCACTTTCAGAATTACTCAGCACAGAGCGTTTTTATGCTGCAGCTCCATTATGTGAAAATCGGGAATAACGTTTTTCTCTCCAGGACTCTACATTTACTCTCTGAACGTTTCACTGAGAATATGACATGATTTAGACTGCGATGCTTTTAAAAAAACACGCCTAATTTTCAGGACCAAATTCTACCCGGGAAAGCGGCCGCAGGGAGCCAGGTCAGCACTGCGCTGGTGGGAGCGGCCACCAAATGACTGAAACTCGTCAAAGCTCACTGCAAATTATCTCATTACGTCCTTTCAGATCAGAAACTGTCTCTCAGCAACCAGCCGCAACGCGGGTGGTGAAGAACGGATCTCTTCCAAATGTTTTTTTTTATAATTAGCAGGGTAGCGCGGTGCCCGGTGTAACCGCTGGCATCACCGACACGCATCAGGTGTGAGATCTCAGACCACTCCGGGCCCCCCCCAGGGATGGAGTCCCGGGACGGGTGGCACTGCCAACAGCAGCCTCGGGCTCGCTGCCTGCACGGGAGCAAACCTGCAGAGCTGCTGGTGGCATCACCGGTGCTGCAGGAGCGTGGTGCTGCCCGGGGTGGGCGACTGGCTGCGTGCCAGCGCCGCGGGGCTGCCCATCAAACAGCCCTGGGTGGGGGCTGCTGAGGTTACTGACCTTATTGCTGTGGGGTTGATTTACCCCACTACATGGAGCTCGTAGCAGCACCTCCACCGGGACAAGCCATCACTTTTCTTTCACGTTGAGTACTGCAAAGCCGTTTCATAGTGAGTGGGCTCCATGGGCAGCCTGGTGATCTCGGGAAAGGCAGATGGCATTTTATATTCACAAGGGTGATCTGAGATGACACCCAGCCGTCTGCTGGGAACCCTAATCCAGGAAGAGCACTTGGGCAAATTAAGTGGGGCCTGGACTTCTCCTGGGCAGGGTGGGCTGGGGAAGGGCGGCTGCATGGCCTGTGCTGTGCTGCTGCGTGGTGCTGCATGGGCAATGCTGTATGGGCAACGCTGCGTGGTGCTGCACCCAGCACCGCTTGCTGGAGGCGGCCAGGGCACCCTTCGGGCAGGCAAAGGCATCTGCTGTCTCTCCCCGGGCGTTCCCAGGGAGATACGTTCTTGTAGAGTCCTTGCTGAGCCTAAGGCAAACGTAAACCAGAGTAAGCGTTCACAAATTCCAGCACAAATTATTCACAAATTCCAGCACAAATTATTAAATAGAGGACGAGTGTCACAACCTGAAAAGGGCACCCGACCCCTGAGCTGCCCACCGCTCTCCTTCCATCTGCAGCTCCAGCCCTCGCAGAGCTTCACTAAATGCTCTCATCAGCTCCTGCGCTCCAAGTCGAAGTAGTTCCCTAGTTTGGCTGAAGCATCCAGGCCAGCTCTGCTTTGGGGTCTTTTTTTCCCCCCCTCTTTTCTTTGGTTACTAAGCAAAAAGGCATCTCTGGTACGCTAGGAAAAGCTTTTGCCATGTTTGAAGCAAGGACAGGGACTCCAAGCTCAAATTGCTCTAATAATTTATTCTGGTCTTGAAATCCCTAGGGTTATTTCACAGAAAATGTATTTTAAGATGTTTAGCTCAAAAATGACAAGATAACAGACGATACATATTCATTTTCTCCCCCAAGATGGTGATGAGATGTAACAAAATAAAGCAGCAGTCTCGGCAGATCTTCCCTCCCCCGAACGGAGACGACTCGTGGCTTTATCTCCCCGACACCACCAGAATTGTGCTGCCATTTATCTGGAGGGTGTATTTATGAAGGGGATTGTTTGCAGCTGGAGCTACAAGGCATGAAACAAACTGATAATGGAACTTTCTTTTGAAGCTTATTCTTTTTCGGTGGCATTTTTCTTTCTTTTCCTTTATGAGCTTCATGACAGCCAAGCAGTAATTTCCTTTCTGTATTTTAGCACAAACAACAGATTAGTGTCACATTGTTTGCAGCGAGGTTTTGCTTGCTGCTTGCATGAGTACTTGTTGGTGTTTGGTGTATTCTAAATAAATAATGTGGTCATTCGTAAAGATAAAAAACAGAAACATCTTCTTGGCGCACAGGAACGCACTGCTGGCTCGTATCTTGCATACGGAACAAAACCAGAGAGGCAGAGGTGAATAATGTAATTGGAAACTTGAATCACAAAACAGGGAGGCCAGGACTTTATCTTCTATAAAAGACATAACACAGACTCTGGCACTGCAAACATGATAATCTACTGCAGCCTCATACGCAACAAAAATGTAATTTAAATTAACAACATAAATCACAAATAGTAAATTATTTATTTTTAGATTAAATAGAATAGAGAATATAACCTCATAGAAAAAAATGTCTTTAATTATCACCCTTCTTCATACCATAATCATTAATTATTTTTTCATATTCTTAATACTATTATCACTGCTAGGAACTGCACAGAAACCTGACGCACGGCGGTTTCCTCCCGTTTTCTCTTACAGATCTCCTCAAGGTAAAGCTCGCTGTTCTTCCTCTCCTCCTCCATCATTTAGAAACCAACCTTTACAACATCTCCCTCATTTTCTCCAAAGCCTCCAAAGCAAACGCAGCTTACACGATGTTTGGGCTCCGTAGCTTGCTCGGCGTGCTTCGTTAGGCTTCCCATCCTCTTTGTGAACCAATACTGCTCTTATAAAACATCTGCTTTAATATCTGTGGCTGGAGGTCGTCCTGGACCCCGGTGCTGCTCCAGTTCACACCGCAGAACCTGCAAATGCTGTCTGAAGTCAGCTCGAGTGTCATTAAACCAACCGCCAGACAGAAGGAGCGTTGGCTTAAAGCCCCAACATGCCAAAAATATGGCATTTTAGCATTAAGTCAGAAGGATGACATCATTTCAGAGGGCTTTATGAGAACGCTGCCAATACAACAGCTCTGTGGAGGCCAGGAAATAAGCCCGCGACCGCTGGAGTGGTAAGTGCCACTTAGGGCTTGTTAGAAGGCTCCGGCTTTGGCGGTGGAGGGAAACCAGAGAGCAAAAACAAGATTAATGTCAGCAGAGGGGAAAGAGCTGGAGTGGGCAGCCCAGGGGTGGCAAAGCCAGGAGAGCCCGTGGAGAGGACTCCTTCTATCAACAGCATGAACTGAAGTTGCAGGTCCCACACTTAGAGCTCCTCCAAGTAAAAATTACGGGAGGAGGGTACTAAGGTGGAAGCACAGTCACAGATGCGACACCATGAAGAGTGCGTAGATCTTACAAGAACTCTTCCTGCCAGTGGAATACTTCGTTTTGGCAAGAAAACTCAGAGCCTTTCCTCTGTGCATTAGTGCTCACCGGTTGTTAGCGCTCGAAAGCAATACTTCCAATGCCGTATCAAGTCATTCGAGTGACGGGAAATTTGAGCAGTTGATTTGGGAAATGGATATTTCATTAGAGGTGCAACTCCTGATAAATGAAAGTTTTCCTACCGCCGTCACCGGGAATACCAATGAGCTCTAAACCAGACTGCTGGAGAAGGGGAGCAAAGCAACGCCCCGCACTGCTGCGGAACGGCCACGTGGAAGAGGCTGGAGGCTGCAAACAGACAGTTATGCTATAGGCAGCTCATATAGGTGAGCCCTTACAGAGGCATCCAGGCCACCAGGCAGGTGAGACAGCGCTCAAAAGCTGCTGGAGCTCAACCTTATCTTGCTCTGGTCGGCAGCTTCCACTGCTGCGAGCAAAGCAGCAAGAGGCACGGGCACGGAGAGAACCACCGAGCACAAAACCAGGGCAGGAGTTACTGGGTGGGATTGGAATGGTCTTACAGGCAGAGCAAAACCAACGGGATTTTGGAGAAGTTTGAGTTTGCCTGCTATGGTTGCCCAAAAACTATTCAGTTATCAAAGCAGACGTTTCCAAAACCCTTCTGATCCTAAAGGACAAACGACGTATACTTTCCCTGAACACTGCAAATTTCTCTTCTACACAGAGACATCTGACATTTAATTTTAATGGCTTTATCCACTGCAACGCATGCAGCAGGACCAAGACAGCCTTGCGAAGGCACGTGATGGATGGATGGGGCCAACGACCCCATCCCACAGCACATTCATACATCAAAGCTTTGAACACGCAGTACCCTCCAAAGACAATTCAAGAGGAAAGGAAGTGCCTTTGTAGATGCTTTGTGGTTAAAACAAAAACACAAATTGTGACTCAAGTTTCTAAGTTATTGCCTAACGCCTGAGTAAAGGTTAAACTACCCTCTCATGTCAAGGGTACCTTCTGTAAGATGTCCAACCGACAACTCCAGACAAACCAGTAACGCTCTGCCACACACGCTCTCAGCTGTGCAGTTCCACTGGGTTCAGTCCAACGTTCATAGTTTGCTCAAAGTGAGCCCCTTTGCTACAGCGAGCAATTAGGATTGAGAAAATTGACTGATCTTAATATCTTCTGAGATAGAGATTACTGAGTTTTGATCAATTGCCATGATATAATTGAAAATGCGTTTCTACAGTCGAACATGCTGTGTTCCTAATACCCAGGATATTTTGGCGGGTTTGATTGATATGGAATAAAAGTAAAGCAAATGAACCACCATCTGTATGTAGCTGTTTGATGCATGTGGTTTTATTAAGTTCCAAAACAACTCCTCAGAAATAGGGGTTGGGTTGGGTTTTTTTGCGTACCAATACAAGGTAAGTATGTGGTGATTTGAAAAAATAAAGCAAAAACCTATTTTTAGAGATCACCGCAATAAATTGTTTACAATTTCTACAAACTTCACATTTCAAAAAGTAAAGGACTAAAAAATTCCTTTTGAAGTAGATAAAAATAAATTTTAAATGAACGCTTATCAATTTGCTCTGCATTAAAAGAAACAGCTGAAGTGGACTTTTTGAAAATCAAAATAAATATCAAGAGCAGGGGTTGAAAAGCTCCATTTAACACCTTTGAAGCCAAGAGGAACGTTTCAGTCAGGCCAGTGGGCTGCAGCAGATCCAGTCTCATAGTCTAAAACATCATCAACATCTAAACAGCAGCAGGTTTGGGGAATTTGTGAGGTTGCTTCTGCAGCTACTACTAAATGAGACTTGGGATATCTTGGACATCCCCCTCCTGCTGTATTTGGCAATTTTACAGAAGAAGGGAAGGAAAACGGTCACAATTTAGTAATTCAGAGCCTTACCCAAACTCTAACAGCATCAACTGGAGTCCTTCCAGCAGCCTCACTGGTTCTGCAAAGGGTCCGACGGCCACGCGTTAGTCACCAGCTCTCCCTGGCCATTCCCTCTGGATCTGGGGGGCAGAGACCCTCCCCACCACATTTCTCCTCTCCACCCCGACTAGCAAAGGGGAGCTCCAGGCCTGATGGCCAGATGGTGCAGAAGACACAGGCCGTCGCTGAGCGCCGTCAGGCTCGGTGCCAGCTGCCCCTCGCTCCTCCTGGGGACACCCCTGCAAACACAGTTTCTGAGGACGTCACGGGTTTCAGCCTCATGTTTTGTGTCCACACCACCTTCTGCTCGGGCCCAGGGACATCCCTGCTCGGCACCGCGCAGCGGCGGAGAAACGGGTGCGGAGCACGAGCACCCACCCGGCCGGCTGCTCCGCTACCACACCGGCAAAACGGCACAGCATCTGTGCCCCCCTCTACAGGGGCAAAAGAAAAAGTCTGCCTAATCCTTTGACTCCCCCAAAATGCCTCTTTATTAAGGTGCATAAAATGAATGTTATCTCAGCTTTCCCACTGAACATTTCCTTTTCCAGGTCACTGTTCTTCTCCTCCCTTTGCCAGGCTGAGGTGCGTGGGCACGGAGTGGGTCCTGCACCCCAGCAGCCATACGGCCCTGCACATGGGGGGCTGTGGCACCGGCAGCGAGAAACCCCCTGGGAGCCACACCGGGCTGAGCTTTAGAACTGGCACAGATTTTCAACCCTCAGAGCTACAAAACAGGAAAAAAAAAAAAACAACCACGGGAGCGTATTTGCGTTTCTCTGGGAAGGCGGCTGCGCCGGGCAGGCAGCGGATGCAGCGTTGGCAATACAGCCGTTGCCATGGCAACTCGGCAAGAACCTCTTAGAAATTCTCCAGCAAAACAGTCACAAAAAATCTAAACGTATACGAGAGAAGTCCCTGAGCATATCTACATTAAGCAGCGGCCAAATGAGTTCCTCTTTTCTTCTCTGTCCTCCCGGGAAGCGCTGCCTTACCCGCCTCTCCTTTGCTGCTGCTTATTTTTAATTTATACACTGTGGTTTTCTCTTCTCCATTGATTTCCTACACGACCAGGCAAGTAGGAGCATCCTGCCCCGTCCCCCCAAACTGGGCAGCAGCCACCTGGAAGCAGACTTAGGGACCCTTTTTCTCCAGGTCTGCTAATTACCTGGAGAGCCAGCATCTTATTCTCAAGTATGACAGATGCTTATACCTCTATTATTTTTAAAATATGTTGACTTCCCTAACGGGAATCAACCTGGGAGACCTGTATTCAAACACTGCTGCTACGTACGGATGAGGTGACCCCTTGTGCCACAGCATTAAACCCCCTGGCACGACAAAAAGCCGAGATGAGGTTGCACATGCATCTCTCAGCCAAAGTTGAATTCTGAAACGTGTAGCACATGTAAAGTTCAAGGATAATGAAAAGTTTATCTTGCCTGTAGGACTGTTCATCAAAAGAAAAGGTAGCTTGTGTGATTATACTGTGATGAGGTATGGATTTTTATTTTTATGATGATTTCCAGTGTTGTTTCAGTACAGCACAAACCAGCGACACCCCTGAAAAGCAAAGGCAATTTACTGGCTACAGCCAAGTAATAACCGTAAATGAGGTCCCCTGTCCCCAGGTCCAGAGCCCACCATATATGAGAATTATGGTAAAATACAGAGCCAACAGTTGGTTTATGGTGAGAGACTGGGTGGGTGGCACCCAGCAGCGCGCAGCTCACTTACTGCATGGATGTCGCCCGCTGTACCCGCTGCTGTGCACCCCCACCTCACGGACTCATCCGCGCGTCCCACACACATCACTCACAACCGTGATGAATCCAGCACTGCCTGGACAAACCATAAGCACAGCTATCAATAAATAACACCCCTGGGTCTGCAGCTCCTTCCCTCCCACCCGAGCCTCAGCAGGACTGAAGACCCTGGCACCTCCCGGGGCCGGGGGTGCTCCTGAGGACACTCCGGGCAGCATCCCACCTCCTCCCCTCTTCTGCCACTCTCTGCAGCCCAACAAACCTGGTGCCTTCCCAAAGCAGGACTTTCCTGGGAAATACAGATAGAAAGCACCATGTTGATGACAGTATTTTTCACACGAGGGTCACCCTGGGTTGTATTTCCCAGCATGATTCTTAAGTCTGTTTCTTTCATCTAAACAGATCCTCTACACAGAGCTTATCTCTTTTGATAGAAAAATATTTTGTAGCTATGAATTATAGACAAAAAATGATCAAAAAGTGGAAAATTATTATTGAGGGATAAAAAATAATCTGATTAATTGCTTTCTGATCACTGTAGACAAAGATCTGGATATAAGAATTACATTTTACTGAGCTTATTCCCTCCATATTCCCACACAAAAGTTGGGTTTATCTTTTAATTGATCTACAGTGCATTTACATACAAATCTAGAAATTTGGGGCTGGGAAAATCGCTTTAAAGGAGCAACGGAAGAGGCAGCCTCTGCAGCGAGTTAGAAAAAGGGAAAATCTTAAGGATAGTTTTAAGGTAAACTTAAGGAAAACAGAACAGGCTACAGTGCCCGTACGGACCGATCCGCCCTGTTCCGTGCTGGGTGCCTGCAGCCCTCTCCCATTAGCCATTATCACTGCCCCTGCATTGGGGCTGCTGCCATTTATCCTCTAATTAATCAGGCTTTTGGTTTAATTTCTGTTATTGCTTTACAATTCCAGGAGGAATCAAATTATCAGTTAAGAAATATTTACCGGTGAAAGATACCACAGCTTTGTGCTGCCTCCTCGGTGTGCCCGTTCTGTACGGATTGCTGCAGAAAGGAAACAAAATGAAGCAAAAAGGGGATATGAAGCAGCTGCTGAGGCTTATAAAGATATTTCATGGCAAGCTACGATACACCGTTATGGCCCGAAGTACAATAAAATTACGATTCGTTACTGGTTAGTTAAGTCTGGGAGGACGTAGAAGTAATTTTAAAACAGTTCAAGTTGCACAGAGGAAGACAGCTGAGATGGAGCAAGCTTGAACCGACACAAGCTCCATGATTGGAGGCCAAACCCTCCCGTGACAGCACGGCCAAGGCCATGACAGCAGCTCCTTGTGTCCCCCCAGCCGCCGTGGCACGAATTCAGGTCACACCGCGCCACACAGGAGCAGGTGGCACCCGGGATTTTGCCCAAGAAATGACTAAACGCTAGGAAAACCTCGGGATTTGTCCCTCTACTATGGGTCAGGAGGGACTGTGGGACAGCAGGGCATGCCCCCTCCATCCCTCCCATCCTGGGTGCCCAACACTCGGAGCACCCTCCGCCTGTCTCCCCGGGCTGCAGCAGCAACTCTGCCAAAAAACATTTAAAGCCAGGGGAGGGGGGCAGAGGGCTCTTCTTTTATTCCCAGAGCTGCCTTTGAAGCAACCAAACACCTTTCAGCCTCCCAGGGCTCTGTGCTCCCAAGGATCAGCCCCGACCCCAGCGCTTGCTCCTTGGTTTGGTGTTAACTCAAAGGGCTCCGCGGCCGACCCGCGCACCGCAACGCTGCCGGGGCGGCTGGTTGACTTCGCAGAGGTCATTTGTTTCATTATTTTCACATCAAAGATGCCCAACGAACCAACACCCACGCACGCTTTCATTTAATGCATTTAAATATTTATAATAATATTCAAATACTTAACCGCTTTGCTTGTTTGAACGCCGCAGATCCCTCTGCCATCCTCCCCGGCTGTCCCTGCCCTGCAGTGCCACCCCTGGCCCGGGGCTGGCACCATCTCCAGGTGCCCCATGCCCAGCGGTGCGTGGCACGGGGCCGGGCAGGTGGCCGTAGGTTTGGCTGCCACATCTCCCGCGCTCCCAAGAAGCTGTTTGGGTTCAGGAGCGGGAGGCTCCCGGGGCACAGGCAGCCCTGCCTGTCCCCTTGGCACCAGGCACCATGGCCAACACCACTGTTCTCCTCGTGGAAGCTCACCAGCTGTCAGCTGAGGCTGGGTGCCCCCAGGGACAGGCAACACACCCCCCAAACCAGTTCAGGGCCACCCATCCCCTGCTTCACCCTTCAGGGAGACATCAAAGGCTTGTTCAGTCACTTCCCACCCATGCACCAAGGGAAGTTATCTAAATTACCGGGTAACACTGCAGAAATGTTTTATTCATAGCTCACTTCATGCCTGGCACTTGCTTTTCTTTTGGTACTTATTTAACACACATTTAATTTAACTTATTTGAAAGCACTAACACGTCTTCTAATTACCTGAAGTACTTACATGGTTTCCACGCTGTTAATAATTTCTTTTTTTTTTAGCTATTGGGCTAAATGGTGACAAAATAACCTGCTAACAGGGGCTGGGCACCTGTCCTGCCTTCGTGGTGAGTGAGGACCTCTGCCACTGCACAACCCAGGAGCGCTGACCCGCGGGTCCGGGGCGCCCAGGGCCATCCGTCCTTCTGTCCATCCCTCTGTCCCCCATGCACACACAGCAGTAGGGGCAGCTCTAAGACATAGAAGCCACCAGTGCCACCAGCCACGGGCAGGACCTGGCACCAGCCTCTCCAAACGCTCCTGTATTTATTATTCACTACTTTGCATTTTACGGAAGGACAGCTAAATGTAGTCACCACTGCTGCTTTTTTAACTCCACAATTCCTGTGGCAGGTTCATTGCTTCCGACACTCGCTGGCACTGTTTTTGCTGGGGTTTAAGGCTTTAATGCGATATTAAAATGGTAAAGGCTTTCCTCAGAGGTGCTGACAAAAGAACCAGATACGGTCCGTCAGGGCAGCCGTACGAGCCCCGTGCGTTGTACATACACGTGGGTGTAGGCACCTGCCCATCAGCCACCGTGCACGAGGCCAGCAGTGCATTACCCCGATTTTATCGTGGTGTAACTTCATTAAGCAGACTTACGTGAGAGAAAAATGGAGTCATCCAACAATAAATCTGGCTGCCTCTTCTTTTCCTCATACATCCCTCAAGTGTTTGTCCAGATCTGCTCATGCATTCATTTTCTGTCCTTGCTTCAAAGTACTCTTGCTCAGAGAAGTTGTGGATGCCCCATCCCTAGAAGTGTTCCAGGCCAGGCTGGATGAGGCTTTGGGCAACCTGGTGTAGTGGAGGGTGTCCCTGCCCATGGCAGGGGGCTTGGAACTAGATGATCTTTGAGGTCCCTTCCAACCCAAACCATTCTAGGATTCTATGATTCTGTGATTCTACTCCTAGTGCTGTACTGTGGGAAAGAGATATTTTCAATAGACATATTTTACAAAAAAAAACCCACCTTAATTAATTTCTTCCTGGAGCAAAGATACCTGCTAAGAAAATAATCACCTGTTACCAAACCAGATAGTATTTCATGGAAAAATACATTCACATATATATTCTGAACTCCACTATAACAGTCCTTTTGAATAATTTTGAACAGGTGAGTGAATTCCATGTCTTCTCGCAAAGGTTAAAATAAGTTAGGTTAGCAACCACTGGGCTGAAACACATGTTTGCATGCTAGAAGATAAAACCAGCCTGTTTCAGTTTCTGCTTCCCAGATGCTACTGCTCCCTCGCTCCCCTTTTAGCCTGCTGCCGCGGTTCTGTTTGTTTGCCCATAGAAGTTATTGCCTGAGAAAACAAACCTGACAACATTGAAACAGAGAGAAAAGGCTCACACAGAAAACGTGAGGTTTCATCACTGCAAACGCTCTTCCAAGGACCGGGGAGGTGAGGGGCTAAACACCCCTGCACCTACGCAGCACGCCTGCGTGGCTTTTCTCCGGAGAAACCTCCCGGGGCTCCACGCTGGGTTACCCCGTGCCACGAGGCATGTGCTGGTTTTGCATCTGCTCCCGCTCGTGCAGCCACCCCGTGTGCTGGGAGACCCCTCTGGGCTGAACGGGGCTCCCCTGCAGCCCCACACCAGTAGGATCAGCGCCAGTAACAGCAGCGAGACCCTAACAGTGCGAAACCACGGCTGTAAAACCAGTAGCGAGTAACGTTTCCATTTTAAATTCAAAGGAAAGTTCCTCAAACATGCCAAAGAACATGAAAGGACTGTTCTACGTTCACATCTTCTGCCCAGATCCGAACGTCCACCTCCTGCCTCCGCACCGGGCTCAAGGGACGCACCGTCTCCAGAAACACACGGGATTTCACGCACCATTTCCCCGAGGGGTTTGGGAAGTGGCACTGGCTGTTCACACTGGAGCGGGCAGAAGTGCACAACAGCAGTTCCTGGTGCCTTGCAGGGACTGGCCCTGCACAACCATAAGGTACAGGAAAAGCTGCGATGAGGAGCGAGCGGCCCCCAGTGCTAACGGGTTGTTTCAGTCGGGTCACTGCAGGCTGTGTTTTTGCCAGAGAAACCTCCAGTAAGAACTGGGCCACTGGCAGATTTTTCATTCTGTAGGGCCAATAAATAATAAATAAGTAATTATGCAAGTAATCCATTTAATGTTTCCTTCTACTAGCAGGCTGAGAAGGCAAGAGACGCTGCATTTCGAGCAGTGCCCTGAAAATTAGTCTCCTTTTTCTCCAAGACTCCTGACAACTTGTTATAAACATTAAAATAGCTGAAACTTTTCTTTAATCCACTAAAAAAATATATATATATTCTCTCTGATGACTGATTTTTCAGTTCTATCATCTGGTATCTGTGACACGTTTGGCAAGACCCCTCTGAATGGGAGGGAAAGGCGCAGGGGCCAGGACAGAGACAGGGACACCTCAGAGCTCGTCCCTTGGGAAAAGCCACCCATGAGGAGGAAGGAACCTGGGCCAGACGCTGCCATCATTTATTGCTGTTCAACCTTCCTCCCTCCCACATCGATCGGTGGGACACCATCACCCCACCGAGCCACCCCGCCACCACGGACCACCGCCTGCTCCTCCAGGGAGCTCTCCCTGCCAGCCAGACACTGCATCCCAGAGCTTCCCAAAAAATAAGTGTGCGAGAAGGTTGGGTTTGCTCACACACTTGTTTTTCCGTACAGAAGCATTACCAGTATAAATCCATGGAGCAACAGCCGCTTCATTCTCAGCATGGCAAGATCTTTCAGTAAGCACGACACCACCTTTGGTTACTGCGCGCTCTGCGAATTGTTGTAAACACCTTATTTTAGCATGCACTAAGCCCAGAAAGATTAGCTCCTGAGGACAGACCTAGGAGAGAAGGTGGAATTAATTAAAATTTATTAAAACAAAACCGACTAAAAGATCTTCAAAGCAACGCAATAACTTTAAATCACAGAAGAACAGAATTACTCCGGGAATAAAAACCTGAATGAAAAATAAAGTACAGACCATACATTAAGCATTACCTTTTTCTACGTTTGCAAACGTTCAGTGTAAGTGGAGTGAGGAGACGCACCGGATCCCGCTCCCGGAGCCCTGGGCACAGAGGGGATGCCCGGAGCAGGGGAGCAGATGGAGCATCCCCTGGTCCGTACCACCCGCCAGTCCCCTGCCTCTGCCAGGGCAGCACGTGCCCCTCGCCACCTCTGCCAGGGCAGCACGTGCCCCCCGCACGCTGGGCTGGGAGATGCGTACGGAAAAGTATTTGGCAGTCATTTTACATCTGTGCAAACACTGGGAGAAGTAGGAGACATTCACATGATGGAAACACTACAATACCAAAACGCACTTCTCTGAAAATATAATAATGAGCCTTTAAGTCATACAGGATTTCAGAGATTTTTGTTATCTAGAAGTTAGGGGTAACTAACCTTCACCTGACCGTTACAAATCTAAGTATAAAGTGATATGTACAGCAAAATAATGTTTAAAAAAGAAAAAAAAAAAAACAAACAGATGACTTTGCAATTATATTGCACTTTCCACCCCATTGCTTTTGGGTTTCCTTAGAGCCGGATTAGGGAGTGAATGAAGTCTAATCTAACTTTCATTTAGGCCTTTCATTAAATACTTTGTTAACATTTTAAGCACACAGCAGCAAAGCAGAAATCAGGTGTTAAAACTGCAGAAGAGCACAAAAATAGAATAAAGCCACTTTGCGTAACGTGCCGCGATTCAACGCAACACTACTAAACGTGCAGGTGGCCGGGCCAGCACGAAATAAAAGAATTTCTTCCGTTTGTGCCATTTGTAGGTGTCTGCACCACGCTGGGTGCTTCGGTGCTGGAGCACAGGAAAAGCAACGCTGTAGAGAAGGGACACGTTTAGATAAGGACAAAACGCAGCAGAGGAAACAAACATCAGTAAGAAAGAGAAAATGTTTTTGAGCTGAACATATCAAATATTAATATTACTATCAAAGCCAATTATAGATTTCAGTGGAGGGCACCACCTCAGTTCTGTTTGTAGCTCAAGAAGTCTCTCTAAATATTTACTTTTATTGAATTTGAGTCATTGCTACATTAGTTACATTTCTGCTGGTTCCTGTCCATCAGTTTAATCTCATTGCATTGTAAATTAATTATAACTGCCTTAATAAGGCAAAATGCACTTCAGAGCAGCTGTGCTAAACGCCAGCAGAGCCACCCTTTCCAGGGAATGCCACAGCAGACGGGGCTGCCCCAGCAGCTGGACTTCGGCCAGAACAACCCAGTTAACACCCCTGACATGGCATGGAGAGTGCTGGGGGGGTTTTAATTACCAGCTGCAGGTGAGATCCTGTTTCCACACTGCCCCCCCCAAAAGAGGGGCACCTCCAGCAGCAACAGAGATTCGGCTTAGCGTTAGGTAAAAGGGAACACAAGGAATGTCACGGAATTCTCATATTATCCGTGCCTTACTCAGCGCTGTCTCCAGCAGCCTGAACGTGGCTCTTTCTCCCACACCAAGCAACGGGGCAGTCAGTCCGAAGAATGCTAATTAAAATGAATCGAGAAGGACATTTTATAACTTATAAAAGAAAGGAAAAACTGTGCCACGTGTCTGTTTGTATCCCCACTGCTGTCTCAAGGGACATCCCCTTACAATTATGGGAAGGCAGCAGCAGGCAAGCACCTTGAGAAACAAAACGGTCACACGCAGGTGGCTTCCCATACGTATTTTTTTTTTATAATCAGCAATATTTGCAAAGTCATGAAACGCTAGAAAAGTGTTAGATTTTGCTTGCAAGCAAACTCTTTGCAGAGAGTTTGATTCCCTCATAAAAAGGCAGTACACAGTTTTTTTGGTTCATACTGCACCAGGGGGAGAGAGGAAAGACAGAAGGGCTGAGACTAACGACACAGAAACAGCTGCTGAGCCACGGAGAAGTTCTGGGCATTTACTGGGCCTTTGCCTCTCCCACTCAGGATGTTCTCCTGCCTATTCCTTTGCTTTGCTCAGCTTCTTATGAGAATACAAATAATCCTGTCGTATTTTTCTGTCCTACTGCATTTACTGTTTTTACTCTGAGTATTTCTTGTGTAAATGTGGGAGAAAAAAAGAGGGTTTTTTTCTGGCAACTTTGCACAGAAAGCAGGTAATTATCTCTTTCTCCACCTGTGAATCCTGATGGAGAGCCATTTCCAGAAACTTGTTGTCAGTCACTTTTATTTACCTGCATAAACAATCCTGCCTGACCCTACACATCCATGAGAAGCCCAGACCTCAGCAGCATTCCCGGGCAGCCCGGCTGGCACTGCTGTCCTCACCATGGGCACCAGCACCATCGCCAACGTCCTGGCACCACAGCACCACACCTTTCCAACCAGGACCCAGCCAGCAAAGACAGAACCCGTGTTTCATCCAAGATAACACCAACTACCTGCAGATACTCTTATCTATATTCAACCTAAGCAAACACTTAAATATTTTAGAATGGCAGTTATTTTATCCAATTACCTAATACCATGATGGCAAATTGAGAAGTGGCCTTAAATTCTGTCCTGATAATTCTTTTAGCCGTTTTAGTGTATTATTTTACTCAAACAGCAGGTTTTGATATTCGACATGCGCATGAATATTTATAATGTGTATTGAAAGCAAGATGAAGTCTCACTTCTTAAAAATATATTGATTTGAAGTTAAAGCACTATTTGAACGATAAATTAAACATGCTTTAAAAGAAATAAAGGTAACAGAATACTTTTGATGCTTTCAAGCCAAGCTGAACGAAGGAAAGAGTCGCTTCTCCTATACACATCTCCGGCACAGACCTATGAGAGGATGGGAATGAAGCCCTGGAGATCTGAAGCTACAAGCAGAAGCTCACCAGCTTCATCGTGTGGGACTGTGCCCAGGAGAGGGCAGGGACAGGCTGCTCCCAGCCACGCCACGGACCCGCACGGGGAAACTGAGGAGCAGGGACAGCGCGGTCGGAGCACGAGCCCAGCACCCCTCCGAAGAGGCACGAGCGTTTCTTTCTCAGCAGACCTCTGCTGTCATTCCCACTAATCTTGGCTCTATCGAGTAATTACGCTGATTGGAGCGTTACGCAATCAGAAGCTGATCCTGATTCTGGGTACGAAGTACCCTGGGTACATCAGGGGTGCGATGGCTGCAGTTAGATTTGTGTAAGGCAGTGAAACGTAAGGCATTTAAATCCAAACACTGTGTACATTAACTGCTTCAGGTCTTGTGTCTGAGAATTAATTCACCTTCCCACTTCGGAATGTGCAACATTTGGATTTGTCTCTCACAACAAAGTCAACGTTTCCCACCCCATACACAATTAACCTGCTAAAAGTAACACCCATAAACGAGCCTAACGGTGCCTGATGGCCCCAGCTAAGGGCAGAAGGGCCCAACCTGGACCTGGCTCAGCATCACCAGCCGTGGATTTAGGAGGGGGGGGGGGGGCACTGACTGCAGCCACCTGCCCCAGCACGTGGGGTTGGGGTTTGTCCCAGGCAGGCTGGAGGAGGGGACACGGTTTTGCAGCATTTTTGCAGAAACATTGGCTCTCCCGTTCCGTTGCCCTCCCTCTCCCTGCCATCGCTGTCTGCGAAGCGATGCCGAGTGCTGCTTCTTTGCTTTGCTCCTACGGTGCCCACACGAGCTCCGTGGGACTTGTCTTGCCAACGCAGGACTTACAGGAAGGGTTCAAAGACACAGAAGATTCATAGATTCATAGATTTCTAGGTTGGAAAAGACCTTAGAGATCATCGAGTCCAACCATCCCTAATCCCCATTAAACCATATCCTCAAGTAGCTCATCCACCCTATTCTTAAACACATCCAGGGATGGGGACTCAACCACCTCCCCGGGCAGCCTATTCCAGTGGCTGACAACCCTTTCAGAGAAGAAATACTTCCTAACGTCCAACCTGAATCTCCCCTGACTAAGCTTATGCCCATTTCCTCTTGTTCTATCTCCCATCACTAATGTAAAGAGCCCTTCCCCTAACTCCCCACCATCTTTTCTCAAGTATTTATAGGCCGTAATCAGGTCTCCCCTCAGCCTCCTCTTCTCCAGGCTAAACAGCCCCAACTCCCTCAGCCGCTCCTCATAAGTTTTATTTTCCAGCCCCTTGACCAGTTTAGTCGCCCTTCTTTGGACTCGCTCCAGGAGCTCAATATCTCTCTTAAAGCGAGGGGCCCAAAACTGGACACAATATTCCAGGTGCGGCCTCACCAGTGCCGAGTACAGGGGCAGGATCACTTCCCTGCTCCTGCTGGTCACACTATTCTTGATACACGCCAGTATCCCATTGGCCTTTTTGGCCACCTGGGCACACTGCTGGCTCATATCAAGCCGGTAGTCAACCAACACCCCCAGGTCCTTCTCCGCCAGGCAGCTCTCCAGCCACTCCTCCCCGAGCCTATAGCGATGCTTGGGGTTTTTATACCCCAAGTGAAGGACTCTGCACTTCGCCTTATTAAAGCTCATGCCATTGGCCTCAGCCCAACGATCCAGTCTGTTCAAATCCCTCTGAAGGGATCCTCCATATGCAGTGTGTACAGTGGGAAACGTACGGCGGAAATCTCTCGGTCATGGGCTCCCACAAGGAGCTTGTTTGTTGCTTTAGACATGAGTAAAGAGCGAGGGAAAGGTGCCATTAATTATACA
The DNA here is from genome assembly GCF_009769465.1 of Tauraco erythrolophus. Lineage (NCBI taxonomy): Eukaryota > Metazoa > Chordata > Aves > Musophagiformes > Musophagidae > Tauraco > Tauraco erythrolophus. Next base: position 1,179,584 of record NC_141476.1, on the reverse strand, counting down.
TAGAACTGGGAAACTTTAATTAAAGTTTTAAATCATCCCAGCCCCTTGTCCAACAGGAAAAAAAAATAAAAATGAAACCTTTATCTGGAAATTTGTTAATTGCCTACACAGAGCCACCAGAGACAGCCAATGTGAAAAACAAAGACAAAGGCACCGGCCACTCGTGAAACACGACTCACCAAGAGCCAACCCGGGCACAGGCCTCCGAGCACGGCTGGAAGCCCCCGCGGCTTCCCCGGGGTCCGTGACGGTGAAGGTTCCATGCACTGGTCTGCTGCAACCTGAAGTTCTCCTTCAAATCCTGAACCCCCAGCAAGAGAAGGGCAAACGTAAAGATTGAGCCTATTCAAATAGATTTTCACTGTCCATATTCTGATTTTGAAGGGTACAGCTGACGAGTGCAAATGACCCTGAACTCAGATTTTTCCACGGGAATCTTTATGAAAGAAGAAGAAAGGAGAAAACTGGAAACAATTCTCTAGTCCATCTGGTTGTGGTCTTACCTCTAGAGATAAACAAGAGCGGATATAAACATCTGTAATTATAACAGCCTCACCTATCCCCAAACCCTGCTCAGAAAAGGTGAGTGGAACAATCCACATCTAATTACAGGACATATTTTCCTGAATAATTAGCCCTGTTTTTAATAGTCAATTTTCCTAATGCATTGAAGCAGCTCAACACTTGCCTTCAGCAAGGGTCAAGACTCTGGAATACTGTGTTCAGCTCTGGAGTCCCCAACACAAGAAGGACATGGAGCTGCTGGAACAAGTCCAGAGGAGGCCACGAAGATGATCCGAGGGCTGGAGCACCTCTGCTATGAAGACAGTCTGAGAGAGTTGGGGCTGTTCAGCCTGGAGAAGAGAAGGCTCCGGGGTGATCTTATTGCAGCTTTCCAGTGCCTAAAGGGGCTACAGGAAAGCTGGAGAGGGACTTTTTCCAAGGGCGTGTAGTGATAGGACAAGGGGCAATGGCTTTAAACTGAAAGAGGGGAGATTTAGGTTAGATATAAGGAAGAAATTCTTTACATTGAGGGTGGTGCGGTACTGGAACAGGTTGCCCAGAGAAGTTGTGGCTGCCCCATCCCTGGAAGCGTTCAAGGCCAGGCTGGATGGGGCTTTGGGCAACCTGGTGTAGTGGAGGGTGTCCCTGCCCATGGCAGGGGGGTTGGAACTAGATGATCTTTGAGGTCCCTTCCAACCCAAACCGTTCCATGTTTCTATGATTCTAAGAGTAACCAGTGCCTCTGCACTTACCGCTCCAACGGCAGCGATCCGGGGGAGCACCCAGCGCTGCGCACCGCTGCCCCTCCACGTGGGCTTTCACACCGAAACGCACCGTGCCAGCACCACAGCCACGCACACCCGGTCGTGGCTTTTGCTCTGCAGCCACACATCTGTATTTTCACTGATTTATATCCTCCTCCGGCTGAGCGCAGCGGAGCTGGAACGATGAAAGACTGCAGCTCCCAAAACCACATCTGCTGTGCTGAGCACAGACATACCAGGGGACATGGAAGCTGCTTCCCTCTCGTTAGCGTGATGGCTGGCATCGTGTACGAACCTGCAGCACCTGCCATGGCTGCTAAATCCACGCTCCCATACAGATGAGGTCTGTACCACCCATCTCCACTATCCAGCCTACTTGATCACTTAACCAGAAATCAAGACTAACTAAAATTGAATTCTCTCCTTCCTTTCTTTTCTTGTCTGCGCCACCCAAATAATCTCAAAGTATTACTGTCAAAACACAACACACTTTTCCAAAATTTAAATAAATGGCAAACTATGGTGAAGAAGACAAGACAAAGAAAAAAAAAAGAGAGGACTGACAACTGCTGTGTTCATCTGGACACGTTAGAGGATGTCTTGGGTGTGCTGGACCTGGACTATTCTACCTCTTGAAGAGGGACAAGGAGCTACCTTGATACCTTCTAAAGCCTGGTGATAAGCTCTTAACTCACTGGCCACCCTCGGAGGAGGCGAGTGCACAGAAAGGAGGGAGAGCCCCATGGCCCCCGTGCTGCTGAGGTGGATGGTACTGGACAGGAGGACACTGTCAGGTGTCAATTGCCAACTGGTGGAACCTCCCCTGCCTTTAACAACACACAGGCAGGATTCCACCTGCCAGCTCCTTAACTGCCCATCTTCTGTTTCTCCCTGCAATACTTATTCTCACTTCAGCCTGACAAGCACTGTGCTTGGGCAGAGATGGTTTGGTAACTGGGCTTACAAATGGGAAGAACTAGATGCACTCATCCTGTCATCTCGCTTAGCGGCTTAATAACTGGAGATGACTGACGATCTGACCCACCCAGAGATTGCAAGCAGAGCTTCTGTCATTACAATCAGCCCCAGAGCATTATTAAATAACGGCCTCGGTTCTCCACCGCGCTTCGATGGGCTCTGCGGACAGCGGGGCGGCTGACTGCCGCTCCCCCATGTTTATGGCAGATCCTCGTCCCTCCGGATCCCCCCCGCCGGCTGCGGCAGCAACGCAAACTTCCAGGAGCAGGGTGGGAAACGCGCAGTGCCAGGAGTCCGGGAAGGTTTATCCACCGCGGCTGAACGCGGTAGTGGTGCAGGAATGGAGAGAGGCACAAACACATTCATCCTGTGATCCTACAGGGAATGGTGCCCGCGGGGCTGTGCGCCCAACGTGAGCATCCGTCTGTCTTCGGTGCAACATGAAACCCATGCTAAGCCAGCGGAGACTCCTCTTCATTTCAGCGGGAGCAGCGATCCAACAGGAACTAGCCCAAACCTGCTGCTTGCTTTCTTTTAACCTTTTAATAGTTAATGAAGGCTGGGAACGACGAAGGTCACTCGAAAGCTTCAGCAATGGATGACTGTAATGCCCAAAGACAGCTCCAAAGTGTTTGGAGCCCTCCTCCCCGACTGGTATCGACATTCCGTGGATTGTATTGATGTCCCAGCTCAGGCTTTCCCTCTTCAGACCAATGCCAAGGCTGCATCTGACAGTTAATACAACACACTCACCCTGCCAGGCAGCTGAGCCCCTAAATCCCGGTGCAACACGGCACAGTGAAAGCAGAGGGACCTCAAAGGTCTATGGGAAGAGGTCTTTCCATCATGTTTCTGCCATGTTCATGCCCAGCAAAACAAAGGCTGGGTGAAACATGGCCACCAGTCATACTTCTTTAATAGAAAGTAAAGAGGTAAGAAGTAATTAAAAAAATAGCTAACAGCTGCCTTCCAATACCTGAAGGGAACCTACAGGAAGGCTGGGGAGGGACTTTTTACATGAGTGTCCACTGATAGGACAAGGGGAAATGGGTTTAAGTTGAAGGAGAACAGATTTAGATTAAACCTTAGGAAGAAATTCTTCAGTATGAGGGTGGTGAGACTTTGGAATAAATTGCCCAGTGAAGTGGTGGATGCCCCTCCCTGGAGGTGTTCAAGGCCAGGTTGGACGGAGCCTTGAGTAGCCTGGTCTAGGTGAGAGGCATCCCTGCCCATGACAGGGAGGTTGGATTAGATGATCTCTAAGGTCCCTTCCAGCCTGTGCCCTTCTATGAGAAACCCTCCATTTTACGAGGTGCGAGGTGGTTACACCCAAACATTGGAGTTAAAGCAGCAGCACCGCCCAGCAATGGATTTTACACGAACATTTAGATTTCACTGTGGACTACATGGATGGTACAACAGTGAAAATGTTTCTGTGCTAAAAAAACGCAGCCCAACAACTGTAGGAGTGCTGTGATGAAGCAGCACTGGTAGGGTATCACACAGGGGAAAATACCGGGGTGAGAGCTCCAGCAGTGTAGCTCCATCTGCTCCATGCTCCAGTCTTTGGCAGTAAGGGGTTAAAATAAACCCCAGAACATCCCTTCAATATTAGTAGAAATGGAAACGCAATTTTCATACCAGACAAGCTAGCATGTAACACTATAAATACTAGTGCTCACCCTTCCCCTATTTTTACCTGATTTGGTGTTTCTTGTATCCAAAACAAGAAACACCAGAAACCTCACGGAAACTCTGAATGGTGCATTTTCAACACAATGATTTAATCTTTAACTATTAAAATAAAAGTATATGTAGTCAGAATTGGAAAGCTAAGTGAAATGGAGAACACTTGATCCTTATCCCGTCCCAGAAGTCAGGATGCTCCAACTCTGTTCTCACACCTCCATCTTCACCGACTCCCAGTTTACCAGAACTCAGGGTGATCACACATCGCTACATTGCAGCTTTCCAGCCGGATTCCCAGGGTCGGCTCAGCTTTGCTTAATGTGGAGCCACCAATAAAACACAAAGTTGAAACATCTGCAGCTTTCTGATTTTGTGAAGAACAGCAGCTCCACACTGCCTGGAGCAGGGATGCTCAACCAGTGCTGGCTGCAGCACATGTGGCTGGTCCCACCACAGAGCTTGCCCAGCCCCTGCACCAGCAGCAGCCAGAGCTGATCTCCCTGTATCATCATCCATCGGTCAGATCTGCTTCTGTCATCCTTCTGCGTCCATTTGGGTGGCCTTTATCAGGGTGAAAGGCTTCTCGTCCCTCAGTGCCCTGCCAGGGGCCATCTCGCTCCACCTCTGACCCTCTCTGTGCTGTCTCTGCACAAATCTTAACACTTAAGCAAGAGTTTTCAAAGTTTCCTGCTTCAGTATTGATCTTCTCTCAGAGCCATTTTCCTGCTTATTTCCAGGAAGGTTTGCATCTCGGCCAGAGAGCTATTCCTCCAGCAGACAGTCCCACAAAGCCAGCACGAAGCTGTCCTCTCCCATTAATTGACTGGCATCAGCACAAGAGACTCATTTCCACCAGAAGCATCCTGTGCTTGCATCTCATTAACACACACCAAGGGGTGAAAAAAAGTATGGAAATACTACAGATGTATTTTCGATGCTGTTTGTGCAAAAGCTTCATTCTTCACAACTACCACCACCACCAGGTGAGGTCAGCCACGGCTTTATGTACCTGGTCTTTCATCCTGGAGCAACCTCAGCCAAGGCTTGGAGAAAAGCACTGGCTTTAGGAAGGCTTCTGACCCTCTCCCAAGCAACCTGTCATCATGTGGGGTGACCGTGGCTGACGTACTAAACGAAGCTGAAATACTGGCTACAAACCACCTGAGCATGAGTTATTGCACAGTAAGTTATGGCCTGAAGCTTCTTATTGCAATTATACCTTCATCGGTATGTCGAGTGGGTTTCTACAGCAATTCCAGGGAAATTGCTTGAGGACAGAAAGTAAGGTTAGTTCTTCGGCAGACTGAAAAACAACAGAGTTTTGCTTCTACCTGTACATATGATTTTCTTGATTGTAGATGGCATTAGTCTATCACAACCTTCCTGGGAACTTTCAAACCAGTGAAAATTGGCTATAATTAAGCTTGACTTTCACATACACAGCTGTATCCCACTGGCTGCTAAAATAACATATCTGAAGTTGAGCACATTTTGAGCAAGATTTTTCAGGTGTGCCTCCAGAATGGCAGGTCAAATCCATGCTTCCTTCCCTCTGGAATTAAAGGCTGGCAAACAGACCTTCAGTTCCCTGCCACATTCCATCAGTTTCGGTCACTACTAAATACTGCTCACTATTTAAAAGGCATCATCCTGAACTTGTCCCACACAACCCCCAGCCTCGGGCCAGATCTACACACAGAGCGAGTCACGTTTTGTCAAGTGGCAGTGGGAGGACAGCAGGGGAGAAGGTGGTGGATGCTCCATCCCTGGAGACGTTCAAGGCCAGGTTGGACGAGGCCCTGAGCAACCTGATCTAGTTGGAGATATCCCTGTTCCTCGCAGGGGGGTTGGACTAGGTGACCTTTGAAGGTCCCTTCCAGCCCTAACCATTCTATGATTCTATGAGAACAAGGAGCCCCTCAACGCGTGGCAACAATGGAAAAATGGGTAATGTGGTAAAAGCGCTACAAGAATGGTGACCCAGGGACGCGGGTAGTTTCATCAAGGGTTTAAGACCAGAATGGACATTCAGGTTGGACATACAGTATTTCCTCAAACACTGCAGTAGGTTTCTTTTACAACTCTAGGTGAGATCCCACCACTCCTGCATAGACAACACAATGAAACTTCTTACTTTGCACCACACAAAAATGAATCTTTTTGCCTGCATCACCTCACCCGTCCTTTCTGACGGACGGGGAGAAGCAGCAGCACCCTTGGCCCGACCCATGTAACACCTAACATGACTCTGAATTTGCAAGAGCCTCCTACACTTGTCATTTTGCACAACACTTCTCTTGCTGCAACAGACACCAAGACACGGCTGCAAGGGCTGCTGCTCATGCTCCATTTTGAATAATTTCACCTATGACTATCTTGCTCTGCTATCTGTCCAGAGTGGAAACACGAGAGCTCCAGGCCTCTCCTTCCACATCCATCACCTGCTGGGGGGATGGAGGGGCAGTGCCACCGGACGGGCAGCGTCATCGTCTCTGCCGCTGTCGACAAAAACAGATGAGCTCATCAGGTTGTTCCCTTAACCCCCTGAAACCTCATCATACCTGTTCTGAGAGTTCAAGCTGTTAATCTGCTGGAAACTTGGAGAGGAAGCAAAAGCCAACAACTGTGATTCTTAGGGTAAAGGAGAAAAAAAAAAAAGAAAAGCCAAAGATGCCCACCTATGCATGGAGAGGTCAGAATTCAAACATTCTCCCTTCTTAAACAGTGACATATCTTAAAATGGAATAAATTTTAAGTGTACCATAAAAATATATTCTTCATCCCATTTGCCACTTAACTGGTGCTCTGTTTCTGCCTGCATAACAAGAAGCCCTAGGCCCTTTTTTATTAATATCCATGAGCAAAATTTAAGACCTGATCGAGTACTGGAGATGCACATTTCACATTTAATAGTGTTATTTGGAAGTGGCCTGGAAGAAACATAATGAACATATTGGTTGCTTGGACTGCTCCGAATGCTCAGATCAATACAACATCATTTACTTATTGCAACTTATTAGCCAAGCCATTTTTTGTCATCTCAGTACTTCTGTGTAGCAACTAGAGAAGCGGCAAACAAAAGGACTCAAAAGTGAATTACGTTCACCTGAATTTAATTAATGTAAATCCTTTAAGTCCACTCTGCAATAGAGACCAAATAGTACACTCTGTCTCTCTCTACATATATATCTATGCGTGGTTTTGTGTATCTATAATATAAAACCAGTATATACACGTTTTGCTGCAGCAGAAAGCTCTACCAGTCAAGCCAGATGCTCGGGCCAGGCTGTCGGACACGGACTCTCCATTCCCGTTCAGGGCAAAGGTGCCAGCACCTCCCTGTCAACATCCTCCAGCCTCTCCTCTACTGCAGAGCTGCTTTGTGCACAGGTCCCTGCAAACAGGCAATAAAATAAAGTATCTTTATCAACCCTAGCACTGAACTAAGTCTTTAACAAGAATAAACATCAGGAAGACATTGCATTCACCAGAAGTTTTTAGAAGCCATCGAAGGTTACAGCCTAATGCTGCAGAAGATAAAACTTGGGATAGCCTTTATAGAGCCCACCTTTGACTTGCTCTTTGCCCAGAGACTGTCTCTATTTCTGGCACCTGCAAACTGGGCAATGTGGTGCTGTGCTTTATTCATACACTTCAGGATTAAAAAAGGGAACACCTTGCCTGAACTGCCAGAGTACATTATGGTAACATTACATTTGAAGGCTCTTTTTTTCCTCCATATATCCAATTATTTTTCCTCCTAGGTTCTCAAATCAAAGATATAGGTGAGGCAAAACACCTATTTCAAGTTCAAGAAATTGACAGGGGGTTTGTGTGTCAAAAAGCACCAGCCCCAGTGAACAGGGATGACACTGAACATGGGTTATTGCCAGCTGCAAGCTCAGCTGCCCTTATAGATCATCTTAGCTCCACATCTAATTTTTTTCTTTACAGCTGAACATAGAAGGAATTTTAACATGTGCAGGCTGTGGTATCCCTAATGACTAATGATTTTCTGTGCTCTGGTACACTGAAAAAAAAAAAATCACAGTTATACTCATTTGGTTTTGGCCAATGCATACTAAGCTCTAATGTCAGCAACAGCGAATGCCTGCCCTGCCTTCGCTTCCTCTGCCCCCTTCTCCCAGTTTTTCAAGGCTCCTTTTGTCATCTCCTGTCAGAGGTTTATATTTGTCTCATCTCAGGAGCATGAGAGATCCCAGGATGACATATGGCTGCACGGAGTGTGCCAGCAGGACACAAACTACTGCAGGAACATCAGCTTCAGCGGAGCTGGCTGCTCCTAACGAGCACTTGTTATCTGATGAGTTCAGAGAGAGGTTTCCTAATGTTTCAGTTGTCAAATAGCTCTATTCCTCAGAGAGCTGAAAATATCCTGTTAGCAACCAATTTTATCCCAGAGATGACATGTGGTCCACTGAACATAATTTAATTAAAACAGCAAAGCAATAGGAAGTTTTTGTCATATAAATGTTTTGGGTTTAATTGTAACACCTCATAAATATGTTTCCTGGGATAATTTAATGCTGGAAAAATTTTTCATTGTTTTGTTTAGCTTGTTTGAGACACTCAACTTTAACAACAGCATTATACAGATGGCAAAATCCACGCTGACACGGGCACTCGCTCACAAAGCACATGAAGAAACCCAGCCCAGTAATGAGCAGCTGACTCACATCCAAGTGACAAATTAGTCTCTTACAGTGTTCTTGTCACTTACAGAACCCTGAGTTACAGTGAACTGGTGGGCAATGAAAAGTGCAGAAGGGAGAGCCCTGGATAGGAGTAATTCCTCATAAAAAGAGTTACTTCCAGCAAGAAGCACCAGTTGCACAACCCCGCTGCAGCAGAAGGCTCGTGCAAGATTTGTCATCTGCCAGCAAAATCCTTTCAGCTGTTTGCTGCCCTTCACTCATGAAACAACTACAGAAGCATTTACAACTAAGATAAAAATTCGGATTTGAAGGAGCAGCAAGGGCAGGCAGACAAGGACCACCCTTTGGAACTTGGGAAGAGATGTTTGCTGGGACCAGAGTAGGTCTGTCTGCCCTGCTGAAAGCCACTCTTCAACTTTCCATAAGACCAGAGTACAATGCACCACAAAGCAGCACTTCTGGTGTCACATAGTCCTAATACATCCCTCCACACCCCCTCAGGGATGGCAGCCCCCCTTGGCCCTGCTTCGCCTGTGGGTGGGCACATGGAGGGCGCCGAGGAGGAAGATCTCCATCATGCAATGACAAGAGTCCTTCCACACACCATCCATCAAGTGGGAAACTCCGCTGAGCCTCCAAGACAACAGCATCCATGAACACCCAGCTTCTGCTTGATAGTCCAAAGTGATTTAATTAATCCCCTTGGTGCTGCTTCTCAAAAACAAGCCCCAGCCAGATGTTTTGTGGCATTATCTCCTGTCTCACAGGAGACACGAGCACGGAGGTTAAAAAGTGCCCTGGTACCCTCTGACCTCTGGAGACAGAAATATTTGCATAGAGAAAGCCTCAGTTTTCCTACAAGCAGCAATAAATACGATTTCGCATTCCATTTCCTGAGGGAATAACACATCAGCTCATGCTGCCCGAGCCACCTTCTAAAAGGTCATTCTTGGAAGTAAATTCCAAAAATCCCCAAACATTAGACTCAAGTAAGATCTCCCTCCTCACCTATTGTAACCCTACGCCTCAGTATTTGCAGAGCCATGGACACAACATGCCAATGCTTCCCCCACTGCTGTTTTTTTTCTAAAAAGGAAGGAAAGAACATCACTAACCAAACACAGCAGGGTCCCCAGGCTGCCTCTGCTGCAGAGGCTTCTCAAAGCACAAGCACAGGTCCCCATCCATTTTCTCTGACCTTAGTCAACACTGCAAATGAATCAGCACACACACACCCACTTCCCCCCCCCAAAAAAAAGCCTGTACAATTCTTATCTCCCTTCTCTCATTCATCTCTGCCTGATGTTCACTGCAGAGATGCCCACCTTTCATGGATTTTTTCCCTCCCTCTCCCCAGCTTTGCCCTTTAGATCTCCACTGCTCCGAACAGAAAAGTCCAGTTCCAGCCATCTCAGCTGTTTTCCAGATACACATATCCTTGGCCACCAAACGCTCATTTAAGTTAAACATTCTCCTCTGCCCCCAAGGCTGCACGAGGCGGAGAAGGCGCTGACATCCATCTATGACACAGCAACTGGCAGCGCATCCACGCAGTGACGTCATAGCACGGCGCAGAGCGCACGCCACGGTTTCTCACGGCATCATAGTCCCTACCCGGCACTGTGCAAGAGAGTACGATGTGCAAATCCCACTTCTGATGAGGCTGGAAGGCTACAGGTTAAAACGAAGGAGAAAAAATAGCTTTTCCATAAGCTCACAGGAGCTGGAGTCACTCTAAACGCTACTCGACAGTATTAAGAAAGTAAATCTTCAGGAATCAAAGTCCTGGAACAAACAGATTTCTTCCCATCTCTAGACCCACTTCTTTCCCCCCCTCTGAGTTGAAAAAAATCCAAACCTTTCAAGAAAAGCTTTTTAAAATCCAATCTGGGATTTGCTAGTCTGCATTTTATGCAATATATATGGACTTTGGAAAACTTACAGAACAAAATGATTACCCTAAATTATTGATCAAAGAAAGCAAATACATACAGTGGCCTTAAGATCACATTGGCTGCTATGGGAAATAGAGAAAAGAGCCCTCCTTGGTGATTGCACTGACAGTGTTCATGATGTAGCAAGATAAAGGCTCATTTCTAATCACATGATCTTATTATGCATTAAATATGAAAGCAATTTTTTTCATTTTTATGCAAAGTTTGAGACATTGCCTAAGACATGAACAAAAGGGAGATGAATTTGCTAGCAGAAAAAGAAGATGTAAATACACCCATCCAAACAAGCAACTGCAGAACATCACACACATACAACACCTTTCATCCAACGACTTCAAAGCACTTTAGACCCACTCATCAATTAAACTTCATCACATCTCTCACAGGGCAGGCAAAGCATTAAAGAAAAACAGTGGAACAGAAAAGCAGAGGTGCCAACCAGCTGCCCACACACCATTGTAGGGAAGGAGGCTCTCAAAACCAAACCTGACCAGCAGCTTTCCAGAGGATCACCCTCAAACACACAGCCTTCAACAAAAGAGAAACCTTGCCCCAAAACTGAGACACAGATTCAGTGACAGCCTCCAGTAAGAGGCACCCAGAGCCACCTGTTTCAGTAGTCCTGGGAAAACCCAGGTCACTGCTCAGCCAACAGCAGGCTTTGACCAGCCAAACATACCAAATAAACCAGGGCCAAGAGGAGACCCATCACTTCAAAAGCTCCCACTCACCTGCCACACAACAGGATCCCTCCACTGACACAAGGGCTCAGCCCCACTTATCTCTCCAGAAACTTCAACAGCACCAATGAGAATCTTCCATCTTAACATTGATGCCCTTCAAAAGCCCAACCGAGGCCACCTCTGCAACGGAAAAGGAAGAAGATCCCCATCTTGGCATGATCAGCAGCAGCTGTTCACCATTCATCAAACTGAGCTCAGCTGTGAATGAGCAGCATGTGTAACACAGCCTTAATTAGAGATGTGCATTCTCTGGAAAATCCTTGTAATTAGTGAACACGAGAGCTGCTAATTTCTCTGGTAAAAATGAATTCACCACAGCAAGTTTGGCAGCATCTTGTTCAGAGGCAGGTATCTGCAAAAGGCCAGAGTTTTGATCATTTCCATGGCGTTTCATTTTTTCCTACTTATTGAAATATGGTGTTACCTACAAATCATGCAAAACAGGTGAAACACATCCACAATTCCCAGCTCCGAAGTGAAAGCACAATTCTTCATTCACATGGACCAGTTTCTTCTTTACCATAACGACCCAACCAGAGCCATGTGTGCTGGTGTCAGCGGAAGGGCTCAGGACACACCACATACAGCAGAGTTGGAAGAAAACAGCAGTTCTCATGAAAAAAAATGCCCCATCTTCCACCTCTCCCATAGACAGAGATAATAGCCTTCATCCAACTGGAAAACTAAACCAGTAATATGTAATTAATACTGGTCATAGAGTAGAAATAGTAGTCAGTACTAATGGCAACCAGGTAGTGAACTGCCCCAGCAGACATTCTCAGCGGAGCTTTAGAGGACGAGAAGATGAACAAGTCAATTACAGGACGCCCTGCTCCTCATCTTCCCCAAGTAATTGAAGATTCAGTATCATTTTTACTGAGTTATTTTTAATTGGTCTCATTTGCTGAAGTAAATTAGGTGTAGCATTGTCCTCAGTATGATATATGCATCTGTGCAAATCGGAAGGAAAACGTGAAAAAAATTCAAAGCACTGCCATGGCAAACCAGCGAAAATCAGATAAATGCAATTAATTTCTGAGCCTGGCCTTGAAAAATTATGATACTGATCTATTTATTTGACTGTTAGTGATGGTTCCCATCAAGGTCAGGAGAAATTGCTCAATTAATAAATGTCTGCTTGCACCTGACAACAACAGAGCTCTCCCTGGCGTGCACGGAGCGGAGAGACAGGCAGCGAGGTGGGGCTGGTTTTGGGGGTTTCATTTGGTTTTGGTTTGGTTTAAAGATTAAACAATAAAGATGTTACTTGCAGGGCTGGACTTTGCAGAGTTTGAAAGCTCCCTGCTGCTGCTGCCTCCAGCAGGAAAGTGCTGCCGAGGAGGATGGGGAGTCTGGAGAGGCAGAAGGGTGAATATTACGTTCAAGGCCCGGTTGGATGAGGCCCTGAGCAACCTGATCTAGTTGGAGATATCCCTGTTCCTTGCAGGGGGGTTGGACTAGATGACCTTTGAAGGTCCCTTCCAGCCCTGACCATTCTATGATTCTATGATTCTAATATTAGTCTGGACCAATCCAGCAATTTGTTTCTGCTGCCAGGGCGGTCTGCAGGATCCTTCTCACAGCAGGTCCACCAGCAAGGAGACCCCACAGTAACTTTATTGGCTCTTTCCCACCATCTTGCCTGTTTTCCCAGAACGTGTGTTTCTGCTGAGAAAACAGCGCCGGCCCCCCAGGTGTGCCGTGATACAGCGTGCAGGAATGAAAACACCTGAAAAGGAGGAACCACCAGTGAAAATACGGACGTGTCTTCACTACCACAGCCTTGGTTTTACCCGGCTGCTGCCCTCACTGCCAGAGCAGCTCCCAGCCCGGCCATGGCAGTGCTTTAAGCCAGGGTGAGCACACGTGGGTGCAGATCCAGCAGAACCTTTGCCTTTTGCTTCAGGAGCAAGAGCAGCCCCGTCCTGCCCCGCTGCAAGCACTGCCCGGCATCGCTCAGCTGCCTCCCTCCTCCTCCTCCTCCTCCTGCTCCAAGGCACTAACACCTCGGTCACCTCAGTCTCTTAACTCCATGTTCTCCTCCTCGATAAACTTCTGCAGCACTTGTGAGGACAGTCTGTAAAGGACATCGTCGTGCCGGGCTGCTCAGGCTGCCCGTAGCAGAGCTGGGGGACACGGTCCCGGAGGGCTGGAGGGGTGGGGGGGGACATGCACCATTTAACAGGTAGGTGTTAAATGAAACAGTCAGCTTCCTTCCCCAGTAACACCGGTATCGGAAATTTTTCCACTACATGGTGTTTGATTTCACCTGCAGAACCAACTGTCGATGTAAGCGAGTCCATGGGCAGAGGGTTTTCATAGAACCTGAGAACCAGACTTAGCAAATCCAATTTTGAATGACAAACCATTAGTGTTATTCATAGATCTCTAGGTTGGAAAAGACCTTAGAGATCATCCAGTCCAACCGTCCCTAATCTGCACCAGCTTCTTCCCTTGTCACTGTCCCAGGCAGCAGCTCAGCCAGCACTGGCACTTGCTCAGAGAGGGCATCAGCAAACACGTTCCTCGAGCAGCCCAGCCCCAGGCAGCCCCCGGGAGGGAGGGGATATGGCCCCCGAACCCCCCCAGCACTCCAGCTGCTCCGGCACCGGCCGAGCTTTGGGGAAGGGGGGGAACATGTCATGCTGCACGAGCCGTGGCACTGTGCCACATACCTCACCGCAGTGACCCAACCTGGCACAAGCTGGTGGTCAGTAAGTGAAACCCACTTGGTAACTGAAACCCGAGCAATGGCCTGTAACAACCAGTCCAGAGGGAAGCCCAGCAGCCACAGGAGGAGGGGAAAGCTCTTTGCTTTCTTGCTTCTAACTTAGTTGCTTTTTGGTTTCTTGATGGGTGACTCATCAATTTGAAGCAGGAGTGTGGAAGACACGGTTGGGTAACTGGAGGTAAGATACCCATTTCTACTGTCTCTTACCAAAACACTGTGCAGAAGAGTGAACCAACCAGCCAAGTCACTAACAAAGTCCAGAAGTGCCACGGCAGCAGCACAGCAAAGACTCTAATTGCACGTGACCACACTTCACTAGCTAAAGTCATCTGTAATTAGCTGGTTTTAACTCCATTTATTGAGGTTGTTGAAGAGTAGAGAAGATGTATTTCCTTTGACTTTAAACAAGAGAAGAGCTGTGCAAATCCTGCAGATCTTTGATCACAAGAGTTGGAAGAAAAGCAAACACGCTGCTGAGCCAGACACCAGGACAGATGAGAACCCGGCACCTTCCAAAGACAAGGCGTGAACCTGGATGAAGCTGCAACTATCACCTTGCCTTGTGAAGCTCTCCTGAACCTGGCTTGAGCTACGGTGAGCAGGAGGGATGGATGCAAGTTTAAAGGAAAATATTTGGCACCATTTGTATTCAGAGTCTGAAGGCTGGCTACGCTCAGGTACCACAGTGCAAACATCCTTCTTCAGCTGAAATTTGGTCTACCCAGCAAAGGAAAATCAATACCTCTCCCTCCTCCTCCCAACCTCAGTCTACTGCCTGCATCCCATCTCCATGGCAATCCAGCCCTTGGCAGGAGGTGGCCGCGCAGCAGGGATGCTCCCAGGAGCAGAGGTGCTGCTGGGGGCTTCCAACTGGCGCAGCTGACCCAGGGGGTGGGACGTGGCCCAGAATGTGTTCCATGCAGAAATAAACCCTTTTCGGTACTCAGTGGGGAAAGAACCACAATTTTCCCCAACTCATAAGTGATGAGAAGCCCTCCTGAAGCTCAGGCCACATAAGCTGCTGTTTACCTGCCAAGACCGCGCCAGGCAAACACTCACTTTAATTTTAGAGATTTTGTCACCACTGATGTGACGTATCTCAAACGAAATTAACAGTTCTCACTTACACCTCACTCTACAGATCGGGCAGAGGTGGGGGGGCTTTTGTAGGGGTGGGCCACAGGGAACACGAAAGGGCTCTGTCTGCTGGTGCCTAAACCGGAGGCAACCAAAGAAAAAAGACAAAAAGGAAAACAGCTTGCAAAATGTAAACTTCCCCTCCAACTGCTTTTGCAGTCACACCTCGACGCAGTGGCAGAGGGGTGGCAGGAGAAGGTGCAGCTCAGCCCAGGCCAGCGCGGGTGTTGTGAGCAGGTCCTCAACAACGCCTACAGAAATCCATGGAACGTCATACATGCTCCTTTTCATCCCCAGCTCCACTAATTTTGCCCCTGACTTTGTTTCTTCCCCAGTTTTGGCTCAGGCTAAGCAGCACCTTCATGCCCACATGACACACGGATGGGTTTCTTGCTCATGAGAGTTGTTGCACAGCGAGTAAAGGCTGGAAAAGTAGGTCACTAAAGCACAGCTACTGCATCCACTTTTATCCCTGGAGCTGCTTTCCCTCTGGGACTGGCCCAATTTACAGTCCCCTCTAAGGAGAGGTTCACCTGCCCCGCGGGGATGTGGAGCCCTCAATTCAGGAGCCCAGCGGCGTCTGCGGAACAAGGTAATCTGCAGAGAGACGGGGATTTTCGGACCAGCCTTGCCAAATATTAATAAAATTCAAGAAAACAAATCCAAATCAAAGAGGGACTTCAGCGTCAGTCCGTAGCAAAGCGAGGGCGAAGCGGGGCAAACTTTTCTTACAGGGGGGTTGGAACTAGATGATCTTTAAGGTCCCTTCCAACCCAAACCATTCTATGATTCTATGATTCTATGATTCTTATGCAGAATTTTGCTTTTCTCCTGAAATAACCCACCAGGTGCCACTGTGAAGCAGAGTGCTCGGGGTGGAAGGGTGTCGAGTGCCTCCCAAAGCGCTCCAGAAGGATCTCAGCAAACGGCCCCTTTCTCTGCCTCCAGAAACGTGCCCGTTAGGGGGGAATTACCGGGAGGGGAAATCATAGCAAGCAGGTCATTTGGGTAATAACACTCCTCTAGACCACAGAAAACGAGCACTTGCAGAGGCCTGCTCAAAACACAAACCACCCTTCCACCTTCTTCTCGCTGGGAATGCACCTCCCCGGGCTGCTGTTTCCTTATCAAAACTCTCTCATTAATTTATTACGCTCCGATGGCACTAATGTAATTCCTTAGAGAACAGCGATGAATCTATTGAGTCAGCAAGTTTCAATTCCTGTTTTTCCTTTGGGAAGAGAAAAAGCAACTTGGTGGAGATCACGACTCTGTTAGCAGTCGGCGCTTTCCCGGCTGAACGTTAACGAAGCAGCGGTGGGTGCCAGCAGCAGCCCCCCCCAGGCCAAGGACTTTCTCTCCGAATCCTACAATGCTACTGAGCCCCCAAAGCGCCGGATTTACACGGCAGCAGCCGAGTGAGCCCCCCGCTTCAGGGGCCGTCGTGCAACGTGTCAGGTACAGTGGGTTTTAATTATTCCCACCACACGGTTTCACTAAATCTGCATTATTTACAGCTGGGTGTGCCCATTTCCACAGGCACCCCTTGGGGCTCCCCCCAGCCAACAGCTCCCAGGGCTTCCGCTCTCTTTTCCCTACGTTAATTAAGGTCTGGATTCAAGTTTTTTGTCAATGTCCTGACTAAGGTTTATGGAGGTCCTTAGGGTTAATTTACAATCCCCTAAAGAATAAGTAAATATTTAAACTTCCCCCCCCCGGTGTAATTGATTGTTTTAATTCACGCTGGTAGACGGAGTCAAGCAAACCCTTCCGTTGCTGCCATCGTTTATTAAACAAAATGAAAACAGAAAATCATTCCTGCCACTTTGCCACAGTGGATGTTTATCCTAAACTGCTGCTCCTCACATTCGTGAACCCACATTACAACCGCTCAGCAAAGCACCAGGGGAGCGGAGAGGATTTTATTCTTTTTTTGGCTCCCCACTGGGACGAGGTGGGGGAGTGGGCAGGCTCCCGGGTGCTGCCCCGGGCAGGCTGGGTGCCACGGGCTGGACCGCAGTGCCCCGTTCAGCCTCGGTGCGGATCCCCCTGCACGTGCTGCTGCTGCGCAGTGAGGACAGCACGGAACAAAATCAACAGCATCAGCTGGGATGCGCCTTAACGTGTAACTAAGACAGAGGCGAAAGCAGCTGGTGAGAATTTGGGGTCTTGCACATCCAGGAGAAATTATCAGTGTTGTTTAAATATTCATTTTTGCATTCTAGGCATCAAAAATCATTGCAAATCACATCTCCTTCGCGCGGCAGTGATTGCACTTAAATAAATACTGCTCACGGTTTCCTGTGTTTCTGTCTCTGGGACCGGAGTTTTAGATGTTTGCTACCGCAGGCAAAAGACAGAGATGTATTGGAAATTAAGGTATCTAAATAATTAACCCCACTCCTGAGTCTTAGAGGCAATTTAATAAAGTGCTCTCGAGGACCTGGCTGACAGTGAATAATATCCGTTGTCACTGCATCTACACAGGCTGCAGAAACAATTTTATGTTGTCATTACACGGCGGCGCTTAACTGTTTGCGTTCTCAGGAGAGGGGACGTTATCCTGAAGCCCAGTCCGAAGAAATCCTTGGGCATGTGGGACAGGAGAGGAATAAACCTGAGAGATGAGCGTGGGCTTTCTCCTCCTCCCGAGGTGGGGCCACACGTCACCCGAAGCGCGTTATTAAACCCATATAACTTGTCGCTCTAAAAACACGCTTTGGTTGTCTGATCCGGAATTACTGCAGGAAAGACACGGTTTTCCCCCATCCTTCCTGTCTCCGTTTTTCAGTGGTCCCATGGAAGGTGCTGAGGGATTCTGGCAGCCCCGGGGCATGCAGGGTGCTGGCAGCAGGGTGTGCGGCAGGACGTCCCCATGCAGTGCCCAGGCAGTGCTGGCACGGCTCCTGGCACGGCTCCCAGCACAGTTCCCGGCACGGCTCCTGGCATGGCTCCTGGCACGGCTCCCACCAGCCCAGGCGTTTGGCGACGCCGTGTTAGAGCCCGTTTGGAAAACTGGCTCTGGGATAAACGCTCTGCCAGCACCGGGGCGGGTGTTTTGCAGAAGTCTTCACTGTCCTGCAGGTTTTCATGTGCGTTTGGTTAATTATGAATGGACTTTTGATTGCAAACACCGCGCGGAAAGGAGTTTACAAGCTGGGTGAATCAGTTTGGCCTAAATAACATCCATCCACAATTCCCAGATTATTTTTTTTTCCCTGCAAATTACAGCGACGGAGAGACAGAAATTTCTTTTTTATGTTTATTTTGGGAATTCCTTTTCATACCGATGGCCTCTGCAGCGCGGGCTGGGTGAGACACGGAGTTAACAGGGGCAGCTGAGGGGGCTGAACGCCGGGAAAGCTGAGGGTGCTGCTGCAGGGCTGGAGCCTGGGAATTCACCCCCGCTCGCTGCAGCAACCGTTCCCCCTACAACATCCAACACACGACTTCCATCTACCCAGCGGCAGCAACCGCGCACTGACCGCAGCCTTGGCGCTCCCTCCGGCAATCCCGAAGCGCCCCGTGCCCTCCCCAGCCGGCGCAGCCCTGTCCGTCCCGACATTCCCATGGGAGCCTTGCAGAACCCTCCCGTCCCCTGATGCGACACGGGGATATTGCTGTTGATGACGTGAAGCTGATAACCGTGAGAAGTGGCAGAAAATCCTTCCGTGGCAGAGCAATAACGCTGCGAGGGCGCACGGTGACAGCCAAGACTGCAAAAGGATCAATCCACGTCACAACGGTGCTCATCCCGGGATGCCAGGGAGGAGCAGTGCCCTCGCCCACCGCTTCCCACTGCAAAACCGAGCTCCTTCGGCTTCGGGAGTAACAAACCAGTTCTGACCCGGGAAATACAGCAACGCCTTCTCCCCAGGGTACGTGCCCCAGCCCCGCTCCTCGCAGTGCCCCCTGGCCATGGGGGTCTCCACGCTGCCGTGGGGCGGGTGAAGCTGCCTGACGTTCCTCTAAGTGTCTCAGACGTAGGGACAGCAAATACCAAGGCAGGTGTTGGCCTCTTTTGCCTCCTTCGCCCACCGCTGGTGATGGTCCCCACCACGTGCCAAACACAAACCACATGGCACTGCGCTCATCTATAGTAACATCATGGTAACCCACGAGAGGTCCCACACCTGCCACAACTGAGAGGCTGAATTGGGTTTTTTGCTTATTGTTTTTTGCTTTTTTGCTTATTAATAAATAATAAATCATTATTTATTATTTTGCTGTTTATTGAAGACAACCAGCACAATGCCCTCTAAGGCCAAAGATACCTAGCAAGACTTGAAGAAATTATGGATTTATACGTATTTGGGTCGTGTCTAGCGATCTCCATGACTCGCTTTGCATGATGAGTTTATTCACTCGAGTGCAAATTTGCCACCTGGGAATCCTGGGAATACCGGCGCGTTCCAGTAGGTGCGAGGGAGCCAGGTCGGGGTGCTGCCGTGTCTGCAGCCTTCTCCTGACGGTGCTTTACTGCTTGGTAAAGATGTAGCTCCCAAAGTTTAGTTTGGAGGGATGGTAAGAGAGCCTTTCAGGTAACCTGTGATTATTTAGGACGGGGTTACTAAATCCTAAAAGCACCTGGTCAGCCCAAACACCTGAGCTCCATCCCTCTGCAAGGAGAAGGCACAAGGGCCGGGTGAGATGCACAGCTCCAGCTCAGACCGGCGCACAGCCGCGTATCCCAACACGCAGATGGGCTGAAATCCTCACGCGCTTCCATGTGTTACGAGATGTGACCTATGATGGAGAGTGGAGAAGACCCCACAGGCAGTCCCTCCCTGGCAGGGAGCCCCGTGGACAGATGCTGCCAGCCCTGCCTGCTATGCCAGCCCTGCCCTGCCTGCCCTGCCCTGCCCAGGAAACTACTTGGTCACAGAACGACAGCCCCAAAGGAGCGCGGGGCAGACAGGCTTGGTCTGGCACAGAGCTGGCTGGTACGAAGTTCATCAGCATATTGAAACTCTCGGGGAGAGCTTATTCCCAAATCAGTGCTTTGTATGCTGTGGCTGCAGGAGTCTTCATCCCTTCCCAGGAATCCTGATGCCCAACTGGGGCTTCAGACAGCTGAGAACTTCTTTATGTCTAAATCAGGACAATTATTTAATTTAGACATTCAGTAGACGCTGGGAGTACAGGGAAGAGGTGCAGGGGAGGGGAAGGAGGAATAAATCACTGAGCACGAGTTCACCACGGAAGCCCGTTATAAACAGCTCGTTTAGGAGACACGAACCCTACTGTTTCATTTTACTTAAAATCTGTTCTTTTTCCTTCATGCACTGTTCCTCCAGGAGCGCGCAGGGCTGGGCCAGACAGCTGCTGGCTGTGGCCACCAGCCAAGGCTGCACTATGTGCAATTACAAGGATTTTGGCTTGCAAACATAACAAGTTTGGCACTCCCGTTTAGCGCATGCCACATGGCATCCCTCTAAGTTATGGCTCTTAAGCATTTGAACCCCAGCCAGGTACGTGCTAATAGTTGTTCACTGGGTAAGATATGCTGTGTTGTTTCACTGGGCTGGGGAAACAGCCCAGCTCATGTCCAGAAGGCTCATCCTGCTCCAGGCAAGGGCCCTGAGACCCCTCCTCAGCCCTGGCAGGCCCTTCCTGCGGGCACCGAGACAAAAGGAGCGGCAGATGTGGGGAGGCAAAGTGATGGGCAAACATGGGCACCGTGGTACGCCAATACAGGGGATGCCTCCCAGGGCTGTTACAAGCCATTTGCAAAGTTTCCACCCTGCGAGCTGGTCCCTGTGGGGGTCCTGGAGGGAAAACAGGATGTGCCCCTTAGGCTCACACCTGGACCAGCTTGTTTTGCTGCTTCAGACCCCCCTAAGATCCGCAGAGCTGGGCATGGGGTTGGGTTTGGGGCAAACACCACCGTTCCATCATGTAAGCATCTGCCCAGGGGATGCACCAACATGAGTCTGCTGTTTCGGAGTCCCTAATTCCAGAGAAAGCCTGGAGCAAAAACCAACTGCTTGGCACCATCCACAGGGAATGACATGGGGCTGTGCTGACAGCTGCTCCCGCGGGAAGTGGAAGTTTCTGGAGCGCAGACCCTGCAGCATTTTTCGACGTCGCCCGCAAGCCCCCGCTGCCAGCCCCCAGGAACGGGGGCACGGGGCACCTCCAGCCCTGCTGCTGCCAGGCGGGTTACTGCCCGTGTCAGCAGGACTCAGGCTGTCATGGTTCAGCTCTTCTCCTTACGGCAGCGGCTGATGGCGTGACAGTGTGCCTGAGCGTGACGGTGGGGCTGGCGGCTCCGGGCCCTTCCCGTGGCCAGGAGAGCCCGTGCCAGGGAGTGGGACCGTGCCCGAGAGCCAAGCAGCGGGAGGGGACTGCAGCAGGGTCCGGGTCGGAGCATCACTCTGCTGCTTGGAAAAGGGCTCCCTCCAGCTCGGCGCGGCCACGCGTTCGGGACGGGCTGCCGGCGATTCTCCTGGAGCTCTGCAGCACAAGAGCTGTGCCACGTTAACGTGGCAGAAACGCACGTAGTAGGAACGAAATTAGAGCTCAGTAATTAAAACACGGTCCCAAGCCATGGGGGGGACTCCTCCCTGTGACCTCACCTAAGACAGCACTTTCGAGATTGCTGTGGGACCCCTCTGTTGTTGGCCCCTTCCCCTCCCTCCCCACGACACAGCGAATTTTCCAGGCAATATGGACAGCTGGAGATATATATTACAAAAGTCCAAGACACTTTAGGCAGGCCCAAAAGAGACATGCTTCAAATTGTCTCTATCACGGTGCAAAACAACTGCTCAGCAGCTCCATGTCTGTCCCTCCGGTGAGGGGGCTGGCTCCTGGGGTGGAGAGAGGCTGTCCAGAGGGAGACGGAGCTGAACAGGTCTGAACACCCAGAAAGCATTAAATTCCTGACCTTCTTTAATCACCACCTGCTCCGAGTTGTTTTGAGCAGTGATGAAATTCAACTTCGTGCCCTTACCAGGGGGCAGAGCGAGGTGACTCGCTTTCTCATTTCACCAGCAACGACTAAAGCTTTCTCTGCCATATAATGCATTTCCATTACAGCATTAAGGATCTTTCTGACCCAAATACACGTCCTGAGAACAAAAATAACCGTAAGGAATACAGTACTTAATCTGCCTAGATTCTGCTCTCAGAAAGATATAATCTATTACAAATGTTATCCCTCGCCCTGTCTACTAATCCTAGAGGGACCAGTGATTAAATACTTTTTCCAACCCTCCAGTCCCTGGCGTGTCTGGGATTCAGAGAGTTGTAATCGCTCGGTGTTGTCCATCTGGTGACGACAACGGGCAGTGCTCCGTTATTGCAACCAGCTCTCGCTGCTGCTGGCTGGGCTGCAAAGGCCAGGCTGCCTTCAGCACAGGCTCTCCACCTGAATTATGATATAAACAATATTTCAAGACTTGGAGAAGGGCTACAAGGAAAGCCCAGTCCTCGACAAAAGGCGAAAGAAGGATATGAATTGCAGAACGGAGCGGGGATACGGAGACATGAGCTATTCAAGATGCAGCTCTGGCATAAGAAAACTGCAGTAACTGAGCTATGAACAGAAGGAGCACGTTTCTGAGAGCTCCCTGCCTGCGCATGGACTGGACTCACCGCGGGCACTTGGCTCCCTGCAGGCATCCCTGCACCGGGGGCCGAGCCCAGCGCCCACCTCCCTCCAGCCCAGCCCCATCCCACGGTGCTCCCACCGCCGGCATCATCCCACGGATAGAGCCCGGCCCCAGGCAAACCACAGGCAGGAAAGGTACACTCCTCTTCCAACCTAAAAGATTCAGTGGATAGCCAGTTACTGGGGCGGGGGTTAAGTCTATCAAATTAATTTTAATTACAATTCAAAGAAAGAAAAGCCACTTTAACATTTCTAATCAACGGGCATCTAATGAGGCATGTTAGTTCCTGTAGTCTGAGCACAGTAGGAAATTTTCTAAGATAATTTACTTCATTAATATTCAGCTAGAAGTGGATCATCCGATACTTTCCACAGTGGCAAATGAGATGAAATATGTCAAAAGGAAAATTTTATATTTGACATGGACATTAAGCTTCATAAGTTTCATTCCATCTTACGAAAAAACACTTCTGAGTGAAATAAAACATCAAACCCCAGATCTACCCGAACGATTACAGGGTCTGTCTTAATAAGAACGGTGGCCACGCATCCCTCCTGGCGAGGCACAGCAAGTGGGACTGCTTTATTCTCAGCAGCACAGTGCTGCCGTGCCCCAGCATGGCACAGCATCCCTGGCAGCATCCCGGTCCCTGCCATCACCCAGCCCGGGGCACCCCGGTGGGGCTGGTACCGAGGAACACACCCGTGAGTCTGTAAGAACACACCAGAGTCGATCAGGAAAACACGGGATTTCGGAATGTGGTTGCTTTAAACTATTCCTGATGCAGGAAATGTCAACAACCCTTAAAAAGCTGTCAGCCTTTCGAAAGAATAACAGCCTCCGCGTAACGCTCCAGTTTTCCTGACCGGTTCGGATCGCTTGATTACAATGCAAACTGGAAAAAAACAAAAATAAAAAAAATGGAAAGGCTGAATGGAAGAGCCCCAGAGTGGTCGACCAAAGTCTGTGTGGTTTCCCGACCAACAAACAGGTGTGCAAGAGGATGACCTGAGCCCACCGGAGCGCTGTGCTGCCGGAACCCCACTGGCCGCGGGCACACAGACCCACCGCCGCCGTGCTCCCCCCGACCCACGGCACAACTGAGCCTTCTTCTTGTCCAAACACTACAGTGAATCAGGTTCAAGCAGCACAAAACCAGACTGTTTCCCAGCAGATTCCGTCTCCTCCTCCGTGCATGAGCAATTCCAGTCACTGAAATGGGAACATTTGTCCCATGAATAATCAATAACCGTCAGCTCAGCGAGCGGCTCTGGAGCAGCGGAGCTGCACGGCCCCACGCACCCCTGACAGACCCGCTTGGGGTGGCTGCTGGGGGGAGCTTCATCTGCTGCCCTTTCCAGAACAAAGGACCACAGATGCAAGGACTGAAACGCCAGAGCTCCGTGTCGGTCTGCGTCCTGTGTAAACAATCGCAGAATCATAGAATCCTAGATTTATAGAATGGTTCGGGTTGGAAGGGACCTCAAAGATCATCCAGTTCCAACCCCCCTGCTATGGGCAGGGACGTCTTCCACTACACCAGGTTGCTCAAAGCCTCATCCAACCTGGCCAGGGATGGGGCAGCCACAACTTCTCTGGGAACAATCAGGTTCTTCATCATCGGGATATTCAGGCGTGCATATTTAGAAAACGTGTAGGTTACTTAAAATTCCAAACTGATATAAATAAATAAGAGCCTGCGCTAGTTGTTCTTCCAGGACCTCTATGAGCATCATTCTTCTTTCTTCTCCTTTCTCTACTGAATTCCAAAGATTATCCTCATAAAAGATGTTATTCCAAATAGCATCGCACCACCAGAAATGAAAGGGAAAAGATGAAATGAATATTTGAAGAACTGTTTTCTGAACACGTCTGTGTGGTTGGGGAGAGGAGCTGCAAAAGGTACCAACAGCCACTTGGACTCTTTTCCATCATCTCGATGAGTCAAGGAAACGTGCCCCACGGCTCCGGCTGCAGCGGGAACATCAACAGCATCTTGTGAAATAATATACCAACTTCAAAAGAAGCTTCACAGAAATATTAGACAATCGTCAACCAGATGATGAACGTGCCAC
Source organism: Tauraco erythrolophus (assembly GCF_009769465.1). Lineage (NCBI taxonomy): Eukaryota > Metazoa > Chordata > Aves > Musophagiformes > Musophagidae > Tauraco > Tauraco erythrolophus. The sequence goes on along the minus strand of NC_141476.1, from coordinate 1,154,716 downwards.
GCTGCTCTTCTGAAATCACAGTAGGTCAAGTGGAATCTGTAGCATTTTTTACAACAAAACACAACTAAGCAAAATAATTCTCTGCACCAAAAGAAGAGACAGCAAAAATACAAGAAAACTGCAGAAATCCAACTTTTTGCCTTGACATTTGCAGACAGCCCACCCCCTCCCACCCCCCCCACCAAAGGAAAGGGCAGAATGAGTGATGTGAACATGAAGCCTGTGACTCCATGTTGGTGAAGCCCACAGGTAGGTGTCAGTCCCATGCCGTGCCAGCCCGGTGCCCCGAGGCCGTCCCCGATCCCGGGCTCCGGCTCCCCTTGCCCAGCATCTGCCCTCGCTGCAGATCGCTGCCGGCCCCGGTGGGCACCACGCCGAGACCTCCCCCGGCTCCTCTCTTCAATCTGAGCCTCAACCAAAGTTATTTAACTGCAGTGTGAAAAAACTCAGGGTTTTTTGGTCACCACGGCTAATACATAAAGCATATACACATAAGCTTTAATGTTGATTTCTCCTATTTCCAGCCCAAATCTTAATTTTCCAAGACTGCCTGGCCGAAGTGCTATCAGATTCAATTTTCAGCTCATAAGATGCTTGTTAGTGCCCGTCTCTATGGCACTCGAGGGGATCAAAGTTTGATTTTTAACAGAGCTCTTTTTTTCCCCCCAATCAGGAAACTGTATATTCTCACAACCCTAAACCTCCTTAAAGAGACTCAAAATGAAGATCAAATCCCATTGCTTTGTGCTCCGTACGGAAGACTCAAGTCTTGATCCCCCGCAGGGAGTTTGCCCATAAAGACAATCATGGCAGAACTGGGTGTTATTCAGCCAAACCCAGGAGGTGTTTGCTGTTTGCCACGTTAACAAATGGTGCTGTTTGCTTCCAGCTCCAGGATGTGATGGATACGGGTGCGCAGCACGGCACGGCCAAGGGACGGGGTCGGTTCCGCGGAACCAGCAAGGATGAGATGGCTGCTCCTGGCGACACGCAGGGCCGGGCAGGGCAACCGAACTGGCAGAGGGGGTCAGGGCATTCCTCGGTGCCAGTTTGGACGGGACAAACCTCATCTGCAGCTCCTCACATCCGAGGCGTGACACAGAGCCAGCCCCACCAAACTGCTGGCCTTTCCCGGCCACCAGCCCCTGATCCGGCTGCTGCCCGGAAAAGCTGCCACTGGCACCAGCATGGCAGCAATAAGTATCTTTATTCTGTTATTAAATGCTTCCTGGAGGTGGGGAGAGGACATTTCTTTGATCAAAACAGCAAGGAGGAGAAGACCCAGCGAGCGCGGCTCCGAGGTGTGAGCTGCCGGAGCAGCATGGGCACAGCCGGGCATCTGCAGGGCATCCCGTGGCAGGCACGTCCCGGGACAGCACCGCTCCTGCCACGGGCACTGCTGCAGCACGGAGTCGGGCTCTGAGTCCGTGGGCTCCATTCATACTCTTCCTCAAGCCCTGCACGACCAGCAGGAAGGCTCCTGGAAGGGCCAGCTGGTCCCGCCAGCCCGGAGACACGCAGAACTCCTTGTCCAGCCCCATTTAGCCAATGTGACAACACGGGACAGCCCTCCTCCCCCTCCTCTTCCTCCTCCTCTTCCTCCTCTCCCTGCAGGCAGTGCAGGAGGCTCCTGGGCCATCCCTGCCACCCATCCTGGACGTTAATACTCTTACTGCTCTTAGATCCCTTTCTATAGAAGGATCAGGTGTTGGCTAAAACGTAATTGCTTTTTTTTTAATGTTGATGTCTGCATACAAGTTCTCGTGGTCCAGCCACACAGAACTGGAACCAGCAGCTCTGTACATTTATTTCTGCTGGACAGATTCTGCTCCCGTTCCTATCCCAATAAACCTCCCTGCAGCTCATGCCTCGGTCCGTGACCTATTTCATTAGACTTCACCAGAAGCTGCCCAACACTTCTTTCCCATTCTTTTTCAGCTGTGACATTAAAAAATACTATACCTCCCAAAATAAAACATTTGGGTGGATATTATTCCACCTTTGAGAAATTAGGTCTCTAATAACACTACCTACTCACCACTAAACATTTAATTACTTTCACTCTTGAAAATATGATGGGAAGTAGGATTCAAGTTTCATATTGTTAATGGATTAAATTAAATTACATTCTCATGATTCAAAGACACTTGGGTTAATTTAACAATATATATTTTACCAAAAACTCACTTAACTGTCATGTAATTTCTTGCCATTTCCTTTTCCTTTATTGCTGATTAACAAGATACTTGGCAATAAATAGAAGCACTCTCTCGGCTATAATTAGCCTGTCTGTCCCTCTGATTAACTCACTCCTATTTTGTGGCAGGGAATTTGGAAATCCTAAATACTCTGGTCTGACATCATCCTTCCAACCGCAGAGCAAAACGGAGGTTTTCTGGAAAAGAGAGGCATTGCCTGTATTTTAATAGATGTTTAGATGTTTGGATGTTTAATAGATGTTTTGCTTCACCGAGCTATGGGAAGAGAGTCCGGAGAAGGACTCCAGCCAGGGTAAATTCCTCAGCCAAACAACCAGCAGAATCCCTACATGTATTTGTGCCAAAGCCCTGCCCCAACTGCTCCCCCTGCTCCCGCGTGCGGCGCTGCGCAGGGCCCTGAACGTGGCCGGGAGGCAGAGCAAGGGGCGAGTAGCACCACCAGACGTATCGCCGTGGCACAGCAAGAGGTAGATGATGGTAAACCTCAAACCTACCAGGCAAACAACCCAAAGGGAAACGAGGCAAACGCCAGCAAAACTCTGACATTGCATCTCCTAAAACAACTGTCTAAAAGCCGCTGCGAAGGTGCATTTTCACTTTTCCTACGTGAAACTCCCGTGCAGTTTTCTTTGGAAAGCACAGTTCTTGTTTTCTGCCCCAGAACGTAGCACAGAGGTGGGGGGGGGGACTCCGGAAGCTTTCCGGGGATCTATCTTATCTTGAGACTGCCAGTCAGTGAGACATCTTTTTAATTTGAGATTTAATTTGGCAAATACACACTTCTCTAGTAGGGAAAGGTGATGATACACTGATCATTTCCAGGAAAACAGTAAATAGTGACTCCAAACCTTAGCTGAAGAAAAACAAACCTTCTAAGCCATCAGAATCCATCCCCACGCTCCAAACGTTTCCTGCCACCAGGCACAGAGTGGATGCAAGGGAAGAATAAAGCATAAACTATTGCAAGAGAAAGCGTTTCCGTGCCACGTACACGAGATCGCCGCGCCGCTAATGCGATGAAAATGTAGAGCCCTGTTTCTCTGAAAAGGAAAAACAAAGATGTTTTCTCAGCGGAGTGAATAACTGTCACATCCAATACACCCTCTAACCTCTCATCATCACCAATTGCCAGGAGCCATTCATTTTGACAAATTGGAGAGAATTCAGAGACAAGCAACAAAATGATGAGGTGACTGGGGACGTTGTCGCGTGAAGGAAGATTAAAAGGAGTCAATTTGGTGCGGCATGGGTGAGCCATGATTTTAAAGAGGTCACCAAAAGGAAATGTATGAGGGAGAATCAGGAAAAGAATAAAACATCACTGCAGGACAAGAATTATTCAGAGGTCAGGAGACAAAATTTAGGCTCACGATGCTTTAACGCCAAATGAGATTCTTCCTGAGGCAGAACGACCACATCCAGTCCCTTATGCCATCTGGACACAGGCACAATGATTTCCTGAGCATGATAAATTGGTTCTTGAAGGTAAACTCGCATTGGCCATAGGTAAGAGACCGAGTGACCTCTCTGCTTCTCTCCATCTCCCCATTCCATGCTAGAAAAGAGCAGGTACTCGCAGAGATGTAGCAGCCGTTGCGCTGAAGAGTTTGGGGGGGTTTCAGTAAAAGGGCTGGCACGGTGCCATGCATGGCGAGATGCAGGAACACAGGACAGGCACGAGCAGATGGAAGGGAAAAAGCAGAAGGAAAAGGTTGATTAACTTTGAAAGTGAGAAGAGGGTTGTCCCGGGCAGGGAACCACCTCCCGAGCGGGGCTGGGCAGAGTGCTGGGGGCTGGGATAGCTCCCCACACCCTGGGTCATGCTGGGCAGCTCAGGGTGCGAGCAGGGCTTGGCGAACACGGGAGCCAACGCCAGGAGCCCATCACCGGACCCAGCTGCTGTGGCTCCAGTTAAACTCTCACGGACACACGGATTTCTCCGGAAGGATCACACGTGAAGCCGTCCCCAGTTCAAAGCACGGAGGACCCCACTACTCACACGAACAGCGCAGGCACGTCCACACCACCAGCACCTCTCCATGTCCCCCTGCCACCTGCTGTCACCTTCCCCAAACGCTCCTGAAAGCCAACAGCCCTCACACCGTGCCCTGAAGGTCAACAGATTGAGGTATCCCAAATACAGCCTCAAACATTCCAACTGCACTGCGCTGTAAGAGAACTGGGAAGGACACCGAGCGATTCTCCCCGGTGCCCAGGGGCTGGATTACAGACCTGATCGGATGGCAAACAAATGCAGATGTACAGAACTAAATAAAACGTTGCCTGTGATCTCTGTGTCAACAAATTAGGTAACTATGGTGGCAACTTGGCAGGCTTCTCGTGTTTGTGTTGGTAAATTAAGCTCACAGTCTTTGCAGTTGCAGGGGGATTTTTAATTTTTTAACCTTTTTTTTTTACAGGCATCAATCTTGAAAGCTGATCATATGGTATTCTGGGGAGTTCGTCACTGTAAAGGACTCAGGAGAAAAAGGTTTGTGTCTATGGAAATGGTTCTTATGGGGTTAATCTGGAAATAATGGGACAATTCTAAACGATGTCTTTTTCTGAGGGATGTGTGATGCTGCTCTCAACCTCCATCACCTGCCCTCTGACCCCAAAAGTGAAATTTAACTGTCAAGTTATTAGAAGATTCCCTTTCATGTCTGATCCTTTAAACTCTGTGATCTATCCCAAATTTGAGCAGACCCAGTTTGTCCTCATGTTCTTCCAGCACAGAGGCCCTGTTCTTTTGCCAAGGACACCAGTAAAGATGCACCGACTCCAGCGCAGCCCCTATGGGATAAGGATCAGCCTCAAAGACCCACTATCATGGAAGTCAAACCATCCTCTGGGTTAGTTTGGGAACTGTTGAAGACGCCTCGTGCACGTAACAAACGAGCGATGCTGAATTAACGAAGGGAGAAGGGGAACCCTCGTGCAGCTGGAGATTTTCTGCATTTCATAAACACCAGTTAAAAATCTCCTGTCTTTGGTTTTTCTGCAGAGCAGGGGTGCTCTTCAGGGAAACGAAAATCCGTGCTGCCTACAAAACTCAAAGGTATGACCAGGTTATGTCAGTACTGTTTCTTCTCACAGATGTGCTTAGTTTGCAATTATGAAACCCAGTACGTGACAGACAGTTATACTGTTCAGCCTTCACTTGACTTAGCATTTATTTTCCGAATCATCGCAGAAAACTCCCATTAAACATGCTGATTTACTAACTGGGCCTGATTGCATCTCTGGAAGATAGATGATGCCTATAAAAACACTCCCAGATTTGTTCAGCCTTTCAGCACTCACTATTGCCCTCAGACTGTATTTATTATTGAGGAAGCCACTCCTTCCTCTCTCCTCAAAAGCGGCCGTTCCTACCTCGGGGATCTACCTTTGTGTCAAAAATCTGGTCAGTTCTCCCTGATTCTCAGAGAATAAACAGCGACCACAAAACCCAGACGGTTCATGTATCTGCCAGTCAACGTCTCCTGCTGCACCCCTGCTCTTCAGAGAAACAGAGATGGGCCCATTCCATCCCAATCTGACGTGCCAACCGCTGGCATCATTGGGGGTGTCCTGGGAGGAACACGGCCACGGGTGTTGACGCTCAGTTGGCCACGGGATGGGGCCTCTCCACCCATGAAGCATCCTGGTTGGAGTGCTGCTCTCTGCCAGACCATCCCTGTGCAGAACTACTGCCTTAATCCTCCCATTTGCTCCCGGGCACAACAATCACATGCATCTGAGTTCAAGACAAAAATCTTTATGGTTTCTGAAGTCTTTAACCTTCAGCTCTCCCAAGTGGTGCAGAGAACCGGCCCCCGAACTCAGCATTTCACAGCCCCGTCGGGCTGCACCGCTGGAAGTTCGTTCAAAGGCGCATCTCTACCCTCGGCAGCAAGATGGAAGGAGAAGAGCCATTGGGACAAGGGCAGCCAAATCGATCTTCAATTGTTGATAATCTCAAGGGTATTAGGAAGCTGAGTGTCAGGCATTTTATCATATGACTGATCACGATGATGCATGGCTTAAAGAGCAATATCCACCTTCAAGGCACGGCGGAGGGTAGGTCTTTGTTGAGCAGTAATTCTCAATTACCCCACTGCGACCTCGCAGGGATCTTTGATCATTCACAGGGAAGCCTGAGCTGACCAGTAAATAGAGTTCGGTGATAAGAAACTTGTTATTGGCCATGGATGACTGATGGAGAACTGCCAGTTATTTTTACAACAGCTTTTACAATAGCTCGCAGAAGCGCTTCGGGGCCTCACTGCGACAGTGCCTGCATCTCCCGGGCAAGTGATCAGTAAAGCTCACAGGTGGATCAATCTTCCTGATAATTTATAGCTACACTGCTTTGATGAGGTCAAGTCGTAAGGTGCACATGAATGATGTTCTCACCTGGAATGAGAGGTTGTCACTCCCGGCAGCATCACCTTGCCCGTCCTCCCCAAAATGACTTCCCTGACATCCTCCTACAAGCAGCAATTCTATCAGCAGGTCCTCTTAGACAACCACCACGAAATGAATTGCTCAGACAGTCAACAGCAGCCTCCTGCAAATACTTATCCTCTCAGACTCTCATCATAAAACTTTATGATACCTTTTTCCTTACGATAATCCAGTATAAACATAATTTAATGGTACTAGGAGGAAAACAACCACGGCAACAAAAACAACAGGCAATGATTGTAAAGTCTCTTATCTCATAATTTTTTCTTTCTTTTCGCTCGTTCTCTCTCCTTTGTTTTAAATGTGCATTATTTTGGTCATGCTGTCACTGGATTATTACAGGCTCTCAATTATACTGCTATAAAGCCAGAAGGTCTTTTGTGGTTATATTTTAAGCCTTTGAGGTGGGTTTATTTCGCTTGTGAATTTGATTCAACTTTGCTTTGGGTTACTTTTATGCCTGCTAAACAACTCTATCCAATTTTGAAAAAGAAACTGTGTCCAAGGGAAACGCTGGAGACAACCACACCAACAGCTCACCTGAGACATGCCCATTTTTTTCCCTAATCTGAATCTGACATTGTTTATACAGCAGAAGAATCTCCTGCATGAACCCCACAGGTTATTTATCAAGCATATGACGTCCCTAATTGTGGCATCAATACCCTTGATATTTCTTCATACCCCATGACATCACACTTCACTACAGACCCAAACCTCCTTTGGGTACCCATAGGTGAGGTGTGCACCGCCAGCAGCTCCTCAGCCCGTACCAAAGCCAGAAACCAGCCTCATTTAGAAAGTACCAATTTTTATTAGCCCAAAGAAGTGATTTTGCTAAGAAAGTGTCTGACTCCTCAAGTTGTATTACTGGGGAAGATGCAGCTATACATCCTGCACCCAAAGAAGACACAGAAAAAATAAAAACTGCTGAATTTTTACTTTGTGAACAGAGGTTCCCAGGCTCTGCTCCCTGGACTAATTCCACGCTCTTCCAAGGCAATACAAATCCTCACTTCCAGGCTTTAGCCTCTACTTCTCCATCCCAGCTGGCCAGACCCCAGCCTGGTACGTGGCATGAAAGGGCCAGATGAGACTCAGCCCAGTCCTGCGCCAGTGCGTCTGCCATCCAAACAGGCAAAACCAGGCACGACCGGCCGGATCGCCCACCTTCTCCCTTTTTTTCCCCTGAACACTCCAAACACACCTGCATAAATCCACCAAATTATTTAGTGCTCTCACAGCCCTCAGAAATGAAATACACCCGGCACGCTGACGGTGGCTGCAGTTTATAACCAGCTCGCAAACCGCAGGTCTCACCGCACTCTTCCTCCGCTGCCTTCGGTCTCATGGTCCCTCAGCCTCCCATAAGCCTGGCCCCCTCCTTGCAGTGTAGGTGGAATAACCATGTCAGATCACGACAAAAACAATATTAACTTCTTTAATTAAATTTACCAGCATTACTTACTTGAATGACACAAGCTGTTCCGAGCCGCAACTATGAATATGTAATATCGGCAGCTGCACAAATATGGAACAAAATAAGCAAATAATTCATAACTTAACTAAACAAGGATTTCACAGTTTGTTTTAATAAATGCAAACACATAGAAATATTTTTAAGCAAAGAGACCCTGCCAAGACTTTGTGTGACACACTTGGCATGGCTAATGCACAGGCTGCTCCAGGCTTCAAAAGGAGACTTCGGGATGAAAGAGTCCAGCAGAAACCTGAAGGTAATCAGAGAGGATGGTCTGGTCCCGTTATGAGCTAAAATGCATTTGGAAAGGTAAACTGATATATCTGAGAGAAGGAGGAGACTCTGTTTTGAGTGATGTTGTATTTTACAGAGGGCTTCCTGCTGCGAGCAGGGCAGTGAATTCCTGCACCGAACGCAGGTCCTGTGCGCAAAAGGTCGAGAGGGATGTTCTGCTTTTTGCATAATTCATGCTAAATATACAAACACATGTAAATTGCTCCAGGCTTCCCCTTATTTAAAATTAAGTGGAGTAATCTACATTCTAAATAAGATTAAGGCACCACTACAAACCTCACTCATTCTCCTGCTGGAGCCGCACGGAGCGGCTGGTGGGCACCGCTCGGCCACTGGCCCAGCACCGCGGCTGGCAGCCCCAGCAGCCCCGTGCTGACAGCCCAAGGGACGGCTCTCCAGTCAGGGCATTTATTTAGGTATTGACCTCCTGAAAGATGAAGCAATTGGGTTTTTACGGTATACATCCAAACTACAGACACTATTTTCATGTGCACGGAGCAAATATGTCAAACGGCTTTTATGTGGGAGACACGCTATCTGAAACAAAAGATCCAGCTGTTTCCATGCATCCTGTTTAGGCTCACCTAAAATGAGAATGCTAATTTGATTTGGTTACTCTTCTTCTGAGAGCCAGCCTGTGTTTCAGCTCACCATGATGAGCATGATCAGTACTGATATGCCCTCCTATGTGGCTTCTCCAGCAACCATCACTTTGATTGAAGTTAATGCAGATATTACACGTTGCACGCACAGAAGATCTAGTCTTGCATTGCTCCGTACTGTCCCATAATGTCCTTTGGGATATACATTTCAACATCCATGAAGCCTTCCCCCTGGTCCTTACTCTTACTGCAAAGCTGTGGGACAAGGTGCCAAGGTGCCAGCACGCAGCACCGCTTCCCCGTGCGAAGCAGCAAGAACAAAAATATCGGCGTGCGCATAAAGTGCACAGCCCCACCGTGATGCCAAAGCCAGAGCTGACCTAGCAAGGAGGCGGCGGGGTGGCTGGACCGAGTCAGGCAGCTCATGGTCTGAAGAGACCACCCAGCTGGCAGTGGGCCACCAAACCCAACCGAGCCCTCCGGCAGCGCGCGGCCGTGCTGGGCTCCCCACGGCAGGCTGGTCCTCCAGCGACGGCCGGTGGGTGCTGGTGTTCCTCCCCGGGACAGACCCCTCTCCTCACCTCTGGGAACACTGGGAGTTGACTGAGGCAAAGAATCCATCACTCTCCTGTCAGGTTGTTCCCGTGGCTAATTACCTCCTTTGTTAATGATCTTTAAGTAGGAGCTAAACTTGTCACCATACAATTATATAACCAGATTCTTTTTCTTATACTGAATCCATACGTTACAACAAAAGCACACGAGGAAGGCTCACCATGGTACCCTGTTACTGAGAGAAGTCACAACCCTCAGCTTGGAGGAAGACTTTCTGACCTCACATCTTCTTTTCTTTGAAATGCAACTAAAATAAGAAATCACTTTGTTTTGATTACACTAACGACCTGCATCACACACTGCCCAAGTTACCCACTACGTGCACGAAAGGCAATATTTAGACAGCAAAATATCCACAAAAGCTGGAGCTCTGTACGGACCAGCGGTGCGGGGATGGGGATGCTGCTTCAGCCACGCAAAGGACACTTGTGTCTGCCTGAGGCTTGTGCTAACGGGATGCTCTATCCTGCCAAAGGGACGAGCACTACAAAAGTCTGGGGGATCAGCAGAGCCCTGGGAACACGCAGGTAACAGCACCTTGGCTCAAGCAACGCTCGTGACCAGGTCTGTGTTTTAAAAGAATACAACAAATTGCAATTCTGAGGTGTCACTTTGAATTTATGACCTTGTGTGCATTTAATCACTTAGAAAGCATCATATCGTGTTATGTCTTATCACATTAGGCCATCGCTGAATGCAGAGAGATGCAATGTTACACGGAACAAGCTGAGATCAGAAGTAATGCAAAAGATTTTGCAGGTAAAAATATCCACAGAGGAGTTTCAAGGCGGCTTTTGGCAGCAGTGACATGCAAATTCCCCCCCCACTGCTTCACTTCCCACCAGCCTGACAGGCTCTAATGGTTTCATTTAGTCTGGAGAGAGTGAAAAAGTGTCTCATGAAGGCTGTGGAGTACAGTCAGCGCTTTTTATTGACTGCTCCCTGAAATTCGGACACGCAGATTACAGGGGAGGAGACGGTGCAGAACGGGCTGCCATCCCTCCCTCTCCCACGGAAACCAGAGCCACACAGTCATGTTAGTGGTTGCTGGGGAGTGCCTTGAACGGGAACTACAAATCCAGTAAAACGCAGCTAATTTAAGAATTACTGAGGCCCAAAGGGATCTCTGCTAACAGACAATTTAATCCTGTACATAAAATAGGCAAGATAATTTCCCCTCTAATTCCTGCACGTAGCCCTGAAACTTGAGGCTGTGTTTCTCCCCACCAGTACTTGCCTCTTTTCCCGAGGAGCCGGCCAGGTCGGTGCCACACGCCACGGCCACGGGGCATGGGGACAGCCATGGCCACAGCCCTCGCCCACCACCCCCTCGCAGGGTGGGCAGTCCCTTGCAGGGGTCCCATCCCACCGCTGCTCTGTGGTGTTAACCTTCTGCCGCGGGTGTAACTATGTGGACTAGATGATGGTTGTAGGTCCCTCCCAACGGGAACTCTTCTGTTCTTCTGTTCTTCTGTACTTCATTCTATATCGCACCACGGAGAGCTACAAATTCGTGGTCACAACCCCAGACATGCACATTGGGCTTTCCTCTCACTGCGGATTAATTCTCACCCTGCAGGGAAGTTGCAAATCAGGAGTGCTGCTGGTCGGAAATGGAAATCCCCAGCAAGGTTCTGCCCATTCATCAGGAGACGACTCACCAGCACGGCTTTAGGGCTGCAGCTGCACAGAAGACATCTGGGGCTGCTGCTGCTGGCAGCAGCGCAGCACAGAGCTCACCCCAACAGCCACCAGCCCAGCGGGGGACCCACCAACCTGGGGACCCGCCAGCCTGGAGACTCACCTGGGGACCCACCAGCCTGGGGACCCACCAGCCCAGGGACCCACCAGCCTGGGGACCCGCCAGCCTGGGGACCTGCCAGCCTGGGGACCCACCAGCCCAAGGACCCACCAGCCTGGGGACCCACCAGCCCAGGGACCCGCTGCTGCAGCCTGCAGCCTGGGCTCACCCTGCCAGTGTGGGCTAAAGCTGCACGGAGCCCCAGCACAGGGACCAGCATGTTCCCAGCCCCTGCGTGCCTCCAGCTGGTCAGCAGCCTGGGACAACCCCAGGGACTCCCCCTCTTTGGGACCAGTGCCTTCAGCTTGAACCCTCCTGGGGCTACTCCTGTACTTGTTGCCGGGAAATGACATGTGTGTACAGAACCATAGAATCACAGAATGGTTTGGGTTGGAAGGGACCTCAAAGATCATCTAGTTCCAACCCCCCTGCCACGGGGGGGTATATCTGTATATACAGATACACATCATGTATGTATATTTTATACATACACACACATATATCTCTGTGTGTGTGTATACCTGTGTCATAGATATAAAAAACCATGTATGTGCATGTACAGATGCACACATACATGTATAGCAACAACTGCTGGTGACAAAAAAGGCTACTGAATGCTGCATTTATTGAGGGTCCAGAGCCACCTGGTGCTGCCGGACTGTGCCAAAGGCAGAGGTGTCTTCCTGAACAGGATAGTGCCCTGGCAGCAGCACGAGCCACAGAGCCCACATTAAAACACTCCAAAAACTGAAACGCCAGGGTGAATGGGGTGGGGGGAGAAACACAAAGCTCAGCAATTTCCTTTTGATTGCTTATGAGACATCCCTGAAGTCATAGAATCATGGAATCACAGAATGGCTTGGGTTGGAAGGGACCTCAAAGATCATCCAGTTCCAAGCCCCCTGCCATGGGCAGGGACACCCTCCACTGAGCAGCGGCAGTGTGGATGGAGACGTTCAGCACGGAGCAGAGCCCGGAGCAGGGGCTGAGCCAGGCAGTCCTGGCAGCAGCGCCGATGGATGCGTCGGCCACCCCTGCACTCCCAGGACAGGGGGCAGCTGCAACAGCAGCACAGCTCAGGCAGCACTAAACTCAAATTCAGACTACCTGAATACAGCTTTTTTTCCCGACACGGACTTCAATTTTCCAAGGCCTTTGAGACGTCTGTATAAATGTCAGGAGATTAATGTGCTGTCTCCGGGAAGTCCGCAGTAGTTTTGCCCGGACGAGGCTTATTCCTTTACAGCCAGAAGTGCAGAGCAACGAGGGACAGAGAAACAGGGAATACTTCTTTGTGCTGCTGCTTAGCTGGGACTTGCAAAATTTATTTCCAAAGGTTACACAGCAGCTGGGAGTGATGTTTAGCCAGGTCCGCCTGCCTTCGGTGCCTGGGAAACGGCCTCAGTTTCCAGCCCCCTTCCCGAGATGTCATTCATCACCCGAGACAAAACCAATTGCACGGAGCCCGTTTTACGCACTCCAGTTTGCCGAACCCACACCGTGCACATCAATCGTGGCACGGGAAGTCTCCGTCCAGACAGACAGAGCGAAGGCAGCGATGACCGTCGCAGCAGAACTGGGGGGTGAAGGACCCACCAGGCAGGGGGGATGCAGAGGGGAGGCTCACCGCCTGCCCCAGCCTTCTGGAAGCAGGTACTCGTGGTGCCCGACCTCCCACCTCCGCGGGACGCCTAGCATCTCCCTCAGATGGTTTTTACTGGGTTCCATGGGGGATTTGCGCCTGATGTTTTACGCAGAGGCTGGAACACAAGAGTATGAAACAAGATGCTTTACTCACCCCCGCAGCTCTCCCGCGGTTAACCGAGCGTCAGGAGCACGAGGGCAGTTCGGGGCACAAGCACAGCGTCGCTGCCAGCCCCGCTGCCATGGCCACGGGATGCTGTGCCAGGCGCAGCTCCCCCAACCCCCCGGCACCGCTCGCACCGTCGGGGCCAAACGTGGTTCCTCTGTATTTAGTATTCCTCGGCAGATTTCCCACCCAGAAACAGCCCGGTATCCACAGGCTCCCATGACACCGCATCCCATCGTGTCCCACCGCTTGCTGCCCACGGCAGGAAAACCCGGACGTTTCTTTTCCTTGCAAACACTTTGTGGTGACAGATTCCAGAAACCGGCGTTCCACTGGGTCGACGGCACACGGCATGTGCCAGATTACTCTATTTGCCATTCCGCCAGCTGCACTTCATCTCCCTTCCAAAGGTCCACAACAGGTATATTCACATGAAAAGTCTCTTACAGAAAATAATAACAATAAAAGCGTTGTTTGTTGTTGTTAAGGAAAGGTATTGGCACCTCAAGCTCTTCACTCATACTGTTTCACTGCAGCAGGGCCCCAACCAAATTGCTTTTAAATTATCTATTCAAGGGTGAAAATACTTTTTTTACACTATGAATATACTCCTTGAGAAGTATAACCAAGCAAGTAAGATTACTTAAGGAATTAAGTGGGAATAAAAATATTAATATGGACATTAATAGCTAGTCGACTTCTGTTGCATCCATTCCTCTGCGTTGTCCTGCTCTAGGGTGTAATTCCGTGTTGCCCTCCGGAGTTAACACTGTGCAGTCTCGCAAGAGCAGTAATTGCGAAAGCATTATAACAGTATTTCTGCATCTCACTTAATCTTCAATAGATCCTATAATTTCAGGGAGAAGTGTGTGTCTGAAGTGCTCTGCCACATCAGAAGGTCATGTCGGAAAAAAAAGAGCTGCCCATGGGCTTTGAGCAAGTGCTCGTCTGCTGTCAGGTGGAAAACTGCACGAAGCAAACAGGGGAGAGCGATGAAAGCAAGGCGATGGCTAATACTTGGGAGCTGAAGAATGGTAACGATAATAATGACAATAATAATACTAATAATGGTGTCCCAGCAGCATATCTGTTCTTTGATGCTTATAAAATTCATACGGATCCTACAGTGAACTCATGCAAATATGTATGTAGTTTTATTACAGTGCTCGTTATTGCTATTGCTCTTGGAGGCTGTAGACACTGAACTGGGTTGACATCTTTTTTCTAGACCGTACTTCCTGATGATGTTTCCAGCTCTTCCAGTTTCACTCCTGGCCTGTATCTGAGAATATGGAGGTAAACAAAAATGAAAAATGAGGAGAAGGAAGTGAGCCACCTGCTTCCCCCCTCGGAGGGCTGGTATTTACTCTGAACAGGATGCTGCAGGGGATCCGGGGCTTCTAATTGCTCCTGTTGGTTCAGCTCGTATCTGTGGCCATCTGGATATTTGTGGGGTAGCAATTAAAAATGGGAAGTGAAACAGTTGAAAATGTTATTATTCAGCTTACTAAAGTTTTTTTTATTAAAGGCTAAGAATAGGCACACGCCAAATCTTCAGTGCCAACCAAACAGTGCTGTAAACACGTGCCTGTGGAAGGGCCGGGCACTCCTGCTGCCCACGGGAACACCAAGGTTGGCTTTTCCTGAAGGCATCTCCACAGCTCGAGATGCATTTCCTACACCCACAGGTAACAAACTATGGATGGACGAGCACTGCATGAAGACACGTACCAACAGACACTCTGCTGGTCACGAGCCCTGCTGGGGTACCGGGGAGGCGGCTGCGTTTGCGTGCTTGGTTTCAAAGTTTAATTTTGGCAATTGTTGTGCTTTCCTCAGTGACTGCAGTGGGAGGAATCTAACTGATGGAGAGCACTGATACGGCACTCCAGTCCGAAGGCAGATGATTTGGACACTCAGGGACAAGGGGGGAGTGCAGGGAAGGGCTCTGCCCTCACCAGAAGGGAGGTGGGGGCTCCCAGTCCCAGCAGGGTTTATACAAGGAACGTGTATTGCTTGTTCTGAATGGCATTGTTCTCATTAAAACTTCTGCCCCAACCCAACCCTCCCCTCCTCCCAGGCTGCACCACTCATATCGCTCTTCAGCCAGGAAAGGGATTTGCCTTTTGGAGAAACACACAGCAACGATGCTCCAAGGAGGACCTGTTTGTTCCTATTTCAGGGGCTTCCCGCAGCCCCGTGGCTCACGCTCACACTCACTCCTCGCGCAGTCCCTCCAGGAGGGCTGAGGTCTGTTGCTTGGAGCAGCTCCAGAGGATGCTCCGTGCACCTCCTCAGCCCCACCGGAGCTGGTTTGCGCAGCCTGGCAATACCCTGCCCCAGCCAGCCAGAAAGGGCACCTTTCTTAATGGATCCTACCAACAAACATACCTGTCCTCCCACCTTCGGGAGTCAAACCTCCTTCCAACTCTGCACGCTGCCCGCACCAAACGGATCAGCCTCACGCAGGCAATAGGCTCGTTGGAGAGTTTCGGGGTACGGAACGTGACGGGGTTCCTACACGTGCACTTCTCCTGGTCTTTCAAGCAGAGAGACAGTTCCCATCCACTGCCCGCTGCTGTCCCGGCCCCAGCTGGGCACGGGTCAGGACTTTGAGGCTGCTCACGCAAGAAACTCATGGCTGCAATACGGGGTACAAACGGGGGTTTAATCTCATGCAGAAGGGCCTGAGTAGAAGCAACTGCTGGAAGCTGAAAGCTAACGAGTACAGGTGAGAAGCACAGCGCTGGCAGGACCGCCTGGGGAAGAGGGTTCCCAGCTGCTGGCTCTCCGCAGCCCGAGCAGGTGCCCTTCTGAGAGGGGACGTGCCATCACAGACACCTTGGGCCAGGTACAGGGTGAGCGATGAGATACAGAGAGAGCACAGTAAGTGATTTATGGATCTCTTCTGCCCTTATAAACCATGAATAACAGCAGTGCTTTCAAAATACTTGTGTAGGACCCGCCGTTAGAGAGGAACACGTTTCACACTGTCCTTCCCAGAAAGCCCCCAGGCCCTGTTCAGCAGAGCGTGTAGGTACCCCCACCACTGCCTCCTGCCACCTCGCCTAACCCGGGGCCGAGTCCTCAGGGTCGGTCTAAGCCTTTAGGGAAGATTTCCCTCCCATTTCACGCAGGACACACTTACAATCAAGCCTTGGATTCAGCAGCTTTCAAAATCCTTCCATATTTATGACAAATACCAGGGATTAACTTCATTTATGAATTTAACAATGATTACACCTTATTATCCTCCACACAAACAAATATTAGGAACAAGTGAATTACACATAAAGGCATTCTTTGTGCATTTATTTACATATCCCAAGAAAGGCTGTGTTCATGTTGTGTAATTCCGATTGCATGCTTCGCCGAGCATCAAAAAGGTTTACCGCGGCGCGGCTGCCCCGGTTTGACAACTCTGACAGCTTCACTCCGAACGTGTGCGCCAACAAACAAGCAAAACTGCAGAGGCAGGAGGTGTGCTAACAGTGTGGAATGCCTTCAGACGACTCTCTGTCACAATAATCATTTCTGGTAGGAGTTACTCCACATTGACATCTTTATTTCTGAGAGTTTCACATATTAACAAGCTACTCGTTTGTACCGTACCTATCTGCAGGCACAAACTCCTATTTCACAGAATCATAGAACGGTTTGGGTTGGAAGGGACCTCAAAGATCATCCAGTTCCAACCCCCTTGCCATGGGCAGGGAAACTACACCAGGTTGCCCAAAGCCTCATCCAGCCTGGCCTTGAACACTTCCAGGGATGGGGCAGCCACAACTTCTCTGGGCAACCTGTTCCACTGCCTCACCACCCTTTGAGTGAAAAATTTTTTTCTTATATCTAACCTAAATCTGCCCTTTCAGTTTAAATCCATTGCCCCTTGTCCTATCACTACACACCCTTGTAAAAAATCCCTCTCCAGCTTTCCCGTAGGCCCCCTTCAGGCACTGGCAGGCTGCTAGAAGATCACCCCGGAGCCTTCTCTTCTCCAGGCTGAACAGCCCCAACTCTCTCAGACTGTCTTCATAGCAGAGGTGCTCCAGCCCTCAGATCATCTTCGTGGCCCTCCTCTGGACTCGTTCCAGTAGCTCCATGTCCTTCTTGTGTTGGGGACTCCAGAGCTGAATGCAGTATTCTAGGTGGGGTCTCACGAGAGCAGAGTATTTCTCCATGTCTCATCCCAGTTCAGCCTGTGACACTGCTGCTTCATCCCTGGAAGTGTTCAAGGCCAGGTTGGATGGGCTTTGAGCAACCTGGTGGCAGGGGGGTTGGAAGTAGATGAACTTTGAGGTCCTTCCCAACTCAAACCATTCCACGATTCTGTGATTCTATGATTCTTTCCCCAAGCTGACTGAAGCTGGTTTTATAAAAGTGATCGTGTTGAAGCACAGAGAGATGATACACACCCGGTGGGGACCAGGAGGGTTTGTTCACACCAACAGGGGCTCACAACCGGGGCAGATGCCTCTGGCAGCCCCTTCCCTCCCAGGTCAGCTCTCCGGCACTTCGCCCCGCTGAAGGTGGGTGCAAAGCTGATCAGTAAATACCCAGAGAAAAAAAAACCACCAAACCAGCCTGCCCCAACTGCAACCCACCAGAACTTCTGCAGCGGTTTCGCCAGCCGTCGCTGAACAGCACGTTGGAGGAACCCAGGTCTGCACCGGGAGCACCGCGGGGAGCGCGGCACCCGGGTAACCCCCGGAGCCATGCCTGCGCTCAGCCCGACCGGAGCCCTCACTTTTCCAGGAAAGAGGTCTGCGATTCCATGTCCTTCCAAGAAAGCGTGTGGACACGACCATCAGCGATACAGAGGGATGGCAAAAAAATAAGGAATCTTTTTAGAAAACCATGGCATTTAACCATGTCTAATTAAGGGGAAAAATAGAAAAAGGAGGAAAGCAACCCACATGGTTGGCCCAATGTTATCTCCTCTTGAGATTGTGAATGTCATGCTATTTATTCAGCTAGTATTTCTAAAGTTAGTGTTACTAGCATAGCCGAAACCCCTGAAAGAGAGGATTTGCTTTTAATGATTTTTTTTTTTCCTCCACGATTTTAACGTTAAATCGTTAGATTGTATCATGTGTTTCTATTTGGAGATGAGCAGCAACATACTGCCAGTAACTCTATCAACAAATGGGTAGGAAATGATGGAACCACCATGTACAGGCAGCTAACTTAGGAAATATTGACAACCACTAATTCAGCAAAAGGTCAAAGCTGTATGTACTAGGGCAGAGGCTATGATGGTCATCACCACCCATTAGAGTACAGCTTTTCATCAACACAAATTCATTTTTACAGGACAAAGGAACTTCTGTCCCCAAGGAATGATTCTGGCATGCGGGGAGAGAGCATATTTTTCTAAATATTCTCCTAGATGCTACCAAAGACTTTTCAAAGCTTGGTCAAGACTTTAAACACCTGACCGTGGGCAAGGTCCAGCCATTACAGGTGGAACAGTGGCCAGTGTTTCAAGTCAACTAGAAAGGAGCTGGAGATGAGACCATTCTGCACAGGCAGACAGGAGCACCTGGCACGGATGGAGCCACAACAGGTAAGGTACTGACTGGCAATATTTCCTGCAGAGCTAGCCCTCTTTTTCATTCACATCTCATGTACACGTCTCCTGAATCCTACCCACACCCTCACTCCTCACCAGTGTCTGCTGAAACGTCCATGCCCACATCACATCCATGTCCACGTCCATGCCCACATCCATGCCCGTGTCTATGCTGACATCATTGCCCATGTCTATGCTGACATCCACACCCACGTCCGTGCCCATGTCTATGCTGACATCATTGCCCATGTCCATGCCCGCGTCTATGCTGACATCCATGCCCATGTTCTTGCCCATGTTCATGCCCATGTTCATGCCCACGTTCATGCCCACGTTCATGCTCACATCCATGCCAACGCCATGCCAGGCCCCCGGCAGGGCCGTCAGCCCTTCTCTGTCTCTGCGTGCTGCTCAGTACTCACCGTGCACTACTGGCTGCGGGACTCACACGATACAGATTGGAGAACAAAAACTTTTAAATAGTAAAAGAACGAATGCCAAAGTATCAGCGTTTGGCTGCGCGATCGCTCAGATCTGAAAGGTGTCTGTGATTCCTCAATATTTGTACAAGTACCTACTGATGGGTGCGAACCCAATCCAGAGAAATCTGAGCCAGCAGTAAACAAAGTTCTGGAACAAACAATGCAGACGAAGATGAATTATCTCTACGACGGTCTGGAAGAACCTCAAAACTATTCGTACAGTGAGAAACACGTAAATATTGCTATCACGGTGCCCTTGGTGACTAATTAGATGAGCAACTGCTATTCGTTTTGGGGGGAGTTTCATTTGAAAACGTTCCTAGTGTTTTTACTGGCAGGTAAAAGCTGGATTCGACAAAACAGCAAGCCCAAGGAAAGCTTCACCAGTTTGTAACTCAGATTAGGCTCGCTATTGTTAGTAATCTTCTCTCTCTTTTCTGAAAATCAAAGGATTCTTTCACTTTCAGATCTTTAAATTATGTGCAAAGTGCAACAGGATTTGGTATTTGCAAATGTGGCATTTTTCTTTGGACTATTACCCAAACAAAAGAATCCAACAACATATATTCCATGTTTTTTCACACAAAGATGACAGAGCACTACTGATGTCTTAATGTCTGATTTATTCTCTAATTCATTATTCATTTACTTCTAGCTCATAATGTCTGATTTATTCCCTGATTTATTAGTTTATCCCCTGACTTAGTCCTATATCATCCAATCTGGAATTAAAATATATATGTATGTATTCTGTGTGGCAGGTAACCAATAAGCCATTATAATTTTGAACAGCAAGCAGAAAGATAAAATATAATGGAGGAGGTAGGATTTTATGTGCAAAGCTGGTTGCTGGATGAGGCATATATGCCATACTGCAGAGCGTGTCGGAGGCAAACTGGGCTGGTAGTTATAGCAACCATATGCTCCGCTGGAATAACACATTCCTGGGACACGGGAGGCTCAAATGCTGTTAGGAAAACAATAGTTCAGATCTTTAGCAAGAGAAAGCAAAGACTTTTTACCAGATTCTGCATCCTCTGCTAGGAGCGGCGGAGGTTTCGGAGCCTTCGGTGAGAGCAGCAGTGAGCTGGTGACCATCCGCCAGCGACCAGGACATCAGGACAGACCTGGTGGGTTTTGTGTCCTACATGTACCCCCTGCTGCTTCCCCATGTAAATGAACTAATGTCTCGCTCGTTCTGATTCAGACTTTTGACTGAAATCATACCAAGTGGTGCTAATTCTTAGTAGCACCGTGCCTCATATGGGGTTTTTCACTAAAGCGATGCTTTTTGCGGGTGCCAGAGCTGGGACACTGCCCTTGGGCCCCGGTGGCAGCAGGTGACCAGTGCTGGTCACGGCTCTTGAGACGTACGGACAAAGCCTTAACCAAGGACCCTGCAGATTGCTCCAGTCCTGCTGCAGCATCCACCAGCCTCCACCGCACCGAGCACCCAACCAACCTCACCAGGAAACTCACTCCAGGTTACCAAACAGCCCGGCTAAGACACAGCGTATAACGGGAGGCTGTTAGCTCTGGTTGTCCCAAGACCCTGCGCTCAAACTCTAACACCAACTAGATAAACCACATCCTCTCATCCTCACAAGTCATGTCAATGGAGGCATCTAAACAGGGGTTCTCCTTAGTTGAACAACTCTCAGCCAACACCCGCACATCCCACCCCCCTGCCCCAAAGCTGCCCACACACCCACGGGCGCCCCGGCCAGCCCGGCCACCGCAGCTCCGGAGCGGGCACCGGCTCCGCTCCGTCCCTCAGTGTTAGCCCAGCTCTGAACAGCGGGCCAGAGCTCAAAGTCCACAACGTGTTGAACCTCTTCCCAGTTGGTTACTGCTGAACGATGAAATCTAGCTGATAACCTTACTGACCACTTCTTGGTTAATGTTCTGGGAGGTCTCCAAGTAGTTACAGAAAAATAAATTTTAAGAAAAATATATTCATTCCCAGGAATAGCTCACAGAGCAAGTACAGCCTTTTTGTGTAAGAGTTCCACAAGGTATGCATTTAACACACTTTTTTATTAACAAAACAACGCAACAAAACCAAACGCCTGTGGGTTTCGCAAAATAAAAAAAAGCGTCAAGTAGATACAATTGAAATAGTAACAGCACACATTGAGCATCGTTATTATTACTACTGAACTTAAAATTACTGATATTCTTATTGCCAGACCCTAAATCATTCAGCCCCTGACCCAGAGCAGCGCTGAGCGGGACCGTGGTGAGCAGCCCCCGGCGCGGTCACGGCGGGGAACCGTCGCACCGTCCCGCTCCGCCGAGGCCACGGCTCCTGGGGGCAAGTCCTTGGGCTGCCGCCACGCAGCCAGGCTTTGCCAAACGGACCGACCCCGAGCTCTCACCAAGAGCCTTCCCCGGCCCAAGGCCAGGAGATGCTCTCATTTTCAAAACAAAGCCTGTTCCAGCTGATAACTGCGCAGAAACGCTCCCCAACACACACGCTTCTCCGGGGCTCTTCTCCCTGAATTCAACGGGTTTGGCTGGTGCTTGTTTGCTGCCCCCGAAGCCCCCGAAGAAGCGAAGCCAGCTCTGCGTGCCCGCCGAGGGCGAGCTCCGTAACGCGCCGAGAGCAGCCTACAGTGAATTGCTTGACTATAATTAACAGCAGCAAGACCTCAGAAGCTGTTAGGAGGATTTTTATTGTCCTATCAATCACGATGGGCTAGCACGTTGTTTATATTCCTTATTAATAATGCCATGCATATAGTGATGGATTTTGGCAGTCGGTGTCAGTATATTCCCCGAGTGCCATTTGTCCTTCTCTCCTCCACTTTCTTGCAGAATTGTCCCCCTCCATCTGCTAACTATTTTAAGCTCTCCAGGGCACAGGTGCTGCGATGCGATCACAGGAGCGGGCACAGCCCTGGCAAAGGAAGACGCCCGGCAGCGAGCCCCCTCGTCACCCACCTGCACCCTGTGGGACACGTGCACCCCTTTTTCCAGGTGAAGGGCTTTGGCAGCACTGGGGCCACGCGTAACCTCGTGGCTGAGCACAGTGGGATGTTCAGCTGCACTGGGTTTGCTTCTCGCCTCCAGTAAAAGACTCAGGAGACCACAGCAAAGCAATGAATGGTTTGAATTACCTGCTTAACGCTGGGTGCAGAGGTGTAAGGGCTTTACTTTACTGGACTTGAAGCTCTGTACCTGATTTCCTACATCCCACCTACGAAAAAAACCAACAATATTTCTCCTTCTCCCGCCCTTCCTCTGCCTGTCACTGGCCGGGACTCGGTGCCGGCAGAGCACGGAGCTCCCGGGAGCTCCCCGTCCTCTCCGCTGCTCTGGGGATGGGTGGCTGTGCAGTGGGTCCCCACACCCCCTCAGACAACTCCACCGAGCAGCTGCCTGGATCCCCTCATGATCCCCTTTTTCTTTCCCATGTTATGTGAAAATCTGGGGAAACTTCCCCAAAGCTGTTTTTCCGTTTAAAACACGCATGCAGTCTGGTTACATTTAATTCCAAAAAACCGAGCACTTGGAAGGGACTGCCAGTCACCCTTCTGGTACCATGAAATGACAAAATACACCAGCTATGTGGTGTACGAGGCAACGCACAAGACTGCCATCACATCAAGAGGAGAGTGGAGGAAGGACGCAGCAGGAAAAAGGGATGTTATTTGTCTGTTGTTACTCTATTGTCCAGAAATCAGTTGCTCTGAGATGGGGCTGCAGCCAAATCCCATATATCAACAGAGGAAACACGGAAAAAGCATCGTGTCTCCATTAGTTACCAAATGTCTCTTTAGGAAAGAGTATCTTCTTCCTTCCTTGGGATGGAAGCTCTGCCCAAGGAGGCTGGTCTGGACACGGCGGCTGGCGGGTGCGACCCACGTCCCTCTCCGCCATTTCGGCAACGTTCTCCAAACTCAACGTTTGCAGAACAGATGGGAATTTTTGCCTTCTGACAAATTTTTGCCCAACAGATTGACATTTTTCAAATATGAAAACTTAAACCAACCGCAGCTCCTTCGCAAAGGCACGTTCCCATCCGCTGTGGTCTTCTCCAGACTCTTGGATCTGCAAGACTTCCACTTGGATTCGTTTGCTGCCTGCCTATAAAGCGGGCTAAGATTTGAGAAATATTTATTTATTTTAAGGGGATATATTACCTCTGCAGAAAAATGAAGCTGGGAGTTACCATCTGCAGCAATATTTTGAATTCGCTTTTACTGTGTTGCTTCCACTACCTCCTACCTCCAATCAAAACTGATGGGAATAAAAGGGTTTCTTCTGTTTCACTGGGTAATTTCTTCATACTCCTTTTCTTCCCTTGCAGCACCACACACTGCATGACAATGAAGCCCACAAAAGTCCCATCTCGACGTGAAAACACTGCAGCAGAGGTTTCCTACTTTATTTTAAATGAATAGAGTTTCTAGGCTGATAAACAACAAAATGGTGCGAATATTCCTGAATATCTGGAAAGGCACAAGGGAATAGGCATGTAAAAGACTTTCTTCCTACTTCAGGGCTCTTTCTAGAGAAGATACACAGCTTTCTTCGCCACACTCACCCTGGCCTAAGGTAACATTCAGGCGCTGAAAGTGATGGCTGGATGTGCCCTTGACTTCGCAGGGATTTTTATTTTTACTTATATTCCTTTCAATACGGCAATGGAAAAAATGGGGAAAAAAAAGCCCTACAGTCAGACGAATTTCCTGCTGTGCTGAAGTGTGCTGCCGGCTCCACTCGCGTCCTCTGCCTGTCTCCCGAGGAGCTCCCGGCTTTCACGATCCCTTCTGATGGAGTCAC
The DNA here is from genome assembly GCF_009769465.1 of Tauraco erythrolophus. Lineage (NCBI taxonomy): Eukaryota > Metazoa > Chordata > Aves > Musophagiformes > Musophagidae > Tauraco > Tauraco erythrolophus. Next base: position 1,130,604 of record NC_141476.1, on the reverse strand, counting down.
CACCATGGCCATCACCAGCGGTGCCGGGGAAGCGGGAAGAGCTGGTGCAGCCCCGCCAGCTCAGCGCAGGGGAACCTCAGCGGCGTGGGCACCTCTTGTCCTCTCCGTGCTGAGCCCTCACTCCCCAACGTCCTGTCCTGTCCTGCTGCACCCACGCCTCTTCCAGCCCCTTCCCATCGCCGGCGCCGGGAGCACTGGTTAGCTCCTCCGTGCCAGGCGGACGCCGTGCCGCTGGCTGCCAACGGCCCAGGACTGCCAACCTGTCCTCATCTCACTGCTCTCCACGCGTTCTCCAAGGCAGGAGGGGTGCCATCAGGGATTCCCAGAGGTCAGCTGCTATGCCAAACACACACATTCACTTTTCTCCATCAGCTTTCAGATCTTCAGATCTCCAGCAAAACTCAGCGGCGACTTCACATCCCAACATCCTTTCAGCACTGAGCTCTCAATTTGCCAGTAAATTCATCCTGCAATCGCTAGCTGAGAATCGGAACGGGCAATGCATTGCTTGACAGGAGCTATTAACCATAACAGATTTGTTTATTCAGACATGCAAATCATACTCCTGTTTATGTTGGCAGGAAAGCAGAATGACCTCTTTTATTTAAAGTACAGACTTCAGAAATTATTCATAGTGACTGCAAAAGAAAACTTTGCAGAGAGACGGGCAAAAATAGTAACAATTTCACAGTATGCAAAACTGCATCACTGCTGTTACTGTACAGCTGTCCACTTGGAAAGATCTGGAAGGAATTAAATGCAACACGTTTGTAGTTGCAAAAGTTGAAAATGATGCTTAGCAAAAATCATCGGGATGGTGTTACAAGGGAGATGTGCCTATATCTGAAGTCAGATTTTCATCTGTAAATAGAAATGTCACTAACTAGCGATATTTCGGGTTGTGGAGACCTGCTTACGGCTGTATTTGGACGACGATGAAAATACAATTGTTTGATTTAACAGAAAAAATAACCGATTGGAAAATTCATCAGATGCAAATGAGATGTCTTATTACAAGTAAATTTTAAAAAGGAAACGTCTCAGTAAGGTAGAAAGGAATAACTAATTTAAGTCTTCATTTCACCTAAACCCACTTAAAACCAAGACTGAAGAGCAAGAAAATTCTTAAAACCACAACCTACCAGTGCATCAGCAAAGCAGGACATTTGAATTTAACACAGGTAACGAAGTGGGTTTCACTGGGCTCATAGACCTGTTTTCCACCCTGATTCCAGTTGTCAATAACGAAGCTTCCCAGCTTTTAGAAGTCTCTCTGTCACTGTCCCAACCCCGCAGGGAGCTCCATGCCCACCCTGACTCTCGTTGCTGTGGGCACTCCGTGACCCCCTGCTTGCTCCAGCTCCTCTGGGCACCCTGTTCCGCGGGACCGACGGCACCGACCCCTCACGGAGACCCATCTCCGAACAGACTTCCCGGGTTTACTGCTGTTCTCCCCAGGAAAAAGAAACAATTTCGTGGGTGGAGAGAGCAGGAGCGGCGCCCGGGCCCCGGTGTAGCTGCGGGGCTCTTGCCAGGCGGGCACGGGCACGTCTGCTGGCACGCGCCGCGATGTGCTGAGGTCTGCTGGTGGCGACAGGACCCTGCAGCAGGAGAATCCATAAAAACGTGTCCCCGGGCACGCGTGCCCCCGCGAAATCGGTCTGGGCAGCCCCGCTCCGCCACGGCTCGTACCACCTCACCGTCGCTGCTCCGAGGCGGAGACATCCGCACAGGGAGAGCAGCTGGTGGAGGCATCTGTTTGCAAATTACAGAGTGTCCAAACACTCTTTAATTTGCCAGAATTTTGGTTGGATCGATAGGCCAGATAAAACGCTAATTGCAGTTACACTGGTCCCTGCGCCAAGCCCGGGACTCTTGGCCAGACTTTAACCAGTGTGGCAGCTGAACTGGTGAGTTTGCTGCCCAGGACTCTCCTCGCACGTCCTCTGTGATGCTCCACCACACGACAAGACGAGGTCGTTAGGATCAATCACAGCGTGCTCTGAGAGGTGGCTGGAAAAGTAACATTTAGCACGCCGGCGGATTGCTGGTGTGCTAACTCCAGTCTGCCAGGGAAGCTGGAAACGAAGCACCAGCCCCGGGTGATGTCAAGAGCAGAAATGCTGAGAACATATGGTTCTCAAAAACTGCTTGGAGAAAGCTCTGCTGGTACAAATGCTCGTAGATCATCCCAATGAAAAATGCTTTTTTACCCTTTTTTAAAATAATATTACTTATCAGTATCGGCCTCAAGGCAGCAGCCAGCTGTACAGCTGTCCTGGACCCTCTGGCATCACCGTTCCTACACGTGTGAAGCACCTGCTACTCCTAACACCAGCCAGGTACAGAAACAGGATGTTTGTCAGTTCAGACAACACAAACATTTTAACTTCACTCACACCAGCCTCTATTTTTTATTGACAATTTTGACCAGCCAAAGTGACGGGCAGGCACAGAGCCTGAAGGACTACGGCTCGGGCATCCCATGAGATGTGAGTGACGTGTCCCATGCAGTGCACGATGGGGGCTGCTGAGCTCGCCGTGTGATTCCAAATGGCTGCAAACCTCGGGAAACTGAGGCAACCTTCGTTTTAACGCCCTGACTTCCACCTCTCAATTCAAGAGTCTTGGTGGTTTTTCCTTTCTTCACACCCAACCATCAAACCACTCTCCCTGTCGCTCCTACTGGGCAAATAAAACCAAGGATTTCGTGCAAAGCCCTTCCTGAATGCAAACCACTGAAAAACAGGCAAAGAAGCACACGTCAACGATGGGCATTCATAAAGTACGTACAAACCCACCTCAGTCGTGAGACTGCTGCTGACACCAGGGTTCCCATGGCTTTCTCCCCATCCTGCCCACACCCATCCGTTGTTTGCCGTGCGACGGCGAGGCACGGGGGTAGCTGATGTGTTTGGGTTCTCTGCTCCTGCAGCAGCTGCAGAAGTGGGTTAATGATCTGTCACTAAAGCATCTTAGCGCTGAATCAGACAAAGAAAGGGACGGAGATGATGATTCTCTTCTACACAAATCATGCACCACTCATTAAATTTGTATCAATAAAATCAAAGCACATTAGAGGCACATTAAAGATGGTACGAACACAGGGCAACTCATGAAAGAGAACAAGAGAAGCATCCCTGCTGTATTCCTCAAAGCCCAGCCCAGCACACCGCCTGCTGAGTTGCTGCAGTCAGTCGTGCTGCTGGAAGCCAACATCCATACGTGGGCACCCCAGCTGGGAAGGTCTCTAGTGACAAACTCTGCCAGTCATTCCAGAGGATTCAGCTTCACCTCTAACAGTTAACTCAAGAAACCCCTAGCTATAAATCCCATTTGGTTAGTGACTGGGGATGGCAATGACGATGTATCACAATAAAGCTGTGCCTGCATTATTTTCTGGCCCAGGAGAAAAATTAAAAATCTTGCCAGAAGCTTCTCTGCAAAATTCTCTCCTATTTTTTGGGGGGGAGGCAGGTTAGGAATTCAAGTGTTTCAGGCAAGCTTCAAGCTGTACCTGCACTAGAACTTCCATGCCTTTCGCAGCTGATTCATCCTTTGCTCTTCTCACCCATCCCCACCTCTTCCTCGGAGTTCCGCTTTCACGCCATTCCAGTGCAGGTCAACTGGGAAGGAACCTGTTCCCTTGCCAAAGAGGATTCCTTTGACCTCTGCTCAGCTGGAGATGGATGAGATAGACGATTCATCAAAGGTTACCTGGGATCTAGACTTGGCTGGACACTGTCTGCTTTACAGCTTCGACCATCTGCCACGCGTCTGCTGTAGGAGAACATGCTCTTCCCTGAAACGGAGCCACTGGTAGAACCGGGCATGTTTCCGTTTCAGAGGGGATATCACTTCCTAACAGGTTTTGTCATTTTGTATGTCAAATCTGTGTGTGCAGAGACACCGTTACAGCACTTCAAATCAGTCCAGCTTGAGGAAAAAGTAGCCGAACAAAAAATAAATGTGGGAAATTAAATCTGTTAAGGAAAGCAATTTTTGCTATGCTGGGAAGAACTGACCTTACAAACAGGATCCAGAACGAGAAGCCAAAGCAAAACAAAGGTTCAGCCAAATTTCAAGGTTGCTAAAATTTAGCCAGAGAAAGTTTCAGTGAACTATAACTGAAAGGAAAATAAATCCAACTCTGAAAGGAAGAAACAAAGAAACCAGGGAACACTGCAAAAAAATTAATAGGAAAAGAGTGTGGCGAAGGCAACAGAGAACTGGAAAAAACTGCTGTTGCAAACACACACACTGTTTTGAGCCCTGGAGCATCTCTAGCTGCATCCTCCACCAAGCAAAGCCCAAAGCATTGCTATTTTTCCCCATCAGCTCACAGAAGAATAGCTAAGGTTTTGTGTTTGTTGGTCAGAGATGAGATCAGAGCTGCCCAGATTACGCTGGCAACGTCCTTGGCAGAAAGCACACGGAAACACTTCGAACTAATTGTGAGCATAATTATTCACATCTCTGCAGACCTCTCCCTGGGCATCTGGTGTACTTTTAGATGAAGATTTCTCAGCCCAGCACTCAGACATGGTCCTTTGAACCCGACGAGAGCATTCACAGCTGCTGGCCGGGAAGTGTGAAGCTCTTTTGAAAAAATTGTTGTGGGTTGTTGTGTATTTTTAATTACAAGTACTGAAAATATTTTGGCTGACTGTAAAGCTGTTGAGCTTTACATCGTCTTAAACCAAGACATTTCTCTACTACTTCTGAGCAGATATTTGGGCACCATGTGTGGATGCACACACAGGACTCGGAGCGGGCTGCCCCACCAGAGACACAGACCCCTCCGGACGCCGTGGCACGTGCAAAAACTGTCACTGCTGCGAGCGTGGCAGAACCAGCCCTGCCACACGGTCAGCTAATTATGAGAAAGAAGCTCATGAATCATTTAAACGAGAGGAAAATGTGTTTCTAATTAATAATCATTATTAGTGTTTCAGGTGTCTGTGCTTTCCTGTCTGCTACGTTACATTATCTGTTCGACTTGGAACAACCCCTCCGGACACCTGACTAGCTAAAAGCATAGATGTGCTCGAACAACGGGCACACGGCATGGCACGTGCCGGAGCGTGGTACCGCGTGGCGACGTGGGGTGATGCTGCACCCCCAGGACCCTGCGTGCCCAGTGCCAGCCGAGCACCTGACAGCGTGCCAGGTGCGTCCCGTGCTGGATGTGCTGGATGCCAGCGGGTGGTCCCTGCCACCTGCCTGGCTCTGCCTGGCACAGCCCGCAGCATCAGCTTGCATCGCATCCGCACCCAATCCACCCAGCATCTCCCCAGCCGCCGAGCCCGGGCGGGAGATGGGGACGCAGGGGACTATTCCCCAGTGCAACCTGACGGAAAAACACAGAAGATGACTCAGGAAAGGAGTTACAAAAAATTATTCAAGACTTATGACTTGAGAATCTCAGTCTACTCGCTTTATCCAAGAGACGGCTGAGTCCAAAATCTGCACAGAAGAGGCATTTCTGAGGATAGGCAGCTTTTAAAATCGAAGTAAAAAGCCTAACAAGGCACAGGGGACCAGAAACTAAACAAGACCAGACTAGAAACGGGCAATTCACTTTACCAGGCAGGGGTATGTGCCATGGGAACCACTTAAAAAGAACACCGCGGGTTTGGATCGCTTCGTATCTCTTTATCGAATCCCTTCAAATTTCCGGCCAAAGACAATTACAGCATTGTTCTGGAAATTCAGGAGAATTTTGTAACTTAATTTGCAAGAGGTGAGACGCGAGGCGTATCGGAAAGCTCTCCAGCCCCAGCACCGCCGCACACGCTCTGTCCCTGCTGCCCACCCCGATGCCCCCGCGGCTCCAGAAAACCCCGTGAGCCGCCCCAGCGGGGCACAGGGATCCGGGCACCGAGACGAACCAGTGCACAGGAGGACAGGGACCCTCCCACCCCTGTGTCCCCACAGAGGTCCTGCACCTCTGGCAGCTGCCAGGTTTGCAAAGCCTTGTTCAATAAGCATGATCCCACCCGGCAACGACTGGCTTCACCGGGATCCTCAGTGGCTACACTTCCATGGGGTTTTCCACCAAAACCTCCTCTGGGCTCAGGCACAGCCCCTCGAGGGGCACCCTGGTGTACCCTCAGGTGTTCACAGCATCTAAATTATCACAGGATGTGTTCTTCACACGAGAAGCCGGGATGATAAGCAGCAATATCATCTATTACAATGACATTTTCATCAGCATTAAATGTCTTTAACATAAACTACAACATGAACTGATAGAAAATATTTTGGGGGCTGTGCTCATGATAGCTACAGTGTGCTGCTGGAGAACACTCTGCGTGGGATTAATTTCTCAAAGTCCAATTCATCATCTCAGATACATTGTTTTGTGGATATTAATGTATTCGGCATTACAATAGTGAAAATAATTTAGCAGAAACCTCTTCTTCTTCTTGACATTTACAGTAGCCAACTTGAAACCAGAAGGGAGCACGTTGCTAAACCCTCCCAGTGCAGAAGACAGTGCCCGGGTACAGGGGCAGCCCTGCCAGGAGGAGGTGGGGCACAGCCACCTGCACGGCCAAGGGAGCGGTGAGGACACCACGCCGGAGGTCCCCACACCATGCCAGGGTCCCCGCACTGTGCCAGGGTCCCCACTGATGCCACAGCTGTGCCTGGCACTGGTGCCCTCAGCTTCTTGATCCAAACTGCGAAGGACGTGGAAAACAGAGCTGGAGGAACGGCCCCGGGGGCAGCCCACTGTCCTCATCATTTCAGCATCAATGTCCTTAAAATTCCCCCCTTTGAACAAACCTTCCCGCTCCTCAGCACTTTATCTCAGAGCAACAGAGCTGCCCTTTGCCCATCACACCAAACCTGCCCACACAGAGAAGCTGTAATCACTGGAGAAACTACTGAACGTGGGGACGCAATGAATAATGAAAGAAAAACTCAAATCTTCTGTAATAACATCAAATCTTCTGTAATAACATCAATATTTAATATTAAAGTGTAGCTGACGACCATCGCACCTGGCTGAAGTACTCGGGTTAACCTGACAGCTGGGTAAAACTGCAGATTAGCTGTTTTCTGTTTTAAAAATCAAGCCCCTTGCCTTTTTTTTTAAAATATGTGCAGATTTCTCCAAGCCTACAGTGGCATATATGCAAGATAACAGTCACAAAACCAGAATTTTGAAACCAACTTCCACACAAGTTGTCCCTTTCAACCACAGGCAATGAGACATCTATGCTAATCCTAAATTGGATTTTGAAACTGAGGAAACTGAAGTTTGACCGAAATATTAGCGCGACGATAACAGCACCAATGGAGGCGGAGGGCTGATGGCCATTGTGCATAAATGAGGAATTTAAATGTATTTGTTGCAGATTCCAGAACTTTTATAGTGAAATACGGCCGCTGCGCAGAGGAGCGGCGGGGACAGGGACTGGGGCAGGGACTGGGACAGACCTGTGGAGTTTCTCCTCCTGGTTTCATAGAATTATTTCTGGTTTTCTTGCTCGTTTTTAGAAAAGGGATGGATTTAATTCCCATAAAAATATTTCAGTTTTTATTCACAGGGTATTGGTCTGCCTCCCTTTTATTTCTCTTTGTACTTTCAGCAGCAGTGAAACAGGAATTAAGAAAAATAAATTACAAAATCAGTCATTTTGAGAAAAAAGTTCTCAAAATTCTCTTTATTTTGGGGTTTTATAGTGTTCATTATTTCGATGACATCAAAGTGTTTTTTTCTTGAGTAAGCAGTCAGCTTTTAAAACATGGGAAATATGAAGAAAGCAAATTTTACAGAAAATAATCATAAATTAAATGCAACACTTTCCAAGTTAAACCGTTTAAAAACGAAATCCATAAAAATAAATTTAAGCACTTAGCTTAACCTAAGATGGTTTTAAAGAAACGAATGAGTGATGTGCCCGCTTGCAGTTACAGAGGTCATATTGGTGTCCTCCTTTCTCTTTTCCCCTTTTCTGCATCTTACACATTTATCAAATCCCAGCTTTCTAATCCACCCAGCGTTTTTAATCCCACATACTGTCCCAAAGTGCTTTAGGAGAACTCAGGTGGGAAGGAGGTGGCTCCTCCAGAGCATCTCCTGCCCCGCTGCCAAGGGCAGCGTTAACCAGCGCCGGCCCGGTGCACAGCTCCCCGCGCTACGGGCTTCCTCGGGAAGAAGCTATCAACAGGAACAATAATACCAGCATCAACAGCACTGACATAAATAAATATTCTACTGGATATCAAGTCTCAATGTGAAGCAGTCCCAGCTTTCCCCGTTCATCATCCCACCCCACAGCCTGGCCCTTTCACCGTGTGTAACAATCCAGGATAATGTGGACGTCAATACCTGGTTTAAACGGTTCGGTGAACCGGTAAAAAAATGACACCAACTTCCAGTTCCCACTTGTCCTGCTAGCTCTGATCAGAGGTCATTTCGCCTGCGTGAGAGGTGATCGTTTGAAACGAAATACAAGAGTGTTTGTGTAACTCACGTTTTATTCCGGAGGCACAAAGTCCGCCCGTTCCTCCCCACCAGCAATCCCCGTCCGCCAGGGATCGGGGACGCTCGGCACGTCGCTCTGCCAAGGGCAGCTCTGCAGGGCCAGGAGCTCCCACCGAGCTCCACGGGTGCCTTCCTCCAGTAAAGCCCAACAGTGCTATTAACTTATCATGGTACAGTCCCAGATGTGGCGAGAACGCTCCCGGAGCGGAGGAGCACACAGCTGGATGCCAGGTTTGGGACGGGCACACAGACGAGCGCTGCCCAAGAAGGGCTCATCCTGCCGGGTTCAACTCAGTTCATGCCAAACACCAGAAGAAATCTTGTGGTTTCAGTGTTCCAATGAAATAAAACGTTTCATTCCACATGAGATCACTTTTTTTCCTCCTTCATTTTCGGGTCAGTTCACTGTCACCGCGCTCTCACCATGAAAACATGAGGCAGCACTTGGGAGGAGAAGCGCCGCTTCAAAGCATCACGGCAAGCAGCTCCCTGCTGCAAGCGCCAGCGCCAAGGCTTTAACGGTTTAAAAGTTGTTTTCATCAGTCTTCCAACTGAAATCCCATTTTTCATGGATTTTGTGCTTTGCCAAGTTCCATAGACCCCTTCTCCCATGGTTGGTGGAGGAAAGACAGCTCTTCAGCAGTCACCCAGGCTGGGAAGGGACACCCGCTGTGAGTGCCGCAGCGAGCGGGCACACTGCCGTGCCCGGGGCCGCCCAGGGCACCGCGGCTGCCACAGCCCTGGGAAGCAGCAGGTTTGCCCTGCATGGGGGTTCCCTGGTGTTGCTCACCAGCCTGGGCTGCGGCTCCAAGGATGCTGTTGCATCTTCCGCAGCCAGGAGGAAATGGCCCACCTTTTGTAGGCAGGGTCTCATTAGTTTCAATTCATGCCAGCTGGGTAATAATAATCAGATGCCATACCCTGGCTCTCACAGCCTCCCCTCTGCAGCTGGGGAAAGGTCTCCCCAGTTTCCAGCCCCTTTTCCCTCGCTCCCCCCGCCTGCAGAGGAGGGACGCGGCCGCCAGCCCGCCGCCTCTCACCACGGCTCCCATCACCGCAGCTCACGCGAGAAGTGGGGATCAGCTACGCCTAAAATATACTTTTTTTGGTGAGATGGGCTGCTGCCGGGGCCACAGGGAGCTGTAGCTGGGGATTCAGCCCTGCTGGCAGGATTATTAAGGCACCTCTTTTTCCAGATCCTGCCCGAAACTCAGCAAGTCAGTTGCTATTGGAAAATGGCATTCCATTTTAAAATGCCAGCCCTTCATCTCTTTTCCTCCAAGCTCAGTTTCACCCACACGAATTCAGCATCTGTGAGAAGTACATTTATAAACCCCCAACTCCAGCCCCGGCCATAACCACCCCGGTTGGGCTCAGCCCAGAACGCAACGATGTAAAAATAAAATTCCTGTTGATTTTGGGGGCTTTGGATCAGACCTATCGATTAGTTACTTCTCCCTGGGAACATCCCACTGGCATTAAAAGAGCCAACTGTGCAGGAAAGTTTTATTCCACGGAAATAGGATGGAGAGAATCCAGCCCGGTCCCTCGAAGACAACACAGAAGCGTAACACGACTTGGCCTGTTCAGCCAGAGAAAAGGCGGCTCGGGAGGGAAATGTTTGCTCTTTGCAAACATGCCAGGGATGAGCCCTGGGACGGGAGAAGAATCTTGTGACAATATTGGCTAAGGACGGGTAAATATAAACTGGCCTTCTGTAGGTTTGGGCTGGAAGCGCAGAGATTTCTAACCAGCTTGGCCGGGGAAAGCTTTTGGGAGCTAAGATGGAAACTTGTGCTTGATCAGTTTATTAAGGTGATTAGGCAGCCTGGCAGCAGGCAGAGTGGCACAGCATGGCACAGCACGGCACACCACTCAAGCTCTGTCTCTCTCCCAGCCAGGGCACACAGGGTACCACGCACAGCCCATGACTGCTCCTCAGTGCACAGCTGCCATCACCTTTTTTGCACTCTTTAGGAGTGTCCAGGTCCATCACACGAGGCCGAGGCTCCCTGCACGGCGAGCACACGCTCTCCTGGCTGGACGTACAGAAACGTTCACGGTCGCACACGGGCGGCGCTGCCCCGATGGCTGCAGGTACCCACCCCGTTCCAGTTACGTAGACACATATTTTGTCTTTATACACAAACACACATACCTGCACTACAGAAAACACACTGGTCTGATGCTTTTTTCCTCTGCAGCAGTTCCATCCCGCCCCAGAGGGCAGAAGTTACCCCCTCGGTGTCCTTATGCCCAGCTCCGGAGGGCACAAAGCAGCCACACGCAGCACTCATCCCCCCGAGTCCTGAAGAGTTGGCACGGAAGGAAGGATCGCACCCACATCTTCACCTTCTGCAACACACCTGTAAGTTAAGGGCTCTAAAACACAGAAAGACAGACAGGCAAGTGGGAAGGGAAACATTTGGAAAGGGTTTTGGCCGTGCCCGATCACGTCTGCCCGCCGCCCCAGCCCGCTGCCCAGGCTGCCCCTCTGTTCACTTGGCCGCCGTTCCGCCTCCCAGTGGCATTTCAGTATCGACGTCTCCAGGTTTCAGCTGCTCTCCTCGCTCCTGATTCATGTGCAGCAGATGGTGCAAATGACACCCCTTTTATTTTCTGGATGAATTCATATCCCCCTGCCAAGACGCTGATTTTTGTCACCAGTCACTGTGCATCGTGTTACCGGTGACGAAGTCCGGCTTCGCTTTGAAATGGAGCAAAGCTGCAGTCACAGACAGGCTAAAGCTGCAGCGAATTACCACTTACAGCAGGTTGAAGTTAATTAAGAGATTTTACTAACTAACTTCATTTTGATCCTTTGTTTTTGCTTGCAGTTTGTTGGGGCTTTTTGTGGGCGCTTACCCACGTTCTGAAGCTGCACATCACACACAGCAGCAGATCTTCCCGATGATTTAGTCATCATTTTGTCAAATCAATCTTTGTCACAAACTTTCCAATGACGGTAAATAAATCTCTCCTTGTCCAGACTCCTAACAAGCTAAATCAATCCAATACCAAAGGAGCAGAAGGCAGCTCCTGTTTCAGCCGCGTTCCCGCACGGAGAGCGCAGCCGGGCTGGGGCTGCCACGGTGGAGCCGAGCAGGACGGCGTCCCGGGTCTCTTCTCCCACGACGTGCCTGGGAACACACTCCAGATGGAGTTTCGCTCCTCGACAGGAGCTTTGTGCCTTTTCCTCATGCTTAACTTGTCGGCCACTCCAAACCTCCAAGTCCTTTTCTGTCTTTCCCGCTTACTCCCCCCATCATCTCTGCAACTGCTCCATCCTTGGACTTCATTGCATTCCAGCCTGGCGTTTTCAGAAACATCTCCTCAGTTTTTCTAATCATTTTTTATTTCAGTTCTGTCATCCAGAGTTCCTGTGATCCCTCCCTGCTCCATATCATCTGCAAACTTTGCAAGTTCTCCATCATACAAATCGCTAATTAAAATAGAGAACAGACTCGAGAGCAAGAGGTGCCCTTGGGACTCTCACTTGGAAGGCTCTCCTGCATCTGCAGGCACATGATGATACCTACTACTTAAAACAAATGTCTCAAAAGCCAGATGTGCATCTTACACCTAGACTTGTCTCTCCAGCTTACCCAGAAATACAAAAGTCGAAGTGCATCACAATTATTTGTTGCCCTTTCCCCCTCCAGGTCAGTTAATCAGACTAATCTGATATGCCTTAGACAAATCCACGACAGTTGTTTTGTTTCAATTTTAGTCACCTCTTCCAAATGTTATGGATTGATTTTTTCATTAATTAATTTCAGAGCCTTTCCAAGAACTCGTTAGGCTTTTTAGTCAATAATACACTAGACTGTAATTTTTCCTTTTATATTTAGGATCTGTATTTGCATGTTGATAGTTCTGAGACCTCCTCTGAGCTCCACGAGCTGTTAAAAATAATTGTTCCTTGTTCAAAAATAGTTTTGATTAATTCTTTCTAATTCTAAGGAGAATTTCCTCAGATCCTGTGTCCTGACCTATCTAGCAGATCCAAATAAACTCTAGCCTGTTTGTTCTCTGTTCTAACCCCTTACTCCACACTCTGGTCCGAGTTAACCAGGTTATCAGGGCATTTTAAACACTTCTGTAAGCAACCACTTCTGTCAAGTACTAGATCTGTATTTCCTCTCCTATCTTCTTATTTCTAATGTATTTATAGCACTTCCTCCTCCTGCTTTTTATCTCACTTGATAAATGAAACTCATTTTTTTTGCCTTAGGCTTTCCATTTTACCATTATATGCCTGTGCTATGCCTTCACCTCCATTTCTCCTCAAGTGCCTCTGCTTTTGTACCACTTCTTCAGATTTTCAAGTCCTGAAGTAGCTCTGGATTCTGCCCTAACAGTTTTTACTACATTCCTACCACCCCTGTGCTGGAGGACACCCGGCTGCTGTGCGTTTATTGCTTCTTGCTCAGAACCTGCCCTTTCTCATCCCTTAGACCGTCATCCCCAGGGATCCATCCCAGCTCCCTGCATCTGCCGAGGTCGCCTTCTCCAGAGCTCATCACACGTAAATCGCTGCCCATGCTTCTTCCCTTCCTACAGGAGTTTCATAGTCAGTCTCTCTCGAATTTCCCATCTACCTTCAATTCTCCATGAATTCTTCCCCAGCAATCAGAGCTACGCTGAGGACAGACCCTTTCCTCCCCCCTCCAGTGAGCCCCACTCCAGCCAGCCGCAGGGAAGGAGCAGTTACGGTGGGATTCCCCGCACATCCAAGCCCTTAGCAGCCTTAGGAGGCAGGGACAGAAGGGGATATTCAGGTGCAGAATAGTTAAACCATGAATGAGGACAGCGTGGGGTTTGTTTTGCTCTTAAGACCTTCTCTTTGTAGCAGAAAGCAGGAGACCTCAGATCTACTGGCCTCAGCACCGGCCACGAGCGATGTACCAGTGGCCATGGCACGCATCTCCTGTGCCCCTGACTCCAGAGCTGCTCAAGCCTCCCTTTGCCACCAATACCAGGCCCTTTGGTTCATGAAGCCCTATGATTAAACTCTCCAGGTAAGGGCATCCCACAGCTTTTAGAATCAATCCAATGTGTGTGGAAAGAGGAAAACTCAGATAAATGTATGAGGGGAGATTCTGAAAGCCCCAAAGAGGAGCAAGGTATTTATTTCCCATTAAAAGTCAATGACAGGCAGGTACTTAAAGGCACTTCATAGCCTGGAGAATCTCCTTCAGGTCAGATGCCAGTAGATATTTCAGCTCCTTCCCCCTTCGCTGGTACGTTGAGAACAACAACTGCAATCGATAAAGATAACTTGAAGCTTTCAGGTACTAATTCTGAGTTACAAGCAGTCAGTTTCTTTTCCAAGTCCTACAAATCCTCTAACAAACAAAAGTTAACCTCCCAAACTCAGGGCTCTGAATGATTTGCTGCTCTTCACCCTCTTGCACTCTTTGATTGCCTTCCTTCCCTGCACGGGCTGTCAAAGTCACAAGTGCTTCATTTTCGGAGATAAAGAACAATATACTTTAAAGTGATGAAGAAAGAAAAGAAGTAAAAGCACCTTGCAATTAGATATCTTAAATGACATTTTTGGAGACGGTTTTGAAAGGATTTAAAATTAATATTAACAATAGTACGCATCAAAGGGCTCAGGCTGAACAATACCTATCACTTTTCCTGCTTAAGAATAAAGTGTAAAAATAATACCCTGTAATATTTTATACCAGCATCCCTTTCACTCCTCGAGGCTAGGCAGACATCTCGGAGTAGCTGCGCGCAGCAGCTCTAAATCCTCTCCCCCATATTCGTATCAAGCAGTCAGTTCATGGCAGCTTTGGTGACCCTTTTGACGCCGAGCACCTGCAGGTGGTCATCTCCTGGGAACGTGCCCAGCACCAGCTCTGCACCTCCTGCCTTCCAGTGGGAAGGGACATGGGTCTCTGCTTCCTCCCAGCACGGCATGCCCAGCTCTTTCCTGATTTACAAGCTGGCAATCAAGACAGGGAGCCAAAGACAAACGGTGGCAGAGCCCAAGGATCGAAGGCAATCCTGGCGCTATCCATCATTCTTAGCACCTCATGTGCCACCTCTAGCCCGTGACCACGGGGAAGTCTGGATTTATATTGTTGATTTTCCTTGGATGCCAACAGAGAAGAGTTTCAGCACGGCGCCCGAGGCCCTGCTTGATGGCTGCAAACCCCACGTCACGACTCCTCACTCGCACTGAACTGGGCAGTACCCAGCATCAGCCCCGTGGGCAGCCAACGTTCCCGCTGGGCACAGATCTGCCCGGTGAGCACAGCGGGGCAGTTGGCACAACCACCCTGGTCCCTTCAGCCACTGCTTTGGCCCCTTTGCACAGCCAGCCCCTCGCACAGAGGTGAATTTCAAGGGGCACGAGTGGCTCAGAAATTACAAACGCTGCCTCATAACTGATCATAAACCAGCAGAAAACACAGGCACTCTTGATACTGGTTAGAGAGGTGAGTCACAAAGTTTGCACCAGTATACATGAACAGTTCAGTACACAGCCTTGTTTATCATTTCCCTCTAATTTTGATCTATATTTTTGCTCAAATATACACCGAGGTTCATGCTAACTTCTGCAGCAGAGCCAAAGCTCCCGAAAACGTCGCGGCTGGCGCAGGCACTGCCCGTCACGACTTTCGAACCGCGTTGCCCCAAACTGTCACAAGTTCCACCCCTCGGGATATTCTGCTTCCGTGTGCCGTATGGAAGCGGAGCACACGCCACCAGATCTCTACCATGTCTGAGACTAAGCAGGCTCTGCGTAAGGAAACATTATTTCCATTACATTTGGCTTAAACCCACTTATTTATAATTAAGTTACTGATCCATGCCTTGGTGTAAAATGACTTTGCAGCATAAGTGCAGCAATAACCCAGAACAAAATCTTTAAATAACAATCGTCAAGTGAGAATATATATATAGAATGTATCAAAATTAATAGTGTTGATCCATTTTTCAAAACAAGTTAAGTGTGCCTGTTTCTTCTGGAAAATCTGTGTTACGCTCATTGAACATTTTATTTTCATTACATTTGAACCTTTCAGCAGAAATAAAATAGACAACCAAGGTAGGACGGTTGTTTTGATCAGTTTTCAGATATTTATACATTAGAAGAAAAAGGAAATGCATTAAGATTCCCACAAACATTCATACTGTTGACCACTGGGAAGGAAGCAATATAAACTAAGGGTAACACGTAATCAGGAATGACAGCTTGAGCACAAATCTTACTAAACAGATATTGTTGAGCGGGCTTATAAAGAAAGAAGTCCTAGCATCGGGATATTTATACAAAGTTTGGACAGAGAATTATGAAATAGCATGCAGGGAGCAAGCTGTTCAAGCCACATGCCATATGAGAGCAACCACGGCGAAATCCTGAGCGTTGTGACTCATTGCTGAAACGTCACACACAGTCTGCACCCGCTGACCTTGACATCCGAAATATTCCTCTTTGAATAAACCTTATACGAGCACACAGTACTTTTCCTCAAAACAATCACAAAGTGCCCAACAAAAAACTCTGACCTTGCATACACAGCTTGGAAGAGCTGGGTATTTAGGGAAGCTGGGGTGAAACAGGTTCTCAAGGTCTCGCCCGTCTCAGGCTGGAATTCTGACCCTTCGCACCGAGAACTACGGTTCTTGCATCACTTCAGCAGAACCAAACACAACAGAAGCGATCGTGTGCTCTGCAATGTTTAAAAAATTTAATATTTTAAATATTTTTTAAAATTCTGTGCAAATCCCTGCGTGCCCATTGCCCTGCCATAACTGTGAAACAGCCCCTTCCTCCGGACTTGTCCGGACACGAGCACAGGTGGGTTGTGCTCAGAGAGGACGGATGGTCTTCAGTCCCTTTTGCTGCCCGTCTCAGCGCACGGCTTCGGGGCACTGCCCGCCCAGGTTAACCCCCCCTTGGCATCAACTGAACTCCTGACATTTTACAGATCAACCACACTAAAGACTGTTTTAAACTATTGCTCTGTTCTTCTGATGAAGCAACAGATCTCTAAAAATTCCAGCTCTGGTTCCTGAGCAAATGACAGGAAATATTGTCCTTTCTTGCACATGCTGCTCAGAGGGCAGTGAAGCTGCTCAAGGGGCACAGTGCCAGGACAGCGCCCGGGGCCGACCACCGTCACGCAGAGCCCCACAGCACAGTCCCACACCATCCCCAGGAGCTCACAGTCAGCCACCAGCAGCTCCCACCACCCACCAGGGGCTCAGGTCACCGCCAGCCAGGTGACAGGAACATTACTACATTTCTACGGGGGGAAAAAACGCAACAAATGGGAATATGAACGATCTTGTTCGCTGTAACTCATAGGTCTATCACCACTCGACTACAAGTGTTCACTCGAATGTCTGGTGTGAGTATAAAAACCTTTGTCCGTGTTGTTTTTTGCAGTTGTGATTGACTGGAGGTTTGTTTACAGAGCTTCAGTTACCCAGTAAGGAAGAAAAACCAGCTCTGTGGTTCTTCAGTCCTATACACCCTCACCACAACAGACCCTAGGCGCTCAGACAGAAGCCAACACTGACAACCCACATTCCAGAAGGAATTAATTCCTTTAAAATACAGGGAATACGTCTGAAGATGACCATTGCTGGGTAACGTACAACCAGCTGATCCGACCATTGGCAACCAATTTTGAATAAATAGTTGAAACAACTTACCTGTCTCTCAGGAGCAGCAGAAACCTCTGGTCATCACCGGCAGCAGGAGACCTAAAAGAGGTAAATAGATTCCGTTGTTGAAAAAGCATATTAACATGTTCCCTAAGGAATTCTACAGGAAGTTGAATTGCTCTTTGTCGATGCTTACTGCACACTGCTTGCCACAATTTTAAAACCACTATTTTATGCAACCAGTCCAGAATACTTCTGTGGCTAGACAGGAACGTACAGGGAACGACAGCCACGACAGTTTGAAAAAGCGTTGCTCCTAAAGCAGTTCATTATCTTAAATGCTTCCAAGCCTTTGTGAACAGATCTAACCTCATAAAGAAACCATTACCCTCAAGTTCCTCAACACATTGTATTTTCAAATTCATTGCTGACTCCACTGTATTTCCTTTCGGATCCCTTAAAGACAACTCATTTATCTTTATTGGATTTCCTTTCATTTGATTTCATAGTTAAGCCATGCCAGAGAAGTTAAACCACAGCAGAGAAGAAGTAATCAGTGCATAAAGGCTGAATCTTAAAGTGTGTCCTGTCTTGCTGAAAAAGCAGAATACTGTGAAGAAAGATGTGCTAAAGAGGCTGCCTCAAACAGGGCTACCTGTGTGTGCTGTCACAGGCAAAAGGGCTGGAAAAGACTTCCAGCTTCAGAAATCTGACTCCTAAAAAAATTCACCTGTAAGTTATCAAGTTTTGCCAACCTCTCAATACTCACACAAATACATCAAGTAGAAAATTCGGAAAACAGAAGAGTGTTTCGTTTTGCAGCATCACAACTGTGGTCACTGCTTGGCATCGAAAGACTGGAGGTGAGGTCAAGGCTGAGAGAGCAAAGACTGGAATCACAACTGGAATTAGAGCTCCAGATGTTGCCCACTCCAAATGCTATTGTATTTGGTAACACGGAGATTGAACGAGAAACAGAATTAAAGTTTTACTCTTTTGTCTCCCAGGTTATTCCAGTATTTTTCAGCATGGAGAAGATAAAGACACTGGTCACAGTAACCAACAAGGCACTACAGTGGTTATTGCTTCCTCCAGCCACACAGAGGTACTGCACTTCCCAGAGCTTTCACACTACCTGCCTTAATGCAATTATTTTAGCCTCAAACATCATTAAGCTTCATTCAGCACAGTTTCTAAGTTGATAGCTACTTTGCATATCCTGCACCTAAATTTACATGGATGTACCTCAAACACTTCACATTTGTCAGGCAACAGTATTTACTGTGCTATTTTCTACACTAAAGATCTAGAGAAGTGTAAGTATGTTGAGTAACTCTTCGCATCATCGTTATCATTTTTAATTACTCACAGAAAAAGAACCTTCCTCCTCACCATGTTCCTGCTGCTCAGATGTCACAGGCAGAGACACAGAGTGAATCATGTTGTTCTGCTGCTCCCAGACGAGAATAGCCCAAAACAAACACGCTCCCATTGCGGCAGTGTGTTGTTCCACCCACGCGAGGACGGAGTAGATGACCTGGACCGCCGCGAGGCAACGGAGATGGCCAACATGCACCCTTCTGCCACGCCAAACATGCTCATGGCATGGCAGCACCCTGCAGCCAGGGCCAAGGAGGCACAAAGAAATGACTCACCTGGAACATGACATGATGGGTAACACGTACAGGCAACGCACGGGTGAGGGATCTCAAAGACACACCGAGGTCATGTCGGAGGGTTGTGGGTACCATCGCACTGGGAGCTGAATCTAGCCAGAGCTGAGCTCCTTGGCTCTGAAAACAGATCCATCAGCATCTAAACTGTTCACAGGCTGGGAGTGCACCCAAAAAGCCTTCAAAGAAATTGCAATTGGTAGTAACAGAGCCTACAACACTGGAATAATACGTGTTGCTTCCTACATTGTAATTCATGCTGCAGCTGGCAGTGTGCGAACTCGTGGTAACAGCACGACCCTGCAGCGTCTGAGCAGCAAAGCAAACGTGCTCAGCAGCTGCAGACAGTGCTCTTCCCCCACCAGCTACAAGCACCCAGCACCAGCATCCACCAGGGTGATCTTATAGCAGCCTTACAGTACTTAAAGGGGCCTACAGGAAAGCTGGAGAGGGACTTTCTACAAGGGCATGTAGTGATAGGACAAGGGGCAATGGCTTTAAACTGAAAGAGGGGAGATTTAGATTGGATATAGAAATTCTTCCCTCTGAGAATGGTGAGGCACTGGCACAGGTTGCCCAGAGAAGTTGTGACTGCCCCATGCCTGGAAGTGTTCAAGGCCAGGTTGGATGGGGCTTTGAGCAATGTGGAGTAGTAGAAAGTGTCCCTGCCCATGGCAGGGGAGTTGGAACTAGATGATCTTTGAAGTCCCTTCCAACCCAAACCATTCTATGTTTCTATGATTAAAAGTTATTCCTCATCTTACCACCATACAAGAGATTGAAGTCAACCAATAATCATACTTGTGTTCAGATTTCACATTGTGCTTGCCTTTTTTATGGCTCAAGCATAAAGATACTCAGAATTGAACTGTACCTGAAGAAATAACAACATATAATTCTTAATTCTTACAGAACAGAATTACTTATTATTAGTAAATGTACATTAGTACATTTGGAGACCAAATGAACAGGTATGTCACCGAACTGTGCACCTTATAAACAGAATATTGTCTTTACACCTCTCAAATATGGAAAAAAATACACAACAAATACGTGAAGAATCGTTATCCAGCTTTCAGAGTCACAGCATGCACATACGCTAATTTAAAGTAAATGACGAGTAGAAAAGAGAAAGGCAGCCCCCCTCCTCACTAGATAATAAACAAGACAAAGCTAGACTTTTAATCAACATTGATAAGCACAAATACATTATTTTGATTAATGGTCAGGGGCATTTGCTGTTAATCATTAGAAAGTTTCCTGCTGGGGAAAAAAAAAAATAATCTAGTCTAGTCATAAATCAAGAAATGAGAAAGATCTAAAAAAAAAAAGCCTTAATATAACAAAAATAAACTGCCCAGAAACGTCCAACATAAGGACATCACTAAACTAAAAGGTGGTGTTCAAGTATTCTTTGATATTTTAATGTCTTTCACAAGATGCTCTGCCTCCCCTGATGGTTAGCCAGCTGGTTAATTTGATACCACAGTAACAGTCACTGATTCACTGAAAATAAAGGCAAAAAGCAACTGCAGTAGTCTTGGGGGTAATTCTTCCCCCAATGACCTCAGTAGTGGATCCACAGGAGCTTTGCCAGATTCCCCTTCCAGGCACGTGACCATGTTTTATGCTCTGGAATCAATACCCGGAGCTTTTCAGGGGGAAAACAGTTTAAAATGCTTCGGTTTGACTGAACCAATTTCACAAGGGTCGAACTCACAGGACAAATCTTTGGCCAACAGGCAAGGTGTGATTAAATCCTGGTATATCATCTCTCCCTCAAATCCTGCACACCTAACACCGCTCTTCGAACTTCCATCAGTCACTGCCCTTTGTTGTTAACACTCTGTCATCACATCTTCCATCAAACTTACTCATGCCCACGGACACAGGACTGGTTCAGTCTGAGGTCTGTGGAGCTTTGTGGGAGACTCTGGGCCAAACGGGATCAAATGCATAAAAAAGCACCAGCCATCTTTTACCATCACTCTTTTCTCCTGCTGTTCCTCTGCTGAGTAGTGTCTGCCATGTCCTGTATAATTTTGGATGCAGTCCTACAACAAGATTCATCTCCACCTTTGACTCATCTTGTAACTCACCATAAGTGCTCTCTGTGGATGCTGGCACAAACACCTCGCTCCACCAACTGCAGCAAGCGCAAAAAATAGATTCATCAAACTCCTTGAACCCTACGAGAAGCCCTTGGATGAATAACGCAAACTGACTCAGTCCAAAGAACTTACCGTGCATAAAATAAATAGATTTGCTTGTGCTAAAATCAAGTATTAGTATTGCTCGTGCGTCCCTGGTGTGAGTGCAGACACAGATTTGCAGGGCGGTGAAGCAAGCGGCGCCGGGGAAGTCGCCCATGTTCTGCATTTGATCTGCAAACGGGCTGTAGCTCACGACTCCGCTCTGCCGTTCCCGCTGCCGAATCAGATCCATCAAAGGAACAACTGGGAAGAGCTGCTTGCTCCCCTCTCTCCCTCAGTTGTAAATCTCTTTTGTGAATTATGGGAGCCTTCACATTTAAAAGAGCCAATTAGAAAATATGGATACTCAAGGTATACTACTGCTGTTTACCTAAAATTGATTAAAGACCGGAGCAAATAACTCCTTCATCATTTGTCCCAAGGGTGGAAATATAAACACTGCCAAATGTTTGTTTTTACTTCTGCCAGTAGATTGAAATAACACTGCTCATAAACAGCACTTTAGGGAATATGGGTTCAGTTGCAGGGGTTTGAATCTTCCATGATATACAGACATTATCTGAAGTTTATCTTTATTGAGTTCCAAATGTGATATGGTAAAAGGAAAAAAGTGGTAAAACTTCCATTAAATGAGTTGGAGATGCAGCTGCTGGAACATGAGATTGCAAAATTATGCAGTTATTCCACATGCTGCTTTTCAGAGTGCAGTTTAACCTGCACTACAGCACTCCAAGGCAAAAGGAAAATGGAACGAAATTGAAGACCAAAAAAATCACCCAAGGAGACATGTCATCGCCCTGTATTATAACGCCTTTCAGGGCATCCTGGTCTCCTCGATGACTCACCCATTTTAGCAGCTCTTTTGATTCCGTCGTAGTCATTTTCAAAATCTTCCCATCTCAGTTGTAAGGCGGAACAGCTCAAATAACTTCGCCGAAACGACAGTGTAGCCACACGTACCTGACCGCAGCCGCAGGATCCGGCTGCAGATTCCGTTTCCAATTATTCGTCTCATCTGCTACCTGTGACCTGTTTGTGAGCTACACACCCATCCCACCCCACACACAACCGCCCCTCGTTGTAGGATACTGGGCTTTGTTGTCACAGTTTCAACTGACACTTCAAAATCAGCAAGCAAGAGATGGAGGATGTGTTCTTCCCTGGTCTGCATCTCAATTTTCTGGATTACGGCACTGTCACCATAGAACTGAAGAACTCACTTATGTTGCCCTGGTTTCAAGTACAACTGGGCAAGGAAGAGAGATTTTGGAATCACTGATCATTCTGAGAAGTGTTTAAAAAAAGGGGGGAAAAAAGCCTTACTAAAATAAATGTTCAAATACTGATGAATCAAATAGATCAAATATCTGGTTTGCGTAAACACTTTTTTTTTTCCTCTTTGCAATGTTACATCTTACACCTATCAATGTAACACAATGTTTTCAGAAGGAAACGGCAATTTCAAAAAATTTCTAAACAGAACATCACTAAGTCTAAGCAAAATATTACATTTTTAATAACTCAAAATGAATGTATATTTTTCAAACCGTGCTGGGATTCAATTTATATTTCTGCTGAAAAAGTTTTGTGCAAAAACGTTATCCAGTCCCAACTTGAAGTATTAGAATAAATACTAACAAGAAGTTCTCCTCCAATCCTAGTCTCTAACATCTTCCTTTAAGTTCAGTTTTTCCTTCCTGGTACCCTTAGGAATTTTGCTTCCAAGCATTTAAATAGCCGAATAGAGGCTCCTCACAAACAGTCTGGATCCAAACTGAAAGTCCTGCAGAGCAAACTGGGAGAGAAGGCAGCTCTGGTGTGCCAGCAAACACACGTTCATCCTCACGGCTGCAGCGAACACGCATTGTTACCAAACAGCTTAGGAAATTCACTGGGAACTGGCTGCCCTCCCCGGAAAACGAAGCCATCAGATTGCTCCAGCCAAGACTCCAGCCCAGGAGCTCTGCACTGACTTCTGCAGGTGGAGGCCAGGAGCTGGAATCAAGAGCTACTTTGGACTGACACAAGTTCACCTCGCTCAGCTCATGCACAGCCTCCAGCCTGCATCTCAAATATTAGTTCACTGTTTCATGGAAATTACGGAACCTGCATTAAAATCACTTTAGAGCCAAAATTCAGCAACAGAAATAAAATGCCAATATGTATCTCTCAGCCACCACTGAGTTAATCGTGGGTGTCAAAGCGCCAGTTAAGCTGTCTGGGGGAAATAATTGAGCAGAAATCTGTTTTAAGCACTGCACTTTGATTTTATCTAGGAATACAGATAATCAATCTCTAGCCTGAAAGCTGTGGATTACGAAACGTACCAGAGCAAATGGGAATTTTATTGGCTCAGAAATAAACACGAAGGGGCAAGCGTACAGATGACCTTGCGGTGGATGGATGGCAGTGAGGGAGGAAAGGCAGCCAGCGCCGTTTAATTATCCAATGCATCTTCTCAAGGAGGAATCCGTGCAAACCAACCACCTCTGGTGCTGGAGGCCACTGCCAGGAGACCGCTATGTCCTGCCTGGGAAGGGCACAGAGGAAAGTTTCAGGGGTGGTGGTTCTCCATTTGCATATGAAAGCTTGCTGACACTGTGTTTTCCTGAAAGTGATGCAGGAATAACGCTCTGTCACAGCACTCACACCAGATTCAGACTCACACTGTTCAACTCATCTTCCTCTCCTAGGAGCGACCTACAATCCCAAGCAAGTAAGGGTCAGGATGGTTTCTTCCACCAACAACCCTGAAAAATTAAAGCCAAGTAGCAGAGGCTTTGGTTTTGTTCATGTTTTACTATTCTAGGGCCAAACAAGCAACTTCAAACTAAGTAAAAATAATCCAAACTCTTTTGCCTCGAAGCTGGAAGCAGAATCCCTTCAAAAGTTGCCAACGCTTGCGGCCACTTCTCTGAATTTGGTGCTGGCCACTGCCTGGCTGACAGCCCCTGGATGGGAGTCCTCCTCCGTTCATCTGTGGAGCACGTACCTCGTGGATAGCTGCGAGGTGAGATCTTCCTGCTGCCTTCCTCCACTCATCCCTCCTTCCTAACACACCCTTTCTTCATAAAAGAACATGCATTTCCCATTCTGAGTTCAGACTAGCAGCTCACACAGACAGAAATATGAATGAATGAATTCAAATGAAAAGGAAGTTCTCTCGTTCTGCTCTTGGCTTTCCAACTTTATCTTCAGATCCAGGTGACCTAGAAAGAAATATCTTCCCCCCCCCCCCCTCCCTGTTCCATGGAGGTATTTCAGCCAGATTCATCACCAGGATATCTGACCTTCCACATAAAGCTTCAGAAAACATCTTACATACGAAAGCAATGCCCAGTCAAACCATCAAACCAGACCTTGAGAAACAGAGCCTGAACAAAGTGCAGAGCGGGGAAACGAGCACACAATATTTATTCAGCGTGGTTCTTCAACAAACGGTGACGAGCTCTCGTCTTTGTCACCTACACGTTGTGCTGTCTCTCTATGCCAACTCGTTGACGTCAGTTTTTCCAAACAGAAAGTAAGGCAAAACTCGGTGTCTCTTAGGAAACAGACTGTCTCCCCAGAGCATTCTCGTGCCTTTTCATCACGGGAAGGATGAAGTGACCAGGCACGCAATGAAACGTTTCGAGTTTCCACACCCAGAGCATCCTTCCCATAGAACACAATTGCAAACATCCACACAAGAATGACCAAGTGGAAGATCCTACTGCGAAGAAAACCGTGCAAGTATATGACAGAAGTAGGACTAACGTCCCCAAACCGACCGGCCATCAACACACAACACCCAGGGCACTTTGCTCGGTTCCTTTGGGACATGCCCTTCTCCACGCAGCTCGGAGGATGCCCACCACTCCGGGCAGCCAGCCAGCCATCCTCTGCTCCGCTTCTCCCCACTCACACCCACCGGGTCAGGAGGAGGGATACCGGTGCTGTAAGATCGTACCGGGGCAGAGGGCTCCGGGCGCTTGTGTGAACAGCCTTGTACAAAGACAGACTCCATCTCCTTCCAACACTTTTGTGTCCCAAGCGTGTCTGAACGCTCACAAACACACACAGCTCTGTATAACCCCCTTTCCTCTCTGCCCCTGAAGCCAGGTTCAAGGGTGCAGAGTTGTCGTCGGAACTCCTTGCCCACGTCGGAGCTGGGGAGTGTTTTCCACCAAAGAGCTGATGGTCCATACCTGCTTCCCTGCCTCCTACCCCTCCTCTGGTGCTGGTTGCCACCATCTACCACCACCCATGCAGGACACTCCCACTCAGCAAAGGGCTCATGGCCAAACCACAACTGCTTCCAGGAGATTTTGTTCTATCGTGTACGCGGGTCTTCCACTTCACACACACTGCGGCGCACGATACACTATTTGTGAACTTTAATATTCAAATCTGTCTAGTATTAAAAAGGTTTTCTAAAATCCTTCCCCTCCTTAAAAAATTTCTAAGCCACAGGGTTTTTTTTTTTTTGTGAAATAGCTTTTTCCTTCCTTTTCAATGTAATACAATATGTTATTCAAGAGCCAAAGGGTTGTCAGTTTTTATGTTGTGATAATCTTCTCAAGCATCCAATTTTATTCTGCTTTTTCCCTTCGTGCCTGTCACTCACATTCTAGCCTGTCACAAAAGAAAATGTCTGAATACATTAATTACAACTTGTTAGACCTCCATATAGTTAATGCTATTGAGGAAATCAAATCACTTGGAAAATCACTAAAGAGAAACAGTTGCTGGTATTGCAGAATTTTTATGTGTTGCACTTCAAAGCTGGAGCTTTGCAAGACAACAAAAATGATTGTTATAGAGAATGAGAAAATCAAATACAACCTGATCCCCTACCCTTGGAATGTTTCCTGAATGCATTACAATATATATTTTCTATCCTGGAAAGTGTGGTTGAACTCTTTTCACACATTACCTTCTTTTGTGGTGTAATTACAAACACCAGTTCTGAAATTACAGTATAAAAACTTTCTGAAGCTAAGAGGAGATCCAATTCTAAGTCCCCACTCACACAAACATCACAGTCGACAGTGATGGTCCCATTAACATGAATAAAAGACAATTCTGTTGGGTCCAAGATGACGAACCGAGTCACCCTGGGATTAGTAACAGGAGATATTCACGTGGTTACCCTCCGTAAGGTGTGTCAGCCTGACTCCTACACCTCTGCAGACAGGTACAGCTACATTTTCAAGTGTGAAAACCACACCGAGAGTTAAGTGTACACACAGATATTATGTCCATAAATGAAGAATTCATCTTTGTAATCTGAGACCCTAAAATAACAGCAATAATTTGCATCATCATTCAGCACAAGATACTTAAAAAAATACCGTCCATCAGATTTCCGTAGGAGTGAGAACTAGCTAACATCAAGTTTTATATTGTTGTTCTAGAGAGGCAGCTCTGCAGAAAACCCTACAAAAATATCTTTGAAGACTGTGCTGTTAATGAAATTATTTCACTGAACAAAGAAAACCTTTTTAGGATTATCCAAAATCCTCACACACAGAAGCAGGCAAATGCTTCCCAAATCTAAGCTCTGTTATCTTTCTACCTTAAAGACATTTCATTATTATTAACATTTGAATGAACAGCCACTCTTACATGTATTAAATCATATTAGTAGTGGGAAAAGACAATGAAATCTTTCCAGCTTTGAAGAAGTTATCTGAACACGCAAGACAAAAATAAAACCACCTTTTGATGACGCTCATCTTGTTCGCTTTCTCACAGAGGTAAGATTTTGTTAGGCAGCCCCGTGGAAAGATCCACCCTAAGAATCTGGAAACATAGATACTGGTGCATTGATATTTTATCAGTATTTCTAACCGTGCCACATGGCTGCTAGAGCCAACAAATTGCAGGTGTATTCCAGTGAGCATTCCGCTACGTGTGTTAAACATTTAACTTTTCATGGAAATGCCACTTGATGTAAGAAATGTTTAAGTCCTGTAAAGTCTTCATTAACTCTACAGTTCTGGTACAATTTAAGAATCAGGTTAAAATACACTTGGCTCCATCCATCCCGTGAAAGGTAAGGACACAGGGTGGGAGCACCTGCAGGACTCCAGCATGGCTCGTCCTGCCCGGGGAGCAGCAGGCGGATGCTCCAGCTTTGCTGCCTGGCACAGGGAACACCACGGCTCCACCTCCACGAGTCACATTCAGATTTTCTTCTTAAAACTGATATGCTAGAAAAGAAAGACAGTCATTCTGTGGTTTCCTTACATCTTCGCCTGAAATCCAGCTCTCAATATTTCAAATATCTCAATACTTTCCTTCTCATTTTGAAAAAAAAAAAAAAAAATGGGCAAAAGCTGAGTTTATTAGCTCCAATGAGTCAGGCCATGGGGACCCAAGAGGGCAGAGTCCCCTGATGCCTGTCCCCATCCAAATTCATCTATGGGTTGGCAAAATAGGAGGAGTGGGCACAGTTCCAGTTGTGCTGTTGGCACAAGACCTGCCTGAGAGACACGGCAGACGGCTGAAACTGCCCCAGCGTCAACGGTCGGAGCTCACCTGAGCTCTTGGCAGCCCACGTCTTTTTAAGTGTCTAGAGACTTTGAAAGCATCTGCATCAGAGCGCTCAACCTGGCCGAGAAAACCTTCTGATACATACCGAGCCCTCCACCTTCTCAAGGTCTACACCTCCCTCCTTTCTGCTACGAGGTGGTAGGAGCAGCGAGACGGCGGTGGGCTGTACGGATGCAGCGGGCGTGCTACGCTGGTAGGAGCGGTGGAGCTGGTGCTGGATGTGGCGGGGGGGGGGGGGATGCTCTGCCCCAGCACCCCACGCAGCCAGGGTGCACCTCGGCCACGCTCACGCAGCTTCCCGGGTGTTTCCTGCGGATGTACGTTCTCAGAGTGGGCCCTTGAGACTGAACCAGCGTAGCAGTGCAGAGACAACCACAACGTCCTTCCACCAAAGTGCCCTCTAGGTGACGGCGTGTTCTCCCTCCAGCTCTCCCAGCCGTGGCATTGCTATACTTAGACTTCCCACCTTCTTCCTCACTCCTGTTCCTATTAAAGCACAGCTACCTCAGGATGATGAGAAACAAAAGTGGAATAACAATGAAGCAGACAGCAGTTTTCTCAGACGCCTGCTAGATCCGGGAGGTCCTTCACACAGCGAATATTATGTAAAGAACAAAGACACAACTGAGTTCAAAGCTGAAAGTCTTTACCGAATAACCTACAAGCCACAAACTTGTCAAAAGTCACCCAGCAGGTCAATGACACAAGTGGGAGAAGCACTCAAGTCTCTGCTAAGAAAAATTACTTAATGTAAGCAGATAAAAATGTTAACTGTATCCCAGATCAGATCCATGCAAAGCATCAGCAGTAGCAAGAATTAAACAAGAAACCATACTGTCCATTACTGGTGCCCAGTTCTTCACTGTGATCAAGAGCACTGTCCTTAGTGAACTGGTGGGGGATGAGTAAATTGGCACCAAAATGTATTGCCCAATTTAACCAAACAGATGTCAAATGGCCATTAGCATTACAATGATTAGTAAACTGAAATTACGTGTTATGGGTTTAGTGTCTTAGATTAAGCGTTAACCTGTCTTAATTAAATTGCATCTCAGTAATTGATTTCACAGTGCTGAACTGTAAATAACGAACTGCGGATGATCTGGGGTTTTTTATCTAGCAAGATAATGTAAATCAGACTTTACACGTTGCATTACCTCCTCGTCTCTATCCCTTTTGATGGGACTTGCTCACCCTGCTTCTTGTACCTAGACACATAACCTTCTCTGACTTTACAAGTCCATTTAATCACTGCTGCTATTTTTCTTCTCGAGCCGATGAAAGTCACAGCTGGTTATTTGCAGGGCAGGCAGTACCCAACGGCTGATCTTTGTGTCTGATGTCTTCTCTCTACTGTAAAGTGTCTTTCCAGGTGCAGAACCATAACCATTTGTTCCACTCACACGACCACGGCTTGCACAGCTGTGTAGCTACTGAGTGTGTACAATACGATGGGACTGGGGCAGCGAACCAGTCTAAGGCAAAGTAACCATCATGTAACACGGACTTCCCTGAGCTGCTCCTGCACTGTGTAACCACTTCTATTTAAATAGAATAACAACATAATTATAGCATTTGCTTTCGACTACACTGTTCAATACAAATAAATGCATTCAATGAGAGCAATCAGTGTAATCAAATACTAACCAACTTAGGGAAGAACCTGAATTTTCATTGAGATCCTAAGTGAGGGACTGATAGATGATCTTTGTGCCAATTATATCCTTACAAAATAAGGATCACGAGCAAAATCAGAAGCCTGGGGCTAGATGGCAAGAAGACTAGAAATGGGAGAGTGAACTGCTCTCCGTCTGGACCTCAAAGCTAAATAGTTGGAGACGATCAAAGAACCACCTGCCTCCTATCAGCATGGAAATATAAAATGAAGGTGGAAAAGAAGGCAAATTGAAAAATTAATTTCGGAGCTATGATGAGTAAGGAGTCTTGGGAAGCTAAAGCAGAAATGGAATTAAACCAACAGCACAGCTACCGACTGTCAAGGTGGTAAAGTAGCATTACAACAAAGACCCTTAGGATGTGCCTTCATCACTTGATAGTGATTCGAAGGAAACGGAGGCCTGTCTGCCTCCTAAAACAACCCGAGGAACCGGTGGCCAAGGACACCTTCTCGACAGAGAAGCAGACTTGTTTGTTCATTCAATGCTTACCTCATTCTGCTCTCCCCCTTCCTGAACCGTGCAGCCGTGAGTGTCCGAGATACAAATAGGACACGAGGCTTGAGTTGCAGAAGATGAAGATGACCATGAGGATGAATGGCCCAGAGAAGCTTGGAAATGAAAAACCATGGTATGATGTATACAGCCCATCAGAGGTCTGGGCAGACATGGCACAGACACCTCAATCTCGCTCTGCTTGCAACCTTGTCACTCTTGCAAGAAGGCTGGTGCAAGCAGGCTGCAGGTGCTACACTGATGGTGCATTCCGTCATAACTTAGAGCTTGAAACTCAGTGATTCTAGAACCAATTTTAAGCAACAATTTCAGGTTAGAATTAAACAGCCTTTAAGTCCCTCGTAATGCAATTTTCTTACATTTATCTGCTACTGCTTTTCTGAGGTATCTACTTCATCAAGTGAACTGCTTTGTTCACTGCAGAGCTTGCAGCTGTGTCTCAGAACCACGAGGGCCAGGCATCTGCACTCACAATTGCTTGATCAAGCACGACTAAGACAGATGAGGCTGATTTCCTGTAATGCAACTATTAACCCTTCACACCACCGTGTGGCAATATGTCACAAACACAACCATCTGACCGGGGCTCAGAGGGCTCCACGGACATCACCCACAACTGGAAAGCAGTATCACTGGAAAGATGGGGACCCTGACAAGTAACTTCTGCCTTTAAAAGATGATAGCTGCTGCATGATTAATTTTCAGTAGGGTTACAGAATCCAAAGAGCAGAGTCAGCTTGACCGTCATGGTCCAGCACATCAGCTTCTTTCAGTAGAGTCGCTTCCATATGTCACCCCCTGCATTCATGGCAAAAACGCCAAACAGCATCAGCCAGACTTTCTGCTCACACTAAGAAACACTGTGCAGCTCTGGAAGAGGTGGTGCAAGGCTGCCTGGAGCCATCTTTTGCACCAACCTGACCTGGAGATCATCTTCATCACAGTGCGGGGAGGATGAATTAAGAAAGCTGAAGGAGTGATTTCCCACCAGCTGCTGACAGTACCCAAAGATGACCGGAGGATACGAGGAGCCTGGCCACGCACGCTCTGCACCAGGAACAAGGCAACAACCACCTGACCAAAGAAGCAGGAGCCTGCACGGAGGGGGGTTGTAGCTGCGTCAGGGAAGGGAACAAGTGGAAACGCAACGAAGTACAGATTGGAGATGCAACCTGGCCCGTGGTAATTAAGGAAATATAATATAATAAAACAAGGAAGCTTCCCTTTTGGACCTTCACTGTGCTTTGAGCTCTGTGTCTAATTAAGCTACTCATTTATTAGTGAAAGGCCAAGAGAAACTCTGTCTGTGCAGAAGTCCAGCACAGAACACGCACGGGTGAGGCGGCTGGGACGTCTGAGCACAGGACGGGTACAAAGTCCTTTCCCCATGAACATCCCTGGTCGCTCTGCACACCCCTGTCTCCAGCCTGCCGGCAGGACCACGCTCCTGCCACTCACTCAGGCCACGTGGCCCGTTTTGGATCCTTTCTCACCTTCTTTCTGCTGTTTTCTCCTGAAGCTTTTCTGTTCCGCTCGCTTTCACGGACCCATTAAGCAGCAACCAAAGGGCACCATACTCCTTCCTGAGAGCGGGCTGTGCTTGGGTGAAGATTTACCCGATCCCCACGTTTCCAGGGCGCTGAGTAAGAGGCAGCACTGGCAGAGCTGTGGCATCGGCTCCGAGATGGCACAGGCAGGCACTGACTGCACGAACCCAGAACGACACGCTGACTATCCACATGCTGCCAGTGCTCCTTCTCCCCGCAGCACAGGACTCGAGGTAAGCCTCAGCAGCTCATTCTTCCCCACTCGCAAATAACAGGTGCAGAATCCAGCAAATTATTCTGAAAAGCACCTCTGTGGAAGAGACAGCAGAAGCAAAACTCCATCAGCAGACCTTGAAACACATTCTCTTCCTAATAGAAGAACAGTAAAAAGAAGCTCCTGTCACAGGCTGTTAGGGAAAGCAAGGCATCGCTTGCTTTTCTTCTTTTCCCTTGAATGATTTACAGCTGCATTATTGCAGATCTTCCCACTGTTCTCACTCTTGAGCTCATACCGAATTCCATATTTCCAGCCGTCGGCTATCACACCCCACCACATCGATCCACGCTCAGGAGGAGACCAAACACGGTGCCTGGAAGGGGCCGGGCAGAACATCGCACGGAGATGCTGCGGGGATGCCACCGCCACACACGAGAATCTCGCCCCAAGTCGTGCTCCACGTCATTGCTTGGTTTGAGTCACAGGAGTGACATCATATTGGTAGAGTTTGTCGGGCGCTGTATTAAGCACGAATATTGGGGGGAAAGAAAACCTAAAACGTCAGCAGCTTCCCTCTTCTCCCAATTATGCAATGGAACCCAGCGACAGAGTTTCCCCTTTTTTATCTCAGGTTACTTCCAAGGAAGCTGTAGCTTTTCAGAGACCAATTGCCCTTCTGATGTTAAACAGTAATAAGTAAACTAAATTACTTTGTACTAATTTTTTTCTAAGCTATCCATTCAAACCCACACCTGTCACTATGTGTTGCCACCAGTGCTGTGCAGGCAGCCCATGCCACTGGTGGCCAGCGGGCCAGGATGGAGTGCGGCTCCCTGTGGCACGGCAGCCAAGGGAAGGAGGGCTGACATGGGCGAGGACAGACATGCACCGTGGAGGAGCTGGCGTATCATCACCTGTGCCTGGTGACACTGCTCAAGGCAGCAGGCTCGAGCAAAACTTACAGACACCTGACAGGTGACACCTCTACCAGGTTCCTTGAAAATCAGCAGCTGTAGAAAAACGTAGCTGGTCCCACAAGCACACAGAAAAAATGCAAGATAAAAGCTAAGCACGGATGTACGAGATAAACGCCCCCAGATACTCAGAGGTTCTGCAACACAACCGACCACACGACAGGAGCTGTGCTGCACAACCCCCTGAACCCACCGGTCCCTGGGACCCGATAACGCGCTGCCACGTGGCTGCGGCTCCACCACTGCGGCTGCCCAGTTGAGGTGAGCTGTGGTCCCGTGCTCTGACCCCTGAGAAACCCAAGCATGCTCTACTAGCCCGAGCACAATTGCTCTGGGCTTTCCAAACGATAAACCCAATTATTTTTTTTATATCAAATTATCTTAAAGCACAATGCCTATCCAACCTAAGACAAACCAGTCCTTATTCAATTGTTGTAGGAGTAATGGCCTTAGCAGAAGCGTACGCTCCTCGAGCTTTACAAGTATGATGACTGCTCTCATCTTGCGAGAAATAAAGATGAATCAAGTAGAAAAAAAACCTTTAGGTTCTACCAAGCAGACCACATACTCCATCCAGCACTGCAGCCTGGAGAAGGAGGTGCTGAGGAAACTGGGGAAAGGAAGCAGTAAAGATAGGGAGCAGATTCAAAGGTTGGTGAGACTTGCCCTGAGCGATAGCCAAAGCATGACCTGGTGGGACACAGGCAAGCTTGTCCACGTGGCTGCCCCGAGCAGTGACAGAAGCAGTGCTCAGTCTATCACTGCCATGCTTCTAGAAAACATCAGTTTTTTTCATGTTCCTTCTTGTGCTCCCCTTTTGTTTCAGGACCATTGGCCAAA
This sequence comes from Tauraco erythrolophus, assembly GCF_009769465.1. Lineage (NCBI taxonomy): Eukaryota > Metazoa > Chordata > Aves > Musophagiformes > Musophagidae > Tauraco > Tauraco erythrolophus. The sequence goes on along the minus strand of NC_141476.1, from coordinate 1,097,283 downwards.
TGGTGAAGAGGGCTGTTCAAAGACCATCTCCATGCTATAGTTGAACCTCAAACAGAATTTCCCTCCAGAAAACTAAGCAGGCTTTCCAAGCTACTTAATGACCGACTTCTTGCCCACTATTGTACAACGTTTTTTCATGCACCAGCTTCTTTATACTCCACAGAGACCTTCCATACATAAAGACAGGACTGAGCACACATGGTCAGACACAGCTGTCTGCAGGGCGATAAGGTCAGCAGGAGGAGAACACATTGTGATCTCTGCTCTTCCAGTCAAGTACAGAGATAACCTAAACATGCCAAAGTGTATCGCTGCTCTCCCAGTGAGACCTTCACATGTCATGTTGGTGAAAAACCAAAGAGGCAGCCTCTGAGAAATGGCTTGCTGGTACTTTGAGATTACACCCTGCCATGAGCTACTCAGGCTTGGGACGAGAGGGGCTTATCCATCTGCTTACAGCTGCAGAGTGCTGGTTTTGCCTCGCCGTATTCTTGTAAGCGTGATTAATAACTGTAAAGAAAAAGCAACCAGTAATCTACTTAGAAAGAAAACATAGATTTTTTGACTCTTACTACTGTTCGGTTGCTGGATTGCGACAGCTTCTGTCCTGCAGGTTATTTCTGGGACACTTCCCCTCCAGCCTAAACCCAAATCCCTTTTGTGTACTTTTAGCAGACTCAGTCCTCTTGCCCCCGGGCCCCAGTATGCAAAACGAGCACGTACACTTTGCTCAGTGATGGCACGTTGCTACCTTGAACGACTCCCGTTAGACAGTTACGTGACGTACAGACTGATGGGAATTTCTGTTTTAAGAGCCTTCCGTTGTCTCGTGTCCATGTTCATGAAATATTTAAACGTCACTTTCTCCGCGCTGGTGCTGCAGGAAAACAAAAGGCGTGCACGCAAAGGAGACAAAACTCCAAGATTACCTTTCCTTGCCCACCCAGGAGCGTTAAGCGACCATAATTTTCTTGCTCACTTCCAAGAATGCCATTCTTGGGCCTTGTTCTCACCGGTGAAGGTTCAGAAGCTGCTAAGCAGGAGCGAGCACGCTGCACAGGGGCTTCCCCGAGCACGCAGGAAGATTTTATTAGCTCGGAGATGGCAAGGCCTGCTTGTTTGCACGCTCTGCTCAGCTCCTCCTAGCAATTAGGATTCTTCCCTAGCAGAAACGTCTTTATCATTCTGCATTTCCCATCTGAGTACATGCTCATCACACAGCTCCGCGTTGTTTATTCTGCTCTGAACTTTTGTGCCATTATATTTTGTCCCACAATACACATTTCCAGTTGTTTTTAATGAGTAAACACGGAATACAGCTTCTTGTAGAACAAACAAGGGCTGATCCTCAGGTGATGTGAGGCTGAACTCACTGACTACACCCATTTATATCCACTGACAATCTAGCAGGTAACGCTGCAATGCCTTGTTCATCTTGGGTCTGATCCCAAGACCATCGGAGTTGATGGTGAAAGTCTCTGGAGTATTTAAAGGATGCCTATCTACTAGTTACAGTTCCAGTAGAAGGCTCAGGAGGGTGGAAAAGTAATTGGGGAGCTGCCTGGGATAGTGTAAAGCTTGATAACATGTCTTGGATTAGACATGCAAGAGCCAGAAGAAAGTTTAATTGAAAATAAAGTTGGCAGGTAACCCCCAGCGCGGCTGGGCTGGCAGACAAGGAGCATGCAAACACGCAGTCACATCTCCAGCACCACTCCATCCCCAACCCCATCCCTGACAAGGCACTGGGGGCCACTAAGCAAAGACAGACGAACTGGAAAACACTGGTAAGCCCATACGGTGAGGCTCACTTCGGATCTGAAACTGGGAATTGACAATAAAATGTTAATTGAACCGTGCTCAGTGACAGCAGGACAGACTGGCGGGGCCAGCACCGGGGAAACACGCTCCAAAGAAACATGTCCTTGCCCTTTTGCAGCACCACTGATACAAAATGAGATGCCAAAAAAGTCTCCTTCCCTAAGCCCCGCGCCCTGCTTTTCACAGCACCCTCTGCCAGCCCCCCTCCCCACGAGCTGTATTAAATACTGGTTTTATTTGCAAAACAATACCAAAAAAAAGACTTGACAAGCTTTATTTCACTTGTCATACCACAAATACGATGACGGAAAGATGCACATACCAGCACCTGCACACAAGCAATGTAGCTCCAAACCGCCCCGTGCTCTCCGGCCACAGCTCCGAGCTCCGGCGCTCACGGATTTACGGCACCTCCGCCCCGTTCCGGCCACTCCGCCGGAGCGCAGGGCCAGGCAGCCACGCTCCCCTCTGATGTCCATCTGCCATTCTCTCCTCCAACCAGGACCACGTTTTGCCTACACCAGGCTCTAGTCCAGGACACACAAACACAGCTCGGACACACAGTGCCTTTCCCAGGGAGCACGTAATAAAATTTGACATTTCTCCTTCCCGTTGGAAAAGCGTGTGTTTCAGGCAGCTACCGATTACCCCCGCACCTTCTCTTTCTCACCAGAAAGCATCTGGGCACAACTGTCCATCCTCTCAAAACCCGACTCGCAGGAACCTCTGTTTCTGTGGAGAACACTAAGATTAAATAAGTGGAATAAGGGCAAACTGTGTCAAATTATTTATTTTTGTAAATGGGAATGAGAAACTACAGTGAAATCTTGCACTGTATACTGGTGCCTTCACAATGAAAGAAGGCAACTGGAGAGTTTATTTTTAAAATCACTTGAAAGGCATTTTAAGTCATGTATCTAAGCTGCTTTTGTTTATATTTTCACATCAATCATTTACAATGGGATATTTACCTGCCATTATATATGCAGATGTAGAGGATTAAAAACATCAGAAAAATTAAACCTCCACAGATTAAATGCTTCTGGTTGTGAAAGTTCGCATCTCTTGTTTGTTTTTAATTAGGAATCTAGATTGTTAATGCATAATATCCTGTAGCTATCCCTCCACAGAATAATAAATACAGTCTGCTTGCTATGACTAAGCAAGCGAAACACCATGTAGACTACAACGGGTCATGTGAGCATGCTAAAATCAAACCTGATGTCCTGCTCTCACCCGTTTCACATCACCTATTATCCAGTCAAACTGGATCCCGCTGCGACCAATAATCGCTTTCACTTAAGGAGCGAACAAAAACTAATAGGGCTGATATCATCCAGTCATGTATTTGCGTTCATCTCAGCAGATCCCACTAAATCTTACCATCTTCCCCCCACTGTGCTGATGCTCCTGGAGCAATTCACACCAGTCAGAACGGACTGCAGAGCTGACTACAAGGCACGATTAAACCCAAAGGCTGCTCCTCCAGCCTTGCTTTGAACCGGTGCAAACCACACGAAGTCACAAGGTAATGATCTGCACGGTTTACTGATTTCAGTCAAACTCTGCGGAGCTGATGTCGAATAATCCAGCTGTGCACGTCCAGCTACCGCTCCGTCCCCACCAGCCCTGGCACCAAAGTCTCATCTTTGGGCTGGAAACAAGCCAAACCTGCCCCGTCCCTGCCCCACGGCTCTGGGTTCACACCCAGCCGAGATCCCGCTGCTCTCAGGATACTCCTGTGAGGAAGTTGTGACTCGTCCCAGACCAACGGAAGCATCTCGCTCCAACAGAGACCATCCCCAGAGACATTCCCAACCAAGATGGTGGTGAGATGCTGCTCTCCGCCCACGCTGTGCGCGTTGTCCAGTACACACTTCCAAGCGATGCCCATCTAAGACACGTATTTCTTTGGCTGATTTCCCCTCAGCCGACTACCACCTTTGACCAACCCAGTCCCGCTTCCAAAAAAGACAACATTTTATGGCAGAAATCAAAACCCACCACTTCTAGGATTTCCAGACTGGCTAAGACAAGCGGTCCATCTGGGTAAGCCCCCAACAAGGGGCCAATAAAAGAAGCAGTAAAGAGGTAAATAGGGGCTGGTGTCAGCTGGTGGCACAGACGACACCTACCAGTGCCAGGCTGGAGTGACACACAGCAGCGACCCCAGCGTAGCCCACGTGTCATCATCAGAGGTCGGCTGGTTCTCTGAAGTGTAATATCTTCTCAGCATCCCACGTGACGAGCAAATCGTACTTCCAACCCATGTTGACATTACCACCTGCAAACTAATCTGCGCTCCATCATCATTCCTCATTTAGGATAGCGGGCAATTTTAATTAGCTCTTCTGTTTCTAAAGAGAAATTCCTGCCATAAACAAAAATCTTTACGAGAATTGACGAGTTAAAGAAAGGTAAAAAAATAACTCACTGGGAGGTTTTAGGGTGGTTTTTTTTTTTAAGTCAGTAAATGATTGAGACGATAAATGAAGAATCTGACAGATTAAACAGTTCTTGAGGAGACATGTCAGCTTCGATAAATTTTAAAGCATTAGAACTGTCAAGCTTTCAAAATAGGAAAGATTGTATCTTTAGAAAACAAGGTTCTACTAATTGGCATGCAGGAAAATCTAAATTGAGGCTAAAACTCAGTGATTAAAGGCTTTTTCTCATTATGGATATTTGAAAGCAACTCCATCTGTAAAGTTGGGTCTCTCATTCTGGAAGATAGTCAATTCCAACTGTTCCTCTGACTGCACGGGCACTTAGAGCAGCCACACCTAAAGATGAGCGTTCAGGCCAGGGAGGGCTGGGGTTTGTCTTTTTTACCCAACCAAACGATTCTAGTACCATATAATTACCAGTCTGTTAGGGAATACTGGAGCCCACTAGAGATGCTCCGTGTATTTTCAAGACAACAAAGACCACGCTTCCAATCAAAACCAAAAAGGTTGGCTCAGCAGCTGGTCAAGTTCCCATTATTGGTGGTGCCCCGTGCTTTGTACACATTTTTGCATATCTAGATATGCAAAATCCAGGTAGATAGAGATATTCTATCAAACTAATCTGGAGATTCTAGCAGTTTTAAAAGAAGCTACCCATACTAAAAAAGGATGAGCAGGTCAGCTGCCTCTCCAACTCCGACAACGATGGCAGGTAGGCACATGTTAGAGCTGCAGGAACCCTTCTGACCTTCATGTGGTCACCCAGATAAACCACCATCACTGCATGACTGAGCTCCGAAAGATGCCGAGTGCTAATGGAACACCTGTAACATTTTTCACATCACTCCTTCTGAGAAGTAACTTGTAAGTCAGCTTGGAATACGCTAAATATCAGAGTTAACCTCTGATTTTATCTCCTGTAATAACGGGTGTCTTTGGAAGTGATACAAGCCTATCATGCAGTCTCACTACTCATTTGAAGAAAGAGCACTAACTTGGGCCCGTTTCTAAATCAGCTCCCAAATTCTAAAAAAAAATAAAATATGGATATATCGTGCATAAAAAACAGCCCACGGGGGAAAGCTAATGTACTAAATCTTCAGCCAAGCGTAAAGTAACACGGAACCACTGAGGATAACTTAGAGATGATGCTACCTACTTACCAGCTGAGCACACGTCTTTAGATTTCCTACCTTGTAACATAAGGAAAACCTTAAGAAAATGACAATTTAACAGGAAGTGGACATCTTCCTTTTCACCTGCTGGATTCATCTGCATGCCAGACAAAGAATCTAACACAAGATTGATCTATCAAATGGGAATACCTGCATGAGGAACTTTATCCACAGTAGGTGTTAGTGAGAATAGGTCTTAATTTTGGGAGAGGGAGGACTTGCTAAGCCTCTGATAACCATTCAAATATTTTAGGAGTATTTTAGCTAAGCTGTACTTCAAAGCATTTTGACATACTGTAAATTAATTCTTCTGTATATATAGTACCGATGAAGACTCACTAGAGCCAAATATGAGAAACTTCCTTCCTTCCTGTAGCACATCAACAGTTCACAGAATTCAGCATGAGATAAACCAAGCCTGCATGGTATATTCCTGGCCATTTCTCTAAAAAATTGTTATTAGATAATAAGGAGTTTATAAGGAAAATGGGTAACCACTAGCTGTTAGCTAATAGGTACCAGTGAAACTCCTGGCAAAATTAACTGTTTCTAAAAGCACAGTAAGGGAAATGCCAGTCTGGACTAAAAATGCTTATGTTCTGCTGCCTGAGATAAAAATATAACATCTGATATCAGAATAACGTGCAAGAGATCCAATTCCGTTGGTTTACACCAATATAAATGGGCAATCATTGCAGTAATTCCACCATTGAGCTCCTGAGCAGCCCTGGCACACTTCAAGCATGTACTTGCTTTTTTTTGCCTTTTCCTTAAAAAGCTTTGAACCATAATCTCTAGATTTTGAGAGTTTTATTCGCCAGATTTTCCTTACAATTCCATCACTCTAGTTTCATACCACTAACTCCTCTGCAGTCAAGTTCATAACCCAGAGAGTATATTAAATCTCAAAGCTGTACACACATAGTTAAACACGAAGTAACTCAGTTGGCTCCAAAATGTAAAGAAAGACCTGAGTAATAAAAATCCCAAGTGGCTTTCTCGGAGATGCCATTTCTGCCAGGATAACACTACCAGGTCAGAGTGCTAAAAGAGTAATTTCATTTGGTTTTTTTTGTACTCAAACCTGACTTTCCTGGAGAAGTGCATTTTACAATGCGTGTCAGGGTTTATTAATCTGATTTTCCTGTTCCTCTCCAAAGATATTTAATGCTCAATGATCAATATACTCGCTCTGATAACAAAGACAAATGAGCCTGTGCAGCCTGGATGCTATTTGTAATTACCACCTCTGCAGGCATCCAGTTCCACCTGATGCAAGGGTGATGGAGTCACCACGGCCCTCCGACGGAGACGCATTTGCAGCGGGCACTGGGCACGCAGCTGTCACGGTGCCCATTTCCTCCACCACATTCCGTGCCCTATCGCCAGCACAGCCCAGCGTGTCTATATTAAATATAAATGCCACGACATCCCTCCTAAGGGATTTCAGAGGAAATAGTCGGGAGGCCCATCACGCTGCCATGTTGCCCAGCCACCAACCAGAGCTTCCTTTAGCCACAGAGGTCTGTCTGGGACCGCGTCGGATCGATTCATCCACATCCAAACCAGAGGTGGGCCATGGCAACACAAAGCAGTGCTGGTGGTTCCCTTCATTCCCAGCACCTTTCCCCAGGGCTGGACAGCCTTCGGCATGCAAAATGCACGAGTTTTGGACTGTGGTGTCCTTCCCCTTCCATGAAGGCACCTGGACCTGGCTAGGAACACAAAAACTCTGCACTCCTAGATATTGCTCTGTTCCCTTCCTGCAGATCCACAGGCAACACAAGACTGGACTGGGAGAGGGTGGTACTCGGAAGACTTTGGTTTCTCCAGGGAAAATAAGGCAGAGTGATGCCTCCGCTGCATTCCTGCTATTTGATGGGTAGCGCAGCTGCTCCCGCCGCTCTCCTGACCCTTGAGGAATCTCCTGCTCCTCTTCCTTCGTTTGCATGGACGTGCCCTGCTGCTTCTATTCACTGAAGCCAACGGGATTTCGGTTTCATTTGATTTCAATCAGACCCGGATCGCACGCTTGATTATTTAGATTATGTTTACTCATTTCAGGATGTTGGCTGGGTAACAATGAGTCCCCAGATACCAGCAGACCTAGATAAAGCATAATCTTCTTTCATTCAGATTCTCATACGAGTTCATTTTATCCCGTTTGTTACTCAGTATTTGCCTTCAGTTAAGGGAACAAACACAGAGAGTTAGTTGTCAGAAAAATTCAAGCACAAAGCAACGCTGCTAGAATTATACTTTTTATCTCCTGAAGATTCACATTCACATCTCATGGTTGAACTTAAAAGTTAGATTAAGGAAAAAAAAAAAATCAAAACCACCACTGAGTAAAACTGATCTGAAAAAAGTTTCACATTGGTAAATCCCTCAGATTGTGCCCTCATAATTATTTGATATTACACTTAAACATAAAAAGACATTATTAATATACATTCCATTATTATGTGGAATATTGATACCATGTCTGCACTTTTTAACATTGAAGTGTTCCCATACTTGATGCAAGTCTGAGAAGTGAGAGACTTGGAAGACCAGAATAAATAGAGGCTATGGCTTCACTTAAAAAAAAAAAAAAAAAGGTCTTTCTTGGGAAAATACTGATATTTATCACAGCTAAGAGCCCAGGGAGCTACCTCTGTTTACGTACTGCCCTGCTCATGTTCTCAGGCATAAAACATCACTACTGCAGCTGCTGCATGTGTCTTTCCAGCACTGGCAAAAAAAAAAGTCACACTTTAAAAAGCCCAAAGTCACCTGCACTCCGTGTTTGCTGAGACCAACGCTTTGTGATTTGCATTCACAGTTCCCTTCTCCTCTCTGTGCCACTCTCAGGTGAAGTCTGCTCTGTACCAGGTGCCACCCAGGTAGCCAACATGCCTTTTCTGCAGCCCGCGGCAGAGCAAAATGGATTTTATTTTTTTTGTCCACCATCCCCAACCCAACAGATTCGGCCACAGTGACACACGCTTGGTGTGTGCAACGGCACTTTGCCACGCTCCTTCCCCACTAAGGAAACTGTGCCCCACCAGAAGGATACAGCCATACAACATTAGTTAAAACACAATTTACAGTCTGCTTTCCAGTTCGATATTCTAGTTGACTGGGGCCCTTTGGGAACAATTTTCACTCCATATTATCCAAGCTCATTAAATAAACCCTATAAATGGTATGAAATCGTTACAATCTTGGTTTATGAGTAAGTATGGCTTATGCTTCCCTGCTCTCAGCTGTTCTTAAAAATGCAACACAAAAAGTACACACACGCATTTTGTTTTCCACAGCTCTTCTTGACTGTAGAATAATTATTCGAAAATAACTGAAAAAGCAAATCTGATGTTCAAGAGTGAAAGCGTACAGTTTTGCTCCAAACTTTTACAGGAAGAATACACCTTATCCTTTCCAATTTGTCCTGAATACCGGAGTAAAATTTACTGCATATCACTGGGCTACGTCTATAAATGCCTACTTCCCTCTGGAGTGGCAAGATTAGTGTTAAAAGCCCTGAAAGTAGGTTCTCAGAGTTCACCAGCAGTCACTCTTCTACTCCACCATTTCAAGGCAGGTGACAAACACCACGGGACATTTCAGAACCTGACCCAAACCTCACCATCCAGAATCCTCTCCCATCACCAAAAGCACCAAATGGAAAAGAGGCGGTGACAAAGCTCAGCTGCCCCTCCTTGGCTCCAAACCCTCGGAGCGGGCTGTGTGCCGAGCCGGACCCCACGCAGGCTGCCTTGGAGCAGCACGTGCTGCTGGGGAAGGAGCCGTGCTCGGAAGTGAAGCTGCTCCAGAGGTGCTCCCTCCTGGCTCGACCCCCCCACCATCACTGCTCAGGGCCATGAGCACGAACAGCATCCAGGGCATCACCACGCCGGTCCCATACTCTAAGCCCGTCACTATTAATAGTGCTTTTTTTTTTTGATATCCCCAGCAGAAGTGAAAAATCCTTCTTATTTGCCATTGCTGGGTGGTTTCAAGAAAGAGACTTTTGCTGGGTGTACACCCCAATGCACATCGATTACTTCAAGCGCTGCAGAAAACATCACTGAATTTACTGTACTCGTCTGTTGGCACTTTCCCTTTCAGCAAAATACACACAGCACAGATAACCTGGGTTCCTACAGTCGGGTACTAATGCATAATTCAGACAGTTGAGGTTTCTTTCAGTTACTGCGTGCTCAACCACCTGAAGTGCTTTAAGTATGTTTCTGTTTTCATTATACTGATAAAACAAAGAGGAGAGTCTGACGTCTTTTGATCTTGTTTAGGAGCGATCAAAATTCGTCATTATTGTCATAAAGAAAACATCAGTATCAACAGATTTTCACCAAAATTATCAGGATTCTTTATAAATGCATGCTAGAGAGAACTTCAAAGGAATTCCACAAACTTACAGCAGCTAAAGATGCAGACTCAGTTTTTTCTTTTATATTATAAAACAAATGGGACAGACAAAAGCTCGACTAACCTTGGGGTGCTTCCCCACGCAGTGCCAAAGGCTCACTGGCATCCATCAGGGAGCCATACCCAGCACTCCAAGAACAAACAGAAGTTCACACTTATCTCTCAGATCACATAGAAGAATTTGAAATACAAGGTAAGTCCTTGTTTTGAACCTCAGCTTAAGGGAACTCAGAATTTTTGAACAATGACAGGAAAAAAAAAAAGACACATGTTTGAATAGCAGGAGCTGAGATACTTCCCTAATGTCCCTCCTTGCCTGGGCTGGATTGCCCAGCATGGGGAAGGCGCTGGCTATGTGGAGAGGTAACCAGGAGCACAGTCAGATCAATCTGTGCTAGAGGAGCTCTAGTGCTGGAGACCCAAAATTCCTCATTCAGCCTGGTCCTCTCTTTCCCATCGTCTCCTATGAAGCATTTCGCTCCTTGCCCCCTCCCCAGGGGTGCAGATAGGTCGTTGCTCTCCTTGAAGTATTTAGGCAGCTGATCACCCTCCACTCTTTGCTCAGACTTGTCTTCACTTGAGTTGGTTTAATCTTCTTCACAGCTCATTTTCACTAAGCTTACACTCCTTCCTCTTGCTTTTCTTCTGGTGCCCAAAACACTGGAAAAACTAGAGTGTTACTCATGGGCAGATCCAAGCGTCCCCTCCTCAGCCAGCTTCCCAAGGCCGTGCCACCCTGCGTGCCCGACGCTTCGAGCAGTGTTTCCCTCCTGATGTCCCTCACAGCTGCCGGATCCGTGTGCCATCCACCCGCACGCCCCATCCATACGGTGTGCTTCCAGCAGCAGCACCGGCTCGGTTGGGACTGCAGCTCCTCATGCATGAGCTTCACAACCACCCAGCGAGGAACCCGACACACTCCCAACTTCAGAACTCCCCTCGACGCTTTGCAGATGGTTTAACTGGAAATATACGTGTGGGGCTGAGAGGGAGGGAGAGGAGTAGTGATCCTCCGGTCTGTCCCCTGCGGCAGGAGGGGCAGATGGCATCCTCTGAGCCAGTGGGACTTGCAGAAACCACTGGCAGAGTTATACACTAAATCTTGCCCCCAGGGCTGTGGCTTTCACATCCAGACTACATCCCTGCAGAGGAATGACACGCAGCACAGACAGACAGAAGCAAAGGAAAGAATATCTCCCCAGAGGGAGAGATTTCGTAGCAGCTTTGTATTTACAAAAGCCACGGGATAGAGAGGCAGCCTTGGAGAAGGCAAGGAGCTTTTGCAAAGACACATTCTCCCCCCTGGAACAGAAAGAGAACAGCAGATTTGTTGCCCTGTCTAAGGGAAAACAGCAAACATGAACGGTTCAATAAAGATCAGGTTTTATATTTTTGTGCACGTTGAGACTCGGCTGCTACTGATCAGAAACCATCGGGCCCGACGCCCGTGCTGGGCTGCCATGGTCTGCAGCATGATGGATTGCTTTGAATCCCTTCCCAAAAACGCTGGATGTGGGGTTCATCTGGCCAGATGGTCATTTCTCCAGCAGTCACACTAATGATGAGTCGGACTGTTTTTATGGGAGGGAGTTCATGCTGTACAGGTTTTGGCTGGGATGGAGCTGAACTGTGCTGCAGAAGCGCTGAAGATGTACGCAGGGATGTGAGATGATTTGCATGTTGATGAACAGCAGCCCATGAGTAGCAGCTTGCTTAAAACAGCTCTGCAGAAAGATGTGGTCTTACTCATCCCAGGAACAGTTCATGAAAGGGCACCAACAGAGCAAGGCAAATATTTTCAGCTCCCTTTATATTTTTTCCACTAAAACCAAAAGCAAACATTTCCCATACAAGCACTGGTTTGTGCGTGTTGTCTAACTCCACTCTTCAAATGGAATTGTTAAGCAGTTCCTATTTTTAGGAAAAGACATCTGAGCATTTCTGCAGTCAAGGTATGTTTGATACAGAAAATACCCACCAGTCTGCCATAAGGCAGGGACACAGCAGCGCAGGAGAAACCTGCTCTGAACAGCCAACTAGTGCACATTCCCTTCTTCCACGTGGAAAGCTGCCTCGAGCCCTTTTCCCACGGCCAGGCAGACAACACCATTTCTCATGTGCTTCTTCATGATTTACCCCACTCCAAGTAATAGCAGTTTCCACACGGCTCTGAGCTTCATCAGGTCCCAGTTCCTTCCGAATGACCAACTCTAGCAGAGCAGACATCCCGCAGATTGATTCCTGGTGTCCTGCCCGGATTGCCACGGGACCTGGGCACGATGAGGGCTGCCCTGTGGAGGCTGTTACAGGACACAACCACTACTGAAACCAGTGGGAGAGTTCCAGAGATTTCAGTGGGTCCTATTTTCGACTTGCCAAACCAAAGGCAGCCTCTGCTCAACACACCAACCCACAACCATCACACCGCCTTAACCGCTACCACATGGAACAGCTCTCGAGAGGTTCTGGCACTGCTTGATGCATAAACCACCCTCCTGCCAGCTCCTCCTTCTAAGCCTCAACCAGAGGCTCCTGAAAGTTTCTGCGTACCTGCCAGCACGTATATCACACCTTCAGCTTTGTTAAACCAAAACATGCTAAAAAAAAATCCAGTACTTCCAAGTAAACGTAACGCGTTTCCTGAGGAAAAAATTAAGAGATGAAATGTAGGTAATTATTCAATTAACAATTGTTATGTATACAGAGAATCTGATTTATGGGCAGCTGTTTACACAAGCAACTGCTTTAATTTGACAGTGTGCTCCTGGCTTCTCCCCAGCCTTTGCTGTTTAATTAAAGTTAAACAGTTCAATACCCATTTAGCCTACCAGCATATGGAGAATTTAACTAACGCTGAAGAGGGAGGAGAACTCTATTCATTTTTAATTGTACTGTAATAACATAAAGGAGGTCACTGAAGTGCAAAACTGCGAGGTTAACTGGATTAGAAACTAATAATATGCTTGGGATCTCAAAAATATCGTAGCACCAGCTTTGCTCTCACAAATTGTGTTCAACCATCTCCCTCCCTTCTACCCTCAGGCATGAGATCATCCTCCATCTACTGACTTTCTCAAAAAAAGTGATTCCGATGTCCCAGAACAGTGTTTGGAAGATGCCTGCACTGCTGCAGAGGAGTGCCTGAAAGATCTGACAACATCATGAAAATATTCACCAGGTGGAGGCAATTTTGTGGCCAGAGTGAAAGCTACTATATTTTGTAGAAAAAGTCATTTGAAATTAATTCTTTGTGCTAAGCCCACTCAAAAACAAAAGAAAGAAAAAAGGGTCTGCCCTTGTGCAAACAGGCTGATGCCCCGAGCGCCCAGCACTGCCCACCACCATGGCACCCACGGCTCGCTCTCAGCATCCGGCATTGCTACTAAAGGCCTCTGAAAATTATCCCCTTTTCCAAGAATAATGAGAAAACCAAAGTCTTCTGACAACCAGAGAGCACCTCTCCTGCATAGGGCTGACAGCAGCAGCTCTGCTCACAGCCTCCCTCAGCCGGAGCACTTGCACAGGAGCTTTGGAAGCGATACCCGGGGCAGTGCCAGGAGCCACAGCCACGGGTCAGGGACGGTGGCACAACAGGAGCTCCGTGTACAGAGGACCCTGGCTCCCTCGGGTCCCAGGACTGCCACATCTCCCTGGTACTGTAAGCTGGAGGAACTGGAGAGCCAGTGGAGCACAGTGCGTGCGCTGACAATCATCAGTGTGACCGTCGTGCCCGCAGCCTGGCACAGCCCAGTCCATGGCAGGTGCATGGATGGCCCCAGGACCCCACACCACTGCGTCCTGCACAGCGGGCCACCGCGGCACGGCATGCCCCGAGGGCTGGCATTACAGAGGGAAGGCAGCTCTGCTCCCAGAGCGGGCAGAGGCTCGGGTGGGTTTGCAACACAGACACAGCCAATAGCTCCGAGCCTGCATTAGCAGGTGGTTTTCCAATTCCTCCCCAAGTTTTGCTTGTTCTGAGCTTCTTTCAGTGTCGGGATTTTCCCCTGCAATAAAGGCAGAATCAGTTTCTGTGCAGCAGCTGACAACAAACAACCAAACTGAAAAGCATTTTAAAACCTTCTATAATCATCCACCTATCCCAAACAGCTCTCCAAGTCTGACTAACGCAGAGGGGCCACCTGAGCTGCCCCCCTCCACAGCCACAGTTCTGCAGCAAGCCCATCCTTCCCGTACCCAGGACAAAATCCTTCCCCCAGCTTTCACAGAGTACTAAAAGATTATTTTTTTTTTTCCAAGGAGATTACAAAATACACAATGGCATACTCTCTTCCTGCTGTTTGCTCTGCCACATGCAGTTGCACTATACAGCACCAGAGTCAAACCCTCGACTCCCCCTGTACCTACAGCAAACCCACCGAAGCACTGCCGTGTCCGAAACAGCCACCTGAGAGCTCCTCTGAAGCACCCCAGAACCACGGCTATCACGCTGCACACCCAAGGTGATATCCTCCCTAAAGTTAACGAAAACAAAAAGGACACACACAAGACCTTAACTACATGCAGGTGAATTTTCAGTACACAAACCAATGATTTTTAATATCAACAAATCTAGGCGTAAAATTGCATCTGCCGTTTTAAAGACCAAGGGGGATGTATCACCCGTTCCCAGTTTTGATGTACATAAAGTCGTTTCTTTTGCATTTGATATATTCAGGAAAACAAGTGAACTTGGCTTATGTCACTCTCTGCTGTCTTTAAAAAGGCCTTATTATTTTCAAAGCATCAAGAGTGGACGGACCTGTTTGGCAAAGAGACCGCAGTGGACAGCCTTTCTCTTGTGGTGCTGCGTGCCCATTCATAGAATCATAGAATCATAGAATCGTTAGGGCTGGAAGGAACCTTCAAAGGTCATCTAGTCCAACCCCCTGCAAGGAACAGGGATATCTCCAACTAGATCAGGTTGCTCAGGGCCTCGTCCAACCTGGCCTTCATCCATGATATAAACCAAATTCTCTTCTTCCCCACCTAATTCTGAGCCTGGTTCATACGCACAGAGAGACATCATGAACTTACAATTTTCAGAAACAAGAAAAGGGAAGATGAAGAGGAAAAAAGACACCAGAGGGAATCAAAACATGACAAGATCAGGCATCTTTCAGAGTCACACAGGTAAACCCTGGCAGAGTGACGGACCAAACCCAGACTCCCCAGTTTTCAATGTCCAACACTAACTACAAAGTGCTCTTATATACCACTTCTGATAAGAATGACAGCGTTCTGAAGTGATGCTGCAAAGAATAAAAATTAACCCTGGCTCCATTTTCACAAAGCTGGGTAAGTGTGATCATCTGTACCACACGGATGGAGGTGCAAGCCGAAGCGTTACGCACTGCAGCGGCTTGTTCAAGGTCAGACAGCAGGTCTGTCCTCGCTCTCTTCCACCTACTCTTCAATCCATTGGGATGCTTTTGAACCCAACTCTTATTTGAAATTCAAAGCTTAGAGTAGCATTTAATAATCCCACAAAGCATTTTGTTTCAACTGAGAATTAAGGTTTCAAAGGTACTTGCGTTTGCTATGAATAAATTCTTAATGTCAAATTTCTTAAATAAATATCACCCTAACTAATATTCTTAGTAAGTGAAAATTAAACCTGACACTTAGCTCAGATACTCTGGTTTTAAATTTCCCATTGCTAAATGTTGAAAAAAGGGAACATTTCGTTGGAACTTGTAAATGATATGTGTCCAATAAATGATTAACTATCATAGCATTTATTGCCTTTGAATTATGCGTGGCAGACACCAGACCAGCAGACTCACTGGGTCATGCAGTAAGATATAAATAAAAAGCAAATATTATCTCATGACAATGGAGCCAGTATACGAGCCTGTGGTGCTTCTGTAGAAAATGAAGATAAAATATCAGTGAAAGTGGGGAGGTCTGTAAGGAAGGGGTTCGTTCTGGCCACACTCCAAACTCTGTGGACAAGCCAGGGCAGATCATCTGTGTAGCCACGTTACCACAGCTGTGTTTGACCTAATAGGTCCTGCTAGGAAATGGAGATTATTACCTGCAAAGAAGAAAGGCAGGACTGTTTTTTCAGGGTAGCATGGATCACATTGGCCTACCTGAAATTTAGGAAAAGAGTTTGCATCTCTGCACTATGTGCATGTACCTTATATTTCTAAGCACACTGAAACAGGAGCCCTGTGCCGTTTCCAGAGAAGTAATAAGAATATTTGTCTAAAAAAAAAAATTAAAAATCAGATAGATTTCGACTGAGGCAGCATCATTGCAGCCACACTAGTTTACACCAGCTTAGGATCCTATCTGGAGAATTAGAGTCAGAATGACAGCAGTGCATATCAGTATGGGATCACGTCCTGGGACCTGGAACCTACAAGCCATCTGCATCCAGGGGCTTCTCTGCCAGGACACACACGGCTCCAAGCGAGGTGCATCGGTCTGACGGCACGGGCACTGCAGAACCAGCACTATGTGTCCAGAGCCTTGCAACCCCTTCAAAAAGTCTGGGCTCCCACTTAGACGTGCATATAAAAAGCTGAGTGGTAACACAGCGCGAAGGGATCAAAGATTTCCTCTTCTGATCAATGATGAACTCGACCATTAGAAGTCCTCCATGTCAGCGCCTGCACGTACAGCCACACATTAAGCACAAAAAGACAGATTACAAAGGAAATACATTGTGCAAGGCTTATTTTCCTCTCTCAAGCAGCACCTTATTTTAAAAGACGTTTTTGCAGATGCACAGAACCATGATTTTGTTTGAACTAGAAGGGACCCCGCCTCAGGGGGTCCTTCAGTTGCTATCTCTACATTTAGAAACATAACATTTGCTAGAAGGATGATTCAGAACTGGCTAATTCTACTTTATTATCTTAAATCCCACTATACACATCTGAACACATTTTTCTAGTCTGTTCCTCTAGCATTAGAGCCAGAGTTTCACCGTTACCTCCAACGGACACAGGGTGAGGGTGGTACCAACATTAAAAGCATCTACACACTTCTAATTAATAGCAGCACAAGACCAAGACACAAGGCTGCAACATTTTGTTCTGGCACCTTATGTCTAATTCATTATTTTTAATTTTATCTTTTTTTTCCTTCTATGCCATTCTAGGATCAATCTTACAAATCCTGAACATGTTCAATGCCTGGAGGTTATACTACTGATCACAAAAGATCTCCAGTATTTTAAATTATCTGATGTCAGCTTCTGAAACATTTAGTATCAAGGGATTTTTTTTAAGCTCTTTTAATACTGACTTATTTACAGAAACTAGATCCATATATATTTAACCCAAAGCAACCAAACTTCACTCTTCTGTTTTAAATTACTTTGCTCCCTCTAAGTCAAAAAGACTCAATCTTGCCATTTCCATTCAAAAGGTAAAAAATTGCTTTATTCTCTGCAATTAAGCATCCATTCATATCTTAAGCTTTTTAGAAACAAAATTCAATGGCAAATTTGATATTTAATTCTGCTAATCTTTGTATTTCACATATCACCTCAAAGTTCTAACAGGCTATACGGTTATCTTCTTGATTTTCAGACATCCCAACTGCTATTTCTAATATTTTCAAAATCCACAAGTTATCTGGGAAAAAAAAAATTAGCAGTGATGTGAGTTACAAACGTACAGGAAGCACAGAGGGAATTTACACTATAGATCTCTAATTAACTGTCTTCTCCCCTTCTGTTAATTCCACATAGCCAGAGCTGCCTATCAAAAGGTAGTCCTCCTCCCTCAAAGTTTGCCTTATGTTAACCAGCATAACATCAGGAGAAATAGGAGAGCTTAAGTTATGCATCAGTATTTCAAGAAGTAAATCATAGCATATCTCAAGTTGGAAGGGACCCATCAGGATCATCAAGTCCAACTCCTAGTAAATGGTTCAACTAAAGGATCCCAAGAGTGATCCATCCTCACAAAAATCCTGAGAAGACTTCACTATTTTCAGAATTGCTCCTCCAGGTTCTTCTGTCAGGTGCCCCATCCACTAAGCTATTGGATAAGAAGTGCAATGACAGAAAGGTGAACTTTCACACCTACTGCTTTCTCACACACTGGTGTTTACACAACATTTCATTCAACATGACACAAAATTGTCTTCCCTCAGTGAAAGAACGTAAAAAGGTTTGAATTCAGCTCCATTCAAGCGTTTTCTGCTGAAATGTCCTCTTCAGCTGCTGAAGCAAAAGACCATTTCTATCACCTTAGCAACAGGTCCCACAGGCACCAACCCACTGGGGTTATTTACAGCACTGGAAACAGCAGCATCCCCTACATCCCAGACACACTCTTGGTCTTGGGAAAGAATCTCTTGTCATTGAGCAAACAGGTTAACCTCAGCGACCCATTCAAACCCTGCCCATCATCTTCACTGATCCTCTGATGCTCCAGACACCAGAGAACTAATTCACCAGTATCCTATGGAAACGCAGGTGATGCCACCTCCCTCCGCGCGTGCGCATCCACGGGCAGCCTCACCTTCTCTGCCTATTTGCAGGCCAGTTTCCGACAGACACGACAGAGGTTACACGATTTACAGCTTATAAATTATCAGATCTGGCCAAACCTAATATCAGCCAGCTGGGAGGAGGAGATGGGATCAGTGCTCCCACGGAATTAAACGCCGCACGGTAAGGGCTTCCCGTCAGGAACCTGAGGATCCACCCAGTCAGTGCCCCCCGCACAGGGTAGGGCCCATTTGGACCCCTCAACTCACAAAATACCCCAAAATCAGCCACAAGGGAAGGCAGGCAAGATTTGTCTGTTCCTCCCACGTTTATAGTGGAAATGGAAGAATGACGTGAGGAAAATGAAAAACAAGTGATTTTTCCTACGTGTATAGAGCTTGTGTCACACTCGATGGCTTCTGTGAACAACAGATGTTCATAATTTGCGAGTCTGAAAAGAAATTTCTTTTTCGCTACCCGCAAACGAGGCCAATTCCTTTCTTACGTGGCGTTTGACAGGCCAACATTCCCGCTCCGCCCGCGGGACAGCTCTGGGTGTACGGCTTGTCGAGAGCCCCGATCCCAGGCTCCCCCCGCGCCAGAGGGACCCCGCGGGAAGCACCCCCCTGTGCCCAGCCCAGTCCCGGCCCGCAGCAGTCACGGAATCACAGGGCTGAGTGGGCAGAGTCCAGTGCTGCTGCGGGAAATGCCCCGCGTTGTGCCCAGTGCTGCTGCGGGAAATGCCCAAAGTTGTGCCCAGTGCTGCTGCGGGAAATGCCCAAAGTTGTGCCCAGTGCTGCTGCAGGAAATGCCCAAAGTTGTGCCCAGTGCTGCTGCGGGAAACCCCCTGCGTTGTGCCCGGTACTGCTGCGGGAAATGCCCCGCGTTGTGCCCAGTGCTGCTGCGGGAAACCCCCTGCATCGTGCCCAGTGCTGCTGCGGGAAATGCCCAAAGTTGTGCCCAGTGCTGCTGCGGGAAATGCCCAAAGTTGTGCCCAGTGCTGCTGCGGGAAACCCCCTGCGTTGTGCCCAGTGCTGCTGCGGGAAATGCCCAAAGTTGTGCCCAGTGCTGCTGCGGGAAATGCCCAAAGTTGTGCCCAGTGCTGCTGCGGGAAATGCCCAAAGTTGTGCCCAGTGCTGCTGCGGGAAATGCCCAAAGTTGTGCCCAGTGCTGCTGCGGGAAATGCCCCGCGTTGTGCCCAGTGCTGCTGCGGGAAACCCCCTGCGTTGTGCCCAGTACTGCTGCGGGAAATGCCCAAAGTTGTGCCCAGTGCTGCTGTGGGAAATGCCCAAAGTTGTGCCCAGTGCTGCTGCGGGAAATGCCCAAAGTTGTGCCCAGTGCTGCTGCGGGAAACGCCCAAAGTTGTGCCCAATGCTGCTGCGGGAAACCCCCTGCATCGTGCCCAGTGCTGCTGCGGGAAATGCCCCGCGTTGTGCCCAGTGCTGCTGCGGGAAACGCCCCGCGTTGTGCCCAGTGCTGCTGCGGGAAACGCCCCGCGTTGTGCCCAGGGCAATTCCTGCCTCTGCAGCAGAGGGACCCGATTCAGACGCACCCGCCAGCGGCGAACGTGCTCGCCCAGTCCCACTCCAGTCTGTGCCTGCCACAACCAGCTCCGACGCACTGGTGCAGAGAACGGATTTCTCCCTGCTCCGTGCTTGCACCAGACACTTCCATCTACTCCCGGACGTATCCCTCTGCAGCCAGTGCCGAGGTCACGCCAGCGTTTCCAGCTCGCTCCCTCAGCAGGTTTGTTTACAGCAGCTTATCCTTCCCCTTTTCCAGCTCTGCCATCATCAAAACTTCATCTACATTTTCTTTTATTTCCATGAAGTAAAAGACAATTACACACCCCCCGCTGGTGTCAACAACTCTGAGTACCGTAAACACGTGCAGTTTGCTGGGTACAATATCCCCTACAAACATCTCACAGTTTACAAATTCCTGGTAGTTGATTCTCTGAAGTTTTGTCAACACAAACGGACAAGTCAGCTCGGGTTTGTGTTTTTTTTTTTTAAAAAAAAAAAAACACTTGACGTTTTCACCTTTCTCCAGACTATCTTTCCCCTCTTCTATCCTAATAAAAATGTAATAGAACTTTATAAAATACCTGCTGAATGTTATTTAATATTACAGATAACGGGGACAAAGTCACAGTTATCCCTTCTATGCTTTTTAACACAACACAATTCTGTGCACAGCAATGACACTATTTGGTTCGTGCACTATTGCAATTAAATTGGAAATTGATAATCAAACTCTTAGCAGCATTCTCTCGGATTTGCACAGCTACCTACATCAAACCTCCTTGAAAATTAAAGCCTAAATAAGTGCTGACTCTTTTTTTTCCCTCCTTCTTCTTCTAGGAGGGGCAGCTGCTGTGTGAGGGGTTGCAGGAGGTTTCCAAGCAAAGCTGACACGGATGCTAGACACGATGTGAGTTTTACCCGGGGTGCACAGCACGGGTACAGGATGTTGTGGGGCACGGGGAACCCTCCTGACGGTGCAGCCTCCAGGGAGTGTTTCTGCAGTAAAAACCCTCTTTTCATCAGGCAGTAAAAGAGACAACGGGTTCCCCTGCTGCTCACTCTCCCACCACCTTCCACAACCTGCACAACATCTGTCTCCTCTGCTGCTAGATTCTTGCCTGTCAGCAGACCCACTGCGTGCAGCGGTGGCACCACCACAGCCACGCTGGCACACGGGGCATCCTGTACCAACACGCTTCTGCCTGCAGAGCCGCAGCGCTGCCACCGTCCTGCCAGGAGCTCTGCCACCCGCCGCCAAACCAGCATCCTCCAGTACAGACTGAGGAGCAGCCACTTCAAAAGAACACTTAAAAACAGTCAGATGCAGGGCTTTTAGGTACAACGGTATGACTTGCAATTAACCCATTCATCACAAGGAAGTTTTGAAGTAGCGTTTTCCAGTAGTAATATAAACCGAGGAATCTGCTTAGAGAGGAAAGAAAGAAGTGTTCTGCAGGACAAACAGATGTCTCTTTGGTATAACGACCTGCCATGCCTGTACTGGCCAAAAAATTGTACTTTAGTTTCAGATCAAAGCTCCAAAGCTATTAAGTATATAAAAAATATTACCAGCTCTTCCAGCTCTAATATCTTAGATCATCTTGTTTCTTTTACTACTTGGTATTGTCACACATGAACCACGCTATAAATTTCTTTTGTAGAGTTAATAAATTATCATTTTTCTATGCCACCCTCTTCCAAATAGTATATGTGTGTTCTAAACGTCAGAGACACAAAAAGGTCCCCAAGGCAGCAAGAGACTGTGCTGAAGTCTCTGAACACTACGGATGGGCCCAGGGGGAGCCTTATTGCAGACAAGAGAAATAAGATGCCAACCAAACACCAGCACCCCTGAGACAGACAGGTCTCAGCTGCTGCAGAAGGTGATGATGATGATGATGACAATATTGATGCTTGTCAGCTACAGCACAAAAACATGCCAACAGGAAAATGGTGCACTGAGCTAAAAAAGCCTGTTACTCTTCAAGTGGAGCGCACAAAACAAGTAGAGACTTTTACGGGCAATTATACAAGAACTTTACCAACTTTGCTAGATGTCTTTTGCTTCTTCTTCATCTAAGGAGATATCCCATTCGTTTTCCTCTTTCCTGATTTAGTACATCTGTTCAATACAAGCTTCCAAGACCTGTAGTTTCATGGAAGCAGAGTCATCTCTTAATCTGATATAACCAGCTGGATTTCGTAAAGTGCTCAGAGTATTTTGAAATTAATTGCATGCTGCCTTTTTTTTTGTAATTCAAGAGGATCTTTCAAAAGCTTCATATAGTATGTTTCTTTTATCAAGATGCCAAAAAATTGCAGCACTTTCCTGTGAACGTCTACCTTTCAATCAAAAGGTATCTATCCATTTGGGAAAAAAAAATACCAGGTTCCCATTCCTATCTAAAATAACAAAATGACATGCAGGGAGTTGAATTTCAGTGAAGCTCTGCCTCACTGATGGAAATGAAGCTACACCACCTGAGAACACAGATCATTAATCATAAATCAAAAATCATTTACATTTATTTTCTACACGTTCTGTTAGATTTCTATGGCAGAAATCCCAGTCTTCTGACAACCATTGAGTTTTCCAGTTGCATCAGCCTCAGCACACCACTGAGGGTGCAGGACTGGGATGAACTCGGACAGAACTGACTTCTCCTGCACACGGCAGCCCTGTCGAGGTGCAGACCCCATTGTGCATCCCCATGGCCTTTGGGAGGAGGACCCCCCATACTGAACTAACAAACTACCTTGCCCTTCACCTTACAGAAACAGGATTTAACACTCAGTCTCCCAGCTTGCAGCATTTTCCAGAAGCCCAACACACCAGGTGAAAAGCCCAGAGAGCTGAAAACTGATTCTTATGGTTGGGCTGAAATAAAATCTTCCACAGCATCCCCTTGCAACCCACCCAATTCCCACCCCCAGGAAAGATCCCGCACTGAGAGCCACGGTGGGCTGCCCAGCACGGGATGAGGTCTCATCTCCCCTACCCACACTCCTTCCGTTAAAGTAAACGGATTCTCCTTTTGCTTCCCAGCCGTGAGGCTGGGGCTCCAGCAGACCTCGATGCTGTCCTTGCAGGAGTGCAGCCAGAGCAGGCTGGAAGCACCACAGTCTCATTCACTTCTCCCACTGCTCTGCTGAACATCAGGTGTTCACACAAGTTGTGCCCCCTTTAAGAGAAAAAGACACTTTCACACTTCACACCGCTGCAACTGGCAGGATGCACGTTTCTCTGGTAAATACACATGTCCAAATTATCACAGCAATAACCTAACAGGTTTAATCTCACAAGTTTATAGCTCCTAAAAGTTTTCCAGTGGAATACACCTATGGGATCTTGTATCCCTCTCAGCTCTTTTCTGCAGACATCTCCAAGCTGCCCGCTGGCTGCTGCTGCAGAGCCGGGTCCGAGGTGGCTGTGCGACACACCGGCCGTGCTCCTGGGGCACAGCTGGCCTCTTCCATTTCTACCCTCAGAAACCACATTCGTTCCAGCATCCAGCAGCTCATGTCCTCACCCAGTGAACGGAACTCTGCTGCCTCATCTGTACGTTGAGCTGGTATCAACTGCAGCAGTAACAGGAATTCAGAAGTTCACATTAACTACATCACATCTTCACAAAGGGGAGAACAAATGAAGCAGCTGTTGCATTTTTAAGCTTCCCATAATCCCAAATAAATATTTCAGTTAATGAATGTGCCTGTGATAACAAAAACGTGCCAGGTTTATTAGGAAATACTATCTATTTTTAAAGGTTACCATTTATTATTGTTTCAGGTTTGTACTTCTCTGTTCTCACAAGCAACTCGTTTAAAAAGATACGTATTTTCAAATTGTTCCTTTCTACTAAAAGCAAAAAATCTGTTTCATAATATAATTCCACAACATTTTGATGTAGCTTTGTGATTCTTTTTTCTCACTTCACAATTTTCACTTGCCATGAAAACAAGAAACTAAGACACTTCCAAATTTAACATGCACATACACACGCGTGTGTTTGTTTAACTTCACATAATCTCATCTTCCCAGCATCTTCATTTTGCTCTGACTACAACAAACTACTTATCCACTTTCCATTCCAAGAAAACGTGGGCTCATTAATGAGGATACAGTGCTCATGATGGAACACAGCCCAAGGCACCAGTGGGCAAGAAAAAGAGCCATCCTTTAGAAGAAGGAAGTGAGCAGAGTTCAGGAACGTTCCCACAGAATTTAGAAAACACATACACCTTCCTGTTGCAACTGCTGTTAATTCACAGGCTGCTGTATGTAATCTGCCCAAAATCAGAGGATCCAGTGTTACATCATCTTCTCACTACAAAAAAACGCGCTGAAGAAAATGATGACTATTATCATAACACTAAGAAACCCAATAAAAATGCATGTATCTAATATTATTGGAAACTTTTATATTCTTATAAAATATTCTCCCCGTTTTTATTTGACATTATTTTATGTTAATGCATAAAGGCAAAGATTCTTCAGTTCCTGGGGACATTAAAGACCAGGCTGGCTACGCGGGCACCGCACTGCTCTGCTCATCTCATCTGTCACATATGGGCACACGAGGAAAAGGAAGACGTGACCTGCCTGAAAGGAAACGAATGCATGAGGTGACCTTGAGAACATTATTTTTTTGTTGTTCCTAGCGGGCAATCCACTAGATCACATCATCCCTACTGGTCCTATGTTCTGCCTCTGATTTCTGCGACTAAACACATGCCAGAGAACACAAGTGTACATATTATGAGCCACCTATTAACATCTCACCATGTGGTACCTCTAACACCTCCCTTAAGAACGGGGAAACAGTCTTTCCTGTTGCCAGAGTACCTGTTCACACCAGCTTAGCCGAGGAAAAGTGGTCTACTGCCAGTTACGGAGGCAAACTGGTAGGGAATGGAGGCTGCAAACACACCCAAGCGCCCACTGACTTCTGCGTCGGAAGCACTGATTCTTCTCCCTCTTTCTCATCCCAGCCAGGATCTCCATCCTCTGCTCAGGAAGGATGTATTTCTTGTTCCCAGAGCAATAATGACAATTTCTACGCAGCAAAGTAACGTCCAGAAATAACTCACAATAAGGCCAGACAGAGGAGAACCAAATTCTGGTGTGAGAAGCCAGAGAGGTTGAGCATCCCTGTGATGGACAGTGCGGCAGCACCGCTCTGCTCCGCTCCGACGGAGGATCCCCACCCCTCCACTGCAGCCAGCTGGAAAAGGCTTCCTTGGGATTTACAGAGGCTGAGAGTAACAGCTTCAGTAAAACGTGCCGGTGGGCATGAGCATGATAGCGGGAAGGAAGAGAAAGGAATAAAACCTCTATTTCACACTAATGCCACAGGTCTGAAATCCCACACGCAGGAGCTGAAAAGGAAAAAGAAAAAAGCCCAGGCTGAGTCTTCTTTAACAAAACCCAGGAAATTGGAGTCATCTGTTTGCATCACATCTCACCACACCAGTAAAGCTAACTGGGTGACACTATCTTCTACAGGCTAAAGATTTTCCTACCGTTTCCCAAGAGAACTGAAGGCACCCAAATCCTTCTAGAGACTAAATCCATTGAGAGACAGAAAGCATGTCACGAACAATGCCAATTCTTTATTATTCAAGCACCATTGTTTTTGTTCTAATGAAATAAATAGTTCAATAATTAGCTACTACAAGTCTGCAAGAGATCCCAGTTCCCACAGTCTGCCTCTAGCCTCAGCTTCCATTTGTATCACCATCCGACTACTCCTACTAGCACTTATATTTACATCTTTCAATAGCTCCATAAACATGCAAAGCTCTTTAGAAGAAAAATGCCAC
Source organism: Tauraco erythrolophus (assembly GCF_009769465.1). Lineage (NCBI taxonomy): Eukaryota > Metazoa > Chordata > Aves > Musophagiformes > Musophagidae > Tauraco > Tauraco erythrolophus. Next base: position 1,071,614 of record NC_141476.1, on the reverse strand, counting down.
ATTTTCACAGACGTGCTGAAGTTACATGCAGAAAGAAATCCAGGGGTAGAAAACTGTCCTATAAAATTAGCACATGCCTGGTTTATAGCAATTCATTCCAGAATCCATTGCGACGGACAAGACCAAGATCAATATCCCATCAGTGAAGACTGCCTGGGCACTTGGTGAAGGTTATCACCCTTCGCCGCTGCTGACGCACCAGCACGTCTCAGACTGCCTCACTCCTTTCCCAGAATCCGGCACAGAAAACCACATCCCTGCAAAAACCATCTCCAGTTGGTTAATTATCACACCAAACGGAGAATTTTAAAACTATCCAGCACTTCACATGCCCAGCGTAATTCAAAACAAACTCCAGGATCTTTACTGCTGCAACAGGACCCTTTTGCTTCCTTTTCTGTATTTATTTAATTTTGGAGTTTCACCATTGAGAAACTGCCTGCGTCGCTGTGTTACAGCGTGCATCTCGGAAGGTTTAAGTCTTCTGTTCCAACCTATTCCCTCCCAGCTCTGCTCAGCAGCACCTGAAAGTTTTGATGCAGCAGTAACAGCCCCCTGCACAGAGCCACCCCCTCCCACACCCCTGGCAGTTAAAAATGACACAGGAAAAGGAGGAATTATCCCTGCTCTGCAGATCTCCCTTCACTTTCTGTTTGACAAGTCGTACGTTTCACGAAATGAGGGGAAATGGTTAGGGACTCTCGTTCACCAAGGTGTCCGCGTGCTCCATGGCCACGCCAGAGACCTGGAAACAAAACCGAAGCCGCGAATGCCAACGCCACGGAGGTCCGACCACGCACAGGGGGCCTGGGGCAGGGGGCTCAGCACGTTCGCCGAGCTGCCAAACGTAGGCCAACGTACTACAGACCAACCAGTCTGAAATACAGCTAATGCACCATCAGGAGGAAATGCAAGATTTCTGATAGAGGATTACAAGCCCGGCATTAATTCCGAAATGACATGGAAGTGAAAAGGCTATGGAAAATTAGAGGTATAATAGAGAAATCTTGAGTTTTGGACAGATCAAGTCTCTACAATGTATTTCCAGGTCCTCGCCTGAAATACTGGAAAAGATCTTTGCTACATATGACAAAAAAGATCACAGTAATTTCAGACATCAGCAACAGAAATTATAGACCTGAGAGAGAAATACAGTGACACGCGAGAACTCAATAGAGGAAAAATCTGTAGAAGGATATAAAGAAATTAATAGCTAATATGGAGAAAAAAGGGACTAGTGAGATCAAGAGCTATAAATGTTTGCTGACGTCATGACAAGACCTGTATTTTAAAACACAACCAGGTAAAACACTAGCAAACGTACAGTAATGAGAAAATCAGCTAAGAAATGCAGAGGCACTAATTGATGAAATGTATCTTTCCACACTTTGTCATTTCTAAGGGCCAATTTCATCCCAAACGTTTCCTTTCAATCAAGTTGTACCAAGGATTAATTTGTCTCTGTAATTCCATGTGAGGCTTGAGGCTCTAAGGCCCAGGAGTTATAGAATCATAGAATCGTCTGGTTGGAAGAGACCCTCAAGATCATCGAGTCCAACCATTCCCCCTGCACCGTCAGGGTCCCTAAACCATGTTCTTCAACACCAAATCCACACGGTTTTTAAACACCTCCAGGGATGGAGACTCCACCACCCCCCTGGGCAGCCTGTTCCAACACTTCACAACCCTCTATGGAAAGAAATTTCTCCTGATATCTGACCTAAATTTCCCTTGGTGTAACTTGAGGCCATTCCTTCTCATCCTGTCATTCCTAACGTGGGAGAAGAGACCGACCCCCATCTCCCTACAACTTCCTTTCAGGTAATTGTAGAGAGCAAGAAGGTCCCCCCTGAGTCTCCTCTTCTCCAGACTGACCAGTCCCAGCTCCCTCAGCCGCTCCGCACAGGACAAGTTCTCTAAACCCTTCACTAGTTCCGCTGCTCTTATGTTTGAGAATAGCGTGCAGCAGCACCAGGAACCTCCACGCTGCACGTACAACGCATTTTTTCGGGCATCACACTCCTGGAAAAAGGCCCCCTGTGCCTCGCACATCCCCAAGAGCTTCAGGAGGAGTTGCCCTCCCAGGGACTGAGGGCTCCATCTCCATCCCGCCGCCTGGGAAGGAGCTGCGGGATCCGCAGCGGCTCAGCCGGCTCCTCCCGACGGGCGCAGAGAGCCGGGATGAAGGCTGGGGGTGGCCGGGAATCCTGGCAGGAGCAGCGGGATTTACAGCTGCCGCTCCGCAGGGACGGGGCCAGCGGCTGCGCGCCGCCCCGCGCAGCGCCCCGCGCAGGGAAAGCCGCGCATCTGCCGCGGGAGCCTCGTGCTGCGCGGCCGCAGCTCTGCCGAAGCCACGCAGCTCCCCCTGTTGGAATCAAGGCTTAGTCATCGCGATTTTTGCCTTTTGGTTTTTTCTTTTTTTTTTTTTGAAAATTAACATCAAAGTTCAGAATCGGCTATTCCGGACTGCGGTATAAAAAAGAGCGCATAGTTAATGCGGTAGTTCTCAAATTATGGTCTGTAAATGCTCTAACTACATCATCGTCTCTTTTCCAGACGACCACCAGAGCTGTTACTACCATAAAGGTGGAATTTATCCAAACTGAACGCAGGGTTTAAGTTGCAGAGTTGGTGCCCAACCCAGTACTTGCTACAGATGCTCAGCAGGTTCTTTTAAAGAGATAAATAAAGCAGGTCACAGGAAAGTCGTCCTTAAAACGACACAATCCATTTCTCTTTTTGGAAAAAACTTTTGAAGAAAATTTCTGCTTTCCTTGAATCGTTTTTTGTATTTCAAAAGTTTTGTCCATTTCTGTGTGTTCAAAGAAATTTAATTACCTCAATGTTTCTCAGAAAAGAACTATTTTTAAAAACCAGTTTTCCGCATTTTCAAAACATTTTTGATCTGAAACAATCACTGAACCTGAGTGGGTGGGGGTAAGGCATTAAGAAACAGTATTTTGTCCAAAATGTCCATAGGACAATTTACCCTGCCTGGTTCTAAGCAGAAAGAACTTGGTTGGGCCTCATGCAGAACACAGGCTCCACCAACCCAGTTCCTGCTGTAAACGCAGGAACTCTGATGGAATCAGGTCAAGCATTTTAGAGAGGGGGCAACAAGGAAGAGAGGGATGACAAAAATTCCAACTAAATGTGATTTTAAAGCTGCTAATGATGAAGCTAGAAAAAAAAAAATCCTCATAAACTGCCCCTGTGGTTTACTGACCACCACTAACATTGCAATTGCAAGAGATTCTGAATCAGAAGTCAACAAAGTTCAGCTTCTGTCGACCGGAGTTTCACAGGGGACTGGCTGGAGAAATCCTGTTCTCACCCAGAGAGAGGCACACACCGTTATGAGGTTGTCCCACACCTCTCTGATAAACTGTATGGATTAGACTTCTTGAGCCTGTCAGTATACCACATTTTTCATCTTTTAAATAATTTGTGTAATTATTCTCTAAACACACTTTCTCATCGCTGTTTCTCAAGGAGAAACAGATACATCATTCCTGTTCCAGGCTCACCAGGAGCCAATACATACTTTTCATGTGTATCTTGCCTCTACTCAATAGATACTTGTTTCAAATTTAAAGACAGTTTTAGCCACAACATCACACTGAGAGGTCATGCTGAGCTCTCGCAACCACTCTGGTCAGTTCTTCTCTACAAGCATGTTCTGTTTTCCATGCCCAGCTATGTAACTTTACACTGAAAGATGCGTTCAGCCATCCTCTTCTTCACAATTTAGATAATTTGTTGCATGCTAGTCATCTCCTCTTCATTGTAACTACTTTCCTACTGCTGTGTTAAAAAAAAGAAAAGTAATTTTGTGCTTTCCCCAAATTCCAATTATGTCAATGCTTTTACTAATATAGTAACTCTTGAAAATGATACTTGATGAAATCTATTTTTTCATAAATTATTCTAGATAACTATTGTTGCCACTGTACTCATAAGTTGTCGTGATGGAGGTAAGCAAGCTCCACATAAATACAAAACAAAAGTTAGTGGCTTCCCCAGCAGGTTCAGAGTTGTGCACCTTTGGGGTCAATGGGAAAGATGGCACAGAGGTAAATGGACAGAGACTCTTTCCTACCCAAAGGAAAGGGTGGTTATCATGAGAGGCACCGACCTCAAAACACCAGCTGTTTCCCTACTGATGAAGGAAAGGTTAATGGGAGGTCTACAGAAAGAGGATAGATTTCCATTAGATTTAAGGAAGAAATTTTTTGCATTGAGGGTGGTGAGGCACTGGACCAGGTTGGCCAGAGAAGTTGTGGCTGCCCCATCCCTGGAAGTGTTCCAGACCAGGTTGGATGAGGCTTTGGGCAACCTGGTGTAGTGAAAGGTGTCCCTGCCCATGGCAGGGGGTGGAACTGGATGATCTTTGAGGTCCCTTCCAGCCCAAACCATTCCATGATTCTGTAAGACATTTACCAGTAAAAGGAACAGCTTGAAAGAAGACACCACGCACCTTGGAAATTCAACAGAGTCAAAAACTAAAGGAAAATGACATTTCCAATGTGAAGACATCTGCTGTTGCACGCACGCAGTGGTGAGGATGGCTCACTGCAGAGAACACACTGCACTCTTTGGATCAGAGGAAGCGTCTCTGCCTTCCTTCTGCCTTCCTGGTAGGAAATCCTGCCAGGCCAAGGCCACAGCCTTTGCAGCGTGCGAGAGAAGACAGCAGCAGCTAATCGCATTAAAGAAGGGAACAAACATCAGCTGTGCACAGACAACTATTTACTGCTTCTCCTCCACCCGTGACGTGTGCCAACGCCTGTCACTGGGTGAAGCACTGCTTCCCTCTCAGAAACGGGACCAAATTCTGCCATTTCATCAATATTGAGACTGCTTAGGAGAGAGAACTTACTTCTAGTCTCTTCACACTTAAAGCCATTATCCCTGCCTTATCCGACCCTCTTTAGCAAAACTGTGTACTAAGCATTACGTGAAAGGGTATTTAATCTCTGGTATTTCTCTCTACTGTGTCGTGACAATGGACAAAGCTTTTTCAGAGCTTTGTCTTTGGTTATCACAGAAAAAAAGACGACTAGAGGCAAAAAAATAAATCCGTAAACGATAGTAATATTGACAGCCCTGAACCCTGAAAAATCATCAGCCATTCTCTGTAAGGATCACGGCGTTTGAATCGCATGTTAATTGCTTTGTCAGCTTCTGAAGTGCCTTCAGGATACATTTAAAGCTTTTCATACTGTCTGGTTACAAGGAGAAACACTAAATGTAAGATCAATGATAAAACTGGAAACACTGGAAAGGAATAGGGTTTGTATGTCTAATACTTTGTTTTCACACGAGAGAAGAATCTTCCCTCTTCCATCAGAGCTGAACAGTTTACATAACCCCAGGCTCATGCTTGTATACCTGAGTCTCCACGTTTGAGTTAGAAATGAGACAAAACCTATTTTCCCCACAATTATTAACTGCACAAAAGGAGTGTTGGCTGCACAACTCAGGAGAGGAGGTTCTCAAACTCCGATGCTCTGTCAACCATTTTAAGCTGACAAAAAGCTGGAGTTGGATGTTACTTTCCCTTTTAATAATCTTTACGCTTAATTAGTATAATTAATATTTACTCATACAATGACGAAATTCTTGCACAGTGATAGCAATAACAGTGTCAGAATTGGGATCAGAGGCTAAAAAGATACAAGCAATATTAGACAGTTCCTGCCCCCAAAAGACAGCAATGTACCACAAAAGTCTGAAAAAACACTCAAAGACAAGAAAACCAGGATAAACAGAATTAACCCAAAAGATCAGGGTCAGAAATAAATAGGAAAAACAAATAACTTGGTCCTGAAACTCCGAAACAGGCTGGCTTTCTCTCTAGTCTCCCTTAGTTTGACTATGCAAAATATGCAAACCAAGTTGCATTTTCCTCATTAAAGAGTTAAGTAAAGCACGAATAAAAATACATTAAGTCCCACCCATCCTTCCATAGATTGTTTTATTTCTTTTAAGTAGCCTTCAGGAGCTGTACTTTGCAAAATATAAATTGGAATTCAAAATTGTTGAGTTCGTTTGGAAGCCCTCAGCTACGCAGATCTATTTGCGTGAGAAAGACTTCTGATGTTCATAAGGCAGCAACACACTTTAATTATTAGTATTAAATTGCTCTGGAAAAAATATTGAAAATTCAATTATATGAGATATACAAGATAAATTCAAACACATTCATAACATAAGGTCATAAAGAGGAAGGAATTACTATCTCCCCTCAAAATAAAACCAAATCCAACAACTTGGTGACTCATTCTGAAGAGAAAAGGTAAACGTTTTCCATTTGCTCAAATCACTTTTTTCTGTCTGCAGAGATCCAAAGGTTTTTGTGTCCAAGCTAATAAAGTATTCAAACAGCTCCTAACTCCTTCTCAAGGTCTGAATAATCTCACTTCTGTGATTCAGAAGTAAATTCAATGTTTACAGTGTTCAATTAATCTCCAGACAGCTGACAGAGTTAATAACACCTCGGTCAGGCAAATGGGGAAGGAAAAAAAAGACAAGATTAATGCAGCCACAGCTGCCTGTGTCATCAGCCTCTGGCGCAGAGATCAGGAGGTGGTGCCGGGGCCGTGTCTTACTTTGATGGCCATTTGGTGACACTGAGGAAGCAGCAAGAAGCCCAGACAGCTGAAACAGCAGCACTGCTCGCCCGCAGCCATCCTCTCCCTGCCCTTCAGAGGGGGTCACCATCACAGAAACAGCATGAGTAACTTTGGTAAGTGACATCTTCAACCAATTGAAAGGAAAACCATCAGCCGTGGTACTTGGCTTGACCATTGCAGTAGCAGCCACGGTGGGCAATCATTGAAAAATGAAAATTGTATGTTTAAACTAACGCTCAAAAAAAAAAAAGTCAAAGTATTTTTAAATCAAGCTTTTAGTTGCTGACCTTTTGAAACCAGGCCGAGGTAGAGGTTGTCTAGACTGGACAAAGGAAAGAGAAATTGTGCATCAAGAGTGTTTGGCTGGCTGGGTTATGGCACAAACCAGCTGATTGCAGTAAATATCCGTTCCCCCGTTCCCAGAGCCCTCAGCCTTGCACAACCACGACCCAGCGAACGTGCCCTGGTGGCCTCAGACAGGTTATGGAACACGCAGCACCCCGAATCACACCTTTGAATAAACTTTGCAGAACAACAGACTTTAACACATTTCCTAGTCTTCTCTTCCAAAACATAGCAGGAGTATATATTCTGCAGATTCCCCAATATTACTGTGTAGTTATCCAAACAAATTTACAGCACTGGTGCGACACCTGTCTAAATACTGATAAAGGCTTATTTAATGCCATGTTTATTCTCCTTGTAACAGAGCTATCCATTTGAAATACATTTAGAACATCAAACAATGCACAGACCATAGAAAATAAAGACAAATCACCACATGAAATAAAATCATCTCAGCCTACTTGCTGCACCAAAGTTTTGACAGCAGTCATAGAAGTGCATTAAATTAAACCCCAACAGGTTTTGTTACTACAGGTGAGAAAACGGAAAAAAGATGATAGTCAAGTTGGACTTCACAATTTTTCACCTCAAGCATCCTAAAAGACAAATTTAGAATTTTTTTTTTTTTTTTTAAACACAATCAATTATAGATGATGCCTACGACTAAGGGAGGTTCATTCATTCAAAGATCACTGATACGGTGGTATGTGCTATTGCGCTGTCTCAGCCTCTACACTGGATGTACCATTGTCAAACTTGTGGTTACCTGAAGTGAAACAAATGCTTTAAAACATGCTGCCATATTATGTTAACAGATCTGAAGTTGGATAGTGTCACTCCATTACACTGTATTTTAAAACGATTGAATACATGACAAACTAGAAAAACAAAGGATAACAAGTCTGTCTACCTAATGTCAAGTTAGTTTGCAAGTTAAGATCATTGTACATAGAAGGAAACACCTTCCACTCTCTACTGACTGTTCAAGAGTGCTTTTCTGTATACCTGGCCAAGGTACTGTCCTAGCATTTGCATTCCTCATCACCTTCTAAGTACACATGCCTGTAGCAGCCCTGTAAGGCAAGTAGAATCACTTCCCATTTCAGAGACAAGAGGTTAAGCAACAAAGAAAGCCTAAAGGATGCATCCAAGTCAAACAAAAAGCCTTTGTGAATACTGCTTTCCCAGCCTTTGGCCAAACCTTTAATCACAGGACAATCCTGCATTAAGTCGACTGCGAAAATCACAAGTCACAGTAGGAAAGAATTTACTCAAAAGAATGAGAGCAGCAAGGAAGCAGTATTGCTTTATTGCACATGCCATCCAGCTGTGCACACGTGTCCCTGGCACCATGAGCAGCCAACCCCACCCTTCCCATGAGCCGGGCAGCTGCACTGCCACGCAGGAGACAAGGCATCCAGCAACATGAGCAATGACCACCAGATGCTAGAGACAACTTAAGGAAGAGTATAGGTATGGAAGAAGTATATACTGATGCCTGCCTTAGGTATATGGTACGAGGCATTGTCCATAAATAAATAAAAGAGAAAAAGGACTGCAGACCACCAGACAGACCGTTGCCTTCATCCAGCACAGCTATTCCTAGGATCAAGAGAAAAAACTTCAGAAGACAAACATTAAGTCTGACTATAGAGAGTAACTTATGCGTTGAAGTGGAGACAGTGGCATGCTTGGTGAAACAGGAGTGTCACAGGGACAGTAAATTCGTGGTGGAAAAGCAGATGCTAAAAAGCTTGGTAATAAGCCTCTGGTGCTCACTGTCCCTGGGCCTCTGGTGCCACCTGGGGCTCAGGCAGATCCGTGCCAGGAGCTCTCAGGGGGCACAGGCAGCGCGACTGCTGCGGGTCAATATCTGCAGGAGCCCAAACTCAACCACAGCTGACAGTGACCCTCCTGGGGTGTTCCAGCACACAGGTTTTTCCAGAGGGGTAATGAAAAAGGAAAGAGAAAACTGCCAAATCCTCCTTCCCTGGTGTTCCAAGAACACAGAGTCTCTGAATGCTCAGAAATGCCCTGAAAACTCCGCAGAAAGTTCAGTGTGATACACCCCCTCCCGAAAACAAGCTTTGGCACCGTATTTGAACATCCTCATAGTCCTGACTCCGCACGACACAGACCTGGCCGGTGCCCGAGGCGGGGCAGAGGACCACGCTGGCAGAGGACCACGCTGGCAGACACTGCTGAAGGCTGCTGCACCTTCATCTGATTACGGGTGGAAAACAACACGCCGGTCGGCGCGGTGTAGACTCACCTTTGACTCCTGCAATGCAGGGCTGAGCAGCAGCGTGGCAGCTGATCCACTGCTTGCAGACAAGAACATTATAAATAGCAGAAGCGCAGTCCCACTGAGTGTGGGAATCGATCCTCTTCTCCCTTTCTTTTACCTCCTCGCTTGTAGCTGCCAGTTTTCTTCCATCTCTGTTTTCTGTAGAGAAAGTCAGAGGAGTTAAATCAGCATGCAGGAGAAGCAAAGCCCAATCACCATAAGTCCCCACTAGAAGTCAGGCAGGGAGACTTAGAGCCTAACAATGAGGAAAAAAAAAAAACCACACAGATTAAAAAGAAGAGCAATGTCCCCAAACTGGAAGAATGCCACACTGCAGAAGGCCAGAAGAAGTACTTGAAGCTGCATTTCAAATCCATGGGTGGTGGTCATCTCAAAAGAGTGTTTTGAGAAAAGATTCTCCTCAAATCATTGAGCTGATTTCAGGTGAGATCCTCCTGGCAGACCCCTGAGAAGCTGTGACAGCCCACAGCAAATCTAGCCTCTCAGAGGAGAGAGGAGAAAGACAAGCACTCTCCACCCCAGCTGCAAGCAGGACTCACACCAGCAACCTTCAGCACTCACCTCACCCCCTGCCAAACTAGGCTTGAAATTCAAAATCCAGCTCCCCAGCAGCTTGGAAGCAAAGGCAGGAAGAGAGAGCGAAGAGATGGTCGGACAATAACTTGCACTACTGGAAGATCATCACGTCTGCCTTGAACTCTCTGAGCAAAACAGTTTCTCCAACTCGAGGACAGGCGTGGTGAGTGCTGCCGGATGGCTCTGGCAGCTCAGCCTCTGCTGCACCAAACCTCGGCGCGCGTGAAGATGGGCAAACTGAAGCCACTGACTCGGTAAGCTCCAGCGAGGAGGGCGCCGCACGTTTCAAAGCCAAAGGGCAACTCTAAGGCAAGTTCAGTCCTGCTGTTCCATTTTCATCTGGACTGGAGCTTTAGTCCAGCCTCATCTAACAACTCGTGGTCAGCATCTTTAAAATTCAATTAGAAACACAGATAAAGCTGTAAGAGAAGCACAGACACACTCAAAGCTGCCATCTCCTCCGTTTGCTTTTTCCAGCTCGGTCACTGTAGAGTCAGACCACTCAAATCTTGCAGGCCCTTGAAGACTTTAGGTCACACAGAGAACAACCATAGCAGACAAAGTTTTGGCAGTTTATAATTGTCTATTGGGGTTCCTCTTACAGATAATTATATGATATTCTCTTTTACAGTACAACTAATTAACACGACTTCCTTCATGTCACTGATACTCTGGCCTCAGCCCTGCAAGGGCATCCTCGTGGACACGGAGAAGTAGAGGAAATCAGAAGGGTCCTGTTATCTGTAAGTGCCTTGCAACATCTCCAAGACTCCTGTTACTTCCACGGCTGTTTTCCTAAGTGCTTTGGTTCCAGGCCAAGACAGCAATTAGGTGCACACTGCTGCTTAAAAGCACAGGAGTAACCAGACTGAAACTGAACAAAACAACTAATCCAGTAAGTATAAAAGCAGAGATGTATCTCGGACACAGCTACGTTTCATCTCAGTGCAGAGACACTGAATTTCATTTCCTACAGATCAAATAGCTTCAAACTCTGGAAGTCTGAAGTCCCAATCTAGGAAAGAACAGCGAGTAGAGACTTCCCTTTGGTTTCTATGGAAGCAATTCTTCCAATTTTATTTCTAAAACTGGCTAAACCCACAACTCAGACTTTTCTACTGTCACTTCTTAACACACAGATACTGTAGTCTGAGGACGAGCAGTATTTCTGTGTTGAGTGGCCATGACAATCCATTAAATGAAGCAACTATATTAGGAAAATATGTCTGCTATTTTATTAGCTGTTCTGAGGCAGACATGATGATCTGAGGATAGAAGATTTATACAGACAGTATATTTTATTAGATCAACTGCTGGAACTGGGTAAAAAAAGACAAGCTCTCAGACACACAAGCCATGAAGACAGTTGTCCTCATTACAGCAGTCAGTCTAATAAAATACATTTCTTCTTACTATAAACCTTCCTTCTCTGTAATTTTAGTCATTGCTAATGCAAAAAACTTAAGTGACTTTTTTTTTTCTCAATTTTCTTCTTTTCTGAGGAGAAGCTACACCTCAGCTGTACAAGAACCCCAGTACACAGGAGGCTTCTGGAACACATCCGTCACTCAAAGCGGGCACCGGTGCCAGCGCTCACTGTTCGCGTTATCACTGCCGCCTCCAGCGGCATCAGCAGGACGATGCCACCGCCTCTGGGGCGGAGTGATTGGCACGAGGCTGCTCTTAATCCTGTGACTCCCCACAGCTCAGCCTCAGCCACCAGAAAAACATTTAAATATCCTGTTGATTCCAAGAGAGCTACAACCCGACTCCCCCTCTCTTTGCAACTCCTGAATTTCTTGTTTGCTCCTGCCCAAACGCGCACTGCCAAGGCACCCTGCCCCAGCGGGCAGTGCAATAACCTCTCCACCGACAGCGGATGTGGATCTTGCTCAGCTGTGTCGAAGGTTCACTTAGAAACACCCTCTGCGACCTTGATGCAGATTTAATCTGTCATGGTACACCCAGCTTAGCTCCAGCCTTGGCTTTATGCCGTCCCGTCCTAAAAAAGCCAGCTAGATACCTTTTCATTCACTCGCGACGTATTGAGTGACCTTGGCAACAGTCTAATCTATCCTGGCAGATTCAAGATAGAGAAAACAAGCGCTCGAGACAGACCTGCTGCTTTCCCCTATTGATCAGCGACTGGAGTGAAAGCTCATTACGAGCAGAAGGAACGTGCCAGGAACAAGTTCTCCTGCAGAGCAGCAGCAAGTGAGATGAAGAAACTCCTGAGCGAAGAAAGGGTGGTTGTGCTTTTGCTTTTGGTGAGGGGGAGGCACAGCTGTGGGAAGGAAGAAAAGGGCCAGGTGAGAAAGAAGGAGCAGATGACACTTGCTGCCTAGTGAGGCTGTGCATCAGGAGCTCCCAGGGAAGCAAACTCTAAGTTCACTTAGCTAAAAAACTATGAAACATTTCTTTTTAAATCAGCAAGGTCACATTGTCAAACTTTACAAGGAAAAAGGCCAAACTCTTAAGAAAACAGTTTCTTAGTGTATATATATATACACACATTAAGATAATATTAAGATATAAATATATACACACATTAATTAATATACTATTTAGAGTATTCCTTCTGCTACTCATAGAAACTCAGAGTATCTCACAACACAAGAACAGCCAAATGAACTCCTATTTTACTGGCAATCCAAGTGTAACACCAGCTTATTGATATGATTGTTTGAACAGTGCTGCCTCGCCTCGAGACACGTTTTTTTTTCATCTCAAGACAACACCTCTGTCCTCTCTGCCGGAGCACATCCACCATGACCCAACGCATCTCCTCCAGCATCCCCAGAGCACAAACTGGCAATCCTGCCACGCTGCTCGGCACTTTTGTTATCCTCTTTCCTCAGGTTGCCTTTGTGCCCCAGGATGAGCAAAGAGAGAAGAGACTACTTGCCTGTCTCTGTATTTTATTATGAAGAAATTTTTAACACTGAGTGTGGTGAGGCACTGGCACAGGTTGCCCAGAGAAGCTGTGGCTGCCCCATCCCTGGAAGCGTTCAAGGCCAAGTTGGACGAGGCTTTGGGCAACCTGGTGTAGTGGAAGGTGTCCCTGCCCCTAGGTGATCTTTGAGGTCCCTTCCAACCCAAATCGCTCTATGATTCTGTGATTTATGCAGGGAAACATAATTAATATTTCTTTCACGAGACCCCAAACAAAACACTGCTTGGTCACTGGGAAAGACGGCACCAAAGTCTCACCCATCACCAAGACTTTAACTGGGCACCACGAGGAGTGCTCCCCCCTGCAAGGGAGCTGCTCCCAGGGTAAGGGCCAGAGGCAGTTCCTGGATTCTGGGGTGTCTCAGAACTCCTGCTCCCAGCTGGAGCAGCTCAGAGCTCCAGCACCACGCTCGGAGCTCTGACCTTGGCTTCAGCCTTGGAGCTGACAGCCACACTCACGTTTCTCACTGCCACCGCGCTCTTCTGTTGTGTCTTAAGATTTGTAAGAAAATACAACTGTGCTTCCTCCTACTGCAGGGTGGCTTGTCCTCCGACCTCTGCAGGTCAAACCCACGTCACAATTCCACAGAAGCATCAGATGGTAAGCTGAGCTAGACAAAAGGAACATTTCCAGCATCCAGCCGAGAAGAGGAACACGCGACACTGAAGGATGTTTACTGCTTGCAGACTTCACACCAGGAGAAAACATAACAGGGGTGGGGGGGAACAGACAACAGAGTAATTGAAAACAAGCAGGAGTAGGCACACACAGGGAGGGGGAAATGACAGCACAGGACAAACCCTACACGAGAAATCTGATTTCTTTCACATTCCTCAGTTCTAGACGCCTAACCCCAGCTCAGATCCTGCACGGCCTCCTGGAAAGGGTCTGCTGGGTCAGAGACAGACTCAGCCGTCCTTCCTTCAACCTTACGTGCAAAAAAAAAAAAAGCAAAAAATCTCTGGATAAAAATTAGGCAGAGCAAGACATCAAAAGGAGAAAACTCACGTAGCAGAACTCTGGGGAGAGATATCAAGCCAGCGAGTGAGCGGTCGGGTACCGCGCGCGCAGCTGATCCACCCCAGTAACCACCAGCTTCGCTAAAGGTCACCACCTGCATTGATCCCTCAGCACTTTAATGGAGGCGATTCTGCACGGCAGCTCATTCCATGATGGATCAGGCAGCAGAACAATTTAGCATCTGATGGAGGGAGGGGAGAGGGACGGAGAGCAAAACGCGCGCTGGGGAACTTGCTGCTAATACGTACGGATAGAAATGACCTCAAACCATAAACACATGCACATACAGTGAACCAAAGTGCGTTAGTGGCTCACACAGGAATCAAATACCTTCTCTAACATATAGGTATATATAGATATAAAAACAGGACTACCTCCATCCTTGCAGATTTTCAAAGCCAGACTGGATAATGCCCTGAGCAATCTCACCTGATCTCACAGCTGACCCTGGTTTCAAAGAATCACAGAATGTCGGGGATTGGAGGGACCTCAAAGGATCATCTAGTCCAATCCCCCTGCCAGAGCAGGACCACCTAGATCAGATCACACAAGAACGCGTCCAGGCGCGTTTGAACATCTCCAGAGAAGGAGACTCCACAACTTCTCTGGACAGCCTGTTCCAGTGTTCTGTTCCCCTTACTGGGAAGAAGTTCTTCCTCATGTTTAAGCAGAAGGTTTGAGTAGGGCCTTAGACTACAGACATTCCCAGGTCCTATTCAACCTGAATTACCCTGTGATCCACGAAGCTAAGGCACATATCATAAAGGTACACGTATGGAAGCTATACGCATGGAAGGAGAATGTGATGGGTCACATCCTGATTTCTGCACTAGTAGGTGATAATCTCACTAAAAATATAATCTCAAATACAATGCAAGATTTTAGAGGTTTCTTATCTTTAAGGTCAAAGAAAATAGCAGGGGAAGATTCTCAGTCATTTTAATATTTAAAGTAAAACACTGCTTTTTAAAATACTTGGCCATCCATGACTTGCTGGGCCAGGTACAGAATTCACATAATTCACACTGCATAGGAGAAACCTGTCATAATCATAACAGCTTCCCCTGGTCTCACTCTGTGAAACCAGCCTCGTCTACATCACTGTCATACCTTCAAGTCTGACAAAATGCAACTTTGCAGTAAACACAAATTCAGAGTTGAAGAAGCCAGCTGGGACCACAGCGAGGGCCAGGATCCAAAGCATCAGTGATCCCCTACCTCATGATGGTTATCATCACCAAAAAAATACTTTGCTACAGAGAAGTCTCCCTGTCACTCAATACAAGAGGGGTTTTCAGAGCAATGTAGAGGTTTGCAGCCTTTACGGCACCTCGCTGCCTGCCAGCGTAGTCCCTGAAGTCAACCAATACAGCCACTTTAGAAAACCATATACCTTTTACCTCCCCATCAACAGTAGGTAATAAAACGTGTCCCAGTAAGCGTTAGAAATACAGCAGTAAATACAGATCATGGAGAACCTGCTAGACCAGCGAATCTCCTCAGAGGTCAGCACTATAACAGCAATTAACTGTGGACGTTAATACTTTCACAGACTAGTAGTAGTTTCAAGCTTTCCAGATGAAAAAAAAAAACAAGTCACTGAGTTATTCTTTGTGGTTGCAAATTCTGACTTCTATTTGTCTAGAAGACAACCTACTGACAAATCTAATTCCTGAGCTACACTAGCCAGGGGAAAAAAAATAATAAAAACCCCACCTGCATGGAAGTGCCTATTTTGTATTTTAGGTGCCAACTTCACAGCTCTAATTCATCACACACCCTTATTTAGAAGGGGCACTATATTCCACATGAAATTAATTATCTTACCATTGATGGACTGTTGGTTATTATGCCTCTTTGCAATTTAAAGTCTCAGCTGCACAACTCCCAAACGGAGCAGTGGTTTGAACGTGCATGTACATTTCCCCACATCATACACACAAAAGGGGGAGTATTTACCACTGATAAGCTTGACACTTAAGCTTAAAGCATAAACCTTTAAGTTTTCAGCAGAAAAAAATCCAAGCAGCAGCTCATTTTCAAACAAACATTTGTTAATACATATGAGAGGTACGTAAAGGCACCGAAGTATGGGATTATGTGGCATGCTGTGGGACAGATCCCCATCTGCTATAAACTACCACATCTACTTGACTTCCTGCAACTGAGTACGCGAAAGAAAATCGCATTGATATTTCTAGGAGATGCTGGAATTACTATCAGAGAGGGATTTGAGTTCAGTTCTTTACCTGGCACCCACCATGTGATCTTCAACAAACGTGAAGAAATAGCTCAGATCCTTCACCTCTGTGAAGGATTTGTTCAGCACAGAGCCAGCAGTGAAAGAAATCCCCCTCGAGGCATGATGCTTCCTATTACCACCATCCATACACACCTGCATGTGTCACTTCATATTCACCCTACGTATCTACTGTGTGCATTCATGGGCCAAGCAGAAGCACTCATCAGCACTGAGAGCATCAGGAGATGGATCCGGCCTTTTTGTCTTAATCTTAAAAATAAGTAAAAAAATATCTAAGTAGTTCATTGCCACTTGGTACTTGGCACAAGTAAGTGATGGAGAGCAGCAGCCATAGTAAAATAGCCTATGGTATTTCATGCAAGCCACATGCAATTAATTGCTGACTAGTTAATGACAATGGGGCCTAATGCTAATGATGTGAGTAACAGAAGAGATTAGGAAATAAGTATTTGATGGGTATATTTGTGTTTATTTTGAATTAACAAGTTTCTACTGATTAATACTACTCACAGGCCATCCTTACCCAAAATAGAAAGAAGGAACAGCCACAGAGATCAGGCAACTAAGGGGTTGTTTTCTATTGATTTTTGTGCTTAAACTACCCACTTCACAGCTACAGCACACGCAAGTGGAACTGGATGAACAGCTTATTTATGAAACGAGCAGGTGCACTGGAGGAATACTTTGATGATCTGCTGGCAATGGCATGTTTTCTGGCTTTGGCCAGTTTACAGCATTATATTTCTGTGGGGTTTTTGGATTAGAGATTTAAAACACTTCAGTTACAAAAGAGCAAATGCTCTTATTTAAAAGCAAAAAAAAAGGTCTGGAAATGATGCTTCGTTTAATAGTTTTTAGTAGCCTTATTGACAAAAAAGCCCTACAGGTTTGTTCACATCTTCCTACACACTCAATTCTTACTTTATGTCCTTCTAAAGCATCACTACTACATAACCAATGAATAATTTAAAAACCTTAAACCAAATAGGGCACTGTCCCCAGACCTGGGAGCAGGTACACCGCAGCACAGCATATCTGGGGGAATATGAACACAACAGTGTTCTCAGGATCCCGAGAGACTCCAGTTACATCAGCAGCTGTGCTGGAGAGACCAGAGGTAAATCTTCAGTAAAGGACACATACCAGTGCTTGGCCTGTCTTGATTTAAGCTAGAGTCCATCAAACACTTCCAGAATCTGTGACAGAGACATAATTCAGCATCCTTAAAGCCAGCTCATCAGAAATAGGATATCTATAAGTGAACACTTGAAGAAACGCATCCCTCAGGAGATATGCTCCTTCCTGAAAATAAGTGACAAGATATTCAATAAAATCTGTTTTCTTTTTTCCTCTTCTGTTAAGAAGTCTTAAAACCAGCCTGAGAAGTTCTGTTTTCTGCTTTTCTCTCCCCGCAGCTGGAGGCAGGGAGCAGGGCTGGCCAGGGGACCAGGAGCCCTCGGCCATCCCCGTCGCACCGCAGAAGTCGCTCAGCTCCCTGCTTGGCATTGGGTGCCACTCACACAGCCCTCCCCGATGCACCTCTAAGGCTGGAAGTCTCTAATAAAGGTTTTTATTTGTTTTTCCTGTTGGGAGCAGAGGAACGAGCTTAAACTAAAATAGACCAGCTGAACAGCAGAGTACTTACTGCTTTGATGGAGAAACTACAGCCAGCCCTCACCAGGACCTCCTGCTTTTCAGGAGCACAGTTTGTTGTCTGACCATACTATTCCCAAATAATACCTTCCATTATTCCAGAGTAGTCCTTCAGGCCTTGATACAGTAATGCACACCCTCAGCTTTAGCTTGATTTCACTGAGAAACCTGAAGGTGCCTCTGCTTCAGCAGGAACTCTGAATACACTCTGTGTAACAACAAATCCAGTAGGGAAAAATTATGCAGTGTAGGAGGACTGAAAAAAAGCAGTTCTGCCATATCTGTTAAGAAAAGCCTCAATAGCTTCACTTTGAAGCAAAGTGTTAATATTTTTCATAAAATATTTATAGAGTGGTACACGGTATTTATAAAAGAATAAAAGCATATTTTTATAAGACAGCTTGGAAATTCTCAGTACTGGATTTAACAGAAAGCATGAACCTCCACTTTGGAGTACTTTGCATTCTTTTGCATAATTTCATCGCCATATTAGGTTTTTTTATTACATTTTATACGAGGATTTCAAAAAGCTTCCCAATGGTTACAAAATTATACTAAATTTGACAGGGCTTTTTCACAACAGAGAATAGGGGCACATCTCTTCTTATGAGCCTATTAGAAAAGGATCCATGTTATTTTTTCATCAATAACGTTTCATCAGAAACACTTACAATTTCATACAACAGTTTAAAAAAGGAAGTACTGGCAGGAAAAAGCTCTGGTCGTGCTAAGGTTTAGCCCCAAAGGCTCCAACTTCTAGTTTATCTAACAGGAAAGCCCACGTTGTTTGGAGGTCCCGTTCAAGTGATGTGCCAAAAGCCATGGACATTTCTGGTAAAAGTTGCTGAGAGAAAACTATACCAGGTATTGACTGCAGAGGCAACTGTTACCTATGTGTTGGTACCAACATAGTCATAAGTCAGTTAATGAAAAATGTCCTTCTTATTATTGGATTAGCACAGTGAAACTATTACGGTCCCACAATCTTTTATTCCTGTAGGCTATATATCCTCTGCAGCCAAAAAGGTCTATTTCCTTTTGGAATCATGGATTTTTCTACTAAATAACAGAAAAGGTCAGCTTTAAAATTAAAGCAATACTTTTACTGGGTTATTCCTGTTCAGTGAATATAGCCATATTTCTTCAGCACATCAGTATTATTGGATTTCTAAATCACATTTCAGTAGCTGACAAAAAACACAGGCAAAAAAATCCAACATCAGTAACAATACAAATATGGAATACACCCATTTAAAATGGGTCAACACCACAAGAACATTTTATTTAAACACAGCACATGTGAAAGAAGCACTCTGGATACTTATTAATCATGTGACAGGTATTAAAAAGCTGAAACCTTTTAAGTCTCTTCCCATAAAGGCTTCCTGTTGGGCTTATATACATAAAATTGTCATATCATCTTAAAAATGAGGTCTAAAATATTTCACCAGTCCGTCACACTGGCACCAAGCAGAATGAGCTATACTTAAGGCATGCCAGCACAGCCTGTTCTTAAAAAGAAAGAAAAACCACCACACCATCATCACCCAAAAAAAACACCAGCCTACCATCAGGGAGGTATAGGGATTCTATGACTATTCCACTGTTTAACCCTCCTGCTCAAAAAGTTTTTGTTATTAGCTGATATAGACCTCCTTCTTGCAACATATGCTTATATATGTATATATGCACACAAACATGAGAAACAATGCATAGCTGATTTAAATTCCACACGTGCAATATTTAATACAAGTTGCAAACTACGGAGGACCAGGCTGTGGCATGTTTACTTGCAATATAAACTACCTGAATCTTTCAAGTCAATAGGAGCCCTGGGGATTAATACGTGTGTAACACAGCATGTACTCCCCACACTGGTCTGTCACATCACAGCCTGTCTTGTTTAAACTCACTTACTTCTGTAGTTCTGCAGATTACCTTAAAATGAATTACAGAAAAAAACAGATATTAGTATAATATAGTCATCACCTTTGCAGTGATGACATCTTCTTGAACGGGACCTCCCTCTAAACAGCAGGTTTAATTTAGAAGGCAAGCTCTGCACGAATAATTCGGTTTCAATGGTTTCTAGAAGGCACTAGCAACAAACTGTTGTTACCATCACAGTAATAACTAAGATGACGACTGTCAGAGTCCCATACTGCAAAAAACTACATTCCTTGACTCAGAAACTGTTGTCGAGTTTAGTTACTAAACACATATGGCTTGTGGAAGGTAGAGAAAGATGTTCCAGCAAAGGAAGTATAATTAGCACAATGAGGATCGTAGAGCTGCCAGCATGTTACACTTAGTATTACAAAGCTGCTTTACAAGAAGAAAAGAACAAAGCGATCAGGGGAAAGAAAAATGCAAACCAAACTAACCAATCAAAAAAATCCCCAAAAAATCCCACATGAGAAGTCACCCATCCTTACTTGAATACTCAACCTGCACTTAAAAGGGAACTAGAAATCAGGAAAACTGAAGTCAGTTTCCAGTCTGCAGCTGGAACAGTCTAAATGTTCAGAGGCATCCCAAAACATCGATCGTGGGCAGGATTTGCACACTCACCCCCACGAAGGAGGGAAGAAGGGTGGCTGAAGCTGCTGAAGACTGTCAGTGGAGCAGCAGACTGGAAGCGGCGCTGCAGGGTGCGTGCGTGAGAACGCATCGTTCAGGTCATCGCTGCACGGCCGTGTTCAAGTACCCAAAGCTCTGCCTGCAACGGCACGCAGGTGCTACTCACCTCTTCCCAAGGGCAGCTCTAAGAAAGGCTTTCTTCTTTCTTTAAGACCATGAGGTGGTAAAAGAAGAGACCCTTGCTATCTACCTGCTCTATAGGAGAAAGCACTTCTGTGCTTAAAGATGCTCCTAAGAATTGCCAGGCTGTTTTGACAAGCATGCTGAGAGTTGTTGAAATACCATTAAAGTGTAACAAAACAGGTTGCTCCTGAGCAATAACACACACACGTTGCCCTGGTACCCTCCCAAGCAAAGACTGACAATGAACGGAAAGTCTCCAATAACGAAAAGCCATATTTTAAGAGCCAACACGGGCTTCAAAAGGTGCCAAGGGAAAAGTGACAAAGGTGTGGTTGGTTGGTGGTTTTGAGCAAAGAATTAAAGTTAACTCGATCAAATCAATCTACCACATGAATACAACTAAAGTACTGTTTGAATCCTGTGTGCTGCTCTGGAATAACAGTGATTATAGATGAGCCAAAAAGGATCAACCAGTTTGGCGACATGGACCTCTACAAGGACCAACTGTTTTCTGAAACAAGTTACTTGAAACTATTCACAGGTTTTAGACTCTGCAAAAACAGCGAGGGGGATGCTATCCAAACTAATACCCGAGACTGCAGTGTATTTCTAACCTGTCTGAGGGGTTTCTTCCATTCTCTGGACAACATTTCCAACAAGAAATGCTGCTTTCACATCAAGTTGTCCTGAGGTGTGCCATCTCCAGCACTGGAGAACCTCAAAGCTCAACTGAATGCAACCCCGAGCAACCTGGTGTAACCTCTGAGTGGAAGGATGGATCCAGGCAGCCTCCAGAGCTGCCTTCCAGCCCAACTGATATGACAACTCTAAAAAAGCTTAAGTCAGCCAAAAAAATAATCCATTTTTGTTTCAGAAAACAATTCTCTATATGGAAAACATACAACTGGTCATAAATGATCATGTTGCATCAAAGGTGTAGGAGAGACAAGAAGTATCAAGAGAAGAGGAGGAATAAATGAAGCAAGAGAGAATAAAGGAGCTTTCCAGCAGGTATTTCCAAGCTATACTCTTTAAACGGTGTCTCTGCACATGCACACACACACAGCCAAACACAGAGCCTGTAAATTCTTCAAGTCCTACTGCCTGTTAGCTCATGTTGGCAGAAAAATGATTAAATAGAGCTGTAGTGATTATATTTCCATCTCACAGCAATACTAGGGAACTTAATTTGATACAGTCCTGGTTAATAAACAGAAAACAGATGAGACAATTTATCTCTATTTACTACAAATTCCACAGGGGAAAAAAAACACTTTGTCAAATCTGTGTCTCCAGTATTGCATTGAAGTCTCTAGTAACTACTTTGTGCACTGATCCTAAGGCAGAAGAAAATTCATTCATATTTTGGCTTCTAAGAGCAACACAAAATACTTTCTTTTCCTTCTGCTTTTTTATTCTCATTAGAGATCACGCAACCAGTACCGAACGCCTTTAGCAGCCCGCATGCGAAAGGATCCCGCTGGATGGGTGATGTCTGTAGACTCAAGCTTTGGATGAATGAATTCCACCTTTTTCAGCCCCAATAACCCAGAAAACAGGCCAGTTTTGAGCACACACCACCCTCTTGAGGTCTGGAACAGCAGCTGACCATAGGTGACAGCATTAACGACCTCATCTCTGGCATACAACACATTTTTTAACCCTCTTAACACCTTGGAGACATTATTTCAAAGGAGCTTTGTAAGTGGAGAAAGCCTACCCAGCACGTACACAACTTTAACTTTCTCAAACATGTTCTGTCAAACTAAAGCCAAAAACATAAGAAACCTCAAAACATACCCAGTAAGCCCATGCCTGGAGGTGCCAATCCAAGGAAGCAGACAGGTGCATTATTTAGCCCAGTTTGGAACAGCACTTACCCACATGTGTAGCGTTTAAGCACGTCTGTTTAACTCTGATTCTTCAAGTACTTGCAGACAGTGAGATCATTTTGACTCCACATCATTCACGCTGCTTCCGTGCTACGTTCCTCCCACTGCCCCGCATCCATCTCTGCCATCAAACCGTAGGCTCGCTCCGGAGCAAAGGGCTACTCCCCCTCTGCCTGCGTGCAGCCAGGCACACCAAGGTGCCACTGTTAGAGGCTGCCAGGCACCAATTTTCGGTGACAAAAGGAATAAAAGAAAAAGAAACCTTTGACTCAGCTTTAGAAAAGTGAGTTAGAAAACAACAATTGAGCGAGAATGAGTTTGACCAATATTTTCCATCCCATATGGGCCAGAGCTGTTCTCAATTGCTGAGAAAAAGCAGCCCGTATCCCACCAAGCTCAATCCAAAATCCCTCCCTGAACTTTTCTGGAACACCAGCATGGCACACCGCTCACGTCGAAGGCTTCAGAAAGGCGTGCAGCAGAATTGCACCCCACTGAATCAGCACGCTGGATTCAACAGCAGAGAGAGCTACTCCAGAGCCGGGAGCCAACAGCCACTTCCCAGGCACACGGAACACCAGGGAGTATTTCCCTATCCCAGCCTGAAGAGGACCAAGCCACCCGCCAGCTGGGAGCCAGGCTTGTAGCTTTATTCACTGGACCCTGCACATCTGGATGGAGACACAGCAGCAGGGAGGCCAGAACGCCCTCTTGAAATGAGGGACAAGTATCCCACCCGCTGTGGGATGTCCCCACAGGGACTGAGGCCAAACGTTCCTCAAAACAGCCCACCTTCCCTCGATTGCAAGCAGCAAACCAGGTTGCAAGGATCAGAAACAAAAATTACAGGCAACAGCAACTTGTGCAGCTTGCCTGGCTCAGGGGCACTCTCCTTGCTCCGATGGATGCGGCTCCACCAGCTTCCGAGCGGGCATCGCACCGGGCTGCTTCATGTGCATCCATAAATAAACTGCTATAATTCAGCACACATTCATTCCAGGGAGAATTTTTGAAAACAATGAAATGTTAGCATCCCTCCAAAACCAGAAGTCATCTCACGGGGTTCAGCAGTAGGAAGTGTTACACAAGGCACCAGCCGTGCAGAAACACCGGACCAAGAAAAACGGTACTCGAGTTCTTCATCAGAGCGTTGTGCTTGGAGCCCACCACAAACACCCTTAATCTTTGTTCCTATGGATCCAACATAACCTTCTGGAAACGTTACAGCTAATGAACGAAAGGGAACAATAAGGAAACATTCCTTTTCTTCAAGTTCCCATACCTGACTCCTCCAGTTTCTCCCTCTCACCTTCCCATTGCTTTCCCACACTTCTGATCACTTCCCCCTCACCAATCTCCCATCTTCCCTTGGCTTCTCTAGTGTCTTGTTTTACGATTCTTTGCGGTCGTGACTCCAGTGTTTCTTCTCCTTGCCCACACTTGCTGGGAATCTTTAAACCCACTAAACATGCTCCACTTTTACTGCAGGAAAAAAGACCCATTTCCCACTCATCCAAAGTCAGCCCCACTTTTTGCCCCAGTTTCAGACAACAGCACGCACCAACACCAGCAAAATCAAAACCAGGCACTGGGTAGAACTTCCCATGCTCCGGCAGCTGCATCTTCAGTCACCGGAATCTCACACTCCCCCAGCTCCAAAGGGGCCTCCTCTGCTGTGCAAGTTGTCGTCACCCTGGGTCACCAACCAAAAAAGCCAATGGCCCTCTGCAACAGCATCTCCCTGGATGGGGAACTGGAACTCAGGCTGGTGGAAGGAGCTTTGCTGCAGGAATTGTTTGTGCAATCAATCTAGTCAGTCTTCTCTTAGGGTTAGAGCTTTAAAACAGATGGTAAAATGCAAAATTTTGAAATGGAAGACTTTCTCTTACTCTTCTCTTTCAAAACTCAGTTTACGTTTTTGATCAGAGCCACTTCGGAAGCACCTTGCACCACAGTGCAAATCATTTCTGTCATTTTCCTTAACGGTGTGAAAGCCATCACCCGAGAAACGGGGCCTTCAAAATCACCTGTGCGCAGGTGTGTCACGTTTTTTCCATTGTGCTTCATAAGGAAATGGATATAACCTCATCAAACAGTGCAACCACCATTCCTCATGACACAGTTACACAGGTACCCTAGCTACATGAAAAGCATGATAATTGCCTAAAAATTAATTTAAATTATTCAAGAAAATGATATATAAAAGTACAGATGTCTACTACGGGAAAATAACAATAGGAATCCCGAGCAAAACCATAAAAGAACCAATATTTAGCTATTGACTAAGCACTACTTTTGAGTTGCCTGACCACAGCTTGGGTCAGTTTTGCAGAAGCAGCTGCAAGCAGCCAGCTGCTCGGCGCATGGCACAGCGGGACCGAGCATCCTTCGGCCGCACGTTTCCTGCACCAGCCCTACTGAGCACGCAGCAAAAGACCATCCCTGAGCAGCGGACACGAAACACGAGCCAGTCAACAGGATGAGAAAGTTTCTCCATGAAACAGACTGCACAGATGAAATTTTAAAGCCGTTACTCGATAAATCTCGTAGCATTTCTATAAAGGCACATACCTGGACTATACCATCCTTCTGGGACAGAAAATAAACACCGGCTATTATTTATCCAAACGGTGATCACATTTCCTCCCTTTATTTGACAGCCAAGACCTCCCAAGGAGTGGCTGCTATTTAAAGTGAAATTATGCTCAAATAAACACCATCCATCAGGATCATATCGATTTGGAAATAAAACACAAGGCTTTGCTGTTCTAAGTGAACCACTGAGACAATCAAGAAAAAACTAGTTTTCCAATTGTTCATCAGCCCAAAATTCTATGAAATCACACTGCCTCAAACCAGGCTACCCTGTCTCAGGTAAGAACTCAACTGAACCTTCACCAAAATAAATAACTCACTCCGAAAGCAGATGCAGCTTTAGCAAGTGAACGTGAACAATTGCTTTTCCAAGCCAGCTGCGCGTTACTGCGTTCACTCTGGTGTTCCCTGTCACTCAGGCAAAGCAGACTTTTTTATCTGAATTAGCAAATTAATTTCCTCCCCTGTGATTACTGTTCTTCCTCGGTCATTTCATTCAAATAAACAGGGAATCCCTTGAAGTTTCGTAACAATGTAACTGCAAACAGGACAACAATTCAGTATTATAGACAGCAGTGCATCTGTTTCTGTAATTTTCCTAAATTCTTCTCTGGCATTTTTTGGTCCTACAGCGTATGTTCCTGAAGATCAGAAGAAATGGGGTATCTTTATCTTTGATTAAACACTCAAGCCACGCAGTCCCATAGCTGACTGAGCCCAGTAAAAGATGTCCTGCAGCAAAAGCATTAGTCATTTTTCTGCATGCTTTTAGAAACAGCTTAATGCAACTAGACATATGTTTTGGTTAAATGTTTCCAAAAAGCACCAAGATCACGTGGAAGGAAGGAGCAAGAAAGCAGCAATGCTGCTAATAGCACGGTGGCCAAAACAGAGGCAAATACAACAAACAAAACCCCTTAATGGTGCTTTAGGAAGAAGCGATGTATTCATTATACATTTTGTTACTGTTTTTCTGACAGCTTTTGGGGTTCATGTTTTGAAAACGGTCACAAACTTCAGCAGTAAGTGCTGAAGATGCTTTGATGGGAACCCATTTTAGCTCATACCACATTAAACACTACACAAAGCGTACAGTGGGCAATAAAATCCCATCCAACGGTGTCGTTTAGCTCCACGATCATTTAATTGATAGATACACAGGGCTTTTTGCACCAAACTAATAAAAACTTCATTTGGCTTCCACGCAGGCACCCGACACAGAGCTCCAAGTAAAACTAAGCAGTCAATCACTGTACCTCATCCTTGGCCTTCCACACAACAGTGAAACTCTTCCTCGTTAGGAAGTGCAATTCCTGCCGCCTCTTTTCAGCTATGCTCATCGCCCAGAGCTCCACCTTGGCTAGGACTCCCCACGTCACTACTGCAGAATACCCTTAATTAATTTTCCTGTGATAATGTAGGAATTAATAATCCTGTAATGTTTAATACAGGATGGAAAAGTTGCTTAAGGAGCTTTCATGAAGAAAAAATTCAAAGATGCTGCTCTAATAATAGGTGGTATGAAAATACGGAATTCCAAATTACCTTCGGTGGAATTAATCTTAAATTAACAATTCTTTAAAAGAAATTTACTTTTTCAAAAAATGGATTGCATTACGCAAATATAAATCAGGTTGCCACTAAGAAATAATTTGCTTCTGAAGTGACATTTGTCAACTAAATGAATAAGTACTTTGACATTTGTAGAAACCGTGAAGCTGATCAAGCTATACACTACTGCTTAACATTATTTTGCCTTTATAGAAAAAGGGTCACAATTTAAGCATAAAAATTGCTCTTATTAGGCAGAGAATGTCAAGTCTCATTGCTAAATTTGCCATAGTGATTCAGCTTGAAAACAAGCATTGCCCTTTTGGCTTTGGGCACTTGAGCATCTTCCATTAAAGTGCCCACTGAATACCCACGTTAACTTCACTACAATGGTACTACTTAGGCCAACAAAGGGATGTTATATCCGAGTCACTAGGCAATGCTAAATTCCTTCTAGCGCTGGTACAAAGTCACCAAAATATAATGCCTGTCTTGTAAGCAGCCCATAAAGACCCAGAGAAGCAGTAATTAAGCCCAGACTCGGGCATATCTCTTGGCAGGCCACCTACCCATCCAAAAACTGACCAAAGTCACCTCTGCCCATCCGGTCAGGATGCCTGAACCAGGGGGCTGGGACAGGTGGGGGACCACAGACCCTGCAAGAAAATCCATGTGTCTGGCAGCCCAACTTGAGAGCTGCAAGACTGGGACCAAGATCACTGGGCAACTTGCTTATGACGTTTTCAAGCCTCATGGACCAGTAACTGCACGTCATCCTTCTAAAAGACGCACTGGTCAGAGAAACTCCGACATACACAAGCACTAATAAAACATCCCTCAGCAACACATCTCCTGAAGCGGGGGCAGCCTGACCTGCTGGACTTCCGAACACACGGCGCACGGCACAGATGCCTCAAAGACTCCTGGACAGAAATACAACCTCCCTAATCTCAAGGGATAAAATAACTCAGAAGGGATAGCCGAGGACCAGACTCCCAGCAGCACAACTCACACAGCCTGGGCAGCTTCCACAAGCACCAGTAACTCCAGCCACGGCAGGCTGATGTCCTGAAGCTGAGGACCAGACTGATCCCAGGAGGGAGGCAGCGCCGGTCGCGGCTGGGGGACGGGGAGGAAAGACATCAACAGAGGTTTGCCTGGGAGAGACCAAAACCCGATGCAGATTTAACATTGATGAAGAACAGATGACAAATAACCACAAAAAGGAAGCTGAAAGACAAAAGCCATCTTAGATCACTAAATATTCTGAGACAATGTTAAACAATCACCGAATTCCTCACGTAACTGCGCAGATTTCATTTCTGGAGGACAACATGAACGACTCTCCAGCATCATCCACAAAACCTCAAATGTTTGCCTAAATGTTTAAACAATTGAGAAGCTCACACACAAACTAATGCCCATTTGGAGACAAATATCAAAGCAATATATTTTTGCAGATGGTCTACTGGATTGCTCAAGCTGTAATGGCACACTTATAAGAAACTATAATAAAAAAGACAAAACGTTCATGCAATACAGCATGAACCTCGCAAAACAGCCATTAATATTGTTCTCCCAAAGAAAAATGGCTTACTAAATAGCCTGAAAGGACATCTGACATGCATCTTTCCCTGTTTTCAAGAAATATAACCACACATAAAACTGATATGATTACTTGCTAAATCTAATAAGTTTCTTTTTCTTTGATGGTTGTTTGCTGCTTAATGTCCTTTAAACGCGTAATAAAAATATAATGAAAAACATACATTTATTCTATGTGGCAGCTACTGCATATTCCATAAAAAAGTAATCTTATAAAGTTTAATTTTACAGTGTTTCTTAAACCTATTTCTACTTATTCACTGTATGCAGAGGGTATCTGCAAAGGAATTTAATACTTAACATAACACTTTTCTCCACCGACATTAATGCCAAATTTTCTCTTTACAGTCATTGTCTTCTCCCTTCTGTAAGTCTAGAAGAGGAAAAGCAAATGGATTTAAGGTTTCCAAAGAGTCTCATTAAAATGTAAAGTCCAAATATCTGCATCATTTTTTTTTTCATTATTGCTTTAGGACTGTTCTGGGATTTTTTCTGTCTGGGCATTTGTCTTCCGTAACATTTTAATATCCTTGAGAAAACTCCAAACTGAGCTTAACTGTTGTCACTGGTGATAGCGGTGCATCTGTTTTGCATTAAGGGAATGCAGATTTGAGCACAGATGAATTACAGATCACTTACTTTTCAAAAGGCATTTGTCAGGAGAAACACCAGCAAATAAAAGCTATTGACAGGAAAGCCTGATAGCAGAAGATAGCCCAGAAAAACCTTTCGGGCCAGTCTCCATTGCTTCCCCTTGCAGCAGAATTTAATACCAAAAATCATACTTGCAGTCAATGGTCAAATAATCTACTCTTTTTAAAAAAAATCTTACCTTATACACATTTGTCTTACATGCCCTGCCATTCATTAAAGCCAGAAAAGACTGCTACAAATTTCTTCATGATGGCAGTTCAAATAAGAGCTTTCATTCACTTCAAGAGACGACAAGTAGTAGTACTTACAAGTGGTAAGACCTGCAGATGCCACGACCTATGTCTATTACCAGGTTCACCACGTACTCCAGTTGTGTGGTCGGGCAGTGTAAGTCACCCTCTCACTACGGCCACTTCAGCTGGCCTTGATCTTCCTTGATTTTATCAAGCTGTTCATCCTTTTAACTACAGCTGCACAGAAAATCACTTACCCATGGTGCCAGAAATTCCGTGCCCCTAATTAACTAGGATGTGTTCCCCCAAAAAAAGTCAGAAAGATGACGTTTCCCATGAAAGCTGTAGTTCTTTCACAGACAAAAGGTTCTGTATTCCCATGATCATCCTAGCAGTCCTCCACTGCCTCTGTCCCAGTTTCCATTCGTCTTTCCTGGGCATACCTGCCCAGAACAAGGGGGGAATTCTGAGGACTCGGTAGAAGTCTGACAGGTCTCCTGAGGACAGAGGTGCTTTACTGGTCCTGAAGTGGAGACATTTGATTCGGCTGCAATGCCGAGTGCTCACTTTGGTGCAGGCAAGGATGAACCCTACGAGCCAGAATTCACCTGTTCCCCACTAAGTGCTCCGAACCCAGCACGCCGTGGCCACAAACACCCCTGACCGTACCTACTCTTTGCACGAGGACATCCACGTGCAAGACAGCACAGTGGATCCGGGTACATCCCATCCTCTGCAGGAACATCGGATGAGCCATACAGCACCCAGGCACAGCAGTTTGGTTAGGTGGGAGGGGAAGAGGCATCCCTTCTTTCACAGGAACGATCCTTGTGGTGGAACGCACCCGCTCAGCATCAGCTGTGTGACTGCAGGGAAAAGGGTGGGAAGCAGGATGGGTACTGCCTGCAACGGGACCTGCTTCCACTGGGATGATCGGAGTTACAAAGGAAGGGAAGAAAGAGGGGAAAATATTCACCACTGATTTCAAACAAAAGCCCAAACCTTCACAATAATTTTAGGTAAGTTTTCATCCACAGGCTCACAGCATTTTGTAATGCTTCAGCTCTTTGCACTGGTAGAACTAATTGGGGTTTCAGCTGAGGATCCAGTAATATAACACTTCTTCTCCAGGAACGTCCCTTGCCAGGGCTGGTGATATCAGACTTCACAAACGCAATGCCGTGGCAGGACTGAACCTGCCAGGCTTCAATAACATTTATTCAGAGTGGAAAATTCAAAAGGAAGAAGTATTTGTGCAGCAGATATAGTAGGAAAGCACATCTGAAACAACAAAAGATCTTCCTTGAAAGCAGCTGAACGAAGTCTACTCGCACTCGCAGCTGTACAGCATCCACCTACCCAGCATTTTAAGTGTCAGAAGCCTGATGCAACAGACACAGTT
This sequence comes from Tauraco erythrolophus, assembly GCF_009769465.1. Lineage (NCBI taxonomy): Eukaryota > Metazoa > Chordata > Aves > Musophagiformes > Musophagidae > Tauraco > Tauraco erythrolophus. Next base: position 1,041,166 of record NC_141476.1, on the reverse strand, counting down.
AATTTTCTGTTTTCACACAAATGATGTAAACATCCTCGATAACATAAGCAGCAACTTCCAGATTCTGAGATTTAAACCAAAACTTAAAGTTAATCCTCTTAGTCCTCATATGTGTATGTCAGAGAGAGCGATAGGAGAAAACTAAAAACTCAGGGATTGCAGATAGCAGCGTGTACAGGAAAAGCAGATGCACCCAGGTATTCTGTGATACAAAAAAACTCTGCCCCTCCACAGCTGCCCATTTTTAGGGCACCAGACTAACTTCTGACCCGGCTGGAGCCAAAGGGCTGGCAAACAGCCTCTGACAGGGGCCAGAACGCCTCCTTCTGAAATGGTACTTTGAATCCCTGCCTCGAAGTTCTGCACGGAGTTGTTGGGCAAAGCATCCCACCGGTCCAGCTGCTGAACCTGGGGTTTCCAGGGGTTTCCAAGCCCTTCCACCACCTCACATTTAGACCGATGCCGTTTTACTGCTAGAGCCATATACGGTATCCTTCAGCTACATCAGAGTCCATTATACTCTCTGCCACCATAAAAACACTTTATAATACACTCAGGCAGGATGTTTTACCGTTTACGACAGATGGCAGAACTAAATACGCTTTAAAATGGTTTAAACTGGGAAAAATCTTCCTCTCTCTGGCCATCACACAACTCATTTTCCTGGGTGAGTGTGCAGATAAAGCAGTAGCAGCAGCTCTAAAACGGGACGTCTGCTGAAAAGCAAGCTTTTCCTGGAGTGCTGCACATCAGCCGACAAAACTTTCCGTGCTGCCTCAGGGGAAGCTCCCGAACGGGGAGGTCTGCAGGACAAGGACCAGCCAGGCTTCCCGAGGCAGGGCTGAAGCAACAAGTTGCTGCGATGGTGCCCCACCACCTGCACCTGCCAGCTCCCCTTCCACCCGCCCTGGCTAATAAACCACAAGCTGGGCTAGTCAGCAGCACTCAAGGAGCACTGTAGCAAGCATTAATTTTACTTTTCTGTTCTAAGACATGGCCCATCCTGACATCAGCAGGCTTATATATTTAATAGACTTCCTTAGATGCTGAGGGTGCATTTACTGCAGCTTAAGCACTAACTATATAGGGCAGTTAAAGTTTTTTTTCTCATTTCAAGTGCGAAGAAGAATAACTTCTCAGGCTCAGATGGGCTTGGGTCTGGATTCAGCAGTCTGCTGATCCCTTGAGCACTCACAGTAGCCCATGGCTGTATCCATAACACTCAGTGGTTCTGAAAGCATCTCTGATCCTGACTCGCTCCCTGACCCCGCCAGCTCCCAGCCCGCCGCGGGCAGCTCTCGGACCTGCCTGCTGACACCGGGAGCAGCCGAGCCGTGCTCAGCCCTGCGGAGCCTGGCATGGACCAGGAGATGACCTGGGGCTGTACCTGTAGGTTTCTGTCTTTACAAACAGCATATCTGGTCCTAAGGACAGCGTCAGGGATCCCCTCAGGAATTACACTTAGTGGGATTAACCCGAGGGCTAAAGCTAGACATGTGCTTAAGCATTTCGGTGAGTCATGACTTGAATTCACTTTCTTGCGCTTATTTGGGTACTGGTTACTTCATAATCTTACAGAGCTCCTTCTACTATGTATCTTTCCCCCATCTTTACCTTAAATACGAAATGGAAGAGCCATTTGTTCATCTGAGCAACACTGACATGTCAAATTTGCTCAAACAACAAGGATCAATAGCACACAACACTCAAGAGACCTGCCAGGACACGGAAAAAATATAATAAAGATCAAGGTGACAGCAGGTTTTAATTATGTGAGAGAAGAAGGTATGTTCTGTAAGGTCTTTGCAATTTGAGACTATAATCAAAATGTCATCAGCCTGCCTCTTGTATTTTCAATCTCTTAGGAAAATGACTAAAACGGGTATAACATTTTCAGATTAATTTTGATGCTTCCATCAGAAAGCCTGACATTTGGTTAATGTCAGACATCACCTACATTGTCATTTGATTTCCCTCTTCCCCCTTGGGTGTCACTTCACTAATGACCTAGAGGTGGTAATGAAATGCAACGAACAGATTAAGGACAGAACTTTCAAAAATGAAGCAATATATGCTGTGACATTCACATTCCACTCCTGGAAATATTCAGAAATGTATTTTATTTACCAAGGCGTATGATACAGGTATTTAAAAACTATGTGTAAACATTCTTGTCATTTATCCAATTAGATGATGCTAATTTGCTTCAAGTACTGTAAGAATTTGCATCAGAACACAAGACATCTGTGAGGAACACCACAAAGACTATGAAGTTTTACAGTTATATCACTGTCTTCAATGCAGGGGATGCAGATTTTGTCCTCCCTTTCACGTGAAACAGCGCACAAACGAAGTCTCTGTGCTCTCAGCCTACACACTCCTGGTATATAATTAGCTGCCTTCCTTCCTTTCCTTTGAATCTCTTGGACATTTGAGATCAAATAACATGCCAAGAACTATATGAAAAATTCTCTGTCTCCTTCCGTGAAAAATCTCGTGACACCAAGTGCACATCATGATACGTGAGGAAAGCATAACTCCCATCTCCTCAGCAAAAATGCCATCGAAATGTAACTGTAAGGAATTATTTAAGACCCTTGTAAGGAAATACGGTAAAATATGCAAGCAGTGTTGTGGAATCACAGCAAGGCAGAGCTGAAAGAAAGGACCTCAGGAGATCACACGGGCAGCACTGCTGCAGATGCTCCCGAGAGCACCGCAGGGAATTTCTGCTCAGACCTGCAGCATCCCTCTGCAGCTGCGGGGCTGGGCTCTGCAGGAAGCCCATCCCAGCCCCCACTAGAGAAGCACCTGGCTATTGAAGGCACTGGGGAGAGCATGGCAAAAGGAGGCAGGAGAGCCCCACGGGAGCACATCAAACCAAGTGCTCCTCCCCTGTGTAACGACGGCACCAAGAACTACAAGCCCATTCGGTGTGCTACATCCAAACTAACTCCTCCTGGGGACCAATTTAGCAGACCCCAATATGAAGAGGGACAAGTTAAACACCATTTACCACCTGTGACATACCACTGCTCCTCAGCCACGGGGCAGAAGTCGGAACGGTCCCTACTTTCTTTTGTTCTTCAAGTAAATTCAGCCTTACGGAGCTCCAGCTGGCACAGCAGCCTGGCACAGCACCATACCCCTTCCTCCCATGCCCAGCCACGCTGTCACACACCTTTTTTCCCCCCTGCAGTGAACATCTGGGATTTGTCACAACTCCTTCAGACTCACAGCTGACAGGGCACCTCAACTATCAGCATGGAAGCTCTGCATCCCTGATGGAGGCTGTTCCAGACTGTTTTTCCAAGGGGCAAGAACACTGCAGCAGCATGCTGTAATATCAGATACTACATTACAAGCAAGAGTAACATGATTATTTCCACTGAAAATAAAACCATTCCTAACTACTCTTTATAAGTATTTTTTAAATTCACCAAGCTTCTTCACATCAGTAAAGAAGATTATTGCACTATAATTTTAAAACAAAATGTGGCTATCTTGCAACAGTAAGATCTTAAGTATTTTCCTATTACTTCTGCCTGGGGCTTTTCAAGCCCTGCGAATGAGAACTCTGATATCTATGACTTCTTCCCACTTCTCACTCTTTTTTTCAGGCTGATCTACAGGCCAGGAAAAATTTTGCTGCTTGCCAAGGTTCTCATCCAAATCTCACAGTAGCTTAAGTGCCTTTGTCCTCTGGCTTTCTAGGTGGAAGCACAGATTACGCTTCCAAGTCACTGATTCCCTCTTACAGAATCTAAAGTGCTGAGACATTCACCTTCCCTCTTCCCTTGAGACGTGTGTTACAAGAAATCCCAAGTTTTTGCCAGTTTCAAATGCAGCCCCAATAAACCTCCAGGGAAGCCCAACGGTTAAGCACTGCAGAGGAAGGAAGATAGCTTAGAGTGGGAACAAAAAATACAAAGCACTTTGTTTTGGCTCTTGCTTTTGCTGATCTGAGTTTATTACTCCGCATGATGTAGTTGTTTGGAAGAGGTGTGCGTCTAGGCTGAAACTCAGGCCTGTGAAAAACGCTCTTCGACATCTGCCAGCGATAAAGCCTGGCAGAGAGAGGAACTTTGCAGAGCTGGATGGCAAAGCATTGACCAGGCACCACCCAGAAAACCACAGATGCAGCCTCTGCTGAGTGTGCATCTCTTAGGCCAAACTCGCCTGATGAGAACAAGCAGATTCTGGCTCTATTTCTTTCCGCACTGGATAAGGAAAGCTCATTTCAAACTTATTCTTAAAACCTCGAGTGGGGTTGAGAAAAGTGAAAGTGCACACACTGCCACTACAAAAAGTCAGAATCTGTTGTGGCTTCAAAGCGTCACCCACAAACCTGGCGAAAGAGGTGACAAATGACATCACGACGCTCCCTATCGCGCCGTGCCTTTGCAGAGCTACACACCAGCCCTGCCAGTCACGCCAACGGGACAGACACCGCTGTCAAAATTATCTCGGTCGAGACAAATCCAAAACCTCCGGAGCTGATAAAAAAATTGAGGTGCTTCCTCTGGAACTCTACTGGGTGTTGCTGCGAAAAGCAATAGCGGTTACCGTGAGATGCGCAAAAGACTACGGTGAAATTACTTGTCCTCTAACTCACATCTTTGAGATGTCTCAGGTTGTCATTTCTCTGCATCTTGGATAGAAAAGAGTGACTGAATGAAGCTTGTCAGGATGTACAGGACCAAATATGCTACAGAGAGATCAACCAGACTTTGCCACCACTTAATCATCAGCCCTGGAAACGTACATTTTGCTTCCAATTTAGGAATTGCTTCTACAGTAGGAATATCTTTCGAATGCTGGAGAACCACAGTGACCCAAAGCTATCAATCTCCATGCGTGCATCACTCTCTTACTACATTGCTACTTTCCTGGTGAGAAAAAAAAAAAGAAAAAACATTTCAAAGAGCATCCCAGAAATCCTTGAACAGATACCTGAAGGCAAGAAGAGAGCAGAGAGGCTACAGAGATGCCAGGAAGCATCACTCACCGACCTCTCTGAAACACATTTTTTCTATGAACTGTATAAGTTTAACAGGGCTTTTTTGAGGAGATCAATTTCACCCCATAAAAGTGTCAGTCATGGAGATCTGACAGCAAAAGCAACTGCCCTGCGACGCGGTGGGACTCGGAGCTACCGGCTCAGCAAAACAGGCCTCGTGATCCCCCAGGCAGCCTGCCTCTCCGAAACACCCTCTGCCTTTTAAACCTCTGATCAGACGGTTCCACCTCCAAAAGAAGGAAGAAAAACGCCAACAACCCCACGCAGGGTTTTGCCACTGCAGCGAGGTTTCACAGAAGGATGTCGGGAACCAGCGCGGTGGGAGAGGGGAGTGGAGGGGGATGGATGGGCCCCAGCCAGCACGGGACCCTCCCGAACCCGTCAGCCGCCCGCTGAGCCCCTCAGTGGGGACGCCGCAGGATGGGGCCACACTGGCAGCACCCGGGCACGGCGGCTGCAGGGCTGCCCGGCCACGGGCACTGCAGGATGGAGGGCTCTGCTCCTCCACTCAGGCTCCCCAAAAAACACATGCAAGGTCACCCAGACAAGACTTTCACTGTCTACTCTTCCCAGGCAAAACCTCTTCATGTTTTTATAGAGGACAAACGATTCGAGGGATTTGCATCCAGGGCTTCAGAAACAAAAATATGCCTTGTATTTACTTTGCTCTTCTATTAGCATAAAATAACGATCAGAGGCGACTTTCCCCCTCTCACCCGGAGGGGACAAGGCACGACCCGCCCCCTCCCAGCGCAGCAGCCGCCCCGCCGCCCCCCGCGTTCTCAGCGCGCCCCGGGAAGGGCCGCGGGCCCGCACCGGCCCCGAGCGAAACCCGCCCCGCACCGGCGCCACAACCGCTTAGTCCGGAACACCGAAACCCCAACCGCAAAACCGCTTTTTAACGCTTTTGCTCAAAAGCTGCAGCTGCTGCTGCTGCCCCGCGCTGGCCCCGACGGCCGGTAACGAAGCCTCCCTGCACCCGTCGGGGATGGAGGGGGCCGCGGGGCCGGGACCGGGACCGGGACCGCACCGCACCAGCCCCGGACGCCCCACCGGCGCCCCGAGCCCGCAGCAAGACCTACCGGCTGCCCGCCGACGGGACGGGACGGGACGGGACGGGACGCCCGCGCCGAGCCGCATCCCCTCCGGGCCACGCCGGCACCCAGCAGGAAAAGGCCGCCCGGAGCCGGGAGGGGCGCCGCAGAGGGGCGGTGTTGGGGGAAGACCCCACCCGCGTCTCGACGTGCCCGGCACAGCTGAGAACCATCCCAGCGGGATGGCACACCTGTGCCCGTGGCGCTGGAGGCCATCCCACGTGGAGAGATGGGCGCGTGTCTGTCGCAGGAGGAGGAGGAGTGAGCGCGAGGCACAAAATTAATTTATTTTCCATGTCGAGGCCTTGCCCGCGCTGCGGCGGGTTTGTCGGGGTGGCAGACGCCACGCGGAACCGCATCACTTCGAATACGGAACGTACCACCCCACCCTGGCACGGTGCGGAGCGGTGAAGCCGTCGGGCGGGCACGGGTGTCTGACATGAACTTCTTGCCTTCATGTCTTGTTTTACAGGGCAGATTCTGTGGAACCACTGCTGGTGGTGATGCTTGGAAGCCTGGTGCCATGTGGAGAAAAGGCGGGTGCCAACCATGCCCGCACCTGGGGAGCGTTCAGGGAGCGGGCAGGTAAAACAGCTCAGTGAGGTCCCTTCCAGTCCCTAACGTTCTGTGATTCTGTGACTGCACTGGAGACAGTGTTTTAAGACACTGGTTAAAAAAATAAATAAATAAATTGAAATAAGCCATTCTTGTTGCAAATACTGGACATCTAAAAAAAATGCTGCAAGAAATCTGATTTGCTAATGGATAATGTTTAATTCCTTTGCTCTTGCTCCACACGGAACAATTTGAAGCTAGGTTATCCAGGAATGTGGTTGGGCTCGATGATCTTAAGGGTCTTTTGCCAACCTAAATGATTCTATGAATGCAATAAATAATCAAATTTTTTTTTTTTAGTTTTCTAATGTGATAGCCGCCGTGGCAGGAGGCAATTTTCTCTATGGTGTGAGGCACAGTAATTTATTACCACGCAGGATGAGTGAAGTCACCGGGTTTTAGATCATCAGTTCTTCGAGCAGAAGGTCTGTGCCTCAAACATTAATGCCATAAGTGAAATATCAGAGACAAGCAAGAGAAAATTAAAGAATGGGGTAGAAATCTGAGGAGCTGGACCTGAAATCTCCAAAGTCCTCCCTGCTGCCAACACTTCTGTAGAAGATTGGGAAGTTTCTTTCTACCACATGCCTCTGCACGGGATGATTTGTCGTTGTGAACTCAAGGGCGTTCATCAATCCTCAATTAAACACAGATCTTTATATATATAAAGATCTGTATTTAATTATATATACATATTTATATATATAATACTATATATATAAATGCAATTGTTCTTTGCGATCTGAGCCTGGGGTTTCCACAGGTGAAAGAAAGTGTACAGGGAATTTAAAGTTCAAAAAGCTTCTTTTTAAAGAGAACATTCCTTTCCTCATTCCCTGTAGGGCTCACGTGTGTCACACTTCGTGCTAATTAAAATAACATTAGAATTGTTAAAAACAGGGGCTGAATTTTGACTGAATGCTGCTAATTAAAATAACATTAGAATTGTTAAAAACAGGGGCTGAATTTTGACTGAATGCAAAGACTGACTATTGAATTAATCAAGTTTCATGTTCAGTATGTGAGTAAAAGAGGGAGGTGTCTCTGAAATATGTTGCTCTCAATACATAGGGGATTCAGAGGAGGAGAAGAATGTTAAAAAGAAGAATCTGACAGATTTGAAATTTTCCACTGAGTGACAACTGCACAGACAGTTTTTTGACACAAACAGTAACCCCAGATGATCAGCTCTGGGTTGAAAAGTGATACAGAGAGGCATTTCAGTGTCATCATTTCTGTTATTATGGAAACCATTAGGCATCTGCCTGGCACAAAAATCTGCAAAAGGACAAAAACGTGAAACAGGCATGAGAAGAGCTGTGGTACAGCGCCTAACAAGTGATAAAGTGCATTTCTCAGGCCCTGACCAACTCGCAGGAAGTTCTCCAGGAAGATGGTCTTTTCTTCAGGATTTCTTCTGTTTCATGCTGGACATTGCAATGTGTGCTACGTCACGTGTCTCTGGAATGGTGGTCACACTGCAGCATGTCTGGAACATAGGACAAACATCTCCACACGCTAGTGAGCATCGGTCTAAGAAAACCAAAAATGATTCCATAATTTAGCAACTCATCTAGAAAATGAGTTTTTCTTCTCTTTACTTTTGTGAAGCCAAAAGTTTTCATGGCACTGAGAAATCTAAAGACTAGGAACTCTTAATTAGTAGAAAAGTCATTAAAATATTTGTAGAAGAGTAGAAAGATTGGATTTTGCCGGGGGAGAAGCTTTTGCTTTTTCATTCACACATAGTACAGTCCTTGAGGGCAGTGCTCTCAGCATGACTTGGGTCTCACACGAAGGACCTGCACCACGATGGTGAAGAGGCACTTCATTCTCTATGCCAGTTTATTTTTTCTCTTCTGTTCTGAGGCTGCCAGTACGAGTTAATTGGTGGCAACTGTGACAGTAACCACTCTAGAGCAGAAAATATCTTCCAGGGTCTCCACAAACACCATCCATTGTTTTGCATAAGCTGCCTCGGAGAAGATGGATGACAGTGCTTGGTCAGTACTGGCGTAGCTCAGATTGGAAACAGTGACCTGCAGGTGAAACCTTATGTCTTTTATCACCTGTTGACTCAAATAAAGAATATGTTCTGGAGAAAGAATATTACTGTTATTGGTGCCAACGTTTATGTCAAATACCTGTCTGCCTCCCTTTGGGAAAGAATGGGCGATTATCACAAGCGGTACAGCTGCAAAGCAATAAATAAATAAATAAATAAACAAATAAATAATAAATAATAAATAAATCCCAAGTTGTCTGCAGCAAATAAAGTAATTTCATCATACTTTACAGCCTGAGACCCGTGAACTTGTCAGAATGCACTGCCAACACGCTCTGTTTGTGCTGAGGACCTGCCCGGTTACTACACTCCAGAGTTTTGTGGAAGTAACAGATTTGCATGCAAAAAGCCTGTTTTCATCAAAAACTGATTCTGCCCTTGCAAAGCGTCTGCCACCAGCTGCAGGAAGCATTGAATTGAATGTGAATTGGTTATTTCCCATCTGGTTCTGAATTACAAAGAGCAGAAATTGTGAATGAAATAACTGCATAATTTATTTAGATAATTAAAATTAAAATTAATTTAATAATTAAAGTTTATTTTTCCTTCACACTCAAGCCTCATCGGAAAAACACACCATCTGCAGCATTAAGGGGAGAACATTCCTGTTGTTTTCTAAACACACAACCTGCCGATCATGAGGATTAAAATACCCGTAGTACAAGGGTTTTTTTCTGGATGGTTGGGATGAAGTATGAGATGTATTTATCCTTGTCTTTGCCACGTGAGAATGAAGCAAATAAGCCATTGTTACTGGGACAGAGATAGACCATCCAGGTGTTCCGCAGAGAGACAGGATAGTGCTGAATAATGCAAATGGCAGGAGAATTTGGCTGTGACAGTTCACTGTTCCTACAGGTTCGAATGTAAAGTGCGAAGGTAGTAAAATAGGTGGTTTGGTTAGAATTTCTAGCAGTACTTCCTAAACTCAGATGGATGGGGTTTTGTTTCTATGGTGCGGAGATGAGGGTTTGTGTTCTAGGGCTTCCTAAATTTTTCTTGTTTTCTGTTAACTCAAAGCACTAGGATTTCTTGTGTATACATTTTGAAATCCTATCTGTCACTGGAGAAATTCATGCTGCTAACAATGGGCAGCCATATGGGGTAACAGAAGGCGTTTTGCAAATCTAGAAACCAGATGTATGTGAGGTTTTTATCGGGAGAGAATTCTTTGTGCAGAGATGGAGAGAGAACCAGAGCGGTTCTGCCAGATGTATTTTGTCCTGCTGTTACAGAACACATAGTAGCACTCGGTATTTGATGGGATACAGGGGTCAGTACTGCAGAAACTGTTCTGGGTTGTCTTATCTTTTGGACAAAATCCCAGATCAACTGCCTTTGACGAGAAGGCAGGAGTTTTGTTGGTTTCAGATAAGCTAGAAACTTACTTGGTGCATAATGAGTTGTGACATCCGATGTTAGTTTGGTTCTTGCAGTCGGGTTATTTACACGCAGAATATATCTGTGAAAGGCACTGGGCATTAATAAAGCAGCAGATGACACAAGCAGCACAGCCAGCATCGTCTGATGATGCATTGGGCTGAGAATCGGGACGTGCAGGCTCCGGGTCTGCAGATACTGGCACCAGTGTGTAATTTTTCCGGCGCCGTGGCAGCACGTGCGTGCAGGAGAGCCGAGCGTGGGGCTGCAGAGCAGCGTCCTGCTGCTGGTTAGATCAGCCCAGCGCTGCTGGAGAGCAAATGGTATAGCAGGAGAATGAAGTCTAAGTGCCCAGTACCTCACTCTAGTTACAAACACATCTTTTATCAGGTAGTTATGCCTTTTCGAAGTTAAAAACAGTGAAATCTTCAAGATTTTTTTTTTTTCTGGAGGCAGAGAAACATTCAGGAGACCAAGGAACCAGTTACGTTCTTCACCTTTCAGAAGGGAGAAAGAAAATTCTCGTAATGGAATCACCAGGTTTGCTGCGTGGACTTCATTAGCAAAACCAGGTTCCTGGCTATCAGTTAGACAAATCTGCTCATTCTAGCAGGATCCCCTACAGTATTGCTTCTGTAATTGCAATGGAGGGGGATTTTTTGATTTTGATTTTTTAACATCAAGGTAAAAGAAGCTTAGATTTTAAAAATTGAATTTACAATTCAATGTCGTAGTTGAAGCAAACAGGAAATCTTTTGGGAAGGGATAGTGGCTTCTGCTTCTGTGTGAAATGTCTGCATGCATGATGCATGAAGGCCGTTACTCTACTCAAGTCTCTTGGAGACTCATTTCTCCAGAACAAGCTTTCAGACTTTTTTCCCATGGTCATATGTGTGTTTCCCAACCATCAGGGTCAAGGTATCTACTTATAAAGTCCTTAACAGAAAAAAAGTAAGTCCTTCAGGAAGAGGGGAGTTATATAACTGAATATCTATAATTAAACTGAGCTGTGACATCAATAATCATACTGCATGAAACGAGAGCTCAAACTGTAAACTTGGCAAGAAAAGTGTGGCTCAGGGGACCAGGTGGAATTCAGAACTTCTTCCCTCCCTGCATCTCTGGTTGAAACGTGGCTCAAGTCAGAAACAGCTAAAGGTTGTTTTTATCTCAGGGTTATTTGATGGATCTTTGGAAATAAATACTTTGTCCAAATCTCATTTTCCATTGACTTTGTGAGTCTCTGAATGAAATTACTGGTAGTCAGGTTTGCAAGCTGCTCAGTATGTCCCATACCAATTACCTCGTTTGCTGGCACTTTAAGCAGAAGGGTTACAAGGGCTGCCCCTCTCACCTGCAGAATTACTTGTACAACCACAGCTCACATGTGTTAAGATGTATTAAAACTTAATACATGGACCATTTCATGCTTGTTCCATGAATAAATGCTTCAGACTATGGACAGGCTGCAAACAAAGGTACAGCCCATCCCTGTGTTCACCAAACACCTGATTAATATTCCCATTCTCTGCATTTTGCAGAGTTGCAGTCTAAAAACCTGCATCCTGTGATGATAAGGGAAACACGTTCGTATCTGGGAATCCTGACAGTTGTGTGAATCACAGCTGGATCTCTTTGGTTTTGAGATCTCTTTATGATCCTAATCTTTAGTTAAACTCCTAAGAGGCAAAGGAGAACCAGCATGCAGGAAGAAGGCAGAAGAACAATAGTGTTTGGAAAGAAGTTAGTGAGGCAGGACAGGAGGACGTGGTTTTCTCCACTGTAGATGTACCTGCTGTAGCTGCAAACTTGCAGGAACATGTACAAAATGCACTGCACCAATGTCAAAATATCCCCAAATAATCAGACTCCCGATCTTATATTTCTTCACTTCCCGTGGTCTCCCTGCCAGAGAAGACGGGGAGGACAGATGGGTCTCGCAGCATGACATGGAGGTGATCAGATCTGCACTTTATTAGGCTGATTTGAGAAGTGAATTCTAGAGTAGACGTAGATGTAGACTGCTGGAGTAGCTCCAGATCACAACTTCTCTGTCATGGCAGGTGGACAAAGGTGATCTCTAAAGAAGAGAAACGAAATCTTGTAGTCACTCCAACTTTTCCCGTCGATGAAGTGGCACCAAACATAGTTTGGAAGGGACAGGAATAACGCAGGCTCTGCTCAAAATGCAGACACCTGGATATTGCAGTTTCAAAAGGTTCTAAGGAATTCTTGAGTGCCAAACATTTCATAATCCAGCCCATCTGCGGCGTATATGCAGACTTTGACTCACACAGAATAGACCCATATTGTGTGAAATATGAATGTGCAGGTGTCTTAATGAACCAAAATTCATAAGCCCAGCACTATTAACCTCAGGGGAAGGCGTGAGGCTGTGTCTTAACTCTGAACTAACAGAAAATTTAGAGTTGGTAAATAGTTCTTGTCTTCACAGTACGACTATTAAAGTTTTTTAAAAAACTAATAAATTAATCCCCGCATCCCAAAATCTGTGTTTGAAATCTTATCCCTTAAGCACAGAGAAAACAATGGAATGACTCAACAGAATATCATATAGGCAGACTCTTTTTCCCTAGGATTAGTATTTTAAAGGGAAACCAAATGGCCCCATATAGCCAAATGCAAAATTATTTTTCCAAGCCAGTGGTCTGAAAGTCTTACTCCCTCAACAGTATGCAGCTGTTGTTCTCCAAAACAACTACTACATGCTTTTTTCTTTTTTTAATCCCTTCTGCTAGAGGAGGAGATAAGTTCTTCATGAGGGAAGAAACAGTAGTCTTGCAATATTATTAGAATTATCTACGTCCTCCTTTAGTATATTCATTTATACTCCACAGTGAAGTAGAAGTACTTTTTGCACATTTAATTCAGCGAGGTGACTGAACATTTTGCTCAGGTTTCTGATGTTTTTGACAGCTGCATAAAAGAGAGACGAAATGAAGTTTGAAAAAAGCAGTCACAAACCATGGCTCTGTACGCCGCTCCCCGTCCCTGAGAACACGTTAGTGCTTCCACAAAGCTGTGTCACATGAACAGTGAAGCAGTTATTAACTGTGAAGAAAATTCTGAGTCTTACAGAGAACGGACTCTTAAATTGCTTATTATCAACAAGCAGCACGACAGAAATTAAGCTAATCATATTTTTTTTGACAAGGTGATTTTTAATTGACATTGTTCAAGCTCAGATCCCCAGAAGTAAAGCACTCCCTCAAAGGGGCTAAGTAAATTATTTAATAACCACTTATAATACAGTTAGTTAGCCCTTTTCAGTCTATTCACTTAACTTTTTTGCTGTGCTACTTTCCTTTTCATCCTGTTGCTGAATTCATGGTCGAGCAGGTACAGCCAGGCACGCGCCCGTGCGGCAGCAGCGTCGTGACAAGTGTCAGCAGTCCCGAGCAGCAGCATTTTCCCAGCTGGATTTTTGGGAGAGTCCTGCAAAACCTGGCACTGTCACTGCTCCACAGTCACTGTCCAGGCCTGACGAGGAGGCAGTGCTGGTTTTCTGTCCAGCAAAGTCACTCTTTGTCCAGAAGACCTGGAAGGGAAGAACGAAAAGTTTAGGGGACAGTTCTTGTCACAGCTCCCTGCCGCTTCGGCTCATGCTTAAGATGATGTGCCAGTGCTCCTGTTGCACTGCCTTGTCACTGTCTCTCTGTTCGAGAGCAAATTTTATCTCAAAATTGAATAAAACAGTTGAGAAAAACTTGCATGAGTACTCACCTTCTGAATTGGTAAGATGGAAAGACCTAGTAGTAGAAAAATCATTTTTATCTGTTTCATCCTGACAGTTCATTACTCCAACCCGTTATTCCTGTCTGTTAGTTTGGGGTATTTCCCCCACCCTTTGCCTGTTTGGGGTGAACAAACCAGCTGTGCAAATTTCTTAGATTAATTAATACTAGATTAAAAAATAGGCAGGAAAGGATCTGAACTTTCATGCAGCCTCATGTGTCCACTCCTGTGTGTCTGTGCTACAACTTTAAAAATCTATCAGATGCTTTTACGGACTGCACACCGCTGATGCTTAGTTGGATCTCTCCCTTGTAGATGTCAAGTCATTCAGGTATAAATCAAATTGCATCCACTTTAATTTCTGGCTTGTTTCTGTGGATGCCTTTTCCAAAGCCAAAGGAAATGAATGGAAATCTTCTTATTGATGCTGAAAGGTTCTGGCCCAGTCCCTGAAACATGCTCATCAATGCAGTCACTTTGTCTTGGCAATGATAAACCAAGAACTTATAGTACTCATATATCATACTATTAAAATCAACTTGTCACTTCATTTGCAGTAGGCCACTTGATCCCAGAAAGAAGCTCTGCTCTTTACTGGAATGAAGATAAAAAGGGTCTTTTTAGTCCTGCTTCTGATGCAGAAACTAAGAGGTTTGTGTCTCCCACGAGGACGCAGGAGATGGCTGGCTGAGTATTCCTGCGTATTCCTGGACTGAGCTGTTTTTCCACAGCAGCCAGTTCCTCATGATGCCAGTCAGGACATTCAACCAGTAGTGAGTTATAAGGGTGCAGGATCAGTGTGACTTTTGCCTCTCCTCTGCAGCAACACCTATTTCCAGATGAAAGCACTGGATAAGCTGAATTTCATCTGGATGACGGAATAAACCTGAATCATTTCTGGGTCCAAACATCAGAGGGTCAAGTTGCTAAAATCCTCCCCCAGCACCGAGAGCTGCGGCAGCTAATTGCTTCCATGGAGCCAGAGAAAATTCCCTCTGTCTTCACCATACTCAGCTACAGAAAATTGCTGCTCACCCGACTGCAAATGTCTGACAGGCAGTCAGACAGCACCTCGGGGACAGGAGGTTTTAAAGCACAGCGTAGCTGTGGATCAGTGGCATGTGCATGAGAAAATTCACAATGTGCTGACACTCCAGATCTCCTAGTAGCATCACGTAGTCCAGATAACGTCAAAGCCCCAAATAAAAGGTGTCCCCGGGGGATGAAAAAGTGGCTTTGGAGGAAGAGACTAAAATACTCCTGGATACAAACCTACCAGAGTACAGTAAGCAGGACCAAATTCGGAGGGCAGTAATGGATGTGCCACAAGTTCAACTCGACCCAAGAAGGTTTATGATCCACAAGGTCAAGTGCAGCAGGTACATTTTAAACAGAAGAGAAGATAAAACGTAAAGGCAAGTTCAAACTGCATTTGAATTCAGGCACAGAAGGACCCAACAGCTACAGAATTTCAGCAGGATTTGTGGGACCGCAGCCTTTAGACTGCTTTGGAAGCCTTATGAAGAAACAAGTCACTTAAGCAGATATCTGTGCATCGAGCGCGCTCAGCCCTGTTCAGCAGGGACACGTTGGGTGGCAGGAGATCTCAGAACACAACTGAAGGATGCAGCTACAGGAGGGTTTGAATTAGAAGCAGGACAATGGGACAACGCTATCACATGGGCGTTCTCTTTAAACCTTCCCAAGAGGTTTCCCTTCTGTCTTCCTTGCATCTATCCCAGCTCAGGGTGTGGCGTGCTCATTTTATGATCCCAGTCATGTAAGGTTGATAGGGAATTGACAAGTGGAAGATTAAAAAAGAAGATTAAAAATTACAGACCAAAAGCAGACATATCTCATGGTTGTCTATGCCTTGAATCGGAAAGCACAGTCAATATTTTTGATCTCGCAGGATCCTTGGGAAGAAGTTCTCTGGCCCTGTGCTCTAACTGAGCGGTGCCCTGTCCCCATCAAACAGCAGATCTCTGCCACCCCCACGGAAAGCACCAGGAACCCGTCCGCAGGCACCGCTCCTGCCGGGATTTCCGGTGCTAGTTGGGAGGAAGGATGCACGAGTGTTTTTAACCACAGCTTCGAGGTAAAATGCTGCTGCCAGTGAAATAAGTGGAGAAATGAGGGGGATTTTTTCCCAAGTATCTCTTTGTCTCTGTGTTTGCTCCTGCATATTATTGCTGCAATACAAGCACCTGGTGTGATCCCTGATCCTCACGTCAAACCCTCCTGGGAGGTTTTCCTTCAATACATGTTCTATTTAAATATGGAAACATACTTGATAGGAATTCACAGGAAGACATTTTAAACCGTTTGAAGATACTGGGGCTGACTGATTTATTCCCAGAAATAATGTCACACTAAGATTTTCTCTCCTTCATGAATACCACAGGAATTCACAAAGAATTAATCTCAACCTCTGATACGTGGCGTGATTTGAATAGCTCTGCCAAGAAAAGTGTTGTATATGCTTTATATAAAATTAGAAGTAATTTTAAGGATAATTTCATAATAGTCATTTAGTAACCACTAAAATTTGAGCCGAATTAAGGAAAGTTTGATCCTTTATGTGACACCGCTAGGAATTTGGATAAGGAATATTTTGCTACTGCAGTGGTCCTCCCTCTGACTTCAGGCTTACATTCTTGGGCTGTTGCTGGAGTGATTTGCAGGAACAAGAGTGGAAACACCTCCCTGGAGAGTCCCCCAGCAAAATCCCCTGAAGCAGAACGAGGCATCTCATCGCTGACAACGCAAAAAGAACTTGCTGCTCTCGGAATCCGCGCTCGGTGGCGATTCGCCATCTACAAGATGTAAACAGACACAAGGAAGATGATTTTATAGTGCCTTAGAATCCTGGGTAGCAAAGGCAATGCAACTGAAGCAGCACTTGCCCTCAGCAAATTCTGGGAATGGCCTCTGGCATTTTAAAAACAAGGCGATGAAGGAAAATGACCAGAAAAGCAAAATTCACTCAGTTTGCTGTCTGTGGGGGTATAGCATCGTTGCTTGAGGTATTAACAGCAGTCTGAAAAATTCTCGAGGATGATATAGATGGCACCATTGAAAGTCCCACCCTGTCTGCCCCAGTTAGCTGTCCTGTCCGTGCTCATGGCTGGAAACAATTGGGAAGGCAGAAGGGGTGACGCTCGTTTCCGCGGGACGGATTCCCAGTTAAAGCAGTCGGGTGCCACTGCGTTTGTACGTTGTATTCCACAGTCATGGGCCATGAGGGAAAGATGGACGGATCTGGTGTGCATTTGAACTTTCATGAATCACCAGAAATAAAAGTAGACTTAACAAAGAGAAATGCTGTGCAGCTCTGACAAAATTTCCCAGCCTATTCTTTTGTTCATTATTTTCATTTTCTGCCTGTTTTGCTTCCATAACTCATATTCTATCTTGCTCTTCATAATCAAGCTTCCTTCCTTCCCACTCCTGTTCCTTCCTAGACAACTCGCTCCCTTTTATCCTCCATCTTCTTTCATACACACAGCGACTTACAGCACAGAGTAATAGGGAAGTTTTCCTCAAAGACTTCAGAGAGTTTTTGCCTCTGACACCATTTTGTCTTCTTCTGCCTTTGTATTATCCAGAGAAGCTGTTTGCATCCTTTGACTGTAGCAATAGGAAGGCTTACTTTGCACCTTTCAAGAAAATGCCTAAATGTTTTCAAATAAAGTGCCTAAGCTTTGAGCATCTCGTAGTGATGGGGAGAAAACAATTTATATGGATGTTCCTGTTCCTGCACCCTGAACAGCTACCGAGGGTTGCAATTCCACACTCTGCATTTGGGGGAACAGGCAGCCTGAAGCAGAGCTCCTGTTCACTGATTACCCCACCGTATCCAACAGGAGGCCACAGGCAGGAATAGTGTATGAATATCTATCCACTCCTCTCCCTGCGGGAAAGTGCCCCTGGCTGGATGTCTGAGGGGGTGGCACAGACAGCACAAGAAAGAAAACCTTTATCAGCGGGTCTCCAGCCAACTGGTATTTCTGGTTTTGAGCAACTGCACCGAAGCTGCCAGAGCAACCTTTCTGTTTCAATTTTTCACACCCCACGTGTGCATTTTTTGTCTCGACGGAGTCCCACCTCCCCAGTCCTGCCATGCACAGGCTGCAAGTCCAGACCAGAGCGTTCTGGAAGTCTTCTCAAGCTTGAACTGAGTGAGAAGTGATGGGAACATGAAACAGCTCTGCCAACCCTTCCTTGGCCAGACTCAGACAGCTACCCACCCCTGTGCTGCTGCCCAGAGCAGCTGCTCGCTGGCAGCCCCGCTGCCCAAGGGCCCTGGGCAGCCCAGGGAGGCAGGTCCAGCACCTTCCAGTGCTCCCAGCCCACATCGGTGGCACCGGCCCTGCTCGGGCTCCAGCTCCAGCACAAACCAGCACAGAACACAAGCGGGAAATGCACAAGACCCAATGTTCAAACTACATCCCCTACGCGTTAAAAAGCAGCCTGAGAAATCATGTTCCTTCTATGCACACGTAGTTCATTCCCAGCACTTGTTCTTCCCTGGTGGTGTCCTTTGTGGTCAGGTGGCAGTACTGAACAATTCTGCTTTTTGAGTTCATTAACCCAAGAAAGTTTGGGGGTGTTGCATGATTTTGTGCATATAGAGTGAACAGTTCCAGGGGTTGTTTTCTGCTGCCACTCACAAGGTTACCAAATATATTCAGGTTTACTCAGATGCTCAGGTCTTTGTCGAGGCTGCAAACACTTATCTGGGATTTCCAGATGTCCCCAGTACCCTGAAAAAGTGTATCTAATCAGGCTGCATGTCACCTGGAAACCCCAGCCACCCTCGCTGTGTGTGCCAGCAGCTGTCTGGGCAGGGAAGAGGTGCTGAACAAAACTGCCATCGCTCATTTCTCCTTTATTTTCAAGGACCAAAAGAAAACAAAGGGCTTAATTCAACTCTGGAAGCCAAAACAGTCCATTGGCTTTAGGGGGACGCAGAGCTGGGATTAAAATGGAATTTTGAAACTGCCGTGGACCAGATGTTTTGTGTTATGGCTACAATAGCTTCTGCAGGATATTATCTGCAAAGTCCTTTTGGGATCTTGTGCAACGAGAGACGCTGCATAAACACTGATAGCAATTATCCAGCTATTGTGAACACATATAGATGTTTCAAAATTTTAGATGTCTCATGTTCAAATGTGATTTACACTTAAAAACAAGTGATTTTGCTTTGAGTACTGAGAAGTGCAGAACAACAGCTTAACTAAAAAGAGGACTTACAAAGTGTGAGTCCAAGGAAACAAAGCAGCTGGGGTGATCATTGAACTAATCCCTGCACATTTACCCCTGTGAGCATGAAAGGTTTACATAGCTCTGCCGAACATAATTGCTTGCAATGCTGTGAGTTTCTAAATAAAGTGGTGTCCCAAGATTGTCATCAAGTAATGAGGCTTTATTCGTAAATACTGCAGTCACCCTGGGTTTTCCTCATTAGTTCTAAAGCTTCAGATAGTTCAAAAATGTGTCAGCCAGCACTGAATGCACTTTTCAGAGTTGTAGGAACAGGCAAATCCCCTAAAATGTCATCTACAGCAGACTCAGTTCCATTAGAGTCCAATACCCTTCCCAGAAATCCAGCCTATTTTCATCCAGCTACTCAAGCCTATACCCCAAGGTCCTACTGCTTTCAGCGCCCCCGAAAAACTCCTCTGCCTCTCCTGGTACATGGAGCATGTCGAGTTGGAAGGGACCCATAAGGATGACCGAGTCCAGCTCCCTGCTCCTCACAGGACCACCTGACCCTGGCACTGAGCAGTCACCGCTCGCTGCCCTGCAGGAACGGGCTCTGTCCTTCTTATTCGCCCCCTTAATGTGCCGCGCATCAGTCGGAGCCTGTCCATGGAGACAGATGGGTCGTGTCGAGAGTTAATTATTAACAGATAAATTCAATAGAGGGCTTTAATAAAAGATAAGATTAACTCGGTTCAGATATTCCAAATGTAGATATCATCTCTACGTCTGGCTCTTGAAGCATCTCTTTCATGCCTATTGCTCTATATCTGAATAATCCATCATATCTTTGCTCCCGCAATCTTCCTCCTATTATCTGGACTTTAACTTTTTTAGAAAGTCATAGCTTTGGGGACACTAGTGCTTTGCTATATCCCTGCTTTTGCTCCTGTACGCTTCTCTGAGGAACAAGGATACTCCAAGTTGCAGCATCACAGTGGGATTCATGTGCCCTGAATTTACACCAGGAAAACTGCCACCACTGATTTCGGGGAGTAACGTCAGATCCCCTGCGAAGGGGAGCAGGGTGCACCGGGAGCTGCAGCCAGCTTCAGCCAAGAGCCAGTGGTACCATCACGGGCCGGGGCACAGAGGATGCTGAAGACAGAAAAAAGACCATCCATGTCCTGAAGAGCCCACTGTCTGACTGGGGGGTTCTAACACAGGGAAACTTCTTTTTGTCGTAAGAGCTAGATTTTGGTCCTGCTTATCTACATGTGATTACAGACAGCTTTCAGTTTGAATCCTTTAACCATTGCTTGTACCTATGAACAACTTTTCAAAACCAAATCAGTAGAGTCCACTAGTCAAAGCAAAAAATTGTAAACAGATCAGAAAGGTTTTATAGTCAGTGCTTTTTCCTTTTTTTTCCTGTAGTTACTCTTTTTATGCTGGAGAGTGTTAGCTTGTCCATTGCTGTACAGAGAAGCTAATTTTGTTTGCTGAGAGTATTGGCCACTTCTCTTCTTGACCTGCAAAATCACATGTTAAGAATATACAAATTAATACTTCTAATAAAAATAAAGTGACACAAAAATGTCAAAAACCATGTAATTAATTTGCAGTGAAAGGCTAAACAAGCCACAAATCGTGGAAAGGCTGATGGCACTTTACTTTTACAGGTGGCATATAAATGGTCTGAAGTAAATGTGTTTGCTTTTCGAAGAAGTACAGAAAAAAAGTTTCCAGTGTCAGTATCATCCTCCCTTCCTCCTTCCTTCCTTCCTTCCTTCCTTCCTTCCTTCCTTCCTTCCTTCCTTCCTTCCTTCCTTCCTTCCTTCCTTCCTTCCTTCCTTCCTTCCTTCCTTCCTTCCTTCCTTCCTTCCTTCCTTCCTTCCTTCCTTCCTTCCTCTCTCCCTCCCTTTAAATACTTCAAGCTCTAGATTTGTTCAGCAACTAGGAAAATACTTGTAAAGCCCATTTAATATTTACAGATATTTAGTGTCAGGAATAGCAACTTCCTTTTATGTTTCCCAGTGGACGCCTCATGCTTCATACTCTCCTGAGCCTGGCACAGCGAGTTACGTCGCTCTGGGAAGCTGAACGAAAACTGAACCATTTCTGAAGCTCCTGCATCTCCTCTTGGTCAGCTTTTCCAGTCGCATCGGAGTAAAGCGATAAAGAAGCAGAAGGTTTCCCTCCTGATGAACAGATGAGGTGTCAGATGTTCTTCTGATGGGCCATTGTGCTGAGAAGAAGAACTGGCAAGGGACTTTCATCCAGAAGTTACATCCTCATCCCCTCTGCTTTCCCTAACACGCTCACTGCAGCAGTGGCCACTCGTGCGAGCTCCTCCTGCTGCCCACCGCCTGGCACAGCTGATGCAGGGATGCTGGAGGGCACCCTGGCAAGTGGCACACAGGACACGTGGCAGGGCCAGTGCCAGCCCCAGTGGGGGCTCCCAGTGCCTGTACAGGGGTCCAGCTCTGCTGGCCACTGCCCTCAGAGACAGCCCAGAGCCACCTCCTTGCCCACAGGACGCTGACGACAGCACTGTGCTTTGCCGAGCAGTGGCGTCTCCCGGCTCCTGCTGGCTAACATCTGGTGTGGGAAGGAAAAGGAGTTTGTCCCCCCATTTGATGGCCACCTGCTCAGGGTGGCACAGCTGCCCGGACCTGCTGCCCCAGAGCGGTGCGAATCCCTGTGAAGCAGAGCTGCGATGGACGCTGCAGAGTTGGGGTGCTAGAAATTGATAACTTGCCCACTCCCACCCGTGGCAGCTGTAGGAGTTTCCATCCGTAGCTCTTGGGTGCTGTGTCACAACCTTCACCAGACACAACACACACGCTTTTTCAGGACTGCCTTACATCAGTGGAGCTTCAGCCGTATTCAAACCCATATGCTCTATTTCCTCCCTGTTCTCTTCAGAAATGCTTGGCTCCATCGAAAATGTGTTTTAGCAGAAGAACGTTTGATATCCCTCTGGCTCCACGGCCCCCGAGCCCATCGTTGCCCTTCCAGCTGCCTGTGGTCCCGCTGTCACTTCTCATCCGGTCATCCAGGCTCTGATGTGCTGTGCTCTGTAACGTAAGGAAAAAGCTTCTCACCCATGGTGCTGTGGATTTAGATACTCACTTTGGGGATCAAAAGATCGTTTTAGATGCTAATATCAGAGGACCTGCTGAATGGAAATGAGGACAAGGTTTGATCCCAAAGCTACGGCGCAGCAGCAGCAGCTGGGAATGCCCGTTCGCAGCGAGTGTCAGCAGTATAATGCCTCAGAAATGTCATTTATTGTGCTTAATGTTGGTTTTTGCTGCTTGTGTAAAGAGCTGTCTGACTCCAGCACATGCAGGAGGTGGGTAATAAGTAAAAATCCCCGATGTGAACCCACCAGAAGTGCGTTGACCCTTCCCATAGCCCTTCTGCTCGGGGCCGGCGGAGCGGAGTCACCCAGGCTGCTCCTGCAGCACTGGAACCGCAGGTCGCTGCTGGGCTTTGTCCCTACGGCTGCCACAACCTCGTTTTCCACGGTTGCTCCGACCAGTCGCAAAGCCGCGGTGTGTTACTGGCATCGCCCTCTCGTGTCCTCACATCGGGACGTGGACACGGCATCGCCGCGACGCTGAGCCCGGCTCCACGCGTTATCCCCACCAGCTCTGCCTCACCGGCCCCTCCGCTCCGGCCCCGGCCCCGCATGCCACGGGGCTCTTTGCTGATGGTCCTGCCTGGCAGAAGAGCTTCAACTTCCAGGGACAGCCGTAGTTGCAGGAGGTGTCACTGTCATCGCTCCTGGAGAAGAACTGTCGGTGTTACAGCGTAGGGGCAGCAGAAGATCTGTATCTGCTCCTGAAGCAGCCACAGATGCCGTTGTTCCGGGGACAATTGGTATTTTGGCCCCTTTTTCCCAGTTTCTGAAGTGTTGATGCCAGTGGGTGCTTCTGATGGAAAGATGGGTATAGGAGGGCTAGTCACTGGGAATGACAAAATGATCTCTGAGGGGAGGACAACACGGACAAGAAAAATAATATTAGAGAAACTATATAGGCAACAAGTTTGTATCAGGACAAGAAGTTTCTTGCGTGGTTATAATTTTCCTTTCCAAATAATTTATTTTTCACTACAAAATCCAACATTCCTTTAATTCCAGAGATGAATCTCTTTTAAAAACTCTAGAAATTTCTCTCAGTTGTCATCCAGTAATGTCACCGCTCCCGTGGATTCCCGGGATGCTCTGGTACGAGCCTTGGCAGTTCTCCAGCCTTCTCCATAGTCTTTGATTCTTTCAAAAATTAAGGCAACACGAGCTCCCACCCATTAAAAACGCAGTCTGTTAAAGAAAATAGTTATGTTTTTGTTCTCCATAACACAAACTGCTCCTTTGGGTTTCGTTTCATTTTGTTTTGTTTTTTACTTCAAAAGTAACATGTAATTAATCATGGATAAACATGAGTTGCTGACTTTTATCCAGGCACTTGATTTATTTTGTTGCTTCCTCAACAGCAAACAGTCTTTATACCTAATTATAGCAAAGGCTCATGCTATAAAATATGCAAAATAACTATATAAATCTGAAAAATTAATAAGTGCCCATTTTTGACATTGCCAACTTATGGCTTGAGCTAATTTCTGCTGAAGTCAGTGGACACTCAGCCCGCCCTGGGCTGAGCTCCCACCGCGAGACCCACCAGAGGGACGTCAGGTGCTAAAGCCATCCCAGAAGCATTCCTACAGGGAAAGGGGCAGTGGTGGCTGGAGCTGAAGGCCACCTTCGGGGCTGCTTTCGGAGAGGAAGTGCGATCCGTAACCCCTCATCACCCAGAGCCCGTGCAGAGAGTCCGATCTTAACGGGAGCTCTGCCTTTGTCTTCAAGGGACGTGGACTTCACCTGCAGGAGACAGTGGCAAGGGTTATATCGTTTAAATAAGACCTTTTATTTTCCAGTAGACACATAGCTTAGAGAAATCAGGCAAAGGCTCTGAGAAAAATAACCCCACTTTTCTATCTGGCATCCCTACAGAAGCATTAAACGCATTTGTTCTCAATAGACCGCTGAAAAACATCGTTGTCTAACATCTCCATGTTCTTGATCAAGGGTTTATTGATTCTGATTTTGGACTGAAAAAAGCCAAGAAGGTTCGATGCAGAAGTAGTGCCACTCATTAACTCACTGTTCATTTAACACAGAGAACTCAACATCTCTGACGGAATGGCTTAAAAAGTCAATGTAGGGAGATTTTTACGAGAAATTGTAGATAGAGATTAAAAGTATTTAAAAACAAGTGTGCTAAGAGACAACAGGTAACCTAGAATGTTATTGGGAAAACAGAGGCAGGGAAGGGTGCTCACCAGAGGCGTTAGAGAAATCGGTCTGTAGGAGAGGGGCACTGCCCGCTCGCGGAGCTGCCCAGCCCGGGGCATCCGCTGCTGCGGGAGGGAGCAGGTACCCTGAGCTGAACACAGCCATGGCACGGCGTGGGTCATGCGGGAGGAAAAGGAGATCTGCAGAAAGAAGTAATATTTCAGAAACCAGGAAAACTCAGGTTTATGCAAAGCCATGGAATTCTTCCACGGAAAGCCGGGGAAAGCAGGATCCTGCTGCGAGCAGGACGAGCGAGCAGCCGCTGCAGATGCAGAGACCTCTCAGCCCCCGTCTTTGCCTCTGGACTCCCATTCCTGGGGGTGGCAGGGAGGAGAGCCCCAGCCCCAGCTGGCATCTCCCATAGCCTACACACACCTCTCTCACCCAGAGAACAGAAGGATTTCTCGGCCCCTCGTTCCCTAGGTCTCCAGGCAGCTGCTCTCTGCCTGTTATGCCACTGAATTTAAACCAGTGATGGAGCAAGAGGTGAACCAGTGCCGCAGCCTGGAGCTCTCACATGTCCGACCCAGCGAACTGCGACTGTATTATAATTCAGATGGTGGAACTATAATGACAGTGGAGGAAAGACCTAAAAACTGACAGTTACCGGGCTGGACGTAGCTGTGATGCTGACGCAGCGGGCCATCCACCGCGGGGTCACCCTGGGCAGGACCCTGCAGTCCCACCAGCTTCCCTTTGCTCCCAGCCAGAAGTGGCTCCCTGAAATATTTGGCTAGCTGATTTCAGATTTGCTACGGGGAATTTTATATCCACTTCTCAGGAATATTTAGCAATTCACCTGGACATTTTTGTAAATCAATTTGAACCAAGTAGAGAATTTTTTCTTAAAA
The DNA here is from genome assembly GCF_009769465.1 of Tauraco erythrolophus. Lineage (NCBI taxonomy): Eukaryota > Metazoa > Chordata > Aves > Musophagiformes > Musophagidae > Tauraco > Tauraco erythrolophus. Next base: position 1,015,815 of record NC_141476.1, on the reverse strand, counting down.
TGTATTTTGAACTTGCAAATGCAAGTGTTCAAGCTGGAAGCCTGATTAGAAGAATTACAAGTAACGTGCCATTAATGTGTTCAACAAAAAGAAATTAATTCTGAAGATGAACTACAAATGAACTTCAGATCAAGAATTGTCTGCAGAAATTACTTTGTGATGAACTGAACAGTGAATACTGGCAACTCGTGACAAGAAAATGAGGCAAAATTTATTGAATAAATTATTTGTGGTTTTGCTGTAGTGGTGGTCGCGAGATTGTCGGGCTGAGCCTGCCGTTAGGACTGGTGCTCTTGCTGCAGGAATAAACCCTTTGTCTTCATTTCGTGGACCTGACTTTTTCAGCGATGACTGGTTTATTTTTCAAGACGGTAAGAAATGGACAGTGATGGATGAAGGAAAAAAGAGCAACATCAGGTTAAAAATAGCTAGCAGAAGTGAAGATTATTAACAAAAAAATATGAGATGCAGCAGTGGGGAGTTTATGACCTCAGAGGAGTGCCATGCTCACGGCACCCAGCGCCAGCCCTCCCAGCCCTGCGGTTCTCCTGGCTGCCCGAGCCCATGCGGTGCCCGTGGGTCTCAGCTCATGCCCGTTCCTCATTCAAAGACGTCACGTGGCAGCGAGTCTACGTCTTCACGGCTCTGCTACATGAGTAGGTAAGGAATTTTTCATCGAAATGGTCAAAAACTAAGACAACATGTGTGCATTGCTCCACTACAGAAGGGATCCAGTACCAAAGCGGTGATCTCTGGTGGCTTCCGACCTGCTGTTCTCCGTGCACCTTGCTGGGACATCACCGGCAAGATGCAAACACACGTCCTGTTCAGCAGTACACGTTAGTGCACTTCTGTTCTCTTTCATTATTAAAACAACAATATTTGCCATGAAGACAAAATCAAGCTCCTGAGCCCACCCTGCTGCCCCACATCGGTGAGTTTTCCGTGGGAGGAAGCGTGGCATCCGGGCCTCTGTGGTGGGCTGTTGGCACAGACACCTCAGGTTGCCTCATGGCAGGTGCAGGAGCACAGGAAGGGTCAAAACGGGTATGAACTGTCTACGCTTAAGAGGAAAATTTTATTTACAGTTTTAACGGCTTCAGCGTTTCCCTGCATTTCTTGCAGGACTCCCTAGGTGGCAGACGCTGCCTTACTTAATGAGTTAGGTGTCAATCAATGCTTTCTTAATATTTGCGTGTGTGCTCCTTGAGTCTCATTTACACCTACAGGCTGAGTATGAGCACAGGGCTAGAGTCTGTCATCTAACCCCCAGCGGAGCACATCGCCATCTGATACACCTTCTCCCCTTGACGGGACTCCTTGCAGGAAGGGGGATGCCCCAAGCCAGGGCACGGGTAGCAGAGCCAGGTCCATGGATGGTGTCCGAGCCCACGGGCTCTCTGGGACACTGCTGAGCCTGGGTGCTCGTGTTCTGCCACTGAAAGATTTCCTGACCGTAGGGCTATCGCCACGTTTGCACTTCTGTTTCTGGGGAATTCATCAAGATGTCCTTTCGTTTATCCAGAGAAGAAACTGTTGTTCAATACGGGAAACGGTGAATAATAGATAAAGTTAGCAAGGACCCTGCTTTACCCAGGGGAGTTGTCCAATCTACAAGTAGTCTCGTGGATTTCAGCAAGGTGCAATTTGCATATGAGCATTAGTCCAGTTTCTGTTTTCTCAAGATTTATAGAAAACCAGAACTTTGGAAATACTGAAACAAACCTGATAAATGGCTCTTATCAGACTTGTGACCAAACCGCAGAAAACGTTACCACAGTTTGTACTAAAAGTTCACTTTTTTGACAGTCTCAGCAGCATTATTCAGGAGTGAATGGACTGAAGTCCCACAGCTGGACTCACGGATTCACCGTCAGTGCCTTCCAGCGACGGAGGAGCACAGGGGCGTGCGTAGCAGTGCTGGGACTTTTTCTGAATCAGTTGGAATCAACTTCTTTTACTGAAGACTATCTCCTCATACTGCCTCTTTTCATACAGCATCACCCAGACATAGCTGTGACCTTCACAGATGTCACATCAGCAAAGAAAAAGGTTCAGTTAAAAAAGTGAATGTAGTAGTTTCAGATCTGGAGTGAATCAGTGCAGCTTCAGTAGAGTCAGCAGAGAGACGCTGGTTTACTGACACTGAGGAGCTTGTCCAATGATTACAAATAGTTTCAGTGAATTGTAACCGCTGCGCTAGTTCAGGGATCTGGTGATTATACAAGAAAAATCGTGTGATTCATTGGAATATATGAGCTTTCCCAGGACATGGAAGTGCAGTGCCTGGAAATGGGCAATAGAACTAAAATACATTTTTTTATTTTTATTAAAGCAGCACAAGGCAACGTGTATTGGACACTGCGCGACTAAATGCACTCATTTGCACCAGTGACAAATAAACACCTACCTTGTTCCATGCCCTCTGAAATTTCATAATCTATAGCAACTTACCTTTCTGTACCTCAGTCAAGGGCAGCCAGGCTTCCTGCGGGGCTCTGCTTGGATCCGAAATCCGTGGCCCCTGTCTGGGATGAGCCCCCAGCCCCTTCCAGCAGCTCAGCGCCGCGGGCTGTGGGAGTGGGGGCTGAGGGCTGCGCTCGGGCACGTTAATGGGCAGGGGAGATCGTCACCAGCACTTAGACAACAGGGAAATCCGGAATGGCCAAGAACATTTGTTTTTTCAACCTTCCCACTTTTCCCAAAAAAGAATCCCAGCCTGTGTTTATCTGAGCACAAATCGAAACCGGGCTTTGCGAACGAGCGAATCCCAAACAAGCCTCAGTTCATGTGTGGCCATCTCGTGCTGTTCTGATGACAACCTGTGCTTTGGCTTCGAGGGATCCAAACCTGGCTGCTCTTCTCCTCTCAGCCTGTAAAATACTTGAAAAATAATCACTTAATACATAGTTTATGGACTGTCTTTGTATTTCCTATCTCTGAGTTTACTTAGCACTAAGACTACCAAAATAAAATCATCCATTCTGCTTGAGATTTTTATTAGCTCCTAATGTAGGAGCTGGCAAAAGGGATGGTTGATGAGTTGAAGCAGTGGGGTGAGGCTCGGCACGTCTCACAGCAGCGAGAACTCCCAGGAGCGGTTCCTGAGCACCGCGAGTGCTCTTCTCCGTTGGGTCTTGGACCGGACACCACGGATGATGCCGGTGTATGGAAGGAGTTATCAGCAGGTCACCTGGGCAGATGACTTGGACTCCGTGTTCCCGTGTGCCACCAGCCTTTTGGGTTTCTTGCTTTTTCTTTTCTTTTTAACCAACTTGTTTTTCCTTACCTTGATCAAGACTTTTAAACCTTATGCAACCCTACATGCAATCTGTCTAATTAAGATCAGCAGCACACTTTGAAATCCTCAGATAAAAAGCACTCTATAAATGCAACAAATTAAATTTCCAAGAGGAGTTAGGCAAGACAAGAAAAGTTCCAATCCCCATATTTGCATTTTAAGGAAATTTGAAGAATCTAGGTCCTATGTATAATCTAGAATATTTTTAGGTCTAGGCATCTAGGTCAAGGCCAGGTTGGATGAGGCTTTGAGCAATCTCGTGTAGTGGAAGGTGTCCCTGCCCATGGCAGGGGGGTTGGAACTAGATGATCTTTGAGGTCCCTTCCAACCCAAACCATTCGATGATTCTGCGATTTCACTTTTAATATTCAGGTGAAAACAATACTCCATGTATCCTTTACATTTGAGGCATTTTGTCTCCATTTTTTGACCTCAGCTTTACAAGTCTGTTTTGTGATTTAGGTAATTAGGTGGTATCTGGGTGTGTATCCACATGTGTTCATGCTTTTATGTCTAGTTTGACTTCAGAAATAAAGAGAGAGTTTACAATGCTGCAAACACTTCCACATACACTTAAACAGACGTAATTAATGCCATGGAGATTACTGAAGGAAAAAAAAATGCATCCCTGAAGACGATGGGGGCCATTCACGGACATTACCAAAGCAAGATTAGATAGAGATGTTTGTCATACAAGCGGTCAGCTGAGAAATTCCCAAGTAAGTAACTCAGAGCAAAACTTGCTGTTTTTTCCAGTCTCCGTTTTGTTTCCAGTACAGGTTTGTTTATGGGATTTTTTCAGAGTCCCCTGGAATACTCAGAGACAGGGTGTAGATGAAATGGAATTAAATAAACACAAGTCCCTGCGATTCTCGTGTCAAAACCCTTTTGGGGTGGGACCCTGAATCTCGGAAGCCCCAACAGACACACGTGCCAGGGTCCTCCGAGCGGCTGCCTGCGCCCTGTACCGCCTGCTGCCTGCGGACCAGTCCACCAGTACCGCAGTGATTTATCTACTGGAGAGGCGAGGTTCTCGCCGGATTGCAGAATGCATCTGGACCAGCCTAATGAGCACATTCTTCACCATCAGAGAGGCTGTGGAGGGTTTGCAAATATTTTGGGCATGATTCACAGAGCCAAAAGGTCTTGTTTACTGATATGCTATTTATACCTAGCTCAATTAAACCTCTTTGGAAAAAAAAATATAAAATCAAGGATGCCAATGCTGGCAGTGCTGTTGGAAGTGAGTATCTCCTCATTAAAAAGGTTAGAGAAACACCATTAATAATTTTGATAGATTCTTTCAGGCATATTTATGCCCTAGTCTTTGTCCATCGCTCTGTATGGTGCGATTCTGGCGGCAGACGAGATCAGGTGTCCCAGTGACAGTCAGTCTCTGGTCCCACATCCCTGGGACGAGCTGTGCCCCTCTCAGCCTGACCTTCCCCCTGCCAGGAGGTGAGCTGCAGCAGCGCCCAATCCATGGTGCACTGGCCCAGGGGGCTACCACGGGGGCTCTGGGGCAACCACCCCGAGGCAGGGACTGAGCTGGACAGTCTCCTGAAACCAAAGACCTGCAGCTCCCTCCTGGGAGCAATACTCTCACGTCAAGGTGTCTCCTGAGCAGAAATGTTTCTGCTCGGTCTGGCACCTTATTAGCACCCAGTAGAAAAATAATTGCTGATGCTCGGTGCTGGGTGGCTGCAAAGCCTCCGGGGACGGGGACGGAGAAGAGGGCGGTGAGAGCTGCGGGGCACACGGCAAAGGTGGGAGGAGGGAACACGGAGGGAGGTGCGGGAAGCCAGTGGCTGCGCTGAGGTCACGTCGGAGCCTGCAGGTCCTGGCTTCATAAGCTGGAAAAGAGGCAAATGGCCAGAAGGTCCCGTTCCTTGTCTTAGTCACAGGCTTCGAGAGAGAGATGCCTATTTAAAGGAGAACCCTAAAGAATAATTCACTCTGTTTGAATCTCCTTTTCTTGAAAATCCAGGTCTTTCAAACCCAATGGATAAAGAAATCAAAGCTCTACACCCAAAGTTCAATGCAGTGCCAAGTGCTGCCTCCTGGAGCCTCCACAGTGGAATTAAACACCTCGCCCTGAAATTCATGTGAACCGGTGTCGGCTCTTTCTGGCACATGGACCAGGCAGAGCTTCTGAGGGTGGGTGTCTCCTGGCACAGGGCAGCCATGCCTCGGGCAACCCCTGGATGGAGCGAAAGAAGCCCGTGAGAGACGTTTGGGGGCACCAAGCACTTGGGAGCACACACGTAAAATATCAAGACGTAAATTAGCAGTGGGAATTAAGCACAACAGCCTTTATATAACACTTTGAAATGATGCACCCATCAAATAATAAAGGTTTTGTTCCCTTAATACACTTAATAAATTTCAAACCATCATACCTTGAAAAAAATGCGCTTTGGTCAAGTGGAAAGCAGACTAATGTGGATTTAGAAGGAGGTTGGGAGTGCAACAAATTATAAATGCTTTCTACTTTATCAGCATTACGGAGTACTATTAATTTTAAAAATAGCTTTTAAAAACATACATGGCATACCATAATGGAGATGGCTGTGTTTCAGTACATCATCCTGATGACTCTTTCCACAGCAATGAGTTATGCAGACGGATGTGCCAAGCTCTGTGTTGCAAATATGGTATGTACCGTGCTGCAGCTGAAAGTTAAAAAAAGCAGTTTTGCCTTTTGATTCAGGATTGTGCTCTGCTGGGACTTCCGAGTGCGAGCGCTTGCGGTCGAGGTCTGCACGCACCGAAGGCCGGGATGCTCCCAAGGAAGCACCATCCCTGCAAGATTTCCAGCGTTCATTATCCCCGTAGAGAGTTGGAACCAGACCACTCATACATGTTTTGAATGATTAAAAGTGAAGATGTTAATGGAAAATGCTAATGTAACCGAGTAGTGTCTATAAAAGCTTTCAGTGCTAATTGGCATGAGCGTCCTTAGAACAGCGCGTTACGTCCATCTAAATGATGAAGGAGGTAGTCACCATAGCAAGGACTGTTTTTATTGACTGCTTAAAGGAAAGAGACACATAAAACCATAACTGAGGCCAGGAAATGAATTAGAAAAATCCCTGGGTAGCTCTAACTTACACTCGAGCTTGCTTGCCTTTTTTTTTTTTTTTTTTTTTTCCCTTAGACTGCACAGTTCTCTGCTTCTCATAAAACAGCAATTACCAACTCAACAGAAGTCTGTGACCCGTTTTGGCAGCACTTGGAGGCTCAGCTAAAACTCTGCCTTCTCGCACGCTGGGAAGGCCCCACAGCCCCCAGACCCAATGCCCCTAGATCCGATGCCCCCAGACCCGATGCCCCCCGACCCGATGCCCTCAGATCCGATGCCTCCAGATCCGATGCCCCCAGACCCAATGCCCCCAAGCATTCTGCTCAGCCTTCAACATGCCCCTGCCAGCAGCAGCCACCGTTCCCTTCCAACACCTCAGGGTTCAGTTGACTAAGAGTCAAATAAATATCAGATGCACAATCATCTCTCCTTGTAATGCTTATATAGCACTCTGTTTCCTCTGTTGTTGATGTGATTCTACAGATAAATAATTTTCCTGGAACCGTGCTGTATGAAATCTATATAATGACAGGTACAAGGAAATTCCCTTGCCCAGAGTGACTTCTACACACTGCTATGCAGGTGGGAGCCGTAAATCTGCTTTGTCTGCGGCCAATAGCCACATTCCAAAATCATGTTTTGAATGCGTGTGTGTGTGTCAGACCGCGACGGATGGATACACACACAACAGTCACAACCAACCATGGCCAGCAATTAACTTTCCCAAATTTTCCTGGTACCTCATATGTAAGTTTAATATCCAACAGCACCTTCTCCAGGTTATAACTCAGTCCATCATGTGATGCTTCCATAAAAACAGCTTTAGAGTCCCTAGTCCCTAACAAAACTGGATGATCTCTAAGGTCTTTTCCAACCTAGAAATCTATGAAAACCACCAAGGACACACGATACACTCGCCGACTACAAACGCATTCAGCAGGTTCACGTTTGCTGGGATGGTTGGCCGCCCTCACTTCACGCCGGGCCGTGTGTCGTGTCCGTGCTGTGCCAGCTATATAGTGGGTCAGAAGTTGTCTGGCATCTGGCATCAGTGGAAAAACGTGAGTCAACATCAGCATCAACTTGGCTTGCCGGCTGGGACACCAGCAGTTTACCTGGGTGTCCATCCTTGCTGCACATCAAATCTACGTGTTGGGTCCTACAAAAGGACACAGGCTTGGTACTGGTGGTGGGGAGGTGCTGCCTGAAGAGCAGAGCAAGTCTGTTTGTGTAGGACCCAGATACGCCGCAAGCTGTGGCATCATTCTCTCGTTTTTCCTGGTTTTTCCTGTTATATTAGGATCAACCGCTATTATCCGCGGGTATTTCGGCTCCGTTCATGATGCGTGCACAGAAAAACGTTCTGCACCATCATTCTGAGAGCCAGCTATCTAGCAGAACTGAAACATGATCATTTCTGCTTCAAGCAAATGAGAAGAGACTTTCTGTTTTGCACATCACCGAGTTCTACGTTCTGACATAGTTTATTTTACTGAGCCCACATTATAGAATTAAAATATGAATATATTGTTGTTATTTAGACAGCAGCTGGAGTACATCTCTCATTTATATGAATTTCCCAGGAGGGAGATGTTTCAAACACTCCATCAGAGAACAGAAATAACTTTATCTTTTAAAATCCTGAGACATCCTCTGCTTTACTCCTAGTTGCAGGTTTCAGTGCTGCATCCCTCAGAAATTGCCAGCAACGTGCTCAGCACGTCAGTTGTCCCACGTCCCCTGTTCAGCACCTCTGCCCGTGTCTCCAGTTTCCCCCATTGAGCCCTCCTGCTGTGCTGTGGTTCTGGGCCATTTTTCCGACCCCTTCCCAGTGCTCTGGGGGTGGAGGAGGGCGGGTGTCTAGGGGTGAGGGCACAGACTGGTTCGAGTGGGTTTGTTGGGAAAAGCTCTGCTGTGAGAGCCCCAGAGGTGATCAACAGAGATCTCGAAAAGGAGTTTACGTTTCCCAGAATACGTGAAGCTGTCAGGCTGTCCCAGCCAGCCGCGTTCCCCGGCTTCCAGCAGCGCTGCAGCGAGCGCGGGTGCTCTGGCCACAGAGGGATAATGGCCCGAGATGCCTCAGAGACAACCTAGATGGAGGGAAACGAGCATCTCGAGGGGAGGTCATGGTTTCACAGGGTCCCCACACCTTGACTGGGGACTGGAAAATCTCCATCTGCTCTCCCCTCCTGCCGCCTGCTGAGTTTACGTGTCCCTTGCTACGAGAGCAGGGAGCGTCCGGCCCCGGTGCTTGTCCGGCCCCGCGGCGGTTGACCAAACTTGACCAAAAACACGAGGGCTCCTGTTGGGAAGTGTCATTTTCAGATGTGCCTCTCTGCCACCCTGGCTCTTGGGCAGAGATGTGCTTTAATGACCCCTCCATCCCGATGCTGATGCAGACCGCGGGCTCCTCGAAGCAGCCCTGAGCCAAACAGGGCATATTTTCCAGTGACAGGTGGCAAGAGTTACAGCCCCTTAAATCAAATTAGCAGACAGCATCTGAGTGGGAGCCTCTGCGAGACGAACGAGCTGGCAGTTTTTAAAGAGTAACAACGAGGTAATAAACAAGATTAACACAAAACTAATGGAGGAATGAAGATAAATACCCGGAATATCCATGTAATGTCAGAGGGGGTTGCATGCCAGACTTCTGGCAACATGTTGGAGACAGGAGTAGGTAACTCGTACCTACTAAATCACGGACATAAATCCTACACTGTGCTAACAGAGCGTGAATGATCTGCTCTGAAATGAATGGGAAAAAGAAAGGGAATTCACTGTTCGTGATAAAAAGAGCTGCTCACCTAAGCTGCTGCTCTTTACTCGCCCCAGGTTTGGGAAGGCACTTCAGCTGCCCGGTGATGCAGATGGGCATGCACATGGCATTCAGTCCCCCGGCTTCATACAGATGGCCCCTGAAGAAGTTCATATGCTCAAGGTGCCACAAAAACAGCTCCTACAGCCATTGTTTTGAAAAAAAGAGGAAATTTATACTGGCAAATTGATCCCAAATTACACACCAAGACCAAAAGGAGGTGGAAACGTCCCGTTCCTTCCCTCCCAGCCAGAGCAGATGCTTTTGAAAGCCCAGGCAGCCCACATCAACCCCAAACCTGTGTCAGGGGTTTACAAAGAGATGTCAGTGCGCCAGATCTCCAGGTGTGGTCTGAAGTCTTAGTCGTTTTTGGTTAAACGTTAACTTAACAAAGGAGTTTGTTGATTAATAGGTAGACTTATCGTTGACAGAAGTCCAAAGGCCTCTCCCAAGGAAAAGATGGTTTCGTGGCCACAGCAAAAGAGAGAAGCTTTGCAGCTCTGACGCAGAATTTCCCTGTTACTGTAAGCAGGTCTTGTGAAGTTCCTTGTCCTTCAGATTTATTTGGACAAAACCTGGGTAAGGTAAGGGATAGTAGCTTTTATTGTGTGACCTGATACACTTGGAGTAAGGAGCCAAGCCTCTGGACTGACAGACTTCATCCCATCCCAGCTTCGTCCATTCCATAGCTTCCAACTGTATTGGTGAGTCCAGAGAGGTTCACTTCCTCTCTACAGACCGTCCTTCTGTCCGTCCACAGACCATGAAAGGGTAACGAGTGGGTCATTTGCCTCCTCCTCTGGAGCTGCTGAGCGTGACTGTGCAAACACGTGGCTCCAGCCCGGCGCCTGCCCAGGGCGCTGCCGTTGGTGCCCACACCTGAGGACAATAAAAGAGGAGGCACTAGCGGGGCTCAAAGGGCTGTGAAGCGGAGCAGAGCCTGCGGCACGGTGCTCTGAGCTCTGCCCGACACCTGGAGAGCTGCCAGAGCTCCCACCGCCGGCACAAAGGTGGTGGTTGGCCACGCGAGAGCAGAGCCGGGCACGGTGCCACCGCGCAGAGCCAGCCCAGCCCAGGGGCTCGCAGAAGCCCCGCTGCCAGGCAGGGCTGGTCGCATGGAGCCGGGCTCGCCTTCCAGGCGGGTGCGCTGACACTGGGATCGAAACCCTTCAGTGATGTCTGGTGCCCTTACGACCACTGGAGCAAATAATGGAAACTATTACAGTTGTGATTTCGCCACTGCTTGGAAACAGCCCGTTTGGGACAGAGATGCCTTTCATTCTTCAGTGGTGCGTGGCTTCAGCTTGCAAGAATGTTTGATAAACTGTAGCTAAACTATAGGGAAATAAATACTTTTTTTTAAATCCGTCATTGTTTTCTGAACTTGTGAGCGACCCGTTTAGCTGGATGGATTTAGAAAGGCCCTACAGTGTTTTTCTGCTGAAATACCAAATGATAAACACCATTTTTCTTGTGTCCCTGCAGAAACAAGACAGCCTAGGGTAACATAAAATTTTCTTTTACTTCCTTCCAACAATGGCACGTTTCTTCTGTTAGAGGCTGATTAATATTTATTACTACAGTAAATGGCAACTTAAATGTATGCTAGCAGTTCTGCAGTATGTCATTAATTTGAGCAAACAGGACACCTACTATCAAACTACAACGGGTCCTTCTGCAATGAATAATGGCAGTGTAAGGGTAACCTTTTAAAAGGAATTACTGAAGCATCGTGATACTGATTTAAATGGCACCACGTTGCCATGCAGGAGCAGATCATTCCAGCCCGTACGTAGGACTACACGGGCAATCGATAAGTGAGGCACCAGCGGTTCTGCACTGCAAGTGGCAATAAAAAAGGAAGAAAGTGGGAGAACAGTCATGACCTGAACGTGAAAATGAGTGTTCTCCTCATAGAAGATACTGCGAGAAGTCCTTCCTCCTGTCCCCATCCCAGAGGGGCAGGGATGCGTTGGGCAGGGTTGGTGGGCGTTACTGCATGTTTGGTAGAAGGCTACTCCTAAATTCTTCCAAAAGAGGGCTTGAAGTTGGAGCTGGGAGAGAGACTTTTGGAGCTGTTTTTCAATTGAGAAGACACTTTGCAGAGGAAAGATCTCTGGTTTTAAGTGGTTTTGGTTTTGAGACTCCTGAGCTGTTTTCAGATGTGCCTTTTGGAAAGTTAAAAGAGGACTCGTAGTGTCAAACCAAAAAACTATTTAATCCATAAAACGACATACCAGACTCTAAAGCGTAGCATTAGACAAGGTTAGTTCTACTTTGCTAACAGTTTTTTAACTGCAATGATCTGCAAAATTACTGTTGTTACTTTTGTATTCTTGCATTTCTAAGATTCTTCCCTCTGGTAGTAAAGGTCGAAATGCCGTAACACTTCAGTCTTCAAAGACAGGCACCTCGACCAGGCTGACACAGGCACACACAGAGAGGGTGACACGGATGCTTGATGCAGAACCAAAACAGGAGGCCACCATGCTATTTACATGTACTTGCTATGCATGGTAAGGAACCAGGGTTGCTGCATCAGAAGGTCTCTGCCATGTGCAGGCGAAAAGATTTACAGCCCTGACCCAAACCGCTCCTGCTCCATGATGGCATCGCGGTGGCTCAGGGACCACAGCTGGTTCCCATGGCCATGATCTCTAACGGCTGGTCTTTGCTGCCCTACCACCCTCATCATCTCCGCTGCCTTTCCGACCGCAGGACCGGCCAGTGCCCTCCGGATCCGTCTGCTGACCTTTTACAGCCACACACGTCAGCTAAACACAGCCCTTCACCCTGGGACGTCCTTTCTGGGACACTTCTCAGTTTCCTTGTGTACGCCCACGGCTTTCTCAAGAGCTTTTGCCTCATCCAGATTCAATTTCTTCCCTTCCCAGATCTGTCTTCCTACCAGGTGGGATAGACCCACTCCATCCTCAGCAGCGTTAACAAAGGATGCCAACCGGGCAATGGAGACGTGACATGGCCGCCCTGTAACGCCCTCAGCTCTCAGCCCTGGGTGAAGGCAATGCCAACCACGGAGCTTTGCCCACCACAGTGCTGGTCCCACGGGAGCCCGGCGGCGGGTCCGGCAGCCCCTGAGCAGCAGAGAGTGGCAGCCCGCTGCGACCCCCACCAACGGCCGGACCCCCGGGCAGCGTGGAGCCTGCCAGGAGCCCGTTGTGCCACGCAGCCACTTCCCAACGGGTCTGTCTGCATGGGAACAACTTCCTCTGAGCAGAGTGGCCAAGGCAAAAGTAAAAAAAGTCCTCGATTCAAAATAAAAGGGCAAAATGGATGATTCAGTCTCTTCGTAAACGCTCTATGTCGTTTCTGACTTCATAGATAGGCTTACAGCATTCAGAGACTCAGGCTGATACATGATTTCAAGAGCTTTACTCACTACAAATAATCTTTTGATGATGAAACTGGCTGCGTAAAGCTTTGGAAGAAAGACCTCGCACGAATATAGCCAAATTAGGAAAGCCATATCGTAACAGCTGTGTTCATGACCACATGTATTGCTGTTTTATTTTTTAATCTACATTACTGGATCTATTTTTGACTACAAACTAGATGACTCACTTGATCACGACCAGTGAAAAAAAAACATAGTATGTTGCCACAAAATATTTCTTAGAGTTGATGCAGTATTTTTTTTCCTTTCCACTGCAAACGTATCTCTCTTTGTAACCAGCCATGGGCAAAATTGGCACATACAGGAATTTGGATTGTTTTACTCAATAATCAATAGAAAAGGAGCTGCCTGGATTTAATTGTCTTTTGTCTGCCTTTCTGATTAGTTTCTTCCCTTTATTTTTCTGTCTTTTTCCTTTGATTGTGTTGTTCTGATTGAGACGAAAACTTCTTCCAAAATATTTCAACCAAATCTGTAGTTTTACTACTACGTTCATGGAAGAGGGGCAAAAACTTAACCAAAATCAGCTGCGGGGCAGTATTTTCTACTTCATTTATCCCTTTATGTTTGCACAAAAGAGAAAAATTGAAAATTAGCCAAGAATGTAATACCACAAATTCTCTCAGTAGAAAACACAGCATAGTTTGCAGTAATCCCTTTGACCGTAGCCCTGGCTGCTTGATCTGCAGCGCACAAACTCTGCTCGCCAAGAGGCAAAAGCCTCCACCAGCTCAGGCAGACCCTGATCGCTGCGGGGCTCCGCACCGGCACGTCGGGCTGTGCTGTCTGGGACTTCGATGAGTCCGTGGCATCATAAAGATGTACAGTTGTTGGCCATTTCTGTTGTCTCTGGGCCAAATTTTTACTTACATCAGTCAAAGAGCAAGTCGAGCAGCTCCTTTGTGCCACAGCGGGGATGGCAGGTGGGTAGTGGTGAAGGAGGGGACAGGGATGCTCCAGCCCATCGAGCTGATCTGGTAAATCATCAGCCAGTGGCAACGACCCCCGGGGCTCGTCTTAACTTGCACGCCGAGGGGAGCATCGGTGGGAGTGTGGGGGCTCGGGATGGGGCAGGGAGGACGTGGCTTCGTTCTCCAGGTTCAAAATGCAGAAGGGCTGGGAAGCAGCTTGCTCCATCCTTCAAAGCCACGCTGAAACAATACGAGGGGCAGGAACAGAAATGAGGAATAAAGCTGTGAACTGAACTGGGTTGGACTTTGCAAAATCCATCTTAGAAAGTACAGATTCCGACCTGAGAAATGGGTGTTGCTTAAGATGCTTTACATCACAGAGGATGAAGCACTGGGAGAGATGGCCCTCGCAGACAGCCCAACGCCTCTTTTCCTCCCCTGTCCTCAGTGACTCCAGCAAACTCCTGACCTTGCAGAACAATAAAGACGAACTCAAAGGAGAGGGGAAGTCTGGCTTCACCTTCAGCATCTTGTCCCAAGCAGTGAGGAGCTCTGCTTGGTTCAGGAACGATCACAAATGCCAATCTCTGACTGCCAGTACACCAGCCAGCAGCTATTTTCTACCCGTGGCACAGGCTCCCACCTTCAGAGCTCCGCTGACCTCCGAGTGCACTTCAGGAAGCAACAGACTGGTGACACCTCTGCGGGGGGGAGAGTTCTGTCCCAGTAAAAGCTGCTGGTGAATCAACAGGAAGCCGAAATCTCTGTTTCTCATAATTGAGCATCTTTCCCCTTTGCGATTTATGGGGAGTGACTACTGCCGAGATGTAGCTGTGTTTAGTCATGGGATGACTTGGTCTCTTCCTCGCAAAGAGCTAAGTATAGCACAGACTCATTATTCAGAGGCCGTCGGCGATAACCGGCGCTGGCATCCTTCCCGAGGCACGGTCGGAGCGGCCGGGTCCTGCTCGGAGCTGGCTTTCTCCTCACCCCCAGTGCCCTGCCCTCCGTCGCAGCCCGCCGCGACATCCTCAAAACCAGCATTTGTGGTTCTTTGTTCCTGCTGACAGGCTGAATCGTTCAGACACCTGGAAACTAAACCCAGTTTGGCCGAGCTTCTCATCTCCAGGAGCACCCACCGTCAGGTGCTTCTCGGGGCTTCCTGCACATCATAACAGAAATAAGCTGCCCTTGACAGGGCTTCTTGCTCCGGCTGCGCTCAGCTATCGCTTGTCATGAGTTATTTGTGTTATCATTAATTACAACAATTCCAGATGGATTTTATTGTAAGTATAAGCACCTAGGATGTTTTTAAATCTCATTCTAATCTTGTTTTGTTTTTTTTTTTTTATCTTCCAATATTAAGAAATCACAGAGCCTAATTTCACACAGTGTCAGGCGTTGCTCGCAGTGCTGACGAAAAGCCTTCGCTGCGCGGGCAGCGCCTGGTCGCTGCCCTGGCACCCGCAGCCGGCTGGTGCAGACCTTTACAGCTGCTATTTAGAACTAAAACCAAGGAACAACAAAAAAAAAAAAAACAAACCAGGACTTTTACAAGTCCCTGCAACACGATTTGCCACCCGCAAGCAGATCGCTTTCCCTCCATCCTTGTCCGACGCGCATCTCGGCTCCAGGCGAGCGCGGGAGCTGGGGGGGACGTGCCGCAGCTGTCCCTGGGGCCGGGTACCAGCGGGGCACTGCCACTGCTCCCCGCTGGGTGCTGGCCCGGCACCCTGCACCTCGTGGCTTCCAGAAATCCCTTTGTGAGTTCTTTCCTATTTCCCAGGTCGGTGTGTGCCTGCGTGCGTTGGGAAAGTGAGATAATGTCACCCCGTTGCCATTTCAAACGTTTCCTGGGGCTGCCAAGCCCTTCGTGACGCGGGTTTGAAAAACAATATCCCTGCGCTGCTCCCTCCGCTCGCTCCCAAAATGTCCCTGGAAGGTCAGGTCCCAACACCCTCCCCAGAGGGACTTTGTCTTTCCAGAATTTCTCTTCTGCCTTTGCTCTTTAACCCGGATTTTTCTGAGGATGTTGAAGCACCTCCTCTGCAGAAATGCTGATGTTCGCTGTGTGTCGGGGCACGTCCCCGCTCCCGGGGGTGCCCAGCCCCAGGGGCCCTTGGCCCGTTGGCTGTACTGGCCACGTTACCTGCGTGGCTCCATCCAGGTTGTTCCTCTCGAACAGAGCGAGTCCCTCCTCCCTGGACCGGATCCTGGGAGGCATCAACCGCTCAGTCCTGTGCCGGAGAGGGAGAGCACCCGGCACTGCACGGGGCTGCAGAGCAGAGCCCGGCGTTCACCACCCATAGAACGACGTCATCACCGTCCCTGGGCCATTTTGAGGCACAACTGGAGCATCCAGAGGCCCCTCTGCCCCTGGGGGCAGGTTTACCCTCTCCGCACCCACCCGAGTGGTACACCCATGGCTGGAAGCTGCAGAAAGCCCTTACCCTCTGCAGACCGAGGAACCGCACGGCTGTGGCACGGGACGGGATGTACGGGCACCTGCACTGTGCTCCCGGTCCCCTCCCGGTGAGGTGCCAGTCTTTGCCGACGTTTGCTCATTTTCCTTCCCACATGGCCACAGGACATTGTATTCCTTCGTTTTGGAAAAGCGTATGCTGGGGTCAAAACGCCACGTGGGTTCTAATAAAGCCCACCGGGGTCATGTGTGGAAGCAGATGAGCAAAAGGAACAGAATTAACACAGGTCAAAACGAGCCTGGGGTATCAGTTTCCCTTCTGTGCAGGAGGGTATGCAAGAATTCTCAGAAAAATGTACCAACATGTGAGATATTAAATCAACATAAGAGTTTAGGGTATTATTTTTTTTCAAATTACAGTTGTAAAGAGACAGGGCAGTCCTGAGCTGCGCTCGTGTTCCCTCCTGGCAGCTCTGCTTTGATCACGGAGCATAAGGAGGCAACGGATCCTGGTATCCTGGTTCAGCCCAACCGGCAGCGGAGCCACCAGGCAGCCGCTGGCTCACACCTCCCCCTCGGTGGGGTGGAGGGGCCAAAAGGGTAACAAAGGCCTGAGGGGTGAGATGAGAACAGGGAGGGATCAGCCACTGACCATGAGCCTGGGCAAAACAGACTCGGTTTGGGGACAAATCAATTTAATTCATTAACAGTTCATTCAGAGAGGATAACAAGATACAAAGCCAGATCTCAAAAAACACCTTCCCCCCACTCCTCCCTTCTTCCCAGCTCTACCTCCTCCCCCCATGGTGCAGGGGCACAGGGAATGGGAGTTGCAGGTCAGTTCATCACACGTTGTTTCTGCTGCGGCTTCCTTTAAACAGGAGGACTCCTCACACTCCTCTCCTGCTCCGTAGGGCCCCTCCTCAGACTTCTCCAATGTGAGTCCTTCCCGCAGGATGCAGTCCTTACCCATCAGATTGCTCCAGTGCAGGCTTTTCCCACAGTCACAGCTTCTTAGAGCACAGACACCCGCTCTGGTGTGGGGTTCTCCACGGGCTTCAGCTGCATCTCTGCTTCACCGTCAGTCTCCAGCAGCGTGGAGGGTCCTTCCCACAGAGGCAATTCTCCACAACCTCCTTCAGGCACAGACATCTCTGCTCCAGTGTGAGCTTCTCTGTAGGCTGTGGGTGAGTCCCTGCTCCACCGAGGCTGTTATGGCAGCAGGGGGGTCGCCTGCCACCGCACCGCGGGCTGCGGGAGAATCCCAGTTCCGGCACACCTCCTCCCACTCCCTCTGCACTGACCTGATGTCTGCGTGGCCACTTCTGTCAGGTCTCAGCCCTCTCTCTGCTGCAGCCATGTCAGGCTCAACACACCTCGGCAGTCCTGGCAGGATAAGCTGTGCCCAGCGGGCGCCCCAGGAGCAGGGCACTTTGGAGCTCGCCAAGCCGCACCACCATGGCCATCTCCAGTCAAGTGGCAGTAGCCCAGCACGGGTAGCTGCTTGCCCAGGAGGCCAGGGGGTAGCTCCCCACCTCTCCCCTCTCTTCACTGCAGGTCCTGCCTGGTGTGGGTCCCTTTGTCCCCCTTTTCATTAGGGCATTCGCAAAGGCTCAGCCCTGGCCCAGGATGGAGGGGGAGGAGAGGGGTGGTGAAAGTCCAACCTGGCCAGAGACTGGTCCGGCCAGTTTTGGAGCCCGCTGGGGAAGCGTCTCGCATCTCCTTACAGGGGCCATCTCTGCAGCCCCTCCCCTGCTGCCCTAATAGCCCCCCCAAACCCAGCACACCCGGGTTCTGAGATTTCAACACGGGTTTTTCCTGCACTCGGGCACAATGTGGAAGGGAGGACGGCTGGAAAGGGGGAAGCGGGGGCGGGAGCTGGGAGTGGGAGCACGCGGCGCCCTCCCACCCGCACCTGCACAAAGGGCCTTTGTGCGGGACCTCCCGGCCAAGGCAGGGCCAGGCGGGATGTGTGCTGAAAGCTGGAAAGACCATTTTGTCTTAAAAAAAAACCCCAAAAGGTCACAGATCGTCATTCCATGCTTAACGTACGTTGAAATAACAAGAGAGACGGTTTCGGACAGTTTCTTCTCTTAAAAACATTCCACATCTGTCTTCGTCATAAACTGCCCCAGCCCATTCCTGTCTGATTCGGGAAATTTGTTCCCCTGCACTTGGTGTCAGAGCCTGGGACGGTGGGATAGTGGGACGGCAGGACAGCAGGACAGCGAGACAGTGGGACAGCAGGATGGTGGGACAGTGGGATGGTGGGACAGTGGGATGGTGGGACAGCAGGATGGTGGAACAGTGGGATGGTGGGACAGTAGGACAGAGGGACAGCGGGACGGCAGGACAGCAGGACGGTGGGACAGTGGGACAGAGGGACAGTGGGACGGTGGGACAGTGGGACGGTGGGACAGTGGGATGGTGGAACGGTGGGACGGCGGGATGGCGGGACAGCGAGATGGTGGGACAGTGGGACAGTGGGACGGCGAGACGGTGGGACATTGGGACGGTGGGACAGCGGGACGGCGGGGCAGCCCCCAGCCCAGCAAGACGCCTTGGCTTGAGAGCTGCCAGCCGCCCCCACCCCGGCCGGGCCCGCACCCCCCAGCCCCGCTGCTTTGGGGCGGGAGCGCCTAAAACCACAATTTTTCTTTCGTCTTCGCTTTTTTTTTTACGGCGCGGGCGGAGCGGAGCGGAGCGGAGCCGAGCCCCGCCCCCGCGCACACGTGCGCGCCTTGGCCAGCGCGCCCCGCCCCGCCGCACGCCATTGGGCAGGAAAGTTTGTTGCCGGCGGCGGATTGGCTGAGGGCGGGTCGGGGCAGCCGCGGTCGCCAATGAAAGGCGGCGGTCGGGCGGCGCGCCCCGGGCGAGCGGCGGGCGCGGCGCGGGATGGAGCTGAGCCCCGGCGTGCAGAAGGTGAGTCCGGGCGGACCGACCGACTGTCTGTCTGTCCGTCCCGGGGGCACCGTGAGGCGCTTTTTCCCCTTCCCTCCTCCCTGGGTGCCCCCTGCTCGGGCAGGGCTCGGGGCTGCGCGGTGCCGGGCAGCGGCTGCGTGCGGGGGCGCGCACCTGGGAACCGCCGCCGTCGGCGGGGCTGGAAATCCTCGGGGTTTTTTCCGTTCCCCCCCAGTATCCCCGCGCCGCTTGCCTGCTCCTGCCCCGGCAGTGCCAGCCGCCGTGCCTGCTGCCGTGTTCCCCTGGCTCGGGAGGGGCTGAGCCCCCGGGCGCCCGTCTGGCAGCGGACGCTGCGGGGGCGGTTCGCTCCCGTTTGGGTTTTTCCCGTCTGTGGCCTGATTGGAAACTCGCCGGGGTCCTCTGGAGCAAAACTCACCCAGCGGTTGTGCTGGGTTTGAGTGAGGAGCTGAAGCGGCAGGGAATCATGGAGTGTCCCAAGTTGGAAGGGACCCGTCGGGTCCAACTCCCTGCTCCTCGCAGGGCTGCCTGAAACCGAGCCGTGTGACTGCGAGGAGTGTCGCGGAGCATGGATGTTCTGGGAGTCACAGACACCATCTCTGAAGCACTTTAGTTTTTTCCTACATCTCGAGTGGGCAGATCCCACTGTGTGTCTGTGACCCCATGGCCATGTGCTGGGACTGCCCAGCCAGTGTCCGATGGTGCCTCAGGGTTTGTTCTTATTTCTCTACCAGAAACCTATTCCAACAAAGCTTTTGCTGGAAAAGCAACTGTTTGTTGTCTAAATTAACTTGTGTAAGGCTCTGACCACTTGTGTCCTTGGAGGCAGTCGTTTGTCTGCTGTTAGACCCTCTGGGAAGTGTTGGCTCCCGGTGCTCCGGCATTCCTTGCTTTCCCCAGGAAATCCCAGCTCTCTGCCACAGTGTCTTTTGATGAGCAAGAGAGCCAGAATAACTGAAACTCCCTCTTGGCAAGGCGTTGGGCTGAATGGAAGGGATTTTAATTGCTAAATAAAAAACGTGTGGAATGGTTTGTCAGGGAGCAGCTGCTTCTGCGACCTTCTGTGCTGTACCTTTGTCCCCGCATGATTAGGAGATGAGTTAAACACCTAATGCCAGCACTTCTCGGTTTCCACGTTGTTGTAATCCCATCTCCGGGTGCCAGATGGCCCCAACCAGGCTGTGCCCTGAGACTGGCCTGCCCGGGCACAGGGGCACCTCAGACCTTCCCAGGGAGGGGGGGGGATAGCACCCTTTGCCATGAACTTCCATGAGAAGTTTCTTGCCACTGCTGCCCTTGGAGAGCCTTCCCTGACTGTCAGGATGGGAAGATCAGCCCGTCTGTAGCTTTCTATCCTGTTAGGTTTGGACTGTGCTACTGCTGGATCTCAAGGAAAACTATTTGCTGGGTTTTGTGGAAAGCTGGATCTCCTTGCAGGTTGCCCTGGGCAAATGTTGGTGTTTGGTGGCAGGACTTGCTGTCTGGGTGGCTGGAGCTGTGCCCTGTGCTTCGCATGTCTTGCTGGAAATACCTGATGCTTTGGGGTGGAATTAAGGGATTCTTCTCTCTTTCTCCCAATTCTGTCCACCTTCCCTCTCCCTGCTGATCCTGCTGGCCACCCCTCCACGGGGACCCTGTCAGCACTTGCTGGTGTGGCACCATGGGGGGATCCTGTCCCCGCAGGCGTGCGGAGGGTGGCCAGGGCTTGGTGAGGACCTGCTGGGAGGGTCTGCTCTGGTGTGCCATCCCTAAAGACTCAGAGCAGTGTGTCCTCTGGCAGCGGGTCCCTGTTGCTGATAACCCTCAGGCATGTCCATAGGGTCCTGGTTGCCACAGCTGCTTGGGGGGGGCACCTTTGAGAAGGTCTTACTGGGCACTGAGTGGAGATTGGTCTTGCAAGAGTGAAAAGTGATCTTTTTTCATGGGCAACTGGAATTGTGGCTTTTGTGCTGTTTGCTGGGATGTGGTCAATCTGGTTTTGTCAGAGCAGCTCAGTTCCTGCTGTGCCCAGAGCTCTGCTTACAGGACATGGGGGGTGAGTGGGGTGAAGCCCATGGCAGCAGCCCTGGCCTGGGGTCCCTGTGGGAGGGAGCAGAGAAGCAGGACTAGGCGTGAGCAGCAAGGGGAGCTGAGCAAGTCTGTGATGCGGAGCAGAAATACACCCCAGCGAAGCCACCTCTGCACCAGACCCATCTCCCAGGAGCTTCTCAAGCACCGTCCAAAGGTTTCTGAAAGGCTCATGAAGGCAGAAACCTTCAGAGCCTTTCCAAAATGTGTGGCCGGATACTTGGCATCCCTTGGAGGAAGGGCAGAGGACAAGACATCTTTAATTTCACTTAAAGCTGTGAGGGGAATATCATGAACTGTCTGCAGTGGAAGGGCGTAGGTCTGCGGTGAGATCTCCTCGGGGCTGCTGGTGGGCACTGCCCCGTGTAACCCTGCGGGGCGAGGGAGGCACAGTGGTGCCCCAGGTCTGCCTGGTCCTGCTGACCAGCTGCCTGTCTCCTGTCACCTGAGCTGGAACTGGGCACGGTACCATAAAAAAGGAAAAGTCCCAGCGAGTTTGCGCTTCAAAAGGGGTATGAAATGACATAATAAAAACAAGAAAAAAAAAATACAGACCTTGGATCACTGTCTGAATAATATATGTCCAAAGACAAATGGGTGTCTTTGCAGTAGACGGCTGTTTAATTTCCTGAATCGGGAGAAGGGTGCTTTTTCTGGGCATGGGGTGGAAGACTGTCAAATTTTAATTTGGCTTGGCAGCGTCGCGCAGCCAGTCTGAGCAAGTCGGGGAAGGCGAGTCTGGAACTCATTAGGGCTTGTCGCAAGGCCCTGAAAATCTGATTTTCAATCACTGTTGGGTTTAATTATTGTTGATGTCTTGCCTAGCGTATTATGGGATTCTTTCTGAGGAAATTAAACCAGCGTGAGTGGGACGGCGTTCTGTTTGGCAAATGGGTTGTTTAGATTAAATCCTAAATGGAGAGTTAAAACTCAAGGCAAAGACAAAGCGTGGTGGCTGGCATTGCGTGGTGGCTGGCATTGCGTGGTGGCTGGCATTGCGTGGTGGCTGGCATTGCGTGGTGGCTGGCATTGCGTGGTGGCTGGCATTGCGTGGTGGCTGGCATTGCGTGGTGGCTGGCATTG
The DNA here is from genome assembly GCF_009769465.1 of Tauraco erythrolophus. Lineage (NCBI taxonomy): Eukaryota > Metazoa > Chordata > Aves > Musophagiformes > Musophagidae > Tauraco > Tauraco erythrolophus. The sequence continues at coordinate 993,800 of NC_141476.1, read as the reverse complement.
CGTGGTGGCTGGCATTGCGTGGTGGCTGGCATTGCGTGGTGGCTGGCATTGCGTGGTGGCTGGCATTGCGTGGTGGCTGGCATTGCGTGGTGGCTGGCATTGCGTGCCTTCCTGGAGCTGCTGCAGCTGGACCGCGCCAGCAGCGGGGTTTGTGTACTGTTCTCACTAGATTCAGTCCATTTTTGTCTGAAGAAAATAACCCACAAAGCTAAAAGTGCTGTTCAAAGCCAAGGTAAAGTTTACTCAGTTAATACAAATTTTGGTTCTTTAATTTTTTTCTTCAGTTCTGTAGCGAGGGTTTTTGCAAACATCCGAAGCAGACTATAGGATGGGAAAAGAGCATCGCTGCTGCTGTGATGAATCAGCCATGGTGTTTGTAGGGGTCTGGGTGGGTTGGGGTCTTGGAGAGGCAGAAGCCTCCCCCCTCCGTCAGCAATGTTTCTGGACACTTGGAGATTCCTCTGCATGTATCCGCAGAAGCGGATGGGAATGCTGTTGAGGATTGGGAACTTGCCTTTTGTAAAGTCTGAAAACTTAGAGCTTCTTAAAAATCTTGAGCAATATGTTGGAGGCTCAGCTTTTCCATTCATTTTTCCCTAAGTTGTATCCCTGGGTCAGGGTGCACAGGATACCTGGGCTGATCCCTCAGCATGGCGAGTGCTCTGCAGCGCTCGGGTGGGCTTCGTGGGGAAACGGCTCCCAAATAACGGGGGCTGTGCCCAGAAGTAGCCTTCTGCAGGACACATCTGGGAAATCTGTCCCATCCCAAACCCCCTTTGAAGCGATCTGGGCACGCGGCGATACAGACGGCTCCGCAGGCACACGCTGCGGGTGCAGCGCTTGCCATCGCCTTCGTCATGTGAACGTGCTGGTGCTCGTTTGTGAAAATGCTGTTGGTAACAGTACGAGCAACTTCATCTCTGCTGGTGAAAGCTGGACCTCGGAATTTTTAAAAAATAGACCACTGGAAGTTATTTATCCCTCGCAGATTTCTTTCGTGTGCACGATTTAGGGTTATAGCCTCCCCTGGCTGAAGCTCAGAGCTGCATTACAAAAAGCTGGTGCCTCCTCCCACGGATGAGGGGTTTGGTCCCTGTGCTGGTGACAGGTCCTGCGTGGCTGATGGCCTGGGGTGATGGCTGTGTCACCCCGTGTGCCCCTCTGAGTTTGTCCTTGTGGGACTGAAACCCCTGTCCAAGGACAGCGTCATCGTGTTGGAGCCCAGGGGAGCTGCTGCTGCAGCTGTCACGGGGAAACAGATGTTGGTCTTAATGCAGAAACCTGCTTAGCTCTGAACGAGTATTTATAGGTATGAAATCACGAAGCAGCACATGGGTTAAAGAGCTTATTTTGGGACTTGGACTCAGAGCTGACTCAAGTCCCATAAAATACAATTTACAAGTTACCAAATCCCTCTCGTCCTGCAGGGAGGCAGTGTCTGGAATATTTGTTTAGGCTGAGTTTTTTTCCTCTTCAAGAAGGAAATATTGTATTTCAGCCATTCAGGAAAAGAGGTATTCAGATGCCCTTGCTTGAAGGTATTGCTCCATTTAAAGATGGGGCTCAGGGAAAGGGAAAGATTTTGGGGCAGCTATTTGCAGTTTTTGGAAGAGCAAGAATTGCCTAGTGCTGGTTACCAGCCTGATTCCTCGTACTTTGGCCATCTCACCTCCTCTGAACCCTTCGACTTCATCACTTTCAGTTGCTGAAAGCCTCTGAACTGCTCCAGAGCAGTTGTTTCCCTCTGCAATGGGGGACTCTTCCCTCGGGCTGGTTTTGCACTCCCCTGTACTTTCTGTGTTTTCCTGAGTCAAATGCACAGTGCATTAAAAGCAGTTGGTACAACTGAAACGAGTATCAGCTTTGACTTAACTGCTGACAGATAAGGCACTGAAAATTGTTAATGTTTAGCTCACTGGGTGCAATATCTGTTCAGGAACAGCTCTTCTGAGTCAATGGCAGAGGCAAAGAAAAGAACCTGTTCTTCCTTGTCCCAAGGGATGTGGGATCCCGGAGAGTGAAAACAAGCACTAGTGCACAGGGGCATGTGCTGCCACTGGCTTGCTTCAGATTCAAATGATGGGAATAAAAATACAAGGGAAATGGAGGAGGATGGCTGAGTCGTAGGAAAAACGAGTAGAAAGGTTTTTTCTGTTAGTACTTGGTTGTGGATGCTGATAGCTGTATCTTCCAGAGATGCAGACATAGATGTTCCCAGGAAGGTAACTTTTGCTGGTGCCTGCCGTGTTAGAGCCTTGGCAAAGAGAAACACCGAAGCCCTGGAGCAGCTGGGTGGCTGTTGTGTGCAAACTGCTGTGCAAACATCACTACTAATTTCTGGTGTAGTTGTGTGTGTCTGTTGGAAGCTTTAAATGCTGGGGGTTTATTGCCTTACCTGCTAAGAAAACGGGCTGAATTCCGTCAGGATTGGCTATTACACATTGCCTTTGGCAAATTGTTCCAGGTTGTTTCATTTGGAAGAAACCAGTCCTGGGATGAAAAAAATCTACTGTTGCCTTATCAGGGGAACACAGGAGAGCAGACTTACCCCAAAGCATGGTGGCTGACTGCCCGTGCCTGGCCAGTGTCTGAGGAGACACAGCCCATCAGCTTCTGCGTCAGGGCTCAGGGCACCATCAGTGACAACGTTAACTTGGGCTTGTTCATTTGCTCTCTGGAGACCTGGAAACATGACACTCAAAACCACCTCGCTTTATCTTCCCTCTGTATAAGAGGGTAACTTGTGTCAAGATTGTGAAGCATCAGGCAAAATAAAAAAAGAAATCCCATGTGTTCCTATCACATGTGCTGCTGAGTCTGCTCAGGCTCCCTGAGAGCGTGCTGGAGTGCTGGCACCGGTGGGCAGCATGCCAGTGGACAGCCAGCTGCCTCCTCTCAGCCATAGGAGTTAATCTGGAGCATCAGGATATGGTGCCTGAGCAGTATTTCTCCTACTGTGAAGTGCCTGTCTGGATCTGGACATTTAGGGATGGGAACACAGACCTGCAGCCCAGGGCTGGTGTGACAGCTGCTCGGTAGCAGTCAGAGGGCTGCTGATTTGCTGCACCATTCCTCTTAAACACTTCAAGCCCGAGCCTTTTTTTGGCATTCTTGTGTAGCTGGATGAGCCTTTTGAGGTTTTGGAGGTGTTTGTGATAGTGGCTGGATCCTATAGAAACCCTGGGCTGATACAGAGAAGGTGCAGATGGGATGGAGGAGAGGGATGGAGGCCTGGGCCCCCTCTGCCCTGCTGTGGAACACCCCAGGCCCATCTTCAGCTTTCCTGTGTCTTCATCTCCTCAGCTGCCAAGTGCAAGTAGTAGGGTGGGTATATATTTAGGAAGACTAAATCGGTGGTGTACAGAAATTTGATGGGAGCAGCTCCTATAGCGCAAAGTATGGATGTACCAAGGGACCCCCATTCCTGGTGGTGGTCCAGCACCTTCTCCACGTGCAGGAGGTGGGAAGGACAGAGATGGCTGATGGTGACTGAGGATTGCGATGGTAGTTGAGGATTACCATGAGACACTTGCCTGAGTGCTCCGAAACTCAGCAGAGTTGCTGTTTAATTAAACTTGGGTGGGTTCTTCCCATTCCATACACCTACTCACTTGCTTGGTTTGGTTTTATAATTAAGACCAAGTGTCTGAAGCACTGTCGTGCTTGTGGAAAAATCTATTCATCTGATTTTTCGAAGTTTGCCCTTCTCTTATCATTAATTCACACATTGTTAGTGGAGAAAGGAATGCTGCCAGCTATGTGCTCTTGGAAGAGTGAGATATTTGCAGAGGCTCTGGTTCTGTTCTGTCTCTGTCACCCTGTAGGTTGGGATCTGGCAGCTCCATTGAAATAGTTTTCTCAGATATCGATGCCTTCCCCTGGTCTTTATGTTGCTAAAATAAAAGGCAACGAACGGGCAACAAATGTCTTGCTCTGCAAAGTAGAATATCAGTAAGTGCTTCCAGTATTCCAGATGATGCCAACTCATTCACTGGTGACTTAAATAAATCCTATAGTGAGACTTTGAGATGAAAAACAGTCCCTTAAGTGATTTTTTTAATTGGTTTTTTTTTTTGAGTGTGGTTATCTGGATAACTGCTTGCTCTGAATCTGGCAGGGGAACAAATTGCTCTCAGGTCATGATTACAATAGATGTTTTCTGTCTATGAAAATGAGAGGAAAACAAATCGGAACAATCCTTTGCTGTTCTCCATCAAAATCATAGTAGGAATGTGTGTATTGATTAGGGCACTTCTAAGAGTAGTCGTTTGCCTTTGTGCAAACTTATTCCCCTTGTGACACTGTCAAGGAGCCCCTTGCACATTCCAGGAGAGCTTGTCCAGCACAGCCCTGGTGCTCCCATGGGAGGTCAGCCTGCAGCTGGTTCAAAGTATGTTTTGGACAGTTTTCTGCTGTGCTGGTACTGGGAGCTGGCTCCTGAGCACACAAACTGGACCTTAGTGGACATCAGGTACAGTCAAAGGAGGATGTTTGCTGGTCACCAGCAGGAGGGGGGAAATTAGTGTAATACCAGTATGTAAAGCTGCTGGACAAGGTCAGTGTGTTTCAGGAGTGGCTCCTCTGCCCTATGTATCAGCATCCATAGTGCTGACACTGACAAAGGGGAGAGAAGAGTCCCCATCCCCAGGAGCACCTCTAGAGCTGGTGGTTTTTTGTGCCATAATTGGTCCAAATGCTTCAGCTTTGACTTCCCCCTCCTCCTTGTCTGCAAACTCCCGTATGTCTGGGGGGAGTGATGCTTCCAGGGGCTGAGGGCAGAGCTGACCTGTGTCAGACCAATGTCATCAGACTGGTGTCCTACCTTGGCTCTGCTGGATAAGCAGGAGCAGCAAACATCTGCCCTAATGAATGGCAGAGTGGAGAAACCAGATGAGGGTCTCACCTGTGAGACTCGTGGGGTCCGTGTTCCAGAGGAGAGGATGAGCTGGAACAAGCCCCATGGTGACTCAAGCTGGACTCCCTGTCCTCCAGCTGGGACGTGGGTATTTCATGTCACCCAGGGCTGCTTCGTTGGGTTCCTTCAGTCCCTCAGTTGTCTTTTTAGTGTGTGTTTAAGAGGAGTTAAGCGGGTGGCATTGCTGGCTGGCGTGCCCTCCTGAGCAGGAGCCAGGGGCAGCGCTGGCTCTGACACTGGTACCCAGCGAGCTGAGGTCAAGTCATCTGCATCCCCAGCCTCTGCCAGCACTTGGTGTCACGAGCGGCTGTACCAGAGCCGCGCTTGCCCCAGGGCATGCCCAGTGCTGGAGCTGAGGAACAACTCTGCAAAAGAGCTTTTTGGAACTCTTCAGCTCTCCAATGATGTCTTTTAGGGGTAATTTTCCCCAAAAAATTTGAGGCAGGTTTAATGAGAAGCAGGTGATCTCCCTTCCTGAAGGAATTTACTAAGAGGTTTTCCAAGATGGGAAAACTATCTAGGAAAGTGCTGATGAGATGGATTGCCTGTCCAAACCATGAATTAAGGTGCTTGAGGCCAAGCTCTTGAAAGGAGGTTTCTGCTGCCCACAGAGGGTTGATTTTGGGCTCTTCTGTGTGGTGAAAGGACCATAACTCAGTCTTTTAGGATAAAAAGCAATTACTTGTTTAAATATCTAAACAAAGCTGTGGGTTTTTCAGGCATATACAGCCTTTCCTACTGGGACATTTGGGCCAAGTTTTCAGTGCCTTTGGTGTTTACCTGAAATTCTGGCTCATCATTTAGGTTACACCAAAAAATGAGATTTGATTTGATTTTTTTTTTTGAGATACCCTTGAATTGCACCTTGTGAACACAGAGCTTTGGACAGCTCAGGCTTCAGCAGGCTGTGCTGAAATGCAGGGGGTGATATACTGGTACCCTGTGGAGTGTTAGTGATAACTGCCCTTGCACTTAAATGTATATAAAAAAAAAACAGCCATATGATGGCAATCGAAGGGCCTCCTTCAAGCACTCACCTGTGAGTTCAGGTGTTAGACTGATGTGAACCTTTTGATAGTTTAGAAACCACTGAAGGGGAAAAACAATCTTGGTAATTTGACCAGATAACTGACACTCTTATTTCTTCTAGTGCATCTGCTTTTCAGCTTGAATTAGGAAATTAAAATAAGAGTGAGACTATTTGACATGGGTTTCTTGTTAGTTTAGAGTGAATATTACCTCGTGCTACCTTTGCTATATGTAGCTGTTGGAAACCTTGATAGCCTACAGAGCAGTGTGGGCTCAGGAATGGAGTAGTTCTAGTGCCTACACGAATTTAGGGGAGCAGCAGAGGATGTTTCATTGCCAGCACAACAGTGTCCTGCCTTGCCTGAAATTTAAGGCAATCCTATATTAACATTGGCACCCCAGGATGGCTCTGTCCCTGCAGCTGGTACCCCATGGATTTGCAGAGATCTGACCCAAGTACTTGACCTTGCTGCCCGTGGGGTGCTCTGAAGGAAGTGTTGGGCACAGCCAGGGCAGTGCCCCAGTTCAGCCCAGGGTCCCCACGGGGCTGGGGGCTGCTTTGGACAACCAGCCCCAGGTCACCTGGCAGCAGGTAGGCTTGCTGGCTCTGTGCCACTGAGCCCTGGGCATGCCAGAAGCAGCTTTTTCTGGCCAGTAGCAGATGTTTTACTTGCTGGTGGTGCTTTGAAGAGGAAAGAGTTCAGAAGTCCCCAGCTTTGGCCAAACAGGCTGCTAGGCAGCCCACCCTTCCTGGAGGAGAGGCAGCTGCTTGTATGCTGGGAAGGGGCAGTTGGGTCCAACCCAGGGTTGTGTCTAATAAAACAATAATGGTTAATCTGCTCTGCTGGACCCACAACAGGAAGGGAAATGGAACCAAAGAGGCTTTTTGAACATACTGAGTCTGGCTTTATTCCTGCTTTTAGCTGAAACACAGCTCCTTGGATGGGTTAATATTTTGCTGTTGGGCTTGGCTGATTTTTCTCCTGCAGCCCATGTAAATACTTCTTAGCTTTAACTTAGTGGTGTACTTTTCCAGAGCTCACAGCATTCCCCTCGCTGATACAGACACCTTTTCTGCTAGATGTGAACACTTATGCCTTCCAGTTACTGGAAACCTGTAAGGAAGTTTGAGTTAACTCCCTATTATTATGGAAGCTTAGCTCTATTATAGTCAAACAGTGACAACAAAGTAATTGCTCTCCATCCATATCCCTAAACCCCTCAACAATTGTGCTGAGCAAACTGGTCCCACCCATGTGAATACCATCTGACTTTTCCTTTTCCCTTTGTTCAAGGGACTTTCTCAAAGTTAGAGTTGTTAATCTCCAAAATTCGTTGCAGCTGGAGGAACCCCACCCAAAGTGTTCACGTGGCCCCAGTGCTTCTCCTGAGCTCTCCTCTGCCCCAGCTTTGATTTATCGGGGCAGGGTATCAAATGCCAAGGCTGCATGAGGGTCTTGCAGAGGCTGCACAGAAGGGTTTACATGGAACTTGCCAGGGAGCGGAGGAGAGGTGAAACGAGGACCTCGGCTCCGAAGGGCTGTTGTGAACTTGTAGTAACTTTTTGGAAACCAGCTTTTCCTCTTCCCTTCCTAAAAAGGAGGAGAAAACATACTTGAGGTAGTTACGTGTCTCCATTGCTGTTTTTAGTCTCCAAATAAGGTGTTGTGCAATAAGTGTTTCCAGGATCCAGAAGCCTCCCTGCAGCAGCAGGAGAGTCCTGCCTTGCCAGGAGCTTCTGGAGCTGCGCAGCTGGTCCCAGAGCCCTTCCAGAGGCTGGTGAGCCGTGGGCGACTCGTGCTGCAGTGCTGGGGAGGAGCAACGCTCTCGTGGGGTTACCCTTCAGCCCCTCGAGCCGGCTCTGACGGCACCTGTGCTCTTTGCTGGCATCAAGCAGACCAAGCAGAGTCCTGCTTCGTGTCCCGTCACTGCGTGTGAGCATAACTCTTGGGAGCTTGGAGCCTTCGGCAGCCTTTGGCTAATAACCGTATTGGCCAAACTTGCCAAAACTCAACCTTATTGCAGAGTTCCCCTGAGGACACAACCCCGGAGCACTCTGCCCCCCCGGGTCTGCTCCCCCTCTGCGGTGGTGCGGCTGACCGAAGGGATGTCCTCTTCTGCTGAAGCTGCCTTGTGTTTTCACGTGGCGCGCAGTGCGTGTGCTGCTGATGGTGGTGCTGTCCTGCCAGCACATACCGTGGCTTTTCAGGGTGTTTTTCCCATCTGCAGGGCTCTTTTTGCAAGTAGACCAAGGTCCCTGTAGACATGCAGGAGAAAAGAGAACGGAAGGTGTTCCAAGAGTATGGTCTATGCATCCCTGATCAGATAAGGATCTCCTTACTTCAGTTGTCATCATCTTGTTACAGTGACTGATTTAGCAGCTGGAGCTGGCTCCACTTTCCTATTTCCACCTTGTTTGTCACTTAACCAAGTCCCTGGTCTGCACTGTGGTCTCATGACATGTAGCATGCTTCTGCTGGAGGTCAAAACTAATTTATCAAGCCTGTCTTGACCCTGCGCCTTCTGCATAACCAAAGAGGTGTGTTAAGGAGCGGTCTAACAGCAAAAGAGAAGCAAGCATCACCAAAAAGCAAGTGCCAGACTTGTGACTGCGTTTCCCTTATGGAGTGTCAGCAAGTTCTTCAGCAGAGGTGGGTGCTTCTGGCTGGGGCCCAGGGTGCGGGCACTGAAACAGCCCCTGGGGCACACGCTCGGCTGCGTGAGATCTTGGTCTGCCCTTGCTGTGCTCAGTTCTCCTCGTGTGTCAAACTCATCGAGGTCCTTAAAGGAAAGCAGAAGGTCGCTACGGGTTCTCATGGCACTTTGTGGGTTACTCCACATGCTGAGGATGTTCAGTGGGACTTACTGATTCCGCAATGACTTGAGATCAACCAACCTCTCTGCAAAAGCAGCTGTCAGTGGAGGATGGTAGGGATGTTAGCTTTCCCTCATTGGCTGCCCTGTAAGCTTTGTTAAAATTTGTATTAACAATTAAATTACTTCTACTTGCTGCTCTGTAGAAGTTGGATCTTTTGTGTGCTGAGTGTCCCAGGAGCAGGGTGCTGGAGCCAGCCTGTACTTCTGTGGCTGTAGGAAGAGGTGCTAAATACCTCCCAAGGCAATTTTTCCCTACCATCAGCCTGCCCGTGACTGTCTGCAGGAGGATCTCAGCAGCTGTCCTGTGACTGATGCTCTTGGCAGTGAGCTGTTTATTGCTACAGCTTTAGACTGGATGCTTGGAGACCACAAAACTGTGACAGCTAATGGGGCTGTGTCCATATATATCCAGTTATGCCTAAGAGGAAAGTACTTGTGTAGCCACAGCTCTAGAAGGGAGGAGATGTTTGAGGGCCTGTGCTCATGATGGCTGGTGTGTCTGAGCACTGGCAGGTCTGGGTTCAGCCCATTTGTTTGACCTGTCTGCCTGTAGCATTAGCCTGGTGATTTCTGGAGGAGCCTTCACTGGGAAATGCTTAACCTACGTTTAGTCTGAAGTCTGTTCCTCTTGGATGCACTAAATCTCTGGCACTGAAAGCCGTAGTTGTGAGGAGAGTGGAAAGAGGCTTCCACTTCTCAGAAGGATTTTCAAGTGGTGGATGTGAGAAGCTTCCTTCATGTGTCACTGAGGACAGTCTCCTCACAGTAAACTCAATTGTCAAACTAGCTTCAGTAGACCCTTTGGCAAAGGGACGTTGGCCAAAGTTGCTGGGCTGGTGGGAGGATGATACACTAGAAGAACCTTGTGAAGCCTGAGCAGTGAATGGAGCAGGCTGGTGGAGCTGGACCCTGACCTGCTCATGGCTTCTAACCAGAGGTCCATCTCGCCAGACCTGCCTTGGAAGCTCAGTGCTCCTTTCCACAGGAGTCATCAAGCTCTAAATCAAGACAGAGCCACGTTTGGGTTTTTGCCTTGTCTCTTGTCATTATAGCGCTCTCTTTTCCAACCATTGAGTGAACTTCCTGGTGCCTGGGATGGCCCTGCCTTTGGTCAGTGAAACAGTGAACCATGGTATTACTGGCATGTTCCTGAGATTGTTCAGAGATGTTTTTGTGGGTAGAATGGCCTCAATTTCCTATCGTTTCACTACCTAAGAATTTCCTCTGCGCTTACTTGCTTTTTTCTCCTTTAATAGCAAGAATGCTACAGTACACAAAGCCAGAACAGAAACCTTCACGCGTTGTCTATCTAGTCATGGTGAGCAGAATTTGCTTTTCTTCCAAGCAGTTTGTTGACACAGGCTTTTTTCCCCAAAGGCATTACAAATGTCTTCAAACTATCTTAAACTTTAGTGTCTCCTTGTTTAACACTGATGTTTCCAAGTGGACTTGGGCATAGGTGGACTCTAAAGATAGTCAGTGAGCATTTGTTTTGCATTATCTTACTGGGTTTGGGTTTTTGCAGTGTCTTATGTCTTTTTTGTTTTTAAGGAATCTCCTTTTATGCATATTTGGGGAGCAGAGCTGTGTGGAGGAGCTCCATATCTGGGCAGGCAGTCCTGCTGACCGGGCAGCCCGACACGCCGCGGCGGTGCCTGTTGTGTTTGGCCTCTGCACAGAGCTGGAAACGAGAGCGGCTCAAACCTCCCTCTGCTTCCGAGGGAGCGAGGAATGAGGGGGTCCTCCTGGCAGGGTCCTCCTGGCAGGGTCCTCCTGGCAGGGTCAGGCTCCACTCCGAGCGCTCCCGAGGAGATGCTGCCCGGAGTGGTCTGAGCTCGCGGGGGCAGGTGATGCAGCGGGTGGTGGGAAGTGCCCGTCCCAGTGCGGGGGGGCTCAGCTCTGTTCACCCAGGCTGCTCCTGCTGCCCTGGCAGGGTCTGCCTGTGCCACAGGGATGTCCTTGAGGCTTGACGGTATCACCTGCACTGGCAGTGGTGGGATGAGCTGCCATCCCAGTGCCTTCCCTTCTGTCTGGAGACATGAACCTCCAAGGGTAGGGAAACCAGAGCTGTCTCAGGAGCCACATGTTGCCTTGAAGTGCCTCAGTTTCCCCAGTGCTTCCCCCATATGCTTTCCTATAGCTCCAGACTTGCAGAGGAGCAGTGAGTCACGCCGCTGACACCTGCAAACAAGAGTTCCCAAGGCGATGAGGAGCTCCTGGTCACCAAGGCTGCGGTCTGGTCCTGGCTGGAGCAGTGCACATGGGAGGGCCAGTGACCAGGTCCTCTGCATGTGGCTGAAGATCAGGGCTGGGACTTGCTGAGCTTTGTCTTAAGGCAACGGATGGTCAGCTTGTTGTATAACCCAGAGGTGGGGGTGGCCTCTTGATGCCAACGGGTTTGTTCTTTAAGTGGAACAGTAACAGCAGCTCAACACAAGAGCTGAGACGTGGCTGTGTTACAGATCTGATCAGTTTTGCTCTTTATTTGGGCTGAGGGAATGTGTAACTGTGGTGAGACAGCAGTGACAGTTCAAAAGCTGGTGCTGGCGGAGGTACCATGCAGGACGGCGGGTGGAAAGGTGCAGCTGGCCCTGTTTCAGCTGCTCTGGTGAGCCTTGCCTTGCCCTGCTGCCTGTGCCATGGGGTGCCCCTCAGGTCAGGAGCACGTGCCAGCCTTGTCCATCCATCTGAGCTGGCTGTTCAGCCCCTGTGGTGTGGGGCACCACCTGTTCAATCCCAGCTCCAAGCCATTGGGCTTCAGGATGCTCACCCTGCCCTTGGCAGTGGGCAGTCATGTCCAAGCCATTGTGTGGCAGTGGTTGGAGTTGGGCAGGTGTCTGACAGATCCAGCAGCCTGGACACAGGGATCCTCCAGCCAGACTGGGGTGATGAGTAGTGCCAGCCTGCTCTGGAGAGCAGGTACGTGGGTGTTTTGGAGAGTACTGATTCAGTAGGTACCTCCATGGGGTTTAGATTGAGTAAAGAGCACTTAACCTCAATTCAACTTGGACCTGGGACGTGAAGCAGAAGTTATATTTGGATGAGTAGAATAAATTACCAAGAAAGGGTCTTGTTAATACTCAAGCACTGAAGTGAAATGCTGGATTTGCATATGGATGTGAAGGTTGCAGGCTGATGGCCACCCCCAAACAGCTGTGAGTTCCTGCACTGACACTTGGGCTCCGAAGCACCAGGTTGTCTTGGGGGGTTCACACACTGGTTCTTGCTCCTGACAATGCTTTTCCCTTTGCTTCACCCCTTGTATGTAATAAAACTTTTCCAAATGAGTTTATTTAATCCAGATGTTGGTATTTCAGATAAACAACCATTCATGGTCCCTTGCCTATACTCAGCTTCTGTCTGGCTCATTAAGATCAGAGTCAGTTAAAAAACCCTGTCAGTTAGTAGATATCTAGCACGTGGTTCCAGAACTGGCGAGATTAAGTGGTCTGTGCTGGAAACTTAAATGTCCTTATCTGTTCCAGAGAGCTGGCACATAGCTGAAGAATCAAAAATGTCCTGTTTTTCTGGACATTAGAGGCATGGGGGAGTGTGCGTGCGCATGTTAAGACCGTTTTAAAGATGTAGTTTTATGAATTTGCAGGGTGAGTGGTCTTTTCACTGGCTTCAAAATATCTGGAAAGAGTGCAGGTGAAAACTACAGGTGAAAGCTGAGGCACAAAGGAAATTGCCCAAGGGACTGCTAAGTGAGGTGAAATGGGCCATCTCCTGCCCTTTGGGCTGTTCCTCAAGGATGAGCGAGGTGGAGACTTGATAGTTCTTTTTACTCTGAACTCCGAGTTGGTTTTACAGGGAACAAATGAGTTGTTCAGACAGGAGTCTGAGTTTTTGTAAAGACAACAAGGCTGAGAAAAATTCAGTGTCCCGTGGTGTCACCTCCCTGATGCTTCTGCAATACTTTGTGTTTGTCTCCCATCATACCCTCCTGTGTTCTTCACCTTCAGAAAGCCATGTTGGATAAATCCATGGCACAGACACTAAAATAGGTTTATTTTCAATGTTACTGGCTTCTGCTGTGGCTTTTTGCACTTGCCTCTCCCCTGTTGGGAGGTTGTTAGGACTGTCTCGGTGCAGCAGTGGGCACCCATGCATGAAATGGACTTTCTTCTGCTCTTGGTGGGCAGCAGAATGTGCAGCACAACCACAGCCCTGTCCCCCTCTGCCTTTCCCTGTCCCCTTTCCCCACTGTGTTTCCTATTTGCTGTGGAAGCCACCCCTAAAGCCCAGCACCAGAGGTGTGGAAACACCGTGTTCCCAAAACACTTGAGCCCCTGGAGAAGGACCAACGAGGTCTGAGCTGCAGTAAAGCAAGTTCAGCGTTGGGTCATGGCAATGCCCCTCTCCGTCTCGCCACGCAAAGTTTGACTTGCACAGGTTCATGTGCAATGGATAAGCTGAAGCAAAATAACCTTTTAATGAGACCGAAGGCTTCTGCGCATGAGATGAGGGTGTGTTCTGTTTGATGTGTCATCTTCCCCACGCTGTTCCAGGCATTCCATCTGCCCTCACTTTAAGGCAAAAACCTTCATCCCAAGCATCCCTGCATAAACTTGCAGCAGGTCTGCATGGACGGTGGTCAGATGATGTTTGGGAGGTTTGAGGCTTCACAGGACATAAGACATGGCTGAAGAAGTCAACATCTGACGGAGAAAACACAGTATTAGTACTGTACTCTCAGATTATCTTTGAGGATAAAGCCTTTCCAACTCAGTGTCCTGTTCTTTTCCAGATGTCGGTGAGCCAGCCGCCGTCGGGAAGAGGTGTGCCCTGTTTACGCTGCAGAGGGACGTGCACGGGCTTCGAGCCACATTCCTGGAGGTAACGTCTTGGCCTTGATGGACCCTGCCCTGGCACCACCCCTTTGGTCTCAAGACCCCGGGAGTGGGGCATGGTGCCAAAAGCTGCTGCACGCTGTGCTTGGCACAAACCACTCGATGCCCTGCACAGCGTGTGTGTGCCCGTGCATGGGGGGTCCTCTGCCCACGTGTGCCAGCTTCCCAGCCTGCCAGATTGCCTGGAAGCAAGTTAGTGGAAAACAAACCTGTCCTTGCTGGCTTTGGGGGCGGGGGAATGCCAGCCAGAAGGATGATCCCACACTGTTGGTAGGAGCTGTGCTGAGGGCCTGGCTGTCACCCTCATTCCTGGGCAGGGGCGCAGAGCTGGCAGGGTGGAACGAAGCACCGTCGGTGGGGACTCGGTGCTGCGTCCCGCTCGGCAGCACCACGGTGGCTGCTGGCTGTGCTGAGCTCCCCGACAGCCGAAGTGCTGTGCTTACTGCCAGAAACATCTGTTTCATACTTTATTTTCTTTTTTTTTCCTCCTAAAAACACTAATTTAGGTAAAAAGCCACCAATATCAGTAGCTGGTGGGAGCAGACCGGTGCTGCGTGTTGGGCTCTGGGCAGGGGCTGTGAGCTGCTGCCCTGCTCCGTCTGCCTGCAAAGCAGAATGGGGGAAACAAAGGGGGCTTTGAAATGGGAGCTATGCAGATGTCATTAATTAAAAAAGAATTAACACCCTCTGAGGCTGTCTTGCAAAACTCTGGGCTCTGTTCTGTGGGCCCAGAGGACCGGTGCGTGCCGTGGCCGTGCCGCGGGGCCCGTCGCAGCGGTGCGCAGCTGCATGGTCTGTGCTGCTGAAGTCCTTCCCTTGGCTTCACGGCGGTGGCACCCAGCGGTGCCCTCCACAGCCGCCTTCGGCTCCTGGTGCCAGCAGCTCAGCTCTGTGGGAATCTGAACTTTCAAACACTCATTTGGTTGAATTACTTTTTTTAATCGAGTCAATTAGAGGCTGGTTTGAACCGTGCTTGTTCCAGGATCCTGCTGAAATACTTGGGGTTGCATCAGAGTTTGTCCTTTTGCTGTTGGCATGGGATGGAGAAGCTGCCAGCAGAGAGTGGCCTTATCTTTGTGACTTGTAGCTGTTACAATTGAATTGATATTTAAGTGTCTGTCATTTTCTCTTTTAGCTGTCAGCTTTTTAACGGCATGTGAAGCTTCCAAGAGGCGAGGCTTGCACTGGGCTGTGGACACTGGTGAGGGTGGGAGGTTGAGTGATGCTCAGAGGGGTTTCCAGGCGGCTCCCTGGGTGGTGGAATGCAGCAGTCTGTTGGCGCAGCTGTGGCTGCTTTTGCCCTGGGATGGCACTCAGGGGTTGGCAGTTTTCTGCCCTGTGCTGCTGCCGACCCCTCTGGGATGAGTCGTGCTGAATTCCCACGCGTGGCTCAGGCCACAGGAGTGTTTTGTCTGATGCCATAACCCTGGTCTGTGTTTAACCTCTGGATGACGCTGACCCTCAGCAGCTCAGCCTCCCACCGCCCAGCTCACGCCAAGAGATGATCTCGCTTGTCACCCGCAGGAAAATCTGCAAGTCATGCAAGTGCAGCCAGGAGGATCACAGCCTGAGCTCGGACGTGGAGGACGATCGGAAAATTGGGCGCCTGCTGGCGGACTCCAAGTACGCCACGCTCACCGCCCGGGTGAAGGGGGGTGACGGCGTTCGCATTTACAAGCGGAACCGCATGATCATCACCAACCCCATCGTCTCGCGGAAAGACCCCACCTTCGACACCATCACGTACGAGTGGGCTCCCCCGGGGCTCACCCAGAAGCTGGTAAGACGATCCGCGGCGCGTTTGGCTGGTAGTCGTGGTGCTTAATGGAGAACATAACTCGGCTCTGGAATAAAGTTACTGGGGGGAAAAATAGTAAAACATCTGGCTTGCCTTGCAGAGCAAAAATGTGCCTAACACTTTGTGTTTTGGAAAACCACGTAAATATCCAGAGTAGGTAGGAGAGGGGAATGGATTGCCTTTGGGTGTTCATAGGTTGGCTGACGTTTCTAGAAGTCTTAATGGGCTTTACAACTAGAAAGCTCACTGCTTTGGTAAAGCTGGTGGCCAACACAAACATGGCTGAGCAGAGGTCCCACCTCCGCCGTCCTGCCAGTCGTACCACGCCTGTGCAGCCCCCGCAGCCGCCTGCACGCTCCAAAACCCCAGGCTGGAGCGGGAGCGATTCCTCCAGGCCTTCCTGGGGGGTCTGGGCTGGGATTTGGTCCTTTCCCTGAATGCCCTGGGAGGGCACCAAGGAGGCAGAAAGCCTTATTTTCCTTGCTTGCTGAGATACTCATTAAAATCTTGGACTTAAAATAGGCCTGGCATCTCAGGTGCATTAACCAGGAGTGCAACTAGTGCTCGCTTGTGCCTCTGTAAATCACAGAAGAGCCCTAAACCTCCCCAGAATGCAGCCTTGTTGCCTGTCAGACACTGCAGCACCTCAGCCCTGGATGGGCATCCATGGGAATACCAAGACGGAGCCGAGGCAGCGGGGCGATGCGCTCGTGTCACGGCTTAGCTCCTCCGTAGTGCTGCTGTCTCTGACTTGGCTCAGGTTTGCTGGGTAAGTGGAGGAGGGGGGAAAGGGGGTTTAAATTCTCCTGGTGGTGGGTGGGCAGCCGGGTTGCCCTCAGGGCTGCTGTCTCCAGGGGCACTGCCTTGGTACAGAATGCCTGCCCGGGGTGGCCGAGCGGAGTGGTGGGCTTGGAGCCCCTGTGCCCGGGGACCCTCCCGCCACCTCTGCTGGAATGCAGCAGCGACTGGCCCTGTGTGCTCCCCCAGGGAAAGGGAGCGGAGAAGCTTGTCGTG
Organism: Tauraco erythrolophus; assembly: GCF_009769465.1. Taxonomy (NCBI): domain Eukaryota; kingdom Metazoa; phylum Chordata; class Aves; order Musophagiformes; family Musophagidae; genus Tauraco; species Tauraco erythrolophus. The sequence goes on along the minus strand of NC_141476.1, from coordinate 977,314 downwards.
CCAAGGTGTGCCAGCCTGGAGGGAAGCAAAGCTGCGTCCGGCTGGGAGACCTCTCCGCATTCAGCACTGGAGCCGGGAGGTTTTTTCCCTTAAGTCTGGTCTGCATAAAAAATATTTCTGCTTAGGTTTTGTAAAGAGGACTCAGGGTAAAACGGGGAGAATGAGGAGTGTGGTCTAGTGCCAAGGGGAAAAAAGCCCCCAGCCCAGCCCCACCTTCCCTCCAGCGCCTGGTTTCCATCCAGGCGAGCGATACTGCCACGCGGGAACGAAGGGAAGTGGGTTTTGGCACACGGCAGCGTTAGCCAGCAGAGCCCTTCTTGGGGGAACGCGTTTAACTGGCTTTTAACTGTTGTGGTACTAAAATTGTTATGTATTACACTGTCATTAGTGGACAGCTTTTGCTCTTCAAATTAAACAAATAGCTTAAAGCTGCTGAAAATTGCAACCAGATTCTTTTTCTAAAGAAGAGTTGGGGGGGGGGGTAAAAATGTGAAATTGCAGCTGCAGACCCGAGAGGCCAACAGATTATTTCTTCTTAAAACTCAGTTGCCCTCACCCCCTTGGGAAGGCTGACAGGGGTGGCATGGAGCCCGTGTGGGCACACAGCTGGGGCTTGTGGTGCTTACTGGAGCTGTGACGAGGGTCCAAGCCCCCCGTGCATCCGGCTGGTGAACCGCAGCGCTGCTGCTCGCAGCCCTCTGCCTTTCTGGTGCAGCAGGAATGTTTGTTTAACCAGTGTTTGCCTTCTGTGGGTGCCACGGGGAATCGGGAGCTGCTGAGGGATGGTAGGTGGCTTTCTTCTTCAGGGAGCCCGGTGGCACCCGTGGCAGTGTGCCCATCCCTGCGAGGGGTGGCTCGGGGGGCACCCACTTCCTGGGAGCTGCTGTGCCCAAAGGGACTATGGATACCTCGGGTGGGGTAACCAGTGTGCAGGAGATCTGAAGTCAACTGTGGTAAATTCTGGCTTGGAGATCGACTTGACAAACTTTGAGGAGAAATGCTGGATAGTTCAAAAGGGATTTGGGCCAAAAAGCTTTTAGTGCATAACTGACTCGCTCCAGTGATTTCCTTCCAAAGGCAGGCTGGGAACTTGGGATTGTTTGTAATATTGTTATCCCGAAGTGGATGGTCCAATAATAGGAGGAAGTTCAGAGCGTGTTTTCGTTAAGCCGTGCCTGGAGAAGTTATGAAGTGGATGTTCAGAGTCCTTGGAGGAAGTGAAAAGAACAGACCATAAAATATCTCCAAAATCCAGTAGTTAACAGTGAAAACTTCAAATGCTTTTCCTCAAAATTGTCTGTGATAAGGCAACGTAGTGAAGCGTTTGACTGTAACAATATGTGATAGCAGCAGAAGAAACAACTTTTTATTATCCTTCATTTCAGTTCTGGTGTCAGGTTGAATTTTTTCCTGATCTATTCTCTGGACACGTTTTATGACATCTGCAATTAAACTTTAAGCATTCCGTTGATCAGGGAGCGAAATCCCACTGCACATCTGTGCAGATACTGCAAAGTGCCCCTGACTGCTCTGACCGTATTTCTAAGAACAGTTTGGGTTTGAGACTTTGCTTTTCTCTCTCGCCTTCAGCACAGATGATTTTATTGGCAACGGAGAGTTGGGCGCTGGAGCGGAACGAGGCGCTTCAGGTGCACGTGCTGGCGCGGGGCTGTGCCCGTCGCTCTGCTGTGAAGTGTTCACGAGTCTTGGCGTGTTTGTACTGGGTTGAGAATTTCTTCCATTAAAACTTCTTCCATGAAGATTCTACCAGGTTACTCCTCTGTGAGTGCTCGTGCTGCAGCTGTACGTGGTCTCTGCGTTCGTGGTTGTGCAGCATCGAGGCTTTGGTTGCTGCTCTTCCCAGTGGTCGGATTTCTCTGGTGGTCCTTGTTCTGTGGGGCAGTGCCTGTGTGAGGCCCGGGAGGAGCTCTCAGGGAATTCTTGGCTCTTGCTTCTGGAGTTCCTATTAGGATGTCTCACTTCTGCGAAAGCCATCTGCGCGCCGGATCACTTCGACAGCATCCTGCGACTCCCGAGCAGCACCTTCTGCCACGGGGTGACAACCCTCCCCCAGTAAACTGCTGGGTATCAATCCTGCCCTTTGCAGGGAGGCACAATATCCTGAGTGTTGGTGTCTGATATCGTAACATGCAGCGACGTCCATGTGCACTCTGAGAACCAGGGAGGGAGCCCTGCAGCGCTGCGATCCGGCCGAAAGCAGCTGAGGTGGAAGCTGACTTTGAAGTTTTTGCAAATATGATGAGTTGTTCCGTGTTGTGCAAACGTTTCTGTATTTTCGAGGCCATACTGACCAGACTATGTATAGTAAACAGTTAATGGCTTCTCTGCTTTTCTTAAAATTCAGTTTTCAAGTGCTGACCAAGTAAGAAGCAAATCTAACGCAGCTGGATGCTGGTCTTTAAAACGGAGTGGCAGGGAGCCAACTGGCTGCCCCTCTGCTCTTCACACTACAATAGGAAAAATGCCTGGAGTGGGAAACTCCCTTCCCCTCAGCAGTGGGCCAGAGGAAGTTAACTGTGCAGACCCCACTGTGCTGCAAACACTAATTCAGTGTGGGACAGACCTCTCAAGATCACTGGTCACACTGCTAGTGTAAAGAGTGGCTAGTGGCCAGCTGAGTAGGAGACTTCATTTGGATCGTTTCCTGGTGTTTACTTTCCCTGTTGCTGGGCATCACTGACCAAACACCTTCCCTTTGCTGCAAAATCAATAGTCAGGTAGAGCTGGTGGCTGTCAGTGTTACAGACAGACTCCACTGCTATCTGACTGTTTTTTTCTGTATTAAGATGGGTTTTTTAATTGATAAAAGGGGATCTTTTATTGTAAGTGATGCTGTGTGCAGCCCATGAGGGCCCTGGGGTGCTCTTGGTGCAGCCTCCAACCTGCTCCCCGGAGCTCTCCCCATCCTGGCACGAGGCAGCAGCACCCTGGCTGGTCTTGGCTTTTGGTGTTTATGGATTTCTGGTCTTTTCAGCAGCCTCGTTGGCACATTACCTGGAACAGTGGCATGCTGATGCCAGCGAGGGAGAGTGTCGGGATCTGGGTGCAAACCAGTGGTGCAGGGCTTTGCTGCTTTGCTTTCCTGGGGAGTCTGTATTTAAAAACAGCTCAGTAACTGTGGGTGCTCTGTCCCTCCCAGGCCATGCAGTACATGGAGCTGATCCCGAAGGAGATGCAGCCGGTGGCGGGGACGGACGGGGCGTACTATCGCCGGCGGCAGCTGATGAGACAACTCCCGCTGTACGACCAGGACCCGTCCCAGTGCCGTGGCCTCGCGGAGGGTGAGCTGAAGCTGATGGAAGAATTTGTGAAGAAGTACAAAGCCGAGGCGCTGGGTGTTGGAGAGGTGGCACTGCCAGGCCAGGGTGGCAGCGGGAAGGAGGAGGGGAAGCCGCAGGACAAGAGCATCGCTGCCAGCAACCCCCCTGCATCCACCAACGGGGCCCTGGAGCGCGCACCCGCGGCAGGACACTACGTAAGTGCCGTGCTCTGGGGCGGGGGGGTGTCCTGGCAGGGGTGTCTCGGCTCCGCTCCGGGCTTGGGGAGCCTTCAGGGCACGGATTCAGTCTCACTTAGACGGGGGGAGCTATTGTAGCAGCCAGGGTTATCTGTTCCTTGTTCACAATGCTGCTCCCACGGGCTTCTCCGAGTCTGCTGCGGTGCGTTGTCAGACGACCGGAGCAGCGCTGCGGCGCTCGGTTGCATCCTGGTGTGCTTTGGCACAGCACTGGGAAGGACCCCGGAGAGACCCCTCACGTGCTCCTGCTGAGCACAGGTATCCGTCTAACAGGGGTGAGGAAGGGTGGGTCATCTGCTCTTCATCTTCCTCCCTCCCCAGCAAAAGCTGTGCTGAACCAGCGAGGCCGGTAAATTCTCTGCTAGCTGTGGGAGCTGCTGATTTCATCTCTGGGTTCTTGGCAGCTCTGAAAGATTTGGTATGACATGTCCCTGGGTGACTGTGTGTCAATAAGATTCTCAAGATCAGAAACCGTGTCTTGCTGTGCCTCAGTGGGTGTTTCCAGCTCGGCTTCCAGGCCAGTGGGAGTGGAAGGACCATGAGTGACAGTAGGTGGTGGCTCAGGCTAATTGATGCAAAGCTGGGAACATGGAGATAGTGCTCCCAGGGCTGTAATCACTCTGGGAGACTTTGAACAGACCACGCATGCCTCTAGGCATGAAAATATGTTTCCCCAGGGAAATGTTTGAGATTCCCTGCCACTCCACCCTCTGGAGTGGCCATTGTGGCTGCTGAACAAAGGCCTATCATAAAGCACAGTGAGTGAAAATACTTCGTGCCAGCCCTTGTGAGGGTCACTTGCAGCAGAGGCTTCAAAGCTGGGAAAAAATGATGTCTGAGTGTTTTTAAGGCAAGATTTTTCTAGGCATTGCTGCACTGAGATTGTAACATGTTAAGAGTGGTTTTCATTTTCGTTCCATATTGGGTAATGTCTCCCCTCCACTATGGCCTTTTCTGTTAACATGCATCTGACACTTTCAGGGTCCAGTGATACAGTAGAAGTTTTTCACTATTGCAACAAAATACTGAATTGGACAAAGAATTTTAAACTCAAAAAAATAGCCAAAAAAGGAAGGTTTCGATTAAACACATCAATAAGTCATCGTAGCAATGAGGGTTTATTTAGACTGTGAGTTTGCCCTTCCAAATAAATACATAACTGTGATGTTATCCTTCGTAGTTTAAAGCATCATTTTTCTAGAGGCACTGGCTGAAACATGGAACAGCTTCAAAAGCAGTTGCAGAAGATCCACTGCGACGGCAAGCGGCACGGCTCAGCGCGCAGCAGGCTGCGCGGTGCCGTGGTTTCTTGCTGTGCTGAAGACAGACCCTCCTGTATCTCACTCCAGCAAAACCAGTGCCCATCTTAATTTATCTCCTGTGCAGGATTTAGTGCAGCTGGCCTGATCTCAACGGGCTGTGTCCCAAGATCTGAAGTGGGCTAAACTTCCAGGTCTGCTGGCTTTCACAAAACTGCACTGGAAGAGAAGTTCTGCCGTAGAAAGCTGAGAAACAGCACTTTGCTTTGTAGTGTGTGTGAGGCTGAAAGCAGACGTGAGTGTGTGAAGACTGAGACTGGATGTGAAGGGGCTGAGAAATGAAGGGCACGAAGCCACTGGCACTGGAGGTGTTGATGTCGATGTATTCAGGGCTGAACTGTAGGTCAGCACACTGTGGAGGTTTAGGTACCTCTCCACTTGTGTGACCCTCTCCTGTGTGTCTCCTAAAACTTGGGTGTTAAACGTGACACCTGCTCCCAAGCCTGAGGAAGCTCCTCTGAGCCTGCCTGCACCGCTGCTCTCCAGGATGCTGCAGGTGATGCCCACAAGTGCCACCAGCCTGCCTGTGGCCACTGCAGGGCATGCTGCCCTCATCTGGGACTGTGTTTGTCCCAACCCTCAAAGACCTGCAGGATTGCAGCAATGAAGAAGGGTTTTTGAGGAGATGTGAGTGCCTTTGGTTCAGGGACGTAGTGGGGGAAATACAGTGCTGAACAGCTTATTTTGGAGAGCTGGTTTTCATAGATTCATTTTCAGGTAGTTTGTGTGATGGTTCTTCACTGAGTCCCTTAGAAGTAGGACACAGATTTGAATCTGTTAAATACCAAACCTCTTTATCAGCACCAGCTGCTTGACTTCACCTTATTTGAGATCAAAGTGTGAGTCTGAACTACAGACTTATGGATTGTGGAAAAACAAAACAAAACCACCACCCCTGCTGTAGAAGAGAACAAACCCAGAAAGCACCAATGCTGCACCCAGAAACGAGCTGGAGTGGTTTCCTTGGATGTTTGTGTGGTCCCTGTGCTGAAGTTGTTGAACCTCTTATTGCATGCTTGGGCAAGCTGTGTTGGAATTGGTGTGTAAAGGAAAACACACAGTGCTGATGTGAATCACCATGAGAGGCATCTGAGCTCAAACAGCTTTTTGAACTCGTCTCGGCTGCAGAGAGGGGCCCCATCACTGTAGTGAGTCTGTCCTACGAGCTGAACGTTCTCCACCGAGCGTAAAGTCATCTTTAACCCTCCCAGAACTGGAAAGTCTCCTGGTGTTATAAGCCACTGTGGTGGGTCAAATCAAATCCTGGAGCAGTTGGTCAGAACTAGCCATCAGCTCAAAAAGCTGGAGGCCAGCAATGCAGTGGGTGCTCCGGGGAAGCCTCGTGGTGCCCGGGGAGCTCCTTCCGTGGGAGCTGTCATGGCAAAACAGCCAGTGGAGAGAGGGCAGGTTTGGGAAAGCGTAGGAGAAAGGGCTGCTTGCTTGGCCAACACCTCTGGTAACTGCTAATACAGTCCTCACTCCTTGTCCTACACGATGGAGATGTAAAATGAGTGCTAAGCTGTAATCTCATCTGAAATCTGAAGAGCAGCTTTCTTAGTGTGTCAGTGGCAGGGGGATGGAAGCTCTCTGATGCTTTGGAAAAGCCCTGTCAATAACTGCTATGGAAAGCAACAGCCAAATAAGTTGGTTTTTTAACAGTCCTTATTGGCAAGAAACTCGAGCTGGGGGTTGGGAAGCTGCTCATGTTTGTTCTTGCTGTTAAATCTTGCAAGATAAGCAGGGCTGGGATGGATGGGGCTGGTGGTTTATCCAGGCGGGACACAGTGTGGAGGCTGCTGCGGGGTCGGGCTCTGTGTCGCCCTGTTTCGCCAACCGCGCTTCGTGCCAGCCGCGCCGTTAGGAGCGATGCGTTGAAAAGATGCCATGAGTCGGTGTGGGAAGCAAACATCCATCCTGTGTGCTGCACGTCGCTGCTGTGCCCGCGCGCTGCCCCGCGCTCACTGCCCGGCTCTCTCTTGCAGCGCTGCGAGACCTGCAAGCAGGCGGTGCCAGGGGACTGCCCGGTGGTGTACGCCGACCGCGCCGGCTACTCGCGCCAGTGGCACCCGGCGTGCTTCGTGTGCTGCCAGTGCTCCGAGCCCCTCGTCGACCTCATCTACTTCTGGAGCAGCGGGGCCGCCTGGTGCGGGCGTCACTACTGCGAGAGCCTCCGGCCGCGCTGCGCCGGCTGCGACGAGGTAGGCACCCGCTGCCATCTCTCCTTGCCTGCGCCGGGGCCTGGCACGGGCTCCTTCAGGGCTTCTCCAGCACCCGTCTTAACCTGCTCACCTGCCCCCTGGGGAGCAGCATCCTGCTGGTGCTGGTCCCCAGGGCTGCTCTGGGGAGCTGGGGGGTTGCCCAAAGGTTATGGATGTTAATGGCAGTCTCAGCTAGCTGTGGCACATCTGCCAGAGCAACAATCTAAAGCCCGATGGGTTTGTAGGGCTTAATTGCAGCCCATGGCTTTGGCTTCATTGCTCAGGATCGGTCCCGTGCCCTTTGTTCACCCCTCCTAAAGCCCGGCCTCTCGTGGTGGGAGGTGCAGGGCTGGTTCTCCCTGCTCCTGCCCTGCGCCAGCTCGGTGCGATGGTGGGAATAAGCAACTGTCTGTCTGTCCTGTAGATCATCTTCTCGGAGGACTACCAGCGGGCAGAAGGGATGGCCTGGCACAAGCAGCACTTCGCCTGCCTGGAGTGCGAGACGCTGCTGACCGGGAAACCCTTCGTTCTGGACAACACCAGCCTCCTGTGCACGACCTGCAGCAAAAGCAAACGCCTCTGAGCAGGGAGCACCCTGGGGTGAAGCGGGCTGCCCGACGTCCCACCTGGACTTGGGGTCATTTGACAAGTACATGATAAGGGGAAGGTTAAAAAAACAAAAAAAAATTAGAGCCTGGCTATTGACTTGCAATCAAGAGCGAGCCCCCTTGCATCCAGCACAGCTTGCAGGAGAGTGTCTCCTTGGGGAGGAAGCAGAGGAAATCCGTACGCCTGTGGGTGGGAGGTACACGGCGTGTCCCACTAGGAGGGACTGAAAAGGAGGTTCTGTTGTGCTGCTTTTTTTATAAAGTCTCTCCAAGCTTCTTGTGACTAAGATCTTTCAAGAGTCTTTTGGAAATAACGCATCTCAAAAGTAACTTGTGGCATACTAAACCCTGGTCATGGTCAAAAAGAAGGGCTGTTGGTGGTTTTTGAAATCCGTACTGGAAGTTTACACTAGCAGGCTGCTGACAACTGTGCTGCAGCAGTGGGTTTGGAGGATTTGGTGAAGCTGGGTGATTACTGTCTGAAAGCAAACAATACCAAATTACAGCGACAGGTAGCTGCAGCTTTCTCCTCCCAAGTGTTCGATAATGTTAAAATAACGAGTTGGCACGTGGGGTGATAGGTTTAAACCTGGTGAGGTGGGAAAGGCACAGCTCTGCCCCGGGGCAGCCCGCTGCCTCGACCCACGAGAGCTTTAGCCCTGAAACTGGAATGCAGAAGCGTTCCTGGCAGGTCCTGCCAGCCCAGCTCCCAGCCTCTGGCTGCCACAGCTGCCCATCACCACTGCCGAGTGCGTGTCCACAGAGCGGCATTGTGTCCCCACCGCTGTGCTGGAGGTCATTAAGCATTTAAAGTACAGTCCTTTATTTTGGCTGGGTTTGACCAGGAATTCCGAGGAAAACAGTGTTCCAGCCTAGGCTGTCCTAGGGGAGTTTGTGCTTGAGCCGCTGCAATGCCAGTTTTACCCCGTAATGCGTCAGTGTCCCCCTCCAAGAACTGGGGGAGCCTACCCTCCCCTTGGAGCTGGCAGCACCCTCGTCCTGGGCTCTGCCCCACTCATCGAGTGGTGTTCCTGTCCCTGGGGAAGGTCCCCATCCCCCTTTGGATCTGATAGGGGTGGCACTATCCCAGATCCAGCACTGAGTCTCTGCAGATGTTTGTTCCCTGCATTAAGCGATGCTTCTGGTAGTCCCTGAAAACATCAGCTAGTCCAGGCTGGTAGATGTCCACGTGCTCACTCTTTTCTTCTTATGTTAAATGTCTGCATTGTTTGCCAGAGAACTGGAATATTTTTGGGGGAGGTGGGTGTGCAAGGAGCTCACAATTGCTGGGCTTTCTGGTGCAGAAGACGCTGGTTGCTGTTTCAAGCGTGCTCTGTGCTGTGGGTGTTTGCTTGCTCGTGATAAAATAACTTGCAAATGAGAGTTGGGGGGAAGTTCCTGCTGCGGGGTGGGAGCAGTGAGTCTGGGGGTGCCCCACAACCCTGCATCGCCCGTCACTGTGTTTGGGCAGGCGAGACCGATGTGGTGTAAAGACGTGTCTGTACGTGGGGTGTGAGTGTCTCCTGGGCTTGTCCAGCCCTGGGCTGCGACGTGGTTGGTGTTCCTGGAAGCGCTGGGGTGATCACAGAGGGTAAATGAAATGCTGCCTCGGAGCTGGAGCAGAGCAGGAAAATCCCATGCACGTGGTCCTGGGGTCTGTGTCCATCCCAAGCTGTTCCATGGATGCGCTGAGTGCCTGAGGCCGTCGCTTCTGTAAACGCGGGGGGATGCTGTGTCAGGGGAGGGTGGGTAGACCTGGAGTTGTGTGAGGAACAATAAAGCTCCCTTGGATAAGGAAAGTGGGGATGAAAAATAAAGCCCAGTGCTTCGCTAAATCACCGCCTCTTTGTTTTGTTATGAGGGAAATGCCATTACATCTTTGTAAGTCTGCTTCACCTGCTCCCCCCGACTGCAGACCCAGCCGGGACCTTGGGGTGGGAGGGAGGGAGGGCAGAGCCCGTGGGTGGAGAGAAAATAACCATTGCCTGGGGAGAAACCACATTTCAGCTGCAGTTTTGCAAGCTGATGTTTTTCAGAGCTTAACTGATCTGAATCTGCAAATATTTGCAGTGCTGTCTCATTTGTGGTCCCTCTTTCTTTTTTTTTTTTTGAGAAATATTTGAGGAAGAAAAAGGGACTGTCTGTTTGTGATTTGGGAGGATTTCGCCAGTGGAAAGGCAGAGGCTGTTTAAGGACAGCGGCTCCGTTCGGGTCGCCTTCCTCCTCCCAGGGTGCCCATGGCATCGCCCCTTGCTGCCGGGTCATCCCCACTGGCGAGGGAGGTGGGCTTGAAGGAAGGGAGCCCTTTGCTTACGTGCTTGCCAATTCTTTGTGTGTATTTAAAATACCTATTCTAAGGCAGACAATAGAACTTGAAATAGAATTTCTCAGTTGGATGGGAAGGAGGAAATTAGCCACCCCTGTGGCAGGAGGCCAGTACCGTCCTGGCAACGGGCTGCACCTCCAGTGACAGTGTCCATCACCCCATCGGTGTTGCAGGGGCTGGTCAGAGCCTCGCAGCAAGGCTCACTCCCACCACTGCTTTGCACGAGTTTCCCTGGGCAGAGCTGGGGAAAAGGCACATCTGGAGATGTTTAACGGGTTTCCCTCAGAGATCTATGGAAAACATCTGGGCACTGCGATGTGTTTCTGGGCCCTGAACCCGTGGAGAAGGAGTCTTGTCATCAGGAGTGAGCAGTGAGGGGTGGGGGGAGAGCCGGTTGCTGTAGGACATGGGTGATGTGCCAGCTCTGCACCCCGTGCCCCTCTGGGCCCGTGCAGAAAGGGTGTGGAAATCCTTCAGGGGGCAGAACTCAGCTCTTCTGACCCTTTCCTGGAGCTGCTCCACAGGGCTCTTCCTCCCAGCCTGGAAGAGGCTGTTCTGCCCCGGCTCGAGAGGCGGAGGTGTGGACCGAAGGCGACCAGGCTGCGTTTGGCATCACCCTCCGCGAGAAAAGCTGCGCAGCGGTCTCCTTCCCAACATCTTTTGAGTTTGCTTGAATATTTCTCCGGTGAATTGACTCGGTCCTGACTTGTTGGAATCGATGAGATTCTTGTTATTTACCTCGGTGGTAGCAAAGAGCCACAGAAAACTTGTTGATCTCGAGTATAACTCCATAAGAATCAGATACCTGGGCAGAAGACAATTGCCTTAAACAGAAACTTTTAAGGAGTTTTATTAGTGCAGTCAGCTCTTAAAAGAATATGGTTTCAGATACACACAACTAATAAAACTCAAAATTCAGTGGCTTCAGGTGAGAAAAACATAAACCAAAGGCAGACTGAGGTGGCTATATAAACACAGCAGTAAAACTTGCTTAAAAGCCCCAGAGAGAAAAATGTAGAGGTGCAAAAACAAGTATTCATGAAGTGCTGGTGTGTTTCAGTGGAAATTCTCTTCCAGGGACCTGCAACAGCTGCTGCTTTAGGACTGAGCTAAATGAAGCTCATATGGCTGCGTGTTATTCTGTAAAAAGTGAGGTTAATTATGCCTGTATAAATCTAATTTGAGCTTTTATTTACTTTTTAACTCAACTTCTTCAGCCAAATCACCCAAGAAGTAAATCTCCCCACACTGAGGGTTTTATGCATTGTTGCCTTATTTCGGGAGGCGACGGGTGCCGGCAGCCCCCGCGGCGCTCGCCGGTGGTGCCTCTCCCCTCCTGCCTCCCCCTCTGCAGGAACACCTGATTTCCAGCTTTACGTGTCCGCGCGGTGCTGCGAAGGAAGGAAAACTGCAGGGCACCGGCGTTGGGCTGCCCGGGAAGCAAAGAGCTCTGCGGGCGCTGCGTGATGGGCAGCGTTCCAGCAGCCACTTGTTCGTGGGCGAGCGACTTCCAGGTGTCAGCTCCAAGGGTCTCGCAGACAGGGGACCCCACGGAGAAGGGATGGCTCCTACAGCACCCCGACCCTGCCCCGGTCGCTGACGTTGAGGGTGAGCTGCAGCCGGGGCTCCGTGTCCCGCTGGCCGCAGGACCAGCGCCGCCGCGCCTGAATGCACTTTTTTCTTAATTACACTTTTTGTTTTAAATTGTGCAAAGTGCTGACGTATTTCCCTGCTCCGCTCGCTGGGCAAGGATAATTCTCCCGTTGCTTTTCTACAGCCTTTGCTAGAAATTTGTCCCACTGGATCTCCTGGGCACCCCGTGCCCCGCAGCAGCCCGTGTCGGGGAGAGCTGTGGGAAGGTGGCGGTGGGGTGAAACGGGGCAAAACCCCTGCGGAGGGAGTCCAGGTCTGCAGGTGCCAAAGGCGACAGGCATGCTCAGTCCTCTGGGGTTCCAGCTGCCCACACTTCAACTCCATCCATGATCCCAAGTGGGAAAAAGGGCTTTTCCATGAAGCATCTCCTGTCCCGACACACTGTTAGCAAGCGAGCTGCAGTGCAGCTGGGGTGAGAAAGTTTGCACAGCAGGGAGGGGTATTTTTGTGTGTGACTTGTCTGCCTTTGCACCAGCACATCACCTGGCATGCTGCCCATGCTGCCCATGCTGCCCACTTCCAGCGTGCCTCCGCCACAGGCTGCACCGAGCCGCACGCGGTAGTAGCTGCGGTGCCCGTCACGCCGGGGCTGCAGCAGCTCCCCCCGGGGCGCGCTGGCGCCGCGTGCAGCTGTGTTATTGTTGTGCCAGATGTTTCGTTACGGGCTCCGCAAACTCCTGCGGAGCCCCACAGCGGGGCTGGGGCGTGGAAACTGTCACAGACAGACGTTTTCTCTGCACATGGACCCCGAGCGCCGAACGAGACACGGGCCAAAGTAAAGACCAGTGAATAAAGGTCTCTTTATAAAAGAAACCTATTAATGCTTTGCCAAGACCTTCCCTCGAGACTGCCTAAATAAATTTCCTTAGATAGACAAGGCTTGAAAAGCAACCTTTTAATGGCACAGGACTCGAAAGCCGTTCCACTGGAAGGCACCAGCCTTCTGATTTTGCAGCTCTGAATTTACTCAGAAAAGAAAGGTCATTTTTCAAATCCGAGGAAAACTTGTTGCAGGAATTTTTCTTTTCTGATGATTTTACAGGGACTAACCAATCACCTACTCTGGGAATCTCCAAATTAAAAACAACAAGTCACCTTTAATTAACTACTCTTGATAAGTTGACTGTGCCTAATGTTGAGAGGTTTCCATAAATCCCCAGGGGGTTGGGATGGCCCTTCCTGGGGCTGGAAGAGACCGGAGTCGCAACAAGCGGCTGCGGCAGTGCCGGTGCGCTGGGGAGAGGGAGGACGGAGAGAGCGGTCGTTCCTGGGATCCCTCTGCTGACACCATCAGCCAGTTCACAGGCAGGGTAACGACGGTGGTTTCCTTGTGCCTGTCCCAGAGCTGTGCTTTATGGAGTCCCCTCATGTTCCCGAGCTTCTCCACGACTAACACGTGGTTATTCCCTACCTGCTGCCTTACAGACCCACCACGTCCGTTGTGCTCGTCCCTCTCCAGACACCCACCACGGTTCCGGTGCTAAAGGACGTTCTAAATCGCGCGGTGAGAAGCTCACGGAAAGACAAGAAGTGACAGGTAAGGATGGAGAAATCATACGGGCTCCCCGGAGCGTGGCATCCCTGGCAGCCAGGTGGTGACGGACGGGTTTGCTGGGCCGTGCCCGGCGCAGGCAGGGTGGGCGCCCCGTGACCCGCGCTCATCCCAGGGACATCACCTCCCTGCATCCCACGGGCAGAGCCTTTGCTGCCCTGCGCAGGTGGCTGGGGAGGTTTCCTGTGATGGAGACCCAGCTGTTGGTCTGGGCTGGTCTCCAGTGTTATCCGTGCAGGAGAAGGGCTATGCCCCCCCAGCCCGGCTGTGCGGCCATTGGCAGCACAGGAGCCTCTTCCTCCTTGCCCGGCTCTGCCAGCCTGGTGGTGGGCAGCATCCCAGCAGCCAGTAGTGCAGGGGCTGCTTTTTTGGGTTGTGTTTGCCTCCTGGAGCTGGATCGTGGTCAGGAACATCCTGAGAGCCGGTTTTTCTCGTTCACCACGTAAGGTGTCTGCACGGCCTTGAACGGGCACGATGCTGGAGTTGCATCATCCTTTTTCGGGGGGGAAAAAGCCAAACAGAGCCCTCAACGCGCTTCCTGCTGCCCCTGCGCACACACACATGCCATGAACCAAAATGGAACGTTTTGTTGCTCAGCCCTTAATCCCCAGCGCGTCCTCCCAGCAGGGCCAGCAGACGGCTGCGGCACACGCCGGGCCGCCGCAGAGACAGAGCCGCGCTGTTCTCGGGTTGCTTTTTCCATGGGTGTTGCCACGTCCCGCGGTGCCAAACCCCACCTCCGCCGGCGAGCAGCCCGGCAAGGGGGAACCAGAGCTGCAAGGGGGGGGCGGTGTGCCCCATGCCCCATGTCCCGCTCCGGCTGCAGCCGCGCCAGCTGCCAGCCCGTCTGCTGCAACGCAGGGTGGGCACAGCGGGACGCAGCAGGGGCAGCTGTGGGCAGCGTGGGCACTGCCCGACTCCGTCCTGGTGCTTCCAGCACCTCCCAGGGACAGCAGGCGTGCCAGCGGAGGGAGGGACGTGGATCCACTCTTTGGGTCTGCAAACCAGTGAGAGCGTTCGGGCGTCCCCGTCTCATACTGGATCAGGCTCATAGTGAGCTGCAAGAGGCTGTTCCATTTCTACCTACGAGCTTGCATTTTAGAACCCCCCCAAAATGAACACCTTCCCACGTTCTCGCTTCACACAGCGTGAGCAATCCCAGAGGACCTGCGCTGTTTGGCAGCTCACTTTTCTGTCTTTGAAACAACCACCACGTTGCAGTTTGACGTTTGGCTCCGGGAGGAACCGCTCGCTTTCAGCAGCACCATCCTGAGTAGTGCCAGCACCCACCACGTGGTGACCCACGTGGGTCCCGGACCCAGAGAGGGAACCGCGAAGGATGGAGAGAGGGGGACTTGCCCAGGAAAGGGGCAGAGGCAGGCAGGAGGAAAATAACACTTCCCGAGGAGTTTGCCTGACCCAAAATGGCTCCAAATTTGGTACCACAGTTTATTTGCCCACCTGTGACAGCGCAAAGCGTGCGCGTGCCCGGCGTGCCTGCGGTGTCTGCCCACAGCCCTTGGCATCTGATTTTTCAATGACTGGGTTCCCCCTGGACTGGACGGGGGAGTCAGAAGGACCGTGACCCCCCCGAGGCCGCTCAGCGCGCGATTCCGGCGTGTTCACCTCCATCACGGGAGGGAAGGTCACAGCGCTCATCCCGCGGGAATGCTGTCTGTCCATGTCCGACAGTCCCCATGCTGAGGGCTGTGCCCCCCCAGCCCCGGTGGGGCCACTGGCACGCTCAGGTGGTGGGCAAACCCTCCTCTTCTCCCCCAGCCTCGGCCCGGGCTCCCTGTCTGCGGGCAAACGAGGGAGTTCAGCCTGATTTCACGCAGCCTTATCCGGACTAATGCGCCATGACCGCCCCTTCCCGCTCGTTCCGTGGCATGCTAATGCGGGAAAGGAAAGGATAAACTGCAGAGGTTGACAGCCGGTGCCCGTCCTCACGCTGGGTGCCAACGCGCTGCCCAAGGACCACTCGTACACCATGAATTGCCCAGAGAGGTGGTGGATGCTCCATCCCTGGAGACGTTCAAGGCCAGGTTGGACAAGGCCCTGAGCAACCTGATCTAGTTGGAGATATCCCTGTTCCTTGCAGGGGGGTTGGACTAGATGACCTTTGAAGGTCCCTTCCAGCCCTAACCATTCTATGATTCTATGAATATTCAGAGCACAGCTCCCAGCAGCCTCAGGCTCCTTCTTCATTTCCGAAAGAGGGAAAAAAACCAAGTATTTGCAGAGTGGGTTTGCTAATATTTTGGCTGATGAGCTTAATTGTTTTTCTCCACAGCCCTTAATCATGTCTGTTCCTGCAGCCATTACCCAGGCGTTGCTGCCGCAGACATTAGCGCGTGTTCTGTTTAACCGCCGCGTGCCAATGTCGAGCCCTCAGCCCTGCGCTGCTCAAGGAGCGGGAGCAAATCCAGGTTGGCGAGGCCTGGAGCGCAGCCAGGGCCTCCGTCTGAGCTCAGAAATGCTGGTTATATTTTAACGCTGTCCAAATATTAGCACTGCCCGAAGGATGTGGAGGTGTTGCCTTGACGCAGCAGCATCCAGAACGCCATCTTCCGTGGCCAGATGTTAGATCTCCGAGACACCTCTTGAAGTGCGGGGCTTGGCCATAAAATATCTGAAAGAAAAGCCTGGGAGCAAGGAGGAAGAAAAGTCCCTGTGGCATGGGTGCCTTTATGAGACCACGTCTCTTTCCGAGGGCTTCCGTTGCCACTTGTGCCACCGCAGCGGTGCCCTCGGGCTCTAGGCTGGATGAGCCTATCCCAGGGCTGCAGCAGAGCTGTGCCGACCCGCAGCGCTCGGCGTCTGTCCTTCCATCACCCTCCCACAATAATTCTTCTTCGGAGCCACTCTGAAAGTATTTCCCATTGTTCCTGCTTCGTTTCAGTACGTCGTGCGGGATTAAAGCAACGGGGCACCACGACCTCTCCCCATCGCTTGAATTTGCCAAACTTTGAAATGTCAGTAGCTCCTGCACTACTCTGCAGCGACGTTTCGATCAATTTTTATGAAAACGTTGTATCAGGATAAACGTGTCTTCCCAGAAGCAGCTGTTCTTTATGGTTTCTTAGTCACCAAAAATGTGACTTAGAAAGGCTGCCATGAAAGTGACTATTAATCTATTTATCCTCTTCCAAGAAGGAGTAGACTTTCCGTCATAATTAAGTTCTCGGATCACCTTTGGTTCTTTATTTCACTTAGTTTGACGAAAACCCACAGGCAGAGGTAGATCTGAGTCTGGAAGATGAAACAGTTCTAGCATGGAAACAGATGGGTTATGGATTTCACACGCAGGCTGTGCCTGCCCTGGGAACACGAGGGTGGCATGACCCTGTGCGTGTCCGTCGTGCGCCTTGTCCCCGGGTCCACAGTGCGACCACCGCCCCGGGGACAGGGCGCTCAGGTGGTGGAGAGGCAGGTCTCTAAAAACGCATCTGGCCAGCGGTTTGACATTGAATTCTTTGGATTTGGTTTGAACGCAATCAAATATTTAGCCCACACCATCTGTTTCCAGCGGAGAAACAATGGGCTGGCAAAGCACCAGCCCCTTACGGCGGGCATCGAGGGACAGAGCCGAAAACCCAAACCAGATGCCTTTGGTTGTAACAGGAAGCCGTTGCGCCGCTTTGGGCCTCTGATAAAACGTGTTTTCGAAGGGCTGACTACAGCCTCGGGCAACGAGCCTCTCTGGGTGTCGGATGCTGATGGCAGACCCTGCGGAGAGCCCTGGCACGCTCACGCAGCCCGCTCCCGGAGCGGGCAGCACCTGCGCAGGGACACCAGCCCCTCGCTCGGAGCACGAGGGTTTTAGTCTTCTTGTTTTGGCTGCTTGTAGCAAAAATCCGCAGGAAGCAGCTGTAGACAGCTTTTCCTGGGGCTTCTGCCCGAATCCCAGAAAGCTCCAGCGCTGCTGGCTCCTCCAGGGTGCCCGGCTGCCCCGTTCCAAGGGCCGCCCCGTTCCGAGAGCTGCCCTGACCTCCACGGGTGCTGTCGATCCACAGTGGTCCCAGGTCACCTGTGGGTCCCCGTAGGGGTCTGGGGGGCCACCAGGACTGCTCCACCCTTCGCTCTGCTCTCCGCAGTACCGGGGTGATGGTGGCAGATCCCACCGGTGCGTGCTCGCCTCCTCCTGCCCTCTGCCGCGGGTTTAGGGGTGCGCTCCGGGTTTGCTCATCGGCGCCTTTTCCCGTACGCCAGGCAGCGATGCTCCTGCTCGCCTGCTCCTTAAGCCTTTTCCCTGCCTCGCAGCTCCCATCCATGTTTGGGTGGAAGGATAACTCTGAGTACACACGCAGATGCCAACCATCCCGAATGGTGCCCGCACAAAAACACGGGCGAAGACAGGGGCTGCGGAGAGCCCGGCCGGCCCCAGCCCCTCCATCCCGAGCCAGGGGGCTGCATGTGGCCACAACGGAGCTTTTGGGGGCTGCCAAGGGTGGGTGCCCGTGGGGCTGCAGTGCCCAGGGCTGGGCAGGGGTCTGCTGTGGGGCTCAGCCATCAGCTCTGCCCGCACTCCCCTTAACGAGCCCAGGTAACTTCCAGCTGGATTTCAGCTTTCTCATTTTTAACTGCAATTTTTAATGTCGGCTGAGCAAATGTCAGTAATAGTGATGAGAGGATTTTTTTTTTTTATGATTTACTGCATAAAACAGAATCTGCAGCCTGCCAAGGCCTGCTCCTGAGGACGTGGTCCTCATTTTGCACCAGTTCTATAGGAGTGCTGTTGCACCGTGTGCCCTGGGGATGAACACGGTCCCAGCATTTCCTTTGTTCTGTTTGTTTTCATGCAGAAAGGAGTTCTTTGCCTTCAAGTGGCTTAGAATAAAACAGCAATTTTTATTATGATTTCATACAGCTCAAAAATCCTCCCTGGTAATGTCAGCGAGTGCACAAGCCACATCAGAAGGCGCTGGTGAAACGTCCCTGAAATTGTCCTGCGCTCTGGTCGGGGAAAAAGCCAGCGGAGAGCTGGAAAAGGAGAGAAGGAGCAGAAAACCCACGTAAAAATAAAATGCTGACAGTAATCTGCGTACCCTGGCGCTGCATCGTACTGCAGCTGAATGCAAAATCCCGGCTAGTTTGGGGAGTATCAGATACAGAGCAATGTGTGTGAGGCCAAATCGCAGCTCTCTGAGAGATCCGAACTCTGGGAAAACAAATTTCAAATGGCTGAGAAAAAAATGCGCTTGAAACACTTGAATTAACTGCAGCTCTCATGTTTTCTCAAATTTGTCTTGGAGCCTCTCTAGATTTTCCCCCTTAATCCCGAATTGAAATTCAATTTATTTCATATGTTCTTAGTGCCTAAACCAATTAATGTATTTTCTCGTCCTTAAAAACATGCTCCTTTATGACAGCAAGCCCCCTAACTAATTCGTGGTAATTCTGAACCCAAGAACTACACGAAATAAAGAGTTAGAAACGTTTGTTTGTCTGGGAAAGCAGGGAGCTCCACGGAGGATCACGCAGCCTCCCTGGAGCTGCTGCCCAATTCCTAATTTCTCTTCTATTGCAAGGGCAGCTCTGAAGGAGCAAAAATAGCAGAGAACAAAAGATGCAATCACTCCTCTGCCAGGCTTGCTTTGGCAGTGCCAAGGCTGTACAAGCTCCCCGCCGCGGCTCGGGCAAGCAGCTGTGTCGTCTGGCCGGGGAGCGCGGTAACGTCGCCGGGGGAAAAAAATGGAAAAGAAGGTCTGATACTGCTGCATTGCAGGCGGTCATGGAACGTGGCTAATTAGTGTTTTCCTGGCACAGTGTTAAGGATTCGGTCTTCCTGTTGCTTGCCTCTGAGCTGGCAGCCGTGGTGGAGGAACGCGCGTGATCTCGGGGGTCTGGGGGGAATCTGCCCTCCCGGCCGAAGGCAGCCCCCCAGACAGCCGCCCTCCGCGCCGCTCGCCCACGACGGATGTTTTGCTCCGAGGCGTGGAAGTGCCCGGCAGCGGGGCTGGGTGTGCGTGTGCCCTAAGTGGTGGCCCATTTCCAGCACCCTGCTCTGCCCCAGCAGGGAGCCCACGGCCCGAGCGCTGCCCGTCCCTGACTGCGCCCGCTCACGTGCCAGCGGATGCTGAGTGTCCCCAGGATTTCCTTGGAACTCAAACAGCAAGAGCTGGAGCTGTGGGACCTCCAGGGAGCCCAGCGTGTGCCACGGCCACGGCAACCCGCACATCTGCCCACGGAGGTGCCTCCTGGGGAGGGAGGGAGGGAGGTGGCACCTGGCTTTGCTGCGCTGACCCGTGCATTCGCTTGTTGGGGATTTTTTCCTGCCCTTCCTGTGTGTGGGGGAGAGCTATTTCCTTGTTTTTCGCGGAGCAGGGTGAGCGTGGCTAGCTGATGTCTTCACCAGCTGAGCTGTTTCACATCAAAAATAGATGCAAGAAGCCAACAGGGCTCCAGTGCCCATGGAGTTACCAAAGGGATTACGGCAATTCTTGCTGCTGCTTCAGGAATATTGCCTCAAATATGGATTTTTTAATGTTTTTCCACTCCCTAGGTTCTCATTAAACAGTCAGAGCAGTTTACACTGGAATATGTGCTTTATCTTCTTTGTTGTCGCCCTGGCAGGGTCCTGGTCATGCTCTGGTGGGGACAGCGAGGGGTGCCCAGAGGAGCACCCCCCCATCAGCACCTGCAGCAGCTCCCACGTCCCCACCCAAAAGCTGACCCCACAGTTGTCCTGCGCCCTTTCCCCCCGGGACACCTCCCCGAGCCGTTTCATCACCCACAAGGTACCCGACACTGAAAATTAGGGTTTCCTGAGGTGGGAGCAAAGGAGCATCTGTGAGGGACGGGCACTGTGCGGCCACGGCTGCCCGGTGGCAACAGACATCCCAAAATAAACAGTCCTCAGCCATTTATTGCTGGAAATGCCAGCAGTGCAAGCTGGCAAAACCACTTCTTGTGATAAAATGACTCAAATTAATTCTTAAATGTAGCAAAATAAATTGGTTTATCTCTTAGGAGTCATTAATATGCGAGGATTTTTTTGCTCGGGTTTATGCAATCGGGAAATAGCTCTAACCCAGAAATACCCCACTTCATCTAATTTTTCAAAATTAATCTTTTTATTTCTAATTAGCTCTTGGCACAGGATTTTTTTATAGCGGGGTTTCAGCCAAAAGGAGCTTTATAGACTTGGGCTGTGAATTTCTGACACGGCAAGAAGAAAGTTCTGGAGCAGGGAAGTAAAGCCGGTTGTGCCATGCCATGCCATGCCATGCCAGCCGTGCCATGCCATGCCAGCCGTGCCGTGCCTGGCACGGGGCAGGCAGCCGTCTGGTGCAGTATCAGGTGTGCTGGGTGGTAGCTGGGAGCACTGGCACAGGGAGCAGCCCCGCTGCCCGCAGACACGCGGCGGCACAGCTTCGGCAGCACTTCCTTAGCCGGTCCCGGTGGCACGACGCCTCGTTCCCCGTGGTGAGTAACTGGCAATTAAGATGCCAGTCTCGTGGTCCCACGTGTTCCCCTCCAGCCAGCGCTGCCGGGCCAGTGGGGCCGTCAGCAGCCACTGCCTGTGGCGCTCCGTGGGTGGGACAGGGAGAGAAAACCCCAGTGGGTGCTCTGGTGAGGCTGGGGACGGTTTGATGCCGTACCTGGGGATTATTCAGTGAGTAACGGAGTTTGGGGGGAGCAGGATTTACCTGCGAGCTGTGAAACCAGTTTATTGTTATTCTGAGGGAAAAAGATGTCTGGCATGTACCGGAGGAAATAACACCTCTAATTTACAGCAGAGCTGCCACCAATTTACTTGGTCTCATCACCAGCAAATATTAGTGCCAGGCCGGCCGAGCCGCAGGGCGGGCAGGGAGAGGAGAACTGGCTCCATGGAAAAGCCCAGGTGGCTGCAGCCCACGGAGCTGGTGCCGACCCATCGCCCGGCGCTGCCATGGGATGGTGGCACTTACATGGTGCCCAAGCCCTGCACGTGCTCTGGGACACGCCGTGTCTGACGGCGATACGTGTACGAGGGGACTCGGGGGGTGGCTCGGGGCAGATTTTCGTTTAAGCAGTGCCCAGGTGCCCGGGCAGGATTGGGCACACTCGCCAGGTGCCAGCAGCGCAGCCCCTGTGCACCCCAGTCCCTGTGCTGGGGAGGGAGCTCCCTTCAAACGCAGCCCCCCCGGCTGCTCGGGGCATGTTTGGGGCTCGGGGCCCCGCCGTGCCCCAGTCCCCATGGGACGGGACGCCGGGCTCCCCCCGCACTGCTGCTCCGAGAGCCGCTTGGATCGATGCTTGGGGGGTGATGTCACCGGAATCGCAGAGAGGAAAAGGCCAAATAAGGCAGCATTTTAGTAAAAATATGTCCTAAAATGGGAGTTTTACTGATGATTAGCAAGCCCAAAACGCAGATATGATATAACCATGTTGAGAGCCCAGAGCTGGAAAAACCGCTGCAGCCCCAAGGCAGAGCAGCGTTCTGCAGCAGAGTGGGCGGTGGCAGGAGGTCGGCGTGTGAAGGGTCCCAGTGCTAAGACAGACGGACAGATCAATGCAGGGAGAACTGCTTTTCCTGGGAAGATATTGTTTTTTGAAGAGTTCCTTCAGTGTGCTTTCGACTTTTCAACTTAAAGCAACGAACCTTCTCTAGCGGATTGAATAAATGTTATTTTAAAGGTGCTAGAAGCAAAAACACACGGGGGGGGGCTGAGCTGAGCAAGAAGCAGGGAATGGGAGCACACAGCTCCTTCCCCCCTGGATCCCACGCTGCTGCCTGCAGCTCCCACAGCCGGACCAGGCACCGGTGGCCCTGGTGGCCTCAGGGGACCTGGGCAGGACAGGGGGGGCTGGCTGGGACCCGGTAGCTTCCGTCCCAGACTTCACCCCTCCTGGCACAGAGCAGGTGTTTGGGTTATCCCGGTGTGCTTGGGGCTCTGGGGGAGGATGGAGATGCGGAGAGGGGCTGGAGGGAAGGGGGCCATGGGGGGAGCCCTGCCAAACCTGCCGGGAATCCATCATCCTGCCTTCTGCCAGGGCGGCGTGAGCTGAAAGCATGGCCTCTGCGACCAATTTATCACATTGATTGGACAAAATTGCATTTAGGGGCTGTTGTGGCAGAAGATGGGACTTGTTTGATGAACCCTCAAAGACTTGGGGAGTGAGGGGGGGCCTCTGGACTCACCCAGCAGAGTGTGCTCCCATCACAGCCGCTGAAAGAACGGTCAGTTTTAGCAAACCTCCAGCTGTGCCAGAGCTGCAGCCCACATCCACGGCGTGCGTAACCCGGGCGGCTGCGTGGGCACACGGGGGGATGCTCGGGGCAGGGTTGGGGGAATCCTGGGCAGCAAGTCCATAAAGAGACACCGAGAGACTCGCCAAGGCCCTGAACATCCCTGGTTATGGGGCTGGGGAACACGAGGGAGAGAGATGGCAGAAAATGGCCACGCTCAGGTACCGTCCCCAACAGCATCTCTGAGGGTCCCGCCAGGCCAGGGAGCCCCCGTGCCCACCCAAGGGCCTCACAGAGCATCACTGTCTCTGACACAGCTTAAGGAGCTCAGCAGCGTCCCGTTGCTTTCCTGGTTCCCATGCAGCGTTAATAACAAACATAGTGATGCCGTTATTAATAACAGCAATGACCAGTCCTCCCTGCTGGCGAGGGCGTCGAGCACGGGCGGGCAGGCGGAGCGGGAGCGCAGCGCTCCGCTTCCCTTCGCCCCGGGGAGCCGAGCCGTCACCCCGGGGATTTTACAGTTTCCTGTGAAAGAGGTCCTGCTCATTCATCAGGCACTGAGAAGTGTGCTCGAGCCAGGAATGTATTTATTTTTGATCTAAATATAGTTGAAGTTCTATTAAAAAACTCGCCAGGAATGGCAGGAGTCCCACGCCCAGGCTGTCCCGGGGGCGGTGGCACCCGGCGCTGGGTGTCAGCGCCCGTTCCCACCTGTGCCTTCAGCCAGGGATGCTCGTCCCACCGGTTTGGCAGAGGGACAGAAGCCCGGGTCGTGCCCCTGGCTGCTCCCGCTGACCCCCATCCCGTGCCCAGGGAAGATGCTGGTGGCCGCAGCATTCCCCGGGCGCGGGGAGCGGGCAGTGCCGACAGCCCCATGGTCCCTCCCGCAGCCGGTGCCCCCGGCCCCGGGGCAGGGTGGGCACAGGGGTGCCGCGGGCAGGGGGTCCCGCTGCTTGTCACTGCCGTTGGGGCCATTTGGCCCTTGCCAGCCGCGGCGCAGGGGATGGAGCCCGTCTGGGGCTGCACGGGGGACTCGCAGAGAGCCCGGCGGGGCTCGTGTTTGTTTCTGAGCCGCCACCAGCGACTGCGCAGCCCCGCGGGAATCCGGCCAAGGATGATTTAGGCTGCTCGGAGCGATTCCAAAGCTTATCCAAACTGTCTGGGCCCTCTCTGTTGGTGGCTCAGAAGACAAACACCTGCCTGCCTTTCCGCTGCGCCGGCACGGTGCTGTGTGGGATCTTCCGTGGGAAGGGGGTCCCCACGGCCCCCGGCCCAGCCCTCCACAAAGGATGGGCTCCTGCCTGGGGGGGGAGCTGCTGGTCGCAGTTCACTGCTAGCCTGGGCACCGGGCTTCTAGCCAGCGGCCGCTCTGAGCCCCACACTCCCGTGTCCGTGGGGCTGAGCACCCCACCCCTCCCCCATCTCCCCCCCAGCCCTGACTGCCGGACATACGGGAGCTGTTTCCAGCTCCCCACGTGCTCTCTTTCCTTGTTGTTCTCAAGATTGGAGCACCTCTGCTCTGGAGACAGGGTGGCAGAGTTGGGGCTGTTCAGCCTGGAGAAGAGAAGGCTCCAGGGAGACCTTCCAGCACCTTCCAGTACCTAAAGGGGCTACAAGAAAGCTGGAGAGGGGCTTTGGACAAGGGGCATTGGCTTTAAACAAAAAGAGGGTCCATTTTGATTAGATCTAAGGAGGAAACTCTTCCCTCTGAGGGTGCTGAGGCACTGGCACAGGTTGCCCAGAGAAGCTGTGGCTGCCCCATCCCTGGAAGTGTTCCAGGCCAGGTTGGATGGGGCTTTGGGCAACCTGGTGTAGTGGAGGGTGACCCTGCCCATGGCAGGGGGGTTGGAACTAGATGACCTTTGAGGTCCCTTCCAACCCAAACCATTCTAGGATTCTGTGATTTACCTTCTGTTCTTAATTTACCTCCTGCTTCACACCAAGTCAGTCCCATTTCTATGCTGATACACGGCTCCAGGGGTGCTGGAGCAGGGATGGGAGGAGGCGGTGACAGCTCAGCTCTCGCCCAGGTTTAACCCTTCAGAGAAGAGAAAACTAACCCCAGAGACTGCAGCGGAGCTCCGGCACGGCAGCTCTGCACAGCCACGGCCAGCGGCTCCTCGAGTCCTGCAGCTCTTCCCAAGTGACCCCAGCACCCACCCGCCCAGTGCTGCAGGGGCCACCTGGTACGGTGAGCCGTGGGACCAGCCCCTCGGGCCATTTTTCAGCCTTACACAGATCAGGGACTGGTTTAACCCCAGTAAGGCCAGACTAAAACTGCATAAGATGCATCTGCCAAAAACAATCTGTCACTGCCAGGCTCGATTTATGTGCCCCACTGCTCTGCTCCACTGCGCCTGGCTGCAGAAAATGCATCTCTATCTATAGGTAAGTACACACACACTCTTCTGTGCACATATGGGAAGGAACAACTCTGCACGTGCATCCTGCAGTGCTGTCGAGGGAAACCTGCTCTTACCCTCTCTGTGCGTGGGAGCCTCGACGCTCTGAAGGGTTTGCTGAAAAGAGGCAGTGACAGCTTCACGGGTTTTTTTAAAAGTTGAACAAACTTTTGTTAGGAACAGTTTGGGTGTTGTTCTAGGGCACACGTACATGGGCATGCACAGGGTAAAGAGCCACTCCAGCATCAGCCACCAAAAACCCCCTTTAAATGTGCGGTTTGACAAGGCAGTGGTTCAGGGCTGTGTTCCCTGTGGCTGCAGTGCGCTCGACAGCACCAGGGAGCATCACCCTGTGCCAGGGCCGGCACTGGGGAGCATCACCCTGTGCTGGGCTGACACCACGGAGCATCACCCTGTGCTGGGCTGACACCACGGAGCATCACCCTGTGCTGGGCTGACACCATGGAGCATCACTCTGTGCCAGGCTGACACCATTGAGCATCACCCTGTGCCAAGGCCAACTCCGGGGAGCATCACCCTGTGCCAGGACAGCGTCTGGTGCCCATGTCTCTCCTCCCATGACAAAACCAGGAAAGCTCCTCATTCCCTCCCATCCTCTTGGCTTACACATTAGCAGAAACCACGTGAGTTCTTTCATTTCAGAAACAGCATCGGAAAACACTTCGTTTACAAAGTAATTTTCAAATCACTTGTTTAGAATTTGTTGGCTGCTAAATGTACTTCCCTAGTCGCTTTTTCCTTACTCTCACCCCTCACAGTCCCCGTTCAAGCCAAAGTAGGACTCTTCATCCTTTAAAACTTTCCCAGCCCCCTGAGCTGTGTTTCTCCCACGTGGATTTTGCTGCGATAACCCCCCAGCTCCTGACACTTCTCCGACAGGAGTGCCAGGCTGCAGGCAAGCACAGCCCCGTTGGGTGTAGCGTTCTGCTGGGGGCTGCCAGTGCCACCCTGCAAAACCCCTCTGCCAGGCCCCAGGCAGCACAAGAACCAGGTGAAAATTCACAGGGGAGGAGAGGAGACTGATTTGGTTTGGTTTGAAATAGGAGTGTTGGTGCCTTTCTGTTTGCTTGCACATTTCTGAACTTTTTAGAGTCTGTTTGCTTCGTCTCCTCAAGCTCTACAGAGCAAACACCAGTGTTTGCACTTAAATTAAATTAGCCCTAAACCCAAAGTGAGCCCAGGTTCTCCTGCCAGTGCTTCCGAGATAAACGTTGTGAGATTGGTGATAAAAAAGAGGAGGAGGAGGAGGAGATGGCAGAGCTGCCTCCTGCACTTGAGCCAATGCCCCTTGTCTGGCTGGGGCACAGGAGCAGGTGCTGTCCCGAGGGCAGAGCTTGTCCCCCCCCAGCATAGGGGCACAGGGGTGACGCCACATCCCCCCCTCCCCATCCCTGCAGCAGCGAGGGCTTCGCACGCTGCACGAACTGCACGAGCCTTTTATTCTTAGACAATAATTTTCATGTTGGTAAAACCACCCTTCCACTGGTGTTACTGGGTGCTTCAAAATGAAATCCTGTAAAGTTCCATTTGCTGATTGGATAGACTGTGAAACATATCGTTAGAGATTGTGCAGTAACTCAGGAAAACTGGCGAGGCAAGGCAGGCACCGGTCAGAAACCGCAGAGCTGCACCGAGAATGCAGCAATTCCTGCCTTTCCTTGCACCACCCACACCCACCTTTGGGGAGTTTTTGGTCTGTGATCAGCCACGACTGCCGCCCGCTCCAGCCCAGCATCACGCTCCAGCCCCTCGGGGGCTCAGTGGGATGGGCTGGGATGGGAGCAGGAAGGGAGCAGCGCAGAGCCCTGCAGCTGCTCAGGTCTCCAGAGCAGCCGGTGCAGCCCCGGCAGCAGCCCCGCACGGAGCCGAGGGGCAGGTGCCCCCCAGGGCTGGGGCTGCAGCCCCCCAAGCCCCAGAGGGTACCCATGGCCCTGCTATTTACCCCCAGTGTCACGAGAAGCCAGAATAGCATCAGCCAAGCAAAGAAGAAGAGTTTTCACCCCCAGCTTTCTCCAAAAGATGCCGATTATTAAGCGGAAGAACTTCAGCCAACGACAAATTCAATGGTGGGGAACACGCTGGCAGAAGGCAGCCAGGATGGGCATAAATGCCACGTGGTGCCCGGGGTTGGCAGGCCGGGGGTTTTCAGCACCTGCTCTCCCATGCAGCTAGAGGATGCTTTGGCTGCTGCGCAGCACTCGAGTGAACAAACTGCCTTTGAAGCTGAGACGTGGAAATTACAGGCTGGAATTCAGTTGGAAGGCAGAAACTTGCCAAAGAGCTGGTTTTGACAGCCCACATGGAAAATCAAAGCATCTCCCTCTTAAGTTTATTTTGGTCTTTCAGTTTACTTGCATTTTTAATGTGAAACCTTCCCTTTCCTGTGGGTGAAAAGACAGTATGTTCTAGCTAAACTTTTGCATTTGCAATCACATTTATAACAGCGACAACAGCGATTACAACACTCTAGCGAGAATCAGATGGAGTGGAGTCCTAATGTTTATTCAAAATTAGCTTCAAAGACAAAAATAGTGGTAATAAATAGTGCTTGCCAGGGCTTTGAAAAGGTGAAAGGAACAATAATAACCCACAGTTGCCTACATCTTTCAATAAATTTCTGAAAAATTATTTCCCTGGTATTTCACCCGATAATTAAGATTTCTTTGATGATTAGAATTTATTTTTCATTTCCTAAAGATCACCTCTAAATAAAAAATGAAATTGCTTGCTATTCTCAACATCTTACTGTGTCTAACCAAGCTCAATCAACCATCAGCAGCTGAGTCCCCAGGCTGGTGGATGTGCAGGTGGCTCTGCTCTGTGTTCCCCATTACCTGCCGGAGGACGCGGCACACGCGGCACACGCGGCACCGTGCTCCACGATGGCTCGCTGCCAGGGCAGGGAGATCTCGGCATCGGGAGCGTTGATGATGGGGTACACCTGCAAGAAATAAACCCAATCACGCAGAAGAGAGACCCTATTTGTCTGGCACAAACATACTCATTTCACCTGTTACTGGCCCGTGCAAGGAAAGACCTGGGCATAGAATGGAAAAATACAGAATAAATACTGAGCTCAAAGTCCCCGCTGGCAGTCTGGTTACGAACGGGCACTGGGTGGGTCTGTGACTCTGTGCCCCACCAGGATTCACTGGCGCCTTTGTCCAGCAGCGCAGCACGGTTCAATCTGGAAGGTTTTTTAAAGCCTCCCTGCTTTCCCCAGCACGTGGACAATTAACGGAAGAATTACCGGGCTGGTGGGCAGCGCAGAACTAGCTGTGAGCACAGCCAGGAGCAGCAGCCGTTCTTGGGAGGCCCGCGGGCTTTAACGCGCCCGGGACGTCAGATGGGAAGCACTGGTTGGGGGGTGACTCAGATGCTAAAGCACCATCCCGATCCCAAAGGGATCCTGCAGCACCAGATGCCAAGTTGTCACTACAGATGCAGACACTAACAGCTCTCCGGGGGGAGAGCCAGGCCGTGCCTCCATGGTGCCCGTCTCTCTGTCTCAGGACACCACTAAAGTTTCTACAGATTACTGCAAAACTACTAATAAATAACAAAGGCACAGTCAGACCCTCACTTGTTTGTATTTGCATTAAAAAACCACCCGAGCTGAGGGCTGAGCGGGGCAGACATGGCACTGGTGGTAGGACAGCGCTGAGCATCAGCCGTGTCAGGCTGTTCTGCCTGATGGCTGCCAGTGCACGGAGGCAGGTTCCCTCTGAGGGCTGTGCCACAGGAGTGGGAGGAGAAGGGATGGTTGGCACCAATGAACATCTCGTGTAAGGGCCCTGCACCCGCAGGCAGCCCGGCACCTCTGCACGGGCGCCCGGCTCCGAAGCTGGCAGGATCAGCTTCTGCCTGTGGGATGAGCTGTGGGCAGCTCTGCAGGCAGGTGGGTTTGCTGGTGGATGACGATGCCACGCTGGCTCTCCGGCAAGGGGCACGAGCTGCTGTCCCATGCCCTCTCCCTGCAAAGCCTGCAGCCAACGGCGCTGAAAAACAAGCAAGGGGCAAGATAAAAAGCCCCAGGGATGGATGTGCTGCTGGATGTCTCCTGCTATTGCTGGAGAGCCCTGGAGAATGGTGCTGGGGTGGGATTTCTGCTGGTCTGGCAACAGCCACCACAAGCGACCTGCTGCGGCTGAGTGCCACGTGCTGCGGCACAGGTTGGTCGCGCTTTGTCGGGCAGAAAACCCAACAGCTCTCTGCTCCTCAGGGGAAGCCACGGATGCTCTGCACTACCCGTGGGTTCCCCCGCTCCTGCCAAAGCATTTCTGTCCCACCCTGAGCTCCCTGGCCCCAGGGACCCCGCAGGGAGGAGAAAAGTCCCAATATCCCACTGGCTGCTGATGGAAGAAGACCCACTTTTGCTGGATTTCAAAATCTCATTGCTCCCTACTTTTCTCCTGACTGTAGAAACGGGAAAAGCTGTGTCCTGGGAACAGGAAATTGGCAGCTCCGCTGCAGGAGAGGGCACCGGCTATCGCCGTGCCCAGAGCAGCCGCTGGCACTGCAGCAGAGACGCGCAGCTGGAAGCCATTCCACATCCCTCCCTTTTGCAGCCCCCCGGGGGGATCCCCTCTGGCCCCCAGAGTCACACTCACCACCACATTTTCATCTTTAAACATATTTTCTCCGCTGACTTTGCTGAGCAGCTCTCCTGGGAAGTTCCGATGATGCTCAGAAACAAACTCAAAGACATTGTTCGTCCTGCAAGAGAGAGGGGAACAGCAGAACGCTCCGAGGCTGGTTGTAGGGCACTGAGCCATCTCCTGGCTCTTTCTAAATGCCCAAGCAATGCTTGGATGCTCCCTGATTTCCGAGGACAGTCATCATGCCCACCTAATCTGTGCACTCCCACATTAGCTTCATACCCTTGTATATGCAGCAACCGTGGATGAGTCTGGCGTAAATAATCCTGAAATCAGACCTTCATGGTGGTCACCTTCCCCTGTGGCTTTCAGAGCTCCTACGCCTATTAACTCCTCGCAGCAGGAGAGGGCTCCCGTTCCCTTTCCAAAGCCACGGCTCCCGTTACAGTGAACCATTGTGCTCTGTTACTTGCAGGGCCCGGGCATGGTCAGTGGCCAACGGTGCCTCCGAAGGAGCTGAAGGTCCCATCCGGGAGAGATGTGCTTGTCTGGGGCAGTGCAGCCCGGGGCTGGGGCCATTTCCAAGTGCAAGTTACTGAAAAAGACGGTGTTCTGAAAAATGAAGGTCTTCCCACAGGGTAATTGGGGGCATTTTGTGCAGAAACGGGGCAGAGCTCAGGCAGTGCCCAGCAGGGCAGGTAATGCCTTGGTGCGAAACCTCACGAGGTCAGATCTGCTTCAGTCCCATCTGTTCTCTCCGGCACCAGAGCTGCCAGAGCCACGTCACGACCAGCAGCCGTGGGCCGTCACGGAGCCACGACAAAGGAGCTCGGCCACAGCCCCACCTCACCCCAGATGCGGGGCTGTGGGTCTGGGCTGCACCAGCCCCTACCAGGCTCAGCTGCTCCATCTCCATCTCTGACTTTTTGTGTCACCTTGGACCACCCTTTACCTCCATGAACCCCCTTCAGCTCCCACCACACCCCGTGGACGAGACTGCCATCGCTAGGGACTGAAGCTGCCCCCCAAGCCCCCAGTTCTGCCTGGCCAAGGGCAAGAAACACTGGCCCAGGTTCCCCTTCGGGAGCCCAGCCGAGCTCCCAAGCCTTGCGGAAAATAAGGAATAAAAGTCACAGCTCTGCCCCTGTGCCCGCGCTGCTCGCCAGGTGACCACCGGCTGCTCGAAGTGTCGGAGCTGCTTCCCTCCCTGCTGGGTCTCGCAGCCCGGCCAGAGCGGGTACGGCACCTTCGGCTGCGACGGAAAGGGTCGTACCCGGGATGTGAAACGCTGGCCGTGCCGCAGCGTGGGGGTCAGCGACCGCCCGGGCACCGACACGTCCTCCCCGGCCACTGACTCGAGGGACACGGCCCGTTTGCTGGGAAAAACAAATGACTAACGCCGGCCTCAAATCTATTTGTAAACGCAGAATTAATCAAAGAATGTATTTGTACATCCAATTAAGGATAACCACCATTTCCCCACCGGGGCAGGAAGGCGAGTGCCGCTCTGCAGCCGGTGCTGCCGGTGCTCCGGCAGATGCAGGAGGCATATGCTGATGCACGGAGCATTCTGATTGCATCAGTGCAACACAGATTAGCAGCAGTTAACAACTGATTCATTAAGGCTCTTCAAGCCATCATTAGCCCCAGTGGATTCATGCTTTAAAATGACTGCCGTGATTATGCACGATACCATCTCTGTTATTTTAAACTTAATGGAGCCGCATAAACAAAACAGTTTTAGAGCACTGCCTTCTTTTTTTGTCACTTAAAGATCATTTTTAAGCCTGTTAAGTTTCATGTTTGGAAAAAAACAGAGGGTGGTAATAATTCTCCGGGCTGCGCTGGCTGTGGAACCTGCCAAATCCCAGCTGTGCACTGCGGGAGCCGGACCTCGGAGCAGCTCTGGAGTCTGCTGCTGCCATCCTGGGCGGCTCCTTCCAGCCCCATCCTGCCACCCGCCCCCCCATGCTCCAAGCTGAGCTGAGCCCACCCAGACCTGGGGTGGGAGGTACAGGTCCCCGTGGACCTGGGGAGACTCAAAGCCTCTTTTCTGCAGCAGCTCCTGAAGGTCTGAGAAACTCTGCCCTCCTTGGAAAACCCAAAGCTTTCTCCAGTTTCCCAGAGATGCTGGGAGATGCAACAGTCTGTAATGGAAAGGCAAAAAATATGGAACAAAGTGCCAAAACATCATTATTTTCCAAAAGCTTAAGAGTTTATCCCATGAGTTTGGGGTACCAGCCTGGTTTCTGAACACTGAGGATGGGCCACACAGAACAAGTAATAGATGTTAAAATGGAAGTTCATTTAAAAATCAGAAGGGCAAAAGGCTATTTCTAACCTTTTTTCCCCGAGAATAAAGCTACTGCTGTTCTGCTTCACCTGTCAGGCCATCTTCACAGTAGAAAACAGAAAAAAGCACACATGCCTGCAGAGCATGTCCCAGCTCCGCACCGTAACCTCTGCCAGCAGCAGGCAAGCGGAGATGGTTTGGCTCAGACCTACCAGATTAAGGGCTTTTTTTCCCCCTACCAGCTTTCCAGTGTCTTCTTCCTACCAGACAACCCTCAGCTGATAACCTCCACCAAGCCGGTGGGACTGGGATGACCGGTTCCCGCTAATGGTACCATGCAATGAGTCAACACCCGCACGGGGCAGAGGAGCCCATCGTACCTTCTGTGATCCGGACAATGCTGACGCCTCTTGCTGCATCAGCTCCCACCACGATCCCTCGCACGATCCAGGGTGAAGTGTCTTTTTCCTTACACACGTATTTTTCCACGTATTCTTGTAGTTCGCAGTATACTTTAAGTGTTCATATTTAATCAGATCAACTTTAATTAAGCAGCAAGTTTGTGCAATAACAATGCATCTTTTGGCTGCCTGGGAATATCTGTGCAGAAGAACAAATAGAGGGAGGAGGCCAGGTTTGTATCTGCGCTCCCAGCCCTGGATTCAGCCTGTTCTCCCGTTCCGACCCCCCAAACACAGAACTGGGCATATCTGAAAGCCGGCCAAGGGCTGGCGGTGCTTCATGCCCAAGATGCGGCCTCAGTCCAACAGTGCAGAAGCAAATTCTCCTTTTCCTCTCCCTGTCGTAACACGCAGGCTGTGGGCTGAGGACAGGATAAGGCATCTTTGTTACTTGGGTGGGATTTTGACAACCTCATCTCTGCGGAGACCCCGGGAACATCAGCTGGAAACCGGACTGAACACGAGTGGGTTTGGGATACGGGGTGGCAAAGGAGGAATAAACCAGAACTTGCCCTCAGGTTTCCAACCCTCATAACAAGTACAGCAATAAGACAGCACGTGCTGTAACATGCCCATGAACCTCACCGCAGGCTGCCCAGGGAAGGCTTCCCAGCTCCTTACCCGCCCTGCCCCATGGCACACCCCGGCTGGGACTGGCCATGACCGTGGCATCTGTGACAGTCCTGAAATCAGAAGATTATTCATGCACAGAGCTGCCCAGGGATTTCGGATCTCTCATATTATGCACATGCACTCTTCCTGCATCTAAATTCAGTGATAAAATTCTGGTCCCAGCAGGCCAGAATCCAACACCATAAAATTGTGCTGTACGACCATTAAAGGAGTCATAAATAATAATTATTTAACAAAGGCAAATGTCTATGTAGTGCTGGCAAAAGAAAGTAATTTTTTTTCTTTATTCATCATTTCACTCAAAAAGTAAAATAAATTGACCAGCTATAGAGCTTGTCAAAAGCTAAATGGGAACTGTCATGCAAACAAATGTACTGCTAATGTTGAAAAAAAATTTAACAAAAGAGGAAAGATTATCCAGTGCTGTTTCTTGAAAAGGCTGCAGCAAGATTTGTCCCCAAACTTCTAGAGGAAGAAAACAGCGGGAAGAAGCAATCTCTGGCTGTTTTCCCAGGCATTTAATGAGGAAAAACCCAAGAAAACGAGAACCATAGTGAGGTGCCCATCACCATCCCGAGGAGCTGAGGGTGCCAGGGAAGGGACACAGCCCCAGCTGGGGGGTGCTCCCCAAGCCCCGATAAGCCCATCGGGCAGGGAAGGGGGTCCTGTGACAGCGAGCGAGGACTCCTCCCAACCAGCACTGCGTCTGGCGCTGGAAGAGCCGGGGAGCCTCGATCTCCACACTCCAGGGGTCCAGGGGGGTGTCCCAGGGGGTCTGGCCGCTCCAGGCTCTGCAGGAGACGACAGCATCTTACCTACCTTGCTGAGGTGGTGCTCGGATGCTGGCCAGTGCCTGGTGCTCCTGGGGACCAGTCGACATTGCTCCCCATCCCCATGGGGGGGTCGCACCTGTGTGGTCCATGCCATGGGCACCCCGGGGTGCTGAGCATCCATCCTCGGCCACCACAGCACAGCCGCCGTCTCCCCCCAGCCCGCCCATCAGACCTCTTGGACCCGTGTGGGCACCTGGAACCCACTGTCACCCAAAAAGCAGGGGTGGGGGTCCCCCGCCACCTCTCAACAGATGGGTAAAGAGCTCCACTGTGTGCAGGTGCCCATCCCAAATCAAACCTTGAGTATAACTGGCACTTGGCAGGAAAATAACAGCCCCTGCTCCAGGGCACGCTGCAAAACCCCCAATGTGGGGTAAGCAAACGAAGGGGGCAGAGGAAGGTGCTCCTATGGGAAAGGGCAACTGAGGAATTCAAGCCTCGGTCAAAGCCAAGGCAGGTTTTGCTCACAACTGCAGGAGGATTCAGCAGCAGCAGCTAAAGCTGCTCCTGGGTCAGTGGTTTGCTTTGCACCCAACACCCCCCACACCCCGGCCAGAAGCTGCTGCTGGTCCAGCTCTTCCCAGTGGTGTTCCAGCAAAGCACTGGGATGGCTCCCAGGTGAGTCGGCAGCAGTGGCTCAGGGCAGTGGTCCCTGCTCCCCACTCAGCAGAGGTCTGGATGACTTTCTGAGTAGAGAGGAGCGCAGCCAGATCAAAGCCAATTACTTCCCAGAACATATCCGTCTGCAAAAGCAGCGGGCCAGGAAGAGCAGCTCAGGAGGAAAAAAGGAGTCTGGGAGCTGGACGGGCACAAGCCCACTGTGTAGCCACAGCGTACAAGAGGGACCATTTCATGGGACCGTCCACTTCGCCCAGCACCTCCCTGGGTGAGGCAGCTGCTGTTGTTCCTCGCCATCAGAAGAGTAAAGCTACAGGAGTGCAAACTGTCAGGAAGACAAGAGGTCACTGCTGTGCACATACCTCTGCGCCGGATGCTCCATTCACAGTCATCCAGCTGTCCCAGGAGTGCAGAAGGCAGCAGGAGACATCCCAGCTCCAGGTCCAGGT
Organism: Tauraco erythrolophus; assembly: GCF_009769465.1. Classification (NCBI taxonomy): domain Eukaryota; kingdom Metazoa; phylum Chordata; class Aves; order Musophagiformes; family Musophagidae; genus Tauraco; species Tauraco erythrolophus. The sequence goes on along the minus strand of NC_141476.1, from coordinate 942,631 downwards.
CACCTATAGCCCAGGGAAACATCCGTGAGCGAGGAAGGCTTGAGGCCGGACAGCGTGTGTGGAGACCAAAGAGAGGTCACAGTGCCATGGTTTAGCCCGGCTAAATGCCACCCAGCTGCTCGCTCACCCTCTCCCCTCCCAGGGATGGGGAAGAGAATTAAAGGGAAAAAGGGAAAGAGACCCGTGGGTTGAGATAAGAACAGTTTAACAACAATAACAACAACAATAAAATAACAATAACATCAATAAATGAACATATATCTATATGATGATAATATATACAAGCAAGTGATGCACTGTGCAACTGCTCCACTTGGTGACCAACACCTGTCCCATCCTGGTAAACAATTCCGAAACAGGTAAGTCCCAACACCGCAATTCCAGACGAGTGAGAGGCCTGAAAATAGCATGAGAGGGAGTCAGTCCTCGGAACTGAGTCCTGGAACAGCAAAGGCCCTTCTTCCCAGTCAGCCTTCATCTATATACTGGGCATGACCTTGCACGATAAGGAATATTCCATTGGCCAATTTAACCCTCAATCCTAAACCTAAATTCAAATCCTAAGGAGACTTGTGGGCTCTTTGTCCCAGCCACGCCCCCCCCAGCCCGTTGTGCCCCTGCCACACCGGCAAAAACACGGCAAGCTCCAAAGTCCTTGATGTCTCAGCACCAACTACAACCATCAGCGCTATCAACGTTCTTCTCATAACAATTCCCAGACTGAATCCAAACAACAGAGCTCTTCCAGCTGCTAAAAGAAAAACTAACTCTGTCCCAGTCAGGCCGGCAGATAGTCGGGGATTTTCCATCCTTCTCCACTGCCGCTTTCCATGAGCTCGGTCCTTGCGCTGAGATGGATCAACACTGACCCCCTGTGTAGGTGACAGAGCCCTGCAGGTCCCCAGCTCCCACCGCAGGCAGAGCCTGGGCTGGGTGGCCAGGAGCCCAGCTGGGCAACTGGATCTACGGGCTGGGGAGGCACATGGAGGTGGAAAGGGGAGAAGGCACTGGGAAGTCTTCAAAACCCAGAAACGTTCTCTGGTAAGCAGAGATACGAGCACCTGCTCGTATCTTTTAACGAGAGTCAGTCATTAAGTCTTTTATCCGGTGACTTTCCACATCGCAGCAGTTGATTATGAGAATTCAGGCTTGGTGAGAAAAAGAGAGCACGGAGGAGCCAGGAAACGCCGGCCTGGCAACAACCCACGTTGAGGGGGATCATCCATCAACTTGATTTACCAGACTTTTCTTCTGCGAGCACGCTCCTTCCTTCCAGGAAGCTAAATTAGTCTCATTGTTATTTCTTCCTATGAAAATACGAAGCTACATGCTTCATTTGAAAAGTCACAGTCTTCGTGCAGGAGAAGACAAGACTGTCCTTGAGCTGATGGAGCACAGGGTTCCAAGTAATGGTGAGTGATCAGCACTACGGAGAACTTACTTGTGAAAAATAAATCGGTAAGATGCCTTCAGTGTGATTATCTCCAGTGTGATTATGATTTGCCCCATCCCTGGAGGTGTTCAAGGCCAGGTTGGATGAGGCTTTGAGCAACCTGGTGTAGTGGAGGGTGTCTCTGCCCATGGCAGGGGGGTTGGAACTGGGTGATCTTTGAGGTCCCTTCCAAGCCAAACCATTCCATGATCTCAGTCACATCTAGACCAAACAGAAACATCTTCCTCAAGTGGTGGGTAAAGTATCTCAAACAATTTTGGATTCACTGGCCAATTCCTTCTCAGACAACACGAGTCACCGGGCCTTCAGCCATGATAAAGTTCGAGCTTCCCCTTCCATGCCGCAGGGTGGGAAACCACACTGGAGCAGTGTCGTTCCTGCCCTCCGTTGTGATGCTGCACTGCTGGTTGTTGGCCGTGCTGGTTTGACATGTTTGTTTGCACCAGTTTACTCGGAGGAAAAGGACACACAACTGTGATTGAAAACATTGTGGATTTCCTCCTTCAGAAAAAGCAGCGTTTACAAACCTCGAAGGACTGAAAGGTTTGTAACAGCCTTTCTGCAAACCTCTAGCCAGGGCTGCCCTTCCTGCGCCCACCCAGACCCCGCAGCCCCGCTCGGGGGGGCGTGCATGGGGGGAGACGGGCTGAGGGAGGACACGTGCCTCCCCTTGGCGTGCTGCAGAGAAATGCTCCAGGAGCATGAGCTCCCAGGTTCTCATTTTAACTATCATATCACAAAAAATCCTTTCCTTTCATTCCAAAATATGACGGATTTCTGTACACGTCACCAAGAGAGCCGAGCGCCTATTTTTGATGTGCAAATGTTAAACAAAAACCTGTTTACATCGAAAGATGGGGATAAGAGTAGGAGTACCAAATTCCACTCCAATGGAAATGATTTAAACGACCAGGTTAAAAATATCCCAAATTTGGAGTAAATAAACCAACCACACGGTTGTTGCTACGGTGATGTTGTCGGAAATCACAACAGCCTCTGACACGAGCACACAGCTCCGTTTGAAAACAACCGTGAGCCTGAGGGGGACTCTGACCCAAGCCAGGAAATCCTGAGCTTGTGCCGTTACTCATCCGATAGTTCATAGATTTCATAGATTTCATAGATTTCTAGGTTGGAAAAGACCTTAGAGATCATCAAGTCCAACCATCCCTAATCCCCATTAAACCATATCCTCAAGTAGCTCATCCACCCTATTCTTAAACACATCCAGGGATGGGGACTCAACCACCTCCCTGGGCAGCCTATTCCAGTGGTTGACAACCCTTTCAGAGAAGAAATACTTCTTAACATCCAACCTGAATCTCCCCTGACTAAGCTTATGCCCATTTCCTCTTGTTCTATCACCCAACACTAATGTAAAGAGCCCTTCCCCTACCTCCCCAACATCCCTTCTCAAGTATTTGTAGGCTGTAATCAGGTCTCCCCTCAGCCTCCTCTTCTCCAGGCTAAACAGCCCCAACTCCCTCAGCTGCTCCTCATAAGTTTTATTTTCCAGCCCCTTGACCAGTTTAGTCGCCCTTCTCTGGACCCGCTCCAGGAGCTCAATATCTCTCTTAAAGCGAGGGGCCCAAAACTGGGCACAATATTCCAGGTGCGGCCTCACCAGTGCTGAGTACAGGGGCAGGATCACTTCCCTGCTCCTGCTGGTCACACTATTCTTGATACACGCCAGTATCCCATTGGCCTTTTTGGCCACCTGGGCACACTGCTGGCTCATATCAAGCCGGTAGTTAACCAACACCCCCAGGTCCTTCTCCGCCAGGCAGCTCTCCAGCCACTCCTCCCCGAGCCTATAGCGATGCTTGGGGGTTTTATACCCCAAGTGAAGGACTCTGCACTTGGCCTTATTAGTTCAGGTCCTGTTCTGTCTCATCGAGACCCCCAGACATGGCCACCTCTCCCTGTCCCCTGATGACCCCCGGGCACTGCCACCTCTCCCTGTGCAGCGGGGCAGAAGGGCCGGGCTGCTGCTATCTCCACCCCACCAGTGGTCACGGAGGTGTGAGACCACGAGCTGAGCAAAGACCCTCATGGCTGGAAACCTGTTTGCGTTCCCGAGGTGCCCAAGACCCACAGGGCACACCTGCACTTAACATTGCCATTCCACGGCGTCAGCAGGAAGACCCCCACTTTCAGTGCATTTGGCATCAGACCCGTAGCCAAAAGTTTGGGAGAGTCCCAGTCTTTGGCAAACCCCAGCAGGTAACCTGCATTCTGTTCCCATCCGTCACTCCCCGTCCTGCTCCGCCGCCCGGCTGGCCGAGCTGAAGTTGGCACTCCCCACAGCACCTCCAGGACCACAAATCCCTTTTTTCCCTCCCATCTGATTAAACAGAAACTTCCTGTAGCATCATTATTTCTTCTTAAGCTAATCAAAGCTTTCCTCATTCATAAATTAAGGAACCTCAGAACTCAATTACTTTCCAGCAGCACCAGTGGCAGCGATATTTCACTGGGGCCCCACATAATTAGAGTTTCTTCTGGCACCATGTTCACATCTAATGAAAAAGATACAGTCAAGGGCATAAGATCAAAGCTCCATCAGGACAGGTATTTTGATTAAGCAGCATTTTGTTAAAAGCTAACAAACCCCAGTTTAATTTCTAACCCACATCAGGCAGCTTATAGTGGGCTCCAAGAATCCCATCTTAAAGGCAAAACTAGGAAACCTCCCAGGAGCAGAGACTAAGTTCACACCTTTAAGGACTAAGCCCCTGTTCCACTGGAATCCGTGGACTTTGCGTTGTGGCTCAAGGTACAGCAACACCTTTAGGTCAGAGACGTGGCACAACCGACGTGCTGCCCCTTTCCACTCCCTCCACCAACACCGGCTGGACGAGCGCAGGCGCTGACGTTTGGTGGAAGAGAGTTCAGTTCTGGAAACAGTTATTTTTAACATACTGCTTGAAAACACAGTTTATGGGTGTCTTAATCAAGAAGTACAACTGCATAAAAATAGCAGAGAAACTCGTCAGCACGGCATGCCATGTATTTCTTTGAGTTTTACTTACTGTCTGCTTTCGTGTCTCGTTCCATTTTCAAAGTCAAGGAGCAGAGACGATCCCGTCCCAGCACTCTCCTCTGGAATACATTGTTCTCTGCAAATTCTGTGCTTACAGCTACGAAACCCAGTCCCCACGAGCCACTCCCCTCCGCCAAACAATGCAGATGCTGGGAATTAATGAATTAATGTCAAAGCTGGACGAAGCAGAAGCTTGCCAGCAAGGGAAGTGCCAGACAGGCCATGCACACCATGCTGGCTTCCCAAAGGGACACCCCCACTGGAGAGGAAGATGGTCAGAAATCATAGAAACTGCACGTAGGACCGAGCCAGAGGGGTGTAAAGGGACCATAAGATCCTTCAGACCCCTTCAGTGTGGTTGCCATCCAGTAGCATGAGGCACGAGATCTACTCGCCCCAGCTCTCGGCTCATGCGGAGGGAGATGCTGGCACGGTGCGCACTGCCGGGGCCTCTGGGGCATCACAGGAACACTCCACGTAGTCCTTGGTGCTATTTTTTTTCCCAGTCTCCAGTATAATTACTAAACACCTGGTAACTTAAGCACGGATGCTAGAGAAGACGTTATCAATGCTTCACTCGGTGCCTTTCCTTGGCAGCGTGAGCCCTGTGCGTTGCCAAAGCCAAGTCCCTGGGAGCGTGATAGCTGTGCGATGAACGAGGGACCACACAGCAGCCAGGTCATCCTCAGATTTTCTCCTTCCTTGCACATTTGTGCGTTCTCCACCTGCTCTCCCCAAGGCCACGGTCAGCCTGTGAGCACAGAGAGGGAGCATAAGTTCATAAGCTGATGACCATGGCCTCAGAAACCAGCTAACGGGAGGCTTTGCCGGTGAGCTGACGATCGTAGGTTATGGAAAGAACATGTCTTTAAGAGCTGTCCCCACTCCCCAGGCCCTTGGAGCCTCCCACAGCCATCACAAGCTGCTATCCACGGGAATGCTCAGAAGAGGTTTGCTGCACCGATACGCCGGGGTGCCACGCAGGTGACTTCCTTAGAACTTAGTGCATTGTTCACTGAAAGGACCAACTTCTGACCCAACATGCTGGTCTGCAAGAGCCTGAGCTTTCACTCCAAAGCATTTCTGTGCATGGGCTTTAATGGGGAGAAGGATTTGCTTCTCTGCAGAGCTTTGTCCACCCCGATTGCTGTCTGAACAACTTGGTGAATGCTGCAGGGTGACTGTGCCATCAGCAGCACACTGGGGTCATAGATCATAGACTGGTTTAGGCTGGAAGGGACCTCAAAGATCATCCAGTTCCAACCCCCCTGCCATGGGCAGGGACACCCCCCACTACACCAGGTTGCTCAAAGCCCCATCCAACCTGGCCTGGAACACCTCCAGGGATGGGACAGCCACAGCTTCTCTGGGCAACGTACTGTTACTTGCCCCAGGCAGGGAGCACACACACAATCTGTGCCAGGACTGACCTTCAGTGCTTCAGGACCCTCCCCCCAGCCCTCTGCCCTACCTGAATCTCGTGCCTCAATTCCACCTTCGCGTTAAGTCTCCTACATCCAGTCAAGCACTAATTGCTGGCAGCGGGGAGCCGCGTGCCCTTGGCAGCACCACTCCGAATGCTGTCCACGTTGCTCTGCAGGACATTCATAAACGTGGTTAACAGGAAGAAGATGTTTATACCCCGGTACCCTCTGCACCAGCTTCCCCATGCTGAGTGCTCCCCACCGTCCCCCTTTGCTCGTGCCGCAGCCGTGGGCACAGCTCAGTCCCACCACCTGTGCTGCCGTGCGGGTGCCAGTGTCCGGCACGGGGCAAGAGCTTCTCGTGCTCTGCAGGGCCCCTGGGACCTGCCCGGCACCCCACCACCCCTCCTCACCAGCAAGGGCAATGTCACATGTATAGTTTGACCCAGGGAATCAGATCTGGCCAGCACGTGCCACCCAGGGGCTATATTTGGGTGAGCTTAGGCAGTTCTCCAAGAGGAACCAGCCCAAACCCATCCTGTCACCAGGGTGACCAATCACCCATGGCACTACAGCACCCGTTCAGGCACACTTCCTTTAAAACCAGCTAGCCCAGGGAACATTTCGGCGTTACCAATCCTGGATGGACGAATCATTTCCATCGCCAGACGTCACCTCCTCGCTGGCACTGACACCTGCCCCTCCAAACAGCTGAAAAACAGCTTCTCATCCAAACTCAGCACTAAAAAAAAACCCAAGATGACCTTTCTGGATGCTTATTTACACTAAAAAACTAAAAGCTGAGCTGACTACAGATGGACAGTTGACTAAAATAATATTTGCAGATATAAGAGAAGCACTTTCAGTGGGAAACTGATTCCTATTAGTCCTTATCAACACCTCAGCATCACACTCACATGACGGACCTTCAGGCACGTCCTGACACCTTCCACTCCCGCCGTCAGCACTATAACCCCACCGTTGACGTTGTTGCTTTATCTTTCCATCTCGGTGCAACCCCTAGAGGGGCACTGGCACAGCAACCAGTCTGTCCAAAACTCCCAGGAAAGCCTAACTGCATTTCTATCTTTATTAAGGTGCTTTTATTTGATGTTTCCAAATGCTCTGTGTTTCCTGGAGTAGCCATGTGGAATGGTTTTCCTACCCAATCAGGTTTTCAATTTAGGGTGTTAGTTTTGACTCAATTCAAAATAAATTGGGGTCTTGTTTTTCCCAAAGATGAGGCCTGATTTAACTCCAGCTGACAAAATTTTCCAGATATTTATAGGTTTTGAATCAACCCCATAATCTCCAATTCTTAAACTGCTGAATAATGATGTATGTCTCTTTCCTCACACTTTCCTCTTCATTCTGAGAGACCTGTCAGAGATGTAACAGTAGCTTCCTCCTCTCAGCAACCAGAGGAAACTTGTTTCACCATTCCATATCAGACTCCCAGTTTTGCATACCCCCTCCTCCTGGGAGAACGATTGCAAAGGCAACATCCAAGAGACCCGGAGGAGGGATCCTGCCTTGCCATGTAACAACGTTCTGTGCTCATCCCACAGCTCAGAAGAAAGGAGATGACAAGGGGGGTTCGCTGGCACCAGGCACTTTTCCAAAGTATTTTTAAATTACACGTTTTGTTCTCCCTCACCTGGAGATGACATCCAGCGCGATCCCGCAGGGGTGCCAGGCCAGTGCACCGTGCCAGGTCCTCCACATGGGCACAACGGGCTCCGGAGCAGCAGGGCAGCCCTGGAAGGCAAGTGGGAGAGCAGGGAGGTCGTGGCCAGGCACGAAGCCAGGAGATGCCCGGGACATCCCTTGCTGCTGCTCCCAGCGCCCACCACACCATAACCTCGCTCTGCAGATCATCTCGGGTCAAGAAGACCCAAAGCACCAGGTGTGGAGGGCTGAGGGCTGCTGGGTGACCCCCCACACTTGCTCAGATCCAGCACAGGCATGGGAAGAAGCAGGGCTGTACCCACCTGGAAGAGTCTCTTCTGTACGGGTGTCTGCTGGAATACCGGCCCAAGGATGCTCCGGGCCATGGGAACCAGTATGGAATGGGAAAAGGCAGAGCTGGCCAGGCGTTCCCCCAGACCCCAGTGCTCACCCACACCCCCGTTAGGACAGGCTTTGCTGCCTGATTTTGTTTGGTTTATCCCAGGAGTAAAAATAGTTGGGCTGTGTTCTTTTGGGTGGGTAAAAATAATTTTTGATGGTAACTTGCCCGTTGAAAACGCACACTCCAGACTATGCCAAGCAGTTCTGTGCCAAAGCCCAGCGCTAATCCTTTATCCGACACTATTAAAATACTGGCATTAGTTCGAGCAGAAAAACAATGCTTCCTGCCAGAACCAGAGTTACCTTTCCTTATCATTAAGTCATGAAGGGAAGAAGCAATAAATACAGCAGTTCACCGAAAAATGGTTGTTCTAATGAGTAAAAATAACTCTGTCAAAATAGGTACACGTAGCAGATACTTATCCCAAAATACAGAACTGAATGTAATAGTCCAGTGGTTTTAAAATGAATGTGTGCTCTGGCATTTGCCATTGGAATACCAGGACGCTGGGGGCCCCTGGTCCCGCAGGGGCGTCAGGGGGCCGTGGGCTGCAGGATGAGGCCACAAAGGCTTGGAGCTGCCCACCGCCCTGGGCACCAGCCCTGACCCCCCGTGCAGCCCCTTGCAGGGTGTTCCAGGCAGATCAGGGACACGCATCGGCGTCACCGCCCTGTGCCAGGGCAGATGCTGCAGAAGAGCAGCCATGGGGAGCTCACCTGGACCCCGGAGGGGTGAGGTACCAGCAGATGCATGTTGCAGTCGAACAGAGGAGGGGGGTCTGTGGGCACATCCCAGGGCCCCAGGGGCTCCGCCACCTCCGGAGAGCAGGCGGGCGCAGGGATGGAGGAGCTCGCTGGCTCGTGCAATCCCCACGCACCACATCTTTGACTTTTTCTCTGGAGAAAGCCTCACTGAGCGGCCCAACGTGGGGCAGAGGGGCGGCTTTGCCCTGTCCTGCCTGGCCCCAGGACACTCAGCTGCCGAGGACGCTGAGCCGTGTAACCCCATGGGGCTCGCTGGCTGGGAGAGCGCTCCTGCTCTTGGGGCACGTTCGCAGCTGGTACTGGCAAAACCAAAGGAGAATGAGCGGTGACAGAGAGCCCACCGGGAGGGGACAGAGCCCCGCTCCCCGCCAACACTGGCACACACAGGACTGGAACCCGCTCCTGTGCCACAATCACCAACCTCCCGCTGCGAGAGCGGCAGCCGGGAAAGAACAAAACTCAGAACTGGCTCCTGCTTTGAGGGCACTGCCTCCAGGCAGCCGGTGCGTGGCCGAACCTGGCACAAAGGGGTGGCAGCGGGTGCCCTGTATCCCCAGCACCGCGGGCTCCTGGCACGTGTGCCCAGTCCCATGACAAATCTGCAATCCCTCTTGGTTTTGTTTTACATCAGAAACACAACACAAGCTGAAAGTTCGAGAACTTTTCATTCTATGTGACACACCTCAAAACCATATCTGAAGTCATTTCGTGGTGCAGCGGGCCGGGGCACAAACCATCGCACAGCCGTGGGCACCAGCGCCACCTCCGTACTCGATACGTGCCCAACGCAGTCGGCTCCGCGCCACCACGTGCTTCGCTGGGACAGTCCCATTGCAGCGCTTGCTGCTGCAAACTGTACAAAGGCATCTTTGGCTTCATCCTCAGAAATATATAAGATGCTGGGGGAAAAAAAAAAAAAAGAATAAAAACAGGTATTTTGAAATGCATAGTTGATGTGAGCTCCTGAAAGTTTTTTTGTCACAAGGGAAAAAAATACTAAAAGACCAGGCAAGATTCATTAGCAATTTCCGTGCTTCATTTAGGGCTGTCCACATGGAGATTGGGTTTTTTTACAGGCTAAATGGTCATGATTTTCCCTAGGAGCAGGGTCCCCGGGCTCAGCAAAGCGCTGGTTTAAAGGTCTGTCACTAAGCAACCAAAATTGAGCACACTTGAGCGCCCGTTTGGTCGTCACCACCTACTACGGCCCCCGGCGTAAGCAGGACTGATCTCCCCCTCCGGCTTTAACGAGCAGGTCAGCGGGGGCCGCACGGGCACCCTGCCGCGGTGCCCAGTGCCCCGCTGCTGTGCCCAGTGCCGGTGCTGGGACCACCACGGCTCTATGGCCATCAGTTCGCTTCCCGTAGGAGGCAGAAATGGCCTCATCGTAGTTTTGAACATGTTTCAACAACAGATGAAAAAGAGAAAGACAATTTACCTCTCTTCTGCCTGAAATACAGCAGTTTCTGGAGGAAACCGAGCGGAAAGCGTTCATCTCCAGGAAGGAAACAGGAAGGCAAGACTGCTGTTGACTTGCAACCCTACGGTTGAAGGTCATGACAAGGCACCAGGGTCCCTGTCCCAGAGAGGGCGATTTGCTCCCTTTCTCTCACCCGCCTTGCCCCTTCCGCCGGCGGGCAGCTGGAGAGCAGAGCAGCACCACGGCAAGTCCCAGGCTGCCTTCCCAGCTTCTTCATCTCATCTGCTGCTTTGAAATATTGGATAGATGAGAAAGAGATGGATCTGAAAACAACCTTCCAGGGGAATTTGCTCGGGCAGATTTGTCCAGCTCAGTGCTCTTTTATCAAAACCAGCTGCCACACGCAGTTACTTCGGTGGTGAGCAATCTCGTCGCCGATTTCGGACTCGCTCAGAAAACAGTCTGCTGCGAATCAGCCCTCTCCTTCCCATCATCTGGGATAAGGGCGCTGCTTTATCCTGTGTCCTGCTTTGCCTCCCAGCTCACCCTGCGCCGCAGCATCCTTTGCTCCAACGTGACGGGGCAGAGCCCGGCGCCAACGGCATGTGGTGGGAAACGGCAGCACCAAAACCTCTTGCTTTTAGAGGAAACTTGCAGTTTACACAAGGTCTGCAGCACCCACCCAGCAAACTCTTGGTGCTTCACAGCAGTGGATCACACTGTCAGACTTTTCCCAGTCCCCACTGTTGCACTCCATGTCCCCTCCTGCCTGGGCACCAGCCCGGCCCTCGTCCTCCCTGAGGACACAGTGTTTTGAGGCACCCAGGGCACCAGCTGCCACCCTGAACCACAGACAGGTTCAGCCCTTGCTGGAATCAAACCCACAAATGTTCATCGCCTCCCCTTTAAGGTGAATGATTTGACCCAGTATGCAGACACATGTGTCCATACTGTGTTTTACTGTTGAAATAAACCTCTTAGTTGCCCTCTAACAGCCTCCCTCCCTGCTCTCCAGGCTGAAGATGCTTCGTTCTCTCCCTGGTATTTTCAGCTGCACACTTTTCTCAAAAGGTAAAGTCTCACCTGATCAATTCTTCTTTCTCCATCGCTGTTGAAGGACACAGCTAACTTTTGCTTGAGAAATGAATGAAATTATCATAGAATCCTAGAATGGTTTGGGTTGGAAGGGACCTTCAAGACCATCTAGTTTCAACCCTCCCTGCCACCTTCCACTACACCAGGTTGCTCAAAGCCTCATCTAACCTGGTCTTGAACACTTCCAGATCTGTTCCGGAGCCTCCTCTTCCTCCTCCTAAGCCCAGGTGCCGAGGAGGAGGAGGAAGAGGCTGCCCCGGGTGCTGCTTCACTAGATGGTGCTGTCGGTCCACGGACGGCCGCCACCACCCTCCAGCTCCGGAGCGATTTGTTTCCCTCCAGGTCAATCTCGATGCCCCCCCAGACCCCTGGAGTCGGTCCGTACCTCAGGTCCTCATGGCTGTCTTGGAAAATACGATGAAGGATTTGTAAATTTGACTTTTCGAAACCAAAACAAGCCCTCTAGATTCCACAAAAAGAGAGTCAGTCAAATGTTTAGGCTTCTCACTTTGTGTTATTTGTTACATCAAGCATGAAACACTGTACTTTGAAGTGGAAAATCATTTCGAAATCAAAGTTTGAAATGTTTTGATAGCATCAAAATCCCCCATGGCCAGCTCCTATGGTCTCCCGTACTATATTGATCCAAAACAAAACTATAGTTAAATAATTCCAGTTTGATAAAAGATTTAAGGCTGGCGTATTTATTACCAACATCTATTTTATATTCAAAGCTCCCAGGAGCACATCTATTCTTCAAGTCACCTTCATGAAATATTCCTTTCACCCACTTTAAAGAGTATATCCAAAGCTTTTTAAAAATCAAGACTATTTCATAAGAGTTCTACACAGGAGAAAGTTTAAACTCAGTCCTCACTCTGCACACATGCAATGAGATTTTCCAGAGCTCCTGCACCAACCACCACTGTGTTTAAACCAACCAAAATAAAGTCAGGAGTGCTCACGTCTGGGTTTTCCCCCACCTCTCTATTTTCTAAGCCAAGTAGCAAACACCTGATCGTTAGTTTTAGGAGGGATTCAACACTGCGGTCACATCAGTTCATTTGTAGAATGTCACAGTTCACTAATGACATCTTGAAGAGAGAAGAGCTGTAGCCGTGTCCATGCGACAGTCTCGGGGGAAGGAGAAATAGGCTCCAGACACCGGCGGTGCTGAGGCTCCCAAGGTCTTTCCTGGAAGGTGGCAGTGGTGCAGCCCAGCTCCGGAAGGTGCAAACCATGGTCACTTCTGCCTCTGGTCAGGATTCGATCGCTCAGCAGCTCCGGTAACAGTGCCAACAATGCTGATTGACACAAAAAAAAAAGCAGAATTTGGCCCCAAGTCCCTCTGATATTTGTTTTTACTATAAAAGGAGAATTGGGCCGTAGATGACACATGGGTTAGCTGATTTAGTTACACAAGTAACTGGGAAAGCAGAGTGTTATGTTTTCAAACGCTCTTTTCTGCTTTTGACAGCTCAAATTCTTTTGAAACTTCACCTCAGGCTACACGAGTTGCTGTGTCCAGACCTGCACCGATGCTATTTTAAGCACTAATGAGCGCGGTCTCACTTCCAGGAGCTGCTTGTCTTGGAGCATCTCCATCCAACAACCACCTTGAAGGGCTTGTCAGTAAAGTCAGCTCTTTGGTCTTCTGCTTACTCAAAGGTATTTTTCTTCCTAAAGGAACGGAGCCATACTTGTGGCCGCCCAGGTTTGGAAAGGAAACCCAGCAGGGTCCAACTCAGGATTTCCTTCATCGCTCTCGTGCTGCGAGAACACCACCCACCCCAGCAGCCCATGTTAGCACCTTTCTCCTCCTCCTCTCCTGGATTTCCCAGAGTAGACACTTTGCCATCATAAGTTTCTGCTTCCTAATGACAACCCAGTGCTGAAGAGCAAACTGGACGCAGTGCAGCAGATTCCAGCTCTGCTTCCAGCAGGTGTTAGGCTCCAAGCCTCAGAGGGTTACTGTTAATATTTTCATTTTACAGCCATTTTACAGAAACTACCAAACAAGAAAGAAAATGCAGCCTCAAAACCAAGAAGAGAAGGATGGCTGGGAGCTTAATCCAAAGCAGCACAGAGCAATCTGGGAGCTTTGCCTCAGCTCCAGTGGCTTTATGGACTGGAGATTGGAGCCAAACTGCAAAATGTGTAATGTGGATTCCCAAACCAGAAACCTGAAGCTGCCAGAGCTGCAGGGGCTGTTTGAGCCCATCTCTAATGGCAGGGTGAGGGACAAACATCCTTGTTACAGTAAAAGAAACAGGAGGATGGTGGTGCAGCACGCGGAGCGAAAACTCCTGCGATTTAACATTTGTTCCCAGCCTTGCCTTCGTACCCACAGGCTGGCGCAGCCCAGCAGCCACCCTCATCCTTCACGGGAGGAGGAGATGTTCCTGCCATGTCCAGAACAGGGGCTGTGTCTGTCATCAAAGAAAAAAAATAACGTCAGCGTTGGTGAGAAAGCCTCGGAAGGGCGATCTCACACACGTGTACCTGCGTTTCAGCTCGCTCAGCACAGCGAGGAGGCTCCCGTTCGGCCACACAACCCAACCCCTCGCTCATCACAGGGAGGACTGTCACCACCACCAGCCTCCCCGCCGGACACGTGCCTCCCGACGCCTGAGCCCGTGATGTTCTGCCCTGCTCATACTGGGCACGCAAACAAAGCGATCCCTCTCGCCGCGCATCTGTCCTCAACGCATTCGCACAACATCCTTGGGAAAAATTGAGCTGAAAATTGAGCAAAACGGGACTTTTGATTGCTCTGCTTAGGTGGGGGAAGGGCCTTTGCAACCAAGAACGTGGCAAAGCAGATGCAAGCACGCGAAATGTTCATGTGCATTTATATTTGTCTGGGAAAACACTGTTGGAAAATGTTGCCCTTCTGCTTATAACCACTGTGTCCTGAGGATGAATAATTTTGGCTTTTTCCAAGAAAGGGCTCCAAACAGCAGGGCTTCAGGCTACTTCTTGTCACCAAGGGACAGGGGTGGTTGATCTTGCCATCTACTCCTGTGACGCTTCTTCAGGATGGGCTGGGCAGCCGTGGCTGTGCACACCCCCAGCCTTCTTGGCTCTCCACCTCCGCTGTCAGGATGAGCTGGTGAATCCCAGGTCACCCTCTGGCCTTCACTGGAGCAGGGACCCACCTGCCCATCTCCGCAAGGAGACCCAGCATCGTCCCCGCAGCGCAGGAGCCCCAGCTCCGAGGTTCTGCAGGGTCTCCGCCAGCTTCACGGCACGTCACAGGCTCTGGCACACTTTGCTTGTTTTCTTCAGGGATGTGCAACTTTCCCCTCTCCATATCTAAGTAGCAGGGCTTCAGTGATGGAAGATGTCAGTCTGTAAAGTGATAAAGCTTTCTCATCGAATTCTTTTTCTTATTATCAAAACAGGGGAAAGAATAACATTTTTTCAATCACATGGCTATTAGAGTATCTATTTTTCTGGACTCTGGCACTGCTTTCCCTAAAGACTGAGCATTTTCTTCACAAAATACCAGCAAGTCTTGTGCATGACTTTAGAGAGCACCCGAAATAGAGTGTGGAAGGAGAAAAGCAGTATTGCTTTCTTCCACATATGGACACCAGTTCCAACGAGGGATTTACACACACAAATATAATCCCTTTTGATTATGACATTGCTGGGATCTTGTTAGACCCTCTTCTACTTTTTCCTTCCATCTATTACGTTGTTGTCAGTTCATTTCTTGTACTTTTTTATTTCGCCTCAACTTCTGCGTGGCTCAGTCACAGTTTCTCCACCAGCCCCCCTGAACCCCGCCAGTCACTCCATCCTCACCCAGTGCAGACAGGGCCATCAGGGCACTGCCTCCACCCAGCTCTGCAGCCCCAGAACAAGGTGGACACGTCTCCATGTCCCTGCAACCCGGTCACAGCCAGGTGTCACAGCTGCTCTTGGACATCCCATGAAGAAACAGCTCTTCTGCCTCGGGCTCGGACCTGCTGAACAGCACTCCTGTCCTGCTTACACCTGCCCTGAGCACTATGGTGAAGGCAATTACACCGTCCTGGAAAGCTGCTCAGCTCCAGGTCTGGGTTCCACAGCCCAGAGCCACTTGCCCATGGACATGTCCCCATAGCCCAGCTGCCACCACAGCTCAAGGGACAAAGAGACACCCTAATTGCCAAGGTGCACACCGAGGGCTGCACCACCGCGGCCGGCACGGACCCGCTCCCGCGGTGCCGAAGGCGACGGCGAGGCTCTTGCAAGACAGCTTAAATCTGTGCACAAAGACAGCCCAGCGGCATCAAAGCAGCCGCCGTGCTGCGGTTTGAACACGGGCACACTGTCACAGCCATTCCTGATCTATACTGTCCAGTCAGGGGGAGTCTATGAATATTAATTCATTTAGTTCTGCTGTCATAAATAGCCCTCGTCAGCCAACACCCATAAAAACACAAATAGTCCGGTGTTAACTCTTGGAAAACTCCAGCATAAAACTAGAACAAGCTCACAGATCACCAGCGTGGGCCAAACCCCAGCTGGGGTTACTACTGCAAGCAGCTTTAGCCATGGCAGATACACCAGCACCTCACCGGATTTGGCTCTTGAATACTTAAAGGCAAAGAAAAATCTATTAAGGTCTTGTTGTGCAGCTAAAACGTTTCATTTATTAGAGCACAGCTGGCTGTGTCAAGCAGCTCTCCGTCTCGGAGACTCAGGGAAGCATCCCAGGCTCTGAAGCAAAATTAAAGCTCAGACCCAGGAAAATAAGCCCTGGAAGCTTTAGCAGCTACAAGCCCATCAGGTGCCCGACCACATCCAGCAGCCACACTTCGGACCACAAGGATCTCTGTGCCAGGCTCCATGCCCAGCCCAGCGAGCAGGAGGCTGCCTGGAGAGCCGTGCCAGCTGAGCGTGGAGAAGGGGAAATGCCTGTCTCTGTGCCAACAGCACATTGGGAGGGACCAGGCTCCTGCCACGGCCTCACACAGGGGCTGTGGGCAGCCCAAGCCCAAATCCCAAAAAGCTGTCTGTAAGGTAAAGGCAATGGAACAAAGCAAAGTGTTTCTTCTATTCCTCCCTTTTGTCCTGAGCATAGCATTAAATAATTCTAAGCACTGAAGAAATGGAATCTTAAATGGAATTTCCCTTCTCCGTTTAAAGGTCTCTGGTATCTGCCTTCCACTTTTCAGCTCTTCTTAGACACCAGTGAAATCACCTGGTTCCCAAAACATGTTACGAGCAGTTTTGGGTGCCCTGTTTACATTAAAACACCACAAACAAGGTACTAGGTACCGGCTGTGCTCCAGCAGACGTGAGAGCATCCGCATTCCTCCGGAGTTACAATGCTTCCTCCAAAGATTGGATTTATATCCACATCCAAGCTAAATAAATCATGTACCACGGTCCCTAAAACAGCTCGCTTATCATGCCCAGTGCGAATAATGAAATGTCATAACATTTGTCTAAGACACGTGGTTTATTTTGCTTTCAATAAATAAGGTCTAGCAGGAAAAAAAAAATAAATGGAGGTAATGCTTCCTCTCGGGGTTGTTCTGCATCTGCCACTGGAAATGGACCTTGTATTGGCAGGGGCTGGAGGGGAGGAGGGTACCTGGGACTTCCCCGGGGCAGAACCCCGCTCTGTAAGGCACCACCTCCTGCCCAGCAGATCCGGGCTCAGGGCAGCTCTCCAGGTGATGCTGCAAAACTAAAGCCAAGCAAAGCCCTGGCACGGGCAGCCCAGGAGCAGCCCCTGCGCTCAGAGCAGCCGGCACTGGTGGTCACACTTCAGCACAGCCCCAGAGTTACCTGCAGGGATACATCTGGAGCCCAGGTCCCATTTTTTGTGCTGTGCAAACGTGCCTCTGGCTGCATCTTTGGAAGCAGGGACCCACTGCCAGCAGCAGCCAAGGGGAAAGATGGCAGTGCCAGGGGGTTTTAGACAGTCTTCAAAGCCAGAGTGGGGGCAGCACCAGAAACATCCATGCTTCCCCATTGGAAAACAACCCACCATGAGGTGTGCCCACAGAGGCTTTGCCCACCTGTCTTATAACCTCATGAAGCCACGGCGAGAGCCTGCCCAGCCCAGAGGGGTCCTGACCTGTCCCCTGCACCCACGCAGCGATCTTCTCAGCCTCTACACACGCTGCCACAGGAACATTGGAAAGGGTGAATTCCTCAGTTATCATTATTTTTGGCACAAAAACCTCTCGGAGCACCTGCTGTGCAGGGCTCCCACGCCAGTCCAGTGCCGTGGCACGGGGAAGAGCGGAGCCATCAGCACAGCCAAGGGCAGCTGCAAACACGGGCTCGCTGCTGCGGCAGCCAGAGCCCCCAGCACACCCCGAGCAGTAACCGCCGCTGCCCAAACCCCCCCTGCCCTCCTGCCATGCCCAGGAGCTCCATCTGCTCCCCCTACCTGCACCCACCATCCTCAGCATGGGGAGGATTCGGGGCAAATCAGCCGTTACTCTTTCAATTGCAAGACCACAGGCAGGTTGCAAGGACATCCGCTGCATTTAGACTGATGGATGAAATGGCAAAATCACAGGAAAACACCTGTAATGCCATCATTTATCAAGGGCAAAAATTAGAATAAAACTGACAGGAAGTTCTAGCAATAGCCACCAAGTTTTCATTTCTGCTCTGAAACCCATCTTCCTGAGCCGTAAACCCCACTGGGAGCCACGAGCTGTATGGGAGCTCTGAAGCCCTGGCTCGGGGGGGGTGAGGTCTATGCCCAGGTCTCTTGCTGCAGCATCCTCCCCTTCGCAGGGCAGCAAAGAAGTCCCGAGTGGCAACAGCAGCTTAAAGCACATGGGAACGACTCTGCTTGATCCCAGACCCGCAGTCGGTAACGGGCAAGGAGCGGCCGGAGGGGCTCAGCGCTGCCCAAGCCACCCGCTGCTTTCCAGGGCACTGTTTGTGCCAGTGGCTGCAGCCCGCGGTCAGGGCCCCCGGAGAGCGGCACACCGGCTCCAGGCATCCACGCTGGGTGTCTGTGCCAAAGAAAATCCAACACATTTCCCTGCCAAAGCCCAGGAGGGGACAGCAAAGTGACTCGGGCCAGCGTGCCACCAAACAGCGATCGTTCTGACAGCCTGATCTTCCACGGAATAGAAAGTCTTTTCATGTTTAACAAAGACTTCACGGGTTGAGGGATCACTCTGGCTTTACAGATCGTGGCCACGGCTTCTATCCACGCTTTATCTGAGCAGTGTTTTCCAACTGCACTCTGCCACGTGCCCTGCTATGGATGAAACACTCGCCTGGAGGAGAGGGAGATGGGAAACTCTTTTCATGTTACTATATTTGCCAGTCTCTTCAGCACTGTTTTTTAGCAGCTGTCAGCACACTAAGCTGGGATATTAGGTGCTCACAAGCTTGTCATCTTTTCTTCTGGCTTAAAGTAACCCCACTGTCACTTTAGGGCTCACAGCACCTGCGGGGACCCCCTGAGCTATGCCAGCCATACCACCAGCACCACAGGAGCACCACCAGGACATCAACCTTAGCTCCAAGATGTCTATTTAGGGGGGAAAACAGTCAGTAGTCACACTGGAGCCTGGTCTGCCCCAGTATTTAGCTTTTAGACAGCCACTGCCAGGCAGAGGAGGACGACAATAGGTCAGAACAGAACAGGGAAGAGCAGCTGAAGCCTTTCACGTGCAAAGCTCCCAGTGCTAGAAATAGGCATCTGCATTCTGCACTGGGTTATTAAGAGACTAACCCCCCCCCCTTCCAGCACTTGAAAGGATTTTATTTGCAGGCATTGGGAGCCTCCTGGACATGCCACAGCCAAGCAGTATCGATCAACACTGCAAAAATCCCTCTGCACATCTTTGCCATGACATCATCCGAAGAGCAGCGTCTTTTCTTATTTATGAGCAGTAACAGGCACTGCTCTCTGCAGCTCAGCTTCGGCTGCCTCGCACAAACACTCCATGAAGCCTTTTACTGGGACAAAGCCCAACTTAGCCTAGTTCCTTTCAAAGGCGGGCTGGGCTTCTGAGCACCAGTCTTTAAACCACGTTCTCTCTGCTGCACTGGAGCGTATCACGAGAGCGCACTGCAAAACCTCCCAGCAGGAACAGGGAAAACACATCAGCCATTCCTTGTGGGGAAGCAAAGAGCTTCCCAGATGCTACTGGCACTGCTGGGCCAACCCCCCGGATGGCCAGGTCAGAGAACCCCAGCACCCCCCACCCACGCACCCCACTTGTGTCAGTGCACCAGGGCCAATTTTCCCCTCATCCAAAGGATAAACCCTTTGTTCTCCTTCCTCTCAAATCTGTTGTATGTTATCAAAAAACGCCAGTCTGGAGGATGAAAGTGCAGTCCTGAGACCATTGGTAAGACCTTCTCTTTAACTGGAACAGGTTTGCTGCACATGGCGCAGGCTACAGGGAAACACGCTCCGCTTCTGCTCTGCCAGCCTCTTCCATCGAGCCCAGGACAGTCGGTATGGTCCTTCTGCTGCGGTGTGGCACGTGCTCATGAAGGACCAGAACCAAAAGTGCATTAATGGTCCGTCCTTACAGCACAACTGGGGCTCCTCTGCGCTGCAGCAGCTCTGGGCTGCAGAAAGAGAGGAGCCCAGGGCATGGACATCACTGCAGCCACCGCAGGCAGCCTCTGCTGTCCCCTCAAGGTTGACACGCCGAGTGGTATCGACTGTTGTATGTACACACCCGCTGAACACTCTTCCCACTTCGACTGATGGAGCTGGAAACCCACGTTTGACTTGGCCTTGCTGTCCCCCAGTGCCACCTTGTGCCAGTGGCCAGCCAGCTCCTGCCGAATGGCTGCCCCCAGCTGCCTCGCAAGGATTTGTCTGTTGTTACAACTGCAGCTCTGGTTGAGCTCTGCATAATTTTGGCAATAGATGCTGCACGAAGCTAAACAGTACAGGGAACCCAGACAGCAAAATTAGCCATTTCTGAAAATATAGCAATGAAGTAGCAGGGCTGGCAGGTAACTGGTGACTTGGCTATGCCTGGTAGCGCCAGGACAACTAATAGCCAAAGGCAAGTTTGGACCCTGGTTCTAATCAGCAGCACACTGACTAGTTAAATCTGATTACCAGGCTGCCCAACTGGTAATGTCACAAGCAACAAATCAAGAGAAGACTCTTGCTTGATAAGGAAGAGCCAAGCGAGGCTGTTCTGAAATGAAAGTCCAAAGGAATTTAGAGTGCTGGTGTGAGAGAAGAGAGCTGAGATTAAGAGGAGACAGAAACACAAGCTGAAAAGGGCCGCGCTGAAGCTGTCCTCCTGTGCCTTCAGTGGAGGAGGCACATCCCACAAATTCCTCGGAGCTGCTTTTCTCAGGGCAGCATGGCACCGTTGCGAAGAGCCCGGCTCGGTGGGGGCTGCAGGGACCCCACTGCAGCACCCTGGCCACACTGCTCAGCCTCGGCGACACCACCGACCCCTTGGCACCACATCCCCGAGGCGGGCAGGGTGCAGCCAGGGCAGCCCCGCAGCACGGATGGGCCCTGGCCGGGGCTGCAGGTGCCCGTGACAGCGTGCGAAGCCATCGCAGAGTGGTGGCTGCTGCGCTGGGACATCCCAGCTGCACCAGCACCTAACGTGCTACTACCTAATGCACTATTTCCCCTTTAATCTGACACCAGACAGTCATTTGTTCAACATTTTAAATGTAGCTTTGCCCACAGCCATGAGAATGTGATTAAGAGGGAATCAGGAAATAGCCAGCAGTTACTTACAGGCTCCATTAGCGCCCCACGAGCTGCATAACAAAGGCAGTTGTAGATGTTTTGTGTGATACCCAGCACTTGTATGGTTAACTACAGCATTAAAAGTGGGAACTCTTCAGTACCTGGGGTGTCTTATCACAATACCATCTCCTCAGGTCACCCACCCTCCCGCTACATCCTGCGGAAGGGCAGCCCTGTCTCCCTCAGCCGTCGGGGACCAACAGCCCAGACCACAGCTGGTGCAAGTGTCCAAAGCAAAAAGCAGCTCATAACTCAAAAGTTAAAGACAAAAAGAAGAATTGTCAGTCATAGACCACAGGATGAAATGCAGCTCTACATGGTTTGTGCCACAGCTGAGCTCCCCTCCCTGCTCTACACTGACGAGCTCCACCACCAATACAGAGAAGGATTTCCACCAGGACAGTCCAGCTTCTGCTTTGTGTGCCCCCAAACCGACCCCTCCTGCTCATGCCCACAGAAGGGGCAGCACCTGCCTGCCCTGAGCACTTGCCCTCCGGCCTGGCGCTGCATCCACAGCCCACCGCATCCTGCTGGGGAGAAGGTCTCAAGCTCCAGTCCCAGCATTTACCACAGACACAAGAACACAAAAAGATTGGGTGGTCGTGTATCCATAGGGGCATGAATTTGATATTCATAGACTTTCTCTCTCTTTTAAAGGGCAAAACACTTTGAATTCAAACCAACTAAAGAGAAGACTTGAATGATAAATGAATGTTTTTCTGTACTCGGTGAAATTTAATTTTAATTGATATTAAACATGACAGAGCTCCTACTCAAGCCTTGATTTGCCAGCCACCTATTCCAGCTGCCTCGGAAACGGTAACGCAGTTACATCCCCATGCCCTGAACCCTCTGTGCTCATTAGCACTGGAGGAATGCGGAGCAAGGACCAGCATCCACGCAAGACACCCCGTGCCAGCAGCAGGACACAGGGCACTGGTCACCAGCCCAGCCCTGTGGGGCCAGGTTCTCCACCCCAGGGCTCTGACAGTGATAACCCAGCAGGTCTGGGCTCCTCTTCCACACTAACAGAGAGGAAAAGGGCAAGGGGCTGTTTGTGATCAAGGAGAGATCTGGCTTGTGCTCCCTGGGAGAGGGGAGGGACCAGGAACAAAGAGAGGGAACTCGAGGCAGATGGAGAAGACTGGTCCCACTCACCTGGAAGCACACACAATTCCCTCAAGCGTTTGAGTTGGCCAGTACAAGCGTGCGTTCGTACCCGGGGCTTTGGCTCCTGCTGTGCGTTTCGATCCAACTCATTTCCTTCCGTAGTTCCACTCTGCACGTGGAACTGGAGGTGCTGCACGGTGCAAACCTCACGTGGCACAAAGGCACTGCCCATGCTCCATCCTGGTGCTCCTTCAAGCCAGCAGAGGAAGGCAAGGAGAGGAGGGGGTGTTTGCAGACCCATTGGCCGTGTTTGCAGATTTGTACCCAAAAGAGCAGCTCACCCCCAGCACTGCCGCGCGGCACACGAGTCCTGCTGCCACCGGAGGAGACCCAGCCTCCGGCTCCCGACTTACAGCACCGTGCTGGGAACATGCAGGAGAAACCCAAGACAGGATCACACCTCAGCAGTACCGCTCACGGGCTCCCGTTCTTGGGGAGAAGTAACACTGGGGAACGGATCCTTAAAGCCGAGCTTTAACCTGCAGCGGAGAGTCAGGAAAAGCTAAAAGATGCTCATGGGCAGGAGACACGAAAGGAAGCTTTGTTTTTCTTTTTAAAAAGAGATGAAAGGAGAGCTGTGCTCCAAGCACTGAAGGCCTAGCTGATCCCTCACCCTCGCTCCCATCAGGATTAAAAGCCCCTGAGGTCAGGACTTACACCCCGAGTCGTTCCTCCGGCTTTAACCCCAGACTTCCCTTCCAGCATCCCTCTGTCCCTGGCTCTCCTCTCCCCCACAGCACACTGCGTGCGCTCAGGACTTGACAGCAAAAGCTCCCACTTTCTTCTCCTCCTTTACTATTCCTTCACTGCAATTCTGGCCTATTTATTTTCATCAGAGCTTTGATTTCTGTGGGCTTTATTTCTGCTTTGGTCTTTTCTGCTCAAGAGAAATATATTTTACTCGCTGGGACGGAGCAGCAGGTTATTCATCTGACCTCTAGAAAGCTTCTAAGTTCACAGCACCAGTCGTGGCCCACAGCCAGCCCAGGTTCTGATAATCTGTTCACAAAAAGAAACACTCCCCTTGAGACCCCACGTAAGGCTAGTCGGGGGAAACGGTAACTATTTGGTTCTGCAGAAGTTGTCACACGTTTTCCTAACAAATGTTCTCAAAATGAAGGATCTGAAGGTCCGTGCAGCCGGGCTTCATCTCCTGCAGGTGCCCATGGACACCAGCTCTAACACCCAGCTGGGGGGTGAAGGCAGCAGCATCCGCTCCGAGCACCCGGGGCGAAGCACGTGTTTCACGGCAGCTGCTCTGGGAAGGTCCATCCGGCACGGAACGAGCAGTGACTGGAGCAGCACCGCGCAGGCACGTCCCCCATGCCCACCGCCAGCCCAGCCCCGCTCCTGCCGGGTTGCCTTGCCTGCCCAGCTCTGTGTGATCCTCTCCATTTTCCTGGGAGGGAAAAAAAGCCTTCAAAGCCTGGACACACGGGGAGCACGGGAAAACATTCCAAGCTGAACAGAAGCAGTGGAGCCCCCTCCGTGTCCTCAGCGGTGCCTGACAGCATGGGCAGGTTTCAGGACGAGGATGGAGCTGCACGCCCAAGCCCTGCTGCCTGGGTCAGCTCCACAGCCAAGTGGTGACCCCAGCAGCAGCAGAGCTGCACCTGCTCCTCCTCCTCCTCCTGCCAGTGCTGCTGCACAAAGCTTCAAGAGGAGCTTTCACAGAACGGGAAAGAAAGCGTGGCAACACCAAAGCACTGAGCAAAAGAGGCTTCTTGGTGCAGCAGCCATCAGCAATATCGTATTTAGAGGGAAGGAGCCATCCTCTGGCAATGGGCACACCCCGGGCTCCGCAGCAGGGTGGGGAGCTGGGTTTTAACACACCCAAATGTGCTCCATGGATGAAGGAACGCTCCATCTGCCCAGTCTTTTGCAGGAGCCTGAATCCCCTTCCTCCGCACGCGGAGCTGGGCAGGCATACGGGCAAGGGCTGGCTGAGGGCGGCTGTGCTCAGGGGACAAGAGGACCAGCTGAAGCTTAGGACCTGCCTGAAGCCTGGGCAGGGTGGTGCAAGAAAACCTCTGCAAGGAGAAGCCCCCGATTTGGAAGGAGGAATGCATTTGCTATATGAAAACCGGACTTTACATTGAAAGACAGGACGACGTTATTGCTGTGCAGCTGGAGCGTGAGTTGGCACTAGCAAAGGGCACTGCCAAGAAATTAAAGGCTACATGAGCCCCTTGCACGATCAGGTTGGGAGAGGATCTCTGCAAGTCAAGCCATGGCCAGCAAATTCATTCAATGCATCTCAGCTATAGCCATCCCCAGGGGAGCATTAATATTTGCTAAAACTGCTATCATTTTATCATCTATGCTTAGCAATTAAACTTCTGGTTGTTATTAGTTACCAACAAACTAATATTACTGTTAGCCCGCTGTAGCCTCTGCACGCCATGGTGCCCCATTCACAGTCTTCAAGTACCCAAAAATAGATTTATTTATAGCATCTCCAGTGCAACAGAACACTCCTCCCCTCTCTCATTGCTACTCGAGACGGTCACTAACTGCACGTTAACCACTACGTGGGCTCACATTTTCCTACTCCCACGCCTGGGACACCGAAGCCACGTGCCAGGGTGCGGGCAGCCAGGAGCAGCCCAGCCCCAGCCTAAAGGCAGCAAGTGACTCACATCGTCAGAAATCCCATCCAGGAGGTGGGGCAGGACTCAGTGAGGCCACACTGTGCCCCACGACCGTGCCACTGTCCCCCCGCACAGCCCAGGGCTCGGGGCCACCAGCTGAGCCCCCCTGGATCCCAGGGAGGTGACCAAACCGCTCCTGCCCCAGTGGGAAGCCTCCCACCCGGGATGGGTCGATGAAACAGCAGAGCCAACCCCTCGTGTCGCACGGCTCCATCTGCCAGCGACGGCACCGCCGGCAGCAGCTGCACCACCTAAATTCGGCGCTGGTCCGCGGCCAAGCGAGCGCTGCTCTTCCATCAGACGGCAGTCGCCCACGCACGCCGCCCCCGCAGCGCGTTCCTTTGGCCCGGAGTAAGGGGAAAACAGCTGATTTTGCAAAAACACCCTTGACAATCTGTCTTGAGGTGCTCGGCTGTCACAGCAATGGTGCTGCAAAGCTTTGTCAGAGAGGGATTTGGCCAAGACAGAGCCGGTCCGGCCTGAAAGCTGCTGCTCAGCCGGGCCCTCGCCAGCACAAATCCTCGGGAAAAAATGGACACGCTGGAGAGACCTGCGACACCTCCGCCAAAGGAAAGGGCACGATCCCATTTTTGCACCGTATCACATCAGCTCAAAGGGCTGGGACAAAACCGTCGCAGCACTGGAAGCTGCAGGCACCACGCCACGTGGCTTTGACAAAGGTGGCACTGCACGGGCACGGATGGGTTCGCAAGGCAGCACCTTTTGCAGTTTGAATACCTTCCCCCCATGCCAGCCAAGCACCCAGCTCTGGAGTGGCCTCTTCCGTGCTCAGCAGTCGCACAGGCACCACTGGGGCACCGATCCCCCCTGCTTGGGGAGCCATCCCTCCCTCCCTCTGCATCCCTCCTCACCCTTGCTGTGTTGTACCAGCACAGAAGGGGTGCAGATGGGCTGCCCGCACAAAGGAGGGGACGGGCACGTACCCACAGCCCCCTTTGCGGTGGGTGCTGCCCGTGGGCCATTGTCCAGGCTCATTCCGGTGCTCCCACCACCCCCTCTCCTGCAAAGCCACACGGGTGTCACCACCGGCCTTCGCCGGAGGCAGTTTCATCTCAACAGCAAAACCCAAAGCACTCCCTGGCAAATCAACTGGTTTGACAGAGGTGTGGGTGGGTGGGTTGTTGGTTTTGGTGGTTTTTTTCACAAAGACATTAGTTTTAAACAAATCTTCAGTTCACAAAAACCAAGAGAGCACTGAAGAGATTGATGAGGATTATTGGAATACAGCACAAGACAAATAAATCTTCATTAACACGCGAAACGTCACCGTGCCCAGTGTTCACGGAGGAGGGACCCCAACCGACATCGATCCGTGGGTCGGTCTGTTGGATTTCCTCGAGCTTCTCAGTATGAAAAAGCTGGAATCCAAGGAATCCACACTGACACCGTGAGCTGCCTCCTGGGCTGCCAGAGGGACCCCACGGCTTGCCAGCCGTCCCAGGACAACATGGCTTCTCTGGGTGGAATTTATAGACACGACTCCTGTCTCCCCTGAGCCACTTCATTCACAGATTCATAAACACAATTTCTCTCGTAAGCGACTATCTCTCAGGCTTTTGAGGAGTTTTTCCCCAATTTAGGCATCGTTTCTGCCACACTGCCGCCCTACAAGAGCAGAAAATCCCACCCACGCAGCTGGGCTGGGGGCTGTGCACCCACCCCTGTGCCACCCTCGCCCTGGCTCAAGGGCCACTAGCCACCCACAAACATGCTCCCTCCCCAGAAGTGACACTGCTGGGGCTGTCCCCAACAAAGCCCCTTTAAGGGACACTTCAGGGCAGCCACGGGAGGCTTGACATTAATTTTAGCCTGGAGCACTGCCAGGGGTGCAGGGCAGCTGCTGCGGGCTGCGGGGGGGCCGGCACCTCCGCACCCTGCCCTCCCCCGGTCCTCCCCCAGCACAGCCCCAGGTCCCAGATCCGCAGCCATCCAGAGCCAAGCTGGCAGCAGAGCAGCCATGGCAGAGGAACGGACTGAGCTGGAGGAGAGGATCATCATCAAAGACCAGCACATCAAGGAGATCGACCTGGTGAACAGAGACCCAAAGCGCATAAACGAGGACGTCGTAAAGGTAGGACCCTCCTGGCACCGTGTTTCAGAAGCGTCACTGCCTCCTTCGTCCAACTGCTCCGTTGGTGCTGTCGTTCTGCTTTTGCCTTGACCTCGTTGGGGCTGTGAGCCCCTGGCACACGTGCCTCCAGCAGTGGCATTACCCTGGGCTGCGGGAGATCCGAGTGCCAACCGCGCTGC
Source organism: Tauraco erythrolophus (assembly GCF_009769465.1). Lineage (NCBI taxonomy): Eukaryota > Metazoa > Chordata > Aves > Musophagiformes > Musophagidae > Tauraco > Tauraco erythrolophus. Next base: position 915,551 of record NC_141476.1, on the reverse strand, counting down.
CGGGGTGTCCAGACTCCGGCTGGGTGCGCGCGGCTCCGGATAACGCAATATTTCCCATTCCTTGAATGCGCTCGCCAACTTCACGGGCTGTAGCTTGGAAATTTATGGAGACGGTCTCCTTTGCAGCGTACGCGGGGAGCCAAAAATAAACCAGGGTCAGCCCGTATCACTGATTCAAAGGCAGTCTTGGAAAAAGACTGCTAATCTTCAAGACCTGACAATCTGAGCACCGGAGCATTTAGATACGCGTTGTCCTGTTGGGAAGGAGGTTGTTCCTCCTCCGGCAGCCTCCCCGAGCCCCCAGCCAACCGAACGGGGAACACTCCCCAGAATGCTGACCGCTGAGCCGTGGTTGCTCTCAGCTTTGTTAGCATTACGCCAAAGATAATTTTGGCCCAAAGGGGAACAGGAGGAGATGGGAGGGTTTTGTTAAAACCGCGTTTGAGAGATCAAAGCAGATGACCCGGCGGAGGGACCACGCGTGCCGAGCCTGCTCACAAAGGCTTTGTAACGGGCCGTGACCTTGATGGCAGCGGTGAGATGCAAGCCTGCCTTCGGGCACCGAAACGCTATTGCGGCTAAAACCCTGGCACGGCCAGACTAAAGCCCCCCAGACGAGCTGTGACAGTGACGGCCGTAGATGGGCACCTTCCGGCACAGCGAGAGTGCCCGTGACAGCTGCCAGGCACATCGGTATCTTGAACACGTTCCCAGCGGCGCGTCTCGCATCTGCACCGCACCAGCACGTCCCAACAGCCTTGGCCCAGGAAGGCACTGGGCTGCAGGCGGCACAACCCCCCTGCCATCCGGCAAGGATTGGCACAGCCTTCAGTCTGCTCACCCGCAGAGCCAGGCAGCACAACCACCTGCTCCCCACCTGGGGGTGTCACCAGCTGACAGAGGGGACAATGCCAGCACCTCCCAGGCCACCCGTAGCCCCTCACACCAGCCCCATTCCCCCACCCTTTCCCTGCCTCTTCCCACTCAGGGATCCCCAAAGCCTCTAGGAGGATTTCCAAGCTCCCCCTCTCACATGGCCACACTGCCATCTGTCAGCTTTGGAAGCGTTCAGAGCATTTGCTCAAGCAACCCAGTGCCCCTCCAGCCCTGCCAGTGGCACAGCCAGTGAGGCTGGGGAGGGCAGAGAGCACAGCCCACCCTGTCGTGAACAGGAAAAGCCAAAGCCCCCCCGCCACTGGGTGCAACACACTTGGAAACACCCGGGGCACTCAAACACATGATGCCCTGAGAGCACAGCGGGTAGAGGGGCATCCCACGGGGCAGCAGAGCAGTTTGCAGGCTGAAAGGTCCACATGGATGTACGTAAACCCAGCCTGGGCATTGCAGCACAGTGGCCAGAATTTGAGACCACGTTACAGTCAGAGCAGTGGTGCCAGCCACGGGGGCTTTGCACAGCTTTAAATCCTCCCCCCAGCAGAAGAATAGAGCAACTGAGCAGTACCTGCACTTGCTGGACCTGGAGCACTCCAGGGCTGTGCCCAGGTCAGGATTTGGCTCCTGCCTCCACCGTTGCTCCAGACCAGCTTCTGGTGTGATCAGCAGAAGCAGGGCAGAGACTGCTGTCTTGTAGCCTGCTGCTCCCTTCATTAATTGGTGCCCTGATTAGCTCAGCGCGCTCCAGCAGCTGCACCGGCACCTGCTGCTGGGTTCCCAGCACACCTGGGCTCTCCCAGTGCTGCAGGACCAGCTCACCTGTCTGCCCGTTCCTAACCCCAGTCGGCATTTGTCCCGGTGCCTCCTGCCCACTCCAGGAAATTAAATGGATTATTTTATGATCAAAGTGCTTCCCAAACCAGAACAAATACTGCAATTTAACATGAAAGTACGGACACATTAGCTGCCCAAGGAAAGGCCATGCTGGACTCCCGTATTCCCTAGAAACGGGTCACACCACAGTGAGACCCTGTGAGTAGTTCAGAGGCTGAAATGAGAATATTTGTCCTTCCGAGACACTCCCAGCGCCCGCGCACAGCAGCACCATCCTGCAAGGGCACGGCCGAGCCCGTCGCTCCCGCTCTCCGGACAGCGCAGGCAGACGGGACGGAGCACCTCGCCTCCGTGCACCTAAATAAACAAATCGTAAATCAAGGGGCTGGTGGGCTGTTGTTAGCACAAACAGCCTTCTTGCCCAGCAGGCAGCCCATGAATGCTAAAAAAGGGCAGGAACGAGCTCTGGCCTCCTCCGGAATAAACAGTCCCACGCGCAGCTCCTGTTCCAACGGCTCGTCCCTGGCCCCAGCACCTGGAAACACCATCTACAGCTCAGGGTTTGGGATCAGGGTTTGGGATCAGGGAATGTGTCCCGGGGCGGCCAAGCCCACGCTTCTGTGCCGCAGGTTGAGCCCGCGTGTGGCATCTCCCCCTCGGACCTCGGCAAGGCGGGGGTCTCCTGCTGCACCAGGGTTTGTCCTTGCCCGGGGGGTGCCGGGGACCCGTGTCCCCTCGCGCAGCCCTGGCGTCCCCAGCCCCCTCCATTCGGGCTCGGCTCTCACGCTGCAGCGGATCCTCGTCCTCGCCCTGAGCCCCTGCCAGCCCCCCACCCCTTACCTCCCCCTTCTCTCCCCCCAGGTGGATTTTGAGGATGTGATAGCTGAGCCTGTGGGAACGTACAGCTTTGACGGCGTCTGGAAAACCAGCTACACCACCTTCACCGTCAGCAAGTACTGGTGCTACCGGCTGCTCTCTGCCATCCTGGGCATCCCCCTGGCCGTCGTCTGGGGCTTCCTCTTTGCCCTCATCTCCTTCTGCCACATCTGGGCAGTGGTGCCCTGCATCAAGAGCTACCTGATAGAGATCCAGTGCGTCAGCCGGATCTACTCCCTCTGCATCCACACCTTCTGCGACCCGCTCTTCGAGGCGCTCTCCAAGATCTGCGGCAACATCAGAGTCGCTCTCCGGAAGGAGGTCTAGGTCCCTCCAGCCACCCCGACCAGCCCTGGCACAACCACCCACCCTGTGCAGGTTTCCCCAGCTCCTGCGGCGTGCCCTGCCCTCGGGCACATGGACACCGTGCCCAGGGACCTGTGCGGTGTGGCGGGGCCCCGCGGCAGAGCTGGCTGTGGGATGCTCCCCGCAGAGGGAGGCGCTTTGGGCTGCTCCTTACTCCATCCCAAAGCCAGCAGCTTTAGGAGGAGAGAAGCCCCTCAGGGCTCGGTGAGCAGCCCAGGGAGAGTCCGCTGCTCTCCGGGACCCCCGGCACCGTGCCCTGCTCCTGCAGGAGGGACCGACCGCAGCATCTCCTGGACCACAGCCCGGGGCCACCACCTGCAGGTGCAGTGAGGAGTGAGGGTGCAGAGATGCTGCTGGACAACAGACCAAACCCTGCCTGCTTCTCCCTCCCTTGGCCCTAGCATGACGCCAAGGGAAATACTCGCATACAAATTCTTATTTCGTGCGAAATAGTTGTTGTTGTGGAAGCTTCTGTATTAAATCACCGCGCAAAAGTTTTGTGGACAGAATAGCGAAAACGAACTTTCTTCTTCACCTGTGTTTGCATTGCAGCAAAGTTTTGAAATCCAGACCAACCAGGCTGCCTCCTGAGAGCACGTGCTGGTCCGGGGCCGCCAGCAACTGCAAAACCACTTGCCACATCGTGACGGGGCACGGTCACAGTGCGTGGCCAGGAACCACCCGGCTGCCCTGCGCCTCACCCACGGGCAGCACCACGGGGGGCAACAACACAAAGGGCTCCGGGCAACCTCGCTGGAGAAACGGCAAGCTTGGCTTTAAGCAAAGCTCTGCCTTGTTCTCAGGGAGAATATTTACCACTCACTTGGCGCTGGGCAAGCTCTAGCCTACAGCACCGGGCTTACCCGACATGGCAAGGGGAGTCCCCCTGCCCGCTCCCAGTGCTCCAGGGAAACCCAGGGATGAGGGAAGGAATCCGATCAGGAGCTATTTCCTCCCCTGTATCATCAATTAATTTTAGCCCACCTCCCGTGAAGCCACACTTTAACTCTGAGGCACTTAAATGCTTTATTGGCTCCGGCCGTAAGTGTTGTGCTGAACCAGCGCCCAGGAGGTCCCACTGGTCAGAGGTTACTCTCCACTGCACTGGTGTGCTTTCTTCCCCTGGCTCCCAACAAAGGCTTGGAGCCAAAGTCTCTCGTAGCACCATGCCAAGGACAAGAGCAAGCCAGATTTTCTACTGGTCCTCTTCCAACGCCTTGGGATTGTGAACTTTCATTGTCCCATGGCCACGCAGCACGTGTGCTCTAGCAACACCGGGCCTCGAGGTGGACCGAGCGATACGCAAAAAAAAAAAAAGTATTTAGGTATTTGTAGGGGGAAAAAAAAAGTCTCCAAAAACATTTCATCATTTTTTAAAGCTTTTTGTGGGAATAAAAATAATTAAAAAAAAACAAACCTGGGATTATATTCTTTTTAATGGCATTTCGTTCTAAATTGTTCACAGCCTGAACCCAAAACCCCCCAGAGTTCTGGTCTCCCCAAGCAGTGATCTATGGGTTCCCCACATGTGGAGCACACACAGCTCGGTCATCACCACCTCTGTTTTGCTTTCGAGCCTTTGGCACCGCATTCGATACCCTTCCACCGCAACAAACCCGGGGCTCCTCTCCCAGTCCCCGTTCTGCCGCAGCCCGGGGATGGCGCAGGGAGCTCGGCCGGGGGCTGCGGCGCCGCTCGGCTGGAGACCGCAGCGTCTGTAATTAATCTGTAATTAATTACAGCCAGTAATGAACGTCCTGCCTCTCCTACAGCCCCCACCTCGCGCTGCGTGTCCATCCCAGTAAAATCTACCACCACTCTGCGTCTCCTTCCTGGCAGACGGAGGATGCCCCAGGCCCCCCCCCCAAGTTCATGATCAAATGGGACCCCCACCTCGTTTTGTGCAGGAGCCAATTACTCGCAAGGAGAAAGAAGGTGAATGTGGGAGGAAAATGCTCTCTGTTTTCCAAAGGATTTAAATCAGTCTGGTAAAATATGCTGAGGCTGAATCTGCTGGGATGCATTCAGCAAACGTGCTGAGCGCTCACTTGAAGGTACCAGAAAAAAAAAACAAGGGAATGCCGGGACATGAGAGGTGAAAATGTACCTGTTGATGATGGTGAAAAAATAAAAGTACACACTTAAATGCATTTTTCATATCCATTCCCAACATATTACCATTGGCTGCATGCAGGTCCTGCTCCTGCACATCCCCCCGGCTGCAGACCCGGAGGCAGCAGGAGCAAAGGCCGGAGCGCCCGTCCGCAGTCGCCGGATCCCACGGCCACGGAATTCGGGGGAAAGCTCCCGCCACCTTCAGCCAGAGCTGCACTTCAGCACAGCCCCCCCGGCTGCGGCACAGTCCCCCAGACCCCCCGGCTGTGGGGCAGAGCTGCACAGACCCCCAGCGCCTGCCGCAGCACCCCGCAACCAAAGCATCGTCACGCTGAGGATACTTGGGTCTTGTGTTTCAAGAGTTGTTTCCCATCAATTTCCTTCATTTTTATAAATCTAGTGCTCCTTCCGCACTTCCCCTCCCGCTTTCCATGAAGACACAGTCAGAAAACTTTATTTACAGGTATTTCTTAACAATAAAAACTCCATGCCATCAGCATGACCTTGTGCGTTACAGAGCAAGAAAACTGCATTGGTGTAAAAGACTAAATGCTATCTGTGCTAAACCCAGAGCAAAAGCTTGGCCTTGGGGGACTCAATGGGAGTTTTTCCGTTAAACCCCACGGAGTCCAGCTGCGATCCCACACATCTGCCTTCGGAGCAGCTTGTGAGCAGGCTCAGCAAACGTGTTATTGCACAGATCCCCGACCCTGCAGTCAGGCCCGCTCCCGTCCCCCGCTGACCCACGTGCACAGCCTCACACAGCACACGGAGCCGAGCTGGGGAGGGATGCCCGGGCATCAGCATTGTCCCCCCGGGAGGCTTGTCTCCAGCCCTGTCCTCGCTCTGTGCCAGCAGTGTCACCGGTGGGTCTGGGCTGGGGGGAGCAGGGCTGGCATCGAGCAGGGATGGGGCCGCTCTGCCCCACAGCGCTTCAAGCGAAGCAAACAGACCCACGTTGAGAGCAGTGCCCGTGGCTCTGCCCCAGCCAGGTGTCGCCATCCCGCGGGATTCCTGCTGCGGGCGGAGGTGGGGCCGGGTGCCCCATGCCCGCATGCCCGGGGTGGCACCTGTCACCCAGCGCGGCACCCAACGGGGCCGTAGCACACCTGCCCCAGCAGCCCCAGATTGTCTGGGGCATCTACAAGCTGCCAACGTCAGTGGCCTGGGGGCTCAGAAGCGGGTCCCCAACATCCCATCCCGGGCGGCACTGGCACTTGGCCCACAGAATTCCCCCCCCGGATGCCCACCTCAGTTAAATAACGACCGCTGCACATGCTTGCACGCGCACAGACATATATACACCGATTTACACAGAGCCCCCTCGCCAGCCCGAGTCCCAGCCTTTCCCAGGGAAGCGCTGGAGGCAGGCGGCACGGCGGCACAGCTGGGTCCCGGCCGGCGATGCCCTCACGTCATGGACGGATGCGTGAAGCTCCTCTGGCTCGTGCTCTTGCAGCTGAGGACGAAGGAGGAGGAGTTGCTCTTCTTGCCCACGCTCAGGTCGCACGCCGGCCGCGACTTCAGGTAGCGCGTGGAGCAGCAGAGGAAGCGCCGCATCAGGTCGTGGAAGAGGTGCCCCGTGTACAGCATGTAGATCCAGGGGTTGCAGCAGCTGTTGAGGCTGGCCAGGAGCATGGCGATGATGAAGGGAGAGGCTGCAAGGCAGAAAGCATGGCAGTGTCATGGCACGGCGAGAACCACCGTGCTGGGGAGGCGGGCACGGGGCACACGCCAAGAGCCCCGAGCTCTGCCAGCACCACGCCACCTCCTCCCACGCCAGGGACAGGCTGCACTGCCCACAGGGACATCTCAGTTGGCACATCAGCAAAGAAGAGCTGGAGAATACAAAGGGGGGAAGCGAGTCTGGGTTTAAGCAACTTGGGGTTAGGGTTTTTCCCCCAGAAGAGCTGCATTTCCCCCACTCAGCTCCTGCACTGCTGCCTGCCCGGCGTAACCCTCGAAATGCCTCACCAAGAGGCAGAGCTGCCCCCAGCATCGGCTGCACGATTTGCCTTTGTCGTGCCCAAAGCGGGGAGGAGGCAGCGCAGCCCCTTGGAGTTGCCATGGCAAAGAGCACGACCGGGAACAAAAAGAGCCGAGTGGCTCAGTTTCCCCACCAGTGGCCAATGCGGGGTGGACCAGTGCTTCCATCCGCTCGGGCTGTAGGGATGCCACAGCCCCTGCGGGCAGCACCTCCATGAAGCAGCTGCAGGTGGGGACGGAGCTTTTACTCTGCTGCCCTGTTCTCAGCCCAGCTCCTCGGCTCCCGGGGGACGCGCGGCAGCGGCAGGATGCGTACGTGGGCTGGGCTGTTTCTGGTCCCTTTCTGCCTCCGCAAAAATCCGCTCGCGGTTTTTAAACTAGACGAGAAGTGTGGATAACGAATACCAGTTTCCAAATTCACCTTTAGCCAACTCATGCATAATTCCTGCTCTACTGATGTCTGGTCCAACCACTTTTAATTTCAAGCATACGCTAAAAGAAATCCTCGGGGAATGGCTTACAAATCCTAGGCACAAGACCTGAAATACATCACAGCATTTCTACCCACTTAAAAAAATCCAGCCACGGCTGACTCAGCTCTTCTCTCTCTGCGGGAGATAAATTGAATTTCATGGAGCTTACTGCAGGGCAGGTCTTAAGTGTGGATCTGTCCCCTCCCTGGCCAGAGATCCCTGAGAGGTGCTGCCAAGAGCAAGCTCTGCCCCTCACCGACGCTCCCCCTGCCCAGGCTCTGAACGTGCCCCCACACCGCAGAGGGCTGGGGACGCTGCACTCCCAGAGGGATGGGCAGAGCCGGAGCTGTGCCCGGGGAAGGGCTCTGGGACCCACTGCAAACGCTGCGACAGCGAAACGAAACGAGGACCGCTCGCCAGTTCCTGCACGGACAGATGCCATCGCTCACAGCCCACGTTCAGGGCATCAGCTCCCAAGATGAAGGGACCGATACAACAGCTGCGCTGCTTCGCAGCCTCACCGTTACCTTCACAGATGCTTTGAGACAACTTTACTCAAAGCTCAAAATGCCACATGTAGCGTACATTATCTGTGAAGTGTGTGCAGCAGAAACCTCATTCTACCCGACGGTGTGCAAAGGATCCCTCATGCTTAAGCCAACATCTGGATCACGACCTGTAGCTCCCACCCGCGCTGACGGCACCGTGGGAGCCCAGTCCCGTCCTGCCGCTCCACCGGGCACTGCTCAGGGCAGGGGTGCAGCTTCTGCACTTCACTTGTCTTATTTTATTTGAGTTGGTTTTATGAAGTGAGGAAGACCGTGTAGAAAGCTACTAAAGTGGATGAGTAATAGTAGGGTGAGATCTCTCCAATTATCACTTCACCAGCTAGGAAAGGAGGGCTGCTTCATTTTGTTTGCTTTACAGCCTTGTATTTTACCCCTGACAAACGCCAAACCGCCGCAGACTGCGAAGGTGAAAGCACGGCCCATGGCACGGGAGGGAGCAGTTATGGAAGTTTCACCCGCGGCAGACCCAGCGCTGTGCGTCCCTCTGCTAACGCCGAGGTCTGCGTCTCACCCCGCTCCGGGATGCAATGCACGGGCAGGAAACTGCAGGGTGCCTGCTCAGCATTAATAAGGATTCAATTAGGTTTAAACAGGCTGTCTCTTGCCAGGGACACTCTTTATGACATCCTACGTGGAGAAAACTAAACATTTTCTAAGTAAGCGCCCCTCCACCCCACAGCCTTTGGGATCCGCTCGTCGCCTCGCAGGGTGCAGCCCATCAGCGTTGCAGCCGTGCCGGGGCCCCGGTGCTGCTGGGCTGCACAGTGAGCACCCTGCCTGCCTGCGCCGCTTCCTCCTCTGACCGTCTGCCCATGCAGACTGCAAAGCCTGCGAGATGAGAAACAGCCCAATTCCCTTTCCATTGCGGGTACACCCCTGCCAGGCACCCCATGATGCTGCCTGGCCCAGGCAGCCCAAGCCTCGGTGCAAAGAGAAGAGGTTGGGGATGCAGGACAACACTGCCCGGAACACAGTAGGCAAAGCCCATCCCTTCTGCAGAGACTCTGACCCTGCCACCCCTCTCATGCCTCTGGGCAGCCAGCGAGGAGGAGAGGGGGCCCGGGAGGAAGGGCTGGGCTCTCCCAGCATTTGCTATCCACAGTAACCCACCCAAGGCTTTTCCTCCCTGTGCCATGAAAGCCTCTAGCAAACGCTCTGGCAAAACTCCCACCCTTCACTGCAGACACGGGCCCCTGAGCAAGAAAAACGTGCAGGAAAGGGGAGTTTGCTGCAACTCGGCACGGCTGGAGCGTTCCTCATCACAGAAAAGCAAAGCGAAGCAGAAAAGGCGAGGTGTTGCAGGGCCAACGGCACCGGGTGGGCAGGGGAGATGCTCTCTGCACAGCCGGGAGGCTGCGATCACCGAACACCCCGCCATCCCCCCGCGCCTTGCCCCAGGAACCAGCAGAGCGGCAGAGGTTCGTTTGCTGACGAGTCAGGTGGGAGCCCTCGAGATTGCAGGTCTGAAATACAGCAAAAGGCAGAGACGCTGCTTCCTCCCAGGGCAGCATCTGAAAACCAGAAGTTTCAACCAGCCTGAATCAGGTGGAAAACCAAGAGCCGGCTGCGTGGAGCCCCGAGGGAGGTTTAAAAAGCTGTGCTTCCCTTCTCCACCTGAAATAAAGGGAGAATCGAGAAGCAATAAGGCACGTTAGGAGAGCTGGAGCCAGGCTGTCAGCTCCCATCTATGGGAGGACGGATGTGCGCGGGCGGCAGGAGACAGCAGGTTTTCCCAGCGCACGGAACAGCTGGAACAGGGTAAAAGCAGCGCGCACGGTGTAAGCGAGCCGTGCCCTCCGCTGCGGAGCCCCTGCCAGGGCAGCCGGGACTGTGTGGCAGCTCCTCGTCGGTCTTTGACATCCCCAGACTCGGCATTTCTGTTGAGTTGGGTCAGTCTGTCCAAGGAAGACCTGTCCCTGGAAGCAGTTTTTTGCCCCTTCTCCCACCTCGCAAACTTGTGCAGAGTTTTTCTTTTAAGCTTTCCGGGCCAGTTCTCGCTGGGGGTGCAGAGGGGCCATCGGCCACCTCCGCCGGGGACAGCACAGACACGAGCGTGTGAAACCAAGGAGGTTTCACATATTCTACTCTGTCTGCAACCTTAGTGTTGACAGGAGCAGCCAGTGCCAAGTATAGAAAACGGTAGATCAGCAACACCACATCCTTTAGGAAAAACCTTTGCTCATAAATCAGTGGCTTTCTGCAAGAACCGTGCTCCAGGCAGAGAGAAAATAACAGCAGCACAGTCCTGGGGTGGAGGAGAGGGGAAAGAGGGCAAAGGAGTAGAAAGCAAAGTCAGCAAGGGCAAAGCGACACAGCAAAAGAAGTCGGGCACTAACGCTGCGCAGTTTTCTCCTGCAGTCGCTCCAGCCCTGGGCTGAGCTCCCACGCAGCCCTCAGCACATCCCGGCACCCGGGACGGGCAACCAGACCACCGGAGACCCCAGCGCAGCCCCGGGAGGGCTGAGCTTACGCACCCGGGGACAGTGCAAGGAGTCGTCACCCCCACAGCCCGAGCCCCGAGCTGCGGTGGCCCTGAGTTTGCCAGGGGCTGAGCCAGCCCTCATCGGCACCTGGGAAGCTCAGGTGCAGCCACCACTGCCTGTCGGGTGGTTTTTCCGTGTTCAGGACTTTTTCTTGTCTCCCTCCCAGCCCCACGAGACCCAGCTCGGAGCAGAGTTTCTGGCTGTCGCTCGTGGCCCGCGAGTCTGCTGTCGGTGTCCCTGCGCTGCAGAGCTAAGTAGTCCATGCAAACGTAGGGCTACGGGAGGGGAGAGGACATACCTTCCTGCGGAGCGTTCGTGTCCCACACAGACCACATCTGCACAAAGAAAAAGGGAGTCCAGCACACTATGAAAGCTAACACTATGATGAAGGTCATTTTGACTGTCCGGATCTTGGCTTTGGAGATGAGCCTGGTGCTGCTGACCCTGGCAAATGCTGTCCCACTGCGGGAGCCGGAGCTCAGACCCACGTTGGGCCCGTGGGCTGTCTTAAGCTTCACGTTCTGCCAGATTTTGAAGCTGATTAAGCCATAGCAGATGCTTAGGATCAACACGGGGATGATGTAGACCATGAGGGTTATCCAGGTGACATAGGCTTTAGGTCCCCAGGGCTGGATGAAATCTGCCCAGCAGTCGTAAACCCCATTCCCCACATCCCTCAGAGAAAATATGTGGATCTGTGGGATGCTGACCAGCAGGCACAGCAGCCAGGTGAGGAGGACAGAGACCCGGTCCGCTCTCCTGTGCAGAGACCTTAGCGGCTGACAGATGGCCAAGCAGCGGTCCAGGGACATCAGCAAGAGCATGTAGGTGGAAGCAAACATCCCCACTACCTGCAAGTACTTGATCAACCGGCAAAGGAAATCCGGCCCGTAAAACCTGAAGGTGATGTCCCAGATGAGCTGGGGCAGCACCTGGAAGATGGCCACGACCAGGTCAGCGATGCTCAAGTGCTTCATGAAGAAGTACATGCGGGAGTGCTTCTGCCGGGTGGTGTGGATGGCCAGCAGCACGCACAGGTTGCCGGTCAGGGCCAGGAACAGGATGAGGCAGAGGACGGTCACCTCCACCTTGGCCATGTCCTCGTTCCTCTTCAGGGGGTCGGCGGTGCTGTTCCTCCCGGAGGTCCGGTTCTCCAGGCGGAGGCTGCCGTTCCCCAGCGAGCTGTTGATCGTCCATAGGCTGCTCCCCGCGAAGTACAACTTCTCCATGGCCAGCTCGGTCCCGCATAGAGCCTGCTGGCAGAGGGGGTGCGTGGAAGGTCCCCCACGAACGCGTCCCCGGGCGAGGCGGCCGTGGCCCCGCTGCGGCTCCGCTCCCCCGGCGCTGCCCTCCCCGGGCTCTGCTGCTCCGTCCCCGTCGCCCTCCGCGGAGCTGCCCGCCCGTCCCCGGGCCCGCAGGGCTCTCCGGCGGCTCCACCCTGTCCCCTCCCAGGGCACCCGACGTTTCCGCAGGCTCCTGCCCCCCGACAAAACCGAAGCGCGGGAGGAGGATGAGGGGAAAGGGCCGGCGGAGACGCGCTGTGCCCGTCCCAGCCCTCCCAGCTCCGCCGGGGCCCCCCCAGCGCGGCCGTACCCCGCACCCACACCCCGCTTCTGCAGCCGCCCCCCGCGCCCTGCCAGCCCGGGGAGCTCACCCACCCACCGACCCACCTACCCACCCACCGGCCCGGTGCCCGCCGCCCCGCTCCCACCCGCGGCGGTGCCCGGGGCAGCGCCGGGGCCCCGCTCCTACCTCCGGCCCGGCCCGCGGCAGCCCCCGCCGCCCCGCGCCCCGGCGGGCAGCGTTCCGGCGGGGCGGGGCGGGGGCCGGATCCTGCCCGCCCGGGCGGGGAGGGGGGCCCGGGGCCGGATCCTGCCCGCCGGCGGCTGCCTGCGCTCGGAGCGGCCGCCGCGAGAGGGAGCGGCAGACCGGAGCGTGCCGCCGGGTCCCACCGTGACGGGCGGGGGCTGCGAAGCCCCGGTGGCCGCAGCGGCGCCCTTAGCCCGGAGCCCCCCCGGCCACCGCGCCCCGCCGGGCTCACCTCCTCCCCAGCCCGGCCCCGGCGCTGGCTGCGCCTCCCGGTGCACCGGGGCGAGCGGAGCGCACCGGGGCAGGTGCGGCGCGACGAGGCGAGCTGCGGTTCCGCCGATGAACCGGCGCGGTGCGGCGGCGCGGCCCTGGAGCGCGGCCCCGGGCTCGGCAGCGGCGGGAGGAATCACAGAAACATGGAACGGTTCGGGCTGGAAGGGACCTCAAAGATCACCCAGTTCCACCCCCTGCCATGGGCAGGGACACCCCCCACTACACCAGGTTGCCCAAGTCTCATCCAACCTGGCCTTGAACACTTCCAGGGATGGGGCAGCCACAACTTCTCTGGGCAACCTGTGCCAGTGCCTCACCACCCACTGAGAGAAAAATTTCTTCCTTAGATCTAATCGAAATCTACCCTTTTTGTAGGGTAATACTCTTTTTATTACTCTTGTAATTTTATAACTCTTGTAACACTCTTTTTGTCTGAGGGATGCCATAAAAGAGAATGTCGGAGGACGGTGAGAATCGCCTTTCTGAGCTCAGGGATCTGCTCACGGAGGGGTGGGTGCCCGCTGGCCCTGGGGGCTTTGGGTGCCTCAGAGGAGATGGATTTCAGCTGCTGGAGCTACTGGTCCCAGGTGCTCTCAGCAAAGCTCCCACCGTCTCTACCAGCACAACCTCCCTCAACTAGAAGTCTCACACTCGCCTTACTGGGCATGTTTAAACAACCATCACCAAAGACTTTTTTTCTTTTATTATTTCAGATTATTTTAAAACCATTTCTATAAAATAAAAAAAAAAAATGTGGTTATGTTTGATGTTTGCCATCAGTGCCACTAGCTCAGCAGCACCTTTCACTGCGTTCCCCGGGATAAGGGAAGGAGGGACCCAAGGGCGCAGGTGGGAGCGCTCAGAAGAGCATCTGATCACCTCAGTGGCAGCACCCACCGAGTCACTCCCAGGCCTTCCACCCAAAAAGGTGGCTTCAGCAGGAACCTGCCTGGCCCGGCCACTGCCCTTAGCTCCAAGCAAAAGCCAACACGGTGGAGCTCGTTCCCCTGTGCTGCCTTGCCCCGAAAGCCACGTCTCAAACTCGGCTTCGCCTAGCCTTGGGCCCTGAATAAACATCTCTGCAGTTATTTTTAAAGATTTTTGGGAACCTTTAACTCCATGCAAGATGTAGAAATGTTAAATACTTTGGCAAGTTGTTCCCTCCAGGGTTCATGTTCTTCCTCCTTCAGGCAATAAAACGGCTGTGGGAATCGCTGAGGATAACAACTCACCATGTGCAATGCTTTTTTTTCATTGTCCTGCCTTTTTCGGGACCGTGGGTGAAATCCCGGCTCCAGTGGAGCCAAGGACAGGTTTGCCCTTGGCTTTTGTGCGGCTCCTTTAGCATCTTGCAGGGCACCGAGGGATGGTCACTCTGCTGGGGGACCCGGGGGGGACTGCAGCGCTGGTGACACACGTGCCCAGGTGGGACAGAGCAGCCGCTGCTCCTCTTTGTCCTCAGATGAGGACAAATGCATTTTTTTTCAACAGTGAATCATAAGCTAAGCTGTGGAAGAGCTCTCCTAGGATTCGTTCTGTTTGTCCCCTTGCCAATGCCAAGCTGTTCCCAGGGCTTTGCTTTCTGTCTGCTGTGACTCAGAAGCGCAGGGGCTCAGCGAGCTGCTCACTGTCGAGGTGAAGGATCATACGCCTTGAGGACTGAGCGTTGGGTTTAAAGGCTAAGTCGCGGAAGCTTTTCATTAGTCTTACTTTAAGCTTTTTGGCTACAGGCTCAGCTCTTTGCTCATGTCTCACTTGCAGAGGCAGGGTCCTGCCTCGCTGGTGGCAGAGTCTGGACCGGAGCGCTGCAGCTGCAGCCACGAGACAGGGGCTGGTTACCCTGAACAGGGGCTGGTTACCCAAGACAAGGGCTGGTTACCCAGGACAGGGGTTGGTCACCCAAGAGAGGGGCTGGTTACCTGGGACACGGCCAAGCCCCACATGGAGCCGAGCGAGAGGGAGCATCGCTGCTTCCTTGTGAAAGGGGGCTGCAGTGTTACCCCTCCCCATCCAAAGTGGGGATCAAATTTCGAGAGCGCCGCAGGCGCTGCTGCGTGCCTTGGGGTGCAGCTGCTGGCTGTGCTGGGGCAGCCCCCAGCCCCACACTGCTCCCAGCACACCGGCAGCTCCCCATGGCCGTCGCTTTCCTCTCCTGCCTCCTACCCAGCCTGCGACCCCCCCCAGCAGCCATTTCCCTCGGATTTGTGGCTGGACAAGTTTCAGCCAGAGCTTTGGCAGCTCCAACGGGTTTGCCACTTGCCAAGACAGCCAAAGTGCTGCCACTGCCCGGCCCTGAAGACATGCCCAGGGAAACCAGGACTGGCAGCATCCCCGTCCACACCAAGCTTTGGTTCTCTCCTGGGCAGCTCGGAGATGCAAATCGTTCACTGGGGTTTGGCATGACCTCGCCAGTTATGCAACATCCGACTCTTCCATGTATTTTCTCATCTGTGACCCTGTTTTTTGGCTGTCACAGTGTGGCAGTTAACGTGTTTGTTTTAATAAGCCCGAAAGATTCACCAAAGGGGAGAAATAAAAAAGAAACTTCTGTTTGAAAACAAATTCAAAAAACCATAATCAGGGTCTTGTCCCGACAGGGTGCAGGGGCAGCAGTTGTGCTTGGGGCATGGAAAGCAAAAAATGCACCAAGCAGAAAGCTCAGGCTGCTTTTTCTTTTCGACCTTCCCTTGCTTATTTTCCTCTTCCCAGTTTCTGTTACAGGAAAATTTCCAACCGGTTCTCAAAACCACTAAGTCCAGTCAAAATAAACTCGCGCTGCAACAGCCAGCTGCCGTAAGAGTTTGCTTCATTGCACCTATAAACGTTAATTTGAGCAAATAACGACAGCACTGAAGAGCAGCTCCGTGCCGCGCAGCCGGTACCCGCGGACGCAGCCCACGGCGGTGCCAGTGACCGCGTCCTGCGGCACCGGGTGCCTGGATCGGGCCCGCCGGGGGCGGCTGCGGTTCCCGGGCTGGCTGGCGAGTTCAGCCTCCTGACCCGTGAAGACAATAACGCTGTCACTGTGTGGAATTAAAATGCTTTACTGTTCATTGCGCGGGGCTGCCGCCTGCCGCGTGCCCGCGCCGCGGAGGCATGGTCGTGGCTCTGCAGCTGGAAGCTGTGTCACTGGCAGACCCGCCGGTGGGGGGTTCCCCTTCACAGAGGCGTGAGAGTCAAACGGGAGATTTCATCATTCCTCCCAGACATCAGTTTTCTCACAGGAATTACCAAGTATCACGTCCCTGGGGGGGTCAGGAAAGAGGCACTTGCTGAAAGCATGGTTGGTGCTGCGCTGGCAGCGCTGGGGCACCGCCGTGACGGGGGAGCAGCCCCACAGCCGGAGCTGAGCCCCACGGACCGTCCCCAAGCCCCATGGACCATCCCTGAGCCCCATGGACCGTCCCCAAGCCCCAGGGACCGTCCCCAAGCCCCAGGGACCATCCCTGAGCCCCACGGACCATCCCCGAGCCCCGCGGACCGTCCCCGAGCCCCACGGACCATCCCCACGGGCTTTGAACGACCACGGCCAGGGTGCCCTGCATGCAGCCGTGAGGTTTTAATTGCCACTCCTTTTGTCTGCAGCGGGAAGAAAACGAAGGGAACTGCCGTAGCAGAACGTCCCACCATCGCCGAGCGGGACGGAGGGGGCTCGGGCCCGCATCCAGCTCCTGGTGCTGTTCCCTGCGCTGCCCCGTGGCAGCAGGAGATGCTTGTGGCCCCTCGGTCCTTATTCAGGCAAAGCTGCAACTGCCCCACCAGTGAAAAACAAACACACGTGATTTTTAAGCGAAGAATCCTGTGAGAATGAAAGGGTTTTCTGAGTCACCCCCAGCTCCTTCCAGCTCTAAAAATCCAATGATGCCATAGAGCTGGAAACATTTTTATTTTAAAAATACATTCTTTGGAATAATCAAAAGCACAAATGCTACACAAAGCTAAATTTAATTGCATTTCAGTTTACTGCTGCATCTGAAATAGCTGTTTTTCCAATAGCTATCTTGAATCCCAACTTTACAGTCCCCAAGACACAAGAGGTCTGGCAAAACTTCAAGTCCAGGCCACTGGTTTACAGATGGAGTTGCGGCCGCTCATGAACTCTGGTGCATGGATGTGGCCCACAGCAGGCACTGCAAGCTAGAGAGCCAGGTTATTTTATCTGGCTACTTTTGCATGGGAAATTCTCTTTATCCTAGAATTTTCTCCCAGTCCTCATGCCCTGCGCTCAGTCTGCAAGAGGCCCAACTTTGGTAAATTCACAAAAAACACAGAGACGTGCAGTCCCGTGCACGCACCCCCCTGGAAAAGGCGTGTTAGTGCTTCAGTAAAAAGCTGCTGAATGTCATGGGCTCTAGATAAGGCTTGGGAATATCCTAAGGCTAGAGAGAATGATGAGTGATTCCTCTGTGCTCCTTAAATGTGCACGAGTAAATCCCCAAGCGTCACATAAAATTCCCACATCGCCATCCGTTTGGTGTACTGGTACAATACACGCCGAGAGTAAATATCGTAAAACGTACCACACTAAAGTCAACAAGTCTTTGGAGACAAAACATGGAAGTACAAGCGATGCACAAAATTATTTGGTGCTGAGCACTTATTCAAAATTCATTGCATTGATGAGGTCACCGATTAGCGGTAACATACTACAGCGCTACGCATCTTTTTTAAGATGCAGGTAAAATACTGTTACACTCTTAGGTAACGTCCTACCACCAGTTACATCATCTGACTGCCTAAACCATGCTCTTGGCCACAGTATTTGCATTAGTTAAAAAACAAAACAAAACAAAACAAAACAAAACAAAACAAAACAAAACAAAACAAAACAAAACAAAACCCCAAACAACCCAAAAACTAGTCCTCAGATTGACTGTAATCCATCAACTCATGGAAAAATGCCGCTGAAGCCCATTGTCACTTCAAGTGTTCCAGCTCTGCCAGTGCACAGAGTGGCTTGTTGGGGCTCCACCCAGAGCTGTCCTGGTACCTGTTGGTTTGGTTTGGAAACTACCCCATCAAAGCATGACTGGGAGGGAAAAAGGAGCCAGAAGAGCTGGGGTGCACACAGGCAAACGGAGAAGGGAGGAACGACGTGGATGCTGCAGTCTCAAGCTTTAGAAAGTATTTGCAGTAGAACAAGAGAATTTGCATGAGGTCATGCCACGTATCAAGACCATTTCTTCTTTTCCCTTCTTTTTGTTTATCTAGGAACACTGAGCTTACTCAAAAAACTCAATGTTAGGAGCCTTCTACATCGTGTTGCTGTAAGGTTCACGGGATTCAAACTGTTTCCTTCAAAGAAATCCTCTACCTACTGGAAACTGGCAGCCTCTGCTCCCGTGGCCTCCCGCTTCTGGCCGTGCGGAAGCCCAAGCCACACTCATCCAACTTTTGTCGTAAAGTCTGGGAAACGAGCCTGAATTTGTTGGCGTTAAACCAGCACCCATTTCCCTAATCATCACCATGAATACTGCAGCACTGCAAGTGAAAGCCCCCACCAGAGCCTCTGAAGCCGCCCCAGCGCTTTGCTCGGTGCCCAGGAAGGCGGCAGGATGCCATGTCCTGCTCCCCGCTCTCCCCGGGGGTACAGCAGCAACGCTCCACTCAAATCAATGAGCTTAAACCCATTTGAACTAGAGCGGGCTATGGATCACGCTGATCCTATAATCCAGAAAGTCCTCTTTAGGCTGTGGCAGACCGTCACAAGGCAGGTGCCCGTGGTTTCTACAGGGAAACCCACACACCCATCTTCTGCCCGTCAGACGCAACGTGGGGGTACCTGCCGCGGGCAGGGAGGGACGGGAGCCGCGGGCACCGAGGAGCCACGGCTGCACCGGGTCGCTCAGGTGCTGCAGAGCCCCGGGATGCACAGTGCCATGCACCAGAGCCCGGGGACAGCTGCCCTGAGGTCCCTCCCCAGCCACGCCAGCCGTGCCAGGCTGCAGGGACCACGGGGCGCTTCAGCGGGGAGAGAGGACGGGGGGTTACGCGTGTGGTGCCCAGGGAGTGTAACCTCTGCAAAGGGCAGCAGCCACCCTCTGCACACACCTCCGTGCAGAAGCGGAACCCGCCCGGCCGAGGGGTCTGTGCTCAGCTCCACACTGGCACAGCGCGTGCCAAAATGTTTCCCGCTTCATCCCATTACGGCCTCAAAACCCATAAAAATCAATGGAGCCTGCACAGACCCTGGGAATAACAAGCTGGGCTAACGCAGGAGGGTGGAAATATATATAGACATGTTTTTTAACAAAGAGACTTCAGTTTCAAGCTTTTGGGAGATTATATAAAAATTTTACTACTTGTTCTGTTTGTTTTTTACTGTACTTCTATGTAACATGCTATTTATTTCAGTTGCCCTGAGCGCTCACTTGTCAACAAGGAGAAATAAAAAGCAAAACAAAACCAGTGAGAACTGATATCCTTCCTCCATCCCCCCTGCAGCCACCCCAGCCCAGGAGGGCACCGCTGTACCCGCAGGGACAGGGCTGCAGCCCATGGCAGGCGATCGGACCCTGGCACAACGCTGGTGGACAGCAGTCAGAAAAACACATGTGCAGCAATAACGCATGCTATGGCACCTGCAAAAACCACAGTACAAACTGGTATGTTGCTGAGCATCACCTCCCAGCACCTCCCAGTAACAGGTTACATCCATACATGTGGTGAATCATTCATTTAAGGCCAGGTTCCCGGCATGCCAGCTCTGGCCCCGCTCCGCAGGCTTCGATTTGCACACGCAAAGAGCTGCAGGGGGATGCTTGTGTCTGCTAAAATGAGGCGCACTTGTGTTTGAGCGTAACACCTTACCCGGCCACGGTAAAGACAGAGGAGCCAGAACAAAAAAGAAACAGATATGGCTGTTTATTTTAATATGTATTCATATGTAAATGATATAATTTAAATATACATAAAAAAAAGTGAGTCACCTGTGCTGCCCATCACTACTTCAACAAAACCTTTGCTGAGTGATGCGAGAGGCTGCAGGTAATTCGGTGTGTGTGTGTGTGCGAGTGTGCACGCAGGCGCACGTCCAGCGGTGCCGGAGCGGGGCGTGTGTTCGTACACCCCCGCCGGGACTCACGCCGTTCCTCCCACACCCGGTACCTGCCGTGCAGCCACCAGCCCAGGCTCCAGGAATGCATCTGTGGGACCAAGTAATTCACCTGGGCAGGCAGCTTTCGCTCCGCAAAAAAGCCCGGCTACATTTATACAAACTTCCCTGCCTCGCTAATTACTCCCCATGTGCAGTGATGTGCTTACCCTCTCCATCCCGAAATTAGTAATTTGCCCTTTATTTAATTTCAGGTGGGATGCTGGGCGCAGGGTGCAGGATGCTTTTTCACCGACTGGTGGAAGTGGCTCTGCAGCTGTTTCCCACACCGCACCCAGTGCTGGCTCTGCGGGACGGAGCGCGGCAGCTCCGCGGAACCCGCGCCAAGCCGTGGGCAGTGCCTGCGAGAGTCGAGCAGACACAGCTCAAACCTCCCAGAGGCCCTGCCGACAGATCAAGCTATGGGATCATGATCTGCTCACTCTGTTTTATGTGCTGTTTTTTTGTGTGGTTTTTTTTTTTTTTAATAAAGCCTCAAATTAAATTTTCTCATGTATGACCACCGCTTTAAAAGTCAACATGAGTACAAGATAGCAGCGATTTTTCTAAAAAGCCCTGATGTTACATGTACAGCAATTTTCACTTATGCAAACTAAGTCCAAGTGAAGTAATTCTTTTTTCTTCTGATTATTCCTTATGCATCTAGAGATACTCAGCTGGCTTTTGAATCAGGCTCTCTCCACCAGGGGCAGGGATGGGGCTGTCCCCAGGTGACTCCAGCCCATCCCTGGCCACGGGGCTGGCAGCCAAGGGTGTCTTCGTAGGCATGAATGAAAACTAAACAAACAGAGGAATTAATGAGCAAATCAGAAAGCCAAGCTGTGATTTGTTGTCTGTAAGGGACATCAGCCAGCTCGTTAATTAATTGTCACTAAGTGCTAACAGGAGCCCAGCACGTTGCCGTCCGCTGCGAAAGGCTTTCCAGAGTGCAGGGGATGAGGAATGGCCGATCCGCCGTGAAACATGGAAACTGGGAGCTTGACCAGCAGCGACAGACCCTGGGGGGAGCCATGGGTGGGTGTCACACGCAGGCTCGAGCCCCTGGAACCCTCCCACCGGGGTCAGCTGCCCTTCGAGATCCCGTCACAGCCCCGGTCGGACTCCCCGGAACGTCAGAAGCTGCTGCAGGCGGTGGGGACGCAGCGCCCGAGAAGATGCAACTCTGCAGCCGGTCGCCCTCACTGCCTGTTCTCGGGCAGCAGCAACTGGAGCTGCAGCCCTCGGCGCGGGCACGGCATGGCACAGCTGCGGCATGGCACGGGCTCAAGGCCGGCACGTGCTGGGCAGAGTGGGAGCCCGACTGCAGCCGGCAGCGAGGGCTGCTCATGGGGTCCCGATGGGAGAGCAGCGCCGGCGCACAGAGAGCATCCCCAGAGAGAGGCTCACTTCTCTGGGAAACAGGGAAAATATGTTCCCCGGTGCCCTGTGTGACGACGGTCGTTAACCCAAGCAGGCGCTGGGCTCGGGCTGGGAGCCGCAATCGCAGCAACGCGACCGCCTGGCTATAAAAAGAGACATGATTCACATGTCGACCTTAAAAAAAAAAAAAAGGTTCTGTCTAACCACAGTCGAGCTGCTCACAGCGGTACCAGAGCACTTCCAGATCCCCCCAGTGATGAGATGGGGGGAGGAGGGTGCCAGCCTGGTGACAGACCCCCAGCTCATAAGCAGCCAAAACTCATCTGGGCACTGTGCTCCCTGGGGATGCCAACAGCCCCCAGCCCGGGGCAGCATTCCACATCTGGGGATCCCGACATGCCCACGTCTGCGTGGATCGATGGGGATCACAGTCTGGTTTAGGGGTGCCAGGGCCAGTGTGCTCATTGCCACCTCCTGCCCTGACGCCCCTCCGCCTCCTCTGCCCCACAGAAATGTACCTGTGCCCTCCCCTGCCCCACAGCTGGCCAAGAATCAAAAAAGATTTTTGTTGCCATCATTTCTAATGGAAAATTACTTACTAACAGAGATGCTTCGCTGGAATTTCATCACGTCACTTCATGTGTGACGTGATGCCTGACACGTGCGGCCGAGGGGTCACCCAGAACGAGATGAAGCAGAGACAGAGACCACGTGTGTTTAAATGCCCAGTGCAGCGCCCCAGCACTGCCCGGCTGCTGCCCTTCCCCAGGGACAGCACTGGGCAACCAAAGGTTTTGCCCAAAAGCCTTCCTCCGTGCACAGCCTCCCCCGTCTCATCGCTTCATCGCCTCACGCTGGATCAGATATTCCAAAGCAAGGGAGGCCAAGGAGAGAATCCAGGTGCCCTTCCTAAAGGTCAGACCAACGGCGATTAGAAACCTTCGGAATTTCAGGGCAGAGTGTGCAATTAGAATCAACGTGACATCTCAAACGAGGAACAGCCAGCAGGGCAGGGCTGGGCTGGCTCCGTGTCCAGCCCCGGGGCGGGGGGACGGGCTGCGGGCACCTTCGCCCCTGCGCGTGGGCGAGGATGGGCTCTGTCCCTCAGACACACGCACAAAAGTGCTCCACGGGAACGATCCCTCCCGCTGCCAGCGTCGAAACCCTCCTTTTGGCTTCATCTGCTTCCTGCAGAGACACTGCTCTGAGCACAAAGCCCCTCTGCATGCCCAGAGTGCTGCCCACCCGGCACACGGGCACAGCTGGCACCTCGACTCCCCCACCCAAACCAGTGCTTTTCCTATTCCATCATCCATCCTCCTTCTTACCCCGACAGCAACGTTAGTGGTGCCCGTGCCCCACGTCCTGCTCTGGGCATTACGTTGGGCATTCGCTCTGTGCCACCCCCGTTCCCTCTGCCCCTACACCTGCCTTCCTGCAGTTTCGACCAACGCAGAATGGCACACATTGATCCAAAATACTTTTTTTTTTGTCATAAGAGTTAGTTTTGTTTGCTGAATTTTGATTTAACACAAGCTATGTTGTATTTAATGCCACAATTTATCCAGCCGGTTTCCTCATCAGCATTTTAACGTGGTGCCATCGCTTTCGGCGGCTTCCGCTGCGCGGGGAGGGCGGGGGGAGCCGTACCCACGCACGGGGGCACATCTGCCTCTCTGCAGTTCCTCCTCTCCGGGAACGTGCCGCTGGAGCCCCTTCCCTCCAGGTAAACCGTTTCTGCTTCGTTTGCAGATTTTATTTATTTTTCCTGGGAAACAAATGAAGGGTTTGGATTTTTAGCCCTCTGCCTGATGCCTCAGTTAAAGAGGAACCTGCGTTCAACCCAGCCTTGCCCCTTGAGCCAGCCGCAGGAAACGGGAAAAATCTTCACGGCTTTAACACTCAACTGAAGCATTTCAGGCCTTTGGCGAAAGGGCCACTGTCACACTGGTGAATAAATACGCTTTTGCCACAGAAAATATGGCCTTCTTGTCCTGAAAAAATGCGAACCACCGAAACATAAAAAATTCAACCAGACATACGAGCTGGAAAGTCAATGAAAAAAGAAAGTCAGCATTAGTTGAAGAAAGCAAATTCTTTCTGTAAAAGCTTTCATTAACTGGGAAAATGAATTTTCCTCTGCGACAAAAGTTGAGAGGGAAAATTTTCAAATCACCCAATCCTACAGCAATTTTCAGAAAATTAAATCATTTTTCACCTTGTTCAGACTCTCAAGTTTCTACAAAACACAGCTGCTCTTCTGTTATTTCTGACACAGACCATCAAAAAAAGGCAGGAGGAATGGGACCATCGGTGTCGTTCCCGCTCAAACCCAGACCTTCGAGGAAAGCCGCGGCCAGGGTGGCACATCGCCCGGCGCCGCCGTTTGGCCCGGCCCTGGCAGGGAGCGCGCCGTGGCCGGGGTGGAGCAAATTCCATATTATCTCACCCAAAACATGACCACTCCTGGGGCCAAGAGCAATATTAGAATAACCCCGTTGTTCTTTTCAGCATATAAAGTAGATGCAAATGGAACATTTGCATTTTCCCCAAGTCAGCTGGCGCTGGAGCATTTCGCCCCCATTTCCCAGGATGTCTGACCCCCGATTCCCCACCAGCCACTTGTGGGCACATGGAAACGGGTTTCGATAACAGCTACGGGTGTCCCAGTCTGTGACGATTCCCTGTTTCCGAAGACATTCCTGCCTGACAAAGACGATCCGATAGAAACTCCCTGTCATCTGCCAAGCAAAGGGAAATCAGAAAACCCTCACTCCCCCAAAACTCCATGCAGACCCCTCAGCTGTTGCCTTTGGAGAGGGCCGAGCAGCGGGAGCCGGGGGGAAACACGTGCCCCATCAGTGGCGACCTCGTCGCTGCTGCTCCAGCGTTCCTGGGAATCGCCGCCTTTCGCACGGCTCCTGGGGACGCTCGGGAGGCAGGGGGGCAGGGGGACATTTGTGCTGTCTCTGTGATTATTTGGTTTTAAGTTTTGCCCTCCTGCCCCAGCCTGAGGGACAGCCCCGTGACTAAATTAATTTCCTCCTGAATGGATTTTCTGCCCAAAGCAGCTGTTCCCAAAGCTTTCCGGTTGTGACCCGCCGCACAGCCCGGCACCACGACCCCCCGCGCAGCCTGGCATCCAGCCTGGCATCGCCGCTTCTGAGCGCTGCCTTTGCTCCTCTTTGCTGTGACTTTTGTCCCCAGCCCGGCTGCTCCCCCGGCGCCCCTTGGCGCGGTGACGGAGGAGCGGAGCTGCCCGAGGGAGTGAGGGGACAGGACAGCGTGGTGAGGACACGGCGTTTCCTTCCGCGCTGTTGTTTTTTCCCTTACGTTATCCAATTTATGTGAATTTAGGGCTGGTGAGAGATGTGCAGCCAACAGCCCCGGAGGAGTCATTTCTGGCACCCCAGGGAGCCGCAGACGCCGGCGGCAGGGCCGTGCCCGGCAGCGCTCAGCCGTGGCCGGAGCTGGCCATGTGCAGGCAGGGCTGGCACAGCCCCCGCGGGTCCTGCCCTGGCACCCTGCTCCATCGGGACAGGAACCGGGCCATCAAATCCATGTTTTTCCTAAGCATC
Organism: Tauraco erythrolophus; assembly: GCF_009769465.1. Taxonomy (NCBI): domain Eukaryota; kingdom Metazoa; phylum Chordata; class Aves; order Musophagiformes; family Musophagidae; genus Tauraco; species Tauraco erythrolophus. Next base: position 890,822 of record NC_141476.1, on the reverse strand, counting down.
CGTATTTCCAGGGATGTCTGCTCCGTGCAGCCTCCACCTGTACCACCCCAGACACCCTGCTTGGGCTTGCCATGTGCACAAACAAAACCACCAGCCCTTGGCACGTTGGAGGGGTGACGCACCGATCGCCTGCGACAGAGCCCAAACCAGTCCTTAAACTCACAGGTCCGGGAGCGCGTCAGGGGAGGCGCCTACAACAGACATGCCAAGTGAGTACGAAACCTCCATCTTCAGCAAAGATAACCATTTTAGACTTTAAATGGGGACTTCAGCAGTAAGCGATGTAAAAAAGGGCTCTCAACAGGTTGTCAGCAAACCAGTTTGATTTATGGCTGTATTTATCGTGTCAGAGCTGTTCTGTCTCTCTTCCATCACATCAAGTAATTGCTTCATTATCTTACCGCCCCAATCACTGTGTAGGGTGGCTCGTCAGCTTATTGTCAACGGAAACGTAATTACCTGCAGCCACACCAGTTCACCCATTAGAGACGATACGGAATTACAACCTGCTCCATCCCTGCACACCAACACCATCCCAAGTCGCTGCCCAGCAGCAGCTCGGCTCCTTCGCCATCGCTCCCAGAGCTCTCCGAACGCTGCTGCTCCTCCAACGCCAGAGGCTGAGAGCCGATTTCCGACTCACTTCTCCGCCCCCCCCCGGACTCAGGCACCCGGATGCCCGAGCTGACCCTCAGAGGGGGGCAGTCCTGCTCCTGCAGAAGCTGGCGGAGCAGCTCCGCCGTGCAAAGTCCTTGGAGAAAGCTGCTGGCGATGGTGTAAAAATGAAAGGTGGGCACAGAGGCTCTCTAACGTGACAGGGCAAGTTTAAACTCAGATGTCACACCTGCTGAAGGACATCATGAGGCAAAACCAACAATCAGCACCTGCAGCTGCTACGGGACCAAACGGTGCCAGCCCCGTTTCAGCGCCACCGGCCGCGCCGACGCGGGGGGCTGCGCGGAGCAGGCGTGGGGACACGCAGCCCCCGGCGTGGGGCAGGGCTGCCGGCGGCTCTGGGTGCTGCTCATCAGGCACACGGGGTGCTGGGCACCTTCACCTGCCTCCATCCTCCGCCTTGGGAAGGAGAAAGGGAAAAAGAGGCCGTCGTTATTCCAGCGTTTGAAACGACTCCCCGGGTTTGCTGGGTCGGGAGCTCGGCAGGTACAGGATGGATGTGCACAACCCCCCACCAGTTTTGCAGCAATTATCACCCGATTCATTTTTCTTTTGGAGTAATTACTCCTAATGGTTGGATTAGTTTCGTTCTCCCTCATTTCACTGCTGAGCAGAACGAGCCAGACCCCGGTTGGGAAAAGTCAGAGTAACCCAGTTCGCCCTTAATGGAATTAACTGGAGTTTGTTCCACTTGGGAAACACACCAAAACACCGCTACTTCCCAGTGCTTTAGCTGGATTTTCATACACATTAGTACACATCCCTCCTGCTCTCCGATGCCCCCGTGCACCCACTTGTACCCTCCTTGGGGATTTATTTACCACCCCCCAGGGTGGTAACCCCTTCGCAGTTATTCAGCGCTGATCTTGACTATCAATTTCTTCCTACAGTCTGAAAATTTGATTTCACTTAAAACCTTCTTGCTGTTCTTTGTTTTGTAGTTGAGCTTTCCTCACATACCTGCCTTCATGCAATTTTGTGCAAAGAATTTTCCTCGTTAGCAGCGCTGCCACTGACACGCTATCATCTGCTGCAAGTTTCAACTTCCAAAATCACCGGCGATAAAACCGTGGCACAATGAAGGATGCAGAGATTTTCCCAGGAAGACTCAAATCTGCAGCTTATCTCAAGAGAGGCCCTAAAAAGAGAGATTTCAAACCCAGCACCGCCCAGGCACCGCAGGCACCAGCTGCACGGCCACGCTGCCCATGCAAGGGCAGCCTTAAATGCCAAAATCAATATAAAAAAAATAAACACCCAAGGCTTGTACTTGCAGAGAAGGAAGTAGATGCACATAGGAAATAAACATCCTGGGTTTTATTTTGACTGAGAACAGCTCTTTGGGGAAAGCCCGGCAGGTCGCTCCGTGGTTCGCTGCAAACGACAACAGAAGGGTTTAAATTCCAAACATTTGCAAGAGTTTCCAGCCTTGCTGGGAAGGGGAACGTGTCTGCCCGGGCTGGCAGGAGGGAACCCTTCGACACGCGCACCGGAGCGGGGCCGAGCTCCGGCTTTCTGCTTGGAGAGAGAAGGATGTGATGGCGTGACGCAGGGAAGGCAGTCGTTTCCAGAGCTTACGGCTTCTTCAGAGCACAGCTTCATGGCAACGCTGCTTCTTGCCTTCCTCAGGCGTCAGGGCACGTATTCTACCAAGTATTTTACGAGGTGCTTTCTAGTCCGTACATACTTAATCAATTAGACTATTTCTCCTTATTTGAAATACATTTTCAGCCACATCAGCAGTTACTGTCATTCCGAACAAATTTAACTCTGCCAGTGGCACCTGGTTCCAGAGCCACACAAGATGTATCTGCTCTTCATATGATCATTTACTGCCCGTGGGCTGTAGGAAAAAGGTGAGCTCCAGGGTAGCCCAGCGCGGCACGGCGCAGCCCTCCCTGCCACCCCGGCACAGTGGGCACCCGCGCGGCACAGCCCAGCCCTCCCTGCCACCCCGGCACAGTGGGCACCCGCATGGCACAGCCCAGCCCTCCCTGCCACCCCGGCACAGCGGGCACCCGTGTGGCACAGCCCAGCCCTCCCTGCCGCCCCGGCACAGCGGGCACCCGCATGGCACAGTCCAGCCCTCCCTGCCGCCCCGGCACAGCGGGCACCCGCATGGCACAGTCCAGCCCTCCCTGCCACCCCAGCACAGTGGGCACCCGTGTGGCAGCTCCCAGATGGCCATTTCCAGGCTGACCTTTAGGACACTGGCCATCGCACAGCGGACCCGCTGCCCAGGGCTCCCATCCTCACCGCCCCAGGAAGGGCTGACTGTGCTCTAACCCATACAGTTTCCGACGCGGGGGGCGGTTTGTGACCCCTCACCGTGGCTCAGTCACCTCCCCTATGCACAACGGGGGCACCCTGAGCAAAACAGAGGCATTTATTCAGTATTAGAGAATATTCACAGCCCTCTCTATAGCTACATCTCATGTTTTCTATCCTAATAGCACTGGCAGAGTTTTCCGAAGCTATTTTCTGCGTATGACAGCAGACATCATTCCCACATTAAAGAAAACGAAGTGCTGCTCACTCAAGTATCATTAAAACACAACAATAAAACCCTCCGAGGGACACTGAGCAGCTGATGTAAAACGATCTACATGAATGTCATTGACCGTTACGCACGCAAACGTTTTTATTCTTCCCCGGCTAACTGCACAAAGTTTAAATCTGTCTTGTATTAATTGCTGTGATTAAAAGGCAGACCTAAAAGCAGAAGTCAGTAATTACTATCTTTCCAAAGGTTTACTTTTAGTAAAAAACAACAAACAAAATCCTGTTTTTCCTTGGCATCTACTTACCTCAGTGGGTTCTTACAGTTTACGTTCACCACAGATTTAGTCTGTTGTAAACAAAATATTGCTGGGAACCGTGCTTTGAGAAGCATTTTTGAAAGCAAAACGTCCAGTCCCAACTACAGCTATAGTCTGAAGTCAAAAGAAACACCACCCTCAATCTTAAACAGATTTTGTGACTTCTTTGCAAAGCTGCCGATGAAAGGCTACGGCCAAAGCTTCAGGGCTCAGTAATCCCAGAATGGTTTGGGTTGGAAGGGACCTGAAAGATCATCCAGTTCCAACCCCCCTGCCATGGGCAGGGACACCCTCCACTACACCAGGTTGCCCAAAGCCTCATCCAAGAGGACAAGAACATCTTTGAGTGTTTCGCATGGTATGGATTTCGCTTACAAGCTGCATTTTTAAAAACCTACCCTGTGGTTCAACTCCATCATCTTCTAAGAAATATAAGACTTTTTAATGCTAGTCTTTATTTTAAAGCTAGAATACTTGATGTACGACGACCATCCAATATCTTTCAAATTGAATGACTTCAAGGTGAAATAATGACACATACTAACGCGTGAATTTACACGGATGCATTGGAAAAAAGCCACATTCCTGCAGAACAGGCGGCTGCCCCGTCTCTCAGCTCCCCCCACGCCTCCCCCTCCCCAAGCCAGCAAACCAGCGTGTTGGCACCTGCCCGACCCGAAGCAAAACGCTCTCCCACCATCGCTTCCACGAGGGCCGGAGGAGTTTGCGAGCAGGAACGGTGGCCACACGCAGACCCACGTCCCTCCGACGCCCAGACCCACCAGTCCTGCCCCGGGGCAGCTCCAGGCTCCAGCAGGACGTGGCACCTTCTGCCCAACCTTAAACCGAACGGGCCCACGGTGCTGTACACAGGACACATCGGCACACCAGTCGGGGTATTGCAGGGCAGTCTGAATGACAGTTATGCAAAAATTCAGCCATTTATTAAGTACCCAGATACACTGAAAAGCGGAGAAAATAAGTATGTCTCAGCATTAAGCTTCTGCAGAGCCTTCGGCCTCCCGCCACCGCAGCACTAGCTCTTCTTCCGCTTACTCTTGGGAAGCTGTTGATCATTTTCTGGCATTCGGGGCCGACGTGACTTTCTTTTGTTCACTCTCAGACCCAGAACACTGCTGCTGGAAAAACAAAAAAAAAAGAAAAAGGAAAATATGGTTTTGAAGATGGTCTAAACACGGCAGACACCGAGGGCTGCATGAGAGCGCTGTGAGCAGCACGGGGGCACGCACGGCTGGTTTGAAGGAGACACCAGCACCCGCGACCATCCCGCTCGCCCCGTGCGTGATGGCCAGGCAGTCGCGGTGCCAGTGCTCCCATCACCGGGGACTGGCCCGGCCCAGCGAGGAGCAGCAGGGACCTTTCATGTTCCTTGTCCTTAAACGAGGAGAGCTCCTGACGAAACCTGGATGACGCCGTTATATCGGAGCAGGTCGGCGTGAAACAGCTGCCCGCAGCGGCACAGCCGCGCAGGCGAAGGACGAGCGGCCGTGGTCACGGCTGCCCAAGAAGGCAACGCCGGGGACTCCCATCGGAAACAGGCTGCCTTTGCCAGGCGTGTTTCTCATTTATGGACAAAGAATTCTCCACTGGAAACTCAAAGAAGTGTTTTCTTTTTAGTCATAGAGTTAATTTTGAAGAAAGAAGTTAAACTAGCCATATTTAAATTAAGCAACTAATTTCCATCATTCAGCCTCAGAGCTTAAAATTCCACATAGTGTTGACATGAAAGATGTCACCCATCCATCAATAGCTATTACTAATTAAACATTCCTTATAAATGCACTCTTTTCTTTTTACCATTTCCCAGGATTAATCCACCCTGCAAGGAATATTCATTTGGCTTAAACTGGGAATTCACAGCTGAAAATAACAACAGAAAACTCTCAAATGCCAAAGCCCGTGTCCCTGTTGGTTGCCCAAGATGTACACTGGAAGAGCTCGACGGGAACAACTCGTGCTTCAGAGCTCGGTTCAGCACCACGATGGCAACAGAGCTCCTGCATCTGAGACCAGCAACCATGTCAGGAGGATGGGAGCAAATCCCAGCGCCAGGACATCTGGTCTGCACCTCTGGAGACCACACTACGATTAAATGCACGTTCCTGCAGAGCACAGAAGGAAGAGATGACGCATAGACATGCCCCACCTGATCCCCCCCAACCCTCAGCGCTGCAAATCTCACAAGGGTGACTGCTGCAACGCACGGAGCCCGTGGGCGAAGGCCTTTCCCTCCAGCTCGCTCCACTCCCTGATTTCAATCCCCTGCATTCATTCAGTGGAGAGGATCACTCATTTTTTACTTAGAAGCAGCTAAGGTTTTAAAAGTTAATGAAATTAGACATTAACAAAACCTCTTTACATCCGCCAGCTTTCTCTCTGCTGCAGTTCACAATTGTGCATCGTTCTAATTCGATGCAGACGTTAAGGCTGAGCCCTGCGAGCTCCCCCAGCAGTGCTGCTCTGCCAAAGCAGTCCCACGCCCACCCAAAGCGCCCCGGCTAACCGACGGAAGTATTCCTAAACGTATACACAGATGTTTTAAGAGTGCCATGGCACAAATTACTTTTTTCCTTTAAATTAAGCTCCAAAGTAGCTATCTTCAACCAAACCTCATGGAGCTGTTGCTCTTTGTATCCATCGTCCCCAGCTCTTGTACACGGCTGTACCTGCCGTTCCAGGTCAAGGAGAACTTGCCCATCCCCATGCAGCTCTGCGGTGGCAGGGCAGAGCAAAGGACAACTGCCCTTGGTGGCGGGGTGGGTACGAGCCTCTGATGAACAACACCAGAGCAGCTCTTCAAGGACAGGGCGAGACAAAGAAGCGACACACTAACTCTTCTCCAGAGCACGTGGCTTTGGCCGGCGAGGAACCAAGGATCCCGAGCTGGATGGACGACTTGTCCGAAGCAGCGTATCGCCTGCTCATCACCTCTGCTCCTCCCACCCCAGCGTGAGTATGGCACACTGGTTTCCCCCATCACTCCCTCGTCCTCCAAAGGAGGCTAGAAAAGAAAAACAACCAGAGGGATGAGAGATCAACGCCTACATCGACCCATTCAACAAAGACCCAGCAGCCCTTTTCCCACCATCGCATGTACGGGATTTATGAAGACAGTGGACAAACCACTGGAAGCCCAGTAATTTAACAAAGCCCAGTTGTGTTCCCAAAGTCTGCCCGGTATTATTTTTACTATAGCTACAAGGAAAACAAATGACTGCACCTGCAAAACTTTAGAGAGAAAAATATTTTCTTATTCATCTGACACCTCTGTGGGTTTGTCTCGACCTGGACTTTGGCGTGCCAGACGTCAGCTAACACCTTCAGACCAGAACACACATATCCTGAAAGTCTGGGAAAAACAAGTAGTACTGCCAGTCCCAACTACTCTAGAAAGCATAATATAGACCCCAAAATGACATAGAAAATTAAGTTTTTCTTTCCCCAAATCAATCTCCAGCTAGTTTTCTCGATACATTCTCCACTCCAGAAGTGAGGGATGGTCACCCTCACTCAGGGGACACACTCCTCTCCCTGCCACAGCTCCCTGCCTCGGCTGGCATCTCCTCCGCTGCTCCCTGCGGAGCAGAGGGCCCTTCCCAGGGAGCAGGAGTTTTTGTGACTTGACTCCCTCTCCTGAAGTGTAGATGGTACAAGAGAAAAAACAAAATTCACTAAAAAGTCTCTTTTGATTACAAACATGTAATCATGTTCACAAATACATGATAGGGAGACTTGCATTTCTCCCCAGAACATCACGAAGCAGAGATACTGTCGTCTGCAGACACAAAAACGAGTTAAACAAGCAATTGCTGCCTGGAGGTTTTGTTTAATAAGGCAATTTCTGAACGCAGGGTCCGTGTCAGTGTAATACTAAATGCTTATCAGGCCATGAACCTGCAAAGTTGTTGGCATTTGTGTAATCCTGTATGCCAGCACCACCTGAAGTCACGGGAGCTATTCGGATATCCAACTGTTTGCAGGAGCAGGAGAGATGGGATTCAAAATTTCACGCCTCACCTAGTAGCACCTACCTGCACAAAGATGCTTGTGCAGAATCAGGAACTTAATTTATATTTGAAGGATTAAAACCCTACTTTGCTTCTGAACTTGAACTTCAAACCACTTGTCTGCCAGTAATTCTATAAACAAAAAATAAGTCACCAACAGCACAGACTAATGAATAACTGTGGCTCATGGGGAAAAAAGGCAATGGTTTGGGTACACCTGTTCAACTCGGGGAATGGGAGGCAGAGACCATAGAAACGAAAGATTCGGTTGAAATTTGGTTTGCGGAGCCGGGCAGCGCGGCGGTAACGGCATTCCGAAAGCAGCGAGTCGGCTGGCAGCCACGGATCGGGGGTCCTTCTAAACCGAGCCCGGTCAATACACAGTGCCTCCCCAACGTGGGGCTGCCGCTTCAACTGTCTCCAGGAAATTAAGAGTTAAAAGTGATCTTGACTGAGTTAGGCAAAGCAAAAGGACGTTGCCCATTTTAATGACTCCAACTACAGCAGAGCAAAGCAGCATTTAACTCCAGACCGTCTTAGAGCGGCGGGTTTGAAAAGCACATGGAAAAAGCGTCTCTCACTGCCTGAAAAGACACTCTGGACTAGGACAAAAATGAAGGTGTTCCGATCTTTGACAGGCTTTCCATGCCCAAGAGTTTGCTTTTTAACAACTGAGGCAGTATTCTGAAGTCTTCACGGCGTGGTTAAGCATTTCAGAAGGTCTGAGCACCTACAAGCAGAGGAAGGTGCTGGGTGATGCTCGGTACCTGCCGTGGAGACTCCGACACCGCACAGCGAGTGCCCAGACCCAACCGGGATGCCCGTGCGTAGGGGAAGGCACCAGGACAGCGTGCCCGGCAACTGGGAGCTCCCGGGAGCCCACGGCCCCCCCAGCACACCTCCTCGCGCGGCACGGACAGGGGGCTGATCGCTTCGGGGGGTTTAAGGGAGATTCAAATTTGGTTTACGTCCGTTTTAATTAGGGTAAGAACATTTTTGTACTCCTAGGCTTTGATCCACTGGTCGCACGGCACAGTGCCACCAACGTTAAAAACGCAAAGCAAACATACTTGATCTACAGAAATGTGCAAATCTACTTGGTAGTAAGTACCAGTACTTACTAAGTACTTAGGACTTGGGTAAGTCAGATCCCTTCCCGTATCTTATGGTGCACTTCGTAATAACAAGGTTACTACTATTATTTTGTCCACAAAACAAAGTCATATAGAAAATATATCCACCGGCCACCATTTCTGGAATTTCACTAAAAGCTCTACGGAAAAGTTGCAACTGTATTTAGGAGCATAACTGGGCTATGACTGAATGGCAGAGTCACTAGAAAAGCCTTTCGTCAAACCCCACATTAATTTTCAGGCATCCAGATCTGATAGTGGCCGAGGAACTGCCCCAAACCCGCAGTTAGCTGACATCACCAACGACCTACGTGACATCACCAACGACCTACGTGACATCACCAACGACCTACGTGACATCCGCATCGCGGAACCCTGAGACTTTCAGTAAGGGCTCACCAAGAGGTTACTGAGAGCCTGACATGCTGCCTCAGTTTCATCCATACAGGGTAATACGAACTTGTGTCATCCCAGTAGGATCCACAGCAGGTGGATTTGTTACTTAACAGAGGATGAAAAAAGCAAGAAAAAAATTCCTTTTGAAAGCTCAGAGAACATTGAAATTGTGCTTAAGTTTCAGGAAAGGTATGAAGTTTTGCTAAAAATATTCTCCCAACTGCCACAAAAATATCCCTACACTGCTCCATTTGTGCACTTCTACAAATAAATAGCAAGGATGTCACATACAAAAACTTGGGTTTATTTTTGAGCACTAACTTCTAATCTCTTTGTGTCAAAACAAGACAATTAGTAGAAATGAAAGGAGACTCTAGGGAATTTGTGCAATGTCTCCATGTTCATTAAAAGCTTCAAAAAAATAGACAATTTATTCTAAATGCAGAATATGAACGTTTATTGCTTCTTTATTAGATCTGTCATGTAAATTAAAAAGCTCAACAAAACACCATTCCTGCTGAAAAAGGCACAACATCCTGGTCCAGGACTTCATCTGTCACACCAGTCTCCCACCATCTGCTAAGGCACAACTGCACCCGGAGAAGCTGCCGTGGTCAGACCAACGTCAGCTCAACACCTCGACGGACGAGGCTTCGTTCAGAAACCAAAGCTACAGATTTCCACCGAGACCCAACCGTTCCATCCCACTTTGGCCATTTTTACCATCTCCTTCGGGAAAACAAAGCATCAGCATGAATTTCTTTGTACAACACTGTGCACAGCCAGACCCAAATTTTAAATATTATCACTATATAACAGAAGGGCATTTTTGGTTTTAAGAAATAAGATGTTAAGATTTTAAAAAGAAGCAAGTGCTCTTCTCTCTTTGAACAGAAGTAAAACAAAACAGACGGTGCAATTCCAGCATGCTCAGCTTGACAGAGATGTAGGTAAGGCTGACAAGAACATAACTTTAAATACAATATAAGATCAGATTATCCTAATTTTCCACAAAAGTAAGTTCCTTCATTATTTTTTTCTTTTTAAAAATGTATATCCATGCTCAAATACACTTTAAAACACCGATTTTCAACTAGTCGTCTGTGGATCCTTGGATCACCCAGATATTATTTTCCAAGGATCCAAAGACACTGAGCAAATTGTATCTCCCACAACTGTGGAGATTCTCCAAGCTCCTGACTTTTCAGAGGCATTTCTCTCTCCTGCAGAAAACACACAGGATTCCACAAACTGGAAATTGCTGACCTATATCAGTCCCAAGGGCTTTTCCACCCGTACATCCTACTTACTTGTCAGAGGACTCTGAACATGTCTCGGGCCCCTGCAGATCTCTCAAAATGTCTGAACAGGAGCTGAAAGGGAAAATCAAACAGATGTAAATTATTTTAGCAACACCTACAGCAAAGCAGGGCTCTGCTTCGCAAGGGCAGCAGAATCCGCAGATGAGACCGTCTCCTCGCAGCACCGGCGACGAGAAGTAGTTTCAACTAACGAGAAATAATTTCAACCAACAGCACAGTCCAGAAAGTTCTGGCTCTGCATCCCACCATTTTCAGAGTTATTACTGGGTCTCGTTTTCATTATTTAACACACAAGACAATTCTTTTTCTTCATACCTGCTTGTTGGTTTACCTACAACAGCTTTATACTCACAGACACCAGACAATTTCTCTGGAGAGGATTTGCAAGATACTTTGGTGGGTAAAGTACAACATTTCAAAGAGTAAAGGTGCTTTCAGCTTCAAAGCTCAGGGCTTAGGTGTAAGCTTACATTTTGATCATAACAAGAAACAGTAAAAATTCATCAACATCAAAGAAAAAACCTCAATATTGAAACTGTTAGCGACAAAACTGCCAGCACATCCAGATAAAAGCCAAGAGACACGTGCTTTGCCAGCCTCAAAGTAACTCATCACACGAACAGAAGTGGCTCGTTTTGAGCTGCTCGAAGCACGTTCTCCTTCTCAAACCAAGTTCTCCTTCTCAAACCCACCTTCTGGGGAAAAGGCACAGCCTGGAAAAGAGACAAGAGCACATGCGACAGTCACCGCAGCCTGCAGCTGCCACCTGCCTCTGAAGCAAAATGTTTTGGCTCTGTGGTTCGATCACACATTCTGAAAAGAACACAACTGACCGTTGAAAGATGTATTTCATAAAGCTACTTATTTCTTAATTAAAATAATTAATTTTAAACTTTAATGGGTGCTTTTCTTAGACAAAGGAAGAAAAGCATCTCGGTGCCTTGGATACTGCAAATGGAGGTGAGGACTGAATCAAGCCAGGTGCGTGACAACTTTTTTCTTAACCTACTTGAAAAGATTATTTAGTTTTTCATCTTCACACATAAATATACATTCTAACAGGACAAGGAAAAGAAACTATTTATTTTCTAAGTCAGTATTCACACATTTACAATACAGAACACATCAGGTCAAACTCAGTACCAGTGCTGGACAGGTGAGAAGCTTCAACATAAAGGATTTAAGATGGTAAATCTAAATAAATAAATAAATAAATAAGGACAACTTTACATCACAAGTTTTATGGCAATAAGCTTAACTCTACCAACCTGGCTCCCGCTGCAGCAATGAGTGGTTCACCTGTGCTCCCAAAGGAACCTGCCCAACGGAGCTCCTCGAGGTGCCAACGTGACACGGCTGCCCACCAGCCATGCCCTCCACAGCGATGGAGCTGAATTTCACTTGCCACGTTTGTATATGTCTTACAGTAGTCACAGAGGCCACTTAAACCAGGACATTATTAAATTCAACTATCACTGTTGCACTGACATTGGAAGAATCCACACGTGTGCAGATACATGCACATGTGTGCATACACGAGTATTTAATTAACAAGTATGAGCTCAGTGATGTCAGTCAGACCTCTTCCCACGCTCGAAATTTAAAAAAACCCAACTATACAGATGTTTCAGCTTGCATTTTAAATAAGAAGAAAATTTTGTCAAGCTTCAATAAAACCTGAAGCTTCTGTTCTACGTTCAGGCTCTGATAGAAACTACTGCGAAGTTCTCAAGCGTATGCCAAATTGGAGGGTTGCAGAAATCAACTAACAAGTTGGAAAATGTTGTTTTCTGGAAACTGTCTTTCAAAAAAGACGCCTGGCAGCTCAAACAGTCTGTATGTTATTGCAGAAATTACACAACAAACTATGTCCCACAAACAGTTGGGAGATTTTAGTGTAAACCACGGGGCAGCAGTTGGATACCAGTTCTCCTGGATTTACTTTAAAGGTTTTACAACCAAATTAATCCCGTTTGGTAGAAGACAGCAGACATAAGCTGTAAAAATACGTCCCCAGAGTCATAACTTTATACACAGATATCAGTGTGTTTATATGTTTGCTCGAAACACATATTAATGAAAACAGCCCAAAAATACTCATTCTCCCAGGACCGAGTCCAGCCTGGCAAAGTCCTGATAACACGGACAGTCGCTGAACTTTACAAAGGGTATTTCTGCCAAAAGCAAAGTTTTAACAAGTACCATGTCTCGTAGCAGAGAGGTGGTCTTTGGGCAGGAGACCCACGTACTGATCATACTGGGCACTTTTCAAAGATGGAGCCACTTTGGCCGTCCCTGGGACAGCTGCTGGCTGCCCATTTCAGCCCCTGCCCACCTCCCAGGGCACCTACCGTGGTCTGCTGCCCACTTTTACCATTTCAGGATCATTTTTTGCTGGATAAAGGCCGCTTTGTGCAAACAGCACTCCTTACCAAGAAGCACCGAGGACTGTTTTTGCACTTCCTCTGTTGGAGAGTCACAAACTCCCAAGCACGGACCGCGTGGTACGCACTGTCCGTGCGCCAGCTGCAGGACAGGAGTTGTCACAGATTTTCAAGAACAGGAGAGGGGAGTTAACCAAAACACTTAACATTCATAACACATTGCATCGTTAGAGAGAAGACAATAATTCAAGCACGAGAAGGAATTTAAACCCGAATAATGCCATCAGGCAGCTGACACAGCTCAGGGCACACTAAGAACGATGGGGCACACCCGACCGTTCCGAGAGCCCTCTGGGTACAAGAGCCACTGGGGGCAGGCGGGCACGTAGCTGGGCAGCTCCTGCTCAGCCGTACGGGTTTTCACTGGCACCACAGGCTCTCCTGACCACGCACACGCTGCCCGTGCTCCCACTGCCCACTGTGCCAGCACTGCCCGCACTGTGGGCTCTCTGTGCCCGTGGCTTCCCCCAAGCCTGGCTCTCTCCCAGAGACACCAGCCAGCGTGTCCTCGCAGCGGGAACACAGAGGACACCACCTCAACTTCCACCACGGCAACATGTCCTAAATTGAGCTTCGGAGACCTCTGCACCCTCAGCGTAATGCTTTAGAAAACACCAGCTCCGAGGACACACTGGAAGACTGGGAATCATGTGCAAACGTTTTTGTTTTTTGGTTTTTTTTCAGCTTTTCTTAAATATATCCATAAATGGCACGCAACTTTTTTAAAAGTGGCAGGACTTTTTTCATCCATTACCACGTTGTCTCCTGCTGTTGCCTGTCCTCCCCTCTGAAGCCAGATGCACCAGCTGTTACTGGGGCGATAACTACAGAACCACCAGCAGGATTCCATGGGGTTGGAGCAGGTCCAGAGGACGGCCCCGAACACGATCCGAGGGCCAGAGCACCCCTCCCATGGGGAAACACCAAGAGAGTTGGGCTTGTTCAGCCTGGAGGAGAGGAGGCTCCGGGAGACCTTCCTGTGGCCTTTCAACACCTACACGGGGCTGATAAGATGGGGACGGGCTGGGCTCAGGCAACCACTTACATTTCCTATTTCAGCACCAAACCTAATACAAATGTTCAAATGAAAAACATGGTAAACATGCTGTAAAAACAATGGTGGATGGGGAAGGTTTTGAAGTCCAGCATTTTCTTTTACTCTCAGAATTGCAAGTGCATCAAAACCTCATTTTCAGTACACAAACTGGATGTCCAAGGAATCAGTTATCATCATACTTCTAAATCCTGCCCCAATGTTCCAGTTACATTTAGAAAAAAAAAAAAAACAGAGTGGGGAGGACAAAGGGCTATTTGCATGCTTTTAGTCCCCTAAAATAGAAAAAGAACAGGTTTGATGCCTGAACATGATGTACTTCTTTGCCTGAAAAACGTAGTGTTATTATCATTTATCACCATGTTTGTCACAAGCAAAACAACAAAAGTGAAAAAATTTGGCTAATGCTCAGAACAATAATGCAAGTTTGTAATTTGCATGTATAATTCAGTCTATGCATTGACTCTCTCTTAAGCAGCAGTTTCTTTTACAAAGACTGAGCAATTGATTTTGAGTTGAAGCAATTCTACACCTTTTTTCCACACGCAGGGGAAAAAAAAACCTGTTTGCAAATTAAAAAAACTCCTTAAACAAGCCAAACAGTTGAAAAACAATTATCGAAAACCATTTTCAACTAAGCAAAAGAAGTTTTGACCACAACTGATTTCATATCTTAAAATAATTCTTTCTTTTCCCCCCCCGAAGAAAACTCCTAAGCTCTTCTCATCATTGAATGAATCCACTTAAACTGAAGAAAACAAATTAAATAAAAAAGAAACAGCTACCTCATTATGCATGTTGTTTCTGAAAGTTTTAGCCTAAGGGGCCCAAAGAGACCACAGAATTTTGAATAGATTTGTTCATGTCTTCAGCATTTGCTGCCTTTTCAATGCATCAGAGATATCTACCTATACTGGGGCCAGACCAAGCCAAACAGATCTTCAGACTTTATTCAGACTCCAAATCCCAGGCAACTCCCCACAAGAGGTTTTCTGTCTTCCTCTTTACTAAAGGTCACTATTTTATCCTGAAACTTTACGTATCAGCTCCAGAGGAGGAAATCTTTATATCAAAACCACTAAAGTTCTGAAACTGAACTGCTCAAGATGCACCAAGGTGACAGGGTGGGAAAAGGTTTCATCTCCTGGACTTACTCATGTCTCCAGGTCGGGAAAAGTGCAGCTCCAGTGACTCGGGCAGTTCCCCAACTCTGCCTCACTCTTCTGCAGGACTAGTTTCTTTTGGGCACTCATAGATAATCAACCAAGAGTAAACTAGTCCTTTCTTGACCATCATTTGGATTTGACTCCCCATCCTTAGCTTTTTTCTCTTTTTTTTCTTTTTTTTTTTTTAGATAAACACGGCACCTTAAAATAGCAGGAAAAAAGCTGACGTAAGTGTGAATAACATGTCTCATTCTAAAAACATCTCTTTGAATTTGTTTATTTTAAGGCAGATTAAGTTTCTTCTTGGCTTCACAGGGCACAGCCAGCGTCCTTTACTCAGTCCATCTCGCTGTGCATTATGTACTTAGCTCTGGCACGTGCATTGTGCGTCACCCTCAGTGCTGGCATGAGAAACGAGCTACAGGCTGTCCCATTTGATCAATGTCATTTGAAGGTGAACGCCCAGTTGCAAGGAGCGAGGGAAAATGGTTTTCTACACCTCGCAATCCTGCTTCCCCTGCGACCTGCCTGTGATGAACGGTACGAACTTGCTGCTGGAGTGGCCCTAAGTCCTGTCCAACATCCAAGGTTAACCATCCACCACAGAGTCTTCCCTGGCTTCCCAGTACCCCCTCCTCAAACCACGCACCCCTGGCACCACCGAGCACAGCTTCACCTTCCTGTCCACGGAGAAGAGCAGGTTTGTCAGCCTTGGACCTTCCCCGGGATTCTCCACGGAGGACTCTCGTCTATACTTAACCTTACATAGGTTCCACGGCTTCACTGTTTCTCTTGAGTCTTTCCAGGCTTTCTTGGCTTCCAGTGGCCTCCTCTGCAGCTCCAGAGGAGCTGCCTTCAGAACGGAAAAGATCTGCTGGATCTCTCTTAACAGCTTTCCTTCGGAGTCTGGCAGCAGTTGGGGCAGCTAAAGCATTAGATAGCTCTGGTGTAACATCACTGCTGCTTTCGGGGCTCAAAGATGTCCAAGCCCCATGGCTGGAGGCTGATGTCCTCCTGGATACGTGCCACATAGAACCTCTTTCCCCCACACACATCTGAGGCCGTCAGCTGCTACTGTTGAAAATGACTTCTCCACCATGCCTCATGGTTCTTGGCCAGTTGTTACAGCTCACAGTTTTTGGAAGAAAGTTATGAATCAACAACATAACAGAGAAGTATCATCATCCCTCCACAACGAACCTGTACTTGAGGCCAAAAACCAAAGATAAACCGCTCCTATCTAACACTGCAATACACATCATCTCTGAGCCAAAGTAGTTCAAGATTCATGAAGTCAAAACGTACTGAAGAACTGAAAAAAGCAGTTACCCCCCCGATCAACGCGTTTTCATACACTCCTGCCGTGTGCCAGCGATGCCAGCCTGGGGACCGGCACAACGCTCAGCTCAGGCCGAGCTGCCAGGGAAGAGCTGACGCGGCTTTTCCAGCCGTTCCGTCCTGTCACCCGTCTCCTTGACAAACCCACCCTACCGAGAACTTCTCGGAGGATTGCTGCCATCCAGCGAACTCCAGGCTAACTGAAGCACAGCTCCCTCTTCCCACCTCTTTTCAGCTGATCAGCCAAAGCCCAAACCCTGCAAAGCACGTAAATCCAAGAACAAGGGACCGGCTAAACGCAGATCTTCGATCCTGATCGACAGCTCCTAAACTCGAGGCCAAAAAGCCCCACCTAGTGCAAATGAGGCCCCTTGCTCGGGCACGGATCTCACCTGGCAGACGCTGCCGTTGCTCGGGGTATTCCGACGGCAGGGATTTACACAAGCTGCAGATACAACACTTTTCCACCAGGATTTCAAAATTAAGTCACTGTGTTTCAGTATATCTCAGATGAGGCCAACAATATATATTGTCTACTGTCTTTCTCTCTAGTCACCAAGAACTGACATTTTCTTCTAACACAAAGTTTTAAAGAGGAATAATTTGTTCAAAAAACTGAGTTTTATCCCCATTACACAAAATACTTTCAACAGAATATTTCCTCTACATAGTTCATTAACTGGCTTATGACTGTCCCACCTAGTTTCTTTTCTAATTTTCCTATTGTTTAAGTAGTTGCATAAAATTTGGCTTCAGTCCCAGAAAGTAGAAGAACGCAATGGGACTATTTATATGGAGCACTAAAGTTCTATGAAAGCTTTATGGATGACTTCATAGCTTTGAAAAATTATCCTTTAAAAGTCACGGCTTTGTCTTGCTGATTCTTTGCTCTCTTGGTGGGATCAGCAATTTATGAAAAGACCAAACGTGTTTGGGTCAATGCTACAACCCCTGTGCACGGCCTGTTATCTTTTTTCCAGCAGGTGTAAAATTTTCATTTTCTCAATTAACGTACCAACTTTTGAATAATATCAGTACATCAGTGATTATTGTACAATGTATGAATTTCTAATATTGACCAACTATTCCCTTAGCAAATATTGGTATGAGATTGACAAAAGGCAGAAGGTCTTAGGAAGGAGAAAACATAAGAATCATTAATTTACTTGCAGCATCTTTTTAGAGAGCAAATATTTAAACTCTCCGACTTTAAGATTGTTTTGTTATACTCTATATGCTGCTCAAAATCCTAATTTTCTTTTAACCTACCACAACATCAGCCCTCCTTTTAGAAGTGCTCTCTTCATAAAAAACACAGCACACAGACTTGGACTTCCAAATATATTTCAAGTTTTGACATTTCAATGTGAAAACCATTCACCCTTCTCAAAGGATATCCTCTTATTATCAGAAATAAAATGCAAGCCTCAGAAAAATCATTCCTTGGTACAATAGCACAATGCTACTTAAACCCTCCAAATCTAAATCATTCTTTTTTGATTTGTGGTATATTTATTTCACCACACTTAAAAAAAACGTTAACCCCATGGTAACCAGAGAGTGACAAAATACCTCACTATTTCATGCAGTTTACATGACTACACCTACTTTTTACAGCCCCTGAAAGCCTTGTCATAGTGCAGGTCCGTTTTGATTACACCAGAAAAGCGTGAGCAGCCTCCTGGGAGCACGAGCCACCGTCCAACGTGCAGAACTCCGCAGTCCAAAGCTCGTCTGCAGAATGGCACAACCTGACACGTCCCAAAAGGCCAAACGCCGAGCCGGGCACTGCCCTGGGACATGGGACCTGCTGCTTTTTCAGAGGAGCTATCGGAAATGGAAACAGGAGGGACAAAAAGTGCGTCTCCTGTGTCAGTATTTGGAGAGGGGGTGATCCCTGTAACCTTTGCTTGGATCCCAGAAAACACAGGAAAAGGCACCAGAGCGTTCTTCAGAAGGTGCAGTTTGGCACGAGGAACACTGGGGCCAAGCTGAGGGGCCTTCCCCGCGTCACACGGCTTCACGGGTCACCTCAGCTCAGCTTCGCTCTCATCATCATCATCATCACTGCTTTCACCTCCTTTTGAGCAGAGCGCAAGAACGGGGTTTAGATGTCACGGTGAGAGCCTGCGGTGTGTGATGCCCTAAGGCACACTGCCGAGGCCAAGTGCCCATCAGCTGAGTTTAATACACAAAATAACAGGGGAAAACAAAACAAAAAAACAACCACCCCAAAAACCCCACCACTTGGCTGAACTTCTTGACCAGCACAGTAGCTAGCTTTTAAGGTTACGCAAACTGCCCTGTATTTAAATAAAAATAAACAACCCCACCACACATACAAAGCAAGGGATCCGCACAAAGTAGGAAAGCAAAGGGAAAATCTCAGAGAGATTCTGAAAAAAACAATTCTGTGCAGACTCTGGTAATTCTGTTCCTGTTGCACAGGAGCTGAATTTAAGAGTAAACCACAGGGAGCTATTAAGCATGGATTGTTTGTTGGTTTTTTTGCGTTTTTTTTTTTTTTTTCTTTTTTTAAAAGGAAGATCCAAGTACCCGTGATGCAAACCCACTGGTCTGTGCAACGGAGAGATTGTGTGTTTGATTCAAGGAGTCCCTGGAAATATTTCATTTGGAGGGAGTGAATGCATAAAAAGAAGGAATAAACAACTGTTTGAGCCAGACATAACACAAACAAATGCACTTTCCAACAAAATCTGCCAACTTGGTTGATGAAAGCTCGCTCAGATCACTACTAACTGCCACAAGCCAATGCCCTTCAGCACTTTCTTACTCTCTCAGACACACTTTCATCCAGACTGTAAGTTCATATACACGAGCCTGCAGGCTCGTAAAAGGTAAAGAATAAAAGTTTAACTTTGATGCCAAAGGCCATGGGGAGAATCATTCATAATGTCATTCACACACCAAATTGGCAGCAAAACAAGAGATTTAATGATACCTTGGACGAGCTAATACAAACCCTTTCTACCTCCCAAGAACTCACTCTGCGAGATTAAAATTCCAAATTTTCCAAGGTCTTTAATGCCAAAAGGTTAATTTGCAATGAAAAAATAAATTAAGTAAAATAGGGAAGAACAGGAACAACTTGTTTAAATTCTGGATGAAGAGCCAAGCTGAAGGCATTTATTTTGTGGAACTAAAATAACAAGCAGAGCTCTAGGGCACCCGTGACGGCGGGCACGGTGAGCACGAGGCAGCTCCATCTATCACCCGCGCACCTGCCCAACGGGACATCGCGTACGAATCTGCACGAGTTGGCCTTGCACTGCCCTGGGGAGAGCTTCCAGTAGCTAAAGGGGGCCTACAGGAAAGCTGGAGAGGGACTTTTGACAAGGACGTGGAGTGATAGGACAAGGGGCGATGGATTTAAACTGAAAGAGGGGAGATTTCGATTAGATATAAGAAAGAAATTTTTCACTCAGAGGGTGGTGAGGCACTGGCACAGATTGCCCAGAGAAGCTGTGGCTGCCCCATCCCTGGAAGTGTTCAAGGCCAGGTTGGATGAGGCTTTGGGCAACCTGGTGTAGTGGAGGGTGTCCCTGCCCATGGCAGGGGGGTTGGAACTAGATGATCTTTGAGGTCCCTTCCAACCCAAACCGTTCTGTGATTCTATGATTCTGCCCGCATCCTGCCCGCCACGCTACACGAACCAAACGTCAGGTTCCTGCTGCCATGCGCGTCCCCAGAAACGCAGCCGTGGTCCAAGCTGCAAACTGGGAAGCTGAGGCTTCGGCCACATAAAACCAGTCCCTGAACAAAAGTCACAGGGCCAGTTTCTTCCCTTCTAAGTGCTGAAGAGTTGTTTTCCTTGACCCATTTCATCTTTCAGTACAATCCTGAGTGGAGCAGCTTCATGGAGAGACGGTCACAACCCAGAGCAGCACAAGCCTGCAAGAGCCTTTTAGGAGGGGCATCTCCCCCTCCAGTTCAGGGCTTAGTTCTCGGTTCATTTCTAAAAGGGCTTCAGTGCTTAAAACCAGGAGGGCTCTGGCTGTGAGCCACAAGGCAACACTGCTACGCCAGGCACCTGCCCACTGCCAAGGGTGGACTTCAGAGACACTCCAACCTGTGGTGCCCACGGCTCAGCCCCTGCGACCCACTGCTTGGCAGGCTGCTTCACACAAAGCTAGTTCTGAAGCCCTTAATTCTTCTTAACTCTTCATTCTTCTAAGATTTAAGAGGAGAGGCTGAACGAGCCAGGACTGTTTGGCCTTCAGAAGACAAGGCTCAAGGGAATGTTATCCACATGCAGCAACACCTGATGAGATGGAGCAAAGATGCCAGTCTATTCTCAGTGGCATCCAGAGATAGAACAAGAGACAACGGGCACAACCTGAAACACAGGAAAATCCCTTGAAACGTGAGAAAAAGCCTTTGTACTGTGGGGGTGGCCAAAGGCTGCAGCAGGTTGCCCAGAGAGCGTATGGAGTCTCCATCCCTGGAAACAATAAATCCCGACTGGAGAAGGCCCCGAGCAGTCTGCTCTAAAAACTCATCGTTTGCATGACATGCTGAGAAACTTAGAGAAAACTACTACATCACTCATCTTAATAGGTGTGTTACACACGGAACAGCAAATACAATGATACGCTACGTTTATCAATTCTGCAGCAACAATTCAGGCAGAAAGACACATCCAGTAAAGAGGGGAAAGACCACCGGGAGGGGAACATCTTTATTGGTATATAACACAAGTTTGAAGCCAAATAAAAATGTAATGATGTTTTGAAGCAGCAGCAGAGACTCCTTCTGCCTCCACGTAAGCGATCTGCCCAGTCAGCATATATTGCTGTTCAGAGACAAATATTTACTATGTGCTCCCAGTTAGCTCGAGCAAATGGAAACAGGCAGCAAAACCTGATCACGTACAGAAAAAGACATTTAACATCTGATGCTCTGATTCCCCACGTTGATCTCCTCTTTCCTGTCTTCTTAGGCTTTCATTCACCATTTAAAATTTACCTCTGAAAGGCAGCATCTTTAATGCCCATGCTGACTTTGTGAATCAAAATTCATTTAGAAAAATATGTTTCTGTTAAACTTTTCAACAACTAAACTGTTCTTTTAATAAACGATGATGAAGCCAAGCACTATATTATTCTTAATATTTGCAGAACAAGGAGGAAGAGGCACATACTATGGGTGTAATGGGTGGGAAATTAAGAAATGTTACTCCTAGCTCGACTGTTCATCTGCTGCCTGACCTTCAGCTACTTCCTCTGATTATCTCCCACTTCTAAACAGGAAACCTTTTTCTTCCTAGTAATGCAGACCTCCGAAGAGTGCCTTCTCCTCTCATTTCTGTTATCAACAAGATAGCAAAATTATTATCAAGATTAGCTCTCTTGCTTTTAGACACATACCAAAAACCCAGTTATTCTGTATTTGTTTTCAGTGACTATTTCACCTTTCCTCCAGAAACTGGGGCCACAGCAATCAGTATTGCAATAGGATATTTATCTAAGTATTCATTGTCATAATCTTGGAGAATTAATCAGTAGTAGATAGCAAATTATGATCCATGAAGTAAATATCTTGAACAGATACAAACGCCACCTTCGAAAACTAAATAGACCTTATCAGCAATGACAACTGAGTCTCCTTCCAATAAAGCTATCACTGAACTACCAAAAGCATAAAATCTTACATTATTTATAAAGCCTTCCTTGATCTTTTGTTTTCTGAAAACAAATAAGGCAATTTCAGGAAGCAAAACTAAATGCATGAAGAAAGCAAAGTGAACAGCTGTCAGGACTTCAAGGTTCAGTGGCACTCTACCACTGACTGCAAACAGTGGGTCATTTAAACTCCATTTCTTGCAGCAATACTCAAAGAGCTCTGAAAAGACTCAGGCTGTATCAATTTTCGGACCTCTCTAAACAAAACCTTAAGCAAAAGGGAAGATGATGCAGTGGAAGAGAAATACCAAACGTTCTCTGGTTTCACAGACTCTTTCTGTATCAAAAGGAACATTTACACTACCACCCCTCTATCAAGTCACTACAAAACTATTAAGGGAATTCTCAGTCTATTTCAGCTCCATCCCTCAAGCAACTGAACAGTCAGAAAGATAGAGGAGAATGAATCAGTATCCGCAGCTCAGGAACCCCTCCTGTGCAGCAGGATATACACACAGCTCGAGGTGACTGGCAATTTTCCCATGTTTGGGCTAATCTGGTACAAACCAGGGAGAACAGACTCTTCTTCACTAACCTGCTTGTTGATCCAGATGACAGTGAGAATGCAGGAGAGACTGATCTCCGGGCTTCCTCCAAGGACTCAGGTTCACTTCTTTTGCCATCAGGAGTTTCTGTTTTGAGTATCTGGGCTTTTGCAGGGACAATAGCTGTGCGATGCTCTTCTGCATGTTCTACCAAGAAGAAAGGCAGAGATTAGCAAGCATGACAAAGCAAAATACTATTGTTTAAGTTTTTGCAGCTTGGAGACAGATTTTAAGAAAAAACAAAGTTTTAAAACATGGAAATACCAGTGCTTCATTCCCACTTATTTGCTTCCCAAAACCCTCACAGTTTCAAAGGTTGAAATTTCTTTTCCTGCATAGTAAAACAACCCAAACCATCCTCTAAGAACCACAGACTGAAACAGGAACATTTTGTTGTTACAACTTTCAAACACAAACAAGGAGAGAAACAAAGGGTAAGGATATTTGTCACGTTTCGTAAGATGAAACTTTATTTCAGAAGTTAGTAAACACTCAACGAGGCAGCGCTGGTCTCTGCTTCTTGCTACCAACTCACTTCGTCCACTGCATGAGACAGCCTGAGAGCTTTAAAGTTTTACAGATTAAGTTAATAGGCTTGTTTTCAATAAGAGAAGCATTACATTTTTTTCCTTACGCATCTAAAAGACAATGTCAATCTAGATAACTGACATTTCCATTTTTTTTATAGAAAAAAATTTCTAGACAACACAGATACAAATTGTAAACAAAATACAAAACCATTGATACAAAACCATTGCATTATTTGTGTCAAATGTTTTTATCTACAAAAAGATAAACCTTTTCTGAAAAGAGATATCTTCTACCTCTTTAAAGAGAAGGCAAATACAGACCAGAAAGTATGGCACGTAAAGATAAACTACTCTTATGCCATAGCCACAAATGTTTTCAAGTGAGTTAACTGGAAAGTCGTACAGGACATTGGAACCATACTGAGACTCATCTCATTAATAATCCTTATTACAGCTGTTCACAGAAGTGTTCAGTCCACCCTCATGAACCAAGCTATAGTCCTGCCCAAACCACTTTGACGTTTCTACCCCTCCAGAAATTATTTTGACAGAAATGGCCAAACAGAACTGTAATTAGAGTACGGAAGAGCTACACAGTCTTTGAATCTGGTTACAGTTTGCCCTTTCCCTTCCACTAAAATGTGTAATTAAATATCAGGGGCATATTTTTATCTGTTGAAAACAACCAGCAGATTACAGTGAGTCAGTTGTGCGACTAATGAAACATAACTCTGAAATTATCAGGCTAAAAATAGCAAAGGTCCTGCGCAACAGCACCCCAGAAGAGGTGTATCACCAATGGTCATCAAATTCTTACGGTGCTTCCCATTAGGCAAAACAAACACCTAAGTTTAAAAGTTATAAAATATAAAGACTGGAAATCAAACATTTTAAATTTAAAGATGCAAAACAAGATGATGTAAGTCAGGAAAGGATGATTAAAACATCACTAAAACCAGAGTGAGATTTTCAGAGAGGTCTAAGTTACAACAACCAATACTACAGTAGAGGGCAATGGGAGATACAAAAGGTTTGGGTGGTGTGTTTTGGTTTTTTTTTTTTTTTAAAAAAGAAGTATGTTTTAATTCTGTACAATTTCACTACTTCCATGAGAATCCGAATAAAGGGGTAAGGAATGTATCCAAAGCCTTTGCTCTTCTCAGCAGTTATGCTTCCAAATGGCAAGTCATCAGGCCACTGCTGCTTTTCTTTCTTTCATGTATTATCATTTCCATTTTAATAAAAGCTAATTGCTGTTAATAAAGAACACCAAGGAGACAGGTTTTAGGCATTTGTTCCTTCAGTCATCCATCTTTTTGTTTTGTTTTGTTTTTTTTTTTTAAATGGTTTACCAACAGTCAACCAGGTGCAGATGTTTGGCATAAAACTAGAAACGGACCTTTCCAGATGATTGACTGCTCAGCGCACAAAAAGCACGATGACCATTTCGCAGGTTTGTCACAACCAGACGAGGTGGCATCGTGTACTTAAGCCAACACGACACAGGTTGATACACCTGAGATAAGTTATTTTCCACCTGAGCACTCTTTTGGAAAAACTACATGGCTTTGCTTCAGCTTCCCAAAGTCTGCAGTTCGGTGCACAAAGAAGACAGAAACGCAGCAATTCACAGCAGCCCATCTCTCCACTGATGTAGCTAGAAATTAATATTTCAGAGCCTGTGATCCCATTATCTAATAACACACTGCTGCTGTCTCTGCTGTAGAAGAGGAACATCACTGTAAATTATGTCAAACAAGATAAACATTATCCTTGAGATTCCTTAATTTTTACCCTTCACATGGAAAGGACAACGCACTCCATCAAGGTCTGCAGAAAACGATAAGGATAAAATTCATATTATTATATTGGTATTTTCATTTATTTTTATTCTTGAGAGCTCTGCGATAGGAGACAACGCAGGAGACAGACAAAGATTAATTCTGTTCAACTGAGGAAGAGGAGGGATTTGTGAGAGCTGATCCAAACTAAATTGCCTTATTTTCCCAAGGATACAGACAACAGCGCATCCAATTCTGGTCAATGCAATTCTCTCCAAAATTCAGTACCTTGACTAGATTATAACTCCACAAATTACCTTAGGTTGAGGAACGCTCTTCTAAATCCCACATGTGAAGATATATGTAGGCTGCCAAAGCACCCAGTGGCATAAAACAAACGAGACAGAATAAGCCTGTCCTAGAGGGAGCAAGTTAAAAGCACACAGGGGTGTTCCTCTGCTGGGCAGTGGGGATAACGAACACATGCTGGATGTTGTTCCTAGCCCATAAAGAGCTGTGAAAGCAAGCTGTGCCTTCCCACCTTTCACTGTGTTGAAGTGTATACAAAAAACTGAAATGAGTTAAAAAATGAGAGGCAACATGTTGTATAAACAGTCTAAAAAAAGCCAAACTATTTCACTGCTTCAATCTCAGGACAAACAAACGCTTGCTCCAATCCACACAAACATCTTTGCAGTTCCCAGTTACCCACTCCCCATCTTATTAATGATTCAGAAAAGCTGAACCACAGCAAGCAACACCCACCATCACCTTCATTTCAAAGATGCAGACTGTCTCGTGCTCACTCCCAGCAACTGCAGAAGATTTGAACTGGAACCTAAGATCCCATTTCAACCAATTAAAATATGCACCTAAATAAAGCACATCTGTGCACAATCCCACTAAAATCAAACAAATCATCTATTTATTACAGGTAGTGCTTATGTATCCCACTAAAATCAAGGGCAGTCAATGCTTCTAGGGTCTCTGATTTTTTTTTTCCCCCTTAAGGGCTGTAGGAGAAGGACAATGGGACAAAAGAACAGTTCTTCAGGCAACGCCTGGCTTAGCGTGGATCGAAGAGGGGGACTATATTACACAACACCACCAACCTGTGGCCGCTGGCAATTCTTCGGTGACAATTTCCTTGATTTGAGCACTTTCTCTTTTCCTCTCACCACTCTTCTTCCACCGATTATTTACTTGATTCACCAAAAACTGAAATTCACTTCTGTGTTTGTTTCCTGAAATGTAACAGTGCGTTACTGATCGTTGCCAAAGGACTCTTAAGGTACACCATAAAAAGTGAAAGGGATGTGAATAGAAATAAACAGAAAATACTGAATTAAAAAACCGTTTTTGTTACAGCAAATGTAAACCAACTCATCACTGCAGTACGTTTTTTATTCTGTTCGTGATCTAAACCCGTGTCTTTGTTTTTACAGAGCTACCCAGCAGTCAAGAACGTTTGCACAAATGAAAATTTAATTTTTGCACAGAACTGTGTTTGTTTCCTCTCTATCTTATCTGTCTTTTTTTCCCCCTAAACTTGTCAAGCATTGCAATTATCACTGGGACAACATTTAATACTGTGGTCATGGCACCAGCGTTAAAGGGGTGTCTGGACAACGCTCTTAGTCGGACGGTTTAGGTCCAGGCTGTCCTGCAAGGAGAGCAGGAGGGAAGTCTCACGACTGTTCCATGAACTGCTTTGAAGCTGCTTTGGGTTTTTCCTCGTTTCTGCAGCAAAGCAGCGTCGAAAGCCTTTGTGTCACGCTTATTACACTGCTTGGGTTCAGATCCTCTCATCACAATTAACTGCTCTTTGGCAAACTCTTTGTACTTTCAATCACTCTTTAAAGCAATCCTCTGCTATTCAGTCACAACAATGTCGGGTTTTAATCTAGATACTTCAAATTCTTTACTCAGAGGCTGGGAAAATACCCAGTGGATTACCTAACCCTCGCTGGGCATGAAGGGAACACATTGTTTTCCCTACAGAACACACTAATTTCTACCAAAACAGCGTATTTGATGGCAGCTACACGCAGCCAGCACAGCGTGAAATCTCAGTCTGTACACACAGCTTTATATTGACACAGCTGTGTATTGTGGCTGCCCCATCCCTGGAGGTGTTCAGGGCCAGGTTGGATGAGGCTTTGGGCAACCTGATGTAGTGGAAGGTGTCCCTGCCCATGGCAGGGGCGTTGGAACTGGATTCTACGATTCTATGACACGGTACAGTGAAGGCAGCAAGCATGAGTTTCCTTTATTTGGAAGGACTTTCAACAAAAAGTCACTCTGAGGAACAGATTTGTCCTTTTGAGACACAAAGTATTTCAGCTAAAACATTAATCCTACTTTTTAGCCTGTGGAAAACATTTTTCATGCCAGAGGCAGGAGAGCCTGACATACATCCAAAGCATCCCTGGGGCAAAGCAACTGCTGGTAACGGCAGCAGAAGGTGAAGCACACACAGCCCCTCCGCTGGGCTCCGCGCTGCCTCTCCCAACGCCGACCGGACAACTCGCTCACGGAGACGTCGGAGGTCCAACACACAAAAAAATCCCAGCTCCCAGCCGGAGTAATTCCGGGTCATCCTCGCAGGGAGCAGGACTCTGCGGGGCGGCAGGGGACACCGCGCTCCCCCTGCGCCGGCAGCACGCCCGTCGCCCGCACGGAGAGTCCCCCGGCAATCGCGATACAGCGACGGACTGGCAGCAGCTCCCGAGAAGAGAGCACGCCGTGTCCTGCACGCCCCACGGCGCACACAGTCTTTCCTCTTTCTTTGCACACACCGAACTGAACGTTTAAAGTCTCTGCTCTGCAAAAGCCACACGCGCTGCCCGAGTTCGACCGGCAGGAAAGACCAAAATAAACCCCAGCACAGGGGATGGTGGGCAGAAAAGCGAGGGGGAATCCTCAGGATGCACGAGGGCTAGCGATGGGCAAACTGGGCCATCTTCTGCTCAGCCTGCTGGCTCTGCAGAGCAGTGCCGTCCCACCGCGCACAGCCAGCCCACCCGGGCACCTGCTCACCCCGGGGAGCACACACAACCATCCCACCCACCCATCAGTGCCAAGAGCAACGTCCAATGGGTGACAGCAGAACAAACATCCTGCTGAATTACTGTACTTAGGGACCAAAAATATGCATATATAATATATTGCTTATATATATAATTATAGGGACCAAATGCAAGCCCGGCTGAGACACGGAACTCCCTCCCAACTTTTCTGGTTGGTTTGCTTTTATGTTCTTTCATCAAATCAGTCTCTGATCCACCTTTTTCCTCCGTGGGGTGGGGAGAGGCAGGAACAACCCCTGACCCTACCGCACTGCCCGCGGTTCCAAACCATCTTCTCCCAGCACCGCTCGGCCTCGGCGCCCCGCTCGGCACGGCCAGCGCCGGGACAGCGGACACCCCTCGCCGAGCGCGGCGTGGAGTACGGCACGTACAAATAATCGCCGCATCGAGCCCAGCTCCACGTCCTGCTGCAGTGACAGGACGGGGGAAAAGCCAAGATAAAATCCCATCGAGTTGTGTCCGACAGAGGGGAAACAGATCTAAGACCGACCCGCTCTCCCTGCGTAGCCGAAAACACCACTTAAGGGCAACAACAACTTTGAATAAAAAGAAAGTTCTTGTCCCAGGCGCTTGTGCTTGAGCCGCGGCACGTTCATTATGTAATCCCTTTGGCGCTTTGGTTTTTCCAGTATTACTATTTTTTGTTGTTTTGTTCTGCGAAGCTTTTCAAGTAAAAAAACAACACATCCTGGCCAAGCAAGGCACTATTGAGAGACACCGTAAATCACCGCCGCGCCGAAACGCCACGCGTGTTTCGTAGAACTACAGGCACTTCAACAACGACACAGCCCCAGAGAGAATGACAAATATTTAAAACACAAAACAAACCAGCAAGCCTCCGAATAACATGGCAAATTAAAAGATTTGTAAAAAGAAAAAGCAACAGAATACAACTTTTTGGAACAAATATATTTCTTTTCCTGTAGATTTTTTTTTTTTTTAACTCTTTAAATAGAGGTCTGACCACAGAAAGGCAGAACGGGGCTGACACCGGGTGGAGGGTGTCCCCGAGCTCCCGCGGAGCAGACGGCAGCTGTGGCAGGGGACAGGGTACCTAACTGCCCCTTCCAGGCAGTCTCTGGCTCTGCTCAGGCAGAGCTTCCAGCGAGCTTACAACCCATCCTCAGGTTCATCAAGCCAAAATATTAATTGGTATTTCAAAAGCACTTCACACACAAAAAAGTGAAAAAAAAAATACAAACACTATAATTTGCAATTTGCCGAGAGCACAGGAAATTGTAAAGGAGATCAAAAGGGAAAAAGAAGGAAAAAAATAGGGTTTTATCCCAGCTGGTTTATCTTGCTTTTCAACAAGGCTGATACACAGCTCCACTGTGTTGTGTTTCATGCAGAAATAGAGAACAAAAAGTATATGGTTGGGGTTCTTTATTCAGAACTTATGCCAGAGTTAATTAATTCATTAATTCAGCTGTGAACTAGGGACCTAGGGTGCAAATGCTGCACACTAAAAGGACTTTTAAAAGCTTTATTATACAATGAAGGTGGTGGGGTTTTTCTTCCATCTGTGCTACAGTGAAAAAAAGGCATTTGATAAAAGTTCTTTTAATCGCTGTCCTCTCATTTTAATGTATGATTCTTTTTTCATGCTTACGATTTCTTCCCTGTTGCCTTTAATGAGAAATAATTTGCTGACACTAGTTAACATTTACCTCTTTGGTCATCACTTTTTATTAATTTTAAAACCATACGCTCTCATTAAAATATTTCTCTTTTTTCCCCTCTCTTTTTTTTTTTAAATTGATTTTTAAATGTTCAGTTAAGCTACCTGTGGCTAATTTATTCACTTGGTGGCCTTGATAATTTGGAAGCCATATTCCTTCAACAATATAAACTCAATAAAACACCTGTTTTTTTGAAAATCAAGATGGTATTTAATATCTTCTTGTTCTAAAACGTGTACAACAGATCAAGACAACAGGAGGAAGCACCGGCAACACCGGTCCCCTGTGCCAGCGATGCCCAGCAGCCTGGTGCCCACACCCCACCCTGCTCACACAACACAGCTCTCTGCGAGGTTCCAACATGAACACAACCAGGGATCCGGCTTTACGAGGAATTTGTGCACATCCAAAGTTTTCTCTGGAGACAGCACCACCCTACAAAGAGCTGTGCAGGCACCGTGCCGGAGCGGCACGTCCTTCACTCCTGGGTTACTCTGTGCCAGCCCTGCCACATCTGGGGGTGAACACGCTCACAGCTGGCTGTGAATGCAGGTGCCTTCCTCCGACAGCTCGTGTTCACACTCACCTCCCACGTTCAGCAGAACACGACCAAGCAGAGAACCACGGGCGAGTTACACGGCATTTGCTCTGCTCTGGGGCCCTCCTGAAGTCACTAAACTTTGGATTTGTTCTTTACAGAGCTACTAAATCCATTTTGGGATTAATACTTTTAAAATGAATTCACTTCCCCCTCCACCCCACACTGTATTGCCAGAGATTTCTGCATGGCAAAAGAGTAATCATTAACCAGTTACTTGGAGTCAGAGGAAAACACTTAAGATTCAAAACCACAGACAGCACGTGTACGCTTAAAAAAATGTACTCTCAGGAACAGCAACAAAAAGCAAGGGAAAAAATTGCTAAAAAGATTTAAGACCTTATTTAGCCTGCACAGAAACCCAACTAAAATCAACAAGGCTCAATCTAGCTGCATTATGGAATAATTTATACGCCTGAAGAAACGCAAGACGACACAGGAAATATGACCAAATTGCAGATTTAAACACACCCTTAAGCATAATCAGAACAAGTTGTCCCCTCATTGCTTTGCTCCTCCGCGGCTGAAAGCAGCGTGGTTTAATGTTCATGGAATATTGTTTGAGCATCACGTGGCTACTACCACGTTTGAGCGTTCAAGCAGAGCGCAGGCGGAGAGGAGTGAGTGGGAAACAACGGGAAAGAATTTGTCAATAACAAAACACCACTAGGGACCCAAGTACAAAGTCATGTTCTGTGTGTACAAACACACAAAGAAGGGTCAGGAAATCACCTGCAAAAAAAAAATCAGTTTACAGTAGCCGTTTCTGTACTAAATTACTACAACAGGATGCAAGTCCTGCAGCCTGTAACTCTCACAAGAACGTTTGCTTCTAAACTAACATAGATGGTGCCGTGGTTCCATAGAGAGAGAAAACACTGTTCTCAAG
The DNA here is from genome assembly GCF_009769465.1 of Tauraco erythrolophus. Lineage (NCBI taxonomy): Eukaryota > Metazoa > Chordata > Aves > Musophagiformes > Musophagidae > Tauraco > Tauraco erythrolophus. The sequence continues at coordinate 859,631 of NC_141476.1, read as the reverse complement.
TTCAAGCACGCAGTAAGGAGAAACAGTTTAAGATACTGTGCTTTCCCAGTTTCAAAGGGGAAGTTTCAGCCCAACCAGAGAATCTGCAGCTTTGATTTATTAAATGGGGGGCAGGGGAAGCCCATACACACGAAAAGCATCACTTCTGCATGTATATTTTAGTGCAAAGGAAAAGAAGGTGACTTTAAAAGCAAAACGAAGTGAAATTTGTGCATTACTTACGATAATCAGCGTGGATCTCATCTATTTCTTCCTCTGTCTGGTCCTTTGTGAAGGTCAAGCTCTACAGAAATCACACAAATGTTTATTTACAGAAACAAAAAGATGATAAAGCTGCATACTTTAAAACTAGACACTTAAAACTGGAAGAAGGATCAGCTGCCTGTTTTTCCCCCACCGGCTCTATCTATCTCATCTGCATACAGCAATATATATATTTAAAGTACGTATACATGCTGACTTGCTTTGCTTTCACAAAGTCAACAGGACTAAGCCAAGCCACCCCACATAACACCCAGCATGTGTGGACCATAAAATATTTCTTAATACTGTGCAACAAACATGCTCCAAAAGTCACAAAAGTATCATATGTCATGGGAAAAGAACAGGCACTATTGCTGATACGGAAGCAAGGAATTTGCTAGCTAAATCCTAGAGAATTCTAGGAAGCAAAATGTTCCCCACACTGCCATGGAGGGTCAAAATCCTCCAATATAACCAAGGGGAACATTTCTCAAGAATTTTCATTGCAATCATAAAAACGCTCCTACTTAAATGGTTTGGGCATAGAAACATCAGCAGTACACAAAGAACTGCCCACGACAAATGGGAGGTATGAGAAAATCGTGTTGATTACAAGATGGCAACATGGAACCTGGGAATCTGGGAATTCCCGTAACAAAGAGATAGACAAACATGTCACAGAGTGGGCACTGAACTTCTCCTGGCCATCCCCCTCTTTAAGAACAACGATAATTAGCTTACATTTTCACTGGTTTTATTACATTCAAGCTGAACCCGAATCTTCTCATTCTTTTCCAGCTCTTTAACAATCTCTGCAACTGTTTGAAAATACAAGAAAGGGATCACTAAAACAGGAGCTGGTAAATAAAAAGATGCAACAACACCAAGTGAAACTACCACGAACGTAAATCACAGAGACGAACTGGCACCAGCTCTCCAGCAGCCAAAGCCCAGACTCCAACACTGGCAGACCCAAGTGCCTCCGTACCAGTGCGCAGCGGGCGCTTGCTCGTGCAGCGGAGCGGTTCCCATCGCGGCAGCGGAGGCAGTGCCCAGCCTCGGGCCAGATGGCAGGTGGGCAGCCGCGGGCCCTGGCTCCCACCCACTGCTCTCATCTCCTTTGTATTACACATTCATTGGAAAATAGTCTTTTAAAATCATTTTTGAATCTTACTCGAGCATACTAGAGTGTTTCTGTGGTGCACAGGCATGTCTCTGATAAAGTTTGCATTTTATAACGCATCTTTCGATGGAAGATAAAATAACATCTACTGTTTTACCTTACTTTTCCCTCCAAGGACTGTCTCCCGAGGCAGCGCAGAGCTGTCTGCAGCCTTGTGTCCAAACCCCACAGCCCAGAGACGATTTACAACCTACTCTAAGGACAAAGTCCCACACCTCAAAAGCATCTAAACAGACAAACTGTTAACGAACACAGTTACAACTAAAACTACAGCTATGCAGGACCCTGCATGGTTAATTTTGACATTTGCTCTCACAAATCTGTTTCTACACATTCCCAGAGCTCCTAGGTAGCTACGGGTATTTACTAAAACAAACACTTTCACTAGACAGTAAAGTAGCCAGAGAGCAAACGCTTCGGCTGTGAAGGGATAAAACCTGCTCAGAACTGGTTTCAGCAAAATCCAGGAATTTGGCACCCAGGCTTCCTCCGGAGCTCAGCCGTTCGTGTTACGTAGAGACCCGAGGTTCCCGGCTCCCACTGAAAACACGCCTGCATTTAGGCGCCAGTTTAATAATTCACCATTTATAAACGGGTACTGGGCCAGAGCTCGGCACAGGTTTTGCATGACTTGGGGCAGCCCAGCTGAGCTGCAGCGTGACACACGTGCCACTCTCCGTGCGGCGAGCTCGGGCGAGCGGTGCCAGACGGGATGCTGCTCCATCGCCAGCACCGCGGGAAGAACTGCTCCGAGAGCCGAGCACCTCCCGGCACTAAAGGACCAACGTTGCTGAAGCCAAACACAATCTTAACGCTGTGTGCTGGTTCTCAGCCCAGAGACTTCCTCAACTCCTAGAAAACAATTTTTGAAGGCATTTATGTTTATTTTCAGAAATGCTCAGGCACAAATCAAGAGTGATGCTTGGCACCTAAACCACTCGGGCACTTAACCTTCTTAGTCAAGTTCTTAGAACAGCTAAAGGAGCAAAATGAAAAAGCAAATAGCGTCGGTTGCAAACTCGCTCCCACAATCCAAGCCAAGAGCTGGCAAGTGAAACCAAGATTTCAAAAAGCAGGAACCTAAAGTTTGGCTGCTAAATTCATATTTACAGTCCTCAGCGATTGACTTTATTTTTCAAAAAGCGCCACATCTGGTAGTTCTGCCTGTTTAATAAAGGAGTTAAACACTAAAAACACTTTATTTTTGAAATGTCACAGTAGAAGTTGTGGATATTCAGCACTTCTAATCATCTGATCACACATAAAACCACACGTGCACAGGGTTAACATACGAGCCTCTAACAGCCACTTGAAATAAATACTCCCCTACACCATCAGATTTGTTAAATGATAACTGACAAATTAAGTGGTTTCCACTGTGTTTGAATTTGGCAGCTTTCTCAAAGGGTAATTCTCACCCCTGGCCCAAATTATTCTTGTTGCAGATAAGCAACAAACAGCAAATGTAAAGCTTAGGTGTGCACCTGCAGTGGTACGTGACCTGACCCGCCACGATGCTGAACCCAGCTCCGCACGAGCAGCTCCTCATCCTCAGATCCCAGCACCCTGCCCTGTCCTGCCAGCCCTGCCCTGTGCTGCTCATTTGGTTCCAACAGACCCACTGCCAGCAAGACCAAAAATTTATCTGGTCCAAATAGTTTCTGAGCCTTTCAACACACACAAAAACATTCAGAACTGCTTACAACTTCTGGAAGAAATGGTGAACTTGTGCTTCAGGACTTAAGTCTCTCTGCAAACATGAAAATGAAAGAGATCAAACCGAGAGTGAGGAACATTTCCCATCTCTCTACCTTTGAAGAAACTGAGACCAGCTTTTGCCAGCCACAGGACTGACCCACGCTACATCCTGGGACCAGTGCAGAACATGCAATACCAGCTGTATGAGAATTTCCAGGACACTAACGGCTGTGCAGCTCCCAGGAGAGTAATATCAGAACGCGATCCTGCTAGAAATTCCTTTAAAAGGACTGTTTGCCATAAGCTTCTAATCAAATAAAAAAATACTATAACTATAAATCCGATGCCTGCCTCTCACCCACACACGTCAGTGTATTTGTGCTGGCATTGGCATCACTCAGGACTGAACAGAGAAATGACAAACGAGACAGCTTTAAAAAGGATGTATGTTTTCATCTTGTATAAAATAGAACATAACAAGATGAGCTGGGACAATTCTCCCTCTAGCTCATACGTGCTATTCAAAATTTAAAAACCGGCCGCACTGCCTACAAAACCAGGCAGCACAAACCCCCGACTCGGATCTCATCTCCCTGCTCCAGCCCCGGCATTTTCCAAGCATTAAGCCTGAGCACACACAAACAGCAGACGCTGTTGAAAGGAAGTCAACAGTGCACCCACATTGGAGACCAGAACACATTCTCCTTATCCCACGCAATTGTTTAATGCTGTATATAGTCTGAGTTTAATTGTATCAAATTGCTGCCAAACACCTAGATTCACATAAACTCCAGCAAAACATTAACACTTTTGCATTGATTCATTCTACCCTTACCTATCATCTCCAAAAATAAATTTGATTTTGAAATTAAATCCTATAAAAATATAAGTCTCACTGTGCATGAGGAAGAAAACAAATTCAGAACAAAAGATAAATTAATAATCCATTCACTTACTAAGAACCTCAAGTATTTCCAATTTTTTTATTAAAAGCCTCGGAGTCTAATTTGGAGGCAGTCATTAAAATGCAAAGTCAATAAAAACACAAAACATTTTTCAGAACAGGGTTAGTAAACCAGGAAGCATGAAAGAATTTCAACACAAATTTACATCCTTGCTGGATACTTCCCGAGTATAGCAACATGGATCTGGTTTTGATTAAGTTTCCTTTTTTTGCATTAATCTTTACTTACAGAAGATAAATTCTTCCAGCTCCGGTTTTCCCAAATACTCAAACCAGCCTTATTCCTACCCTGAGAACTAAGAGAAGGAGAAATGCATACAGGTAGTTTGCGACGGTGACAGCTCCGCTAGAATTTCTGACTTACCTGATTTGGGATTTAGAGAATCACACTGAGCATTATACATGTGCACAAATTCCTGGTGCCTTTTAACAAGCTGTTGTCGGGTCCCGTGGCTGGACAGACCATGTTCCTTTAGTTTCTTCTTCAAATCACGATCAGAGAGCAAGTTGTAAACAACTTTAGCCATAGGCTTCCTTTTGTGAGCTGAACTGGAAAAGGACACAAACTTTTTTGAATTAATGCTCCTATGAAAATCCAAACATTGACTTACATTTTTACAGGGTATTTCACTCACTCTGGGTAAGAAATACCTGAAAGAATCACTTCAGCCATGACACACAACCAGTTACACAGTGTATCACAGACGCAAGAGCGCTGGGAAGCTGGAACACTTTTTCCATCCACCCCAAAGAAAACTTCAAACGTGCAGAAAGCAATAGGTCCAGTCTGATTTTCCTTAAGAAACAGTTCAAACTCTACTCATGTAACAAGCACTGCAGCTTTTAATATCTCCAGCAAAGGCTTCAGAATCACATCGAACACAGCACTGCTCATCTTCATCAGGGCCAAGCCAGACATTCGCTCCGAATTCAAAAGGAAGTGTACTGAACCCAGACTGCTGAAACACAGGGTTTCCACCCCAGTACTCGCCATGTCTCACCTGAAGCAGATGGTGACGTTTTAAAAGCACTAAAACCACAAGCCAAAACTTGAGTCAGGAGATTTTTCAGCTTTCTGGGAAAATGGCTTTGAGAAAGACAGTCATGTACCTGAAAGCACGTCTGTAGTTCCCATCTAACAGAAGGGGAGTTTGGTAACACAGAAAGTGACACTGAAGAGAAGTAATAGTGTCCTCAGGTCAGTAACATCTAAACTCAAAATTTACTCCTCCACACTGCCTCATGTCAGAAGAGCTCAACGTTCCCAGTGTAGCTAGGGAAAACATCTTAATTACAGGAAACTGCCATAGAAAATTCAAGTCCTACTACAACTTTTGTCATCTAAAATTAGCAGAGCAGTTTCCTTCTGCACAAATTAGCTCAGTCTTCTCTACACCTCGTGGTGAAATACACTCAAATGAGCCAAAGGTACCAAAATCCATCTACTGCCTTGCTCGTCGTCTTCAACTTATATAATTTATTGGAAGAGCAGCATTTAGTCAGACCCTTTTCTTCCTGCAGCAAAATAAAGTTCAGCCGCGCTGCTCTGAATTACAGAGGAATTAACAGCTTTCCATTGTGAAAGCAAGAGACTTGCTGGAAAACTGTATTCAGCACTTTCAACTTCTCATGTTGAAAATAAATTTCAACTTTAACAAAAAAAAGTCTTACGCAAACATTTTCATTAATTTACTTACTCTCATATAGACCCTGTAGCACAGCTGGCAAAAAAAAAAACCAACGTATTACCACAATACACTCTTCAGGAAAAGACTTTTTTCCAGACTCTTTTGGGAAATATAAAATATTTCATTGAATAATTAAATCTTTGAAAGTCCTGAAAAAGCTTTGTATGTATTACAGTTCACCAGCAGCATGACCTAGAAGAGCGATGACAGCTTTGTGAGCAGACAGCTACATGAAAACAGTCCACAATAGTTTTGAATTTAGTGCTGGTGGGGTTTTTTCCCCCATCCTTGAAAAAATGCAGTGTTCTTTGTGAACACACACTTACCTGTTGCAATTCCTCCTGTGCAGGTTTTGGGGACTAAACTATCAGTTCCACTGAAATACTGCTTGACTGCTAACATGGCATGCCATGTGCTCCTGATCTGAGAATAAACAGAGCTAGAATTCCGCAGAGAAGAACTAGAGATGTGCAGTTACCGAAACCAAACAACATTGCCATAAAACAGACATCGCCGAGAAGCCGGCACGCAGCACGCAGTGCCAGTCCCTAAGGAGAAGCATCTTGCATGACACTTGCTTAAGATCCAAGCAGTCCAGATAAAATAAGCAAAATTTCAAGTTCTGTTGGGGACACGGGCTTGACACCAAAGAAAGATCTGGCTTTTATTTCCATTCATTAGGAACAGAGAAAACACTAAAAATTTCATGTTTTCATTTTCATTTGGGACATCAGATTTCAATATTAATTTACCATTTATTCATCTTCAAAGTCCTTTAGCTTATAGACTGCATTCTAAGCATGACTGGGCAAAATAAGAGCTTTAACATCAAATCACTGTCTAATTCAAGGTTCGGAGGAATTGGAAATACAAGCATGCAGTAAAAAAAGTCCCTCACAGTTCTTAAGTCTGATCAGTTAGAAATAATAACAGCCTAAATTTATGCTAGCAAGTAAAACAAACTGAAATCCACACTTCTGATGTGAATGTGGCAACCGTGACAAATTCCAGGGCGGAGGCGTAACGTCGAAGACACACGTTAATCTTACGGAAATTGAGGTCTTAAAGAAACAACCTTGACTGGGGCAACTGGAAAAGAACCCCAGAAAGTAGAGCAAGGTGCAGTTTTTATTTTCTAACTTGACAGCTAGTGAAGTAATTGTCTTTTGGCACATCTGAATTGAGGGAAGCAATTCATTCACCAAGTGAAAAATGGGAATAAGTGTTATCCGAATAGAATTTTAATGCCAGTGAGCAGAAACGTGATGAGAATAACGTACAGACTACGTTTTACTCCCTGCATTAAATTCTTTAAAACATTGTCCAGTGTTTTCTTGCCACTGAAAGCCAAAAAGTGATTCTGCTGGAGATTCACATACTTTCTTGAGAGAAGAAAATCACCACTATCATATTTATACAGTGATTCTAGAGTGATCTATACAGCAGGTTACCAAGAAACAAACACAACCCACTGTATTATAACCCATCAACTAATAATTCTTATTTCAGCACTGCAGAAAAACGGCTACGTGCATATCAAAGTTCTTAAAGCTGTTTCTTACCTTCTGAGGCTGTCCTTCTTCTCTTCTCTGGTCAAACAGCTATCCAGATGTTTGTTTATATATTGCTCTGGAATAGCAACCTCACAAACAGGACAATCCACTGGAAGTCAGGGAGAAGAAAGTTACTAATGTGTATATCACAGCAAAGAGCAAATGTTTTCATCTGAAAAAGTAATAGTTGACTGAAGAAAATGAAAATCCAGAAGTCCAGATTTCTTTTTTTAAAAAGATCTGGCACGTCTATCTGAGAGTCTTCATTTTTAGCTCTCGTTTTCATTCCAGAACATTTATTCCTCTCTCTATGTAATGTCAGAATGGCTCTCATCCTGCTTGCAGCCAGATGGAATGAAATTTCTAACAGAAATCTAGAATAACATACATACTACACAGAAACTAGGGGTTAGTACAAACACAAGCATATTTCCACGCTAATGTTTTTCACTTTTGCAGTATTTCACTCCTAAATAAAGGAAGCTGCTTCATTTTGATAAAGCAGTATAACACAAACTTTATTCATATTAACATAATGTTCTCAATCTGTGGCTCTCAACAGGATTGTCAACGCTGGAGTCAACCCATCCTCACATGAATCCTATGATCCAACTGTGCCTCAAACCCATTTCTCAGTACAGACAACGGGACTCTGTGACTTGGGCTCAGAGGCTCGCAAACACCCTACAGCACGGTCCCACCCAACTCAGGATTCTTCTTGCACCATACTTCCAAGAAGCACCTATAAACATTACCTCTAAAACCAGCCAAAAATCACAGATGTAAAATATTTGTCTTTAGCAATCACATGATGTCAAAACCAAAAGGCTAACTTTAAATGAACAGTATGAGAAAGAGATTCTTTAACTGACATCGTCTGTATTAGGATGAAGGAAGTCAGTTTAGATATAAAAGACAAAACAAAAAACAACCTACGAAAAACACTGTGAAATGTTGTGGGAATTGAGAGTTATCTGGTAACACTGCTTGCAGTTCCTGACTCCCATGACATCATATTCTAGTCAAAGGTTAAAAAAAAACAACACTAAAAAACCACCAAAACAAAAACCCATGATGGGACAGTAACACCACACCAGTTGTGAGCAGTCCAGTTTTGATTCTGAAGTTAACATTTCAATTCCACTAACACATACTCAAGCCACTTCAGCATTGCCTCATTTCAAGTCTTTCATTTATATTGTTTGACCAACTCGCATTTATGGAAATAATTTCAGCGTAAGGCATGCTCGAGGATTTAATAAGGTCATAAAATGGCAAGCAAATAAAAATTTCGGTTGCTCAAGAATAAACGAGCAGTAAAATTTCATATGAGTTTTAAATTACTAACGCAAGCAAGTCTGATACATAAAATTAGGAAATGTCACTTCTGGTTAAGTTGATGCTGTTTTCATATGGCTACTTTTCTGGCTGCATTACATCTTTAAGCAGTATTTACTCAGCTAATGAATAAATATGAAATTCAGAGTTCCAGCTGAATACATTGTTACACAAAAGAACAGATAAATATGAACTAATAAGAATCAGTGTTGTACTCCTACACGGTCTTTTATTTTAATTTAGGCTTTTAATTGGGTCAATAGGATGGCTGCCATCATGGCAAAACTAAGAGGATTCTGTCATTTTATTGTAGTTGATTCCTATAAAGGGGCATTTTTACGCTGCGAAATAAATTAATCTTAACACTGTAGAATTACAGAAGAATAAAGCAGATTACTTTCTTCTGGAGAGTGTAGGAACAGGAATATTAACAAATCTGAAGTCATGACCATTTTGATTGTGGGTGCACCCCTCGAATAACAAACACATTATAAAACACCTTGCTTCCGTTTAGTTACGGACACAAGAGCAGAATGAAAGCTGATGTTGTCTGTCTGGTCATTAAGGGGAAGGAGAAGAGAAAATTACTTCATTTTTTACTGAGCAAGTCTGTTGTGCAACTAGTGTTTTTTAGAGTTGTTACTCAAAGCAAAGGAACCTGTAAGCGTTGAACTCCATTTAATTACTTGGCATCAGCCCAAGCTTCCTCATCGGGCATATCCTTGTGGCAGAGCTATCCCACACAAGCAGCAACCTGAATGAAGCACGTTCTGGTTAAATGGGAAGCGTCTGAACACGCCAACGCAGAGAAACGAACGCCACAGACTGGAGGTTCTCTAATGCACACAGCCAACCACAACCACGGACCTGGGGTAGAGAACAGGGCAAAACCAGAAATTAAGCATCTCACCTTTCTTGACTACTTTTATTACAGATGTAGAAGGGTTTTCATGACTTTTGGTGCACTTGGGACTCTCTCGTGATCCCACTTCACTGTCTTTATCATCAACTTCTGCAGAACTGCTGTAAAGGTTATGGTGTTCCTCAGTTTTGAAAATCTTCTGATCTGTTCCTGCCACGCCGTCTGCGTTCGTCAAGGTGCAAACTTTGTCCTTTCTAAAGAAACTGTCAATCACTGGCACCTCTTCTTTTAGAGCTGGACAAGAAACAGGACTCCTAATGTGGCTTTTGCCAGCTGGACGCCTGCTACAGTCCAATGGAGATGAAACCAGTGGAGTATCCAAGACCAACTGGAACAGCTGTTGTCTAGAAGCATCCAGAAGACAACATGCAGTTAGCTACATTGGACAGTATTAGCTTTTTCTTTGAGAAGAAACCAGAATCAAAACAGATGGAGTTTTCCTCCATTCCTTCCTCCCGCTCCCCCTTGCTCACACACAGCACTCAGGAATTACAGCTAGCCCACACAAACCAGGAGCAGGAACACGCCAGCTGAGCCTCACCACGCTCTACAGAATCTGAGAATTATCTTCCTGATTTTCAAGCAAAATCAATTACAGTTTGCAGACGCACTAAAACGCCTCTCAAAACATCACACAGAACACAATAAAGACCAAAAGGCACCATGAGAGGTGTGAAGTGCAGCTACACTCTCAGATTTTGCAGTTGAAAACATTTCAGCGTTGGGTAACTACTTAGAAAACTTTCAGTCTTTTAAGGTAAAGATTTTTCACGTCTAAGAACAGCTAATGAAGAACTGCCTGTATGTGTAGCTTTTAAAGCCAAGTTCACAGAAGTCATGAGGTAGCCCACAATTCTACCAGTTTAAGATGAGTTCCCAGTGAACAACCACACCAACCAGCTCAGCACACCAAACATGCTGCAGTGGTTACATCCGAGCCAGATTCAGAAGCCTGATTTGGAGTTTTAAGTTTCTTGGATGAACTGGATGCAGTGACCACATCTGCCAGTGGCAACTCACATCTGTCCCAAGACTCTCTGACCTTCTGCAGTGCAAACAAGCGCAATTAAGCGTGGCAGCAAAACTATGTTATTCTGCCTGCTCATGCCTAGATATGGACTGGAAGTTTTTAAGGAGGTTAATTCCCCGCTGACACAGACACAGAGCAGCCTAGCTACTGTTGGCGTAGGATCAGCGCCACGGGGAACTCGCCGCCAGTTAATGGGAACGGGAGCAGCGTGCCCTCACGCTGCCCCGTCCCGCTCCTGCCCACCTTCGCCGTTCACAAGGGATGTGTCCCATCCAGAAGCACTGGGAAGGTCTGACAGCCCATCGCTGCTCAGCGCAGCCATTAGCAGCAGTAATTGGCAGATAAAGCATCTCATTTTATCGCAGGTAAATGCACAGTATTGTTCAACTTAAAGGTAACAAACTGCAGCCTCAGAATCATAGAATAGTTCGGGTTGGAAGGGACCTTAAAGATCATCTAGTTCCAACCCCTCTGCCATGGGCAGAGAAATCCTCTGCTACACCAGGTTGCCCAAAGCCTCATCTAACCTGGCCTTGAACACAGAAGACTTGTCACATCACAGATGGCTGTATTCTACAATCAGGTTCAAACACTAACAAAATAGTTACCTTTTATTTCTAAAACACTTAGGCAGAGTTTAATCCTCAAAAGGATGCAGCTGGGTGTTCTACCAAAGATATACCCTTTTAAAAAAAATTTTTCCCTTTTTTGAACAAGGAATTTATCTTTTGGTTATGCAAAAAAAAAGGCTATTTTTCAGACTCCCCCAGTTTTCCATACAGGCAGCCTACCATTAAAGTAGCTAATCAAAGTCAACACACTATCTTACCGTCTTTTTTTTTTGGCTGTTAAACAACCAGTTTTACACCAAAGCCCAGCATCCTATCTACAGCAAGCTAAATTCTGCGTGGTTCAGATAGCACAAAACAGATCCATAAACGCCAACACATCACAGTTTAGGCATCTTCCCATAAAATAAAGAATGGTAGAGCCCCGAAAGGCAAAAATATCTGAACGTGTAGCCACTTGTCTATATTCATTGTCCTCATCTAGAGAACGTGACTGATCTCCCTCATCTTTCCAGTGCATTTTCTGTTGCTTTTGAGAGCTCCCCTCTCGCCAAGGTAACACATTCTGCTATTTGCAACCTCCAGTTGCGCCTGTTCGCTTTTCCATAACACGTATTCACCAGCTCAAAGGTGCCTCCCCATGCGTTCACACCAGCTGACAACACTCCTAAAATTCAACCTTCACATCTTTTTCAGCTTCAAGACTGATTCATGTATCTTTTCCTCAACATTTCTTTCTCAGGAGATATCACAACAGCACAGCTGATAGTACCTCGAATTCTCCAAAGCAGAGACTTTAACAGCCAGATCCATCCCTCCAGAAGGCTACCGAGCCAAAACTCACATTTGGAGCTGGGCCCGGACCCGATATGGACTGCAAGCCCACGCCAGGGGCAACTGAGCAATTCTAATAAAGGCTGGAGGGAGGAGGGCAGCTGCGTGGCCGGCAGAAGCAGGCAGCAGACACACAGCAAAGTGCAAAGCTCAGCATTTTTGCAATGTGTCTGAACAAAAGGACAGACTTCTGAACTCGAGAGAGCTGCTCTGGAGCTGACAGGACGCACCACCCAAAGAGAAGACCATCTCACACCAAATGCACGTTGTTAACATTTGCAGGAAGGCAGCCAGAATAAGGAAACCTTCTGAACAGAAATGTCAGATTCTGCAATAACTGTTGTCTTGATAAGATACGGTCTGGTATAAAACAGAGAGGGGAACTGGAAAAAAATACAAACTCCAAAATCTATCTTAACAATAATTTGATAATAAAGGTTGCTTTAATTACACCATTGGTCTACAAATAATCACATGGAGTTTTTCCTCATATTGAAGGATAAAGACTTATGAATAGACTTTCCAAAGGGATCTGATTTTGGCACAGACTCAATGGAAAGAACACTAGGACGAGAATATGAAAACCTGTTTGCCAAAACACACATGAAATCTCTGTATGCTCTTTTTTTTGGTGGGAAAATACAGAAAATGCTAGTACTAAATTCAAAACAGGAGAGAAAAGTCCCAGACTGGCTTTTCCCAGAATGTGGTATTTTGGGACCGCTGAGCAGCTCCGCTGGCTGTGGGATGGCATCTAGTGACACCACCCCACTGCCCCCACCAATCCACTGCCCCAGGGATGGAAGAGCGATGCACCACGGAGGGAAGCATGGAGCAGCACGGCACTCCTCGCACAGCCTCGGGATCTCCGACAGCACCTTTATCTACTGCCACTCCCTTCCTTCAACACCAGAGTGAATTACTCAAATTTCTTGTTCTTCACAGAAATTCTGGTAGTAGTTGGAGTGATTTGTACCAGCCTGACTAGGGCAGAAGATTCGTCCCTCATTCGGAGACAGACAGCAGAGCCCAGGGAAAGCCGGCGGTGAATGGGGGAGCCCACCCTCTCCCATCACCAGACCGTCCCGCTCACCTGGAAACTGATGCTACTGGTAAACCTCAGGACAACACAATTTTCAAACACCTCTGCGTTTATGCATGCAGTTTGCAACGCTATCTATTCCACTCTTGAGAACTTAACGCAGACACCATCAGCTCTGAAAGGTTTCGGCAGACACAATTTTACCTTCCTGGCACCAAGCAATAAAGGCGCCAGAGCCAACAAGCCCCCGTTGAAGAGCACGGGAACCCACCAAAGGCTGAAAGATGAATCAACAGCATGTTAGGGAGTCCCAACACTCACTGCTACAGCCACTACCCAGATCCTCCTCCGAGGATCCTCTTTAACCGCTGCCTTGGGTTAGGGCAGGGAGTTACACTTATAGAATCATAGAATGATTAGGGCTGGAAGGGACCTTCAAAGGTCATCTAGTCCAACCCCCCTGCAAGGAACAGGGATATCTCCAACTAGATCAGGTTGCTCAGGGCCTCGTCCAACCTTTCAGTTTAACTAAAAATGGACAGTCATTAACGCGCTGTACACAGCACGCTCTCTCTGCCAGATATGATTTAAAAACAGTATAAACATCTCACTTTTTTTTTCTTCAGATCTGCAAGACCCATAAAAAAAATTTCAATGTTCTCCTCCATCGAGATCCTGGTTCCCATTTTATGGTCCATTTAATTCTCCCTCGCCAAAGCAGCTACGAAGCAGAGAAAGCAGGTGGGAAGCTAGTACTTCCACATAAATAAATTCCAGGGAAGTGATGGGGTTGTGAATCTTCCCAGGAACAGCTCACACAGGACAGTCCTAACTGTACTAAAGGATAATTTCTCTCCTTGAAATTCCTTCTGCACTCCTCCTGGCAGTTTAATCAGTGTATTAGAACTGACAGTACCTGCTCTCTCAAGCACTCACAGCAGATGTGTTTACTCCTCTGACTGTCAAGTAATCCTGATTAGGAAACCAAGATATAAACTTGTAAGTAAAAACGTATTTTTCTTCTCTAAGTATGAAAAAAAAAAAAGCAGAGATCATTTTCAGCGAGGACTAGTTTTGTACTTATGCAACTGTAATTCTCATTTCTATTGCTAAATTTTCTAACTAGGTGATGCAGAAACTGACAATTTTTATTAAAGTAATCTCTTTATTAGAGGACAGCGAAATAAATTTCAAAACAACCTCAAAACTTTGCACTTATTCTTTTCGAAGAGACTAGCCTCATTGCAACTGATAAAGACACTGCCCATGAAGGGCAGATGGCACTAGCAGCACTCCCTGCCTCGCTCTCCTGCCCTGGCCAGGGTGATGCTTCTGCCCACGAGCGTGGCACAGGCAGCTGGCAGTGGGCTGACCAAAGGCTGCTCTCACCCCACAGGAGCCCACGGGTGTCACTGATGGAGGCAACGCACTCCCGTGCCTCCTTCACCGCTCAGATCTTCCTGTGCACCTGAACACACGCGCGGGGCAACACGAATTCAGACCCAGTAAAGCCTGTTTGAAACTGCTCCTCAACCCTTTCCCACAGAATATAACGTTAATGGGCCATGACGAACACCACAACATCTTCACTGCTACTGGGAAACGTCAGAGTGGACGCCTCCGACGGGGAGGAAGCAGGACTCCCAGGACAACACTCGCTGAGCACAAATGATCACAAAGGTGCTAATTCTGCAAACACTTGGGCACGAGCGAAACGCTGAGCAGCAGCACACACAGGACCAGCACTCAGGTCTGTCTGGAACGATTTCCATTCCGTGCACACACTGACCTTGGGGCTCAGCTTTTACTTTACTCAGTATTACCAACATTAGCATTTGCTTTCCCTACAGGCCTGATTTAAGAAATGTGTTTGCGTTTTGTGAAATACTGAAAAGATTTAAGGCCCGATTTCGATAAACGCTAAACCTCTTGAGGCTCAAAGTCAAGTCAGGATGGACTCGGAAGAGCTTAGCACGCTTCAAAAATCAACCCCTGGACTTTGGATTGTTTTGGGGAGGGCCAAAAGGAAACAAAGCAGATAGGAAAGGAAGGGAGGAGACAGAAGATCCGTCCTGTACCAGCACGGCTAGGGCAGAAAGCAGCAGTGCTCTTACGCTTTAACGATGCTCGTGTCACACAACACTGCCCAGGCAAGACGTGCTCCCCTCAAACTCAGGGCCACCTGCAGGGCAATCGCAGTCCCAGGCAGAGGCAGGCACGAACGCGGGGCACCCAGCAGCTGAAGTGACACAGGATTTACTCGCTGTCTATGTTCTTCTTACGAGTCTTACTACAGCAATTATCTTGGAAAGCCGTGTGTTGTTGGGTCATCCTTACCGAGATGCAGACAGAAGCCTGCACTGGTTCTCCCCCACCCCACCCCGCACCCGCTGCGGAACAGGACACTAGAGTTTTTGTCTTACTGATTTAACTTTATGTTAAGAAATCGATTGAACTCCAAGTCACAAAAGGAAAGATTATTAAACTGTTCTGACTGGTAAGATTTATATTGATCCGTTAAAACAGTCCAAAAAAATGAATGTTTAAGATTCATTATCATAATGGATCCAAGTCAGCACTACTTGTTCCCTTCAAAATCAGATGTTACCAAAAAAAAAAATTATATAGTAACCCATTTATCACTAGGAAACACCAAAGACAGAGTTCAAGCTAAAATAATGGAACTGTAGAATTTCAATTCTTCAAATAAAAATCAGTTCAATCTAATAGTGGTCATACAGAAGATTAGATCTTCATCACAGAGAAACTCTCTCAAGAACCAAAGCCATAAACTGAACTATGCTTCCTATCACTTACAAAACCAAGAATCTCATTGACTTCAAGCTCCAAGTTCATTTCGGAGAAAAAGATGACAGGGTATTTGTCTCCCATAGATACAGGAAGTCACAGAGCTGCTTCTAACCAAAAGACAATAGAGACATAGTACAATAAATCTCATATCTACAGCGGAAAGCATTCACCAAGTTATGCTTATTCTGTTGTTTACGTCTTTCAAAGGGATGAGGAGATAAAAAAAGGAATTAAAAATGAACAGAAAAGTAGATAAGAAATCCAGGTGAAAGCACAATACTCCATTACTTTTCTTATCCAGGAAAACACACATTTGTAGGTCCCTTAATATCTAAATTTTTCCCATCCAATGACTTCACAAAGAGAATTCTCTTGCAAGTCAACCATTACCACTGGACAAAATCTTTCTGTTCAGAATTTCCCCTGCACACAGAGGAAGGATCTTAGATTAAAATCTTTATTACCATTATTTTCCTCGCAGAATCCTGACACATCTGCTTGACTTCCTACGTGATGGAAGAGACTGTAACTTACATGGCAGCTAACCAGAAGCAAACCAAAACAAGTTTATACAATCCCATCACCTGAGTGGACAGCAACTTTCTGCCAGAAAACTGTAGGATTTTCCAAAAGCATAAACATTTGTCTTTGACAACACTTCTGTCACACCACCGTTTTTTCGCTCGGTGGTCACGCTGCTCCTCTACCAGGACTCCTGCCTGGTCACACACGGTCAGCCACATCTGCCTTTCCAGCTGCCAAACCAGTGGTTGTGTTAATAAAATCGCAGTGTACCTTGCAGAATTAAAGCTCTTTACTAGTTCATCTAATGTCCGGTTATTTTTCAGGTCAGATTCCGAGACTGCCTATTAAAAAAAGAAAGAAAGAAAAAAGGAAAAAAAAATAAACATGCAAATGCAGTGAAAACAACAAGTACCCAGAAAACGTGCAAGTGATCAATAATTTGTTTCTTGGATCTATGCCTCAACGTCCCCCCTCCCAAATGGCTCTGTGAATGAAGGTGCATAAAGTGCAAACGTCTTTTCCTGAGAAATACAGCAAACAAAAATAGCTGCCTGAGAACTGCAAGTCTGGGAAATGACAGGTGATAGATAAAAACTGAAGCATAAAGCTCACAAAATCCAGTGTACCCGGTCTCCGACAATGTATTACTGTAGCCCAGTTCTAATTATTTTGAAAACCAAAACAAGGATCCCATGAATGCGATAAGCACCTTAAGCATGAAAATTGATGGAGGGGAATGTTAATCTTTTGAGTGATTCCGGAATGAAAATATGAATTATGAGGTGGCTTTGGGCACTCAATACATTCTTTTCAAACAATTTCTGACTTTTATCTCTCTGGCTGGCTGTCTCTGCTCTTCTTTTTTACAAAGCTTTTATTAGTCTTGCTCATATCAATACCTGTTATTTTTAAGGAGGCGGTAGTAAAACGTACTCCCCAGAAAGGTACATCAAGTAGTCTGCACTTGTGTGAGTGTTTAAAAACCAGCAAAGCTACAAATCGATCTGTTTGCCAGTCTTGAAAAGTCTGGTCTCGTTCACGCTTTAGAAACACAGAAGAAAATTACTTCCATTTTGCCAATATTCCTGCAGCGCCATCCATTGTCTTTAGGCAGCCTGCCATTTCCAGGAGTTCAATAAAGCCCCGCTGGCGTAAGATGAACGGTTAGATTAAGGTCTAGAATAACTTGTGTTCTGTGTTCTTTAATCAAAAAAGGCCTTCAAGACAGACCATAATAACCACCCACCTGCAGAGCAGGCAAACCCACCTCTGGCGCTTCCCACGTTTAACCCAGTTCGGGCAGATGCCGCCTCTCCCCAGTGCGTCCCAGGGTCCCTCGTCCCCAGAACGGCCGCCCCGCAGAGTCAGTGAGCTGTAGGTCTACGTGCTCTGCAGACGCTTCTACAGAGCCCTTGAAAGATGAAGTGAGGCCATTCCACCACGGGAAAGGCGCGTGCTTAAATTTCAGCACCCGTGTTTTAAGTGATGCTGTATTTTAACAACGCCAAACGTTTTGCGACAGGTTGTATCGCAGCTGCGAGCCAAAACCCGGGTCTGATGCTCCAGCTACTTCTGCCTACGCTGACAGAAGAGCAGCTCTGAGAGAGGGGAATTCTAGTTGTAGGAGCACCACGTTTTCCAAAAGGAAAGGTGGTAATATATGACCAGAATTAATCATTTAGCATAGTCCAAAGGGAAAAGATCCTGAGATTCACAAAAAAAAAACCAAAAACACACAAGTCGAGGAAAAGAAAAACACTTACCACACAGCATGTTGGACACTGAGTTTTGTAGGACAAAAACTTGCGTATACAAAGGGAACAATCTGCAAAAGGAAATACGTGATTTTTAAAAAGGCATTCTTCCAAATGCAGTTCAACATCTTTACTAGTATATTTTCTTTTGATACAATATACGCAAATCACTCCACGATACACCAATATTGAAAACACACCATTTTCCCACAGAATTAAGATTACCATTGTAGCAAAAAAAAAATTCAGTATTTTATGTGTCTTTCAACATTTAATCTCAGTTCCTCTATCCAAAGCAGATGTTTACTTTTGTTTCTTTAACACAAGACAATAAAACCTTAGTCTGCTGCCACCGAAAAAGCAGCGTGTTTGCACTGCTCGCTCCCCCACCACTGCTTTTTTACGACGTGACTCACGTTGGATCGCTTTCATCTTCCTGCATAGACCCAGACAAACTCTCTATCCTCTTTTTCCCAGGTGTTTCTCCCCCTTTCCAATACAGTAATGATCTGTTGTTGAGGGAAAAGGCTAAAAAGGATGGGAAACAACACTGGAATGCTGAGAGCTTAAATGTTTCCCAGGAAAAGCAAGTGGTGTCCTCATCACAGGATGCTTCAAGAGACTCTTTGGTGAAATATGGCATAAGCTTCACTTTGTCACAGTAAATTCCTGAAGTTATTCTACTTTCTCTCCTTATCTATGAGCTTTCATAACCACCCTCCAGCAACAGACGTTCACTTACCAGATCATTACAAGTCAGAGCCTCAGCACATAACACCCTTATCAGCAACAGTGACCCAAGCAGATATAGCTCAAAGACCCTCTGGGAAGGAGTCCGAAAAGCAGCAGAAGCATCAATGCACTAATTCAACACTTAAAACTGCAAACCCATCTAAATACCATATAATGTAATTTTTGAGTAAGATGTAATATTTGGGGGGGGGAGGAATCCATAAAAAAAAAAGAAATAAACTATAACTGGATGAATATGAATCAACTTATAGATCCAGCCTGCCAGCATCTGACAACCAGTCACCTCCAGTAAGCAATGGGACCGACCCATGTTTGCAGCCGTATGCCAACATGCAGAAGAGCATCCCAAAGTATGGATTTAAGCTGGCAACCATCGCTGGATGCTTAATGACAATGACAGAGTGAAAATAGACAAGTCACTGCCAGCAATTAACAATCCCTGGTGCATTTCAGCTGAAAGTGACAAGGTTGTGAGAAGAAAGTGAAATAAAATAAGCCAGGCATGAGAAAAGCCAGTAACGCCACAAGTTACACACCACACATAGGTGTTCTTTCAAGCGAGCAAACAATTCTGAAGCCTGCTTAGCTGGAAGCATAGTAGTGACTTCAACACAGATTTTAAAAAAAGGAAAATCCTGGACTGTTGCTCACCAGCCTGGGCTGCAGCTCCAAGGATGCCATTGCATCTTCCACAGCCAGGAGGAAATGGCCCACCTTTTGTAGGCAGGGTCTGTATCTTAGTTAATTAGTTCATTAGTTTCAATTCCTGCCAGCTGGGTAATAACAGGATACCATACTGGACAACAAAAGAGAGCTCCCTCCAACAGCTGTAGCCACTTCTATAGAGTAAGTGAAGCAGACCCAGGTTGCCCTGCCCACCTTACAAGCCACGCTGGCCCCAGGCCAGGGCTGCACTGGCACTGAGCTCTGCTTAGGATAACGGCTCCAACTGCGGCACACCGCTGGTTCCCCAGGGCTGGTGGATGCTCCCAGCGCCAGCTCCATCTCTTGCTGGAGCGCAGCGCCCTGACGGCGGAGGCAGCAGAATACAGAGCTGAGATACCCTCAGCCACCATCCCCTGGCTGGTTCCAGGAGAGCAGTACGTTTTAACAACCCTGTGCCAGCGATCATGCCCACCAGGCAGCATGAAGCAGACCCGGCAGTGATAGCATCTTACACCACCTCAGCTTGGACAGACTGTCCTCTTGGGCTGAAAGCGTAAGGAATCTCAGGGCCACAATTCATCCGCCCCTGGTGAAATGTCTGCGTTATGGATGATGTCCATCTTCAGATGTTTTCATTATGTGAAAGAAATACAAACGGCACAGCTATTCTGTCACTAAAGATACAACCCAAAGCACTCTGGAAGTTAAACAACTGCTGTCAAGAGAGGCACTGAATGCTCTCAGTCACCCACCAACAAGCAGAGGAGGAACTTTAAGTGGTTACAGGTGCAAACAGATTATAGAGATGTCTAGAAGCCCTGTAATGGATCTTTAAGAGAAACAGAAAAAATTTTGAAGCAAAGGTATTTCATTTCCATCTCCTCACAAATAGTTACTCATTAATGGTAGAGGGCTTTTTCCTCCAATCTCAGTGGACTGAAGAGATTACACAGGGACAAACGAGTAGAAAATACTTCAGGAAGCCTCTTATTGTAGAAAACTCAGGCTTGCTGCAATTTGCAGGGGGAAATTCAATGTGTAATCTGTGAAAAAAAGAAGGGAGACAGATTCTTTTCTGAAGTTAAGGGCCTGTGAACCCAGCCGTGTCGCAGGCAGGCTGCAACACCAGCTACTGCAGAGCATTTCCAGTGCCCCCACCACCAATGCGCTGTTTTCAATGGTGACAGTTTTGCCAAGCTAAACAAAACCTCATTGCCAAACTACGATGTCCTCCTTCAGGTAAGGAACAGGAACTGCTACAGTTTCTGAGCAAAACAATTATAAGCATTTATTGCAAGGTAAGAAAAGGCAACGTACTCTCCCCTAACCTGACCTTCAGCAAACCACATCGCTACCGCCTTCCAGCAGGTACCAGCCCGAGGCAGACAGAGCAGCACAGGAAATTTTAGCTCATAACACCTCATGTTCTCTGCCGTGCAGCTTCGTATTTCGTTCCACCCTCAAGGTGTTACAAAAGATACTTAAATGAAGAGCTGTGGGAACAGGCAGCGTTTAAGTGCATTAGCCCAGACAACATGTTTGTGTTCTCAGAAGGCTGCAACTGTAACTGCACGAGGAAAGGCTGCTGGCTGCTTCAGAGCTTTCACCCAAAAGAGCTCCTCAGAGGCACACGTCCTTGCTGGCTGTTGCTCACCAGCCTGGGCTGCAGCTCCAAGGATGTTGTTACATCTTCCACAGCCAGGAGGAAATAGCTTGCCTTTTGTAGGCAGGGTCTGTACCTTAGTTAATTATATTCAATTCAAGCCAGCTGGGTAATAATAATTGGATGCCATAATTCCCCTTTTTTGTTTTAGAGTTTTTCAAAGGTTTTTTCAAGAAGGCTTTACGGTGAGCAGAGACCCAGTCCATTCATTCCAACTCCAGCACGCTTCCCTCCCATGAATATCACGTCAGGGCTTGCGGCTTTACCTTCTTTACCGAAGAACTCTCGCTCCAGCTCTGGCTCCAGCTCTTTTGGCTCTCGGCTCGGGCTCTGGCTCCAGTGAGGGAGTCGGGGTCCTCAGGGTCTCTCAGATGTATCACGTTGGGGTCACCAGTTGTTGCTCACCAGCCCGGGCTGCGGCTCCAAGGATGTCGTTACATCTTCCACAGCCAGGAGGAAATGGCCCACCTTTTGTAGGCAGGGTCTATACCTTAGTTAATTATATTCAATTCAAGCCAGCTGGGTAATAATAATTGGATGCCATAGCTGGCTACGCCATGAGTAGAAGAGCTACACGCTTTCTAAAGGAAATAAAGGATGGGCAATCTCTGCTCTACATGCCAGCAAATATTAAATGGTAAAGTGATCACTTGCCTCAAACTCTAGAGAAAACTCTGTTTTGAGGATATTTTTCAATAGTTTCCTGGCACTCAGCTCAGGCGCAAGAGGATTATGCCAGCCCACAGGGCCCACGAGGTCATTCTCCAAGCCTGTGTTTCCGGGCAAAGATGTACGAAGACCAAAGGATTCACTCAAAATTTCTTTGAGTGCACGTTCTTCAGCCCTACCTGTCTGTCAACTGAACGACAAGCCAGGCTTAAATGGAGTCACAGCATCAAGACACACTCCCATCACAGCCACCTGGAACGTACGGCGAGGTGCACTCACGTGAAAAACATTAATTCTAAATTCCACAAAGTCACAGGATAGAGGCAAGCATGACCTCACCGCCCCTTTGTTGACTTGCCACAAACGCCCCACTTACCTTGGCTCCTACTGGAGCAACTTTTTATGAAAACTGCCGTTTCAGCGCAATTTTTACTAAAACTCAGGTAAATTTCAACTGCAACCACCAAGTCAAGAGCGATGCATTAACTGACCATCCATGGGAAGGAAGCCCAGCTTCCCAAGGAAAAGGCAGTCCCCGTTGCGCGTTGTCCTCCGTGACCTCGGCACTCACGGAGCCGGTGCAGGATGCAGGACGGGACGCGTCCCGCAGGATGGAGCCGCGGACACCGGAGAAGAAGCGGTCGCGCTCCCCCCCCCAACCCCGCGCCGTACTCACAGTTGTGCGAACACTGCGGGATGATCACGGCGATGCTGAAGTAGTCGAAGCATATCCCGCACCGCAGCAAGTCATCCACGGCCTGCAACGGAGAAGCCGCGGGCATCGTAACCCGCCCGCACCGCGCAGGGCGGAGCGGGGCGGACGGGGAGCGTCCAGCGGGGCGGCGGAGCCGCCCCGCAGGACGCTCCCCGTCCGCCCCGCTCCCCATCCACCCGCTGTCCCGCCACACGCACCTTCAGCGGGGACAGGCTCGCCGGCCAGGGCGGCTCGAGCACCGGCAGGGCCATGGCGGGGCGGCCCGACCCCCCCGTCCCGGCCGGCGGCGGGTCCGAATCCCCCGCGCGCCGCGACAGGGCCGCGCTTCCGGCGGCGCTGAGGCTGCCGGGAGCTGTAGTCCGCCCCGCCGGGCGCCGCGGCCCGCTGTGTGCCGGTGGTGCTGCTTGTCGGCGTGCTCCGCGTGCTGTGCCCGCTGTGCCCGGCTGTGCCCACTGTGCCTGGCTGTGCTCACTGTGCCCAGCTGTGCCCACTGTGCCCCACTGTGCCCGGCTGTGCCCGGCTATGCCTACTATGCCCAGCTGTGCCCACTGTGCCCACTGTGCCTGGCTGTGCCCAGCAGTTCCCCACTGTGCCCAGCTGTTCCCTGCTGTGCCTGACTGTGCCCAGCTGTGTCCCACTGTGCCCACTGTGCCCGGCTGTGTCCCACTGTGCCCCACTATGCCCAGCTGTGTCCACTGTGCCCAGCTGTGCCCACTGTGCCTGGCTGTGCTCAGCAGTTCCCCACTGTGCCCAGCTGTTCCCCGCAGTGCCTGGCTGTGCCCACTGTGCCTGGCTGTGCCCAGCAGTTCCCCACTGTGCCCAGCTGTTCCCCGCAGTGCCTGGCTGTGTCCCACTGTGCCTGGCTGTGTCCCACTGTGTCCAGCTGTGCCCAGCAGTTCTCCACTGTGCCCAGCTGTTCCCCACTGTGCCTGGCTATGCCCAGCTGTGTCCCACTGTGTCCAGCTGTGCCCAGCTGTGTCCCACTGTGCCCAGCTGTTCCCCGCTGTGCCTGGCTATGCCCAGCTGTGTCCCACTGTGTCCAGCTGTGCCCAGCTGTGTCCCACTGTGCCCCGCTGTGCCGAGCGTGCACCCGGGGAGCCGTGTCTGCCCACACCCCGGGCATGGCAGGAACTCAGTGCGGAGCCTCCGAGCTTTTCAAAGCCCCGAACTTGTGATGCCACGGCTGGAATACATTCCATTTTCATTTTCTAGCGATGTCTGATTAAACACGTGCTTGGGAAATTTTAAAATCCTGTGGATGAGTGTTAAGTGATGTAATTTTTCAGCACCAAATGTGTCACCTACAGGCATTTTCCGTACCTTGCTCTCCCCTTTTCACTGCACACGTGGAAGTTGCCTCAGGATACAGATGTCCCCAAAGGAGCTGAAATAGTGACACTGATTTCGGGGCATTCGCCGTGTTCGTTGAACTCCCGCGGACGCCGTACGGGTGCGGTACGGTTCTCGGCCACGGTGCTAAGTGCTTTGCTCGGGTGACAGATGAGATGTGTCACGGAGGGATCCCATAAGCTGGATGGGAGAGCTTTTCCACTCGTATCTTCCAGGAGATGTTAATTTAGAAAACATCTGAGACATTCTGTCAGTGAGATCTGGAAAAACAGTCCCCTGCCTGACGTCCCTTGTGCCACTAACCTGCTCCACCAACTCACGGCCCGTCCTGTTGCCTGTTACGTTTCTCCATGCAGGTGTACGTCAGCCCTTTGCTATGGGAACGACCTTCTGCACAGGGCTGTGCTGGGTTGCCATGGAAATGGGCATCACCACCACCACCGCCGCCCTGGGCATGGCCAGATCTGACTCTTTGAATTCCACAGAGGGGACATCACAAAGCCCACGCTAAAAAGACATGGCCTTATGGCTGAAAAACAGAACGATGGCAGGTAGCGATGGCCGTGGCTGAGCACTGCTGCTGCGGTTTCAAAAGGCTGAATATTGCCTGGGCGCTTGGGGGGACTCAGCACATTGCCCCAGTCACGTAGGATGAAATTGCCCAACAAATCGCCCTGTCTTGGTGCAATTCCCGTCGCGGAAGCCGGCCGTTTTCCGAGGTGTGCACCGTGGCTACGCCGCCGCCGCCGCTCGTGCAGGCCCCACGGCACGTGGTGCTCGCTGGAGGGGAACGATGCCATCCCCTTGCAGATGCTCCACTGCGGTGCTCTGACACACTTCTCTCCACGCTGCACACTGTTACAAATTTTCCTGTGGATTAAATTAGTTGTAGTAGAGGGTTTTACACACACAACATATATTTAACTATTTTATGTATCAGCCCACATAACAATAACGTCTCACTTTGCTTCCCTCCTTTCGCAGGTTTGTTTTAAGCACTTTACTTTTGCAGCTGCTGGTGACTCAGACGTGCTGTTATCTGAAAACCATGTGCACACATGCCTGATTTTCCTATGAGTTTTTCTAGCAGTGTGATTTCTCACTCCTGATTTGTGCTAGCCTGATTTTTGAATCAGATAAAATAAAGTCAAGCTTCATCAACTGGCACTCAATAATTCTCATATATATATATATATAAAGGGTACTCCATGACCCACATGATGAAGAAGGTCAGAGAAATGATCATAATGGTGTCCACTGGCCTTACAAATCTCTGAATTTATATATTTGAATGGATTTGATTACTGTCTGACACTTGCAAAGCTGCTAGAATTTACAGAATAATTTCATTGCCATTTAAGTGCCCATTCTTTTCACCTAAGGGATCCATTTCTTCTGCTTTCCCTGCAAGCTGGGAAAAATTAATGTATCAATCTCTTGCGGTTCTTTCTCCATCTTCTCTTCCCTCGCACACTCTGCAGATCCCGTTCCAGGTTCACAGACTTTCTTACATGAGCTTATTGGTTGGTAATTAACTCGTCCTCCCCAGGAGCAGACACAACGGCTTCGTTACGACAGCAACATGTTTATTTTGCTCTTTGAACAGCTGAATAGCAAAGGACAAGGAGTCTATAGCCACGTGCCATCCACACAGGCTGCTGCTGAATAAAAAGCAACTTCAACTATTTCCATGCTGAAAGCACCATACCAAAAAAACTAGAAAACCTGTGTTTTCATGTGAATCCTGCATGACTCAGAGACCATCCACCTTCTTGGGCAGCATGGCCAAATTACGCCCTGAGCCTGCAGCAAGGGGGTGAGCGCGGGGCTGGGGTCACTGCCTCACGGGTGGCATTCTGCAGAGCCACCCTGCAGTGCCTCTGGTCGGTGGTGGCTCTGTGCCGGGGGATCTGGAGAGGTGGGGGGGCAAGGCTGGAGCTGGGGGCCATCGCCCCCGGGGGCTCTCCCCACGGAGGGGCAGTCGTTGTTCAGAAACCAGCAAAACTCTCCCGCCTGCTCGGCTGGAGCCTGCTTGAACATGACGGGTCCCAGGGAGCAGATTCACACCAAGGACTCCTGCAGAGCAAGGACAGTTATCCTCCTCCGTAGGAATGCTTCCCGCTGTTTTAGTAGCACTTTGGACTCTGGTATAGCAGTACTAAACTGGTTAATTTTGCTGAAATACCAACTGTTATTACGCATAGAACACCAAAACAGAGAACATATACCCTCCTCCCAACCCCCTGAAATGTTCATTTAAATTAAAATACCAGTAGGTACCAACCTCCATTTCTGTAAGCTTATTGCCTTGTTCTCTTAGCAGAGAGAAACGTATGGAAAAGCTTAGTAGGAGGTGGAGTAACCTGACAAGAAGCAAATCTCCAAAAGCTACTTATTTTCATATGTACTGTTGAGACAAAGAAAATATTTAAGTGGAGTTTTACATGGTTCCCAGCTGGTTGCACACAACTTAATAATGTAAAAAGTGCTTGCTCCCAAACGGTGCTCCAGCTTCAGCACTGCTTACAGAACTGTTGTTTTTCTCCATGCTCCGACGGGCAAGCGGCTTGTCCGCAGCTGCCCTTAGTAGATTGTTCTTAAAACTAATACTCCACCAAGATCTGCCTCTCATATGTGTGTGTCACTGGACATGCTTTATGATGGAAATACAAATGCTCCATGGGAACAAGCCTCTGGGACACGAGCATGTAGATTGGATGAAAATCTGGAGAACATACTGTTCTTAACAAAAAAGAAAAAAAAAGATCAAAACCCAAACCATAGAACATTTTGAATTGATTGTTTCCAAATATTTTCAGAGATTCCTTAACATTTAAAGCAGTGGAAAGTTTCTCGTCATGTCATTCCCAACTAAAGAGGAGAAGAGCCTGAATACCATGAGTAAGATTGTTCGAAAACATTTAACATTGACCTAACTCTGCCCTCATGTTAAAGTCGGCAGTAATTTATTGATTTCTACATGACTAAATTTAGTCTGATGTTGAGAATTTTAGAACAAAAAAATCCCACCATGAAGTACTAACTCTTGAAATGGGACTATACAAAGCCCCTGTCAAAGCAATCCTTTCAGTAGCAATCAGAATTAAATATTCACCGTGCCAACCAAAATAACAGCATTTCAGATCCAACATCTGCCAGTGCAGATCGCCTGAACAGCCCATCAGGCCAACACAAGTTAACCAAGACAAGGTTTGGCCCAGAAGTGTAGCTCAGACCCAGCACTCATCCAGAGAGCTTTCCTCAGCCTGGACTGAACCGAACGCACGGCATCAATCCAAAGCCGGCGGCAACGCGGCACAGACGTGGCATGGAACAGCCTCGGGCTGAGCCACGGGCATGTGAGGTGGCTCAGCACTGCGGCAGGAGCTTAATATTTAGCATCAAAGGTTACTTATGTGACAGCTGGCACATCGGCTGGCATCATCTTTTTGTCACAGTTTCAGCTAAAAAACACCACCACCTGAACATATCGGTCATTTATATTTGGTCTTGTTGCCACTTTCCAAGTTTTGTAAGCAGTCGAGAAGATGAGCTACAAATACATACAGACAGATTTTAATCAATACCTGCAACCTTTGCCATTTAGCAAGTCACGAGGGTTCAAACAGAGTCCGTGCTGGAGGTAGCGGGGTGTATGTTCAATGCCCAGTAAGATGTTTCTACCCTGGTTTTATGCTTCAAGTGAAATGCAATTTAGCTGTGACATTTATTGTGTTAGTAACTGGTAGCACTAAACACTTTTTTTTCCCCCTTCAGGAATCTGTTTGCAGACTGTTTCCCTCTAAATCAGACCCTCCAGGACCACAGAAGTGAGAGAAATCACATCGTTTCCCTCTCTCCTCCATCAAACGCCCCGTGCAGCCTTCTTGAGCAGACAAGAGCCCCTGTCCAGGGGGGTCAGCTGAACGGGGTCCCTCCTGCTGCTCCGGGGACAGGCTGAGGAGCCACAGGACAGCTCCCAGGAAAAGCTCAGGGTGAACCAAGCATGAGAGGGACTTGCTGCTCATCATCATTTTTGGTGGTATTTGATGACACAGCGTCAGGATCCGAAGGAGTCAGCAGGGGAACGGGCTGAGAGCTGCAGTGATGCTGCAGACCCCCCCCCGTTGGAAGCACACTGTCAGGGCTGCTTAAAAGGGCTGCGGATAGAATTCTGTACGGACAGAAGTGCGTAAAGCTGAGATCAAAGGTCTCTCAAGTGTACTCAATTTGGCTGCCTTCATCTTCTACTAATAGCCACTATTACCCAGATCGTCGTTTAAGAACTTCTATTGACTATCAGAAAAAAAATGCAGACAGACTTCCCAGGCATGACGCTGAAGAGTTTAAACGGGATGTACAAATGACTTCACTGAAAAGTTCACTCTGGAAGCATGGCACTATTTTACAAAGCTAAAGCTCTCTCTTCTCCCACACACCACAGCAGGGCACTCGGCGCCAGGGCTGGCCTGGGCCGGGTAAGAACGAAACTCCGGCAAGCGCGGCGATGCTTCGTTCTTCCTTCGCGCATCCCTGAGGGTACCCGTGCTTTTCCGTGACCTTCCCAGGATCTGGTGCAGACCACAGCGCCTTAACACCTTGCAAGACCAGGATGTAAATATTTGAAGTACTGTGCTATTATCAATGTATCTATCCTCTTAATATTCCCACAACGGAGACAGCATTTTTCATTTTCACGGGATTTTGCAGGAAATCTGGGACATTCCAAAGCTCACTGTCAGCATCTAATTCCTAGCAAACGTCTAGTACTTGTGCCAAAGTTCTCTTTTCTGAGACAGAGAGAGTTATCAGGAGCAGGAAATTTTCTCTTTTTTCCTTTTCTTACTTCAAGGCACAATCTGAAACGGTTCATTAAAAATAACAGCGTTAGTCTAACAAGATTATGCAGAATTGTTTTCTGTCATACGCTTTGCAGAGGCAGGAGGCACTGAAGAAATTGTAACATTTCTGCTTCAAGGATTTTTCGTGGCAGCCAGATGATGCAGCTTTAGGGCTTGGACCAGACATTGTCAGTCAACCATCTCCGCCAAGCGCCGCTCAGCCGTTAGCAGCCCACGGGATCAGCGGGTAAAACACATGGAATGGGCCGGGTTGGACGGGCGGGCATTACGGCGGCGCTCGGCTCGCCAGCACCGTAAGAAAAGACTCGCTGCCCAGTATGTGCCATTTGGTTGTTGAGTATTTTAGCTGAGAACAGCATGTAGTGAAGAACAGCATGGAATTAAATGTGCCTACACTGGTATAAAAGACCCTGCTCAATCTTTTTAATTTAAAGAAAGCAAAGGCAAAAAAAAAAAAAGGAAGAAATACGTAAATAGCAAAAGCAGCGGTCGATGTACATTACTGGGAATTTGAGGTGCTTTGTCCTTAGCAAACAGAAAACGAGCTCATGTGGTGCTTTGCCCCTGGGAAAGTACACCAGTCCGCAGCACGACGGTGGCACAAGCAGCTGAATCCGGGACGGACTGGGCGGCACGGGGCTGTCAGACCTGCGGCGGTGGAGGTTCGTCTCAGAGGAGGCACTTGTGCTGGGCAGGAGAGAGCCAGGAACGTTTTCCAGTGCCAGCGTTTCTGGCAGCCCAGCGAAGGGCACGGAACACAGAAAGGGCTCCAGCTCTGCGGGCGTTTGGCAACTGGGGACCTGCTGGTTTTTAAACAAGCAGTACATGAAATGCCTGCAGGAACTAATAGAAGACTTGCAATGAGCTAGTGTGTGAGACCAAGAATTAGAAACCTTTTCACTAAACGTCGACAGCCTGTAACCATTGATTAAACAGTTTGGTTTTTCCTCCACCGCCCGCCTGGCAAAGGGGATATTGACCAAAGGGGCTGGTTAGTGGGGCAGAGACAGAGAAGGGGCTGTCCGGCTGGGAAAGCTAACGCTGCCGTCTGCTCCTGCCATCGATGCCGTGCCCTCTAAATGGTGCAATTAAGCTCTGGAGTAATGGGGCAGAATGGAAAGTTAAAGTTTGTGAATGCTACTTATTAGTCCTTGCAGTGGCTGTCAGGAAATACTTCCATCCTGCATCTGTGATGCTGTTTGGTTCATCACACCAACCTGATCGAAACTCACTGTGTTCTCTGGGCTTCACCCTCAGAGCGCCGCGCAAGCGGAGCCGGGCACCCCTGACACCGGGCGTTTGATTCCGCGTTCCCATCGTTTCCTCGGAGATCTGTGAACTGGGCAAACTAGAGCACCACAAGCAAACAGAACCACCAGACAGCAACGACCCACACCTCTGTCTGAAGCACACAGCGTCAGGGGCATTTTAGGAAGGAGATGGCATTGCGTGGCAAGATGTTTTGCGGCTGCTTTTACAAAATCCAATTTAAACTGCGATTCGTCTTTATTGGCAGTTTACGAATCGATGATGGGCATTTCCAGCTGACACTGGGGCCCTGTAAGACACCCGTGCACTTTGCAGCCTCTTTCCCTTCCCGGGGGTTTCTGCGCCACCCTCGGCAGCGATCACCCTCCTCCGCCGCAGGGACCGGCGCGCGGTGCGTCGCATCTCCCGGCCCTCCCCGGTGCTGCTGCGTGTCGTGCAGCTCCTTGTTCCTTGGCAGAGAACAGCGCTGGCTCTCTGGAGAGTCTGGGTCCATTCCCAGCTCTGAAATCCGCTCCTTCAACTCCAGACAAGGACACCTCTGCACCTGGCTCTCCTTAGGCTGATCAGGGGCTTTTCATGACAGCTGTAAAGCTTTAACATCTACAGCTGTGAACGTGAACGACTGCTTTAGTGTTTGCAACTTATATTGCCCTTTGTGCCGTGCCTGAACATGCAGCCAGAACAAAACCATTGCATTATACAACATTTGCTACATCATCCTCCTATGAAAAGTTCTCCTGATGTATATTTTCCAGTCTCAAAAGAAATAAAATTTATTGCACCTCCCCAAGCTTCATCAGGCTGAGCATCCATCATCAGACGGGATTTAAACGCACTGTTAATTAGGCTCAGGTGTTTGCAGCCTGCTCTTAACTTTGCTTTGATGACACAGGGGACCTGCGTCTGCTGAGCAGGGAAACCAGGAGCTCTTCCAAGAGCCATTACAAAAATAGACCTCAGCAGCCATGAAATAAGCTTTCATGAGGCAAAGAGTACCTCCCACTCAAAGCCCGGGCTCAACTTTTACATCTTAATCAATCTCTGCAATTAGACTGACTGTGCCATCAGGGACAACGTACGCACGCTCGGCAGCGGGCTGGCACGGAGCGGCACCGCACTCTGGCAGGTGGCAAGGCTGTGCCAGGACGATGTCCCAGGGAGGTGGTGGTGGGGCTGGACACGCTGGAGCCCTGAGCTCTCTTCCCAGCTGCTGTTGCTGCTCCTTGGGCACAGGATGGAAGCAGCCAGAGGAGGATTTCGCAGGGGTGGAGTATCGGAGTGTTTGTCAGGGGTGCTGGGTCAGCCCTGCAAGGTCTGTTAGGTTCTGAATATGCAGAAATCACGGTGAGATTCAAAGCCAACAGGCAGCAGAGGCTGATTCAGAGGTGCTATTTTTTTTTTTTATGTCATTAGTTACTGGCTAAAAACCTCCGGTTTAATGATGGTCCCACCACCCCGCTACCGTTTTCGTGGCGAGCCAAGTGGAGCAGCCTCGTGCGCAGCCGTGCAGCCAGAGACACCAAGAGCTTCAGTCGCTGCCTTCCAAGAACAAAAGACAACAGGGAAATGCTAATAGCCTTTCATTAGTCAAAATGTTCACAACTCGTGCGCGAAACATCTCTCTCTCCGCCGGCGGAGGTTACGCTGGCAGGTGACAGCGCCCCGAGCTGCACTCAGCTCCCTTCTGCTGCTGTTGGTCTGTGCCACCGGTCCAGGAGTATCTGATCATTTCATGCAGAAGTGCCATGAAAGCATAAACTAAATCCTTTCTGCTTTTCTTTTAATCTACTTCAATGTTTTGAGGCCAGTGTAAATCAGAGGGAAAAAAAAATAATCTTGCAGTTCTACAGAGCGGCATGGAAACTTCCATGAAAAAGCTGTTAGAGTTAGCAGCTGCAGGAGCCAGAAATAATATTTAAACTTTCTCTTGAACTGTTTTGAGACAGGCACGATGAGTAAAATCACTCTGGGCATTTCATAATAAACCGATGCCGATCGAGTTGGACCTGACCTCGGGGCAGCACGACATGGCAGCGAGTGCCTGACACGCAGCCCGGGGGGAGACGGCAGCGACAAACCCACCGCAGCCCCGACTCGGGACAGGGCCACAGAGTCGAATAACGAGCATGGATGAGGTTAGCCTCTGCTGGTTTTGGTCGTCTGCCACAGCAGAGCTTGTTGACGTTCGAGAGCCATTGTTCCAGCACAGGCAGACACCTCCCGTTTGGGCACTGATGCTGATCCAATAAATGCTACGAAAACCACGAGTAATCTCACCAGCTCTGAGTTATTCTAATATAAAAAAATACCAAACTGATAAGCTGCGCACAGTTAGATGCATTGGTAGGTCTGTAATATTTTCCATTCTGTTTGATCATCTCCAACAGCTTATTTTTTGCCAGCTCTTTGATTTAGAGTCCCTGTTTGGCTCCTTGGTTCTCAGCCTGGGTGCAATATCTTTTTTTCCCCCCCCAAGAAAAGCTGAACAAAATTAATTCAGCTACTTACAGAAAAGCAAGGATGCTGCGTGCTTTAGAGAAATAGTACCAGCAAAAAGACCCCATAATTAGCATCCAAGCACCAGGAAAGGGGCAGCGCTAAGACCCTTTGTTTCTCCATGTCAGATTACTTTCCTTTCCAGTGCTAAATTTCTTTTAGTGAGTCCCTACGCGGTTATTCCGTGTCTCTGGTGTGCACAACATTCAGTGCTCTGTATTCACCCCCAGCAAGGGCTGCAATTAAGGTAACAGAGAGCAGCTACCAAACAGGCAACAACATTTTGTGTTTCCATGCAGAGGAAAAATGGGTAGAATAGGTGAAGCACGAAGGCAAAATGTCAATACATTAATGGAAGTGTTTCTCAGGAGGCATTTCAGCCCTCCTGTGCAGGTTTAGCCTTTTTCAGCAGACAGACTTGGCAGCAGAGTTTGGGTACAAATCGCTCCTCGCCTCTTGTGCCATACGTCTGCTGATTTGCCACCAAAATGCTCATCACTGGGACATTTTTCTTGTGATAAAGATCATGTTTCGTTTATTCTGCTGCTGTATTTAATCATTTCATCAACGCTGTTCCTGAACATGAAGCAGATCCCAGCCTTTGCAGTGCTGGGGTAACCCAGCTCCCTCTGCTCCATCTCCAGTGCCTGGGGGGGGCTGCTCCCCCCAGCCAGGGGTCCCCGTGCTGCCACCAAGAGCAGCACAGGGAGCAGAAGGGGAAAAACACAGTGATGCTTTATGCTGTGGCTGGGAGGGGAGAACTGTGCCCAGGGGTCAGATTTACTGAAGGTCCTGTAAACCCCTGAGGTAAGATCCATGGAAATCAACCTCTACCTTGCAGCTACGCTTTAAATACTCACAGCATCCCCAAGAACATCCCTCTTGCCTTGGAAACACAGCACGTACCGTATCAGAGCAGAGCAGCATTTCATCCAGCTCAGTCTCATGTAGCCAAAATAAGATGTTCTGGAGGAAGACAAGACAAGGTCTAAATGGTGTATTGGGTGAACATACCAGAGTGGGGGAGAATCTTGTTTCCTGCACTTGACCTCAGCAGGAGCTGGGATTTCTGCTCCACAGAAGGTGCTGGCTGTAGCCAGGACGGGCTCCGTGTGATTCCGTGCAGAAGGAAGGGAGAAGCCGAAGGGCTGCAGAGCTCAGCCCCACCCGGGGATGCAGGGGCAGCAGCATCGCCAGCACCTGCTTCAGAACAGATTATCTAGGAAGGAAGAACAATTTGGGTAATTGAAAACACACTTGATTAGCACAGAGAGAGGGGTAAGGTGGGTCCCTGCACTGGCACCGAAGAGCCTTGGGTGGGCTCTGGCCTTCCACCACATCCTTTTTCACGAGCCAAAGTTACAGGGGGGTCACGGCTCTCCCCACTTCAGCGACACGGCTGGGATGTGCTCGGCACAGAAACCAGCCCAGAGCGGCCGCTCTGGGAGCAGAACTGCGCTGCTCCAGTATGCAGAACTGGAGGAGGCAGCCCCACTCATCGCCCGGCCCAACGGACCCGGCAAACCTCCGAGCGGGTGAGCGTGGGCAGCCGCCCGCCTGGCACTGCGCGTACGGCCGGAAAGTCACGAGGTCCTCCCCGCTCCGCAGGGTGTTCTGCATAAATCTTTTCCAAGCTGCTCTAGCTCTTGTGGCTTCCCTTTCCCTGAAGGCAATCGAAGGACACAGGGTGGCAGGCAGAGCCGCCCAACAGTAGGAAGGAGGTGACAGCATGGCCACTTGGAGTAACGCATCGTTCCCCAAACCTGCTGCTGCTCCCTAAGACTTTCATTTGTTTTTCCACCATTAATTACTCAGAAGTGCAAGAGGCGGTGAGAATCTTTTCACTGGCCTCTGGCTCCCTCAAGCCCTTTCCAACTTTGGTTTAATTAGGAATACAATTTTTGCCATCAAGCCCTCCAGCTGATTAAGGACCCTGCCTGGAGCCCCCATCCCTCCTGCCCAACCCCCTACCCTCCCCCCACCACCAGCTCACGCTGCCACCAGGAGCAGTTTGCCCCAGCGAAGCTCCTCGTTAGTAAACACCAGCGGTCCCCAGCGCTTTCAGCATCGTCTCGCCAAGATGCTGATGGGTCTCCGGCAGCTACGGAAGATGTATTTCCCTGACTCACAGCTTTGCTCACTGTGCCTCTCAAAGACGCTCGCGCTGCTGTGTGTGTCACCTACAACACATTTATCTCCTTGTTTTACTGGGTTAACTGCTGCTCATCAAATAAAAGGCTTGTAAAATAGCTAGAACAAGAGAACTATGAACAGGCAATTTTGGCTCCCAGTCAACTTAGCGTCTTTATGCTGGATTTATTTATTAGCAGCGAAACTAAGCAGGGAAAGAAAGAGCAATTTATAACCAGAGCACCTGCAGAAATAACAGCCCCAGCCACTTTGTGGTACCTGCAGCGCCGCGGCGAGCCTGCTCTCTGATGGGGATAAATAGGTACCAATAACTCAGCCTGCAAAGAAAACCCTGTTCCTGCCCAGGGCGAAGCTGAGATTCCAAGGCTGTTTCCAGACTCAAATTCAATGGGACTGAAATGTACAACTGGGGGAGGAGGAATATCTACAATTTTAAAAAAGGGTTGGTTCAGATTAACGAGACATTGCCACAATAATGTAAAGCACTTGTGCTGCTGCTGCTTTTGGTTCGCCTCTTTCCCTTTCTATAATTCAGTCTTCCAAATAATGACTCTTGCAAGAAAAAGTGAGGACATTTCATTTCGATAAATTCAAAATAAAGTGCTTTTCCAATTCAGTGTGCAATGAGAGAGACTCCCTTTCCTATAAAACATAATGGATGTTTAATACTTGCTTCCCCACCAAAACCAGCACTGAAAATTTTCATTCAGCTTTATCTGCAAAAATCAAGATACATGAACTTGTATGATATTTGCCCTTCTTTAATTTGCAATTTAATCACCCATCTCTGCTAATTAATTATCTATGAATCGACAAGCAGCAGGAAATATATTCATACATATGACCTAATAATTGTGAAGTGCTATAATTGATGTTGCTGTCCCCCGGCTTTTATGTGCTCCTCTCTAATTGTAGGAAAAAACTCTTTCCATGCATTGTTAAATTTATTAACCGTGAGCCGTGGGTGGCCCTGGCATGTCCTGCTCTCGCGGGGCACCCGTGCCCAGCCAGCCGTTCGACAGGGCACCCCTCCACCCGGGATCGCCAGGTCCCGCTGGGAGAAAGAAGGGTAAAAAAAAAAAAAAAAAAAAAGAGAGAAGTTGTAGGAAGCTGATATTTCTGAGCCTCAGGCAGTGTCGTAAACAGAGAAAATGAAAGAAACAAATTTTGAGGCGGTTTCTAAAGCAGGTGCTGTGTGTGCAGGGGGATCGGGTCACTCGGAGCCGGTGATCCCGCCGTGCGGACGAGCAGGGGGGCCACCACCTCCCTCCTCACCTCCCGCTGCACGTCCTGGCACGGCGCCTTCGGTGCCCCTGCCTGGTGCACCTTGTTCCCACCCGGAGCTCCACGCGCAGGGCTGAGCCGCTCGCCCGCAGCCGTGGCACCCTGCGGTACTCACCGCCAGCTGATGCTCTGCCGGGAATTACTGAAGAAAAAAGAAAGACGACAATGGTATTAATTAAAAATCTATTGGAAGCACAAATCAGTGGAAGTTCAGCGTGGCAGACGGTCACAGAGGTCATGCCCAAGTTTCCTTGTTCGTATAATAATTCACAACTAATTTGGGGCTGATAAACACTGATTCTGGGTGAAGGTGTTATTTGCTCACAAGACCCAAGCCCAGAAAACCCACATGTGTTTTTCTAATTCCTCAGTAAGTACTTGAAACTCTGGTTCTAAACACACCAGGGTCACTGCAGAGGCCACAGAAACGAGGACAGAAGAGGTGGTTTCAGCCAGTCCATCAGCCCCGGCTCCAGAGGAGATGAATGATCATCCCAACATGGAAAACTCCTGCATCACCTTCTGCAGCACAGCTGGTGGTGCTGCTGGTGGTGCCCGCCGCCCCGCTCAGCCCGGCTCCGTGGGGGCTGCCTGCGCCTCAGGGGCTCCCATGCCAGCCCCGTGTCGGACATCACGGCCACGAGCCTGAGTTTCCCATTGGGATTAGGCTGCCCAGGGAGGTGGTTGAGTCCCCATCCCTGGATGTGTTTAAGAACAGGGTGGATGAGCTACTTAGCGATATGGTTTAATGGGGATTAGGGACGGTTGGACTCGATGATCTCTGAGGTCTTTTCCAACCTAGAAATCTATGAATCTATGAAGTACCAATCCCCAGATACCAACGTGGCATCTTTTATAACGCAACGGGCTGGACTGATGCTTGACACGGGACGTGCACAGCCCGCCCTTCCGACAGCCTGGCCTCCCACCGCGGCCGATTCGCACATTTGTGTTGCGAATAAACGGCGCCCGGCCGCTCTCCCCGGCTCAGCAATGAGATTTTCCGCCCGTCGGACATCCCGCACGCCCAGCAGCTGACGTGTTTTCTAGATTGCATCATTGATTGGGGCTGATCAGCCTCGCTACTGGCGCTTCCTTTTGCACACATCAGCTCACTGGTAGAAGTCAGACAATGTTCTTTGCCATAAAACACTTCCTTAGTGTACTGAAAATCTCTTCTGGAGAAGCGAGCTACTAGGAGGGAAAAAAAAAGGAATCAGGTTCCTCCTCCTTAGTAACACTTACTGATGTTTTCTTTTTCCTTGTAACTTTGAGGAAGCAGCTGTGCATTTGACTGATTTTGTGGAAATCTCATCTCTTTAAGCTGTTCCAAAAAATGCTGGAAGTCTCTTTCCCGGCCCGGCTCCCGACATCGGGTTCTCCACTACTGCGGTGGGAGCCCCTCGGCGCGGCGCGTGCCGAGTGACGGAGCGCTGCGGGTGGCCCCGGCCGGCGCCGCGATGCGCAGGGTTCTCCTTGGCTCCACCGCGTGCGGCCAGCTGCGGGATTCTTCCGCCGGCCATACCTGCGGTGAGCAGCACAGTGAAAAACTGCAAAACGGACTAAAAGCCAAACTGGGCGGAGTGGTAAACAGCTCTGCTCACCGCCCCGCTGTCAAAGGGAAAAAGGATTAGAGCGACTCTGTTCTTTTTACCGCGGAAACCTCATTGGGAGCGAATCCCGGTTCTCCGGCAAACGTCTCACGGGGCGGAGGGACGGCAGCAGCAGCTGTGGGGAAACGGGGAAAAGCAGCAGGAGACTGGTGAAGGGTGCACTGGGGAGGGGGGAGACGGTGGAGTCCCTTCCGTGCGGACGGATTTACGCTGCTGGATGGGGGATACATCCCGCGGCCCCTTCCTTACCACAGGAGGGCTCAGGGAACGACAGTGCCGGGGTGACGGCTGATCCGTTCTGCTCCGCTGCCAAAGCCATGCGTTGGCCTTCGGGGTCCCGCAGGTGCCCGAGCCGCAAGGATCCGTTTTAACGGGACCCAGCGCGAGTCGGCTGGCGGGGCTGCCCCTCGAGAGCCCGTTCGGTAAGAAACCGAGGAAACAGGAGCAGGACAGGTTGGCATTTATCCATTTGCAACACATCTTCCCGGGCGCAGGGGACTCGTTTCTCCCGGCTCCCGTCTCGCAGCCCCTGCAAACCAAACGCAGCGCGATTTCCCCACAGCCCCAGCACAAAGCCCTTCCCCTCCCTGGAGTAACGCCCGATGCCCCACGGCGGGCACCAGCAAAGCCGCGGGCACAGATCCTCGCTGCAGACCCGCAGGAGCCGTCGCCCCAGGCTGGCAACAGGCACCGGCAGCGAACGGGAGCTTGTCGCTCCCCGGCTCCGGGCTGACGCCCTTCCCCTGCCCGCCGCTGCCCAACGGCCACAGAAGCTTCACTTTCTCTTTTTTTTAAAAAAAAAGGCTATCGAAGGTAATCAAAGCTGTACAAATCAACCTCTGATTCTGATAGTGCTTTGTGCAGAGACTGTTGGTTGTAATTGGAAAATATTTTCTGAATTATCTTCGATCTTCTCATCCCATTTTGAATATTACTCCCATAAAACTACCCTTACTTCATTCTCCAGACAATTTGGAGATTACTCTATAGCTTTCACTAAACAATTACAAAAACTAAAACTCTCAAAAAACTCAAACTTTCTAGTTTGTCTGTATTTGTCAGCTAATATAATAAAAACAATTAAAAAAATCTGATTACACAGCCACTTGGAAATAATCCCAGAACATAAAGGAGACTTCAAAAAAACAGATCAAAAGATCATATTCACATAAATATCTAGAACAGTAGTAAATTATAAAGAGAAACTGATGGATGGATGTAAGTTGTAAGGATCTGCTTCCAAAGGAGAAAGGCTTTCCAGGGCACTCACCCGGGATTTGCAGGGTCATACCTTCTGTCCCCAGTTCTGCTGCGTCTTCCGTAGCTCTGTTTGAAGGACGTCACCGCGCCGTGACGCCGGTCTCTGCCTGCGAAGAGGATGACCATACCTGACTGCACCGCAGGGATGCTGTGAACACAAACTCATCCGACCTGTCTGAACTTGACAGAACAGCATTAGTTCTCACGGCTTCATGATCCAAACCTTTTCCTGTGAAGCTGCTTTGCAAAGGAAAAGCTTTACACTAAACCAGAGAAATCCTGTTGTGTGCTGATGAGCAATATCCCCAAAGATCAATAGTCACGGACATGGAACAGACAGCTGGAGACAGAGAATGGAAAATGTTATTTGGACCAAATTGTCAAAAAAGCCCTAAAAAGGCAGGTGTCATTCCTCACTGAAAAATAAATCAGTGTGACAAAGTTTCAATACAAACACACTGGTTGACATCAGGGGAATTCGTGGAAAGCCCTAGGAAAACATGACAGGAAAAAGCCTGAAGTCAAAAATCTCAGTGTTTCCAAAAAAACAAATCTCAATATTCAAAAGTTGTGATTTTCCTTTTATCCTCATTAATTATACTAAAGATATTTAATGCAGAAAAGTTTAAAGGAATATGTGCAAGATAAAATATTTTTATTTTATCACAATGGTTAACTGAAGCAGCACGACGGTTTGGTGGCCCCGAATGATGTGATCCTTCCGCGAGGTCACACAAGAGAAAGAAACGCCGCAGCGGCTCGGCGGGCAGGGCTGCAGCCCCTGCCCCCTCCGCCAGCAGAGCCCCATGCCCGCACCCCGGCACCTTGGCACACCGACACCCTGGCACGTGCCGGGGCTGGCGATGCCGCTCTGCTGCTGGAGGCCATCGCCGCGGCGGTCGGACACGTGGCGAGTGTGCAGCGCTCCGGGACCCGAGCCCGGGTTTGCTCCCCGTGCAGTCAGCGCCGCTGCGGTGTGACGCCCCAAAATTGGCTGGAACTACCCACAAACGGCTTCGCACCATCGGTTACCAGGGCACGTCCAGCACCCGGGGCCGGGCTCACACCGCGCCTCTGGGCAGGGTCCCGGGGTGAGCGACGTTTGCTGCCCACTACAGAGGTGTACCCGGGGTCGTTGCTGACCCCCCCCCACGCCACTGAGCCTTCGCGGAGTCGTGTCCCACGGTAACCGACTCCGGCGCGGGGAGCCGGCAGCGTTCACCGGCGGCTCCTCTCCCGGGACGTGCCGACCAGCCTCGTGACGTGGGATTTTATATCGCAGGTCCCAGCGCGTCGGCCGGATGGCGAGAGGACAGCGTCTGCCACCCCGGGGAGACCCGGGAGATCGACATTTTCTATGGAGAAAAAACAAAACCATTAAACCAGTTTTGTTCCTACAGTAGCGAAACGTTTCCCTTTGGAGAACCTCCAACACATCACAACGGTTTGAAGGGAACAGCTGCAGCAAAGCGAGCTGGATCCCTGCAGGGCTTCAGCTCGGCACCGCGGCGCCGGCTGGGATGCAGATGCTCCGGCAGCGGAGACGCAAGTCCTGCGCACAGGGCTTTCGGCCAGAGGTACAAACTGTTTCACAGCTTGCTAGAAAATGTGCTCCGAGTAACACTTCCAAAGCACAACCCACCACCTGATTTCTGAAGCCTTCCCACAGATTCCTGCCCTGTGCAGACGGTGCTTTGCGCTGCCCTTCCCCGGTGCCGGTCGTGCTCCATGCGTGCTCCGTGCACGCAGTGCTGCCCGGCACCGTGCATCCGCCTGTGCTGCTCTGCGTGGCAGAGACAGCGAACCCAGCGACATCTTATCTTCCAGGGTGATCTTCCAGCAGCCTCCCAGTACCTAAAGGGGCTGCAAGAAAGCTGGAGAGGGGCTTTGGACAAGGGCATGCAGTGACAGGACAGGGGGCAACGGCTTTAAACTGGAAGAGGGGAGATTTCGATGGGATCTGAGGAAGAAATTCTTCACTCTGAGGGTGCTGAGGCACTGGAACAGGTTGCCCAGAGCTGTGGATGCCCCATCCCTGGAAGTGTTCAAGGCCAGGCTGGATGAGGCTTTCGGCAACCTGGTACAGTGGAAGGTGTCCCTGCCCATGGCAGCGGGTTGGAACTGGGTGATCTTTGAGGTCCCTTCCAGCCCAAACCATTCTATGATTCTATGACCTGCTCCTGGTCTTCTCCCTGCTCCTGGGCAGCACAGCGTGAAGACACCCAGGGTACGGCTCTGCAGTGATGTATTGGTCCTGCCAGGAACGTGCCAAAGCATCGGCAGCCTTGGCACTCACATCTCACGTTCGTGTGAGCGGTGCTGGGCGACTCCGTCAGAGCTGCGCCATCATGAGCTGCTGCCTGTTTCGGTGATGAGACACTCAGGATTTAGAGCCCGTTCTTCCCAAAAATCCAGAACCAACTGAAATACCAGATCCTCCTGGGCAGCACAGCTCTGCCGTCCAAAGGATGGCACTCCACACAGCAGCGAGCACGTCCCTGGCTGCGCCACGTCTCACCGGGCACCGCTCAGAAAGCGCCCGGACGGGGGCCGCTGGGGTGCTGTCAGCCGGCGGTGCCCGGCGCGGTGCCCCATGCCCCCTCTCAAGCCCAGCTCCCGGGGCAGGGCGAGCTCCGAAGGGCAGGAGGGTGCCTCACTCCCTTGCATCGCCCCATGCACCCACCCCGACCCCCGGGGCAGAGCGGTTTGGACAAATTGTCGCCGATGGGTCGGGGGTAAGACGCATGTAGGGTTTGACGCCAGCGGTAAAAATCAAAAAGCCTCTCGTGCTGACGGCTGAGGCAGCAGGTAATTACTTAATTGACTCTCTGGTTCCTGCCTCGGCACAGAAGCCTGCAGCTCTCGGGCTAAAAGCAGAGTCCATTAGTGGCGCTGGCAGCAGTTCACCTCCCGGACCACGGAACGGCAGAGACCGGGGGCACGTCCTGCGCCGGTGCAATATTTGGAAACCCGACAGACACTGTGCCCGTTCAGCTGTGCCAGCCACGGCCGAGGGCAGACGAGCGCTCGGGGGAAAGGCAGCAGCTGCAAGAACCAGCCCAACCCCACTGCCCCAGCCCAGCCCGTGCCCAGCCGCAGCGGGGTGCCCGCTCCAGCCCCCGGGACGGGGGAGCTCCAAGTGCCCAGGCACTGGATACTCCGCCAATGCCAGATGGGCACAGCCGATTCAGCTGTCATCACTCCCCGTCGATAACCGCGGCTTTACGGCGTGGGTGATTGTCCCCGTTCGGTGACTTTGGCAGGAATAAAGCCACCCCCGCGCCCGCCACGCCGGGAACAATAGGTTTGGACTCGGTTGTTACCAGCGCGATTCAGGAGCGCGGCGGCGCCGCGGAGCGCGTTCGTCAGCTGGATCCAAGCTGCCAGCAAACACCGCGGGGACGGGACGGCTGAGCGCGAGGCTCGTCCCCGAGAGACCTGGGAGCAACGTGGAACTTTCTACAGGAAACAGTCATTGATGTAATTCCCGTGAACTCGTTACCACGCCAGGGAAGGGGGGGGGGAAGCCATTAGTCACGCACTCGCAGATGTTTTGACTTTACCTAAGACTTTTTTTTTTCCCTTTCTTTTAAAAAAAATGCTGCATCTCACCCGGGAGGCTGCCTGAGAGCCCCCTCCCCCTGGCCGTGCCAGTGGTGGGGCAGTTTGGAGGTGTCGGGACTGCAGAGGAAGCTGCTAAGCTAAGCCGGGGCTCTGCTCCCACCAGGAATCATTCCCTTTCTTTCGGGGAGTAGCACACGAGCTGCTACGGGGGGGAAGGTGTGGAGCTTCTAAACGGCAGGACCTCCCTGGCACAGCTCCGTGCCCTGGCAGCTGCTGCCAGCAGCGCTCGTGCTCATGCCCCAGCAGACACGCACATGTCCTCGCACACCTTTCCGCTCTGTCGTTCCAGCATGAAAACCCCACGGAGCCCCCGAAAGCCAAGTGATAAACCAAAGGATGTCAACGATCATCAAGGGGGCCTACAAGAAAGATGGGGAGAGGCTGTTCAGGAGGGCCAGTTGTGATAGGACAAGGGGTAATGGTTTTAAAATAGAGGGAGGCAGATTCAGATTGGATATTAAGAAAAATTTTTCACCATGAGAGTTGTAGAACCCTGGAACAGGTTGCCCAGAGAGGTGGTGGATGCTCCATCCCTGGAGACGTTCAAGGCCAGGTTGGATGAGGCCCTGAGCAACCTGATCTAGTTGGAGATGTCCCTGTTCCTTGCAGGGGGGTTGGACTAGATGACCTTTGAAGGTCCCTTCCAGCCCTAACCATTCTATGATTCTATGATCCCATCAGCACCGGCTCTACAGCCGTTCTCTGTTACTGGTGTTTCCCACCTGCCGCGGTGCCGCTCTCCCGGCCGGGCCCTGCGCTGGCACAGCCGCCAGCCCCCCCGCAGCTGCGCTTGGTCTCTGGTGTTTGGTTCCCGCCTGTGAGCTGCTCAGCCCAGTGCTGCCCAGCTCCCAGCCAGGGCTCCGGTGGGCTCCGGCGCTCGCCCAGTCATTACTGAAAATACAATTTTCAAAAAGGCTTTTACAAAGGGGATGAAAAAAGGGATGCGACTGCAGTTTGATGACAGAAACTCATCACGAGTTTCATCGGTCGTCACCAGCAGCACGTACGGGGATGCCCAGGCTGCTCTGTCGGGAACGTTTGTTGCACGCCGCTGAGAAAAACCAGGGTGGGGAACGAGGGGTTGGCTTTGAGCTGGCGCACGAAGGCTGGGGTGGGTGGCCGGGGTCCGTGACACCCCATCACCACAGGGAGCACCTCGGGGGCAGGAGACCCTGGCAAGAGCCACGGAACCGCAACTGTCAGAGACTGCTCGCGCTTTCCAGAAGAGCGGCCAACGCATCCGCGCCAAGCTCTCGCTGTGCAGCTCACGCTCATCTAATTTTCAAAATCCCCCAGGCGGTTGGTTATCTTAATTAAGATATTTATCTTTGTTAAATAGCACCAAACGCATCTGCACGCCCGCAGAGACGCGTCTTATTCATACTGATGGCCACTCGGGGTGGAATTAGGCGCTGTCAAGGGGGTGTCTGGCCTTTGGATGCTGACAACGGGCATGATTAGATTTTAAGGGCTGGCTGAGCTTTGCTCCAGTGCCAGAGCTTCATTTCCAGGACACAGCCCCCCACTGATTTTGTAGCATCCAGTACCCTGAGCATAAGTCTCTCGTTTCTGCGGAGGGATGAAGCATCTCCACGGTACAGAGCAGTACGGCTGTACCTGCAAGGCTGGCTCTGATCTCGATGCGCAAGATGTATTTAAAATTCAGTAAATTCCATCTCCTGCACTTTGCTCTCACGAAACACTTAAAGCACAACGCTTCAGCAGCCG
This sequence comes from Tauraco erythrolophus, assembly GCF_009769465.1. Lineage (NCBI taxonomy): Eukaryota > Metazoa > Chordata > Aves > Musophagiformes > Musophagidae > Tauraco > Tauraco erythrolophus. The sequence goes on along the minus strand of NC_141476.1, from coordinate 815,374 downwards.
TCGCCTTCCACCCGGCTGACAAGCGAAGCGATCCCGAAGCGCACCGGGAGCGCAGCGCTGTTTCTCAGCCGAGCTGCAATCATAAAAAGGTTTCCAGCTCCACACAGCTCTGCAGTATTTACAGAAGATGGATAATGCTGCAATCCCTAAGGCCTGCTAAAATCTGGTTTGCAATGTTTCTATAGAGAGTGAGCCTGTAGCTGTATACTAAGGGGGAAAAAAAAAAGTTAACAAAAGTTGGGGAAATACTCTTATTTTTCCCCTCTGCTACAGCAGCCAGCTTAGGCACAGGATGAGACACAAATTCCCCAGCAGATCAGGCAAGCTCAGACGCGGCTGCACGGGCTTCAGCAGGTGCACTCCAGCATTGGAATCCGTCCTGTTGGCACCGTGGGCACATGGACCCTGCGCAGGGGCTGGCTCTGCAAACCCCCTCCTGCCTGGCAGACACCCTATGTGGGAGCATCTCACGGCCGCAGAGACCCCCTGCACCGGCGGCACTGCTCCGGCCGGGAGGACGGACGGCTGGCCCACCAGAGCTGGCACCCCAGCACCAGCCCAGCACCGCCGCTGCATCCTGCCGGAGCTCAGCTGGTGGGCAGCGAGGGGGGAGGCAGCCGGGGGGGCCCCACTGGCAGCACCACGGCACAGATGAACTCCCCAGCGCGAGATGCAGCCGCTGCACATCCGCACCGGAGAGCCAAGGGAAGGGCTGCAGCTCCAGGGAGATGGAGGATATTGTTCTGGTTACATGCTAGAGCAGGAAGGGAGACATTCAAAGAAAAATATTAAAATTAAAACTAAAACCAGAACACACCGAAACCCAGTGTGTACCACAGCAGCGCTCACCGGTACCAGATTCCCCCACGTTGACGGGCCATCGCCTGGCAGACCCAGTGGAATCTACTTGTTACAACGTGCTTTGCCAGTTTCCAGAGCCAATCTCAACGGGCAGATCCCTTCCCTGCTCCACAGGAAATTCAACACACGCTCGCAGGGAACGTCTCCAAAACACACACGCATCCGCTCAGGATGATCCTCCGGCGCGTGACTCGGCTGCGTTCGCTCCCGATGTGCTGGCCGGCAGCACTGAGCCCCTTGGAGGCTGGAGCTGTTGGAGCCCTGGGCGCTGGGTGTGCCACGGGCACAGGGCATCGGGGGGGAAAAACTGCACTGAACGGCCCATGGCAGCCACGGTCCAAGCGGAAACGCTGAGGGTGCAGTTAATCCGTACCCTTAGCCATCAGTAAGTGCCCTTACCGACGAAGCCGACACAGCAGAGCATCCATCGGCTGCCGGAGGGCCGGGCAGCTCCAGGCAGGTCAGAGCAGTCAGCAGCTCGCTGCTGCCCAAAGGGACCCGCAGTCGCAGCCATGCCTGAGCTGATGGCAGCAGCAGGGTCTGTAAAACCCTCAAACTGGGATGCTCGTGGGGAGCCCCCCCACCCCCAGTGGCCCCGGACCACCTGCCAGGGCCGTGGCTCTCTTCGGGAAGCGATGTGCCTCTCTCCATGGGACAGACCATCCCCCAGGTTCCATACTGGCTCAGCAGCCACCGGGCACAGTGTGACCCGTGGCTCTGTGCCAATGGCCACTGCCACCAGCAGCACCGACAGCACCGCGGTCAGACTCATGGGCACTACGGGAGGGGCTGCGTGCAGCGGGGACAGCCGCGCACGGCCCCGTGCCACCAGCTTGCTGCAGGCTTTGGGCATGCCACGGCACCTTGCTCCCTTTTCGTTTTAAACACGGATGGAAAATCTTTACCTCATTTGCTAAAAGCACTTTAATGTCTTTACATAGGAAAAAAAGATATTAAAATGTATTACTAATTTGTATTATTTAATTCAGTCAGCAAGACTGAAAGCACTTGCTGCACTTCAAGTCCAGGTTCAAAGCATCAATCACTCCAAGTTCTGCCACCATTTCCTTTACATTTCATTTCTATGTCATTTTTCCATTCATTAGCTACGAGCGAGACAAGCGACAGACTGCCCTTCGGTGCCTCTCTAAAGCACGTACAGTGAAGGGCTGTTGGATCCACCTAAATATTGGACCGTTGGATCCACCTAAATAAAAGGCAAATTACCCTGTGAGCATTTCTGGACAATTAATTACCCCAAAGATGACTGGCAGAGGTCAAGGTCTCATTTCAGCACTTCGGAGCAGGCTCTCGTTAAACTATCAGGTCCTCGGGGAGGCTGCGGGCGAAGCCGCGGCACTGCCACGCTCTCAGCACCAGCAGGATCTTTCCAGAAGCATTTGCAAAGTTAAAAACAGGAGCTGTGCTATTTCTCTTCACCAGGAGGAACAGGGTCGGGCAGTTCAGTGGTTTCCACCCAGCTCTCTCTTTGTTTTCTTCTAAGTTTGCACTTCAACCGTTTTCCATTAGAAGAAACCGTCAGCCCCCGGGACGGGGGATCAGAGGACCCCTTTTCCCTTCGGTTCGAGACACGGCTGCGATGCCGCCAGCGTCTCTGCCTGGCACGTGGCACCTGCATCCCCCGCAGTGCCGGCCCCTGCCAAGGTGCACCGTCTGGCGACGGCCGAGCCCGGCTCCCGCAGGGCCCTGGCAGCGTTCCCGCGGGGCTCAGAGCTACAAGCCATGGAGAAAAGGACGTGAGCAACAGGTAAATCGTCAGCGACAGGAGAAGACGCTGCTGAAGGCAGGTGGTGATGTGCAGCTGTATTTCACCATCGCTGACATCCAGCTGCGTGGATCGGGGTGCTGGGATGCAGCAGAGGTGATGTACTCTGAGGCACATATTTCACAAGGACAGGCTACTTCAGCTAGAACAACATATTTAGAAAAAAATAAAATAAAATTAAGCTTCCCTCCCAGATTACAGATCAGCTTCATTCCTCCATTGGCACCACTGTTTGAGTTAGTTCCACTGAAAATGCATCAAGTTTCCAATGTTGGCGACAAGGACAGCGAGTTTCAGCTGTAATAACGGTCTTGGACAAGATTTAGAGTCAAGCGACGTGGGGAGCACTGTGGCGGCACGGCGGTCTCGGAGGAGATACACGTCCCTGTGTGCTCCCCGCCCCGGGATGGTCACAGCTGAGACCCCCCTGGTTCTGCCCCCCCACAGGGCACAGCAAACCCCCACCCCGAGGGGCTCCGGGGCAGCGCAGCGAATGGCCACCATCCCTCCTCGCCCCCCAGCAGCCAGGGCAACACTTGGGCTGCGTGGATCACATCCATCTGCGTGTCCAGAAATTCACATCCAGAGACAGCTGTGTACGCACGTGCAAATCAGCATGCAAATCAGCATGCAAATCACCTCTCCTTTGATTTGCACACGCTGTTAGATTCATGAGGCAGTGCTCAAGTGGCCCTGGCAGATAATTACAGTGCCATGCACAGGCCATAAATACACATTTTAATATCCTTTTTGGTGACTAGCAAGGTAGTAAACCGAGTTAAGGGCACAATGTGACTCTAAATACCAAGAGCCAAGTGGCATTTAATACCCAAGGGTGAGTTTGCCTCCAGTTTCCTCCCTCCTTTTCTTTTCTGGCAGAAGTCTTAGTGGAGAAATACGTCTTACAAGACATTTGTACAGATCTCAGCAACAGGAACCTCTGAATGGTTCTACAATACAGCATGGACAGAAATACCTCTCTTTCAAAAACCATTTTTAGTTCATTTGTGAAGTGCTTTAAAACCTTTACCTAAAGCCACGCCGCCCTCAGATGAAAGCGTCACCAGCTTCAGGCAAGAGAAAGATTGAAGAACGCATTCCCAAAAACGAGACATGATTTTTCCCTCCACCTCCTCACTTACCCTGGGGCTTGTCTCCAAAGCCCTGTGACATCCTCCAGCAAGAGGCATCAGCAAAACCCACCACGCAGCCACCTCGGACACCACCACCACTTCCAAGCTCCAGGAGCTCCAGGGAGAGCTGCTGCTCCCTTCCCAGCTCACGCGGGGCGGCCGGGCTCCCTGCAGCCCCCGCTCACCGCATCGAGCAGCAAAGCTCCACACTGGAACAGAGCGACTCGGCACACCCTGGCCTGGTCCAGCGCCCCAGTCCACTTCCAGGGCAGCAACGGCATCTTCAAGCTGTAGGTTCCTCCTGCTCCCAAACCTCACGTTGTTCCGATGGGCTTCACCATCCCAGACCCGGCACACTCCGGCAGCGTGAGGAACGTGGCAGCTCTGCAGGAATCTCTCTGACAGTCCAGGCTGGGACGTACTCACACATATTCGTGTGCATTCTTAACTTTAGAGGGAAACCAGCACGTGTGTAAGTGTGCAGTAGCGTGGAAAGTTAATTTAAATGCAAATGCTGCATTTCTGCCCCACAGAAATTAAGTAATACGCTCAATTTATACTTAAAGTTAATGATTATTACAGCTTCGGCCAGGTAACCAGACCTGTTGCAGAGAAAAGACTCGGGTCTTAATTTTCAGCTGAGCAGAAACGCTCTCAGCTGTCGGCGTTTTAGCGGCATCTGATGCTTAAACGCCAGCAGCGGGCACGGACCCTCCTGCACACCGGGCACCGGCGGGAGCCCATCGCACGGTCACGACGAGCCCGCGCCGCTCCGAACCGACGGCAGACGCTCCGCAGCGGGCCCGGGGAGCGCGACCGCGACCGACGGGGGCTCCGGGGTCGGGGGGGACCCCCGACCCCGGAGCCCCCGTCGGCTGCGGTCGCGCTCCCCGGGCCCGCTCCCGATGCGCAGGTGGCTGCTGCCCTCCGGCGGCGGCTCGCGGGGCCGCCCGGTGCCAGCGCCGAGCACTTAACCGGGAGCGACGGCGCTGGCAGGGGGTGGTCTCGCCCGTGCCCACTCAGCGGCCCTGCCCGGGAGCGGGGAAGCAGCGCTGGGGGGCTCGGCGGGGGTTGGTGGGGAGGGGGCAAGTGGCGATGCCAGGAGCGGGCAGCGCCTGGCAGCCAAAAGGGACGCAGGGGTCCCGGAGGGGCTGTGCCAAGGAGCCACGTCTGCAGGCGGGGGGGGGGGGCGGCGGGCAGAGCCCCTCTAGGGCAGAGCTACTGGTGGGGACCGGTGATGGAGGGGAGGAAGGACCCCTGAAGAAAAGCACTGTTCGACGGGAGAATAAGGGAGCCGCGGCGGATCTCTGGCCCCGGAGAGCCACCGGGCATGAGTGGGCTCACGGTGAGCGGCTGGAGGGGCGCGAGGGCACAGTGCCATGGTCCCCCTCGCCGCCTCTCCAGTGATAATTAACGCCTACAACCAGCTTCCAAAGAGAAAAGTGATCCTGCTCTTCCAATGCTGCCCTGCCCAAGCGGCCGTCCGCATCCCGAGAGCGATTCCAGTCTAACGCTCCCGCGCAGGCGAGCGCCAACGCGCTGAACCGCTCAGCGGGTCACGGCGTGCGAGGTCGGGGACAAACGGGGTAGCAGCGGCAGGAGATGGAGTCTTGATCCCCTCCAAAGCACACGAAGGGTGAGCAGGGGGGCGGTGGGGATGCTCAGCCCAGTGTTCACCCCTGCTGCTGGTGCTGGCCTCCGCCGTGGCCTCCGTGTCCGTGCTCAGCATCACCTCGGCCAGATCGAGCTGATGTTCCTCCCAAGGCACAGCCACGCCACGGTCCTGGGAGCTCACGGAGGTGCAGGTGAAGGTGAGGCCTCTCCGGAGCAGACGCGGAGCACGGCTCCTCAGCTGCCCCCTCGCCCACCCTGCTTGCCCCCGCCGAGGCAGCCTTCCCCCGTGGGAGAGCAATAAACCCCCCAAAGGTGCTCTCGCCCCGCTGCGTGTTTGCAAAGGTATTTAATTGCCTGGGGACGGGCACGGGCCGGGGCTGGAAGCTGCTCCTGGGGAGCACAAGCGGCCCTCCCCGCCAGCCCCCACCGCACGGCACCTTCCTCAGCCCGTCGTTACGGCCGTTTTGGTGCAGTGAGCGTCAGGGCAAAGACTCGTTTGAAATAAAATGGAAGAATGTTCCTGTTGTTTTCACCTAAACGCATTTTAAGTAAAATTGAGAAGAAACCACCCCTCTGAAATGCAGCATACCTCTCGGCTGGTGTAGATCAGCACAGGTCCTCCCACACCAACGGAAACAGGCACATTCACACCCCCTTGGAGACGGTGGTTTGTTTTTTTTAATTGGCCTCCATCCCTCTGCCCTGTGTGTTTTCACCATATGCCCAGGGCTGAGAGGAAAGAGCCCATCTGTGCTCGCAGCGGTTCATCTAAACAAACCCAGCAGAACGCACCAAGTCAGCCATGGTGAGCGGCAGCGTGTTCGGCTCGTGGCTACGGGGGAGCAGGAGCCAGGAGACGCAGCCAACGGAACCCACTGCTGCCCACCAGCACGGGGAAGGTGCTGTGGGACCACTGCCCGGCCGCTCTGCCCAAGCACCCTGGCAGGGGTGCCAGCCCATAGGGCTCCCAGAAGCAGCAAATACTCTGAAACCACAGCGGTGTTTTTGAGAAAAGTTAAGCAGTTTTATTCAACAGGATGAGTCCACACCCAACCAGTGGCTTCATCTACATGGCATCATCAGCACGCACGACAGAGGACCCACTCGGACGCTCTAGCTGAACGGCATCTCACCATACGTTACAGAGACAACACCAGAGGAGGAGGACGACCGGTACAAAGGGCAGCCAGCCAGCGGTTTCCTACGGCTTCCCGGCGTAACCGAGCCCATCCCCACCGGACCATGCAGCCCAGCCACTCAGAAGCAGATCAGACTCAGGACATCTACTGCCGCACCATGAAAACCACAACACTGCTAGTTCAATAACACAGTCCAGGGTTTACAAAAATGACCTACCAGGGGTACTTCAGCCTAAGGAAGAAAGTGCACTGTCATCGCCACCCCAGGGACCGACACACTCGTGCGCTGCTGAGCCCACGGCGGGCACCGCCGCTTTCGAGTCAGCACCATCGAAGGTGACACAGCGCTGGGGAGGGTGGGCAAGCGCCAAGCTGCCCTTCTGGAGGTGGCCACAGCACCATGGGACAGGACTGGGCAGGACCATGGGGACCTGGCACGGTCTGCAGGAGCCAAGCCGGAGATTGGCACTTGCTCTGCGCAGCAGAGAAACAGGCGCTCCGTGCATATGCCCTCCTCTCGCTGCCACGTCCCCAAAAGGGGCTGTGCCAGTCCCTCCGGACCCTCGCCCGGCGGGGCGGTGGGCGGCAGGACACGGCCACCCAGCGACGGACCGTCAGCTTTCGCAGCGACAGCTCAGTGAACTCTCCGAAGCCTGCGGTCTTCACGCCGTCGGAGAGGTATCGAGGATCGGGGTAACGTCACTCGTGAAACGTGAGCAGGTTCCAGTCATGAACTCCTACAATGTATGTGTTTCAATTTTGTGCCAAGTTAGCTTACAGAAAAATACATTTCTTCCCTTAAATTTACAGTAGTTAAAACTACAATTTGAATACCGTATTAAAAAGGGGTAGTCTATTCTTCAACAAAACGTCTCGGTTTTCTTTTCTTTAAAAAAAAAAAATTAGAAAGGACTTTAAAAGCAATCACCCCCAGCACAACGCGACTGTACAAAGGAAATCATGATGCGTACAGCTCCTAGGACATTAACTCCAAGCATTTGTTCCGGTGCTCAAAAAGGCACTTAAAGATAAGGAAACAATTGTATTAAAAACTCACAACAAACAAAGGAAAACAAAAGGCAATAATTTAATAGAAAGACACTGGAACTTGTACCGTATCTTCTAAAGAAAGAGGGAGGAAAAAAAACCCTAATAAACATGGTTTTGCTATCAAGTCATCTTTGAAAGCATATAAAAAACCCAGAAGACCAGCAAAGTGAATGTTCTCCAGGAACTAAATGGAAAAAAAAAAAAAAAAAAAATTACTGGCAACGAACACGCAGCTCTCGTGCCAAATGGGTTTCTTCCCTCCCCCGAAAAGCACATTTGCTGGTTCGTTACCAGACCAGACCGCCAGACTGCTCGAACATCTGCTGCCCCCCAGGACAGAGGCGCTGACCTCGGGGTTAGCCTAAGTCAGGGAAGGGGGGGAAGTGATGGAGAAAAATAAACACCGATATGAACTAACGGTGGTAATGACGAATGTCGGCAACGCTAACGGACAAGCACATAAACAGCATTTCCCCTCACGGCGTCGTACGGAGGAACAACGACAGAATCACCACGTACAGAACTTCTCCCCCACTGTACACCCAAAGGTTAGCTTTGCGCCTTTGTTTTTTTATTTTTTTTTTATTATTACTATTATTGGGGTTTATTTTTACACTGAGCTACCTACTAAGTGCAAAGATTTGGTGAGTGGCATCGGCTTTCATCTAATTTCAGCCTATTTTGTACAGTTTACATGTTAGCAGTTACTTTCCAGCATTTAAGCAAGTACAGCGATATATACAGAGCGCGGCGGGGCGGGGGGCGCAGGGACACATGCTTGTGCACGGGGCACGGGAACGGACACCGGGCCGGTCCCACCGGACGCGTGACACCGCGTCCACGGAGGCACGTGCCACCTTGCACGGCCCGGGGCGGCTGGCACATGTGGGCACGGCACGGACGAGCTCCCCGGAGGGACCGCGGGGCTCGGCCGCCCTGGCCAGAGCCTTCTGGAAGTCCGGCTGCTCCTCCGGCCAGGCGTGAGCGGGTCTGCAGCCGCGCTGGAGAGGAGGATGAGGCGGGGAACGAAAGAAAAAAGCCCTGGGCAGAGGCAGGTGGCTGCGGCGGAGGCAGGAGGGCTCGCCGGCCGCTGTGCCCGGGACAGACAGGACAGCAGGAATCGGCAGGGAGAACGGATGAACGTTACCAGGAGCCGTTAGCGCGGCTCTTCCGTGTGGCTGAGGCTCTCGGCGGCCGGTCGCACGCTGGGGTCACACGTGATCACATGAAGTGACCGACTTAAACCACGGGTCATTGCATGGAAATCTGTACAGGAAGGAAAAAACTGCAGGAGAAGCACAGAGTGTCTTGAATTCAGCGCTTACAGAGACGTGGCTGTCGGACAAAGGACCGTGCAATCCCCGGCTCTTTCTGCCTCCTTTTTCTCTGGGTTAAACATTCAGAGGAAAAACAAAATGTAGATTCTTTTGCATAAACTCAAACTGTTGTATTATATAGTACAGTACAGAAAGTGCAAAATATCACCTCATCAGACCGGTTCCGCATCTGATATGGTCAAATATGGCTCATGCTTTCATGCAAGACGACGCAATCTGAATCAAGACCCTCATGTGCTGCTGTGCAACTTCAAATAAGGGAACGTTGTTGTACCAAAGCCTCTGTACCAAAGTCCCATCTGTCGAGACATTATCAGGTGTTTTCTTTGAAAAAAGAAAAAGAGAAAGAAGTGTGTGGGGAAAGGGAAATGAAGCATCTCAAAAGGGTGTAAGTTTCTCCATTTATGCTTGACCACAGGTTTGTCACTAGTCCGTGTTCATTCTGAAATCTTCAGGAAAACCAGAGTTCCGCGGGCGCCCCGGGGCAGCAGCATCCTCCTCCCGGCGCGACGGACGGAGCACGCCTCGTTTTCTGTCCCTGCTCCTGCCGGGTGCCGCTGGCCGGGGCGGCGCGGCGCACGTGGGGTGTCTCGGGGTTCACCTTGAAAAGACACTCCAGCCAGCCCGACACACGCTGCCATTTAGGAATTTCCAGTTCCTCTCCATAGTCCAGCAGTGAACAAAAGCCACTGTATTTCCCACCCACCCACCCCCACCCCTTTTCTTCTTAAATGCCAAGAGATGCAGAAAATAAATTCCAGGATTGACCTTGTATTGTGCAACGCACAGCTGCTACGTACCTCCACGCACACACACACACACACAGAGACAAATAGCCTGGAAAAAACCCAAATCAACCCCAACATCTCTAGAGAGGACGTTTCAGGGCCAGTTTCTGAGGTAAATCTACTTTTTTTTTAAAAAGTCACCCGATTCTGTACACTTTTTTGTAATATATACTTCTACATATAGCGCGTATTCTCCAGTGCCAACACGTAGACCCGCCGTCTCCTCCTGCCGTAGGACTGCAAGCTCGGGAAGTGTTTCTGCATGGATGGGGGGTGTGTGCACACACGCACGGACCTGCACGCACACACACGCGTGTACGATCGACCATCAGGCCGAGGCTGCGCACTTGTTCCCCTTCTGGAGAGGCTCCTCTGGAGCGCGGTTTGGACTTCCCGCGTGGCCGAGCGAGGCTTTGCCGAGCCGCCGGCCCCGCTCCCACCCCCTGGCGCTGCTCTGCCCGTGCCCCAGCCTACATGGTGCCCGATTTATCCGCCGAGCTGCTGGGGAAGAGCTTCTCGGTGGGGGTGACGGCGGGGCTGCCCACCCCCGAGCTGCTGCTGCTGCTGGAGCGGTGCTGCACCACCGGGCGCACCGGCCGCATCGGCGGGGGCCGCAGCTGAGCCCCGGCCAGCCGGGCCGACAGGGCCGGCTTGAAGGTGGTCATCATCTCCGTCGTGGAGCTGCTGCTGCGCCGCATGGCAGCGTCAGGGTCCCGGATCAGGATGGTGTGGAGGGGGCTGGCGGGCTCCGAGTTGGCGGCGCCCATCGGAGGGTTCTTCATGGGCTCCAGCGTGTCCAGGACCACGTCGGGGGCCTGCTTGGCCGTGTTCTGCCTCTCCAGCTCCCGCAGCTCGTTCAGCGCCGTGCTCATGGTCTTCTCGATGTCCTGCGAACGCCACCGACAAAGGGATGTCAGCACCGTGCCATGGCATCAACCCACTCTCCAGCACCCCACCCCAATGAGAAACTGCGTGAAGTGAATTAAGGGCCGCTAACTCGGAGAGACCATCGGAGAAGGGATTTAAGGCAACCGAATCGATCCCTTAAAAAGCAGCTCTAGTTAATTCTCCTCTCTGTCCTTGTGTAGAAGAATCCTCAGTTTTAGCATGTGTACAAAACGCTTGGCGAGCCTCAGATAACGTTCAGAGGATCAGCAGAAGGGAAATAATTATCAAGTTAGCTCCAATTAATTCCATTCAGCTGTTCAGATAATGAGTGGAAACACTCTCCCAGAACCAAGCCTCAGGACTACCAACTGCAGCAGCCCTACAGGCTTCAAGGTTAAGTATTTATGTACATCAGCTGAGTGAGAATCTTTTCCAAGGTTTTAAAAAAACACCCAAAAGCCAAGAAAATTGGGCATTTCGTGCCCCGTCCTCAGCATGCACCCGTCTCTCTGGAGGTCCTGGATCCCACAGTCCTGCACTGCGCCTGGGGAAGGTGGCCCGGGCATCACTGCGGGGTGCCACACTGGTGCCCGCCAGCTGAGCCCAGGGACCTTGTGGACGTGGTTATCCCGTCCCGAGGGGGACGCGGTGTCCCCGCTCCGGCCACGGCTCAGGGCACGCGCTGCCCTACCACCGTAGCTCTGTATTGATCACACCACACACACGCTCTGGATGAACAGAGAAGCTGGGCAGCGCGCTGCAGAGCGAGAGAACAAGGAGCATGGCTGCTGGAAAAGCAAACAGGACAGTAAGAATTCTTCCTTTCTGCAACCATCATTAATTATCCCACTGAAAGCAGCTGATTCTACATAAACCAGCCTGTCAAAGCCCGTGGCACAAGAGCTGCTGCCAGGTGGTGGGCAGCAGTCTCCCCAGCAGCTGCACCCTCTGCCCGGGCATCACTGACTGTCCCACAGCTGCTGCTCGTGCCGGAGGGTGGCACCAAGCAAAGCGCTGGGGAACTGCTGAGCTGGGGGACCCCGAACAGCCCGTTGGCAGCGAGCGCTCCTGGCCCCCAGGCCCTGGGACAGCCCGACCCGCCGCCGCGCAGGCAGATCTGCGGGAATGCGCCTCAACTGCGTTCTCCGTGAGAGGCTGGAGAGTTCTGCTGCCTGCTCCGGGCACGGACCACTCCGAGATGGTAACGGGTTTGGTACAACCTGACTGATTCCTGGCTGGGGGCCTCCTGCCAGCGGCAGGGAGAGGAGACCTGCGGCTGTGCTGGAGGTGGCACGAGTTCTATGAGCACTGTGGAACCGATGGCCCAGTGCGACGCCAACGATGTCGCGTGGCTGGAGGCGTCACACTGGGATTTGGCTGACATTCTGAGGTCCTTGCTACAAATGGCCAGTGACAACCCTGAAGCACTTTTCTCCAAGCACTGAGCATCAGTCAAATGCTGATTTGGCAAATCCCGTTTTCTCCTCCTAAGCTCCTTATGGAGCATCAGATGAAGATAATGCACCTCCCTCCCTGTGGCAGCCAAGAGCTGCCAGCGCATTTCGATGGTGAATCGAACGTTTCTGTCCGTTGTTTCACACAAACATCGTTTGGGGAAGGAGGCCATATCTTTTGTGAGAGCAGCCGACACAGCTGGAGGAGCAGGCAAGCTGTTGGCTGCTCGTTCTCATCTTTAAACCCTGGCAGCTACAGCAGCACTGCCGCTCTGACGCGTGCTGGGATGGAAGGGGCTCTGCGGCACCACCCCGGGACTCCAGCTCCAGCTCTCGCTCCCTGGCACCGGGGTCCCTTCACAACCCTCTTACCTCTGCGAGCGCTTCTGCTTCTAGAGATTTCTGATCGCCGAGACTACTGTGTCTAGTCGATCCACAGGTCGATCTCAGCGGGTGGCCATCGGACAAGGCCTTCCTGTCTGGGAAATTGATGCTGCCTGCACTGCCAAATGTCGCCATTCTGCGCTTTTCGGGACTCTCGATCCTGCCCCTGTTAAGAGGTATTTTGTGGGGGCTGCTCGGGCAGGCCGCCGCTCGAGGAGGAGTGTCTATGCCAGGACCCAGCCCTCGGGGCGGGCTGTGGGTGTCCCCCCCGCTTCGACGGCGAGGGATAGCTGCGCCGTCAGACCTCAGTCTCACTCTGCAAAGAATCCACCACAAGACTGGGTCACCGTCCGTCAGATCAAAAGCGTCTGGTTGCACGCTGCAGGACAATCGCTCAGCTCTGAGAGTTCAGATCAAACCCAACTCCAGCCTTTCAGCTCCAGCAGACTAAGGCAAGACAGACATTTTAGCCCATGCCAAGCAAAGGACAGCATTGTACCTTCTTTTGTTAAGATCTGCGTTAGCAACGAGCATGAAAACCCCCTCCACGCTCACACTTTTCTCCAGTGCTTACTGGAGCCTGCCCTGCACCACACACTGACTCTCCCCACACGTGACCGCGACCACCTCTGCGTTCACGGGAAAACAAGCGTTTCCTTACCGGCCCATTACTCCCCCGAAGCCATAGTCCACGATGTGATCAGTCGGAGACTGGATGTCGTTCTTGGAGGAGGCTTTATCATCCAGCAGCGGTCCGCTGCTTGCCTCGCTGTCCGCCTTCTGGCTCAGGCTGTCGGAGAACGCGTCATCCCTGGGAAAGGAGACCCCCATCAGCATGAGTGTTCTGCCCCAGAAGCGAGGGCAGGGCCCAGGCCACAACATGGATCTGAACATCATCACTCCAGCAGCTCCAGGCGTTGCTAAGGAAGGGCTGGACCGAGGCCACCGCTTCAGACAGTACCCAGAGCTTGGAAAAAGCAAACGTCACGTCTCCATATCTCTCTGCACTGCAGTTGGATTTTAATGAATCCAGGTACAGTACTTGTAACAGAAGTGGCATTTGTGAAGGACCCTGAGAGCTGCCTACAGGTCAGGTGGGCACTGAACAATGCCAGGTCAACGTACGGAGGGGGCAAGGCCAATATTAAGCCTGGGTCATGCCACTTCAAGGAGTCAATGACAGACAGGGTTCAGGCACACTGAAGTACAGTATTTAGTGCTTGGCTTCATCACCTTGAACAAGAAACAACCTGAGCCAATAAACAGAGAGGGATACGCAAACAGATCCAGATTTTTCACCGAAGTCATTAAAACAGGGAAAATCTGCCCACCTATTTTAGGCAGCTGAAGGTGGACCTCATGTAAGTATGTGATTTATGTGGTTTTAACAACCTAGGTCAACACACGCCACGTTACTCACATGTCTTGCACCACAATGTACTGGTGGGGTATGAGGCCATCCACACCATTATGTCTCCCTTCCCACCAGTCTTCTGATGCCCGATGGTACAGGAGGAGCGAGGCCCCTTTCTTAAAGGAGAGCTCTCGTGGAGACCGTCCAATGTAGTCAAACTTTGCGATGGCTTCGATCTGCTCCACTTCTGCAAAGGAGAGAAGCCCAACAATCACAAGGGCACTATAAATCCTAGAAAGAGGCATCTCGTCAGAGCAGCACTAATGCTGCTGCCCCAGCTTCCCCAGAGCATCTTACACTGAGTACAAAGCATCTTATTTTCAGACTGATCAACTCTTTTTGTTCTTCCAGCCTTCCTGGAATTTCTCACAGACTCACAAACTACCGGCAATTACAAAAAGCTACAAACCAGATGGGGAGTAGTTGAAATCTCTGATGCATATGGCATCGTCACCCACACTCCTGTTTTCTCCCTATAAAGTGATTTCTTCGGTTACAGAACCCCATTATCCTCCAGGCTGGGATTTTGTCCAGCTGTGTCAGATACTGTGATCAAAGCCCCATTTACCTTCTCTTCCTTTCCTTACCCTGGAGACAGTTTGTCCTGAATTGCTGATGAGTAATGAACCCCCTTTGGGGATCCCCACAGAAACGATGATGTCGCTCTGGCCAGGCAGCTGCTCTGCATCACCCCCGCCATGTGCAGACCTTCAGCGCTCTGCCTCACCGCTTCTCCACTTTTTCTAATTTAAGCTCTACCAAACACCAGGAATTCACAAATTGGGAGCTCAGGGCCCGAAATCCAAGAGGGCTGAGGCAGGACTTCACTTTGGGAGGTCATGAGGACACCAGGAACCTTTGAGCCCCTGGCCAAGGGCACCACAGCAAGAGCTGCTGGTGCGCCCAAAGAGGAGCCCGTGTGGCGTTGAGGAGCCCGCGAGGGAGCCCGGCTCTTCTGCAAATGTTTCCAGCTGGGAGCACTCAATCCCAGAGAAACCGCGGCAGCAACTGCAAAGCGGTGACAGCGTTTCTCTCCGCGCTGGCAGGAGCGATCTGCCTCACTTCGCTCCCAGACAGGGGTGAGAAGGCAAGTGGCCACCACCCAGCGACCTCTAGCCACTATCGGAGCCAGCAAGAAAGCAGTTAATGCACCTTGATTATTTGAGACATCTGAACATTTTAAACCCCACCTGGAGACTGGCAGACGGGCGATGACAAAGCTAAACTGGGCAGATCCGCCCAGCGTCTCCAGATCTGTCACGTTCTCATTAAAACGTGGAAACTCGCTCTGCTCCGTCTGCCTCCTCGCTGACCACAGGCTCAGCATCAGCAGCGGTCAGGATGCGACCCATCGTGCTGCTCCGCGACAAAATCCACACGGAGGAGACGACACCGGAGGAGGACGTGGGAGATGCTGCCTCAGACCCCTGCCCCGTTCCCCCTCCCGTGGGACAGGACAGGATCCCCCCCTTAAAACACACACCCGCAGCACCAGGAGCGGCCGGGTGCTGGGGAGCACTGCAGCAGGATCCGTGGGGAACACTCCAGAGGAAACATGGTGGGGAGGCTCCCAGGAGGGCTTTCACAGCCCCAGTGAAACACTGAGTTTCCCAGCAGGGAGGGAGCGGGGGGCGAGGGAGAGGGGAGTAAGGAATATGTAAATTTACGAAATAAAGCGGCTCCTCTTCTCTACACTTGCGCCACAGTTAATCACCCAGAAACTCCAATCAGAGCCATTCATGTGACCACCCAAGCATAAAATTGGCTGAACAGCAGCTTGCCCTCCTTCATCTTCTCCCGGCTCCCATTTGCAGCTGCACACGGGCCTGGAGCCGTCCGGCCCAGCTGCGCCCTCCCTCCCGCCCGCGGTGCCCACCAGACCCGGCAGGCGCCCACGCTTCGTCGGGGCAGGACGCACCCACGGGAACAGCGGCCATCAGAAAAGCAGAAGGGGCATCCGGCGTGCTGGTGCCCTCGCACAGCAGAGTCCTGCCACTGAACGGTGTCCCAGCGTCCCGGTGCCCTCGCACAGCAGAGCCCTGCCACTGAATGGTGCCACGGCCCCTCTGCAGCGCCAGTGGCGTCTCCCACCCTCGCCCTGCGGCCAAGCTGCTGGTGCTGTGGGGGCACAGTAAGCACAGGGCTTCCTCCTGCTTTGGCACTGCATCCTGGAGCAAGCACGCTTCTCGCCCAGCTCTGCCAGCGCTCCTGTTTCCATGCCAGCCTTTGCCATCGCCGTGAGCTTCAACGCTTTTACGGAGAGCCCCCGTGTGAAACTCTGAGCTGGTTTACACAGACGTGCAGGCAGAGAGGAGCTTACTCAAAGCTGGACCCGAGCCTTCTCCAGAGCGTTACGAACACTGATGCTGCACCCAATTGCAAGGGATTCACACCGGCTGCACCCATCCAGGTGGTCCCAGCTCACAACGTGTCCTGCTCCGCCCTGTGCAGCCAGCGGGCTCCGGGGGCCGGACACGAGCCAAGGCGAGCAGCAGCACTCTGTCACCAGAGCAAACAGAACTGACTGCGGGGACAACCAGGCTGCAGCTCGCCTGAATACAGGGGCACCTAGTTTCTGCCAAGGAGATGGCTGCTCGGCAGGGGATGATCCTAATGGAATCAGCTGAAGGGAGGTGCCCCGTTTTCTGCCGCTCGCGCTGCGCTCACCGTCATCGCTGGTGTGCGGCTCCGTGCCGTTGTCATGGTCGACCTCGTCGATGGTGCCGGGCTCGCTGTGCGGGCTGTCGCTGAAACAAAGCACACCATGCTCTCAAAGAACGAACGAGACTCTGCTCCTAAGGGACTTCGCCCAAGTCAGTTGTGGAGGGAAATTCTGGCCCCTGCGACACCTGAGTTATGGGTTTAGTTTTCACAGGACTGTTTTGTCATTTTAAATCACAGCAGATCTCTGAACTGGCTCTGAGAACAGCAGACATGATCTTCAGGCCCAGAACATCACATTCTGTTGCTCATGCATCTTACTCGTACTTGGCAAAACAAATGTAAAGTGATGCCAAGTCAAAATGTTCCACTCATTCACCATGAGTTTTAGCATCTCATCGTCTGCTTGCATCATACGGACAGTGGCAAGTGATCAGGGTCAGGGAAGATCAGGTCTCAGAAATGCATAGAACTTGCACACAAACCAGTTCGAGTCTGTTATAAATACTGGTTTGTTAAAACTTGGATCTGAAAGTCAGTTTAGAATTCCAGCATCCTCCAGACAAGTGTGTAATATCACTTACACTTCTAACGTGGGAGTTTGTTTATGGAGTTTTCCTATCCTGGGTGTACCAAGTAGGGCGAACTGTGCACCAGAAAGACGCGATGCGATCGCACGCGGCCGGTCCCATCCCCAGCTAATGCAAACTCATCTGTCTTGTAACGCTGACAAGACAAAAGGAACTGGAAGGTTCAAGTTAACTTTGGGCTAAGGAGCTTCATCCAACTAGCAAATTACAATGGAACTATGGGACTTCACTCAAAAATTCCAGCCTAGGAGGAATTTGGTTAGAATTGACCTAAGTTCCTGGTTTGCTCTGAACATACTTCTGTGAATCTGCAGCTAAAAGATTCTTTATAAATATTAATATTCATATTGGAAACAATGTTCTCCTGAAGTTTTTTGTGAGGCTCATAATGCTGAGTCAGCATGAGAAAATGAAAAGAAAAAGTCAGCGAAACTGTCTCTGTTTTCAAGGCTCAAATAAAAAGCAAAACTGACATATGTAAGTAGAGACTAATCGGTTAGATGTGCAAAATCCTCCTCGTTTCATGACGGTATTTAACTAAGGACCGTGCAGACAGCCTGGTACGGAGTAAGATTCTTAACCAGTGTGGAACGGCAGGAGCGTGTCAAACACATGCACCACCGGCACACCTGATTCACGACACGGAACAGGCACAACTGCAAAAAGGCACAGCCCTTCTGCTGAGGGGCAGGTGCGCCCCAGCACCGTGCTCAGCCTCCGCTTGGCTGCCCTGAATGCTAACTCTGAACTCCCCCAAAGCTCTCTTCACACCCCATCCTCTCGGGGCTCTGCTCCCAAGATCCCTTCTCTGACACCGGCGCGAGCGGAGGTCAGCTCTCTGCCTACCAGGAATCAAGCCAAAGCTCTGCATTTTGTCACGGGTTCACTCTTAACGTACAGTGCCAGAAGACAACCCTGGCACTGGATGTGGCTTGAAGTTCTGCAGCCACTGAAGTCCTGCCCCGGCTCCTTACCAGTACTCCTCCCCTCCAGTCATGCACTTCTCATAGACAGGTCCTTCCAGCTCTCTGTGGCTGGGGAAGATGCCCTCGTGATTAATGATGATGGTTTTGATGACCTCATTGACATGGGCTTGGCAGGACACCGGATCCTGCCCGTCTGGAATGTGCATCAGAGTGGGTCCGAAGCAGATGGCCAGGTTGTAGGGATCCATCATGTTCTCATCGCTGTACTGCGACAAGCTGCAAGCACAAGCGTTAGGGAGGTGCAGTGCCGACTTTCCCCGGTCGCTCGGAAAAGCCTCCCACCAGCAAACCCCCACCACCCAAAAGACCAACCACCACTGAGCTGCACATCTTCCCCGAACACAGCCACGGCTAGGCACGGCGGAGGAAGGAGCAGAACACAACTCTCCTTGGCAATACCAGAACAGACTCATGCAACAAAGACAGGGAAGCCCTGAAAACAAAAAAGGAGGGCAAGGAGAAACTCAATGAAAGAGGAAAAAAAGACTCACTGATTAAGGAAAGCAAAAAGGTATCTCATGACAACGATGACAGCCCGGGGCAGAGTGACGATGATTTGCTGGATCTGGTGCACTCTCTCTGTAGGGTTCTCGATTTCTGGAACACATGGATAGAAAGCACATCTTTACACCTTCTTAGGACCAGACAACGCGGCACCAGAGGGACTTGCTCCAGATCTAGTAGCCACTATGCAAGGAAAAGAACGGCCTGTTTCCCGACTTGATCCACTGGTTTGGCACTAAGGTGTGAGCAGAGAATTGGGCATAGTGCTCCTCCACTGGTGAATTCATACATGTGTTCAGATTCAGTAAAAACATCAAATACAGACATTTCCATGGTTTGATTTTTAAAATAACTGGTTATGCATCATTCAGTTCATTCTTCAACAACTATTTCGCAAAAGCTTTAAGTCAATATGGCACTGGAACACGGAGCACTGCTTGGTTTTCCAGGGCAGATTTTAAAAGGAGGTTTTTATTCATGCTACCCTTATGGGTTACCATCAGGTCCTTCTGAGCCCTTCTGCTCCAGTCTCCCACTGGTCTTAATGGGAATTTGAGCTGGACTGATGCTGAGTCAGCACTTTAAGATTCCCTTCGCTCCACAGCAGCGCGCAAAGCCCACAGCTGCCATCTGGAAGCAGCTTCCTGCCGTAGGAAGGAGGGTCCCTTAGAGCTGCCCTGCTCTCAGTGCCAGCTCCCTCGCCGGGGACCCCGCACCACCCTCCCGCAGCCCCGCACCAGGCGGGTGCCGCAGCCCCCGCGCAGCAGCCGCCTCTGCCCGCAGAGCTGCCAGAGCCCTGCTCCAGCGCCCACCCGCCGAGGGGGCTCAGCGCCGTCCGCAGCAGCTGCCAGCATGTCCCAGCCCCCGGGGCTATTGGATTTTTTAGCTAGTTCTGCTCAATACAGCGTCTGGATAGTTAATCTTGTGGCTTATATTTTACAGACAGCAAAGGGTACTCAGGCTTTGCTGCGAGCAGGCTGCCTCAGGTGCACGGCAGGGATCCTTACTTTCCTACGCTGGCTCCAACTTCGACATTTGTTAATCATAAAACTCACTGACAACGTGCAGCTGGGCTGCCATTTGTTAAAAAATTCTGAGCAAAATTTGGCTTCGGTGCAAAGACTGAAATCTTTATAATATTTCATTTTGGAAACTTTTCCTTTTGAGGAATGTGCTTATCTCCTGTTACTGCTTATTGGGTTCTCTGCTTCTTCAGTTTGGTTTCACTTAAGAGAACGTTTGGAAAAAAAAAAATCAAATAAAACCTGGATAAAAACCTACAACAATAGCTATCTGCGCTGAAACTCAGAGGAACAAATTGTCTTGAAGCACTTGCCTTTTTTCACTTCGCAAAATGTTTCGACTGGCTGTAATTCAGAGAATGAGTGGAATAATCATCCATCACCCCACAGCACGGGCACACCCCTGAATGAACCTTTGCACACAAAGTGCCTTTCCCAGCCAGCTGTTTCTCACGTGTGTTGGAGAAACGCTTCCAGGTAAGGTCTCAGTGCCCCCCAAGCAAAAGGACCAGCCAGCCCTTCCTCTGCCGCCGGCAAGCCTGGCTTCTCCGTCACGTCGGCAGGGAATGACGCGCCTCTGCGGCTTCCAGGGGCACTCGGAGGCCGTGCCACACGCAGCAGCACCTGCTGCAAAACACTCGCTCAGCACACCTTCCCAGGAGCCAAGGGAAACCCGAGCAGCGCTGCGACGCGCTGCGGTGGGGAGCCCAAACCGCCCGGCTGCGTTTGGCCTTTCCGCCGTAATTACAAAATGAGATGAAGCATCTTACAGCAAGGGTGGCATTTTACTGGGCAGTAGTTCTCAAAGAAAGGTTTCTTCAATCTGTTTAGGTTTGGACACCTATCACAGAGCCTGTGTTTACGTGGCAGAAAGTCAGATGCGCTTAAGGTCAGACTTTTAATGGGAACAAGGCACTGTAATTCATTTAAAATCTACCCTTAATCAACAGGTAGCAACAGCAGCAGGAAAAGAAATGACAGATGAGGAAAAGGAAGATTCTTGCTAAAATGAGAAAAAATAAATTGAGAATAGAATTCTGTCCAGAAAATTAACAGATGCTGTTTGCAACAAAAAGCTCCCAAAAGCTTAATAAATTGTGTAAATTGACACTAATTAAGGATGGTTCCCAAGCAGCAGCCTATCTGCAAGCACCCAGAGTCACGTCACCAAGCACCAGGCACGTTTCCTGGCACTGAAGGGGACCCATCCCCTCCTCTGCGGCTGTGCCCTCTGGGGCTCCCTGCTCTGCCTGCTGCAAGCCCTCGGGGAAGGCAGGTGGCACGAGCACTGCAAGTCAGGCTAAAAATCCCTGTCCAGGGCACGGAACTGTGCAGAAACAGCTTCCTCTGTTTGCTGTGTTACAGGTGTGCTGTGCTGTTTTACACATCCAAAAAGGCAACAGTGAATTTCCTTAAGCTACTACATAAAACAACAGTTCTTGACAAATCAGAGCACATTCTTCTCCTCCTGGAACACGCTCACCCCTGCATCATTCCCCTCTAGATATCACCTGTCTTTCTGGACATCACTAAATCTCCAGCAGTTATACACATTAACATTACAAGGGGGTGAAGGTGCTGGGAGCAGCGAAAGCCAAACAAAGGACTTCAGCACATCTTCACCAGTCAGTGTCCCTGAAGCCACCCCCCGTACCGAGACACTCAAAGCCCCAAACAACCCCAACGCTGCTCTGGTAAAATAAAGTCGTCCTGTAGCCAGAGCGTGCAACATGCTCCTCCATCATCCCTGAAACAGCAATTTCACTCTGCCTTCTTCCTTTCCCCCAGGGGAGTAATCTCCACGACTTGTCAATAAATAAACGTCATCACTGCAATGTATTGGGAGAAATAAACCCCAGCTGGGATATCTGTTTCTCCAGTTGCAGAAGAACAAGCGGAGCTGGGAGGAGAACTCAGGACAGAACAAGAAGCAACCAAACTCTCCGTGACATCAATCCCAGATCTTCATGATTAAAACCCTTCAGCTTCTACCTCTGCTCACACCCCAAAGCACTTTCTGGTTTTCTTTGGGACGGGAAATGCACATAGCAAACACGTGGAGAACAGCTGATCCAGGGAGGCTGAAACCAAGCACGCAGCCTCAAGGGTCAGAGCAGCTTTGGGAGCGGCCAAGAGTTACTGGCCTTTGCTATGTTTAGCAGAAGACATGGAGCTAAAGCAGCAAAACCCCTTTGGGCCCCAGGAGCCACAGCTGCACGACACACGACGGGCAGGCACGGGAGCTGCCGCTACCCGCAGAGATCCGTGCAGGCAGGGCAGCAGCCGGCCCTGTTCGAGCAATTAATGACCCCTCATGCAACCCACAAATGCACGTGCAGCCCACTGGCCTCGGCCGGGAGATGACCCTCTGGTGATCCTCATGGTACTAGGAGAATTTGAAAGAGCCATGGCAAGATGTTTTACCTCTCTCTCGCCTCCAGCGCTGCCAAGGCACACTCTTAATGTCTTTTCCCAACAATTTCCGTTGCAGATCTACAGCCCATCTCACAGCATAAGCTGCTATTTGCAACACTCAGGTGTACTTGCCCCCCGTTTATTGCTTCTCTTGTCCCACCCTATTTCGAAAAAGAGCTGTCACGTGTACTTACTTATAGTAGATATCAGATCTTGAAACCTTTCCTTAGGAAAGAGGGGGTTTTCCAGTCCTCGGAAATACAGCTTCAAGACTCCAGCCACCGAATTAATGTCACGTTCGTTTTGGTCATCAGCAAGGGGATCTTCACCTGCCCAGAGAAGAGCTTTTACTTCCAGCATTACTATCAAGCTGGACTAATACAAAAAGTGTTCCTAACTCAGTGGAAACTCAAAATTTCCCACAGTTCAGAAACCCCTCCTCTGTATGGAAAGGTAGTGCTACGCATGTTCCCAGGGAGCGGAGAGTTTAATAAGGTACCCTGCTGCACAGCATCACGCTGAGACATGTGGTAGCCCTACCTACTAAAAACCAGTTTATTGTGGAGATTTTAAGCCTTTCCTGAAGATGAGGACGTTATTAATTGGTTCTCCTTCACAGTTTCCAGCCCAGTGCGTTTTTCCATTAAAGGCAACAGCTCAGAGAGCTGAGCAGACCTAAACGATGAACGCCTGAGAAGACAGGCTTGGCTGGAGGATGCAATTATGCCTCCGGAATGAACTGAATGGTTTTGGATAGCATTGTACCAACTTAAAACTATAAAAGGCTTTCAATTCCTAAGGGATTTGGATAGCGATTCCTCTTAAATTGGATGTGCAAATCCTCCAGCCTTTGACAATCCCACCACTGCTTTCTTCGTTGTCCTGGCCACCTTCGCTCTGATCCTTCTGATGTTGCTCAAAGATGAATGCCACGGGTGCCATGGCCCCCTCTAGACCGTCCCTTTCACGGCTTCACCTTCACTCGGTGGCAGCCCAATTGTTCTGCCCTGTCTTGGCAGCCTTCCACCTTCCATGTGATTTTCTCAGCAGAATCACCAGCAACTCCACAACCACCACTGCCACCAGGTACACGCGGCAGTGCTGCTGCTCCTCCCTTGGCAAACTGCTGCAGGAAGGAGAAAAATGGATCCCCAACAAACTCTTTTATGGCTCTCATCTGAGGCTTTCATGCTCTTAATTAATGAGTGCGGAAAAGATGTCTGCACCTACTTCTCATACTCCTTCCCTAAGTGAGTCTTTGCTACTGGCTGGAGATACTACTCAGATACCTGGAAGGGGAGAAAAACTCCTCGTGTCTCATAGCAGAAACACCTTTAGTGTGGGATTTACACACTAAGGCACCCAGCACACACGGAAAGTCCCACCAACACCCTCTGCTCAGACACGGCATCCCAGCTGCAGCTGCACACCCCGGCAACGCACCTCTCTCAAAGGAATTCTTGATGTCGTTGACTTCCACCTGGGAGCCAGGGACCCTGAAAATGCCCTGCTGCTGAAGGCCTGGAAAAGAACGTTACAGAAAAGATTAACTCTTACACGGTACTTTCTGGTAAAGAACAGCAGAAATCAGGAGCTGATGCACCCGGAAAGGCTCAGAGCAAGACGGGGATAGCCTGCCGCAATTCATTTCTGCTCATTTTCTCCAACCAAGGCCCCTCAGATCAAAGCGTTGAAAGGGCTCCCGTTGGCCTGGGGGGGCAATTTAACTGGAATAAGTGCTACCAAGACCTAAATATTTGTCAGTCATCCAATGCTACAAGTACATTACAGTGCCACTGCAATTATAACCTGAGCCCACGTAGCGAGGGCTACGGGCATCTCTGCTGTATCTCCCTGCTCACTACAAGCACTGATTTCCTTTGCAGAAAGTTTCTGTTGGTATCACTGCATCGACTTACCGTACAAATTGATGTAACGAATGCAGCTTTCTACTACGAGCGGAATAGCCTGTCCTGAATCCTTCATGAAAGGAAAGGAAAAAGTAAAAATTACTGGCTTATTGATAACAAAGGACAGGAAATGCATTAAAGATTGCAAAACCAGATTTGAAGATCAGCGCTACTGAGTTTAGTAAGTGGACAGTTAAGAAAAGGAGGCACTACACACACCCAGCCATTGAAAAGTGCTGAATACACTATGTGCAGTCAATTATGCACAAGAAAAGCTCTCACTAAAGCGTGTGAAAAACTGCTGCTCACTGTCTGCTTGAGACAGGCGACTGATGCAACTGGATCACAGCCATTCCATTTCAAAGGTGTGATGCTGAGCTGAAATAAAACTTGTGCTATACCTGTCTGATGAAATAGAAAGCTTCCAGAAACAGAGCTTACAACAATATTTCCACCTAAAGAAAGAGCCATTGTCAGCAGATGCTAAAAAAAACAATCACCAAAACACCATAGTGTGTGACATGAACTGCCTGTATCTGAACCTGCAATGAGTTCTGGATTTTGTTTCAAATCTGCTTCTCGCCAGGCCCCCATGGAAGCAGCTCAAGGGGGAACGTGAGCCGTGTCTGACTGTCTTAAATGGACATTTATTTTCCGTAGGGGCTTTGCCTGGCTGTTTTTTCCAGGAGAGTACAGTTGCATCTCTCTGCTTAATTCACTCCGTCTCACAGACTGGCCTCCAGTAAATACCTGATTTCTCGTTCGCGCATTCCTCCTTCCTCTGAGAACACAAAAAAGCAGCAGAGCGGGGAAAAAGAGAAAAGATTAAGCAAGGATAAGTTCAGTTAGAGGTAAGCATCTCTTGCGGAGGCCATGAACGCTGAAATGCAATGGCAGCTTAGCAAGGTCCAACCCTCGGGCTGTCCCCCCTCCCAAAGCCCGTCCGGCGCGCTGCACCGAGCCTCGGCGGCCGCCAGAAACGGCCTCTCGGATTTCTTCTCTCTCTGAACCTGCGGCACTCGTGGGAGCCGGAGGAGCTGC
Organism: Tauraco erythrolophus; assembly: GCF_009769465.1. NCBI lineage: Eukaryota > Metazoa > Chordata > Aves > Musophagiformes > Musophagidae > Tauraco > Tauraco erythrolophus. The sequence goes on along the minus strand of NC_141476.1, from coordinate 790,397 downwards.
CAGCCCCAGGCCAGGCACAGGTGGGGCTCTGGGGAGAGCTGCCCCGGGGGTGCACCCAGCACCCGCAGCCCTGCGCCCCGTGGTGCCCACGCTTCCCGCGGCAGCACCTGGCCTCGGGGACTGCTCCGGCAGCACGGCACCGTCCCCCGAGGGCTCTCCGCGGGCGCGGGACACCCGCTCGCTCAGATGGATTTCCGCTGCACATCATTCCTCCTCCGCAGCGCTGAACGGGCTGGACTTTAATGAGCACTCCTTTTTTAGCAATCGGTTTAAGTAAGGAATAATTACAAGTATTGAAGAGATCACCGGCTCTGTCGGCCGGCCGTGTGCCACTGGTGGCAGTGCTGTTTGCAAACACCGCTCTCGGCTTACGGCTGCACTAGGAGAGCCTACGGCAATAAATCGGAGCCGGACAATGCCTATTAGTTTACCTAATCCAACAGTTTGTCGTTACTGCTTCCTACAGTATTTTCACTAAAGCTTTCTTCAGCGCAGGATTAAACACTCTGAGCAACTGGAACGGCATCGCTTCCTTTGGAAATCCTTCCAGCAGCCAGGCGAGAGCAAAGTGCTGGATTTCAGAGGATCAGTACCTAGATAGCTGGAGACACTCTTTGAGACAAATCCCACATCTCTTCGGTTTTTCCCCTCAAACCTCTCATTCTGGGTAATTTCCTGGGATGAGCAGGGCCAAACAGCCCCTTCCATTGGGACCGCGCTGGTATTCACTGAGTTCATCGGAGTTCACCCCGGCTTAAATGAAGAAAATACCTCAGCCCACGATTATCAAGGCCACACGCTGCGTGTTACCAGCGACAGTTTGGAGACCACTCAGCAGCCGTTTAGGAATCGCTTTGCTCCAACGCTGGAAGCCGAGCCCCTGGTCCCGGCCAGGCACTGGCGTGGGTCACAGACAGCGTACGAGCCGTAGGGTCTCCTCTCCTGGCGTGCGTCGAGGTAACGGGCTCCCACGGGAGAGACTGGCAGCTCTGTGCCCATCTCGCCCACCCTCCTGCAGGTCAGCCCTCCTCCCAGGGCCGTGGGACGGGGCCTTCAGACGCGCGGTCAGTGCCGAGCGGTACGACAGGGCTGCAGCCGCCGGCACGGAGAGCAGTCAGCTGGGTGGTTATTACGGATAGGTTTTGTTTAAGGATGAGGCTAGCACATCTACACTGCCACGTAGCCACCCGTACACACGGCACTTCGATTCCAGGCTGCCAGTCCTTACTACTGGGAGATGCCTTCTGGGAGCTCGTGAGTCATTTTATCTTCCTCCTCAGCCACAGGGGAAGGCGACCACCAAAAACGCGTGGAAAAAGGGAAGGTGGGGGATCTGTTGATGCTTTGAGGGTGCTGGGTTGTCATTGCTGTCTGATCTCCCTTCCCAGGATGGGTGGAAGCAGTGCTGGATGACGGCGATGCTCAGCCACGAGCACCTTGTGCCACAGAGCCCCCGGCACGTGCCGCCCTTGCCCCGGGCACGCTGCGGGGGACGGTAATGCAAGGAATGCTCGAAGGGCAAGGACAGCTGCGGAGAGAAATCGTCACCGAGGCAAAGCGCGCGCCGGCCACGTCGGCTGGGTGCAGGGCGGACCAGAGAGAGCCCCCCGAGAAGGAAAGCGGCCAGCAGTCAGGACAGGAAAGCCACCATTACATTCACAGCGTTCACAAACTCCTACTGTCAGCCAGCGAGTACCTTAATGAACGTTTCCATATTGCCGTTAAAGAGTTTATGATTATAGACTGAGAGAGGCCTAGGTCTCCTCATTTTCTGTGGCTTAGGGGGAAGACATGGGGGCCTGGGAGAAAATGGAACAAAAGAAATCAACAAAACACCAACATAAATGCAATGACAGGGTGAGATCTCAAAGGTTATGACCGAGATAAAAAATAAACCAAACAGAAAAATCGCCCTGTGAGGACTCGCCACGCAGCTCCCCACACTCTGCCGTCCCCGCCGCAGACCCCAGGAGCCGGCGGACCTGCAAAGAGCTCGGCTCCGCACCGCGCACAGCACCCCGGCTCCTGCGGACGTGCCCTCTGCTTGCTCCAAAGCCCTTTCCAGCAGCCTGGCACGGGCTACCCTGGCACTAACTCCTTCTGGGGGCAGTGCCACGACGGGCAGGCTGAGCCCGGGTGCCACTGGCAGCATCCGAGCGGGCAGCAGAGCTGACCTGGAGGCAGCCCAGAGCAAACCAGAGCTGTACACTGCACTTAACTTCAAGTCAAGGTCAAGACTGCAGCCTCTACTTCAGTAATAAATTCCAATTAATCTTGATAATAGAAACATTTAACAACAACCTACCCATTACTTTCCCTCCCCATAATCTTCCAGTATTTCCCTATCAGACAGACTCTGGGCTCAGCTGCAGCCACAGACAGCAATCTAATGAGCTGCTGCTACGGGCTTCCCGAGGGGTCCTGGTTCCTACTGGAAACCATCCTTCTCCAGAGCCAGGACCACGCCAACAATGACAGCCAGTCAGCAGGATGGCTCTTCATGCAGAACTCGCTTCATTCGAGCCAGAGAGTAACAAAGCTGCTAAACACAGCTGGTCACAACTGTCTTCAGCACCCACCATCTGCAGATACTGTTCTCCCTCTCTGAGATGCCAAATATCAAAACTGCTGCTCAGTGTTTGTGCTAGTACCAGCGGTTTTAGAAGTAAGACAAAGGCGTTGGTGCTCAGCAGGATTTTTAACACCTGCCTCCTACCTCCACCAGTTCAGCACTCTGTTGGCCTGAAAAAGCACCAAGAGCAGCTGATATTTCCAAAATAAGCCACAGCTACCCCTGGAAAACACTGCAGTGTTCCTTTTTATCCCTAAATGGATCTCATTCTGCTCATAGATGGCCAGAAAGAGGAAGGTAGGAACACCTCCACCTCTCTGGAGCTAACTTTTGTATGGGAGACGTTCACAGGGATGTGAACAGTCTTCCGTCTTTCTGGCAGGTGCTCCCCAGATTCAAACCACCAAACAGTGGTTTGAGCCCAGTCAACACACACGAGCAAACCCACCAGCAACTCCAAGAACAGAAGAGGAGTGGCGTGACCCTGCCCCACTAGCTTGTGACCGAGGGTCCTCATCGGTCATGGGCACAGACCTTGGAGACCGTGCTGACTTCAGCGAGGGTAACAGACACCTACTGCTGCTGGAGATAAGGCCATGGAAACGTGGGACTTATTTTAGTGCAGGGATCAGGACTTGGGAGGGCTGCTTTCATTAATGCTATTCACATTTTGGTTTCTTCGTCTGATAATGAAGGACATGAAGACCCAAGCACCTAGATCTAGAAAAGACCAGCATAAAATCTCTCACCGATCTCTGATCTCTCCTCTACCCCCAGGCTACACGACGTAGAGGAGAGATCATGACTGCAAACAAAAACGAGCGCTGGGAGCCTCGTGCGAAAGTTCTCACAGAGCGCAGTCGACTGGACACGTACAACTTACACAGAGCCGTGATGCGAAGGTGACAGTTGCCATCCGCTGGTTCCTTTATCAGATGCCTTTAATTAAGCAATTTGCCTCTACACTCCTATAGCTCCTCACCACTGCTCCAACTGGTACCGGCGGAGCAGCCGCGACTGCTGCCCAGCCAAGCACCCACCCGGCCCTCAGCTGAGCAGCCCTGCATGGGCACTCGGGACCCTGCGTGGGCACTCGGGACCCTGTGCCACGGCTGCCCCGTCACCCCCCTCCCCGGGCGCTGTCTGGTGCGAGGCGGCCAGGCCGGCCAGTCTCCGGCTCCGTCTGCTGGGAAGGGGGTTCTGCCTGCGCTTACGGCGCTGCCCCTCACAAGGACACTGTCTCCTGTTTGCTTTCCTTCGTGGAGCAAGAGCAACTGCTGAAACAAGAGCAAAGAGAAGCAGCAGGAGCTGTGCCACCACCCCTCCCGCAGGAGGCTGTTTATCCCTTGGACTGTTTTGGCCTGTGGCACCCATGGCTTGCCTCCCAGGCCATGTTCCACGCACGGCGGGGCACCACGGGTGTCGGGGCACCACGGGTGTCGGGGTGCCGTAGGGCAGCTCTCCGGGGACCTGCGGGGAGAGGCAGCAACTGCAGCGGGGAGCGGCTGCCGTGACACCGATCCGAAGGGAGCACGGTCACCAGCAGCTCCCCGGAGCACCGGAGCGCAGCGACACGTGCGCAGGTCCCGCTCTCCGGCTGTGCCAGGTGGGGGGACCCTCTTTGCCCTGACGGCACCGCGCTGCCCCGCGCCGCAGCCCTGGTGGGTGTCCGGTGCTGGAACCGGTGGCACAGAGTGCCAGGTGCCCCGCTGCCCCGGGCCAAGGCAGCCCAGGCTTCACCATCCGCTTCAGCACTTCTAACATGGAACAGGGGGATTTGCTGGTATTGCAAGTTTTATTACAAACACTGAATCAGGGCTGAAAAAAGATCAGGCAGAGAAAGGCTGTGCATGTTCTGGGGAGAGGCTCGGAGGCTTTGCTGGCCCATGTCTCAGTGAGCCACCAGAGCTCTGTGGGATGCTTTATGGACTGGACACAGACCAAAGCCGCCTCTTCGTTAGTCATCCCAGCACCGTTCGTGTCTGCGAACACAGGCACGTTCTGCACTCCTGGGCAGAGGAGCCAGAGCTGGGAGAGGCTTCTGGGGACATATCAAAGTCCTCAAATGAAGAGGGACGGTCGGGAGCAGGCGGACACCCTTGTGTTGCACTGTCTGAACTCAACCCAACCTCAGCCATGCTACAAGGCACTGCACGGCACCACGCTGACACAGCGCTTCCAAGCACTTCAGAGCCAGCCAGCCAGAAATCACACTGCAGCAAAAACAAGGGCCTGTTTGTCATCACCCTAATTAATCCGCTTCAGGCAACAGAGCTGAGCAGCCGGGCAGCGGTGCGGGGAGCCGCGGACCCCCTGCCCTCTGGCCCAGGGCAGCTGCAGGACGGTTAGATCTGAACCCCACGGAGCTGCACCAGGAGCAAAGCAAACCACTCTCCCACGGCCACCCTCCTCCTTCCCAACAGCAAATGAAGCGGAAGAAACTGCTCACCTGGTTGTTCCGCATTCGGCTCTTTCACCTATGGAGAAACACAAGTTTCCATCATCTCTCCACATCGGTCCCCACCAAAGGACTGTTCAACCACATTTGCACAGGAACTCACACACTCCCTTCTGGATCTGTCAGCCCGAGTTAATGGCTTCTGGCAAAAAGAAGCTGAACTTGCCGGAGGGTTGGGGAGATGCCGAGCTTGTTGCTATGCAAGCCCCCACCACTAAAAGACATATTAGAAATCCAAGACTCAGCCAGAAAAGAGGGAAAGCGTCTTCAATTCCCACTGACATTGAGGGTTTATTTGCAATACGAAGCCTGTCTTGGAAATAACCAGATGCACGGCAGGCCTCCTGCACTAAGTGCTCATTTACACTAGGGGGGATTGGCAAAACCCAAGCAGGAAAGGGGCAGGCTGATAAGGGCTGAAGCCCCCAGGGAGGCTGCTGAGATTATCCAACTGCCTGGTGGAGGACCACTAACAGCACCTGAATGCAGCGGAGTGCTCAGCTCCCCAGCTTTTCCTGTGAGATAACAGCCCATCTAATCACCATCGGGCAGACTCTATTCTGGCTGTCAGTATTCTCATTCCCTTCGTGGATTTTCAGTGCTTGCATTTCACAAAAATGGCCGCATATCACCACTGATACGATCTGTTCATTTTTTAAAGTATTTGTCAATCCACTGGAAAAAAATAAACTAATTTCACATGCTGTTTGTGCCTTTCTCCCAAGGCCAGGAAAGCTGATTTATTCTTCCGTTTTCTAACGCACATGAAAGGAAGCATTTGGCTGCACATGCCTCCTTCCTGCTCTCCCCTGGCACCTGCGGAAAGCAAGATTGCAGCCAATTCCTCACTGAAAAAGAAAATAATTCCACATGAGTGTTTTGCAAACCCAGACTTCTTCCTAACGAGAATCAGCTCATGCTGAAATGCAGCATTTGGCATTTCTGGGCTAAATATTTGCCGGACACCTACATAGCAAGATGATCCCATGGCCTGGGAGAAATCCAGAAAGTTTCCATGGCTGCTTGTGCACAACTCTAGAGAATGAAAAGGCCTGACCCTGCCCTGCTCCGCAGTACGGCATTAGTACGGCTCTTGCGTGAGAGACCAGGACGGTGAGCAAGTTCATCTTCAACAGATCCATCGCTTCTTGCACCAACCCACGGGAGTCTCAGCACTGTATCCATAAACAGAGCTCTTTTCTGTATTGATCTGTGATCTCCGGGAAGAGCTCAGATGGGTCCAATCTCCGGGAAGCGCACACTCCATTCCCTCGCCCACGGCACGGTCCCAGCTCAGCCCTGGACTGGGAGCCCTGCCCGGCACCACGCGGCAGCCCCGAGCCTCGCACAGCCCTGCCACGCTGCTCCGGAATGGGACTGTCTGCGCCGGTGAGGGTGCAGGAGGGCTGACACCGACCTGCTCCGCAGGGTGACCGGGGCTGAGGCAGCTACAGGGAGCACAGAAACTCCTGGGAGAACAACTATGGTAATGGAGCCCTTTGCATCTACCCTTGCAGCCCTCCTTGTGCTTACACTTTGTGCCTCGACCTGGCTCAGTGTCCACCGAGCGGAACGTACTACAGGATCTAAATAGAAGGTGGATTTTAAGGCTAAATAAATTTGGCAGGGAAAATATGTTTGGCAAAATAGCCAACAAGAAGCTAAATTATTTTTTACTCTGAGATGAGGAGTACAATTTTTGTATTGTTAAAACATGACCATGGACCATTTGTGTATTTTAATTTAAACATATTCTCTCCTGTTGGAAAATCGGGATGCTAACTCATCTCCATCTTCTTTACACTGGAAATAATGCAATTTTAAAAAATCCTTTAGAAGAGCTAAAATCTTCTGCCAGGGACATGGTTGCACATCACTACCCCAGCAGTGGCGGAGCCCAGCGGGAGCCACGCACTCCTGCCTCCCCCAGACGTTACTGCCCCCTCTGTTTGTGTGTGTGTGCTCTAAACCACAGTTGTGAAATTATCTGGAGTAATGAAAGCCTGCTATGGAAAAGATTTTTAAAAACAAGGATGAGTTTTGAGTAGTGCTCTAGAGCAAGTCAAAACCCACCTATGGCCAGGGGGGCAAGGGGCCCATTAAATCAACAAGGCTGCTGGCAACTGTGCAACACAGAAGCCCAGCATCAAGGACAAGAAAATGCAAGTGCTCAGGGCTGCACTAAGGAGGGAAGAAGAGGGAGAGAAAAGAAAAAGGCAGAAGGTTGGAATGGGTGAGAATCTCTTTGCTGCTGGAAAAGTAACACAGCAGTTTGGCATATAGTGTAAGACTCAGACAAACTTCTCTATGTGCACTCCCAAAGGACGGTGGGAAAAGAGTAAAATTCCAGAGAAACGATGATTTTGCATGTCACTGGTTAAACTTAGCAGCAGCAGCCAACCACAGAAGCCATCAGTCACTCAGGAAAACCCAGACAGCAGGTAACTGAGAGATGACGCCTGGTTTAAAATCATCTCCTGCGATGGGAGGCTCCTCCCTGGACCTGACCCACCACTCACCTTCTCCAAGAGTCTGTTTCAGCAAGTCATGTTTAGCCTGGAGCTTCGTGATAAGGTTACTGCCATTCAAATACTCTTTAAATTTCTGGAATTAAAAACAAAACAAACAAGGTGGGTTAAGACTCTTGGCAACAACAGCCCGTAATTGCTGTACGCGTTTGCCCGGGGGGCTGCTGGAGGGGGCTCGGTGGGGCCCAGGGGCTCTAACAAACCAGACAACGCGCCGCAGGGCTCAGCACGGTCTGATCACCTCCCACTGCTCCAGCCCCAGCCCTGATGATCTTATTAGCCCGGTCTCCTTGGTGCTGCCCCTCCTGCCTGGGAACGCAAGGAGCTCCAAAGAAAAGAGTTCAAAGCAAGCCTTCTTTTGTCAGGCTGCTGGGAATGGCCTGGAAAATCAAAGAGGCTTTCCCTCCACTGTCAGGAGCTCTGCCTTTGTGCAAACAAGTGATGCAGAGCAAGAACTGCCTGTGCATGAGACCTTCCCTGGTCAGGGACCATCGGACGCTTTATGTGATGGGTGACACCAGCTGTGCACAACACCTCGTTTCATTGTGAGACTGTTCGACACCCGGTGACACTCAAGAGCAAGTAATTTTAGAGATAAGAGGAGCGAGGGAGACAGAAACGGAACACGAAAGACAATGGGAGAGAGCAAATTCTTGCAGAAAGCACTAAACCAAACCCAAGCACAACTCATAACGAAAACAGCAATTCTTTTTCCCCTGAACTGGAATAATAATTCTGGTAAAAGAAAGTAGAAGCTTTTCCATGCAACGTATCGCAAGATGCTATTAACCTTCACCTATTAATCACACTTAAGCAAGGGCTACTTCCACGGAACCGACGGCTTATTGCTGGCACTTCCGAGTGCTCAACCTTGGATCTGCCTGGGAGCGCGCGGCCGCGGGCAGACAGCGCAGCTGCCCCTACCCGGCACGCGCGCCACGGCGAGGTGCTGCCCTGCCAGGCTTCCTCCAGCACCCTGCGTGAGACAACCGACCGTTCGGATCGTCCCAGGGGCCAAGGGCAGATTTTGGCTGTGTAAGCCAGAAGAGGAAGGCTTGGCCAACGGTTCCAAACTGTAAAGGCCTCCAGGAACAGCCACTGAATGGAGACACACCGCGAGGCTGGCTGGGGTCTGCTGCCCTGCTCTGAGCCACTCCTACTGACTTCTTCAAGTTTTTGGTCACAACCCATTGCTCCAGTTGTTCCTTCAAAAGAAGAACCAGGCAGACGCTGCGCTGTCACTCCCTATGCACTGCCCTGCCACTGAGAAACGCGTTCCAGCCCCAAATCAGACAGAAAACAAATACTTAGAAGAGACTGAATTGGTTCTTGCTCTCCACTAATGAGCACTTAAAACGGGACCCAGCCCTAGCAATTAATGCTTTGTGTCCTGTATCGCATGAGATGACACTCACCGTAAAATAGAACATTTCGGTTTCCTGCTGGTTGGCTCTCCTCTTGGCGATGTTTATTTTACTCATGTAGGTCTCTGATGCAGCCGATTTGACCGACTCAGTGGAGCGACTATGCTGGAAGGCATCTGAAACATCAAAATCTTCCACTGTCAGCATGTCCTGCAAAGTCTGCATTGTGGCATCCAGAGTTTTTCGTACCTATCAGAAACAGAAGACAGCACGGTTTTGAAGCAGACTGGGCAAGCGACACATCTCGAGCCAAAACAACCGGCCAGCAGGCAGCTCTGGCTGGGCTTGCTCTCGTGCTGGTGGCCGGCGACGGGAGCTCTCAGCACAGCCACCGGAAGGGCCCCACACCTGAGCGCGCCGGGAATGCCCCTGCACAACGGGCAAAAGGCCGAGCAACGCTGCCTACGAGGCCAAACACAAGATCCAGAGCAACTTCTTACCTCTTCGTTCTCTATCTTGAGGGTGGCCAGTCGTGACTGCAGCTGGTGGTACCGCATCAGCAACTCGGTCTGCACAGGCTGCTGGGCGCTGACCTGGCACACCTGACCGGAGCGGTGCCGGAAAGAGACAGGAGAGCACACAGTGGGTCGTGTGTTGACCAGGCATATCCATTTGAATACCTAAATGACTCTCCAGCACCCACAAGCTCCTCGCAGCCCCCAGGGAGGCCGCATCGCCCCCATGTCTAACCAGCCGTGCCCTGGAGCCGGGCCAGCACAAAGCATTTTCTACCCAGCATTTGAAAGCTGCACTCTGAAGTCTTCCAATTACAGCAGGTAAATCAAAGCTCCACTTTACAAATCTGTTGGGCAGCTCAGCTGAGAATCAAACCACAGGCTTCCTAATTGGGAGAGACACGGAGCAAGAGGCAGACTGAAAGGAGAAGCCCTAATGAGCCAAGTGTCTCATTAAGAAAGGAAACACAAATAGCAGCGTATGAAGAGGGATAAGGAGCCAGAAATAATTTAACGGTGATGGATAAGAAGAGGAGGAAGCCAGCCCAGGCCAGGCTGCGAGGCGAGTACACTACCTCGTCCCCCATGTGAGGCTGGAACTCGAACTTCAGCGGAGGGCAGAAGACCTGGTTGCACATGTCCATGATGGTGTGCTTGTCACTCCGGGCATCCAAGTTGTCCACTGCATTCTCGATGATGTCCAGGCCCTCGTGGCGGGAGGTTTCCAGGTTGTACTCAGCAGACAGGTAGGTCCTGAAGGTCCGAGCGAGGCTGGCGTGGAATCCCAAGTCACAGCACTGAGAAACACCAAGGAAGGGTCTGGTCACACAAACGCTCCCACTCTCGTTCTGGAGGGTCACATGTATATTAAACACAAAAAAAGCACTGTATGTCCCAGAGAAACACCAGCCCTGTCATACTGGGGTATATTTAGCAGCGCACTGCAATACCATAAAAAAAGGGCAAGAAGAGGACTGAAGGAGAAGAGGTACCAGGGAAAAAAACAGCCAGACAGTACGGTGACTCTGCGCTGTACCCTCACCATGGCACCAGGATTTAAAACCCTTCATTTCACTGGAAGGGCACAGGATCTTCTCAGACAAGACAGAGGAAAAAAGTCACCCAAAAGCACGGTCTGCCTGGCCACCTGCTCAGCCCTAGCGCCAGCGTGACCGTAAGGGCCCCAACCACGGCAAAACCTGTGCCCTGCAGAGGCCCCCGAGAAAGAAGGGGCCAGAGGGCCTGTGCCACCACGTCTCCCCAGTGCTCTCCTCACCTGGGGAACTGCCCTGCACTCAGTTCTTACATGAAGAAACTATTTCCCAAAGTTATCAAATACAGATGGATTTCAAGCAAGGTGGCACTGAAAAACCTGCCCTGCAGGATGTGCAAACCCTTTCACCCTCGCTAGGAAGCTGCCTTCCTCTCACCATGGGGCAGCTTCTCACGCATAACTGATCGTTCTCGTGTTCACCTTGGGGAAAATGGTAAAACTCGGAGCTAATTGCTGCCAAAAAACTGTACATCAGACAAAAGCTTGGTTTTAAACTCTCTTCTCAATATAATAGAGTTTGGCATGTTAAGTGCAGCAGCAGCACAGGGATTTGCTGCTACGAACACTTAATCGCAGCTGAGCAAAAAGCAGCTCTCCTGCCAGTCCCCAACGGGAGCCCTGGCACAGCACAGCCCCCCGCAGGGCTCTGCTCGACCGGCCGGCTCTGACACGAGGGGGGGCAAGGAGGGGCACTGAAGAAGCACCCAAAATTCAGAGGCCAAGGGACGTTGTTCTGCGGCAAAAGGCAAGACAGAGAGGATGCTGGAAGCAGGAGGAGCGCAGTGCGTCGGCCTGAGCCACGCTCGTGGGTCTGCATGGAGAGCACGGCGAGACAGAAGGGCTGCAGCCCAAAACTGAAGTTCATCTATTTCTAGGATGTAAGAGAGGGCTGGAGTTCCTGATAGAAGACGCAAAGTTCGGTAATTACGGCTTTATCCTCTGCGAGGAGTTTCATAATCCCACGTCCCCACGCGCCCACTCCTGTCTCCTGGCACAGCACGGGTACAGCTGCGGGCACAGCGTGGCGCTCCCTGGTCAGCACGGGCGGTTGCAGTGGTACGCTCACGGGCTGAAGCTGTTCAGACACCTCTGCACACAAGCACCATGCTCTGCAGACACATGCCCAGGAGCAGGAGGGCTGTGGGTCACAGGGACATCTCCAGGGGAGAAAGAGAGGGACCCCGTGAGAAACACGTCCCATGGCATGTAGCACCAAACCAACCATTGCCAGCAGATCACTCTTATTGACCGAAAACTACCACAGGACGGTTTGTATTACAGAAGTTCAGACACTTTGCTGCCACGCAGATTAAAGAACGAGTAGGAAGCCCTCACTGTCTGAGCTGTAACCAAAACCACCCCGGCACGGCACAGGCAGGCGTGTGGTGAGCCAGCTTCAACCCCAGGGCAGCCCCACCAAAACCACGGACAGGAGGACCAGCATGGCACAAAAAGCTACAGAAAAGAGAAGAAAGATTGCCAGCGTCATCTCAATGACCCAAAACGAGACCAACTTCTCGGCAGCGGCAGAAATCCGTGTTGGGAGCTGGCATTTCAGAGGCACTTTCTCCAGCTCTACAGCATCCACAGGCATTACTGAACCGACGCAGAAAGGCACAAAAAGTGATTCTGCATCAGGACATCAGTATTGATAAACTCAAAGTGAAATATGAAAACTCAGCTGGTAGCACAAGCAGCTCCAGCCATGGAAGTCATCTCGTGCTTTCTGCCGATTCGAAGAGACAGCCCTCAGCTCAGATCAACTCACGGGCAGAGCTGTGCTTGGTTTAGTCTGTGCTAAAAGCAGCAGCAAAACCCCAACGGGCCGGTTCCCCTCGCCCATACACGGGCGCTGCCTGCCCATCCCCATCCAGCCTTTTAAACCACATGTGCAATAACGAGGATTTTTACAGAACTATCAAACGGTCATAATCCTCCATTTATCCTGCTTCTGTTTAGCTTCTAATCTTTTCAGCTGAAAACATGGGCACTTAAGGGCTGGTATAGCTCTGCCTTCATAAATCAGCAAGCGAAAGAAAAAACGAGGATAGGAGCGAATTTCTGTTCACTGCTTGGGGCGAAATCTCATTCTAGTGGGCGAGAGTCTCTCCCCTGGGACAGTTTTAGCACGGACGCCCGTACGACTGCCCCAGGGCTGCACGCAGAAACCAGCGAGCCGAGACGCCGCAGCGCCGCAGCTGCCCTGCTCTTCTCACCCGTGTTTGGTGCACCCTGAGCACCCCATCGGCAGGGCCGGGCAGCCCCAGCGGGGCCACGGGAGCAGCGGTGCCCGGGCAGCTCGCAGCCACGGGGGACACGAGGGGAGCTCTGCGCTTGGACCATGAGCGTGGACCTGCCCACAACCTGCCCGGTTCAGCACGGGCAGCTGGCGAGCTGTCACCGAGGGGGCTGCCACGCGGGCAGAGCAGGTGCAGGGCTGAGACCCCCACACTGACACCAGAGGAGGACCTGCTCTCCTGCCACAGCCAGCCGACCGCGGTTCTGCACCCTGGAAACTGAATCGTGCACGTTTCCCAGCGCACCTCCCAGCCCCTCGCCGTCGCTCTCCCACGCCCTGGGAAATTATTGCTACTTGGCCACAAAAAACAATACCAGGAGAAAATAACTGCTGCTGTTCAAGGGTGGGCATTCCCAAAGCGTACAAAACGGAGCTATTACAAAGGAAAGCCGCTGAGTGCCACAGAATCTAAGGAGACGGGGCTCAGGGTATTGCCAGATGCTTTTGAGAAAAAATTCCACGTGAAATCTTCCCTTCCCTTTGATGCTGAACTCGCTGGAGCTAGCAGTTATTTCTGCAACGCCCAGAGACCGGCTGCTACCGAAAACCAGGGCAGGCACTTTCCTAACACACCCCTGAAGCCTCTGGTGATCAGCACCGTGCCAGCTGCGTCACACACTGGTGCCCTGAGAAGAAAAGACAGAGCAGGGACTTCCACAAAATTCCCAGAGAAACTCACAAAGGGAAGGGGAAAAGAAAAAGAAAGAAAAAAAAAAAAGACTTCAAACTCCTGCGCCCAGCTCCAGAACAAATGGCATTTTCTCACCCCTCTCATCCCTTTGATGGAAAATAAATGAGAACCACAAATAATAATCCTTAGCCCTTCTGCAGTGCCTTTCATCCGGAGAGCTCAAAGCTCTTTGGATATTAATTCATTAAGTCTGGTAACACCCCTGCGAGGGGTGGAAATATTACTGTGTTCAACTTGGGAAATAAACCGACACTGCGGAGCTCAAGCAAGCCGGTTTGGGCCAAAACTCTGCGGAAGGAGCCAAATCTGTGCGTGTCTCCCACCGCCCACCACAGAGCTGCACTGGAGGAGAGGCCGGGGGCTGCAGAAGACCATCACTGGCCACCAGCCCCCGTACAGTGACCCCACCTGAGACATGGGAGTGGAAACAGAGAGATGTCAAAAGGTTTGCCCAAAGGCAGGACAAAAGCCAGCAAAGTCTCCAACCCTGCACGAGCATCTCAAGGTCTTACCTCGGGCAACCACAACCAGGCAGCTAAGGGAGAGCCAGCTCTTGCCCAGCACTTGGTCACCCAGCTGTGCCCAGGCTGATCTCTTGGGAAAATCAGGCCCGGGATGGTCTGAACCGAGTGGGTGGCCAGCAAGCCGTGCCGCTGGCCACAGCCGAGGCACCAAACTGCCCAGCACAGGAAAACCAGCAATGTTTGAAGAACAAAGCACCATCCCAAAGGCGGAAAATACAGGAGCCTGAATCACTCTGCACTCCAGCAGTGACCTTCAGTCGTTCCTCAGCAGCAGGCAGAGAGCTGCCCTGTCCCTGCAGGATGTCCCTCCGGTCAGGTGGAGGTCCCAGCACAGCTCTGCTGCTCCGCTCGCCCTCCTCACGTATCGGGGCAGGCTGACAGCAGTGCCCTGCAGCGCATCACGCCAACTGCTCCCAGGCCCATGGGTGGGACGCCGTCATTACGAGAGGTGATGGCAGCCAGGGTGGCAGCTGGCAGGTCCAGAGGAACGTGACGGGGTTTAATACGAAGGATGAAGCTCTGCAGAAACACTGAGCGTTTTCACGTAGTTGAGGCTGCAACAGTGCTTGGCTCCAGAGAGAGCGAAATGCTTCCAGACTACGGAAGCATCTGCCTCATCTCCTCACTAGTTAAACAGTTAAAAGATATTTGACCTGTCACAAAGTGTGAAATAATGTTTTACAGGAAACGCTTGCACTTGGCCATGACAACGCTGGGTACCACGCGAGAGCCTAAATCACACCTGGAAGTACCTTCAGATCTTCGGAAGAACATTCAAAGAGAACACAAACTGCTTCTGTTCACGCTCGTTTTTACGGAGAACATTTCTTTGCCAAGCATTAAACAGAGCACAAACAGCCCACCTTGGCTGCCCGCAGCCACCGCGCTGCCCAGTGCAGACCAGTGTCCGAACAAACCCCGTTACACGAGGTGTTCCAGCCCAGGGGCGATAAACGCCTGTAAACCAGCAGCGCTCCCACCGCAGCCCAGCGGCTCTGCAGGCTGGGATGGATCCAGGCAATGGAGAAATCACACCACACCAGGAGAAGGGAGAAAGGGCTGAGACACACCAGCAGCCACAAAGAATTGCTCAGAAGAGACGGGAAGCAGCAAATAAACGCGAGGGCTGTCTCCCTTCGATGAATATTACCCCTAACACTCCCCAGCGAGCGTGATGCCGGCGGCAGCCGGCTCTCGGGGACGCGCAGCAGTGCGGAGGCGCGCGGGCGCAGCGATGGAGCGCTCCCCGCATCGCGGCCAGGGGGGCCGAGGGCCACCGAGCTCTTCGGCGTCGGAAAGCGGGTGCAGCCCTCGAAAACGCACTGCTTTAAATACGACAGCAGCATCCTCCAGACCGACCCCATCTTGTGAGCTTCAGCGATTTGAGGCCCATCCAAACCTAAGGAGCAGCTCCTTCACCATCAGAGGGTGCTGAGGGCTCCAAAACCAGCTGGATAGCAGGTGCCCTTGCTATGGGATGGGGCTTTGGGCAACCTGGTGTAGTGGAAGATGTCCCTGCCCATGGCAGGGGGGTTGGAACTAGATGATCTCTGAGGTCCCTTCCAACCCAAACCATTCTGCAATTCTCCTACACCCGCTAACAAGGACATGTTTTCAAAGTGTTTCCTGCACTGAGTGAAGGGACCCCCATGCACACCATAAACCTCTTCCAAAGGAACGGTCTCAGTCCACTGAGTTTAGTGTTTTGCCTGAGGCAGCAACCACGACATTAAGAACTCCTGAACAACTGATTTATTTCTAGCCGAACAGGGAACGACGTGTGGATAGGGCAGGGGGAGGACAGGATCCTCCCTGACCCTTGCAGTAATCAACTCACACCCTGAAGCATGAGATTTGATTATTTCTAATCAAAGGTTCCTTAACTGTAAATATTACAGAGCCAAATATCACGCAGCCCTTCCAAAGCCTAGCTATAGTCCATTAACTCCATGAGCCCCAGAGTGGGTTTCTTTCTGGAGGACTTTTAACCTGCATTTTGTTTTGCTCCTTAGTCTCTCCATAGCACTCCCTCTCCCATGCATATTTTCTCAGGGCTTTTTAATGGGTTTTGTGGCTGTTTGGTGGTTTGGGGTTTTGGGGGTCAGGGGTTTTGTTTGTTTAGGGGCAAGGGTGTGAGGAGGTGGTATCTTGGTTTTGTTTTGGTTTTTAAGATGACTGCATTGGTAAGTTAATCTTTTAAAGGATATTAAGACTTGAGGCTCTTTCAAGCTACTGGGAAAAGCAGCCAAAAGCATCAAGAAGAAAGTCTTTTCTCTAAAGGAAAGTACTGTTGTTCTTGTACCAAGCTAACCAGGCCTATCAGACAAAGGCTGCCCATGGTCTTCAGGCAGTAAAATTCACAGACCATGTAACACTTCTAAATCATAAAACAATCAGCATATGTGCTTAATTAATTTAGCAAGCCAATTCCAATGCCTGGAGTATGCACATGAGGAATAAATTGTTTACTTGCACAAAGGTGTAAACTTTGGCAAAAAAAAGGGTCGTTTTGTCATATTATGAAAGCCAGGACTGGCAAAATTTAAGAAATGTGTAGTGCCTGCATTCTTTGGGTTTAATACAGTACTCTAAGGTAGCTTAGTAAAAACTGTCGTTATTAGAGTACCATGATTTGTGGATCCTGCTTACAAACAGGCAGCTGTTACTAATAACCTGCACATAGAAAAAAAATGTAAGAGTTTACTAAACCAGGGTACTGGTTTATGAAAAAACAATGTCAAATTCCTGAAAGAAAATCAAGCAAATGCATCTCTTTCCCCTCCTCCCTTCACCCACAGAAGCTCTGTGTTGAGAAAGATCATACAAATTCAATCCTTTTTTTTTTTTCCCCACATTTATTCTCTTAAAATGCATGAAGCTTTTTTTAATGGCATATGGATACTTCTGGTTTTACCACCCATTTCCACTGACCACCTCTGCCCTGCCGGGACAGGTCCCACACCAGGACTGCACCGCACAAAGCAAAGCTGCTGCCGGCGCCGGCTCGGTGGGCACAGCGTGCCCAGGCAGCGAGCCACTGATGGAAACGACAGGACAGGAGCTGCAGGAGATGCCTAAAAATAGATCCTAATACAGCGGTCTGTGGCTGCAGCACCTTTGAGCCTCCCTCTAATCCAGCAGGGAGCAAACCCTGAGCATCCCAGGTAGCAGCAGCCTAACTCCTTGTCCTCCACAGCACCCACTGCTACCTGGAAACAAACAGTTTTATTTGCTCTGCTCTGTTCCCTTTTTTCCTCATTTTTTTTCTTTACTCTTTCTTTAAAGATATATTATGCATTTACATGTATAGTTACATTTTCTGGCCTCTAGTCTCTTGACACTGCTGCAAAATCTACAGTTTTACTGGGAGGTAAGTAAAGCCAACTACGATTTTTAGCATAACAACTTTGACTGTCGTTTCTACTTCCTGACGTGCCTAAGAATGACTTGACCATGTGAAAAACGACAATGCCATCAGCTTAAGTTTTCTAGGACCAAATAATTTGTCAGTAACACGTAATGATAAATTGCTAAGAGCTCCCTCCCTCTGCTCGCCTGTCTCAGATACAGCAAACACCCCAGCCCCCAGAGAAGCAAGCTGCTGTTTCAAAAGGATTTACAGGAGGCTGAACAAGTTTTGGTGGGTCAGGACGTATTAAGACCGACTGCTACATTTTACTCTGCTACATCTAGCGATATCTTTCATGTGACCACTTCAAAACATTTTGCAGCCATTTCACCCCGAACTCCAGAGGGATGGATAAGCAGCTTTATCTCTACTTCACATACACGGCCAAAGAGATTAACTTGGTCACATAGTTAATGACAGAAATGAGAGATGAATGCAGGAGTTATTACAAACACTTTTGTGGGTTTTTTGCTTCTTTTGAGGGAAGAGGCATGATGGTGTGCTTTAAGTTCAAGTCTAATTTGATCTGTCTGTATATTCTTCTCTTCCTTTCAAAAGGACAAAACAAAAAGGCCACTGGAGACAGAGGGAGGGACAGACGTGCTCTGTGCCACTTCACGGTTCCTCTGATCGAGTTTTACGTTTCCCATTAAAACCACAGCCCTGGGAGGACTCTCCGCCCTCTCCCAGAGCAGCTGGGACCTTCCTTCTGACAGAGCAGGAGATTAGCAGAGCGGCTTTGTTCTGAAAGCCACCATTCTGCGGTGGCGCTGAGGGCACCAGAGATGTCAAGGCTGTGCCTAATAGATGGCACTGAGCCATATGGGATTTGAGGGAAATGCTGCTAAATTAGCTGCTCCAGCGCCCTGACGGTTTGCATTTGCGTACAAATACATGGCCGTTTGTGCTTGATATGAAGGGTGTGCCCCCCGTCACCCCTCCTCCGGCCTGGAAAGACAGCCCGGTACGTCGTTCACCATCCCCCTGGGAGACACAGGGTGCAGAATTTGCACGGCCGCAATACGTGGGCACTGCCGGGATCCCACCAAAGCACGACCAGCCAGGTTTGGAGCTAAACCAAAACTCCGTTCCTACCAGGAAGCTCCTCCACTCGCACTCTCTCCATGCCGACCCACTCCTCCCGCACAGTCGCCCAGGGCCCTCCATCACCCTGTTGGATCCGATGGCTGCCTCTTCTTTCTGCCACTTTCAGTACTAGTGGGACGCCGTGGACGGGACTGCCTTCTGGAGTGTGCTGAAACCCTTCTTGCCATGCTTTTGCAAAATATCTCGGATTTGTACAAAAGTCTGTTCAAATAAACTGCCTTCCCTTTGGGGATTTAAAATTAGGACGCCCATGAGCAGCTCAGACATCTGATATTTTGTTTTCTTTGGTGAACAGGATACATAATTAGGGGAATTTAGCTGCACAGAGTTGAAGATGCTTTAGTTAAAGTCCTCTGAAGGGATTCCTGGAGTGCGGAAGAAAAGCCATCTGCTGACTCCAGTGGAAGCGTCAGCAAGGAAATAAAGTTGGGAGGAATAATACAAGCAGCCAGAACTAAAACAGAACTCGGCAACTCTCCAGGAAATCAAAGTCCCCAAAACACCATGAAAATAAGTCATTCTTGCTTAAAAAAAAATAGATAAAAGAGAGAGAGAGAATTTAGACAACAAAAAGTAGAAATGCCACAGCTAGATGAAGGCGTTACCATACTTTGCTGTTCAAATGTCTCCATGATCAAGTTATTAGTTTTTTAATATGGCTTAATACATCTTAAATAGTAAAGAGAAAAAAAGGACATACTAAGAATATTTTATCATATCTCAAAAATCTTGAAATCTTCAGGGGTTTTGCATCAGACTTACTTTAATTAACGCTTAAAAGAATAAATATATGTTAGTGGGTTAGTAAAGGAGATAAACATTCCAGCACATTTTTAAATTATACATGTAGGCAATGATGAAGCCAGAAGACTAACTCGGTACTTACAGATCAGTTATTTATGTGCTCATTGAAGCAACTCCAGCAGGAAGAAACTCTGCATAGGGAGCCTGTACCACTGTGAAGACGCCTATTAAAGGAGGCAATGGAAATCCCTTCTCTTGAATCATTGAAAAGCAGTTCCTAGGAGTCGCTGAGACACACACGCGCTCAATTCCTACCATCACCACGAAACCTGCTTCCAGCAATTCCTGCCCTGAGGCTATTTCATGCCAGGAGCGCTTGGGATACAACTCAGCAAGTGCCTTCCCTAGCTAGGAAAGCACTTCCACATGTGCTCAACTGCCACCACAGTTGAGAGTTAAGTGCCTGCTCATACTGATAGGAACTGCACAGGCTTGTAGCAGAAGAAAAATCTTCTGTTTCAACAACAAAAACGAGGATGTGTTTGATCTTCGTAAGAGTTTATCTGTTTCAAATGCAGCCTAATCCATGGGTCAGGAGGAAAACTCAGGCTCATCTGGCTTGCCCCAGGGCAAGTTCTCCTCCAAAGGCTCTGGACTTTGAGAAGCTTCAGCTGCAGGACATCCTGCTGCGTGGGAGCAGATGAAGCCACAGCTCTAACGTGGAAAGCACCACGTCTGCGCGGCTCTGAAGGCAGAGCCGACATACACCAACCACCCACCTTGGCAGGCTTGTGACACAGCGTGAAAGGTGCAGAAAAGACTCCAGCAGTTTCTAGTCTGTAACTGTGTATTGGATATGCCTGAACCATGCAGGTCAGTCCAGACTCCCCTGCTCACGTGCTCAGGAAGGTGTTTGGTTCAGGCTCGTTCACACCCTGCAGTTACAGCGAAAAACTCTGTCTTTTTTTTTTCAGACACTGATGAAAGAAGTTTATATGTAGCATAAATATGAATCAATTACTTTGTTGTGTGATCATGTGGCCACCATGGTTCAGAGGAGGCTGGTTCTGGGTGTTGTCCAGAGAAGCTGTGGCTGCCCCATCCCTGGAAGTGTTCCAGGCCAGGTTGGATGGGGCTTTGAGCAACCTGCTGTAGGGGAGGGTGTCCCTGCCCAGGGCAGGGGCGTTGGAACTAGATGATCTTTGAGGTCCTTTCCAACCCAAACCATTCTGTGATTTTATGACTCCCACGTAATGGCAGCTCTAGCTCTGCTCATATATGCCTGCATCAACCAGGAGGAAAGTCAAATGCGTGTGTGCAGCTGGGAGGAAAAGAAAACACCACAGAGGGAAAAGAAAAATAAAAATCTAAATTTACAGCACATTTTCAGGCCCCAGTTGAGCATGTTTCAAAGCCCCAACAAATACTCCCTCATTACCACCACAAGAGAGTGCATTTCAAGACCAAACCATGCTTAAGATTCAGCTGTGCACTTATCAGGACGCACGCGGGAGGAGGAGGAAGCACTTACATCAATGAGGTCAGAGACATCGTGGATGTAGTATTTACTGACAGCTGCGTTGGTGGCTGCCAGGTTCAGCAGGTAGTCGTTCCTGGCTTTCGTACACTTCAGCTTGTTTTCAGAGTATTTGGCTTGCCTCTGGAAAAGCAAAACGGAGCGTCAGAGCACAAACGGGATGCTGCTTTCACAGCTCCTCTTGCTGCAGGGCCTCACAGCACCCCGCAGCCTGGGTGTGATGTGTTAATTAATAAAATTTGGGATTAGGGGCATGAAAACAGGCACCCTTGCCAGATGGAGGAGATCACTCTGAGCAGCCCTGGTACCGTCAGCCGACGCACGATGGGTGCATTCTGCCCAGATGTACCCAGGGCACCCCGAGCACAGCTGCTCTGCCTTCATCTGTGCATTCGTGGAGGTTTTGGCATCAATCACAATTAGAGGGCCAAATTTTCCTCTCAGATACGCTGACATACATGTGGACTTGCTCCAGATACATGCAGCTGTATCAAAGTGGAATCTGGCCCTGAGGCCCAAGCTACAAAATTTAGAGCAGGACCCAGAATTCAAAACTCTGTAGGAAAGCAGATGTGCTCGGATCTGGGGCGTTTCCTCAGGCAGATCACTGCTCTAAAGGTTTAGCACAAAAGATTAACCCTTCAAGGAAGCATGCTGCTACACCATGTCCCAGTGCTGGGCTGAAATGTGTGCAAACGCATCCCAGCTGGGGAAGCTACTGCTTTTTCTCTGAGATTAACAGAAAAATTGCAGTTTTGGAGATCTTGAGATCTGGGGGGTGTTTGCTGAAGGTGAAATGGCCCATCCAGCCACCTTTCTCAGCCCTCCCAGCAGCGAGCCAGACTGGAAGATGTCCCGGGAGGCCACATGGCTCCTGTGTGGGTCCCACCACCCCCTCCAAGGCTGCTCTGCCCGATGTTCCCCATCTCCGTGTCTTGCTGAGCAGTGCTGGCCCCACTTTGGGTCAAATCCTCACTTCCAGCTGGTTTTGGCACTTCTCCACACCCAGGGAGCCATAAAGAGACTCATTATGGCCTCTTCAAACAGCCCTTCAGCACAACACACACACACACGAGTCAACATCCTCCCTGACCCCTTCCCAGGGATACAGGAACGGCTGCAGGGGAAAGGGAGGAAAAGGCTCCTGCCCGTGGGGAGCCCCGGCCCCAGCCTCGCTGCCCCCTCCTCCCCTCTCGCCCACCTTCTCCTTCATCTTCTCGATCTTCTTGACAGAGCTCCGCCGCTGGGGCCTGTCCTCATGCCGCAGCAGGTTCACACTGATGTCCCCTGACTTGTTGAACTGCTTCTCCTCCTGCTTCTCCGCCTCCTTCAGCTTGCTCTCCGCGCTGATGCTTTCTGCGTGATACATGTGGTAGGTCTTCATCACCTGCGGGAACAAGTCGGTGAGTTGCCGGCCCCACGGCCACGCACGGCACCGCTGCCGGAGAAGGTGACAGCCGTGGGCAGCGCAGAGCAGTTCCAGCTGTGCCAGGGCTGAGGCCACCATGGCATTAAGGAACAAGGTGGGAAGGAAGAGTCCCTAAAAATTCACCCATCACCAGTCCTATTTCGAAAGGGCACAGAGCTGGTGTAAGAACCGTTACCCGTTCGGTCCCTGCTGCGGGGATAGGCTGAGATGTGCCTCCAGCACCACCTGTGTTCAAAGAGCACTGCCTACCTTCCTACAGGGGAAACGGGAAACAACTTCCAGTGCTTTGCAGCCGGGATAAGGGTCTCCATGACAAAAGACTGTGAGGAGGCCAAAGTCAACCTGAAGTGACTTTTGACCCAACCCCTCTTGAACACCGGAACCTGCCAAGCCAATCCATCAAGGCAAACCCTGCCCTACCATCTCGACAGTGGAGCCCATCTGGAAGGTGAAGGAGCTGCAATTTCCAAGCAGGAATGGAGTTTGTCTCTTATCACCACTCAATTGTCCTCTTGCTGCTGCCAGTAAGCACAGTCAGTGCCAGTGTGGATTGCAACAACATCTAGTCCTTAAAATCCGAAACTGCCGTCTGGATAGACTGACTCTGGATAGAGGATGAAGATCTACTGCCAGGAACACTCCTGCAGGCAAAACTTCTACCGCAGCCTTTCCTTTCAGATCCAAAAGCCCAACGGGCACATTGTGATCACTTTAATGGAGCTGGCAAGAGGAACACATCTGCTCTTCTCCCTTTATGCCTGTAGTCACGTTGTCCCCTTTTATCATCTGCCTTCGGGATCTGGATGTTTTGTTTCACATTGCCTTGACAAGGCTCGAGGTGCCCAACTTCTCGCTGGAGATCAGCCTCAGGCGAAGCGCCCGGGCACCATGGCACGGGCTGGGCTTGAGGGCCACAAGCTAAAAAGGAGCAGAACCCACAAAAGCAGAGTAACTTTGCACAAGCCTAATGAAGAAAATACAGTTTTCCTCAGCTGCGGTTGTCGGCAGGAACCCGGAGTGTTTAACTTGGACGAGGTTCGGCTGAACCATATGATCCCTCCTCTTGCCAGGCACAAACGTCAGCTGCGAGCGAGCTCCAAACGCCGCACCGAAGCCCGAACAAATGTGCCATCACTGGGAATTACAATTTTAGGCAACTGCAAGGAACAGTCAGCAAAGGCTTGTGCATTGCATCTGAGCTGCTTTATTTCAAAATCCTGCAAATTTCAACACAGCTCCGAGCCACATATTCCAAACTGCAGTTTCTGCAGTCAATGCCACAGACACACAAGCCAGACAACTTCTGGGTTTTTCCTAAGGAGAAAGACTAGAGGGCTTTGCTGAGCTCTCCCCATCTTCACCGTCTCCATCTTTTTGTGAAACTCAGAGGAAAGTGAAAAAGAAAGTCCTGCACTTCAGGACTTTTCCTGCACTTCAGCTACTCAGGCAGTAACAAGGGGGTTCCTTCAACACCCAGAGAGGTCCTAACGCA
The DNA here is from genome assembly GCF_009769465.1 of Tauraco erythrolophus. Classification (NCBI taxonomy): domain Eukaryota; kingdom Metazoa; phylum Chordata; class Aves; order Musophagiformes; family Musophagidae; genus Tauraco; species Tauraco erythrolophus. The sequence continues at coordinate 766,674 of NC_141476.1, read as the reverse complement.
CCACCACAGAAAAGCCCTGCAATTAAACAATGGTCCCAATTGCATGATTTTCGTGAAATCTAAAGGTTTTGAGAAGGTCACCTAACCAGAAAACCTTCAGCAGAATTCATCAGCTGTCTCCATCCACCCAGGGCTGCACGGCTCCGCCGCCGGGCTGGGGACATGCTGCTGTAGCCCATCGACTCCAGTGGCTCCCGCGGCCGCAGGCGGAACGCCAGCAGCCAGAGCACAAGGCTGGACTGCACCGTGCAGAGCACTGCAACGGGGTCCGAGCCCCAGTGCAGCCCAAGACCTCTGCACAGGCTCTGACTTATGTGCCAAGAAGTTGTATTTGCATAGAAGTTTTCCTTAACCAAGGCCCTTTTTCCTCCTCTATACTTTCTCCCTGCTTGAACCTGAAGAGGTGACACGGGAATCAGCTTTAAAGCTCCTCTGAAAGTCTCTTCAACGAAGTGCAAAGGACTTAACACGACCACGTTAAAACATTTTCCCCAGACTTCAGCATCCAGGTCGCTGAAACAGATGCCTTGAACAGCTCACTGTGCCCACCACGTTCCTCGCGAGCTGCCGTGCCGCACGGCTCGCGCTTGGAAATTCGGCGGATGTTTCTGTTTGATATCTGCCTCAATTCTGAACGGGGGCTACCTGCAGCACCCAGCCCTTGGACCCGCCACTCCCCTGGGCCTTCCTGGCACCTGCAACCGACTCGCACTGTCCCTGTCTCGCGCTATTGTGCCATGAAGAAAAACTGCCACAGCTGCGTCCCGGGGATCTTTTCTGTAAATAAGTTAATTAGCTGCAGTGGAGGGAGAAAAATATGTTCCAATGTTCATTAGTTATTTAACAACACAAGTGGTGTTTTCTGGTATTAATAACACATTCTGGATAAAGGCCATTGCCAAAATACCAGCCATGAGCGGCACTGTTTGCTGCCTTCAGCTGGACAGGCTTTACATTTCTAACCAGCTCGTCGTTAAGGCTCTGACCCAGCAGAGAAGCCAGATCAGAAACGGGACAACCCATGTTGAACACGGGCTCAGGCCCTCTTGAAATCGAGGTGACCAAAACACGAGCCCAGTGCACGGGGTGGAGCAGAGACGAGCATGGCCAGAGGCAAGAGCCTGCCAAGACCCCAGCCCCTTCCCCTTCGGACGGAGCCCACGGCTCAACTTCAGGGACACCCACGGCGTAAGGTCTGAGAAAGGGACAAACCCATCAGACCGACGTTTTCCTGTTTCTCCTTCCCTAATTTTGGCCTGACTTCTTCAGACGGAACGCAGACAACACAGAAAGGGACCTGCGAGCAGAGGAACCAAGAACCTCCAGCCTTTACAGCCTCCAGCCTGGTATCTGTCTGCTGCAGCCTGTGAGCAGGAACCAAAAGAACGAAGCTGGTTTTAATTCACAGCTGAACTATTTCTGTGCAGAACTGCTCACAAGCAACCCATACTTCAGAACGAAAGTCATCTACTTCCTTTTTAATTAAAATCAGCATGGGTTTGGGGTTTAGTTCTTTCCGCACAGAGTCCACAGGGTGACTTGCATCAGAACAGAAACAAGGCTGAATTAAAATCAAATTTAGTTATTTTGGCTGAAGTTTGAGACAGTGAATGCCTGAAAAGCCTGGAAAAAATGATACAGTTTCCACACAGTGCACAGAATTCCCCTCTGAAAGGCTTAAAAAGCAGCCTAGCCGCAGCCCAGAGGTACTACGGATACAAGGCTTGGCCGTAGGCAAGACAAAGGACTTCTTGCGTTGACAGCAGACAAGTGACATTTTACAAGCAGCAGCTCTGGTGGGCTTTGAGCCAGGGGTCCTCATTCTGTACGAGATCCTGTCAGCAGCCATGCTTATCCAGTGTGCTGCTCTTGGGTACCCAACGTGTTGCAGCGGACACACCAACATCAGGGTGGGTCCTGAAGGTGTCCCAGAACAACACCAGCACGCTGGACCAACCTGCAAGCCAAGCATGCAGTTAAGCCTGTTTTACCAGATGTCTCAAGGACAGAAAGCTACCGACTGGAAGGGGGCTGGTTTGCACTGAACTGATTTAGGATGATCTTGTTTGCCCAAGAGGGCCTACTGCTTCTTCGTGTTCCATCATCATTTCTGAAATAAGCATGTCTCTTCCCGGCTCCTTCCCAGTCAGATAACACAGTCGGTTTGTCATCTCAGCAACAAGGTCAGTTCAAAGAAAACACAAAGCTCTTCCAGCTATTCCAGTCTGTTTCACCACTCAAACACATTTTCCTCAGCATGTGGGAGCAAAGCAGTGAATGGGGCGAGATCTCAGCTCCAGTGAAGACGAGTTCTGCCACGGACTCAGCAGCAGCACAATTACTCTCATGCTCTTCTTTGGCCAACTCCACTCACTTTAGACCTCAGCCCACTTCTGATCCTCAGGCTGACCCAACCACATCCCTCAGGTGATGCTCCTGTCCCGCGTCTGGGCTCTGAGTACACCGGTCCACAGGTATTAGAGTCAGCCCAGCCCTTGTTAGTCCTTCCTTGTGTTGCATCTGTCATGCTGCTGTTGTAATTAATCTTAATTAGTCACTGCCACTAACACAGCTTGTGACATTCAGCCATCAACAACACTTTCCCAAATCTCATGAAAGCTTTTTAATCCAACCTGGCTGTCCGCCCACACTGCAGGTCTTGAAAAAATTGAATCCTTAACAGCTAACGCAGAAATAGACCTGTTAAGAGAAGATTTATGGCAGACATTTCAAACAATATCATTCACTTTTTTTGTTTAGGCCTATTTTTCAAAAAGATGGAATAAAATGATTGTTTAGGAATAAACCTACTGCAGTGCCATTTATGTACCAGTAATAGATACAACCAAAGAAAGCAAATACATCGTCTCAATTTTCCAACACAAGACAGACTTCATATTGCTTTGTTGATCCAAAACCACAAATAAAATTAAAAAAAAAACCCCACAATTGCTACAGGGCAACAGACAGAAGCAACACCAAGACTTCTCCTGCCCTACTATGAGAAGCTGCCTGCCGAGCAATGCCCTGGATAACAGCGTGTGATTTCACCTGGAGGCACAGAGACAGCTCCACAACCAAAGTGCTCCCGGGAGCGGGGAGACGCAGCCGAGCACACACAAGTGAGAAGTTCTATGCATTCCTCAGCAGAAGGTCGTGTTCAGCCATCACCCACAGGCCACCAGGCTCACACAAGCGGGTCAGGTTTCAGCCACGAATTAGCACCACCAACTCCGAGCACAACTCCTGAGCCGTCAGCACCTGGCAGGCGCCACCAACCGAGTGAGAACTGAAAGGGGCCCAAGGGCAACACGGTGCAGCAGGCCCGGCAGCGAGAGCAGTACGGACACCAGGGATCACACTGGCTCATGCCCAAGACATCCCCATTTACGCCTAATGAAACAGTTACGTGCCGTGACCTGCTGCCCGATGCGGCTGCAGAAGCCCTTCGCGGTAGGACCGCTGGGAAATCCTCCTCTGCGCCGCCAAAACCAGTGAAGAGTGAAACGTTTCTAACCAACACAAGAGGAACAAAGGGGCCGTGCGGCGGGATGGAGAGCGAGCCTCAAGCCACCGAAACGTTGGACAGACATTTGGTGCTAACGAACGACGTTGCCTGTGCTCCCCGTCGCGCAGAGCAGACACGGGTCGGATCAGCTCGTTACTCACCGTGTAAAGCTCATTGGTGACTTTCAGGAGCTCTTCATGCATCTGTAAGCCGATCTCCTTACTCTGGAAGACAAAAAGGAGACTCCGTTACACTCACAACACGCATTTCTGAAAGGAAAATACATTCCAGAGGGAAGAGTGGAACTATGACTTCCAAATACTCTGTGCATACGCATCTCAATCCTTGTCTCCAAGCCACGCTCCCAAGAGCCGCCTGCACACGCTGTGGACGGTGCTGTGCCAGCACTGCCCTCCCAGACGCATGTCCCTGACACGGGCTGCAGCAGCAGCACGCGGCCACCAAAGCCCAGCATGGGTCGAGTGCCAGCAGCAGCACGTGGACACCCAGCGCGCACTCTGAATGCTCCCTGCACACCATGACTCCAGGGGACCTCACACCACTCGAAGGGCATCAAACTCTGCAGACAGACAGGAGGTGTGGAAAGGGGGAATGGGATCCCTACAAGCACCTAGTTCAAACTGGGGAAGAAGAAATGAAGTGACGTTTTTTTCCCCGGCTGGCTGATCGAAGGGACGCAGAAAGTCTCCAACGCTGCCAGAGTGCTGCTACGGGTCACCATGGCACCAGCAGAAGAGTCTGGGGACGCTGGTGAGCTGGTAGGACAGGGAAGCAGCAAGTTGTTGTTCTCCTCTTTTCTTAAACCAAGCGACCAACCTGATCCTGACAAAGCCAGAAGTACTTGTTCCCATCCCTTCCACTCCTGTGCCCATGCAGATCCCATTAACCCCCAGCAAAGGCTCTCGCACCCATCCCACAGAGAACGAAACCACAGACACCTCTCTCATGCCTGTAGGGTTTTTCTTTCCTCCTTCCAGCTGACAACGGGTGGGTGGACCTTGGCAGCACAACTGGCTTCTGGTAATGCCCATCTTAAATACCTTCTGCCCCCTGGAGATCTGCCCTCTCCTGCCTCCCCTGCCAAACACCAGACTTGCCATTCTTTGCTCTGCAGCAGAGTTAACAAAACCATGTACATTTTAATTCTAGATATTACTTTAAAAAAGAAAACGGCCCTGCAGCATGAGAAACACCCCAGGGGCCTTATTTACACCACTTCAGAAACCCTGTCTAATACCCTTCCTGCTCCGGGAGCTGAAAATACATCATCGACAGAGCTGCCAATCCACATCTGGGCTCCGTTTTCCCATTTCTAAACATCAAAACCAAAATACAGATGGCCGCCTCTTCCAATCTGCCTGTGACAGTGAAGTTTAAAAGTAAACTGGCATTTTTATTTCCTTTAATTTTCTACAAATCCTTAACAAAATAAAATGTGTGACTATAAACACGAACACATACAGCACAGCAAATCCTCAACGCTATTTCGGAATTGCTGCGTTTTTGTTTAAGGTCAATGTTTGCCCACGGATCAACCAGCCTGGGTTTCAGAGACCACGATGAGGAACACCATGCAATTTTATTTATCCTGCAAACACACAGGGATGAATCTGGAATTCCAGACAGTATCACTTTGCCCCGCCACTGGCAGTACTCATCTCCAGCCCACAGCCAACACACTGCGTGGGTCTAACACACAACATCCTCCTCCATTCCAGGGACTTGTTCCACGTTAAGCCTGGCAGAGCACAGGAAAGCTGGGCTCGCTCTTCAGCCAGAAGAGTGTTTTGTAGCTTCACTTCCCCTGTTTTTCAACAAACCCTGCATTACTGGGTATAATGGGTGAGTGGCTGCTGCACTCTCCGCACAGAGCTGGCCGTGTGTCAGTGCTGTTAACTCCTCTGCATCGCTTCGAATATACAATAAACATTCGTGAGGACACGAATCGCTTGTGTTTGCATTCTCTAGTCATACAGTGTCACCTGTCAATCCATCTGGATTTGATAGATTAATTATTAAAGATACCTGCTGCTGTACTTGCAATTCCCAGTCAACTCTGGTCCTTCGGAACGCAGATTACCAGGGCTTCCTAGACCGAGCGCCTAAAGCTTTAGGGTCACCCTGACCATGACCCGCTCTCCCTGACCTGCCTTCAGTAGCTCATTTTCACTCTTCTGACCCAAGTGAACCAAAGCCTCTCTCAAAAAAGGCACTATATTATGAAACAGCGACACCACAGTTATATAACCAAGTTTCCAATTTCACAACCGCAACAGCCAAAGTTCAGCAAGCTTCGGAGAAAGCTCACTGTCAACGTAAAAAAACTCAGTGTGTCTTCCTCCCTCCACTCCCCCCGTCCGCCGAAATCCTATTATCAGTTTGTATTTTCACTCCTCTTGCCAAGCAGGACGAAGCAGATCCAGCCACCACCTCCCACAGCATGAACGTGGCATTTCACGGGAGAGGCCGCAACTCGGGGAGACGCCGAACGTTTCGGCTTGGCTGCAGATCAAGTCAACTCCTACTCAGAAATCCAGCGGCTGGATGCTACTGCAGATGTGCCTGCACTGCGTTCCTGCCGCCCTTCTAATTACACCCCACATCTCTCTGTAGAATCTTCTTGGACAGGAAACATCCATTATAGCTTGACAACGTTTATACTAAGTATAGACACCCCCTCTCCCTCCTCCAAAAACCCAAACAAAAAAACCCAAGCAGTTTTTCTTTTAGATTTCCTCAAATAACTCCAGGCATTTTTGTGCACACAGGGAAAACAACGTCCCATCAGCTTCTTGGCTGGGCAGCTAAAGAAGCCCATGACACGGAGAGGTCTTCTAATTACAGCTAACTGGACAACCCGCGTACTTGAGAAGTTTAACCTTAGATTATCAGATGTTAGAACTGAATGCAAAGAGTGAAGCAAGGAATCTAAAGAGTCAAAGCACTCTGCTTTCAGCAAACATCCAGTAATTATAATTTATCTGTGAATTGGTGTCCAAATTGGGTATTTGGAAGAGTCCTGTCTTCACAAGCTTGACTGATGCACGCTGCTCCCATTCTTACGTGCGTGAGGTGCCAAGAAGATGCCAAGTACCAGAATGTGCTAATTACCCCCAGCCATCTGGAAATCTCCTTTGCTGGAAATCCCAGTCCCTCCCCTCCCCGCCGACACCAGTGGTCACAAGCTGGTCTTGAAAAAAAATCTCACTGTGGCTTGCTAATGAGCAACAGGTTACTAAAAGCACGCGTCCCTCCCAGATACAGCCACAACACGAGTTATTTAAGTCAGGGTCTGCAAACGGGGGTCTCGGACCCCGGAGGCCCCAGACCTGCAGGAGTTCAGTGGCACGTAACCCCCCAGCTGACCCCGCTGTCGGGAGTCGAAGCCGCGGCCCCGGACCGAGCCCGAAGCCAACGCCGGGGCACGGCTGGTGGCAGGAGCCGTGGCCCCGAGTCGGCTGCAGCTTTCGCCTCTGCCCCAGACCCCCCGTGCGGCAGAGGGGAAACCCACAAAGCCGCAATTTTCAAACCTAATTGTAGACTTTTAAATAGAGCAACAAAAAATAGCACAGTTGGCAGCAGTGTGTTGTTCTCATAAGTCACACTGACATGGGGCACCACAGGTGGGTAGGACATTTAAAGACCCGTTTGCTTACAGACACTGCGCCCCACACGCCCTGGGTCCTGCTGCTGCAGACCACAGTGGTGTCTGGCAGCGTCACAGGTTTCCTGGCATCCAGGAGGGCAGTGCCCGACCTCGTGATGCTGCAGCCTCTTCCAAACGCCGGCAGGCGGGAAGCTGAAGGACTCGCCTCTCCTCCGAGTTTCCTGCCTCCCCTTTTTACAACAGAAATTACATTTGTGTGTTTATGAGAGACAACGCCAAAATGTCATTCCAATTCCCTGGCACCATCCACAAAACCAAAACTCCAATTTAGCTGCTTGTTTTATGTCTTCCATTCCTCCTGAAAAACACAGTTGCTTGCTGGGACAGCAATGGCTTCAGTTTAGCAGGTTTATTAAAACTCCTGCTGCTGCAGACAAAGTAAAGGGACGAGGCACCACGGACTACTGGCAATGAAGAACGCTCATTTTGAAGCCAAAGAAAAGATCTCCTTTCCAGAGAGACACCACTTCTTCATTAAACCTCCATCCAGGGCACTGCAGGACGGGGCATAATTAAATCCACTGTCACAACACACAATTCAGTCTCACACTGGGGAATAAGGCGGCACGGTTATTTCGGACATGGCAATGCTCTGTCTCAAGCAGACAATTTCCTGTGTTCCCTACTTGGAAGAAGCTGCAAACTTCTTCCCTTCTGCCACAGCAGGAGGTAAAATGGGAAACCTCACATGCCCAGCTGAGGGGGCCGGTGGTGCATCCCTCACCCAGGGTCTGCCTCTGCCAGGACACGGGACACTTCATGGAGATGGAGACTCGCCGACAGCAGACAAGTCAGCCCTCTGCAGTGACACACTTGCATCTCCATTTACTGCCTGCCTGTTAGCAACAGAAACACCTTGAGTCTCCTCCTGCACCACCAACGTGACTCACGCTGGAAGCTCCAGGGAAATTTGCCCAATTGAGTTTTCCTCCTCTCCTTTTCTCGCTAGCAGGCCGTGCCTGTCTGCAGGAGCCGGCAGGGATGCCGGCTGCTCACTTCCACCGCCCAGGCGACGCTGCAGGCAGGATGCTGGGGCAGGGGACCCCGGTGCCCGCGCTGCCTGCACCGCTCCCTGATCCACCTGCAGGTCCCCCCTTTGCAGGAGCTCCGCAATACCCTAAATACCTGCACAGCTCCGCAGGACTCACTGATGGGAGACTGTTTCTCTATCCAGGCAATCAGCACGCCATCTCCAGGTCCTACATTTCCCAGGAAAGCTTCTGCTGGGAAAGAGGAGACAATACCAGAGTGGCCACTCGCTCCCTGTGTTTCGCATCTACAACCCAAGCTCACGTTACCACGTCTGCTCGACATCAGTGTCAAGGGCTGGCAGGGAGCAGGGAAACCCCTCGGAGCCTGTCGCGGTGGTAGCCATGCTGAAGAACCAGGGAGAGTGGGTTCTTCCTGATTTCCACTGCTGATTCCCCTGCAGCTCTGCATCCCCCACCCAAACCACCCGCCTTTCAAGCCACATGTGAAGCCAGGGGAGATGGAGAGGAGCTGCCAGCGGAGCCACCACTGAAACGCAGCCACCCGGAGCCGCTCCGAACCGCCTGCAGCCCCTGGGCTCTTCAAAGCAGTCTCAGCTCAGAAAGCCTCCCCCGGCTCGCTCTGTCGCTCCTGGCGCTTGTGGATGCTTTTCTGATGGAAAACATCTTGGGCACCAACTGCAAGACCCAGCATGCTGCAATAAACAAAATGAGAGAAACACCAAAGCTTTTCATGGCCTTCACTGGCCCCGGCCTGGTGCCTGCAGTGTCGCACCTGCAGCTGAGCTGCCTGCGCTGCGGCAAAGAACCAGGAGAGCCAAAACTCACCGAGCCCAGGGCAGGCGTTGGCACAGACCAGAGGGTGTTTCAGACTGCCCATCCCTCTATGAATCCAGAGAGCCAACTCAACTATACATGGCCAAAGTCTGAAGCTGAAGAAGATGCACTCCATCTTTGAATCTCTCAGTACAAGACATGAAAGTAAGAGACACGATTTCTTGGCCCACCATGCACCCCAACGGCACCCAAAACCATTTAACCAGTGACACCGTGGCACTTCTGTGGCAAACATCTGTGTTTCTCTTCCAGTCTGGATACGCAGCTCCTGATGTTCAGATGACATCGTGCCCGCCTTGAAAATCCCTCTGCAGAAATTTATTACCTTGCTTTGGAGAAAGGTAGTTTCCATGCAGCAAGAAGCCAGACCCACCAGAAGACAACTGCCCTTTGCCACTGCAACTATAACCAGTTGGTGCAACAAGTAAATGAGATCATTACTGTTGGGTTTTTTTTTTAATAAAGATGCTGAGACACATTTACCATCCCTGTGGGCTGCTCCTTCACTGCAACAGCCGTCAGCAGCCCAGCCCCCCTCGGAGCCACCAGTGAAAGACGCTGGGCTTGCGTCTCTGGGCTCCAGCAATCTCCCACTATGAAAATTGCCATATATATACCGTGGCTTCAGATCAGAGGGTCACGGAAGCAGGGCCAGGTGTCAGGAAAACACTCAATCTGCATCACTGCTCCTGCCCTCGCATCACCCACACTGACGGGATGCAGTTGGGGCTCTCAGTTGTAGTGATATGTTAAATACCAAATTTGGAAGGACTGCCAGGAGAAAGATGCACGGCTGGTTTAACCCTGGGCCAGGTCCTGCCAGCCAGACCCTGCACAGTACCCACCGTGTTGCGGTTGCAGTCCTTCACCCTCGCACCGGGAACCCACCGCTGCTGCCTGACCCCATCCCACCCAGGCGTACCTCGGTAAATGTTGATGCCAGTGTCACAACACAGAGCTGCTGTCACTCGATGCCACCCAGCACAGCAGCAGCGTGTGTGTGTTGGGAGGGAAGGAGCAGAAAGAAAAACAACAGGATTTGGGATACAGGCCTGCCATGGATTTGCAGGGGATTAACGATGTTTTCTGCTCTGTTCCCGGCAATTCCTAACTTTTGGTTTCTTTTTGGACTGCTAGCGAGCACTGAGCTGGCACGCTCAGAGCCTGGTGCTTTAACTTCACCATCTCATCCCACTTTTAGTGCAGAGCCCAGCCTTATGCACTCAAGTTGGAAAGCTGCTTCTCCTTATGTGCATCACTTTATATTCATCTGCATACGATTCCATGCACCACTTTATTACTGAATTACTTCATAACACTTGCAGGCACACAAAGACACTCAATATGGACGTGGGCATTAAAGGCACTGCTGCGTGTATTTTGTACAAACACACACTTCTTACTTAAGAGTTGTTGCTTCTGCATTTAATTCCTCTATCTGCCAGTTTCAGGAATCCAATCCTCATCTCCTTTTTGTATTTTCATTATAAGCTTTACTCATTTCCTTTCTCGGCTTCGCCAGGGTTTTTTTTTCTAAGACCTAGGGCCTACAGTTTCATTTTTTGTTTTCAATAGAGGGCTTTTTTTCAACTGATTCTAGTTCTCTGTTCTCCTGGGATTCCAAACTATTTCTGCATATCAGGACCACACTCCTAACAACTTTTGCCCTGCCCCCTAAAAACATACATACTTTGGGTAAATAGTGTTTTGTAAGCAACTTAGGCTATTTCCCTAAAAACACAGAGTTTCTCCTTTTTGGGTATGCTGAGCCAAACAATCAACTCAGACACTGGAGATATATACATATATATATAAATATATATATAGCCTGTAGCACCTATGGACAACCAAAGTGGATCTGCTGATTTCAGTGATGTACGTTTATTTACCAGGATAACATCTGGCTTTATAAATTCTCTTTGGTTCTGTACAAAAACTCTCAGGGAGAAGGAGTTTAAAATCCTGGCTGCAGGAAATCTCTCATTTCCACCCCTCCAAACCTCATCGAAACCCCAAACACCATCATCGCTGTCCGGAGAAGCCAGCCTGGAGGGAGGTCAGACCCAGAGCTGGCTCAGTTAAACATCTCCAGCCCCAGCACTAAAACTCAGTCCCCACTGGCCCCTTCCCCCCCTGGGATGGGTGAGCCCAGAGGCTCCCTGGCTGGCACGGGGAGCGGCACATCAGAGTGCCCAACGGCCGTGACAGTACGCTGGTGGTCAGCGGGAGGGCAAAACACGTCAGTGGAGACAAACCAAACACAAGACCCCAATTTACTGATGGATGGGCCCCACTGCTGCCAAGCGCATCCCGGGAAGTCGCGGGGAGAAGCAGCGCCGCACCCGGCGCCCTTCCTGGCAGACAACCACGGCACTGAGCGACTGCTGCTCAGTTACGCGCATCCTCGCACCCCAGAGAGGAGGTCCCTGCTCCCTTGCTGAGACTGTTCACATTTACACAATGAAAGCACAAAACCCAAAACCTTCCAGCTCCTCCGTGCACCCGCAGCATGTCACAGCCCATTAATAAATGCTAGATGGGAGGAATTAAAAGTGACATCTCTGGAAAAAATGTTACCCTAATTTACCATCAAAGAGCAATCTACAACCAAACCGAACAGCTGAACCACGACTGCGGATGCTTTTAACCCTTCTGGTGCCGGTTTATTTGCCAGCACGGTACAGTCGCCCCAGAAGTGCTTCAAGCACTTTACTCATCACACGCAGAACCAGACCGGATCGAATACTGACAGACACCTCTGGGCAACCTCACAGCAGCTGCAAGGCTGGACTGGATGCCTCAAAAAGCCTTTTACCAGGACGCTCGTACTCCCACTCTTGTGCCTAAGGCTCTCACCAAACACCGCTGCCAAGCGGGAAGTGCAGCCCCACATCCCTTTTGGGCACAGCGTGCGATAGGTTAAGAGAAACAAATAACCTGCATATCCCCAGAAGTGTCAGCCCCTCTATCCACATTAAGGGCAAACGACAACACAAAATAAGCCTTTTCCATGATTTAGCTGGGCATTATTTCCAGGGACACGTGAGTTCTGCTGCAATTTAAACCTCAAGGGACAAATGCGAGTGAAATCACGGATCCCCATAACTCTGTTGTAAAGCCTTTTGACAAAAAGCAGGTGCTGGCTTTGGCCAGCTGCACATGGAGTCAGTGCTGCTCCACCTCTCCTGGCAGAGGACAGGAGAGGGAGAAACAAGGAGCAACAATTTCTATAGAATATAAGCACTGTGCAAGTTAAAATTTAAATTCAAAAGAGGGGAGGGAGGGAACAGAGAAAACAAACACAAAGATACAATTCTGCTGAATGGATGAAATACTTCAGCATCTTGTCCTGGCTGAGGATCGACCCACTACAAGAAAAACACTTCAAACACACTATGTCCTTGTTTGAATGCTGACCAGATTTGTCCTACGGTTCAAAGTGAGATATACCATTCGCAGCCCTAGGAAGGCTAAGCAGAAGGATAGTCTTAACATACATCTCAAAACCAGGTTCAGAATAACGTGCAAATGGGAGGAAGGTTTTGAGACAGACTTAGAACTGGAATAACTGATATATCTCATATCTGTCCAGTTTCTGGAGGCCAGAAGGACAGGAAAAGGGATGATGTCCTGTATCAGATCAGCAAATCCAAACCTGACCTTGCAGTTTAATTTCCAGGTCAGATCTATAAGCTAAAGGACACTGGCCATAAAAATACCACATTAAATTCACTCTTCAGTCGAGCTACAATTTCAAGAGAATCACTGATTTGAGAGCCCCTCTCCTGTTTGGCGAGGCTGGCATCCCACGGGCTTGCCTGCTCGCTGACTGCGGTCCTCAGCTACCCCTGCTGAAAACCGGCGACAAAAACTGAGGAAAACACAAGAGCCACAGAGCCAGGTGGAAGGTCCCTGAGCCCAGCAGCGTCCCCGAGCGCGGCCATCAGCAAACGTCCAGGCGAGGAGCGGAGGGAGAGGGCCAGCGGTGCCACCGGGCACGTTCACAACGGGACGGGCTGCAGGGTGGTGATTGCCGAGCCCAAGGTCGTGCTGGCAGCGGGGCCGGGCAGCTCCGATAGGGAACACTCCTCCTTCACGTCCCTACAACCGCCCCAGAACCCAGGTTAAACGCCTCATGCTGTGGTTTTGAGAGCCAGACAAGCATGTAACATTATGTATTATATTACATTTGCAATATTTTGGATAAAGTATTACTGTTGTTAAAAAGTCTTTCCTTTTCACCTTCTCTTTCTGCCCAGTGCCTGCTGCCCACCCATGGCTCGCACCAGCGGGCACGACAAGATCCTCATTCCTGCTCACTTCCTATAAACCGCCGTGACTGCTCATGCTCTTCCCACATTACGCTCTCCTCCCTCATTTTCAACTGAGGAGTCCTGGTCTACCTGCCTGTGAGAGTAAGTCTTTGATGCTCATTTTTAATTTGCTTATCATTAATAATTCTGTATCATCAGCAGACTTTGTCATCATACTATTCGTTCTTTTTCCAAATCATTTACTAGGAACTGCACTGAACTTCTCCTTCCTTTTGTTCCCTGTCTTTTAACCAGTCATTAATCCAGAAAACAACCACTCATTTTCAACTGCTTCTTTTCTTCAAGAACTTCAGAGAGGGACCTTTTCCAAAGCCTCTAAGACACTGAAGGTACTGTGCCAGCTTATTTACACAATCACTGGCTCCTGTAAATACTTGCACTAGATTTCTGAGGCATGCCACGCTGACTCCCCTCTCGTACCTGCCTACATGCCTATCATTCTGCTCTTACTAAAGTTTCACCCAACAAGTCTGTTTTTAAAGTCAAATTGCTGATCTGTTCTCTTAAGCCCTCCAGAAGTCTTTAAAAAAGTCATCACGTTTTCCACCTTTCATTTCTCTGGCACTGACGCCAGTTTAAGCATCAGGTCACACCTCATCGCTAGTCGCTTGGCAGTTTTATATCTCAGCATCATTAAAATTCTTGGATAAATATTATCTGGAAAGACTTATAAGTGATAGTCCCTTGCACAGATTTGCTCCGCACCATCTAATGACGATTCGGTTGGATAAGGTTCCTCGGGTTGGTAACACCACCACTCCCTCCAAGAAAATCTCTAGTCTGAGCTTTTCCATAACGAGCACCACGCTGAAGAAGCCAGTCGGTCTTTGGCTGTTACCTCGTAGCTTTTTTGCACCTCACCCATCTATTCCCCTTCACATCCTGCAGCAGGTTTCCTTCTTGTGATTTTAGAGAAGTTTTTGTTACCTTTATGTCTTCAGCAAGTTGTCTCTGAGAATTGTATCTGGCCTGCCTTGCTATGGCTTTACATTTTCACCGTCCAAATTCCTCTCTAGTTTTCTCGTTAAGATGTGACGTGTACTTTGTGGAAAGCCCTGTTAGCTTTCTCTGCTTTTTAACAACCTTGGCTTTTTTGTACCTCTTCAGACTTTTGGGAGGACACAGTTGTGTACAAGTCCACAGTAAATTTCTATTTTAGACTAAAACGCAAGGACGGATCCTCACTGAGCAGAGCTCTCCGTCGCTGCTGTGGTTACCTTTTTGAAGAGCCTGATGACATCCTCGCTGATCTGCGACAGCCGGACGATGACATTGTTCATGAAGATGTCATTCAGGGTGGCGTGATCTCTGCTCTCTCGCCGGGTCTGTGTCAGAACCAGGTACCAGCAGTTCACAGGGGAAAGCAGGTGCTGATCTTTCCTAGGGAATTGTAAAACAAAACCAAAATAATCAAAAAGGTCAAAGGAACAAGTCAAAGAGGCACGTAATTTTCCAACGAGCGCTGTCAGCATGCTGACGTTGCCTTCCTCCAGCACCTACATCCACTAGAATTCACCATGCCCCCAGAGAAAAGTGTGTGAGCTCCTCTTGGCTGTCCCCCCATCCCAGAAACCAGCCGAGCGCCCGCAGCCCCTCGGCATGGCTCTGAGCCAGCGCCTCTCCAGCGGGGGCCGCGAGCCCCATGGCCTCCTCCTGCCAGACCGCTCCCGGCAGCGCCGTGCCCACCGACCCACGGGGAGGACACTGGCCACCGCGTCTCCTGCTGCTGCCGCCCCTTGCCTCACTCACCACACATCCATACGTACAGATATGGGTCTTTGTGTACAATCTACCCTATTTCTGTCCTGCCTCGGCTCCTTGGGGCACCCACGGTGCTTTCCAGTCCACTGCTCTGTACTATGGTTTAAGCAGGTGGGGTCTGCGAAAGGTCAGTTAGCAGCATCACAGCATCACAGTGCAGATCCTCCGAGGGCAACAGCTCTGAAGGACCTGAAAACGTGGCAGTCAGCTGGAGCCAACGCCAGAGCTGGTCCTCTGCCCTGGGCAGGCTGGGAACCCGTTTGTGGCACTGCTCCGGTTTCCAGCTCTTTCAGAGCTTCTTTCAGCCATTCCCTGCAGGGATGTCCAGTGGCACACGAGCACATGTACCAAATCAGACCTCCAACCAGACCCTTCCCAAACTGGGTGCTCTGGAAGGAAGATGGTACAAGAGAAGAGACAGCCCTGGCAATCCCCTTCAGGGTTTCGCAAGGGAAAGAGTTTTGCTTCTTTTTCCCACTTTGTGCTATTAATACGGCTGTCACTTTCCTTTCAGAAAGCGCCCATGTGCCACACAATCTGTTGTACCACATTTAGTCCGCTAACCAGTGCTGGAGAAAATGGTTTGCATCCAACGTTAACACGAAGTGTCTGAGCACGACACAAATACATTCATGTATGCTGAATATTTACCATGGTCTTTATCCAGCTCCCACTGCAGACAGAGATTGCCGTGAGCGGCAGCATCACCAGGGCAGAGGACCTGAACAGTCCCTGGGAGCCAGGCAGCATCCTCAGAGTGAGCTCGGTCCCACTGGCGAGGCCCTGCCATGGGCACCTCGAGACCCTGACTCACCTGGAAGCCACGAGTGGTCAGAAAAACTCTCTTGGGAGGGAAATTTCAGGAAACAGTTCACACTTGGCTAGTGCTTAACTAATTTTGACACGTTCCATCTCAGCAGAGAAACCTGCACTGCCTTCCATGTCCTGCTTTTAGGCAAATGAACCAAAAGTGAATCAAGATTTCCAGACATAGTAGTTGTATCATGAAACAAAACATTTCACATTGTCCAACTGAGACACTCTGAGATGTGTGTGGGAACAAACGTTCCACCTGCACCATTTTCTCTGGTCAAACCCACACTTCCCGACAAGACGTGCTGGTTCCAGAGAAACGGCCCCTTTCAGTAGAGCCCTTCCCCTGCCACCCTCCAGCCTGGGCAGTCTCCCCACGTGCCAACAGCTGTGCCCAACGGATGTATTCAAGCCCCACAGGCTTCTCCCTCCCCAGCACCTGAGGATGCCCGCGAGCTGCCTGGCGAGCGCCCGCGGCTTCGCCCGCACGAGCCAGGTCTGCTGCGTACCCGGGCTCGGCAGCCTCCACGCACCGACAGCGCTGGCAACGCGGCCACAGGCCTCAAACCCTGTGCTCAAACAAGACTGTCCTTCCCAAGAAGTCCTGGGAGCAGAAGGCTAACCCGTGTCCACTACAGAAGTCTTCACACACGTACTCCTCCATCCAAGATGTTCTCAGCCACAGCAGCGGGGCTGGTGCAGCCCACCTCAGCACTGAGCCCATGGAGAGGAAGGCATGGAGTCTCCAGAAAATCTCTGCATGCACGTCCAGACAAAAGAACTGCGTCTAAACGCATGAATGGGTCTGTCGGCCCAGAGTCGCCCTGCCCAGCCCAGCAGCAGCACCGCGGCACCTACCACTATTAAGGGCTGGGCACAGACTGTGCACATGGCTGCACAGCCACAAAGGAGGAGCTGACAACATTTCTTCAGAGTGTCAAAAGCCTCATCAGAATAATGACATTCATGAGCAGGCTGGGGAAACGCAGCACAGATGAACCTACCAGAGGGCAGGGACAAAGCAGTCTGGAAGAAAAATACATTAAGGGAGACTCTCTCAGCACAGAGTGGGACAGCAAGGACTCGGCAGAAGCATGCACTGAGGTCAAGCTGACCCTATTATCACTATCACAAACCACTGGGCACTTGTGCCTGGGCATTTTCCAGAGGTGGAGAATCATCATCACCAGTAGATCAGGCACTACGCAGAGCATCCTTCCGATACCATCAGCACAGCAAGCAACGGGAGAGCCACAATACTGCACTCAGCTGATGGGAGAGGCACACACACACGTGCACCGAGCTCCATCTCTGGACAAGAGCACCTTCCCAAGCCCATCGCAGCCAATTCCCTCCCCGGGACAGTTATCTCATACACACAACACAGCAGCACCAGCCTGGCACAGCACAGCCGACACGCAACAGCCAGTTGCAAAAAGAACAGGCACTGAATGGCCATTCATCTTCAGCAGACCTCTGCATAAGACAACAGTAAAGCCTTGCTCACTAGAGAGACCGAGTAAACAGATTAAATGGGATTTAGGAATATGGAATAAATAGGATTTAGTAATGTAACTGCAGAAATTGCTGCTCTTGCAGCTGAAACGGAAAAAAAAAAAAAAGTAACTCACAAGGGGTTAGAGAAAGAAAGAGGCTGTAAGGAGTCAGGGCTCCGACACACTTAGCCAAGGCTAAGTGCATCAGACAGGCAAAAACCTCAATTTTCTGGGAAAGGAGCTAAACAGTGGTTGTAGCCTTCGGCCATTGAATTGAATGACACTCATTTCATCTTGAGTAAAGGACGTAATCCCAGCTGAAAGAACGTTTCATGGACATTGCTGTCAGAAAAAGAGATAGAGACAAAGGCTATGGCCAGGGGAGGCAAAGGTGGGGAACTTCGGCTGGCACGCTCCGTGGGAAGCGGCCACAAGCATCTGCCTCTGTGCTGCGTGGCCCCCGCGACGCCAGCCTGGCCAGCCACAGCTCGGCGGCACCGCTCATGCTGCCCAGCGAGACCCCGCGCCCAAGGAGCTGCCAGGGAGAGCTGGTCGTGGCACGAACACAACGAGCAGCACGGGAGAAAGAAAAGCCTGGGAGCTGCCAACACGTGCGGGCACTGAGCATCACCCTGTGGTCCCCAGCCTGACGCTTCCAACTGGGCACACTCCAGTGCACGCGGAGAGCAGGACCAGCTCTCCAACAGGGATGGCACGGTGGCATTCACAGGAGCCTTGAGGTCACGGCCGCCAACCAGCCCGCGTACCGGCACAAGCTACACATCCTCACCACGGAACGCAGCCACTGTCAGACTTAAATTCTGCCTCGAGCTTGTTTCTTTTTTTTTTTTCCTGGACCGTTTTTGTTTTAGCCAAGCTTGAGAGTGTGGTAAAACGGCAAAGAGGCTGTTTTGCAAATATGTGCAAGTTTTGAAATTTCACGCATTTTACCATTTTCATCATCAGTTTGAGTTTCACACAATTCCAGCATCCAGTTCATACTTCCTATTTCAAAGCTTTGTTTCAAAATATTTCCACTATGGATTTGCCGAGCTTCAACACTGTATGGGCGTGTACAAACACACATACTTCATTTCAAAAAAACGCAGTAAATTCGATTTCCAGAAACTGCTTCCAAGTCTGAGGCTGCGAGCAGGTCTGTGTGCAGTGTGAAGCACTCGGACATCCAAGGACCGGACCACATGCAGAAAGCAGGGTTTACAAAACGGGCATCCCACTGTTCGCACAACCAAATCAGTGGCAGAATTCAAGTCTCTTAAAAAAAAATCAAGGGGCCTGACTCCTTCCTAGTCCCCGACACACTTCCATTGTACTGCTGGAAGTAGTGCACAGTCAGACTAATTCAGGGAGCACAGGTCAGTAACGCTGCGGTGAAAGAGTCTTGGAAAAAAGCCTTTTCAGGTTCTTTTTGCAAATCCTGCACAGTGATAAGACAGACGAGGTCACCACTGACACTATTTAGTTCACTCCACTGTCGGGCTGTGCAGTTACAAACAGTGTTCGAGGCAGCCTCTGGCCCATCATTATGCACCACTTCCCCCCTGGAAACTCCTGCTTACTTGAACTGGTGCTCTCTGGAGCTGCGTATCTTGGAAGAGAAGCGCTCGGCCAGTTTCTCCAGGCTCCTGGAGTACTCCAGCTCGATCTCAGCCTTCCTGCGGAAGAACTCCTGCAGGTCCTGCAGCAGCTGCAGGCGCGACTCCGACTGCTGCTCCAGACATTTGAACTGTTCGACCAGCTGAGTTCGGATTTCTGCATGCACACAGGAGAGGAGAAGAAAATACAACGTCAGAGGCAAACACTGGCCAGGGGGGTTGCCCTCCCTTGTCTCGGAGCAAATCACACAGGCGCTGCCGGAGCAGGCTCCCTCACCAGCCTCAGGTTTAATTCAAGGCTTGCTAAAGCCAGAATTCTTTTCCAAGAGAGAGCTGCAGAATTTCATTCACCGGTCCGACAGTAAAACCTTGTTTGTCAAAGCAAACAGCTGTGTAAGTACACAGAGACCAACCCTGAGAGCTTCTCCATCACCTTTGTGAAACCAGAAAACAATACGTCGATTTACCTCGTGCTGCCCGAAATCCTGTGTTCTTTGCACATAAAGTAACACGTTATTTCTTGGTAAATGATCATCTGAACACCTTCAGAACAGCTGGCAAAGACCCCGAGGAAGCTGGCACTGCCAATGCGCGCTCCTTCACCCACGTACCCAGGGCTAACTGCCAAATCAAACGCGACTTTGGCTCCAAGGCTTAACGAGTCTTTCAGACCCTCCCAACTCCAGCTCCTAAAACACCACAGGCTTTATCTGTTCCAGGCTTTTTTGCTTTCTCATGAGGGACCTTCAGACGCTGCGACAGACACACCACAGCCCCCCCACCCCGTGCCGCAGAGGGGCCCGGTGGCACCCCGAGGTGCCCGTGCGGAAGAGGGAGGGGGCCGGTGCCCTGGGCAGCCCCGGCCGGGCTGCCCGCTGTGGCCGCAGCGAACGAGCGTGCCCCTGGCAGCGCACAGACCTCTCTCCAGTGCAGACCCTCACCCAGCGCTGCCCGGAACCGACAGCCTCCGGCACGCTGAATTCGGTCCAGCACAGTCAAATTACTGGAAGACTGTTCTGATGATTCTCTTCTTTCTACGTCAGAGTTGTACTTTCACCTTGACCAGCCTCATTTTGAGGACATTTCTCTCCCATGGTGACAGACCCACTGCGCTTTCTCCAGCTCCCCCTCCTCACGTAAGGCAGCCGAGGCTGCAAATCCCCAACGCTCGTGAGGATCCCACGTGGAAGAGGTTAAAATCGCCGTTACAAGAACACAATGTTTTTCAACATTTCTTTGTAGAACAACTATCGTGCAAGACTGAGCCGCTCACAGCCTGACAGGTGAACTTGGAGAGCTGCAGGAACAAGGACACCTGCAGCAATCTCATTACTGGGTAATGTAACGATGGCAGTAATGGGACTGGAGGATGCAGGCTGCGTGAAGGTCACCTAAAAAGCAAAACTCCTTGGAAACAATGAATGCTGAAAACTTCAAAGTTAACCAGTCACCTTATGCAGGATCCTCCATGGGCACGGCTTTTACAGCACCTCCTTTATAGTCTCGATACGTCATGAGCAGACAGCACAATTGTTCCTAAAAACGCATCTGAGGCTCACACAGAGCCTTGGTGAGGGACTCGCCACGCTGCACTCGGCCACCAGCAAAGCTGTTCTGTTCCTGAAGCCTGTCTGGATAACCCTGCAGCCATCCCTGCAGCAGCCAAAGCACTAACTCCGTTCTGACCTACATCCATCCCACCTGCAGAGCGGGGACGCTGGACACGGGCAGAGGAGGACGGGTGACGGGATGCTCAGCACAACTGCTGCCTCCGCCCCGGCAGCGCTGCCCCGGCACTCGGAGCATCTGCTGCACACGAACATCAGCCCTCCCTCACAGCTGAGCTGCACAACACCCTGAAATGAATGACAATTCCACTATAAAAGCAATGCTAGAAATACCCTTTTTTTAAAAAAAAATATGGCTGCTAAAAGAATGGAGAAAAAGAAATTAAATCCTCACTACAAATGAGGTCTCAAAGTGACCGGTGTCAGAGCACCTTGGTCTTTATTCTTCCGTCAAAATAAGCAATATCTTATCCCTGTGATATCCAGCACCATGCCCAAACAGAGCTGCACACCTCCCAAACAACACTGCTTCTCCATCCCTTCTCCTTCACATTTGCACTCATACAATTAGATATAAGGAAGATCTAAGATTAGATCTAAGGAAGAAATTTTTTACATTGAGGGTGGTGAGGCACTGGAACAGGTTGCCCAGAGGAGTTGTGGATGCCCGATCCTTGGAGGTGTTCCAGGCCAGGTTGGATGAGGCTTTGAGCAACCTGGTGTAGTGGAGGGTGTCCCTGCCCATGGCAGGGGGGTGGAACTGGATGATCTTTGAGGTCCCTTCCAACCCAAACCATTGTGTCATTCTATATGCAGAAAATAGATTTGCTCCCCTTGCAATGGTACTTTCTCAGAGGAGAGAGGATGCTTTAATGCCACACAGGAATATCTACCCTGGGTTTGCTACCTGGGTAGATTCACGGGAATGCTTGGAGAAGCCGAGTGAACTTCCAGAAAGCAGTACTTGGTCATCACACCTGAAAGCTCATCCAGTCCCTCGCAGCTGGGACTCCAGCATTTCCTGAAAAATAGCCCAGGCTTTACAGAACGATCACGCGTGCGCAGCACTGCAGCTTTGATCTCATCAGGACGACGGCTCCTGAGGGCGCTGTGCTGGGCAAGAGCTGCCATGCCTTATGGGATCAACAGGAGACGACCACCTACGCGGCCATGGCTTCCCACGGCTCCCTTGCTCTCCACCTGAGCAGAGCCGGGATGCGAGCTGGCAAGCTGGTGCTGTCATCCACCGAGCTCGTCAGAACGGCTTCCCGGGGTACGGCACGTCTGCTACGTTACAGCGCTGCTCGTACGCACCCCCTCCCGCAGTCGCGTCCCCGTTACGCAGCTCCCGCGGTCAGCGATGGCATCTGCTGGAGCCGAGGGTGGCAAAGAGCAACCGCCTTTGAATTAAGCCTCCTAAAAACTCACCACTACATTCCTACAGGATACAAAGGTACCAGCTTCACCAGAAAATATTTTTAAAATCTTCACATTCCCCTGCTGACAAGCGTTTCCTTCCCACACAAGGTCAGTGGAAATTTCATTACATCCCATATGGATTTTACGTTCCCACTCCTGCTGGTGCCAACACAGGACTTGCTTTACAGCTCTCTGCTTTCCTGAGCAAGTTTGATATAGATTAAAAAATAAAAAAAACCCCACAGATTTGTTCTCCGGTTCTCCTTTCATAGCGGATTACAACCCAAGGTGGTCCCCAGAACAGCTCTTAACAGCCCTGACAATGCCCAGAAATACAAGGAATATCAATAACGTTTTGCCAATCTTTTCAATTTCCTGCCTCTTCCTACTTTTTTCCAGATCTGAGCTACCGCTGCTCGTTTGATCTCTGTACCCAGCACGACGATTTCTCCTTGACTCTTACAGGGGTCATTCAGGGCAGGTCAGACAGCAGCACCAAACGCAGAGACTCACCGAGGCTCCCGTGGCTTTCCCACCCCCTGCTCCGAGTTTGTGCCCACCGGTCCTGCAGCCAGCGGCCCCTCCGCCAGCTCGGGGAGGGTTGTCGCCTCCCGCACGCTCACTGCGGGCTGGCAAGCTCCATGCCAGCTAGGACTCCGCTCCCTCACCCCATCGTCCCCACGCACCAGCTCACCCCCGAGCCCTGGGACAAGGAGGACTCGGCGGCGGCAGGGCAGTCCCACAGCGGGCAAGGATGCTCTTGGGCACCCAGGCATCAGCATGGCACGTTCTGACCTCCGTCAGCAGAGTGAGTTTGTTTCCCCCGCTCCCATAACGCGTCGCTTTGACAGCCTCACGTTGCCTCGCAGCAGCTCAGCCAGGGCAGCAGCGCCAAAGCGAAGACCAGGAGCCGCCTCCCCGGCCCGCCGCGACCCCGCGGCCATCGGCTCCCAGCGGTCACACAAACGGAGACGGCCAATGACCCCAGGAGGTGCTGCTGCATGTTAAACGGAAAAGGTCTGTGGTAGAAAACAAAATGAAGGGCTGCCAGCATCACTAATGCAAAGACAGAAGCAGCAACAGAGAAAACGACGTTCTCCGGAGGTCTCCGCGAGTCAGCGGCTCTCGGCCACGGCCCCGACAGCGCCGGCGCTGTGGCTCCCCTGCTTCCCCAGCCACTGTGCTGCTGTGTTGAGGCACCCCTGCCCCTGCCCCGCTGTCGCCCGGCCACACGGCCGCTCTGTCTCTCGAACAACTGGAAATGAGAAAGTCTCAGCTGAGAGTTTCATCCCAAGCAATTTGAGAGTCGGGCTGGTGCAGCAGCGTGGCAGCTCCAAGGGACACCTGGAGAAGAGTGGTTCCCTCTGGCCGGGAGAGAAGTTGGGAGCAGCTGGAAACAAGGTGGGCCCAGGTTTGGCTCGCAAACTCTCCCATTCACACTCCTCTTCCCCAAAGGTTTGGGATGAGCTGTTTCAACCTGTGGTCAGCCTGACCTCTCCAGCTTCATGCTTCCACAACACTGTTACTAAGAATTTGCTGCAACAGGAGAACGGCTTCTACTCACCGTTGAAGAAACGTGTACAGGAGACACTGTGATATGGTGGTAGGCTGGTAACTCCTGGTATTCACATAACCTTGGCAGGTCCTTACTTACACTGAGTAAAAACAATCTGGCAAGCTAAAAGGAAATGGGATGTCTCTGACAGCATCAGCAACAGCTTATTCTGTGACAGCCAAAGGTTTCTTAAAGAAATGACCCAAACTGGGCTCAGACTCCCTGGTTCAACTAGTACATGTGGTTTTTTAATATCCCATGTTCAGAGCTTTCCTTGCTAGATTAAAAATAAGCTCCTCGCCATGAAGAGCAAGCCTCACCAAGAAAGCTCTCCAGCTCTGGCTTCTGCCCAGCACCATCAGGATGCCAACACAGATGCCACAGGAAAACAGCCACCTCGCAATTTATGTTTCTGAACTTGGAATTCATAAGAACTTTTAGTAGAAATCAATAAACAACATCCTACCAAACTGCTTTAGGAAGAGCTGAAAGCATTTGCCAAAAAGCAGAATGCAAAACATCAAATAAAGTCGTGTAGCTGGTCACGTTTCCACTGTAGTTTGTCTAAAATGTTCCCACAATTTATTTCACAATATACAAAATCACAGACATTGGCAAAGGAGAACAGCAAGTGAGCCATTCTGCAAACAAGGGTGCTAAAAAGCTCCTCCAGTCCCTGGAACTCTGCTGGACAGCTGGCTTTCAAGATTTGCTGCTTTTTTCCTCCCAGTTTGATTCTGCTCATAAGAAAGGAGTTTCCAGTGAGAGCAGTCCTGGTTTAATAAGCAGAATCAGAGGTAGAAAATGCAAGAAATAGGATTTCCTCAGCTTTTCTGAAACACAGTGGCAGGGATGTTGGAGAAAACAAAATTCCTTGGCAAACTAAGGAGAGTAACAACGCTCAAGACGGGCTGCGGGACTGCTCATCCACCCAGGAGAGGGAACATCTGCCGTCAGAAGATCGAGGGATTTGGCTTTTGCAAATATTTCCAAATCAATTAGCCTGTATCGCAGCCGATGGCTGCTCGTTACTCTCAGGCTGCGCACGTAACCACGTGAGATGTCAGCAGCGATCAGGCTCCAAGGAGACACACTCCAGCCCGGGGCCTGGCAGCGTCCCCGGGGCAGCGGACGGGACAACAGCCACCGCGGCCACCACGACCGCGCTCAACACGGCCCATCGTGGCCCCACAGAGCCCCAGCAACGCACCCCACCACCAGCCCAGACCACCAAGATCCCAAATACAGTAGTCCCTCATCAGTCAGAGACCCCCAGAACGCTCACATCCCTCCCAAATCCAGAAAGGCTTCCGAGTGTGACAGCAGGGACGCAGAAGGACAGCCAAGCGGATCCCCTCGGCCAGCCCTGTGCACCGGCTGATGTGCTGGAGCCGCTGCAAACAGCCTCCCACCGCCACCAGCCAAGTGGTGTGCCAGTGGTACAGGGACAGTGTTACAGAGATGAGCAAAATGTTTTACATTCAGCCTTTGGCAGGTTTGTAAGTGAATGGCAACATGAAAAAATGAAAAAAAAAAAACCAACCATCTACCCAAAGCCTTGAGAGCTGTTCAAAAGCCAGCTCGGGAAGCTGAGAGGGTATACAACTGCTGTCTGGGGGGAGGCAGACCCAAGAAAGGAGCAATTTAAAACTGAAGCAAGAGTATTAGTGAAAGATAAATAGAGGTAAACTGGCCATGAAGTTTAGGCAATAAACTGGAAAAATCAGTAACTTTCTGGATCAATCAGCAGGAAGCCTGGGAGAAGATGGAGATGTTCTGGCAGTGGCAGTTGATAACACTGTGAACGTGCAAACACGGTGCTGCCCATGGCTGGGGGGGACGATGGGGCAGCAGGTCCTGACAGCCCTTAGAGCCCATGGCCAGGGGCTCAGAGGGCACGTTCTGAGATTATGGTTGGTACAACCCACCTACAACACTGAGCCTGGCTGAAATTCTGTGCGTGTGGCTTGCAGCAAGACACTGTGCTTCTACAGCCAGCTGCAAAGAGCAACCTGGAGGAAGCAATCCTTTCCGTTGGGGTTTTGTAACATGGGGTACTGTTCCTCCTCCGGTACCAGAAGATTCACAGCTGTTCAGACAGTGTTTTCTACCAGGCATCAGCCTCCGCAGCGCCAGCACGCAGAGCTCGACGCCAATGGAGAAGTCTGTTGAACAAGGCGCCAGAAAGGTCTCCAGGGAAAGGTATTATTTGGTGGTTTTCTTAATCTCCAAAATAGTCTGATCATCACCAGCCCTGGACAGCCACAGGTCTCTGCACCAGCTGTGGCTGAGCCCTGTCCCCCCATCACACCAGCAGCTGAACACCCCAGGATGGCACAGCGCATCCCCAGGAGCGGCTCACGCAGTGTACTGGGACGAGCTGAGTCTCAAGGGTCCTTCTGTTGAGCTTCCGAAAACACAGATCTTCAGAGATCCTGGAGTTCCTGTGAGCACCACCATGGCAAGACCAACTCTGCTACCCCGAGGGAGCTCTGCATTTGTGTTGGGAACCGATACCCACCGGTGGGCCAATGCGAGGGTGAAGTGAAGGCACTTTCTCAAACATTTTCAAGACTTCAGCAAAGTGTTGTTTGGGCTGATGTTGACATCCTGGCCAGCAGACTGAGGTAAATCTCATTTTTCTTCCTCTCCTAGGCTGTTGAGGACAACGCTGACAGCCACGCACAGAGCCCCAGAACAATTACGCGCATCCAAATAGCATACCCCTGACAACACGGGTGATGCAGTGCTTTACAAAGAGCAAAATTATTTGAGACAAATCCTGGCCAATTTGAGCACTCCTATTAGAAGTAACATGCTTATGTGGAGAGGTCAGGACAAAGACAGCATGCTTGGCTCCAGCTCATTATTAATCCTCCACTACTTCAACCGGTCCCACCCTCAGCTTGCTGAAGGATATTTTCCATACGGTCTCATTTTTTAAATATAACAGTTAAACTCCAGATGAATGCCACTAGATCAACACAACTTTTACCAGTGGTATTCCTTTATCATTATTATTCACTTATTCCTGTGTCCTCATACAGTTCACATTCTCCTGGGCAGGAGAATCTCTGAATTTCAGGCATTTACAAATCTGTTGAAATCCCAGCCCCAGCTGAGATGGTGGTACAACTCCAACCGGTTTCAACAGTGCTAGGATTTCATCCTTTGGCAGCACGTGGAGTAAGTGAGACAATCTTGTTCTCTGGTAGTTATTTTGCAAGTCTCCCCCTCTTCCAGAGTAACCCTTTGGCTCCAACGCTTCTTACCTCAAACGCTGATAAGTGCCAAGCTCCTTCACTGGCACCAATCACACCGGAAACCAACATGGGCAGAAGCAGCGTGCTGATTACGGGGCGTGCTGCTACTCTAGATACTTTCTTCACAAAAAGTAAAACATTTTAAACAAAAAACAGGCCCCCAGCACCCCGGGCTGGGCCGAGCATGGCCGTGCTGGGAGTGCTGAATTGTCTGCTCCGGAGAATGGTGTCAGCAGCTGATCTTCCAAACGGGCAGCCCAGGACCGCCGTTCCTCTGACATACGTTTCACCCCACTGATTCGTGACAAGTGAGAAAATGGGCTTGGCAGCAGAAACCATTATTTTCCACACAACTGGGATCAGACCCAATAGTTTATTGCAAATATAGCACGGCAAGTTGGACTCGGAGAATCCAATTCTTCTACAAACATGGAACACACTAAGGTGGCCATCTGACCCCCCAGTTTCTTTTATTTCCCCCTTCAGACTATTCATGCGCTGCCTTCACCGCAGAACCACCTCCTGGGTATCTCCGAGCGCTTTGTCACTGTTTTTGAAACGGCACGCACCGCTCCCTTGGCACAGCCCTCACGCACACCTCCAGCCACTGGCCTGGATTCGTTAAAACGCCGAGCGGCCGTTACACCGGCCAAACTCGCCCGCCCGGCAGTGGCCAAACCCCGCCGAGCGCAGTGCTCGGGCAGCCGGGCTCAGCCTCCACGGGTGGTTACGTGCCTACGGAGACAGGCGGGCAGAGCCTGCCAGCCTGCGCCAGCCCACGCGCCACGATGTGCCCATGGGATGCTCACGCTCCCTGGCACGGCACGTTTCATCCGCCCATCTGCCCCGCTCCGCAGATTCATGGCCATGCCCAACACTCCAGAGGGGGCTCTCCCAGCTCGCAGCAGCGGTGTGGCGGCTTCTGCTCTCACGGCAGCTAGGAAAGAAACTCTTCCTCCCCACCTTTTTCTCTTTTTAAACAAAGCACTGACAAGTCACCCCACAGCACCCAGCACTCTTCTCAGGAAACCACTGTAGCAAGTGCAACAGGTCACGCCGGATTTAAGAAAACGCTGGTAATTAATTATTTTAATTTTTCACATCGATATTCAAAACGCAAATGAAAAAAGTCATAAAATTTCAAAACTAAACAATCACGTTTCGTTTTTACACTTTAAGAACATGATCTTTAAGGTCCCTTCCAACCCCAACCATTCTATGATTCTATGAAATTAGGAAGCCATCCTTCCTGAGAGACGCAGATGTAGGAGTGGAACGAACCTGATCAGAAATAGATTGTGATCTTCCGATACTCTGGTTAGAGCCAACGCAGCTTTTTCCATTTTCCTGTTCACCAGCACTTCAGAGAGGGGAATTCCATCTCGCTAGAAGCGATACACCGGAATTCACATATCTTTCTAGGTCATAAAGTATCTTCCTAGATGACAAACAAGCCTACTCCCACAGAATAATTAAAGACAAAACGCAGCTGCTAAGGCAGCACGGGCTCCGCTGGAGGAGGCGGCACAGACACAAGGCTTGTCTCACCCGGAGCTGTAACCAAAATCGTCGGTGGCTTTGAAATCAGTCAGTGGTGCAGAGAACAAAAGGGAGGGAAAAAACCCAAACCAACACAACACTGATGGAATGACAACTTTTCTCTGACCTATACACTGAAAATTGCATGGCACCAACTTTCCCCAAGAAACCCCTCAACTCAAGTTAGACCTGGTTCGAGCAGTCACCTCACTTAACAAGAGCACCAAGTTTGGCTTAAGACTCATACATGTAACGTCTGCGTCCTTTGGCCAACAGGTGTTGTAAATAAGCCTGTAGGAACATCTCGAGGTGGTCATGAGGCAGCAGGGCCTCATGTGGCCACAGCTTCCCCGTGCTTTGGGAACGCCAACCGCAGCAGAGCACGGCCACCTCCGCGGCTGCTCTCGGCATGAAACCAGGTGTCATCAGGGGATGCCACGCTCCTTCCTTTCCGAGACCATGAAGAAGGCAAACCTGCTTTCAGGAGAAAGCCCTGCTTGGAGGAGGGAAGGCTGCCATGCCGTGGCAACAGGCTGGAAAGCAGAAGAGGTGCTGGGAGCAGCACAGCTCACACCACCTGGCTGCTACGCCTTATCACAGACTCTTTTGATATTGCCTGACTATAAAAATCAGCAAAGGGAAAATTATCTCTTTAAAAAAAACACCTAAGTTTAAAAAGTTGAACTTCAGAGTCAAAAAAATCTTTTCGCAATGAGAAAAATAAATTCAAGTGTCGACAAAACGCACCCAGATAAGTCCATAAGCAACACCGGTCCTCAAGTGATGCACTGCAAATTTTTCCATGGGGCGTCAGCAGCTCTCACGCTGTCGAAACACCAACCCCTATGAATTCAACGCGCTGATGACTGCACTGTTTTCTGAAGAACTTGGCAAGATGTTCAGCATTATTAGAGAAGAGAGGAAAAACAGCAGAATTTAGTCCTTTAATATCCTTTCTTCCGGCAACTGAAGAAACATCCCAGTCTCATCAAGATAACTACAGACACTTCTGTCACAGGCAGGATGATGACACAGGAAGGACTGATGGGAAGAATGGCCAAGTCCACATGTCTGAATCCAAACTCACCATTGGAAATGTTTGGGAGTTAGAGCTGTTCTGAGACACATGCAGGATCCTGCCGTTCTCCCCAGTCCCTCAAGAAAAGAGCTGGCTGTGTCCTGCCCCCAGCAGGGACCTGTCACCCAGAGCTTCACCCCAAAGACCGGGCGGTCCCAGGCCAGCAGCAATGCCAGGACCAGGTGCAGGCTGGGCAACGACCTCACACCAAATTTAGGAGCTGTGGATCCCACCTTCCTGTTCCTCCCTGTTCGGGTGTCTTCGGCACAGACCTGTATTGGTTCAGTAACTCTTGATAGATTATTTTTTCATTAATCTGCCTACTCCCTTGCTGGAAGGGATGAACTTCCAAGCCCGGGGAGCAGCCCGCAGGAGCAGCATCCCGCTTCCATCGGCCAGTAACACCGTCCTTCCAGGCGACGCAGCTTCATATGCCGAGACAGTCAAACTGCCAGTGTGCTTTGATGTTTTATTCCCATTTGTGGAAACCAGGTCTCCAGCCTCCCTCGGCCACCCGAAGAGCTCCACTCTGACCTGCGGGTTGTTGCGGCGTTACCACCCAGCTCAGCCACAGCAGCACCTTCACACGAACGTCACCGCCTCTCGTCCTCGGCTCCGCTGCACTGGCGAGAGTCCACTGCAGCCACATCTCCTCTGACCAGAGCAATTTTCAGCAATTGAGCTGTTATCAGTAAGGTAACCTGAGTTTAACTTCTCCAGAAGGTCTCCTCTTCAATTTCAGTCTTCAACAAACTTTGGCCAAAGGTTTTCTGAACAGTATGGAAAAGCCAAGAACGTAATACTTTAAAAAACAGGTCAGGACACTGAATTATCTAAGTAGAAAAACTTTCCTCTTTTTCAGAGTAAATAATTCTTTCTGGAGAATAATTTTCCTTCTTTCTTAACAAAAATTGCCATGTCAGTTAGACAGAAATGACTCAGGATTTTACAATAAAATTCTGATGCAAAAAGCGTGTCTTAAAACCAGACTGTAACACAGCAAGTAGGAGCGAGAAAGAGTCACTGCATGCTCATGTGCGAGCGTGAACACGCGTGTGTGTGTGTGTGTGTGTCCCTTCTTCCAGCGATGGGAACATGGAAGCAGAACATCCCACCCCCATGAGGCACACAGACCAGATTCACGGCGTCAGCACCGGCAGTGGACTGGCCGATCTGTCGGGGAAGCACATCCACCGTAACGAGAAAGGACGGCGCTTGCAACGCTGCGGAACGCCGTACCTGACAACCCACCAGGAGCACGCTGCGGGGCCACGGGAACACGGCGCGGGTGCCCCAGCGAGGGCAGGGCAGGCAGGGGCCGCTGCCCCACAGCCCCCTCCTCCGGAGGCTGGCAGCTGCCAGCCGTCCTTCGGTTTCAAACGTACAAGACTCACAGCAGAGTGAGGGGCAGCAGCGATGATGGTGGAGGAAGAAGCCCGAGATACAGAGCCGAAGCAAGGAAAACACAAGAGCCAGGTAACTGACAGCCACCATCAGGACCAGTTTTGGCAGAAAGCACTAAAAATAGAAATTAAGGTAAAAATCGCACTATTCAGTGCCCCGAGTCCCTCACTCACCACTCCAACTAGGCTCTAACATCTGGAGTCAGGAAAAGTGTGATATACTCCACCTAAAACCACCACCAGACTACTCCAGTGCTGCTGAAGGTGGGATCTAGCCCAGAGGAACTGCAGCAAGAGCACATTTACCAGTCTATTAAAGTACACCTGCTTTTTACAGCCCGCTCCGAGCAGTGCGGAACACACGTTAGCAGCGATGCGACCAGTTAGACGGAAACGGGCAAAGGCAAGGAGGAGCCAAATGAGAAGTAAAATCAGCCCTGGCATGCAAAAGCTGGAGCAAACCCACGGGCTCAGCGCGGATGGCAGCTCTGCTGGAAGCGATGCCCTGGCCAGCTCGGGCGGCTACGTGGCCAGGAGGCACCCGGCCAGCCCCAGCTCGCAGCCACAGGGGCCCAGGTCCGGGGAGCCTGCTCCAGCCAAAACAAATACCTGCAGCAACAGAGGAGAACCTGTTTCCACAGAGCGGTTTTTCAGCAGAGCTTTGCACGGCCCCGGCTGTTCAGCAGCGGTATCTGAGCCAGCTTTCTCAGACCCAGCCTGGGGTAACTCCCAGCGCTGCCGGGCACTCGGCACCGGGTCCGTTTTATCTCACTGTACTACAGAAACGAAGCAAATTAACCCAAAAGGGTTCTTTTCCCTTCCTCTCTCCAGCTGCACACAGGAAGAGAAGCACATGCGCAGCCGGAGTCCATGAAGCAGGTGGTTACCCACGTCCCTGCCAGAGGGATGCTGGAGATGCGGCTCACCCTCCCTTCACGCCGTGCCTTACCTCAAGAGTTGCTGCTGGGACCAGACAAGCTTGGGGGGCTAAATTTAGGCAGAAAAAATGCATATTTTCATGTTTTCCCCTGCTTTGTAAGGAGGGCAGCCAGCAGCAGGATTAGTGCTCCTGGGAGGGCGGCAGCAGAGCAGGTTATAGCAGACATGGCTGCGCTTGCGGCGGGTGCCTCATCCACGAGCCTCAGCCCAGACCTCTGCCGTGGCTGCAGGAAAGCACCAGCCTGCAAAGCACGGGGCAACAGAGAGCACAGCGGGCGCAGCCACGTTAGGTCTTCTCATCTGTGGTCCACCTCCTGGGAGCACTGGCAGCTCAGTGTCCACTCCAGCACTTGGACTGCTCCATTAAACCATTCCTGCTTGAGCTGAAGGGAAGCACGTGTCAACGGACTGGTCCCCACCTGTCCCACCTCCGCCTGCCACCTAACGGGCTCTGGCAGCCCCAGGGCTTTCCTCCTGGAGCAGCACCATGGAGCACACGGGGACACCAACACCAACCCCAGGGACAGCGGTGTGTGGTAAAGGAGAACGCCTGGCCATGCCTCGGCAGCAGGCATCCTCGTGCTCCTCTTCCTCTCGCAGCCCTTGGCACCTTCTTGTCTAACTCATAGCGGTGCCTGCACAGCCCTGGCAGGGAAGAGCGGGATGCGAACGCTGCTGCAGGGCACTGCTGGGAGAGCACTGCCAGCGGCCGGCCTCGGCGTGCAGGGTGGGTGCCTCGACCCTTCCCACGAGGCTCGTGCCCCTGACTTCTTCCCATCAATCACTTCCACAATTCTGCTACCACAACTTGACATGCAACCACCACAGGGACCACGACTTCAACAGCATCACTGGGCACAATGCGCCCTGTCCCTCCCAAAGAAACTCAAAATAGTATAACATGGCAATAAACAGAAAACTCCCTTGCCCTACTTTTGCCGTTTTCAACCTCAAATTCATATCTCATCACAAAATAAGGAAACTGTTTGTAGAAGCAGCAAGTCTCCAGCAGCCCAGAGTGGTCATGCTCTTCACAACACTCTGACACCACTGGTTTTTGTAACTCTCGGTTACTGCAAAAAGGAAGGTCAAAACGGTGCAATTGCATAGAAGAAATTGTTGAGTGAGAGTCACCCAAGAGGAAGAAGGGTGAGCTGCTCTCAGAATGAAGCATCAAGCCAATGCTCACGCACCGCAGGACTTCCTTCACCCCAACGCAGCAGGAGATTGATCCTACATCATTCTGAAGTCTTTGCAAACCCACTTGCGTGCACGACAGCCTGTGCCCAGTTAGGGCTATCTGCCCTGGGAGCCCACTTTGGCAAGTGGTGACATGGAGAAGATCCCACTGATCCACCCATGAACCACACGGCCTTACACAGGTCCGGGGAAGCAGAGGGCATGCCCCTGGGGTACCTCCCAAGGTCAGCAGAGCTGCACCATAAGGTAACCTATAAGCACAGACAATAAAATAAAGGCCAAGTCCACCTGACAAGAACACATCTTACCACAGCAAATTAGGTACATTTTGAACCCAGCCAGAACAGTAAGCAAAGCCCCTACAGCTGTCATCTCCAAGGCTGTTAATGACCCATTCCCAATCACACCCTTTCTTGATATCCCTACTTGACTTTTATACATCTTTCCTTTATTTGATTAACCAACCCCTGTAACCACTTAATTTCTCCATATTTTCTCTCCTTTAGTCCTCCTCTCCCCAGGTTCTGTGAGGGTTGGGGCACCCAGCTCTAAGGAGAGTTCCACGTAGACCACAGCAAAAGGAATTGTTCTTTCTACATTACGGAGAAGGCACGTTCTCAGACACCAGGGCTGTTCTGCACTGAAACCTGCAGACACACAGCGGGCATTTGTGTGATGGCAGCTCAAGCATCCTCCTGGAACCACAGCAAAGCTCCACACAGGCTGAACTGGCCACAACTGCCTCTGCTTGTGTCTGACCGCGCGCGACACCGAGGAAGCCGACCTCGTTTACTCGCCGGCACAGCCCGTTGGCCCTGCGCTGACTGCACCGATACACCGGGAGGGACCGTTACAGGACTGAAGGTGGAGCGAGCCCAAGGAAAGACTGAGCAACACAAGACTTTGGGGTGGTTTGGTTTTTTGTTTGGTTTTGTTGTTTTTAAACAAGTCAAACTTTGAAGAGGTCCGTTGCAAGCCTCCAGCACACACACCCTCCTGGCAATCCTCTGCTGCCCATGTTTTTTGGGGGATGCCGGCCTCCACCAGCACCTTGTGCACCACAGCCAGGAACTCGGTCCCCAGCTGCTTCCTAAGCAAGAACAGGATGAGAAAGAAAGAAAGAAAGAAAGTGAAACAGCTGGCTAGCTGGGTTTGCTCCTCCTCTATTTTCTTCTTGTTAGGAACACAAGGAAGACGCAAGAAATCCATCAGAACTGGTAAAAGCATTAAAAAGAAAGAGCCAAACAGATCTGTTGTGTTTGTTCAAGCTTTAAGGAGAACAAAAGGAAGCTTCACAAAAACAGATGGTGGTTTTTTCCCCCCCAGAGAAAGCGGATCCTGCGGCTGCCCGCCTGTCCCAGCTCCCGAGGCCCCACTGCCCGCTCGCCAGCGCGGGACCCGCAGCACCCAGCCAGGGCACCTCTGCGGGTCGGGTCGGATGGAGAAAGTCCATTATCCACTGAATGCCCCTGCATGCCGTGACCAGAGCTCTGGGCTTTGGGGCTATTAAGATGCAAAGGAGAACACGTTCAAACTGGGAGAAAGAGAGCCAGTACAGGAATGCGAATCACGCCCCGCGTGACTGAAATGGAATAAAGGCGAAGATCATTAAATGGTTCACTCCAGCACCTCACGTTCCTTAATCCAGACATGGAAAAGATTTCACAGATCATTAAGAGAGCAGAGCTTTACAGCCAGTTACCAGAGTTCGCCTTGGGTATCCGCACGAGCTACCCAACTTCTCCCACAGCAGTAACAGGATAAAATATTACACGCAGAAGTCAGAGCTGATTATCCAGCAGCGTCTTCTGGCCTGAAAAATCTGTGCATTCATGGAGCCACTGAATCAATCCTCTTCCAGGCTAATGCCTTACAACTCTACATGTATTATAAATACATAATAATTCATTAATGAACTTTTCATCTAACATCTCAAAGCACCCTATAAATTGTAATCATGTAAGTCTCAAAATCTCTGAGAAAGAGGGAAGGATTACCACACTAATTTTACAGACAGGCTAAAAAAAGTCTCTCCTTGGACTTCTCTGCCACAGATCTGTCCCCCACCGTGCCATTCTGTACTGAAAGCGAGCTTGAGCTTCACTCTAAGGCCAAACTGCTTATGATGCGAGAAGGACAGAAAAAATGACAAGTAAAAATGAATTGCAAAACAGTAGACTCAAATTCAGGAACATGTAGAAATCAGCATGTCAGACAACAGCAGTTGCTCAATTTCTTGCAATTGCTTCGTTTAAAATTCCTAAAAACATCATGGGCAATAGAGTCCCTAAAGACTGCACCGGCAGGGACATGCCCAGTACTCCTCAGCGGCACTGGTGCTGCCAGCCGCATGCCAGTGAGCTGGGTGTCACATCCCTTCCTACGGCCATGGAGGGAGACCTCCATGGAATTTGCATGGAATAGCAATGGAAAACTATGCCATGACCAATGAAAGTACGCTGTCTGTCCTCAGATCCAGCCAGCTTGGAATCTGCAGAGAGGAAGCAGAACGATAAGGAAGAATTTCACCTTCCAGTGCATCTGAGAGATGAGAACCAGTACAGCCCTCCCAGCGCCTGCAAACCAGCCCTGGAGCATGCCAGCACAGGTAGCTCTGGCACCAGAGAGAGAGGGAAGGCAGAGACCCATTTTTTCCCCCAAGCAAAGGGATGTGTTAAACTCCCACCCAGAAAACAAGACAGGTCATCAGTGCTGCAAAGTACTCGGGCAGCTCACAAGAGGAAGCAAGTCCGCAGGCAGATGCAACTGATGTGCATCAATGCAAGTGGCTTTTTCCTGAAGCACCATCTGAACAGAAAGTGCTCCCCAGCAGCTACAGCTCTGCCTAAAAATCAGCTGTCTCCGCAGGCATCCGTCACTTCCAGAAAATAATCTCTCAAACATTTCACTTTATGCCCTTGGTATGCACATAGGCAGAATTTCTGCAGTGCTCTCTCTGGAGGACTCTCCTGCCTTGCTTGCCTTTTATCACACAGGCAAGGAAGACAAGATCTGGATGTAAGCCTTCCTTCTGTTAAGGCACTGTTTAAAAAAGAAAATCTTTTCTGCTCACATTCAGATGTGCAGAATTCCCTGATTCTTTGAATTCATGTCCCTTCGTACTAGGCAAGAATATGGGGCTCTCAGGTTGACTGAGGCACCAATCAGATAAGGACATTCACGTAGAAAAAAAAGTAACATGTCATCCCAGCAGGGTGAAGCAAGTATTTTTATATATTTATCCGAGCTGCTAACTACCTAGCAGCAGATCTAACCCTTGTTCAAAACTCCTACACAGTGTCAACTGGAACGTGCCACTGCCTGGCTCACCCCGCGAGCTGCCGTACCCACCCCAGCTGCCCGCTGAGTGCTGCGGGACATCCTCGGGCAGCCTGTGCCCTCCATGGGGTTTTGTAGCCTTGTTTGAACCTCGGGCCATGGACACATCTGCCTCTCCTGTACAGCACTGCTGTCACATTTCTCTTCTTGTATCTCAGACTGCGAGATTGCACCTTACATCTAAAATACACCAGAAAAAAACAAGCCTGGGAACGCCCATATTATTTATTTCAACTGCTGGCTGTCGGCAGAGATGCTGCACACAAATGTCATGCTGACGTTCGCCCCCGCAGCCCCACAGGCGACTGTGGGATACGCTGGCTGGAAGTCAGCGAAGAGCCCAGACCTTTGCACGTGACGGAGCTGGTGTCTGCTTCTTCAACAGATTCCTCCTGAAGCAGATTGCTAATTGCTCCTGATTTTTGCTCTTCTAACATAAGCTTAGGCTGCAATCTGCACAGATGTGGCAGAAAGACTAAGGAATTGCCCGCCCACCCGAAATCCACACGTTAGCAGAACACAGCTAAACATTAAAACCACTACTGCCCTAATCCTGGCCAGTACGAGGAAGCCTTTTGTTGTTTAGACCCTATGCATAACTGGGTTTAATGGTTCCAAAAAAAGAAAAAAAAGAAAAAAACACCAAACAAAAGACCCAACCAACCAACCCAACAAAAAGCCCCAACAGTTTCAGCACTGGTTCTCCTGCCCAGCCTGCTGCAGCAGCTGGAGCTGACCCCAGGGCCGGGCTCCAGCCTCCCAGGCAGCTGCAGGACACATCCAGCACGGCCATGCCTCATCCCCAGCCTCCAGCTTCCCCTGATGTGTCTTTCCAGGAGAGCAGACAGCTCCCTTCCTTTCTCCCTCGCTCCTCCTTGCTGCAAACTCAAATCCCAAGCCGTAAGGATTAGCCAAAAACATTCCCATTTATCTCTTGTTCCGTATCCTTCCTCATTTTGCTCTGTTTTACAGAGCTCAGCCTTCCTCACCCTTTTTCCTCTCCGTCCCCCGTGGCATGCCCTCCTGCACTCCCCTCGACTCCCGATGCCCAGCTCCGCTGCTGCACGCCCTGCTGCCCGGGCACGCGGCCCTGCCGAGCCCACAGCACCCGCCGGAAGCCCACACGCTCCTCCCCGACGTCTGTCCCGTTTACCCTCATATGTTTGTCAGGAATAATGAAAAGCTTTCACATCCCATTTCACTTACTCAGGTTAGACTCCCAGCAGCAAACAGCCCTGTCAGCACCTCTTCAGCTCCGCAGCCCCCCGGACTCTGCTCCCTCGTTCGGTTTTAGTCGTCCGGGCGAGCGCGGGGGCAGCTGGGTGCACCCTGAAGGTGGTCAGACCCAAAACTTTGTGTTTCTCAAAAACAGCGCGCAGAGCTCGTTACCGTGGATTTTCTGTTTTCTGTTAAACTAAGGGCTCACGTGCTGCTGTGAACTCTCCCTCCGGAGCAGTGGAAGTGCCGGTGTAAAAGCATTTACGGTGTCTGGTGACGTCCAGAGTGAGCCTGCCCTACCCCTGCCACCACCTGCAGAACCGCCGTACAAGCCTGAGTCACCATTTCAGTTTTTTCACTCACCCAACAGAGGACCTAAGGAAACCAACCATTCAACTCTCTACGATGCATCTTGAGAGCACCTTGCAACTACCAGCTCTGGCTCCCATCTATCTGACAGCTTCCCAGAATGTCCTGCAGATCTCTCAGTGCATCCCAGAACCTCCCAGCTCACTTCTCCCCTAACTGCCATCCCAGCTGCAGCATCAGCTATGGTATCCATATCCCCCCCCGCTGATTCACCATTGTTCCTTGCTTTAGATGCTGCTTTAATGACATTTGCTTTCGACACCATCACTTTTATCATTCAGACATGTAATTCTGGCACTCGCCCTTCCAAAATCAATTCAGAAGAGACATCCTTTGCCTCTCGTTGCGCAGAAGCGCGGGCAGTGTCGGGAGTTTCCTTGTGGTGCACTTTCCTTCCTCCTTCCCACTTCAGCAGTTCAAAGGAACAGAACCTGGCTAAATCCATCAGAATTGGTACCAGTCTGGCACGAGACCTGAGCGCCCGCGGGGCAGCCAGCTCGGAACGTGCCTGCTCTGACACAGGGACCTTTATGAGCGGAGATGCAAAACGGCTCCGCGCTGCTGCTGCCTGCTCCGAGCCAACGGCCAGCTGCTTCTCAGCCCTCTCCCGGGTATCTTCCCAGCTGCTCTCGGGGTGCTTATTCACACTACGCTCAAGTTGCCGACGCTAACTTACGCTAGCCGGAAAGAGACTAAAGAAAGCCATCAGCACTGGAAACGTGTAACAAAGATGAGGGATTTTCCACAGCTTGGCCAATTAGAACTGATTGACAAATATCATTTTTTTCATCTATGTTTATATTTCCCATGTATTCACGGTAACAAAAAAGGGTCTGGTTTTTTTATGTTCTTTCAACAATCAAGTCTTGTTCAGACTGAAACACCCATCCTCCTTCTCTGGGGTGCAATCCCCACACCTTGAAGACCTTTGCCTAACAGACTAGCACCTATTAAGAAACTGCTAAGAACTCAGAATTTAGAACATACGTATACTAATACTTCAGTAAAACAGAGGTTTCAGGTAGCAGCACTGCCTTACATGCATCATCATCTTTTAATGCATTGTTGTACGAGTTTGTATTCCACAGGGAAATTTTTTTTCCCCAAGCTCTCCCAGAACCTGCCTTTGAAATCCTGAGCTGCTCTGGGCAGGCATCTTAAACTTCCCTTGGCCCCAAGATCATCCCTGGGGTCAATACCCTCAGGCAATTTCTAGCACAAGGTAGATGGACAAGGTTTTTTAGGACAAGGTTTGATGCTGGAACAGCCTTGTAAGAGCTCAAGGAACCGATGCCCCCGTGCCCACTCCCAGCAGCAACTGATCGGAGGTAACAGAGCAGCACACTTGTAGTTCCCCTGAAAACCACTCTCCTCCTCCACCTGACCTGCATGACAGGAAGAAGCTTCTTCTCCTGATTTGTTGGCCTAAGAGTGAAAAAGTAGTAAAACGACTTCGGAAAGTGTTTATCCATCGTTGCTGCATGTATGACACCCCCACTGACAGCTTGATGGAAATCCGGCAAAATGTTTTCCTTCTAAAGTGAAAAATTTTTTTCAAGTACAAAGTCATTAGACAAGTGCCTCATGGACATCAAAGCACGCAATGAAACGACCTTACGAACAACAGCAAGTCAAGCTTAGCAAGACGACAACTTAATGTTCTTAATATTTGCTTTGTCCAAGTAGCCAGTAGGCTCAGCTATTTGAAACAAACTTCCCTGAGCCTATGTAATACATGTGCCATATGTTTTATGTTGGAAGCGTTCCAAACACGTGTTATCTTTTCTGCGCTAACCGGTCTCTTTGTTTTGAAGGCATCAGCCACAATTTCACTCATCTTGGAACAGCGGAATTCAGCACCAGAGCTTCTTTGTGAGCCCTCCTCCCCGAGCAGCTGCCCACCATCCCGCTCCACCTGACATCTCATCTCCTTCCTGCAGCAGAGTCCCCTTTGTGCATCACTTTGCCATCATTTATTCTGGTGAACAGCGTTACAAAGGACATCGCCCAGTTCTCACGGCAAGCGCATCAGCTCATTTGGTAGCACCTTTAACCTCTGCCCATGAGATACCAATCACCACTCGCTTGGATTAACTCCCTTAAGCAATGGGTATCCTCCTGGCTCCTCGTCAGGCCATCCTTTCCTTGCTTTGCTCCATACGTTATTCTCATTCTCTTCCATATATCAAATTGCCCAAATTTACAGGATTCTAAAATTTGTTTAGCACCATCTCTTCACTCAACAAGCTCGACCTCAACTAAAGCCTAAATCTCATCGTCTCCCAACTCAACATCCACTTGTATAAAATGTCTCCTCTGATCGTCTCTCGAGCAAGATGGCCAAACCAGGCGTGTAGGTGGACAAAAGGCAGTGTGGGAAGGTGGATGTGGGTCTGTCTTCTTGTGTGCACAGGGGCAGGAGTTGGTTTCCAGAATTGTCTCTCATGTGGCACCGGTGGGTCTGGGATTCAGACCAGACTCCCCACCCAGAGAGGTTTATTTCAGCACAAACCAGGGACACGCGCTTCCGCCCTGCCCCTAAACTGTCTCTTCTCCATCTCGGCACAAACCTGAAGCTCCCAACGCAGGGAGCACATTTTCCCTTCTCCACTGCACGACCCTGCTGGTGGTTTGCACCATCTTTCAATAAATACACGACAAAGCCTCACGGACCCCAGCCCTCTGCTTCCAGGTCTTTGTGCAGTTCAGCACAAAGTGCTCTACTCGGAGCACTTCCCACGCACATCACCACTGACAGATCCCAAGTATTTTCAGTGTCACTGAGACACAAGATGGGTGAGACAGCACACGGGAAGAGCAAGGGCACACTCTGCACTTCGGGGAACCTGTCAGACCAGCACCAGGAAAGAGCAGGCATCTTAAAGTCTCAGGGGAGCAAGATCTGTCAGTTCAACCACAGAGCACCTTC
This sequence comes from Tauraco erythrolophus, assembly GCF_009769465.1. Lineage (NCBI taxonomy): Eukaryota > Metazoa > Chordata > Aves > Musophagiformes > Musophagidae > Tauraco > Tauraco erythrolophus. Next base: position 725,813 of record NC_141476.1, on the reverse strand, counting down.
TACAACAGCCATCAATATGGTAATGCTAAATCAAAAATAAAATTTAAAATCCCTAGTCAGCACTGTTTTTAAAATTCAGCTTTAAATGTCATGGGTTCTCAAGGATACTGAAGAGAAAAAAAAAAAATATTTCAAATTATCCCCTGGCTGTAAGGTACTGAATCATTACTATAAAAGCAGGCACCACAGACTCCAGGATCAGGACTGAATGTCAAAATTATCAAGTCTGGGAGTTTTCCTCTGTACCAGCAGCAGCCACCCGCCCTTTTAAACTCAATTGCTTTGTACCTGTTTCTGTTAATCCAAGGTTTCTCCCAATTACGCAGTATGCTGTAAGCCAACTGGCAAGAGAGCCAGAAACACGAGCTGTGATACAGCATCCTTGACGAGGCAGCAATCCCTTCCCTTCCCAGCACAGGGCAGAGCAAGGCAGGAGCAACCCCTCCATGCTGGCAGCCGCCACCATCAGCCAGAGATGGGTACGCGGCACCGCGGGCTGCCCCTCTCCATCACAAAGAGACACCGACATCCCGGGATCGCACGCGCGTACCTAACAGCAGCACAGCATCCAAAATGGCTTTCCACCTGTTTGAGCTCCCGTTCCTGCAGCCCTGGTTCTGTGCCGCACGCTCCCACCCACAAGCCATGCTCCCCTGGCTCCCAAAGGCACTGCCCGTCCCGTTCCCACCAGGAGTCTCTTCCGTGGTGTCTCAGACATAAGCAGAGCAGGCAGCTCCGAGCACTGGTTTTTGTTCACATCTCATGTGTTGCCCAGTGCCTCCTGAACAAGATTAAAGGTCAAAAGCAAGCCCAATGACACGGTACCAGTGTGGGAGGGCAGGGAGGGTCCTGCCCATGGCCCGGCACCGGGCCATCTCCCAGCCGGGGTCCTGGACCACCTGCCTCCTGGCTCTGGCACATGAGGACGGGAGCCTGATGAGCCCCAGCTCACTCCAGCTGCTGCAGGATAAGCGTGGTCCAAAACCAAAGACACCACGCAATGATGGCAAGCTCTTCCTTGCCTGATGCTGGATTTATTTTAAAGAGCGTTGTTGCTCCCAACTGGCAGTGCCAGACAAAACCTACCAGTGCAACAGCCCACCATCAATGTCCAGTAGCACCTTATGGACTGAAATCCCCCCTAGAATTGCAGCTACTGCTGGAAAGAGGGAAATGCAGCACAGTCAGAGGAATTCCTGAGGCCCCCAGTAAGCAGATGTCATGGGTTTGGATCCCAAAGTAAAGCAAAACATTCACAATCTTTTTGCTTCAATTCATTCTTTGCTATTGCACGTGTACGCTTACCAAATCACTTACAAATCAAATTAAATACTTAAGCACTTTTGGTAGAAAGCTGTATTTTCCTCATATCCTTATGCTGCATACAGATATTTTTTTAAATATAAAATTTAAACAAATAAAGGTGGCAACATACTGTGACTGTTCCTCACATGAATTCCTAATTTTACGGTTACATCCTGCCATCAGTGCCAGGAATAAACAGAAGTCTATAATCACACAATAACTGTGGCTTTTCTTTCACACAAGCCCCTGGCGGAACAAGCCCCGATACAGCGCACGGATTGCGAGCGCATCCTCGTCGGAATCCGGCAGCACAAAGGTGAGGCAGTGAGCAAACAAACTCGGGGACTCACTTATTCAGCCGCCAACAGCGAGTGTGGGATGTGCTACAGCACATCAACGGTTTGCAGCAGAACACACAAACCCAGCCCGAGCAGCATCCCAGCTCCGCACCACCTTACCTGAGACTAATGGGAGTGATGCCCACCCCCTCCCCTGCACGTGAAGTGTGTCACCAATACTCTGACAAACGCTCCTGAACGGAGATTCGTTCTCAATTTCTAAAATTTTGTCAATGTGAGCAAAATAATCCAGGATCTATAAAAATGAGACAACTCACTGGCACTTGGTTTTTGTGCAAGAACCATTCCTTTTCCCATTGTGCAAGAACCATTCCTTCTCTCAGACACTGACAACAGCAGATGGTTTGTGCTGGCTACGAACAGCCAATAATGACCAGAAGCGCACGAAGCGATTTGGCTGCCCTGCAGGGCAGCGCCAGCTGATCCAACACGGGCAGCAATCATGCACAGGAGCAGTTTCAAGCTCATCGGAAAAACAGAAGAGATTTATCCCACTGAATTGAGAAAACGAGGTTCTAACTGCTGAGGCACAGCCAGCACTAAGGCAATATGAGGTCGTTACTCTTCCAACACGCAGATGGCCACCAAAGCCTCCATCTACACTCCATTGCTCTTCCGTCCTCCGACCTAAACGTAATCTCGTTGTTTCCTGCCCCTATCCAAGGACTACTCGCTCGGTACCTTTGCCCACCAAGGCACTCTTGTTCCATCACATCACATTTTGCTCTCAGAGCAGCATCTAGCCACTGTAACCCAGGGCAAAACAACTGCGCGGCTCTGGGCTACGTGTTTCATGTGACTGTAGGTTTTTCATCTTCATTGCCTAGTCCAAAGTCAGGAAAGACCAAAGGCGACCTAGAGGCAGTAACATTTAACAGCACTGCCGAGACGTGTGACCCTCTAAACATCCACCCAGATCTGACTGCACTGTCAAAACCCACTCGTTCGCACCCTTACGAAGGGGGAACGCACCGGTTTGCGTGCGGAGGAGGCTCCAGTGCCCATCCCTGCGGCCGAGGACATGAAAGAATTTGTTGTATTCCTAAGATTCAGGTGCTTCCTGATAATAAAAGCACTTGAGAATTTAAACCTACCTCTTCAGGGACAGGCAAGCCACTTCTTAATGGCAGCATGACCTAGCACGTCTTTTTGTCCATTTTCATACTGTCACTCCGTAATATTATGTTTTTCCTTGTTGAAGAGATACAGAAGTGAGATGAAGAGCACGAATGGACTTTTGAGGTGGGGAGCACATTTAACAGATGGCCTTTAGCACCAGCCATCAAATTGAGTTCAAATAATTGCAATTTGAAGGAAAAAGCTGACAGTGACTTGACATGGCCTCTTACATTAAAATGCATCATATTCCTTTTGTGCCATATCCTTATTCACTTTGATGTATTATCATTCCCTGGCCCTCTTGATTGCTTTTCAAAAGTGATCTAAATTAATGTGACTTGGTAAAGGGTAATTATCCCTATGAATAATTAGTGCATGCTAATAAATGCAAAATAGGACAAAATGCTAAGTTTTACCAGCACTGACAGTTCTTGATCGTGACACCTGCCCCAGTGTCTTGATGGTGACACCTACTGAAGACTGACAAAGGACAGGGAGGACAGCTGCACCCCTACTGCCAGAGTAAAGAGTTACTCTGTACGGCAAAGACCGACAGAAGCATAGCTCCCACTTTTTGTCTCCAGCACGATCTTACCGTGGCCAAAGAACGGCCGGTTTTTGCTTAGCAAAATCCTACAGGAATACGTATAACTAAAGATACATGATACTACCAAAAAGAGGAGGAAGAGATTACCAAGAAGAGGAAGACAAAGTACTACCAAGAAAAATAAGATATTTCCAAGAAGAGAGAGAAAATGGAAGGTCGTTCTCACGTAGATATTTGTCATTAACTCTTGCTGTCCTCCTCCGCTCGTGGTCACGCAGAGCTCGGTGCCAGCAAGCCCCGGGTCCCTGCGGGGCCAGGAGCAGGAACTGCTTGACTCAGCTCAGGCACTGCCACCAGACGTGGCACCGCAGGCTGGGCTGCACAGCGCACCGTTCACCGCCGCACCGCGCCGCCAGTCCGGCACGATGCCCCGAGCAACCGTTTATAATTTCCATTAAACTTTATGGAACTGAATAGCTTCACACAGCACTATTTAGAGGGACCTCCAGCACACTAATGGGATTAAATGGCACACGAGAACAAGAAGAAACATTTAAATGCCTTCTTAGCAATGCTAGGAAGTTCCATGAGTAAGGAGATCTCATTCCAGGGATCCTGCTTAAAATAAATCGCAGTTCAGAATTCTCTCCAAATTGCATTTGCTACCTCCTCAAAGTCATGACAGGCGTTCTGGCATCATGATGGGAAAGATATTAGTGAATTATGCAAAATGTTTTCAATCCAGCTGGAGTCCAGCCCACCATTATTTTATTAGTGCGCTTGTAAAGAAGTTTAACAGGTACCAGTATAATGAATCTAAAAGGGCTATTTCCCCATCTTTTGAAAAGAAAAAAGACAAAAAAATTCAAAGACGCACACACAACCTCCATAGCTGCACTGTTTACACACCTCTCTTGCCTAAGAGAATGATAAACATGGTGCAGTCTAGTTAGCAAGAAGGGTGGAGAAAAAGATTCAAGTCTGTTTATTTTTTTTTAAACAGACAATAATTATTAAATTCATTAGAGGCTGAAGCCCTCATAGATTGCGCTCCCTGCTTTGCTGTTTCCATCTCTGTGATCCAGGTAAATATACTCTCCCTTCCCAAACGCTTTCCCCACATCACCCAAACCCTGAGATCCAGCACTTCCCTTCCCTAAGCCTGAGGTCTCAGCAGCTGCCTGGAGCTTCCACTCACCCACAGGGCTCCAACTTTAAAACCACCCCCTGAAAACACACCTTCCGCTGCAAAACTGCAAACGTGCGAGTAGAGCCTGGATCCGAACTCCCCATTTCAATCACGCTTTACATCGGCAAGAAGTCCCTTTCCTGATGGTTCACATTTGCAACCTGTAGTTATTTTCTTCAGGAAAGAACAACTGATTATCAGTGGTGGGCATGAATACAGCTTTCTGCTACACAGGGAGATCCACCTATAGTCTTAGTTTAACCAGTTTGTAGCTTAAAGTATATTTACTCAGAGATTTGACGCTTCTGGTTTTATGAAATTAAAAGGTACTCTTGGTGCATGGACTTTATTTTTTTTTTCCCTAAGCATGAGATCTTCTCCAAGCTGCATTAAAGCATTTCACAGCTACTTCTGAACATAACTTTGACCAGAACAGTGAAGCAAGCCACAAGATGCTGACATCCACCCAAGTCAGTATATTGCTCAGGGGGAGAAGCAGAGCACCCAGCAGGACACGGCAGCTCCTTCTCCAAGGAAACTTCTTGGATTGTTGTTTTTCAGTGATGATCAAATGCCAGAGCAGTCTGCCCAGAGGGAGCCATGGCTGCTGTGCAAGTTGCAGGGAATCCAAATAGAAGGTCCTGGGTGCCCCCAGGCAGCCGTTCTTACCAGCTCTGTAAATCTTCAGAAGGAAGGCAGAGGGGAAACCAAGCAGCCATTTCGGCTGACAAGTCCTTGTCTCAGCCAGGAGCACCTCACAGACCTCCAGAGTCACCGAAGAGCTGAGGCTGACAGGGACCTCAGACCCTCCACCAGCCCAGTCCCACGCTGGGGCTGGGGCAGCTCAGGCAGGCAGCCCAGGACTGCGTCCAGCCGCGTGCTGCGCATCAACAAGGACGGAGACTTTACAACCCCTCCAAGAAGCCCACTCTAGTGTTAGCTCATCATTTAAAAAAAAAAAAGAACAAAAGCCCACCACATTTCACTGTATGTTTAAACAGAATCGGTGTTTCAACTCCTGCCCACTGCCTCTCGTCCTTTTATTGGGCACCACTAACGAGTCTGGCTCGGCCACCCTCGCTCCCTCCCATCAGGTATTTATACACATGCATACGATCCCCCTAAGCCTTTTCTTCCCAAACTGGAACAGTCCCAATCCTCCCAGCCTCTCCTCTTGTGCCAGCTGCTCCAGCCCCTTGGTCATCATCACGGCCCCAGGCTGTCCTTGCCCTGGTGTGCCCATGTGCCTTTGTCCCAGGGAGGCCAGCACTGGCCCTGGCACTCCAGATGTGTCTCACCAGGGCTGAGCAGTGGGGAAAGACCACGACCACGTCCCTCGACCTGCTGGACAAGACCTTAACCCAGCCAGGATGCTGTTGGCCTGCTTTGTCACCAGGGTGCATTGCTGGCTCTTGCTCAGCCTCTTGTCTCCAGGACCCCAGGCCCTTCTCCGCAGAGCTGTTGTCCAGCCAGCCAGCCCCTAACCTGTGCTGGTGCTTCGAGTTGTTCCTCCCCACATGCAGGACTTGGCACTTCCCTTTGCCGAACTTCACGGGACTCCTGTTACCCTTTTCTCCAGCCTGTTGAGGTCACTCTGAACAGAGAGCCCAACCATCTGCTCTTTGAACCACTCTCACTCCAGAACACACTTGAAAGCATCAAATATTTCAGGTGGAAGATTGCCTTCCTCACCTGCGATACAACTGGACTCTAAGAAAAGTTTTATGATTTCTCTGAAGGAATTTTCTCCTTAGGGTCTTGGTGCTTCCCTGTGCTGTCCCTTCAAGCCCAGGCTAGTCCAAGGGCTGGCAGTTTTTCTTCCTAACGCAGCTTCCAGTCGCCGAGGCCAGGCGCCGCGCCGCTGATGAGGCAGTCAGCGCGGCACACAGAGCACGCCGCCCGCCGCGGCCAACGGGGCTGCCCCAAACAGGGTGATAAACGCACGTGCTGATGAGCCGCGGCACCGCTGCGCTTCCCTCTGTGCATCTCCACGAACGATGCGTTGTGAAAGCGTCGCCCACCAGCCATCACAGCGAAACCTACTCGGCAGGTCCAGGAAAAGCAGTTCAGGTTTCCCTCTCATCCACAGAGCAGGAACAGGTACAAGAGGGGACCTGTGCCACCTGCTAATTCTTAGCCTGCCCGCAGCGAGCATCCCGCTGCCCCGGGGCACCGGCGCTCCGCAAAACTGCCCTTCCAACACACCAAAATACCAGCTAGTGGTGCAAAAAGGGTACAGCCAACGGCATTTTAGTGAAATGAAGATGAAACTCCTCCAGGAGCTGTACGTGCCGCCTCTCGGCCGGAACGGGGTGTCCCTCACTCCTCCGAGCACAAAGCAGCAGCCAGAGCACTCAAGGCTTTACCCTTCTGGTGGCCTTGTGCTCGTTCCCCTTTCAGGAGAAACCACCCAGCAGGGCCTTCAGGGAACTCATCAAGCAAAACGTGCTGAAGCTGAGCACGGCAGCAGGCTAGGGACAGATCAGCCAAGGGAGGCAGAGTGCACAAAGGAAAACATCCGAGACCCTTACAAATAATCTTATTTTTCTAACAACGCTGGTAAAGTCATTTTAAGATCAAAATTGAGATTTATACTGCTATTGAAAGTTTTCAAACGTAAATTACAAATATAAATACTATCACTTCAGTGAAAAAGTGGAAGGTTAAATAATCGTATTTCCCTGAAATAATGTCAGTCTATATGTTATGTGACTATATCTTACCAGAGGTTAATTTCAAATTCAGTGACAAACCTCCCGTTAACTTAGAGCCTCTGGCTCAAACCAACACTGAAACTGAATACAATAAGACAGGGGAGTTGTCCAGTTCTGTTTGATTGTCCAGACTAAGCAATGGGCAAATATTGAAGTAAATGTAGCCATAGATTTCATTAATGATTATAAGCAAAGGAACTTTTCTAAAACACACAGGGTTTATCCTAACAATTTTACTGTAAGTGTCAATGAATTATTTTGCCTCGCTCTCTCCCATCAACAAATGTCACAAGATCCCTTTACACATAAATTACAATAAGTTGCCTCCAGCTAGGGTATTTTATTAACTGCTGGATAAAGAACAGCTGTATTATACAGAGCTGTATCTCTGTTTTAAGGAAAAGATCATCATCATGGAAATATGATTTTCTATTTGGATTTAAAACTAGTGAACAAAAAAAAAAAAAATCAATCCCCCATGCTAATACCATACAATCTCCATCTCCTTTTGAGCATCTCCACACTTCTGGCCTGCCTTGAGGAGACACGCAAGCAGACACACGTGCCCGCAGCCCCAGCACGCTCCTCAGCCACCCAGAAACAGCGGCCGAAGCCTTCATCACCACCTCGCGGCGTTACCCACCCTGCCCACGGGACACAGCCCCCTCAGCACAGACTCTCGTAAGAGAGAAGGAACAGAAAACACAGCACCATTTTACAGCTGCAGAGGCCAGAGGAGCTTAGCCCTGATGCATCCTGAAAGCTCATGTCACAAGAGATGATGCGAGTTCTCTTTTTGCATTGCTGTTCTGCTTTCTCTCTGCATTTCCTCCTCCTGCTTTTAGCTACCCACTGTACTCAGGGTACATCCTTATTCGATTGATATTTATAAAGGGCAGAACGAGAGGCTGGGGGACTGCACAACACAGCCCTGCCAACAGATTACCAGCAAACTGTCACTCAGAACTGTAAACTATGTATATTTACATTAATTATTTTGTCAAAAAAAGAATATTTTTCCCCATGGAGCATCGTATCTGCATTTTCCAGCAATAAACTACAGCCTGTTAAAAAGGAGGAAAAAAAAAGGAGGGGGGGAATCAAAGGGCTGTTATTTGTCTCTAATGCATTTCAGAACATTTCATATTAAAAATCTGTTAACAACCCAGCCAGCAACAGGAAATGGGCACTGCTCAAGAACGACAGGGAAACCACGGCTTATAACACAAACACCAGTTTCGGCACAATAGCAGTTACCAGTTTCAGAAAGCCCAACATCAAAAGCCCAGTTCACATGACACTGAAGATCTGAGCTAAAACAAAGGGTTCAAAGACCATCATTATGGGTGGCACGGGGCACAGCAGCCATTCCTGCTCCGCTCCAGCAGCTGCCGCAGGCACAAGCAGCTTCAACCCGTTGGGGAACATCTGTCGCCAAAACTGCCGACCTGGTCACTTCGAGCCACAGACTACTGCTGGCCACCACCCCAACGCTCACAGCGTGGGGCAGCTCTCTACCACTTTGGAAATACAGCCACTAAGGACCCACGGAGTGACTTAGTGTCACTTAAAAGCAGGTCGGGGAGAGAGCGGAGAAGTCCAGGACCACCGTGCCAGGAGAGGAGCCAGTGGCACACGGGGCTACGACTGCCACACCACTGCCCAGCCTGGACTGAGTTTCAGGGCATTTCTGCCACAAAATGATGGCAGGAACATATTTTCTCAAACAGACCTTTAATTGGCCAAACAGCTGGAGATTATCTTCTTGCACTGACAGACCCAGGCGCCAACCCTGGGTGAGGAGGATTTGGGTTCAACTCACTGCAATGCCACCAAACTGCCCCTTTGACTCCACACACCCGATTTTCACAGCTCACGTCAAGGGACCAGCACGTACCAGGCACCTGACAATCTGGTCCACCATCTCAGGCCCTGGAGATAAAATGAAAGTGTCCTACCTCACACTCAAATTGCAAGACTAGGTCACCATTACAGAAAATGTTCAGTTACTATGGTGATGGGGAAGAGAAAAAAACCTTAAGATTCATGTAAACACAGGTTTTCACTTGCAGATTGCAGTATTCTGTACTTCCAGCTCATACTGATTTATGAATTTTCAGTTATTCAGCCAGTTGGTGAAAACTGAGTGATTATTTATAAATATAAAAGTTAAAGTTCATTCCTAGATAAATCACAAACAAAAATAGGCCTGAATTTATCATATATCTTATTCAAAATGACTAATTCACTCTCCTCTATGTCGAAACCCAGTCATGCTAATAATAATTATTTAATTTAGGGGCAACTATTCCCTGTTCCCCTCACAATAAATTTGTTTACACACACGTGTCTGTTTTCTACCCTTTGTGGACACAGGCCCAGGGAACAGAGCCTTTCACTGATGGCTTCCATCGCTCGCTGCGCTCAGCCTGAACCGCCGGCCCCAGGCTGAGACCAGCGCCGACCCATAATGTCTCAGATCTTTTTTAAGCTGCAACTGAACATTCACAGAAAAACAAAACCAGCCTGAAACAGTTTTGGCGACCAGTTGTGATGGTTTCAAAGTTCCAACGTCCTCACACCAGTCATCCATCTGAGCCTTTTCAAAATTGATTTCCAGGAACGCTCACAGAAATAGGAATCTCGCACCCCAGACGCCTGCCTACTTCTCTTGCCGGCTTCCTACACGAAACCTATCAGAGACTGCAGCTTCCAAGGAGGAATCTAGTCCTTCCTCAGTCATTTCTGGAAGATTCGGAATCAACCAGACTCCTTCCCATGCGTCCAGCATGTTCCCACAGCTGTTACAACAGCCAAAAGGCACCGGGCACACCAGAGCAGTACCCACCGGCGGCCCCTGCCCAACAGTTCAGGTTTCTGACCTTCCACACGCACGTCCACGCTCCCCCCAACACCCAGTCGGGGGCACTTCGTCCCCACCGCGCACGGCGGAGAGCTCACCCACCCGCCTGCGTGGCGCGGGACACGGCGGGTGCCAGCGCCCCGCGGAGCCGCCCTGCAGCCGCGGCACCGGCACCCCCCAACTCATCGCACTGCAAACGTGCCACGAGGCTCCGCGCCAGCTGATGCCGAGACAGGGCACTCGGATGTTTTACCCCTGCTCGGTTTACACCGGATTTGTTACTTTAAACACGAATTCCCTCTGTCCCGTGAAGAACACGCAGGCAAACACGCGTGCAGCGAGCCATCGAGCAGCTCCAGACGACGCTGGCGCAGGAACCCTCCAAGAACTCAGCAGCCGCAGCAACGGCCTCCAATTATTCTGGCAGTGAGATCAGGCAGTCCACAACCAGATGGATGTATTTGTAAATAAGGCAGATCAGTTTTGTCAGGTTGTAATTGGTTTTAGAACAAGCAATTCCCACGATGACAAACAACAATTAAAGAGCACAGAGCTCCCACAGCGTGCAACGCTGATCGGGTTTTTGGAGAGGGACAAAAGCGGAGGAGAGCGATGGAAGTGCTACCAACGATGCACAAACGGTTTCGTTCTGAGACAGGCCTAACGATGCTACCTAGCAGAACTGGAAAACCACCCAACGGCAGTGTCAGGGTGATTCCAGAAGAAAGCAGAGCCTCTTCCACCTCCTAGGAGTCTGCTGCCCATGTAAGTTGCAACTGGAGCCACAGCGAACACCTTGGCAGTTCAGAGCCTGCAAAGATCAGCTGCCCTTCCATCTCAGCAAGCCATCTGGATGGCAGGCTTACAAGGGACTGTAAAGCTACTGGGAAGCTTGAGAGCCTTCACACAAAGAAGCTACTGGGGACAAGCAGCTCTTTCCAGCAAGCTCGGAACACATGCAGTCTGATAAAGACCCCAAAAAAAGCTAAGGAACAGGTCAACGAATATTTTTATTTTCTTTCAAAGGCATATTGCCACCATGAATTTCTGCAGGCTCAGTAGTTCGTTTGGTGGCCATAAACATCTCTTCTATTGTATTGTCCTTGTGAGCAACACCACGGACAAGGACACTTCAGGAAACACTCACCAGTGACAACGCGACCAGTCTCAACAGAAATTCTTGGCACACCAATGAGACCACACGCACTGGGAACCAACGGGGTAGCCAGGGTTCCCGCCTGGCTCACACAGTCACAGAGCTCCTGAGGAGAAAACCTCTGACTATTCCCATGAGCAACCACCGCTCTCTCCTGGAGCTTATCACTGCAGTTTTGTGCAAGCTGGCAGAGCAGCTGGATGACCTCCACGAGAGCATGCTGCAGCTGATAAACAAGAGCTCCGCTTCACCACATTCAAACCAAAGAACCAGTTCTGCTGGTGTGTCTCATCTTTAGTGTACTGCCTTAAACCCTCAAAACACTACCCCTCCACACGAAATCTCTCAGGAGTCACCTGCATCATTAACCCCATTCTCCAAGTGAAGCAGCCTTGGCGTAAAGAAGCCTCATCACTCGCAGCCACAGCACCAGCCCGCTCTCGAGCCTGGCACAGGCGTCAGGAGCACAGACCTGGGTCCCTGTCACACCCTCATCGCGGAGATACTCGGGCACATCCACTGCTCCTCACGTTTCCGCCGTGCCACGGCACCCAGGGGTACGATGTGTTCGGATGCGGTGAAACGCGCAGCGAGCTGGGCAGGTTACCTCGGATCTAAAGACATTGTCTAAAGACATTTGCCCGGAGCTGCCAGAGCCCCGGCGTCACGTCTTCTGAGGTGACTGGGAGAACATTTGGGTCTGGAAACGGAAAACAGCAAACAAACGTTCACATCTGTCTATCTGCGTGAAGTAGTTTCCAAGAAAGCTGCTTGAATTTTATCTTTTTTTAAATCCCCAATGAAGATGAATTCTGAAGAAGTTATTCTCTGGTTTTGTGACCTGCAAAATTACCTTCTCCTGCCCAGTGCCTCAGCAGAGGTACACCATCTGCCACACGTTCCTCTCCCATCCGACACGGATGTCTTCTCCTCGCATTCGAAAGCATTTGTACAGCAGTAGAGAACTGCACCACCAGCACAACCCACGAGACGTACGAGAACGTATCGAATGATCAGGGGGAGAGGCAAACAGTGTGTGTTTCTTTTTTCCTCTTCTTCCCACTCACCGTGAGTTTCGAGCTGACCTCTGACATGAAACAGATTATTGTTATTCCAACATTGTATCTCAAACCGCCATCCCACAAGAACAATGACTCCACGAGTACTCTTTTTGTTACGGTTTCACTTTCGAGGGTTTATAATATGTCATTTTCACTTACAGTATGTTTGCTTATTGTTTCTGTAGGGATTTTAGCAAGAGTAGGTCAAGAGCTAGAAGCACTACGCAGGAAAAACTGCTTTTAAAAACATGAATGACTCAGAACCATCAAGCAAGGATGTTAAAAGAAACAACAAATGCTGTGGAAGAACCTGCTGCTGAGAGCCTGCTTCCCAATTCACTTGTATGCTCCAAGCTAAAACTGGTTCAATGCTGCTATTTATTTTTGTTCCGTTTTTGCCACACCTCCTCAGGTTTTTCCTGAACTACCCAAAAAATACAATTACTGTGGAAACCCTGATTTCCAGTTTCATTTATTACAGCACTACAAGTCTCATTTACCTTAGTGGTAAGATAAAATAGGGCAATATGACAGTCCCTACAAAACACTGGCTGTATTCAGTGAAAAGTAAAATAAAGACTGGTTAAAGGAAACTGGCAAAATAAAAGGTTAGTCCTGCAGCGTTCTGCATATGACTGTTACAGCCATTTCAAAGAGCTCCAACTGGGATGTCAATGGACTTGGTTTCCTCTGGGTGCAACACTGAACGTACAATAGACCCTCACAGCGCACTTACAAGCCGTTGGCTGCAGAATGACCTGTACAATAAGTCCATCTTCTCCATCTCTCTGGCTGATGTACCTAGCCAGAGGTGGCCCAAGCCACAAAACACAGTTCCGTTCCCCTAAGGTGTGAAACCAACTGGTTTCCATCTCAGAGTGAGGCCAGCTGTCCCAAGGTAGGGGCATTTCTGTGCAACACCTAAATAACTCACACTTTCCTCCCCAGGACAGATGTAATCTCAGACTGCAGCTCGCTCTCTCCTGGAGCTGCAGGACGTCTCTAAAACGTGAAGTTACACCTTACTTGCACTGTGGCGGTGAAGATCCATCTATTTCTGCACCACAGGCAGAGGAACACTTCGTCCCAGAGGTGCCGACAACCTCCCTTGAAAACAGGAAGCGGCAGCTGAGTCGAGCAAACGTGCACGGGGCAGCCAGGGAGCTCGGCACGACTTATCGCCCCAGATCAGACACTTGCTCGATCTCACAGCACAACCAAGCTTCAAAGGGGTGGTTAGAGGAGAAGCACACAGCACAAGCGCTGCCCAGTTGCTGCGGCAGCACAGAAGACACGTCCGGCCGAAGCAAAGGCTGGTGCACAGGCAGTTTCTGGTCCTTGGGCAAGATGCAGAGTTCAAGGACCTGAGCTCTGTTCGTACTCCTAACCACCACCCTCTTGCTGCAGCCTCTGTGCCTCTGCATCTCCCCGTCAGCCAGACAGGCAGAATGCTCCTCCTGCCTCTCGGAAGCGCTGGGAAAGTAAAGTCATTAATACTCTTAAACATTCTGAAACTATTACATGGGTATTTACAGAAATGCCAGTGCTATTTAATCCAGTGGCCTCTCTCAGAGCATCGCTTTGATGCTGCAGGGGAAACTATAATGCATCCAGCCAATTGTGAAATGCTCTGCACGGGGACAGAAATTGTTTTCTGATCTCTCTAGCAATCCCATTCCACCCTGAAGCATGATATTTGATTGTGCTGACCTCAGCATGCTTAACTGTACATAATATTGACTGTAAAAGTACCCAGCCCTTTTGAAAACATGCCTGTCTCCAAAAAGAAACAACCATTAGGCAACACAGCAGAATAAAACCACACCGTGATATTCCAGCCTATACTTGGTAGAGATTAACCTCATTGAGCAGCTCGGCACCAATAACTCCTCAGCAATCAGCACTCTCTTGCTCACTGCTTTACTGCTGACGCACCGTGACAACCGACCAGGTCTTTCTCACCTGCAGGAAGAGACACACCGAAGGAGATCATCTTTGCCAGACTTCCTGCGACGGCCCCTTTTGGAGGGGCAGATGCAGACAGGCTTCAGCCACTGCGGCACTGCAAGGCAAGGCGAAGGGCTCGCTGGGACTTCTCTAACCTTGCGACACACATTGCACGATCCCTCAGGCAGGCAGGGGCTTGGGCACACGATCTCAAGGGCATGAAGCGTCACACACTTCACGGGAGATATCCCACCCATTTAAGAGGGCTTGCTTCAAACCCACAGCACCACATTCGACAGCAGCCGAGCCATATTTTCAAACAAAACTATCTTTTGGCTAGAGCAGCACTTTCCCACTCCATAACGGTCATTTAGGGCATGCTGTCCCTCCGGAGGAGGCAGCACGTCCTCCCAAATAACAGAGAGGCAAAAACAACTGCCTACAATAACATTTTCTCAGAAGGTCCAATACGCCTTCATCAACCAACAGCCCACCTCCTTCCAGTGGAGGTCACTGCTGATAAGGGGTCCACAGCATCCTTCCAGAGACACCACTCAACAGACATCCCCATCCGGCTTATGAGGTCTGGAGACACAACTCCACAATGACCACAGGTCTCATGCCGCAACACCAGCATAAGTCTGGAGTAACTAATCAGCTTCTGAAGGCAAACAATAACAGAAGATAGGGAGTTTCAGAAATAGCTAAACATACTGCCCGCTCTTGGCAGGACAATCTTGCAGACAGTATTTCTTCCTTCACTAACTGTCCCGCTAAACACAGTGTCTTTCCATACTATCATACGGCTTTAGTGTTATCACTTCCCATTACGGACACAAAGCAGACTGCAAAAAGGTCACCAGCACCGTTTCCAGCCTGTCCCTGCTTCACGCCGCATCCCCACGCCAGGGCTACCCACCCAAGCAGGACTCGCCTGCACGAGGTTTCACCCCCGACCATCACTGCCCAGCCATGCAGCTCCAATCGTCGAGCGCTCTTACGGCTTTAATCCTGCTACGCTGCCAATACTGCAAAATGACAGCTGGATTTTTTTCTCTCCAGATCAGATCAAAGCCTGTATCTTGAAAATTTCAAACATTCACAAGCTGTCTTGAATAAACCATCATTTAGGCTCTTCCCAAATATTAACTGACCTTTTTTCACACAGAGAAAATCTTGAATTCTCTCTGGAGTCTTTGCCAACACAAAAGCTTCAGACTGCCACACCAACAATCTGATCTCTAGTTCTTACTCTTTTATGAGTTATTCTGTAATCTCAATGATTAAAGTACAGCATCAGAGTTAAATTTCCATGAAGTGAAAAAAAAAAAAAAAAGAGGGAGGGAGGAGATTCAAATGCAGACTTCTTCCCAAAAAAAACAGTTCATTTAAAACCATTGGGTCACTAATGTTGCACAGCAAGTCCTAGCTATTGCAGTGGGACCTTGTCTGAGCCAGAAGCTTCAAACATCACCATCAATATAAAAAGTAACTCATCACTGTATCTCAGCAGCTGGCAGGCTGTAAGCTTATGGACAGAAGCTTTTCTGAAAAGCATTCAGTTGATCTGGGTATGTCAGCTGTCACCATATAGTAAGGCAGAATTCTAGTCACCTTGGGGAGGGAGAAGCATTTTCATTCCATAGCATAGGTTTTTATTCCCATGAAACAATTATTGATTAATCAGTGTATTTGACAGAGAGAAAAATGTTGCGCACACACAAGGCCAACAACCCAAAATTATCTAACTGGTGATCTTGAGTTAAGAAATCTGTTCTTCATCTTCTCTAAACGAGCTGTTCCAAGCAGCAGAACCCCTCAGACTAACCACACCACGGAATAGCCTCAAGACCACAAATAACTCTTCAAACAAAGCTGATGAATGCTACAACATCAAAGAAAAATCAATCTTTGGGGCTTTTCCACGGTGAAGGGGAAGCCACTGTTCCATGAAGTCCATGACAGGGACTTCTGCTGTGGCCCTCCAACGTGTGACGCCGTTCCACAAAGTCAGACCTCGGAGGTGAACCTGCTCCAACTGATGGAGAAAGGCAGTGGAAAACAGGGCTCCCTTTTCCCTTAAGGGGACCCATTAAAGCCAGACCTCTATCTCCCCATCTCTGGTCATTGACATGGGTTTGTATCCTGTTTCCTTTTTAAATATTTATTCTTACAACACAAGCTAGTAAGACAACACTGAGTCCCACCTAACCAGTACAGTTAGCTCTGCTGCCTGGGTAACAACCAGAGCAGGAGCCACACGGACGAACTCCTCGCCCTAGAGCTGCAGCCCTGGCCGCTCCCAGGAGCAGCGGGGTCAGCGGCCACCCCAGAGCTGCAGCCCCTCTCCTCCCTTTGTTTTACAGACCGGCCACCGAGGCTCGGAGCCCAGAAGGGACAGAGCTAAAAACCAGGGATGCTCACGAAGGAACAACCTCCTCTCCCCTCTCACCCGCCCGATACAGACATGAGCAAGAAAGCGCAAGGCCAATTTCGCCCCGTAGTCGCTCTAACAGAAAATGACCGAGCTTCCCCGCACACCTGCCGCTGCTACAAGACAGAGCGATGTTTCATGGAGCTGCTTCGAGAAGCAGGATGCACTAGAGTGACTGCAACCCCTTTGCCACACACGACGGCTCCTCCCAAAGGCCCAGGTGAAAAAGGAAAGTAAAACCTTTTTTTTTTTCCTCCCCCCTCTTCAAAGCTACTCTTCCTTCCTTCGGAGCTGAAGGATGACAGACACGAGCACAAACTCTTTCCTGAAAGAACGAGGCATGAGGAACACAAGCGCACGCGCTGCTGTGCCCCCTCCAGCCCCGAGCCCCATGCCTGGCGCTGCCCGCACCACCCGCTCCGCCACCGGCCGCCCGCCAGGAGCACGACGCCTCTGAAGGCGGTAAATGCGTTTCGGGAGGTGATTGCTGCTGCTGCCGTGGGTGGTAGCTTGACAAACAGCTACTGAAACAAAGCCAAATGCAGGCAAGAGAGAATTTAAGAGCTCGAGGGAAAGGGTTTCCCCTCCCCAGCGGAAGGGGAGAGTAAATCCTGCTCCCGACAGGCGCTGAAACTGTGCGCACACAGCTTAAAATATCCCACCTTGCAGAGGCTGACAAGTATCTGCCAAGCACCTGAAGCACGTTTGGTGCTGCGCTCTTACAGCCCTTAAAACTCTTCACCTGGAACCAGGACCAGCTACCGGCCATGAATAAGCGCTGTAAGAGGTTTTTACTGTTACCGGGAAGAAGAGCAGGTTGATAAATGATGCCTGCTGCACCCAGGTACCTGCCAGCTGTGAGAGAACAAAACACCCCGGCTCACGAGGATCAAAACACCCTTCTCTTCTATCGAAACGCGGCCGTCGGCTCTCAGCAGATGCCTCGGACCTCCTGCACACCACCAGCCCCCTTCCCAAGGATGGCGCCACGCCACGCACCATCCCGGGGCATCCCTGCCGCAGACCGCGGCCAGCCATGCTGGAGACCGCGGCCATCCGAAATCATCAGAAATCTGAACCGAAGTCTGACCACCAGGCCCACGGCCTTCCCGTGGGAAGCACAGGCTCTGCCCCAGCCGTCGGCTGCGGGAGCAGCTGTTGGCTTCCATTTGATAGGCAAGTCCCCAGGTGAACCCACGGGTTCAAGCAGCACAGCTGCTCAACACAACTTCTGCCCCATTCTGGGGGCCCAACAGCAACGAGCTTTAACCCAGAACTGCAGCATCCCCCTCCCTCATCCCACGGCAGGAGGAGCAAAGCTGCCCACCTCCACGGTCTGGTTGTGTGAACATGTCACGAGGCGCCAGAGACACAGCCTGGCCTGGCAGCAGGAGCTGGGGACCTGCACTCAGCAGGAGTGAGTCCTGCAAAAGGTTCATGGCTTCTCCCTTGGCCGCCCTCTTCACCGGCTGCTCCATCTTGAGAAGGAAAGCAATGACTCCCTGCTCGGCCTGCCCGGGGCACCTCCGCTCTGCCATGGTTGCTTAAACAGGTTCAGATGGGGCCAAAGAGCCACGTTCCATGAGGAAAAAACACTTGTGTGTCACCTCTCTTTTCTCCAACACCACCCCACGTTCTGCTAGAAGGCCAGCACACACAGCGCACGGGCCTGCAGCCCCATCCAGCTCCCCTCTAAACGGGGCGATGCGCCTGGAGAGCCTTTGGGTTCAGCCTTGGCACACTCCGCTCCTGCCATCTGCACCAGTGCCATCAGACCAATGGCCCGGTGTCGTCCCTGCGGGCACGCAAAGCCGGCGGCGGGAGCGTTGGGCCACGTCCCGGCTGTGGCTGACCCAGGGCGAGGTGCCCGAGCTCACGCGTACGCACGTTTCTGACCTGCTACCGCGAGCTGGCGGCTCCTTCTCGCCTCTGACCGCCGAGAGGACCCAAATCCAAGGCTTTTTAGGAAGGTCCATCCCACAGCGAACACAGGGATCCGCTGACGGTCAGTCACGTCCAGGAGCCTGCCCATTCAGCCCAACCATCCCGGCCTCCGCCAAAGTGCTCAGGACTTCGGCATAGCAGGAAAACATCCCTGATAGATTCAATTTGTTTCCATTAGAGACTGCCAATTAATCTTTATTATGAATCACAAATATACTTCTCCGTTGTTGTCTGCACATGGCCCTCCCAGTCCCCGCGCAGAGGTCCCATGTAAAACCCATCTGCCAGGACCGTGCTATCGGACCCCACGGAGGAAACACGGAGGTTCAGTGGAAGACAACAACAAATAAACCTATATGGGAATCAATCAAATAAGGAGCAACGCTGAGCGGTTATTCTGAAGTCTCACAGCAGCAACTAGATCAGATTCATCAGGATCTGCTCTCTGTTGCAGACGACTCCACTGAAGCCAAGAGAGCTATGCCAACGCATGCCAGCTGGCCCTTGGGTCACATTTCCCCACAATTTGTTGGGCAAGACAATTAAACCAATAGAAATTTTGTATCTGTTTCTGTGATTAATATTTGGCAGTTTCCTACCAGCCCACCAAAAGGGGTGGAACTTTCTTCCCTTTTGCACAGAACCATTTTACTAAATGGGCTGTCAAGTTCCAAGCCTCGATGCCTCCTCCAACTGGCAGCCACGCTTCCCTCCTGAGCAAACCATAATCCCAGAAAATAATTTGGTATGGGAATTCTCCCAAAATTTTCTGAGCAAAGCGGAAAGAGAACAATAGGTAGGAAATGAGAATAGACATAGAAGAAGGGATGCAGCTACTGCAATAGAAAAAGTAAAATGCAGCTAATGAGCAATGACAAATTAATCTAAGCTGCAGTTCTCCTACTAAAATGGGAAAAAACACACTGGTTTTCTTTGGTCCCAGGTTTGGAAGCCTTTTTAGTGTATTTATATGGTCAATCCATCAAAACTCTAGTTCTATTACCAATTTACACAGCAACTAAGGGCCCTAGAAGTGCAAGAAATCATCCCTTCACCACCACGCAGCCAGATGCGCCGTTTAAGGACGACCATCTTTAGGATCACCAGGGATGCCTCTCACCTGCCAGCCATACGACAGGAGATGATGCTGTTGACTCACAGTAGTCTTCCTGCCAACAATAACCAAACAGATCATACAACGACCTGAATTTTGCCAGGGTTAAAGAAAAGCTTCAGGAAGCAATATGAAATTAAACAGCCAATCAACAGGATGCCAAATTTTCTGCAAGATTTACAATGCTGTACCATAGACGGTTGCATCTACATAATTAAAACTTCCTTAGTTTTGCTGCATTAAAGCAACAAATCATGCATTCAACAGTAATGAGGAAAAGATAGGCATTTATCTTTCTGGCTAGATAGACCAATTAAAATGGTCTAAAACATCCGAAAACACTCGCTTTAAATTGTGCATCTACTGTATTCTGCAAGTGGCTTTAATGTGGCCGTTGTAAATACACAGACATATCTTTACTGGCGTTTCTTTTTCGTGCAGCCATTCCTGTCTGCAAATCTAAGACAGACAAATAAGAAAACCTGCCTCCTAAAAGGTACCCTTTGTATTTTCTTTCTGGTTCCATCAAGTGAGCATCTGCTGCGAGCCCTGGGCCAGCTCGCTCCCCTCCCGACAGCTGAAGCTGAAGAAGGATGCAGAGCAGCAGCAGGAGAGGACGGAGCCAGGGCAGGATAACTGACAGCAGAGCCCGCGCCGCGGGAAGGCGCCTGCCAGCAGTGCCCGTGCTCGGGAGGGGTCACAGGGAGGGGTCCCCACGCACGGGCAGATGGCAAACACTGCGCAGAGCTGCACGGACAGCCCACCCGCAGCAGCCACAGACACCAACGATGAGGCATTTCCACTCCTAAAAACAGAGTGGCACCGCCTCGAAGCCTCGGGCATCATTCCCAACACCGCGTAGCCATGCCCCAGCTATCAGTCCCCCCAGCAACGTGCAGCACTCGTGGACCAGCACACGCGGGCACACACCCTGCACACACCCTCTATCTTTTCAAAGCATTTTCAGGACGACTCCTTCCCACCACGAGAAAAGCAGGCACAATCCACCAGGGAGGGAAAGAAGATACAGCATCATTACGGCTGATAAATCACCCCTGTGCCCAAAGATTATTCCCCAGTTAAACTCTACTTAGGCCAATCTCGCTCCCCGCGCAGAGCGTGGGCTCATCCATTTTTTTAGGCAAGGCCACAGCTCCCGGAGCACAGGAGGTCAGGGCAGGGCTCAGCTCCTGCGCTCCAGTTACTGACAGCCTGTCCTCAAACCATCCGAGGCCTCTGCTCCGCTTCCCAGCAGCCTGAGCAAGAAGGCGCTCAGCAAAATTTTCCTAAAAAAACCAAAAAATCAGTCTAAGTAATGTATTCGTTTCCCCCCTCCCGTGTTACCCCAGCAGACCACACTGGCCAGCACCCGACCATTCCCAACCCTGACACCTGCCTTTCAAACGTGCCTGCGCCGTGGATCACTTTCACCTCCACCCACGCCGATGTATTCCCGGAGTTTGTGTGCAAGGTTTTCCACCTCTCTCCCCGCCGTTTTCTCACCCACACCACGGGGACCACAACTGTGCTGTGTTCACGTTTCGGCCCCAGCCTCCATAACAAGACATTGCTGCTTCAAGTTTTCATCCTTTATCGTCTTCATATGTCGGCTCTTCCATGCCAGCATTCTGTTTCCATTAGTCTCTCTCACCCACCGCTCCCCCTTTTCTTTCTTTCTCCCTCACTACTTCATTTCCATTTTAGTCCTTCTCTGGAGATCTGGGTGTCCTTCTTCACCAGGGCAGCAGGGGTTTCGATATGAACAGAATAACGACCAAATCCCCGAGGGAAGCACAGGGGGCATCTGGGATGACACGGTGACCTACATGAAATCCCTCGGCTGAGCCAAGAGACCAGGCCTTGCAGAAGGGGAACAGAAGTGGATCTGGGTGTTTATGGTCACTGTCACAGCCTCAGAAGAAGGTTTAGACGATGACAAACCTTCCCCTATGTCAGGTTTTGCCGACATCAACAGCAAACAGATTTGTTGTGTTTGCACACGCAACACATGACTAATCAAAGAAAAAGCCCCACTCCCACCGCAGAGCATCCTCGGCAGCCTGTCCTCATCGGGTCCCTGCCAACGGAATGACCACCCAGTAACATGTCACTGAGCCTTTCTGCCCAGACACATTTTTCTTCCACTGCCCCGCAACACAGACTAAAACAGACCTCCGTGCCAATTCCTCTGGAGTTCAAGGTTTAGCCTCCTCCAACAGTTTAGCAACGCCAGAAGGTCAGAGCCACCCTGGTCCCTGCAGGGAGGGGACAGCGAGGGTGATGACTGTCAGGATGGGGTCACAAGCACCGGAGCCCCTTCACCTCAGCGAGGTCACCCCGAGACCACCTCAGTCCTGTGACAGTCCTGACGCATCGCAGGGACGGAGCTGCCACCGCCTCGGAGGCAGCGGGCAGGCAGCACCGCAGGCGTTGGGGTCCATCTCGTCCAGCCTCTCCCCAGCTTCAGGCACAGCTAAACCCTGACCACATCCAAATTAACCCTTAGTCAGGCGAAGATACAGATCGAGTATCCCAAATCAGAAATTTCTGGAGGTATCATTAGGCACAGAATAGTATCGAGGAAATTATTACTGGTCCATCAGCAAACGCCGGCTGTGTTACAGCTGCCCAGAAAAGCAGCCCAAAACTCGATTGCTGCGGTGCAATAAAACACCCTCATACATAACCCAGCACTAACAGTCTAACATATGGAAACCATGAGGCTACAGAAGTCGGGCCAAGAACAATCATGGCAAATGAGTATTCCAGTTATAACAAGAAGAAGAAAAAAATACTGGAGATGTCTGCAGCAAAGCTTTTGGAACAGGTCAGACCCAGTCCCACCTCCAGCCCCGAGCATCTGAGAAGCACGAACCACCCAGCCCAGGACTTCTTCGAGAACGACACAGAAACACGGGGCAGTGTCTGTGAATAAATGCAAATCCTCTCCCATAAAACAGAACAATACCACAGGCTAAAAGAATATTTCATCTGCTTAACTGCAGGGTGCAATAACATCAATTTGCCCAAATTACACACAAGCAGAAAGGTAATTGGCGCTGAGCAGAGCGTGTTGTGACTGTTACATCACTCTTCAAAGCCAACCACAAAAGACTGAAATGCAAGAAAGTAAACAATGGCACGAAATCAACAGCCAGCCCCTTCCCCAAAACCCTTCCAGCTGGCATTGCACTGCAGCATTTCGGCTGCTACTGTTCCAAAGCGCTGTATGTGCAGATAAGACATCGGGCAACGGAGCTCAAGATCCAACACACTAAGTGATCTCCAGAGAAAAGAGGAAAGCTGTTTAGCTTTCACATTCACGGGTTAATTTGCAGAAGAGCTACTTTATATTTTTACTTAACTCTGTCTTAACTAGAGACTTAACCATACCTAAATGGTGAATGGATACCTGCAGAAAACAACCAACCAGAAGGAGATAGGAGACAGTTTTATTTAATAGCAGAAGAAAGTCTGAGGGGGGAAGTTAATGAGAAGGCATTAAGTAAGCAGTTAAGTATCCGCCAGCTGAAATCGAGAAAAGGAATTGTCATCAATTAACACAATTAGGAATTGTTACAATGATAAACAGATTTACAAACTGAAGTTATCTAAAAGCATCAGTTAACACAGTTTGCTACTGATATTAAAAACCCTATTTTTGTAACACAGATAAGGCCACGCAGACACTTTCTGTCCGACCTCGCACGCCCTGACACGCTCAGTCCTTGGCCAGGCTGCGGGCATCGGTGACGCTTCCGGGGGTACCAACTTCTCCATCACGACTCTGACTGCAGTAAAAATTCATCCGGAGCCCGACATCTGCTGCTTCGCAGTCTGGGCGGCCGTAACCTCCAGCCACTCTCTGACATCAAGCCGTCTGCTCCAGAGGCCCTCACCCTGCAGCACCGGGACTTGCAGTACAAGGACCGCGTCCCCCGCCGCCGCCGGGCCCGCTGCGCGGCGAAGTTCCTTACGTAAGACCCGCAAGACCGACGCGCTTCCCCGCCAGGGCGGCCCGGGCCGCGGCCCCGCTCCCGACGCGTTCCCGAGCCGCGCGGGCGGCTCTCCTGCGGCCGGGCTGCTCGGAGCGAAGGTGGTGCCAGGGGGCGCGGGCCGGGCCGGGGGAGCGGAGCCCCCCGCTTTAAGGGGCCCTTCTCGCCAGCGCTGCCCCGTTCCGGCGCGGTTCGGTTTTCACGAGCGATCGCAAGCGGCCCGCGCGCGGAGCTCCCCACGGCACCGGGACCCGCAGCGCCCGGGAGGGAGGGTCGGGGCTCCCGCGGCCGGTACCTCCGCGGAGCCGCCGCCGGGGTCCCGGGGCCGCTCCCCGCAGCCTGCGGGGCGGGAGGTGCCCGCGCCCGGCGGTGCCGCAGCGCCCGCGGAGGAGGCGCGGGGAGGGGAAGGCGCCGGGGGGAGCGGCGCGGGCAGCTGCCCGGGGCACGGCGGCGCCGGCTCCCGCGGCCAGAGCCGAGCCGGCCGCCGCGCCCCCCGCCCGCCCCGCCCCGCACACAAAGGCGGGCACCGCAGCCGTGCCCCGCCGCCGCCCGCCCCGCAACGCGGCGGCCCCGCTCCGCACCTTTGACTTGCGCCTCGTAGTCGGCGATGATCTCTTTGTCCTTCTTGAACTTGCCCTGCGATGACATCGTGCGGGGGGGCGCGGGCTCCGCCGGGACACCCGCCCCGCCGCGCTCCGCCGCTCCGCGCACCGGCACCGCCTCACCCGGCCGCGGCCCCGCCGCCGCCCGCGGCTGCCTTCATTGGCGGCGCCGGGGACACCGCGGAGCGCTCGGACCTCGGCAGGAGCCGCAGCACCGCCGGCCTGGGGAGCGCAGCGGAGCCGCACCGCACCGCACCGCGCCGCGCCGCTGCCCGCCGCCAGCCGAGGCGCGGCCCTGGCGCCGCTCCCGCGCTCAGGTTGCGCGCGGGGCGGGGCGGGGCCGCCGTGCGGGGCGGGGCCGGCGTCCGCGCGCCGCGTCTCCTCCCCCTGCACCACCCGCGGGCGGGAGCGCGGCGCGGCCCCGCGGCGCGGCGCGGGACGGGGCGGGCCCCGGCGCGGGGGGCGATCCCGGCCGGGTGCGGCCCCCGGCGCCCCCGCCCCGTCCTCGGCCCGGCCCGGCCCGGCCCGGCTCGCCCCGCGCGCCCCGGCTGCCGCGTCCGCGGGCACGCGCAGCCGGCCGCGCCCCCCCAGGTGCGATGGCCGCGCCCGGGCGCGGGGCCGCCCGCGGAGCGCCCCGGCAGAGCCCCCCGGTGCCACCCCCGCACCTCCCGGGTGCGCAGCGGCTGCCGAGTCGCCCCGTGGCGCAAACCCGCGTTCGGGGCCGTTCCCTCCGCCGGCCGCCGGCCGCGCTGCGGAACGACAGCGGTCTTGGAGCTGTTCCCCGGGCCCAAAGCATCGGGTGGTACAAGGTGAACAGCAAAATAAGAGCTGGCAGCTGAGGAGCCCGCGCGATGGCCCCTCGGGGCAGAGGAAGGAGCTCCTTGGGGCCGTGCCCCCGGGAGCGCAGCGTGTCCCACCACCCGGCACCCGAGACCCACCAAGTGGCACCCGTGTCCCACCACCTGGCACCACCGCCCAACACTCGTGTCCCACCGCCCCGCACAGCTCCCGCACCTCCACAAGGGCGCGTCTGCCCTGACCTACAGGCCAAAAACGCGGCCACAATGAATTTATCGACAAAATTGCCCCGTGCAAGACCAGGGTGTGACGTACGGGGGACCAGGGAGCGGGTAGGCAGGAGAGAAAATCCCTTCACAGACTAAGGGTCTGATCCTAATGAGTTCTCCAATTTCATCCAGAAGCTGTTTTCAGAGAGGAGCTGCACCTGGTTTGTATTTTTTTGTTAACAGTTAAGAAAAAAAGGAAAAACACGTTCGTTCTAGCAGAAGCAGCAATACCATTTAAGGCTCCTTTCTGGGGATTTTCTAGTAAGAAAATGAGTAAGAAAGGGTGGCTGGGACCCGGTGTCACGACAAAACCCACACACTTTTGCCAGCAATGAGTTTTCGAAGCGGCACGTACTAGTTCTTGCGCTGGCCATGCCTGCGTGCCCAGGCTCTTGGGAAGGCAGACCCACTGTGTGGTTCCTCTGTCCAGCCCCAGCTACGCCGCGATTGCTGCTCCGCACAATGCATCCTTTTGTTGGCATCTTGTGTGGAGTGAATTCAGGGAGATTTGATGATTCACAGTTATTTTGCCAGCTTACAAAAAATAAACCAAGCCTATTAAACAAATAATTTACCTAGCCCTCGCAGGCAACACAGAGGAGCATTCTGCGCTCCCCGCAGCCATAGAGACCCAGAGAGGAGGGAGACAAAGGCAGCGCTGCCGGGGAAGCGGCAGCCCTTGCCGAGGCGCAGGGCTGCAGGGCTGAGCAGCCATCGCTCCCCGACCCTGCCGGGGCCAAGGAGCTCGGAGCCCTCCGCAGAGGGAGGACAGCAAACTGCTCTGGACGCCCACCGGGCACAGGGAGAGGCGGAGCACAGGGACCACGGGGAAGGAAGGGGCACTGGAATGGCGGCTATCAGTGTGAGGCAACTTTTTGTGGCAGGGGCAGAAGCAGCCAGAGAGCGAGTGACGGTCCCTCGGACTAGTCGTGGTGGGTGGATGAAGCAGGGCAGCGCACCGATCCAACAGCTCAGGGTTCGGAGGAGCAAACCTCTCCGGGAGGCGAGCAAGCAGGGATGGCAGCCATCACGGCATGAAGCGACAGGGACACAAGCGAGCGATCCGGTGGAGCTGCTCTGTGTGATACTCTTTGTGCCAGGGTGCAGATCCGCAGAGTAACCAGGGTCCCCGCTTCAGCAGCTGCAGGAGAGGGTTGAGCTGGGAGGAGCGGGACGCAGGGCAGCCGTGGGCGCATCCCAGTAAAGCAGCGGTGTGGTCTGCAAGCCCCGATGCGATGGAGCCAAGTGAGGAGAAAGGCTAAGAATGAAGGATCTGCCGGGGAGGGTTGGGTGCAGCCAGCGCAGCGCAGGCAGGAGGAAACAAGTGGAGAAAGAAGGAGGCTGTGAGGTCCCAGGGTGAGCTGAAAGGACGCAGGAGGGACTTGGGTGCAGGACTTGCTTCATTGGTCTCGGCAAGGAAGGTGGGGTGGGATTAGGGAAACATCAGCGAAGGAGCATTGACACATCAGTTAAGGACAACTAGGAAGTCTGGAAGAAAAACAGCAATTGCTGAACAGAGATAAAGAAAAGGGACAAGAGAAGGGGAAGCTATTAATTTGGGATGGGGAAGCCAGGAAGTTTTGCCCACTCTGTGCCCAGAGATGTGTCCATCCAGCAGCTGTAAATCCTCAGCAGCACAGGGAGTGTGCTGGCCTGGCCGCTCTCTCTGGTTTTGTGTTCATCTCTCACCGATACCCTTAACATTTTGTGTCAAAATATCTTTGAAACACAATTTAGCTTGATCTGAGCAGCTTCACAGTGCTGAGAACGGTGGGATGGGACCAACGAGCCAGCCGGTACGGCACGTTGTCGTTTAGAAGAATGGACGATGCAGAAGGCAGACAAGGATGAGTCAAAATGCTGTGTGCAGGGAGGTGGCTGGAAGACAAACTCTTCTCCAAAATTTACTCAGGTTGGGTGAGGAGTTTTTGGTGGTGGGCAACGTAACAGCTGACATGGGGAACTGGAAGAGTGATCAGAGATCTATTAAGCTCCTAGCAGCTGTGATAAAGACAAACAGAAAAATAACACAAATTTGTGCCGAATGGGAACATGGCCGGATTTTTCATTGAGAGGGACTGTCCAGAAAATCAGGGGTGTAACAGACCCGGAGAGAGGAGCGGGTTGAGCAGGGCTGGGAGCTGCTCCCGGGGCGTTCGGGTGCAGGCATGGAAACAAGAAAATAGTAGGACATTGTAACAGAAGAAAGGAGAAAATGGGAGTGTCTCGGGTATTTTACTGGCCGTAATAAATCACCTGTCAAACAAAAGGTTCAGGAGATAAACCTCAGTCCGCTGCAGAGAATCCGCACAATCCTCTCCACGAACTCGCTGCTCCTCTGCGCCGCTCACACTAAATGTTTGTCTGCTGCTCCAGAAGCACAAGTTTGGTCGTAAATCTTGCTCTACAGGAAAACAGGTTTTGGCAGAACTACTGTAGTGGGAAGGACGAATAACAACAAGGATTCTGCAAGCCAAGCGACGGTCCTGCGGCTGTCGGGCTTGGTGGGTCCAAGCGCGCCGCTGCTGGAAGCCCCTCGCTCCCGGCCCGCGCCCCACGCGCACGGCAGGGCGAAGGGTGCCTCTGGGGCGATCCGCAACACGCCGAAACCTGACTTGCCGTGAGCAACAAACACGGCTGCGTTCCCTGCCAGAGGAATCGGGAAGGGGCTGGGATGCCGTGTGTGAGACCCAGCCCAGGCCTGGGGGTCACCTCGTGGGAAAAAGACCACCCAGGGCTGTGCTTGGAGCAGGGCTGGAGAGGGGCCACCAAGGAAAGCTGAGAGGTGTCAAAGAATGTTCCTCCAGGGATGTTAGGTCTCTGGAGAGGGTGTCACTGGGACGTGAAAAGATCTGTCACATACCACCAGGGTATGTAGTTTCCCAAAGTGAGGAAAGCTGCCTTGTAAAGCACAGGGATAACCATGTTGTCTTCCTTTGCAGCACAGACCAGTGTGGTTGGGACCTTACAGTTCAGAGCTTGCTTTCCACAAAAAAAAAAACAAAAACAAAGCCAAAATAAACAAAAACCCAAATAAACAAACAAATAATAAAAAAAAACCCAAACCAAACCAAACCAAACAAACAAAACACACACACAAAAAAAACACAAACCCGAAAAAGAGCACGAGCCATTTTGTAATAGATTAATCCCAGCGGCTGTAACTTCTCCTTGTAACACTCACAGGTATTAGGACAGCAAGTACCAAAATTTTCTAAAAACAAGCTGTGTCGTGGGACAGATTTTGATTTTCTTGCCAGATCGATGCAAACGTGTGGCTGCCTCTGAGTCCAAGTTGAGTATCTGAGGATGTTAAACATCTTTTATCAGAATGTCCACAAAAGAGTGGTGAAAGAAAAAAACAATCATGGAATTATATAATAGCATCAGGAATTTCTGCTATTCAGATATCACTAAGAATAAAGAAGCAGTGATGTCTGAAGAAAAATAATCCAATCATGAATCAATGATCTTTAATAAGTATCAACGTCTAAGATCATTTGTGGAATTTCTACGTAAGACAGCTTTTTAAAAGGAAGGATTACATTATAATTCACTTTGTGACACTTTCAACACAGAATTTTTAAATGAAGGTTGGGATGGGGTGGGATTTAATCATAATAAATACTTCAAGCTTGAGGTATAGAGAAACCAACAGTAACTATAGCAACGTGGTCACTCCAGTAAGGCTAATGCAGATTATTTCCAGGGCAGTAGCCTTGTGTGTGCTCAGGAAGCAGAGGTAATGTTTGCTCAAAGCAATTCCTAAATTAAGGAAAATTCTTTAGGCAGAAGCTGTCTTGAGCTCTGTTTCCAGCCTCAGACTGTAAGTGTTTCATGATACCCTTAACATACCCACAGCTGCCTTAGCCAAGTGCTGTGATCTTGGCATATTAACTAGTCAGAGAACTAGTTCCCCCCTGTGCCCTTTTCTGTCCGTGCGTAGCGAAGAGCCGTGGTAACTTGGCCCTGACGTAGCTGTATCAATGTATCCTGCCTTTGCTCCCAAAATAACTGCATCCAAAGATGAATCGTGATTTCCGTATGCCTTAGGTTTTCCATGTGAAAACTCTGGGTGGCTGCAAGGCTTCAGACATTCTTGAGCCATTTGAGATGCTCAGATGAAAAATGTGTTGCATTTCTCTACGATGGTACTGGTTTGGTTCCTTTCACCAGGTACAAAGCTGGAAGAACAAGCTGGGAGCAGATCCAGGAAGAAGCAGCCGCTTTTTGCCCATGTTTCATATTGCAACTGCAGCAGGATCTTGATCGCCTGCCCGCCTCAGGACCTGCATCGCCGACCAAAGCTCTGACTCCTACGCATAACCTGTGGGCTCCTTCTCTTCCCCTCTCCCACCAGGAGACTGGAAATAGCCCTTCCCAGCAGCCCCACAGTAAGCAGCAAAATACTCGAAACCCATAACTGCTTCCTCACAATCCTCCAGAGGTAGAGCACCGCAAGCAGTCTCCGTGGGGTGGTGAACAAAGGAAAGCTGCCACTGTAAGGGGAAAAAAAGGGAACCAGAAGCAGTTGCTGTCACTTCCATCTGTGGCCTTTCTTATACTGCGCAGGTTTTCCAGTGCAGATCTACAAGGATGGGGTGAGCTGACCCAGACTGCCTCCTTCAGCAGTCCTGGGAGCGACACTCAGCACGAGCCGCGGTGCTAAAGCTGGTGGCAGAGTCAGGGGCTCATCAGTGCTGGAGTTCTCCGTGTGTCCTACAACAACGGCCTTAAGCCAACGCAGCAGCTCCAGGAATCTCTTGGAAAAGTTATCTGCTGTGGACGGTATCAAACAAGACGTGGTGCCACAATTTAGACAAGCAGCTTCTGCCATCTGTTCTCCAGGTTATTTGCAGTTGACCTTCACTAATGTCCCCGGGTAACGAGCCTATTTTTACTGGGAACTCTTAGGAAAGAGGGCTTCTTTGTCTCCCAAACAGTTCGTGTAGGAGGATGTAATTTGGGAGCCAACACGTTCCTTTTCAGGAAAAGCATCCCAGAGGTTTGCTTTTTATTTTTAATTTATTTGGGCTTCCAACAGCTCAGTTGTAAGTAGGAGGATATTGTCAAAAAATACGAGTGTAGTATCTTTGAAGACATTAATATTCAGAACAGAAAAAGAGCACTCTAATACAAGAAGCCCATCTGGGCACCTTTTTCACTGTTAGCATTTTTAAGCCCTTGTAGTAATGGCAGAATTTAGCATTGCATTGGTCAATAATTCAAGTCATTGTAAGAAATGGGAATATTTACGTGTGACTAAAAGCGCAAGATATGGTGATAAACAACTCGGCAACAGCAACTCTTCCCAGTGGCTGTAATTCTGCTGTGAAAGGCATTTGAGTCACAATCTGCTCAGAATCTGGCACAACTTTGCAAGGCCAGAGTTGCACTTGGTGTTGCTGGAGCAGTTGTGAAAGGTCTCTTGCTAACGGTTTCCTGCCAAAGACGTTACCTCGTATTTCCTCGGGGAGATTACCGCGGCCGCGCGGTCGGAGCTGCGCTTTCGTTTTCCTGCCGCGATCTGCAGATGCTGCCGGTGCCCGCGCACCGCTGCTCCAGGGGAAGGGTGCCCAGCGCCCGCTCCGAGGCGTGGTGGAAGGTGGGTGAAGACGCGCTTCTTCACACAGGAGCCTCCAAACCAACCCGCAGCCTTCCCCTGAGAGCAGCATTCCCAGCTGTGCCTGCCAAGGGTGGGAGATGGTTGTCCCAGGCTCTTTAGGAAGGACATCGCCTGGCGTTTGCGTATTGGTGTCCAAAGCGTGCATTAGGAATCCAAGTGGCTGCTTAAGTCCTATCCATAGGACAGGTTGGAGTCCTTTGCCCTGTGCTACTTAAGCCCACAAAGAAGTGCTTTTGCACAACAGCTTTCTGTGAAAAGCGACAGGAACCTCGTTTCTGGTTCACTCCGCTGCTCTACTTCCTTAGATTTAATCTTGTCCTAAACCCAGGGTGGCCCAGGCCTCTGCTGGGGCTCGTCCCTCCCGCACACTCTGTGCCGAATGCGGAGCTGCCAGAGCTGCACTGTCAGTCGAACTCCCGCTAACTAGGAGTGAAGCTGAACGTGTCGTATTTTCCGTGTGACGGGCAGCGCCCCTTCCACACATGTCCTCGTTCCTCTCTCTCTCCATTTCCCCCCGTTCTCCCCCTCCCCACAGGCGCTCTGCTCTCCTGGGAGAAGCAGCCCCACCACACAGCGTGGCTGCACAGTCGCGTCCCCTCTCCTGCCTGGAGGGCGACGGCAGCTCCCACCACGCGGGGCACAGCCGTGCCAGCCCGGCTCCCCGTGGGCCTTCGGGGAAACCTCTGCCACTTGTGGCAGCTGCATTGGTGGTTTGGATGTGATCAGACCTACACTTTGCTCACACGGGATGGTGCTGCTCTCCCCTGGTACCTGCTCCCAGGAGTCCATCACCATTCTGGTAGCAGTCCACATTTTGTGTCCTCTAAGACAAACCTCATTGGCCTTTCTCCCCTCGCACCCATTTTCCGCAGCGATGAACGCGGCTGACCCTGTGCGGAGCAGCGCCCGCCACGCGTGGCACACATGGGCGACAGTCGAACGCGGAGCGACCGCACGTTTGCTCCGAAGGTCCAGCTGAAACTGTCCCCACGCAGAAGTTCTTGCCCTCCGCCAGCCGAGGGCCGGGGCTCTGGGCACGACGGTCCCGCCAGAGGCTGGGGGTCGTTGGTCAAACCGTGTTCTGGCACAGCGGGGTGGCTTGGCATGTTCCGGAGTGAGCCCAGGGACGCAGCCGGCCGCCTCCTCCCGCTCTGCCCTGCGAGAAATAAAGGTGGTGGGGTGGGGGAGAAGGAACTGAAGTGCAGCATTCCTTTGAAACCAATTTTAACATTCATAAACGCAGACGACCTCTGCTACAGTAATTTAGATTATACATTTCTGATCCATGCCACTGGCATAAATTGAACTTTGCCAAAACCCAACTTGCCAAGAACTGTTTGTTTCTTTGCAAAGAATATTAAGGCTTTGGGGATTTTTGTACAGAATATGAGTTGTGGCTTAAAATACATCATGTCCACACGCAAAAGAAATAAAGCCAAGAAATCCAGTGCTTATAATCACCCACTGGATTTAAATAAGTTAATCTGATTTAATTGGTTTCTAAGGTGAAGGAGGGAAAAGCAAGGCAGGAATGCTTGTCACAGGAAGGCATGATTTCTATCTGCAATCCAACACAATTAGCGGAGTAGGATTCAGTTACTGAAGGCAAAAAGAAGGCAAATCAAGAGTCAATTGAGTTGCTGCAAAATTTAATATCTCGCTGTCATCTTTGTTCTTAGAGGAGAGTTGCTGTAGCAACAGACCAAAAAAAGAACTTGCACTAGAGGAGGAGCTTGCTGCTCTTTTAGCAACGTCTTTTTATCATCCCTGAATTACTGTTTCTGAACAATCCATCGCACCCAGCAGTACCCATGGCTACGGACACAAGGCCAGATCCTGCACATGCTAAGCCCGTCACACAAAGAGCGGTGCTTTCACCTCTTATCTGTAGGTTACACCGTGGCAATTTTCTTTTGTAGGACTGAGCCCATTTTATCCCACGCAAGATGCGGCTGTTCCTCCATCCAGTTCCTCCCCAGTGGCTCTGCACCTCGCAGCTCAGGACTGCTCGTGACCACGCATCCTATAAATAAGAAACAGCTTTTCCTACCACTTTCTTTCCAGCTGAGGCAGACGGCACAGTAGCTCCTGAGGACAGGGCACGGGGCAGCAAACCGCAGCAGCTTCGGGGCTCGTTCCGCGAGGCAGATCCTCCAGAGCCGGGTGCGTCGGCTCCCACTGAAGCTGGAGAAACACTCCAGCTGGTCAGTGGCTGTCGGGCACTGATTTGCTTCCTGACATTTGGGTCACTGCTGTTTATTCTTTGCAATTAATTTAGTCACACATGATCTCTGTTTCTCCATCTGCAATATGAAACCCACTAATCACGGTTTGTGCACTTTGGGACCCAGAACTCACCAACCTGGCCCTGCTTTGGTCGCAGTCGGAGGGCAGCCGCGCGGGAGCTTTTCCTGGCATGAGGCAGGAGGAGTGTGCAGGTGGGCATGGGGCCCACTGAGACAGAAACGGGCTCTGATCTGGGACACCGAGGTCTTGGGCATACCCCTGTTTCCTCACCCATAAGTGGAGTTGGCATTCCTGCTTTCTTCAGGGGGATACTCCCCTGCCTGCTGATGCAAAGCTGGTGTGCGGGGTTGGTACTGCTGCTGTCCTGCCTGTGCTCATGAGCACCATTGACTTGCTGCAGAGATTCAGCCTATTTTTATTCTTTTTTAAACTTCACCCTGTTGCTCCTCACTCCAGCATCTCTATCTGTCCCAAGCGGTGCTGTGGAGTGGTGACTCCCAGTACCAGGAGAGGAGGGACCACTGCAGCCACGGAGGCCTCTCGCAGCAAATGGCCAGGCTCCGGGGCACGCGGCATGCGTAAGTGCGCCGTGGCACGCTGCCCTCGCCGAGCGACCCCGGGCTGCCTTCAGCCTCTGTCCCCGCGGCACGGCACATCACCGCGCCTGCCTGCGAGGCTGCTGGAGCGACGGCTGGAGCCCTCCTTGCACCCCGGGTTGCATCTCTTGCTGGAATTACTCAGGTCTGTCGTACTGGAGGCAAACAATGCCCAAGCGCCCGCGCTGGGGCTGCGCACTGGGCAGCAGGAGCACCGCGCGGGGCTCCCAGCCCCTCGCCTCTTTGTTCGGCAGCCGGTGGCGGCAGCCTCCGCCCGCTCCCACGTCGCCGGGGGCTTCCAGCGGGAGACGGGAGAGCAGAAAAGGAAAAGCCTGGGAAACTGAGAGCGCACTGTGCTGCTCACACAAAGCGCTATTGTTCGGGGGCTAAAGAGATGCATTTTAGTAGGGCAGCCTGTCCTCCGCGGAGCGCGGCGCCGGCGCGGCACACAGGACGGAGGGAAGCTGCGTGCGGGGCCTTCTGTCTGCAGTGACAGCGATTGATGGAGGAACAGGGGCCAAGTGGAAAACGCGCCTTTCAGGGAGAGCTTAGCCCTCTCATTAGAGCTGAATACAGCTGGCCAAAGGGGCCTTCTCCTGGAGGAGCCCCGGGGTCCGGCTACATTCACAACTTCATTGTAAATTCCAGCACGACAGTGTCATTTCCTGAAACAGTGGAAAGTTTGGGGTTTTTTTAAGCACCCCGTCTCAGTAACGCAGCCCTTCCTCTCCCTCCTGGCTCAGCCGCACAGCTCTCCAGACCTGCACAGGGAGAGGAAGGAGAACCATCAGTGCTTCCTTTTCTCTTGAGAAAGAACGATCACAGAGGATCTTGCTCACCTGTTTAATTATGATTACGATAATTCCATCTCTCAGAACAGAGGAGGCCATGTTCTTGTTATGGTTTCAGTGCTGCTTAGGATGGCAAAAAGCATTGAAAAAGGGGAAAACAGGAGAACGAGAAGTACAGCAAAGAGAAGACAGAGATCAAAATAAGAAATTGCAGTGTTGTTGTCCACCTAAACACCATAACCCGTTGGTGAACACGCTTGCCTTGGCACAACTAATCACACGAGGTTCACGTAACGCTCTCACCTCTCCTCCGCCTGAGCCCTACCCCAACCGCCGCACATCGTCTCCCAGGTCTGCTCCTGCCCCCACGGCATCGTCTCCACTGGCTGAGGCAGCCGAAGCGACAAACACGTGTTGCTCATCCTTCCACTTGGCCGTGACTCCATCCCTGGAGCAAAACCAGACCGACATCAGCCCATCGGCACTGTCACATTCCAAAGGTGCAACCAGGCGCTGTGGCCATCAGCCAGCCCGATGCCTCTGCAATGGGGAGCACCAAAGGGAGAAGACCGGGAATGTTTTCTGAGCGCAACATAGAGCTACAAACTCGTTAGCGCTCCCTCTTCGTTGCCCACAAACAGCATCCACAGGTAACCACTGCTGAGAGCTCCTGCCCAGCACGGAAACACCTCTGCAGAAGCAACTGCGCCCGTGCCAAGCCTGGACCGCAACTGGACATAACCCAATGCCCACCCCAGTGGTGTTCCGTCCACCCTTCTCTCCTCAGCGTTACCTGAACACGGGTTTTCTTCACAATTAAACAGAACTAAAGTTGCTGCTCTGACCAGACAAGGCAGCTGCTTTCAAAAACAAGCTGCAAGGACGGTGGAACTCCCCCCAGCACCATTGAAGCAGCAGAAAGGAAACATGCTCAGCAGCAAAGGCTGGACAATGTTAATTATATCGCTCGATCAACAGCAGCTGTTGATTGATCATCCCAGAACCAAACCTGTGTGAGTCCTGGCAGACCCCAGCTGTTTCCTATCCTGCTTCTGGGTCAGCAGCTGCAAAACCGGATTGGAAAATACTCGAGGATGCCCAGGAGAGGAGGAGTGGATGAAAGCACAGGGAGAGCCTGGATCCGCAGCCAGCACGAGGCTGTGTACTCCACGCTTCCGCAGGAACCGCAGCTGGCTGGGAGTGCAAAGACAAGACCTTTCATGGCACCGCTGGAGTCCGGATCGAAAGCCACTGAAGTCAATAGATCATCTGCCGTTTCAGTTGGCTTTGGGTCCGTTTCAGATGTATTTAGGGAAGGGCCTTTGTGAATCACATATGCTCCTACAGCCCAGAAGTATTGGATCTGGCTGAAGAAAAGCCAGGCTCCCCTCCATCATGGACAACCAACCGCAGGTATGGCTGGCGTGCCTCCCCAGCGTCAGCCGCTGCTGCGAGCAGCACTGCTGTTGCGCTACAGCGAAGCTGCACCACGAGCACTGGGGCCTGAGAAAGCACCGACTTTTCCGTTGTCCTAATAAAGCTGCTGCTGATCCCCCCTCTGTAAGCAGTCAGGGTTAGTCCACGCTGCGCCCCGGCTGCTGGCCAGCATTGCCCCCTGAGCAGAAGGAGCCTGTCCTGGAGGCACAGCCCTGCCGACGGAAAGCCTGGACCCACCCGAGTCGTGCTGGTAGAGATGCACCTTCCCAGCCCGAAGAAAGGCTGTTTACTGTAGCAGCATAAATCAAACTTTCCTGGAACAGCTGAAGCAAAACAAGCACTTTGCTAATATTTGCTATATCAGCGTGCCCGTAGCTGGCCACGCGCCCGTCCGGGCTCTGCAGAGGGGCTTGGGCAGATGCCCGCAGCAATAAGGTGTCACCGTGCCCCAGCCATGTGCCACCAACCCTCTGAGGAGGGTTGTGGGACCCTCAGCTGTGAGGACAGTGATGCTCCTCGCGGTTCACCATAAATCCTGGCACCTTCATGCACGCTGCAGCTCGGGCTAAGCTGTGCAGTAAGGGCCCGCAGCCCCCGCTCCGCTCACCGCCATGGGAACGGGAACAGCCAGCTGGGGAAGAAAAGGAGCAGTATCTTACGCTGCCACAGCAATTAGCCGCGGGCACATCTGCCTAAGCCCTGGCTGTGGTCTCCCCTGGTTGTGCCTGCAGAATGCAAAGCGACTCCAGAAGTGACGCAAGGACAGCGATCCGCTTTTATGCCTCGTTTGTAAAGGTTTTCTTCCCTCTATTCCCAGCACCACTGCGCTTTGGGTTTGAAAATTTGTATGCGTAGTGAATCTAATTTGATTTTTCTCCCTTTTGTCTCCCTCCTTCTATTTTGCACACTACATTAGGCTTTTGTTCTGATGCAGTTAAAGGCAGATTTACTGTGCGATGAGACACTGCCTAGCAGTGGCTGGCAGAGCTTCAGAGTAAAGACGAGTGTCACATCATAGATGTGCTGTTGATAAGCTGGGGAAGCTTTCACAGCAGGGAGACCCAGGAGGGCAGGGATTTTCAACAATAGCGTAAAACCGATTGCTTTTGAGCAGGTTCTGCTGGCTGGAGACCCGCACTATGCAAAGAGGAAGCGCTGCGTGCGCTCAGCGCTGCAGCGACTGTGTGGGACGCTGTCAGGGAGGCTCGAAGAGTTCCGACAAAAATAGCAGCCCTGCTCTTGTTCAGTTACACCCTGATGTTTGGTTTCTCCTTTCCCTTTTCTTAAACTCCCCCTGTGTTGACTGACTGTGCTGCTTTTGCGGCTCTGCGGAACAGCTTGTTTGTCACCGGAGGTCTGTTCCAGTGGTCCTGCGAAAGGCACCGCGGGCTCGCCCTGCGGAGCCGTGGGTCACACCTCCGCTACCCAGACTGGGCCAGCTCCCCTCGCAAGGCCACCCGATGAGGTGCGTGTGAATCCTTCCTTTTAGACAAGACCAGGAACGTCCCGGCATGTTCTAAGTATAGCCACGATTGCTTCCCAGAGAAAAGCTGCACTAATTTGTGTTGGCACTGATCTGGCACTAGTTTCTCATATGCCAATCATTATGCCATATTTCCTTTCCCACCCTCCCCCTAATCACTGCAGTAAGAAAAATCTGGTTTATCGTGACATATCCGTTAGCTGCATACAGACTCAGAGATGGTTCAGTGTTCTTAGAATCAAACACCTCAAGGAGGAAAAGAGGACAAAAGATATTTTGTCACAAGATGATAAAAAGTATATGGTGTAAGAAAAGCCACTGGTTAAACAATACTAGAAAACTAAAAGAAAATTACTGTGGACTTTTAATGTCTGTGGTTTTCCAGTCTTAAGGAAAAAGACCACCCTCCCAAAGCAAGCGGAACGGTGCCCAGAGAGGCAGTCCCAGAGGAACGAGAAGCTGAGCCAGCCCTGCCAGCACTGAACAGCACGGTGCAGGCGCAGAAGGGCTCCCAACGCCATCGTCAGTTGTTCCCCTGGCAAAACAAAGGTGCTGTTACAAAACAAAGGTGCTGTTTGTGAGCGAATCCCTGCTTGGGGCTGAGCTGCCGGAGCCAGCGGACCGGCAGCGCGGCTTCACGCCGGGCTCCAGCAACCTGCCGTCGCACCGCTGCTGGGGGGTCATGCTGCCCTGCTGCCTCCCCAGCCCTCCTCTCCGTCCTCTGCCCCCAGCTGGCACCGCCACTGCAGTGACCCGGCTCACCGTGCTGCTCTGGCTGAGGACTAAACCTACCAAAAACGTCCTGCGATGTTTTACTTCACCCAGGCCAAAGAACCTCTGGATACGCCAGTCAGCGGCGGTTCCCGAGGCACGGAAGGCCTCTTAGGACCACGCTGCTCCACAAAGGAAAACTTCTATTTACTGAGGGCTCTCCAAAACACAGCCCAGAAATCAAGGCTCTGACCTCTCTGAAAACCCAGAGCGGAAGCTCGAGTCAGCTGTCTCCGAAGGCAACGCGGAGGCGCAGCCTACGGATTTTGGGTTGCAACTTCTCCAACAGCCAGATGGGCTTTTTTGTTCATTTTGCTTCTAGGAAACACAGCAGCGACCTTGACTGCTTCCTCGGGGTTAAGGAGGATCTCTGTCCTGCTGCTGGGAGTTTCACAGTGCTGCAGAGGTGAGATGCTCGGTCAGCTCTCCCGGCAAAACACCTCTCTCTCCCGTGAGGATGTAACCCCACGGTTCGGGGCAGCTGTTCCAGAGCCCTGGCACTTCAGGGATCCACATGGGATGCAACAGCTCCAAAATTTGAGGAGGGGAGTAAAACACGTGCACCCCAGGAATTGCCCAGTGCTCTGCCAGCTGTCCATCTGCTCAGTCATTGCAAAGTGGTGCTCCCAGATCCAACAGGCAGCTTCACCAGTAATGCAGACAGCGATACAGCAACAGCGCTCGCTCGCAGGGAGCCAAGACCAGCACCGTCTGTACGAGACACAACGTTTTCAGGGAGATTTTGATTTAGAATTACTTTAAAGGCTAGAGTGAAGAGAGAAGAGATCTTTCTTTTTTTAATTCAGAATACTTCAAAGAGGCATTTAGCTCTTGAGAAAGAGATAATCCTGATAATCCGGTCCTGACAAAAAGAAAATCCGAACAGACAGGATAAGGTGAGAGGAAACAAAGACACGAAACTCACTAGAGATCACACAGCCCAAAACTGGTCCCAGACCCCCTGCTCCTCCGTCCACACCACCCGCTTCCACCTGCCCAGGGCCGCTGTGCGCATCCCACGGGGGCTGTGCGCTGATTTATCCGCACCTATTTAGACACCAGCTACAAGGCCAGGGCAGTCTGCCCTCCGCAGCGGCCTCCCCGGCCACCAACAAGGAGCATCTCGGTGCCCTGGCCAGGGCAGGCAGCGGGTCGCACCTTGCACTGCCCAGGAAGCAGCGAGACTGGGCGACGTGCCAGCGGAACGCGTGGTGCTGCCGGCTGCACGGAGCAGGCGCGGTGCAGCACACCGAGTGCAAGTCGGCTGGCCCCGGGACCGAGGCTAAGGCAGGCCTTGGCGGCCAGTGAGAACAAATTAATCTTTCATTTCAGTTTTTAATTAAGTTCCCATGCCTCAATGCTGCAGAGAAAAATCCTGAAAAATATAATCCAAGAGCGTAGTAAAGGCTCAAATGTCAAAGACGAGCAATATCCTGAGCTGCTCTGGTTTTGATTGTAATTTCGTTATTCTAAAGGAAACCTCATGGTTTTCAAGGACTAACTCGTGATTTTCTGATGCTGGCAGTCTGACTTGCTGTGTGACACACCAAATGTCGATCAAGCCGCACACAGAAGCCCACACGTCATTCTTGTCACAAGATGCTGATTTACCTGCGCTCAGGGTATTATTTTTTCCATCCTCTCACGCTCACTCTCTCTCTCTCTCTCTCGACTAACTCAAAAAGACCTACTTATATAGCTCTTTTCATGTCACAGGCTATTCAGCCCCTTTCTTTCTTTACAAACAAGTTTCCAGCCTCCTGTTCCCAGGCAGCACGACCTGCACCATGCGGCATCTCCCAGCATCCTCACGACCACGTAAGCGGCCCCTCCGCAGTCACCGGGCCGTACCACCAACCCTCTCCTCTAGTGTCTGCTCATCTTCTTGTTCTCTTCTCACTTAGAAGTGTGCATGGGGCAGGCTGCTTTCACGGAGGTTTTGTCTGGCATTTTGGATAGTTTCTTCCCCAGACAGACATGCAGATCGCCCAGAAATATTTGCAGAAAAAGACTAAAAGTCGTCTCCAGCCCTGGCAGGTCCGTTCCCTTCTACTGGCCAGTGCTGGGAGATGGGGTCCTTCCTCAGCCACCGTCCCAGCAGCTGCTGCCTCTTGCTCCTGGGAGCCTTGGCATCGTCCCCACGTCCCCTTTTGCTCCTGCTCTGGGTTCCTCCCAGAGCTGTTTCATTGCCAGCTTTTGGCATCTAGCCCTTGGCATGCACTTTAGAGGAGGAAATCGAGCTGACACCAGCACCAGAGCCTGCTGCAGCCTCACGGCGAATATGCTGTATGCGCACAGCCCGGGCCAGCGCAGAGGGAGCACCGCTTCCCGAGACAATCGCCCGGCAATGTCACTCGTTTCATAACCCGCGCACTTGAGCCAGGCACGCCAAACACTGCAGCCCTTCGACTGCAAATGTTTTAAAAGGGCTACAAAAACTCTGCAACAACACTGCAAGGTTTTTGCTTTAACATATTCTGCGCAAAATTGAACACCACTCATCCACAACCGGCTTGGTATGGAAGCGCGGCTCAGGTTTGAACATGGGGGAAGAGCTGTTGCTCCCTGTTCCCTCAACTGTCACTTCTGTCTGAAACAGCTCCAGCTCACAGAGTAGCCAGGTTAAAAAAGAAGAACCAGGTGAGCAGAAACAGTGACCGACACGTCTGTTACTCTCCTAGACAGGAAAGCACTGGGGAATCGCCGGGCACGGAGAGCCACAGATTTGGGAAGACTGGTGCCTTCCTAAAGTTCACTTCCACATGCTGATTTAGCCCAGAAAACAACACACAGCTGATTGAACAATGCTTTTCGTTCCCATTCCGGAGCCACATCCGACACACTGTAGTGTAACACTGCAGGTCGTTTTTCACGGCAGTCTGCACC
This sequence comes from Tauraco erythrolophus, assembly GCF_009769465.1. NCBI lineage: Eukaryota > Metazoa > Chordata > Aves > Musophagiformes > Musophagidae > Tauraco > Tauraco erythrolophus. The sequence goes on along the minus strand of NC_141476.1, from coordinate 684,560 downwards.
AAAATGCAGGAAAGCTGGTCCCTGGGAATCTGTGTGACCCATGCATTAAATAAAGCATACATACCACACCACGAGCATGGCTCGCTACCAAGGCAAACTGCAAAAGCAAAGAAGGAACATGGGTAACGGGTGGAACTCTATGGAGGGATTTTTACACCCTCCGAAACAAAACCTTACAGATAGGAGTTTGGATGAATGACTTGTATCAGCAGTAAATTGGATCCATTACTCCAAAAGGGTCATCCTCTGGCCCTGTGGAACAAGCCTGATGATCCGTCATCTTTCAGAATTCCAAAATAACAAGTGTTGATTCTCTGGCTTCATTGTTTTGTAGCTAAGACAAATCACTGTCCTGCACTAAAGAGATTCCCTCTGGCACAGGGCGAGGCAGCTGGTGGGGCAGCATTAGAAAGCAAGACCGCCTCGCCAGAGGATTGGGATCCGCAGTCCAGCAGACTAACGATCTAGGAATTGCTGTGACGACTGCAAGTATTTCATATGAGCCACGTTTGATGAAGAAACTCTGCTTCTAACAGCTCCGTTGTCATGGATATAGAACAAACAAATCACTAAATTGCAGGAAAACAATGAGAAAATTTGAACCTGGAGTTTGTTCTAGACTGTGCTCCCTGTGGAGTTGCACAACTTTCCCAATTTCACTTTAAAATACCTTCACAATTTAATGCCAAATAGTTGGGGCTGAAGTGAAGTCTGGATTCCCCACAGCTGATTTCACAGGTTGAGTTCAGCAGTATGGAACTCAGAAGGCATCTCCCCTTCGCCCCTTAATGATGCAGCGCTGCAGAATCTCTGAGTGGTTATCAGATATCTGCTTAGACGGAGCGTTCGTCACAGTGCAATAATGCTGAGAAGTTCATGTGTAGACCAGAACATGTAAGGGGCTTGTTTCTGGCCTAAAGGAGCACACAAACATGTGAACAGTTCATGTAGACCAGCGGTGCATCATGAGACCCCCTTGGTGACTGCAGGTTTGGAACGGAATCTTAACTATCAAATCAGAGTCTTCATCTTACTTACCTACATACTCATCTTTTTAACATGATTTAAGACGAAGGTGTAGTAGTAAGCATGTGTTAGTTGGGATTACTTCTTTTCCTGGAAGAGGAAGGTCTGCCCACCCGTGGAACCGTGAGCACGTATCACTTCGTCCTGAGCCTGCAGGAGGGGAGAGCCCAGTGGCCAGGCGCGAGCGGCGAGCCGAGCCGCAGAGCCAAGCAGCACTGCCAGCACGGAGAACAAACACAGCCGAGAGCGGATGGGAGGGGAAAACAAAAGTCACAGATTTTCCTCAACTGCTCCAAAAGCTTTCCAGCCGGGCCCGGCGGGCAGCTCCCATCTGGCACACAGACCCCGAGCCCGCGCTGCGTCCTCGCTCCGCCCCGGCCGCCCCACGGGGGTCAGACGGCGACTGTCCTGGGTGCCCCGCTCTCGGCCGGCTGCCTGCTCCCCGTACTGCCAGGTGCTCCAGAGGAGGCGACCGGGTTCTGAACACTTTGGTGGGGTTTCTAACCAGCCTAAGGCAGCGTGTACAGGGCAGCCATTCCAAGCAAGCAGAGAGCACAGCTGCAAAGCCCTCGTGTCGCTGTAGGAGCGATGGTCGAGAACAGGAATCCCCCTGTCACAGACATGTTCGACCCCAGAACGAACGTGGGCAGCTCCAAAACCATCCACACGTGTGGCTAGTGGGTTTTTTAAAAAAGCAAGAAAGTCATCACAACTTTTTCTTTTAAATGGTCATTTCCCCTGTTCTCCCTATCTTTGCAACAAGGGTGAAGCTACTGCACATTTTTTTTAAGAATGTTTCCAGAATTGTTCAAAGTCTGGCAGCAGTCACAGGTCAGCTAAATCCCTTACCAGCTCCTCTTTTTACTGCACCTACATGTAGAACAGAGACTTCTTGCAGTATCAATATTTTGGATCCTCAGAACCCCACAATCCTTTCTTCTTCCACCTCATGTTCTCTGGGAAAGTGGAAGCACACAGATGGTTTTCCACTTCTTACTCTCTCCAATTTTCTTTCCATGTGCAAGGGTCAAGTATTCTTTCCACACAATAACTTCATTTTAAGAAAGACTGGCGCGCAGATGGAAGCATCACCTGATTCATGACATAGCTTTCACTATTCTTCATGTACAAATACCCTGCAAAATTATTTGTAAAGACATGAATTTTTTCATCCAGCAATCTCAAAGCACAAAGGAACACAGGCTCCACGCTAATGCAGGCGTGATGTGACCCCCACACTAGTCTTTTTGTCGCACGCTGCTCTCACCCTGGTTATGTTCTCTGTTTCACACATCTGCAGCATTCAGACCTCTCGCTGTCCAGGTGACATTTTCTCTCCAAATGCACCTTTCTAGATGAGGTGTCTGATTTGCACGTGCTAGTGCCCCTGCAAGTGCAAACAACTCTGTTAGCAAATGAACTGAGTTCACTGGGCTGAATTACTACGTGCCATATCCCACTAAAAGACAGAGATGAAGTGGGTAGATCTTGCACTGCAAGTGTTGTATCTAGTTTCTTTATGTGTGTTACAGACTCACGAGTCATTTCATTCATGGAACCCCCTTTCAGAGTGACTCATGGAAACATCAGCTTCCTGGCAACACAAACTCCTGCTCCAGTCACCTCGAGCAGCTCGTCTACTCTACCAGCTCAAAAGCACAGGGATATGATTCCAAAGGCACATTTTTGTGCAAAATAGAATTCAAGTAGGTGATCAAACTGTTTGTTTCACGTTAAAACACAGTGCAGGCTTCCCATTTAAAAGCAGTTGTGCTTAAAATATAAATCAATTTTTACTAGTAGATCAGTTTAATAGATTTTTAAAAATAAAACCCAAAACCCCAGGCTCCCTGAAAGGTCTTTTAAGTGTGTTAGTGTGTGCCAATCTTCTTTCAAATATTCTTAACAGAAGGATTTCCATTTAGTAACGTAATTTCAGTCTTCTATGTAGGACATATCTGAAGAAATCAGATTACAATTAAGCTGAACTGTTCCCAGGCGTGTTCAGCTGCAATGCCCATACAGGTTATACGCAGGCTAAGATAATTATCAGCAGAGTCATTGGCACAAAGGTCACTCAAATTTTCTCCAAGCTTCTGCTGTTGAAGAAGTTGTTGTGACTTCCCAGTAAGGCCAAGGGGCCTCTCCGCGCCGTGCACACTGCTATACGTAGTACGCAGGACTTAGTAATTCCCAAGGCGTCCATCACCCCAAATGTCAGCGCAGTCTATCTGAAATGCACTAAAATAATTTTGCCTTTTCTACCACAGAAATTACTAACGATGACTTGGAAACAATTGACTGCCCACGCAGAAAGGTCTGAAACAACAGCTTTTATGTATGGACAGTTTCACTGACGGGTGCTTATTACGACGACTTCGGAGAAAGAAAGAGGTCAAAGCCCATATGTGCCCCCACTTTGAATACAACAGCCTGGCTCTATAGAACAGAGGCTGAAACTAATTTTTCTCAGCTCAAAATGTCAGAGATAGAAGGACTGCTGAGCACCTATTACATCTTTTGAACATGTGGTTTAACACGACAGACGTTAGAACCTAACAGGGGTCTTGCGAATGTGACCATAGCGGGGTCACAGAGAGTTTAATGGCAGGTAAATTAATTGAACTCTTTCGATATTGCAATACATTATAGATCTTGTAAGATTCTATCCTAGAGAATAATTAAAAAGACTTCCTATGATAGCTTTTCTGGGGGGAAAAAAAAAAAAAGATACTTTATGATTCTATTAGACTCTATTCTGGCCCCTAAGTGATATTTGGCAGGTCTTTTAATATGCATGTCTCAATTTACTTGCTAATAAATTAGCTGTTGGGAAAACAAAGCTTCACATGAAAGGTACTAGTGAAACACAAATGCAAACTACGAAGACCTTCCTCAGTGTCTGTGGCATCACACAGACGTCGTATATTCTTGTAGCATCAGCATCCTTTCGCACTCGGTTAGGACCTAACATCAGACACATCAAGTGTAACAGAAAACACGATGATGCACATTGAAGGGACACAGCAGGATTATCCCCTCCCCCAGATTCCGAATGGAGACTAAGAATTAAGAATTCTGAATTAAGAATGAGGAATGGGACTAGTAGGGACCTCCTCCTTCCCAGGTCCTGTGTCAGCAAGAGGAGTTTAGATACTTACCTGTCAGGAAAGTCTCCTCCATGCCATGCTCCTTTAGCCTTAGCACGGTCGTAGAGTGGGGAACAAACTTCTGGCATTTAATCTCAGTATTTACAGCTGCAGTTTAAAGGAAATAACGTTTTGACACAGACCCCGCACTCGCCGCAGGATTACGCCGCGCCAGGCACACCAGTGCACAGAGCCCGTGCTCTTGGGTGATTGGCACCCGCAGCTCATCTCCTAATGCAGGACGCCTGCTCGGGCATCACCCAGCAGCAGGAGCACCCGCTCCTGGGAGGACCAGGAGCAGAGTTCAGGCCAAAGTAACGCGTTCTGGAGCTCAGCTCACACCTGTGGGTGCCAGGATAGGAACACAAACCTAGTGCAACACACATGCTCTGGGCAGCTCGTTTCTTGAGGAGTGTTGTAAGAGTAGGGGGACTCAGAAAAAGGCAAGGAGAGATTAGAAGAACAAACAAACATGGGACTGTTTATCCTCAGCAGCAAATGAAAAAGGTAATTATAAAAATATATTTAAAAAAAATTCCAGAGACAAAGATAGGCAGAATGGAAGCTCATGATGTTGGCAGCAATAAAAACAACAATAAATAAGAAAGAAAGAAATAAGTAAATACAAATAGTAGCAAATTTCATCAGCCATTAGAAAATGTGCTTCCTACTGCCTTAATATGTAATCAGACTGAGGAAAGTATTGTCAAAGACATTAGAGGAGAAAAAACTCAGCAAAACTTGAAATTTTTTTTTTGGGGAAAAAAGAAAGCAGAAGGAAAAATAAAAGCGGATGCTAAAAAAGAGACTAAATTTCATGCTCCATGGCTGAAATCAACCTGGTTAGCAGCAACTGTGCGTTCTCCTGGCCTGCTACAGAACCATCCAGTTCTGGTCACTGAAGAAGTTTACAGTGATTTAGTGATTCAGAAACTTCATGTGGGACCAGACTGTTCCAGGGAGGAGAAGTCAGCCAGGCTTGGCTTCCACATGGATAAGGTTAGAATCATAGAATCATAAGGTTAGCACGGACACCGCAGTTAGGGTGGGGGAAGCATCCCTGACAGGCACAGCTGACCCTCCGCCGATGCAAATAATTTCTGTCAATGAAAGGACCTTTACTATTATGTCCAGGGAACTGGTTTTTCCCCTCTCCTCCCACTACAGCTGTGGCCAGACCAACTGACACCATTTTGCCCTCCAGCTTCGCCTCATAAAAGAATGAAACAGATTTCAGCTTCAGAAATGTCCATGTCCTGTGACGGTGCAGCCAGAGGTGCGACCCGCACAGCAGTAACTGGGACAAGCAGATCTCTGGTTTAGATTCTCATTATCACAATTCCCTTCCAATTAAACAACTTTCTCAAAGTAGGAGAGAGGAAGCAGAAGCTTTGCTTCCTTTAGGTCATCCATCGGGCGGTGGTAACGGCCTCTTCCTGCAGCCCTGCTCCCGTGTGCTCCCCTTGAGCAAGCTGCTTTATTCAGAACCCGTGAACGCGTCCCGCTCGGTCTGACCTGCCGACTGATGCCGAAACACACGTGAAAACCCTCAGCCCCAGGAAGGATCCCAAATGTCCTCTGGCTCAGGCCTCTCTGCAGGAGACAACTTTTTATTACAGACACGTACTCCCGCACATAAAGCTGGAAATAATGGCCAAATCGTGTTTTGGCGGAAGCAGAAGCAGCGTGCCGAGAGCACGTTCCCCCACTGTGCCAGGGGGAACGTGTCTGCCCGTTCAGAAGGTGCTGATGGTGCCCACGGTTTGCATGGACTGTGCCAGCACCAGCACTTGGGGTTGACTCTCTGGCACGGCCCCATGGACGAGCTCCGTGCACCAGCACCGTCCGGTCGCCTCTGCGCCGAGACGTGCCGCTGCCCTGCACGCGCTCCAGCGCAGAAAGCCAGGACTCACTGCAAGTCCAGTGCCACCAAACCCAGCACCAACAGGAGACTTGAATGGTCTCCTGAGGAAGGAACCAGCACATTTTCACATAGTGAATATGTTCTGAGCGCTGTGCACAACGCTGCAGCTAGCATGATGCCATTTACAGAAATGCACCAAGCTCTAATACTGTTTTTTTCTCAGCCACTTATGCTGGTAGTATGGGGAAGTTTTGACTGATGGTGGAAGGATGTGACAACACGACAAAACTAGGAGCTGCTTCTCTTAGCAGCCACCTGATGACACTTTGCTGTTTCCATTAAAAACTCCTAAAGAGACAAACTGCTATCATTAACGGAGAACGTTTTACAAATACAGGCAAGTCTTGGCAGTGGCATGGCAGATCTACTGCAGTAAATTAGTGACCTCTTCTACGGACAACAGTCAGGCCCCGGTATGTTTTATGGTAATTTATGCAGAGGGACTTTCATTCTGTGTCATTGCAGGCAGGGAAGCCATCACAGCTGCTGTCCTGAGGAGGCAGTTTCAACAACAGATGCACAAACCTGCCTCGGGTTTTGAAAGCTGGTGTATGAGTGACCCTGTTTACCCAAAGATCCTGTCACAGGGTGTCCTATCACGAGAAAAGATGTGCTCATGTGTATCACTCCTTCCTCTCTTCTCTTCCCCAAGGAAAGTGAGCCCAGGTACAAAGACAGAAAATCTTAAACACACATTGCGGTTTTGCTTCCAGAGCTGTTAGAAGTAAGTTTCGGGATTATTAGTTTTCCAGTCTTTAAAGCTTACGCTAGTGCAGCAGGCACTGTGGCAAATCCCTGTCTTCTGGTCATCAAAGTGGATTCAAGACCATGAAGCTGTATCCCCAACTGGAAGAGCAAGAGCTCCTGAACTGTGCAACCTCTTCTCTTCCTCACACAGGCCACTGAGACAGCACAAAGGACTGGATCCCATCAGACTTGTCTGACTGGTTTGCAACTTATGCCACAGGCTATCTACCCACACTTCCTTCAGACCTTACCAGCACCATTTGAGGCTAAAATCCCATGGAAAATTTTGAATTGTAAACTACTTCGTCTTTGCCTTCTTTTTTATCTGTGTGTGTGTAAGAATCTTCTCTTTCCGAAGTTATCTCAAAGTAAACTCGGCTGTCAGTTAGCCAGCAGATGCTTGTAGGCTGAAAGGTTATCTGAACAAATCCCAGTACTTAACCCTGAGCTCCGTGGAAAATCCATGGCAACTTTCTGTGGAGCGGTGAAGTACCGCACAGAGGGAGTAAAGCCGGTACCGAAAAAAGCACGCAGCAAGAGTGGCGTTTGAAGAGGAAGTGGTAAAGCTGTCGCCCAAATTCCCCTGAAAGCAGTTCTTCCTTACAGAGGTCACAGAAGGAAAGTGCCTGACGCCCTCGTGCGCCTTTTTCACTGGAAAGCTCTCTATACTGCTCACAACATTCTATATGAGAAGCGCAAACTTTTGCTTTCACTTCTCTGCATATGTTTAAAGCAGGATTTAATTCTCTGATCTAAGGCAGTCATTCAGGGCACCCCAGAAGAAACAATCAGAGCAAAAAACGTGATCCAGAGGTCAGAAAATCGTGGTGCTACGCCTTCATAGGGAGCTTCTGTGCTGTCGTTTACAAAGAGGCGTTTCATCACCGTATCTGAGCAGACTCATCTGCGAGTCCCAAGGTCTCCTTCCTAGGTGAGCAGTTCCCCACCTAAGGGAACTACACCTCTGCACCCCTGGCCGTTCCCGGTAGGAGCCGCAGCACTACGAATGCTGCCTCCGGTATGCTGGCACAGCTCTCTAGGTGCACGAGAACTACTACATAAATCAAAATCCTTTAGAGGAGGCATGTCCACTGATGAAAACCTCATAAAGAGACTGCAACTTAATGGATTAATCGGAAAGAATACAAATGAGAAGATGTGAAGTGATTCAAGCAAGGAAACTGGGAAAACCACAGCTCCAGGGTCCTTTTCTCAGCCTTGTTGTTGATACATTGGATGAGCTTCTGCAGGTCTCAAAACACTCAAGCCTTGGCCAGGACCTGGGAGCATCTGTGATCCATCAACACACAGAGACCAGCCAGGCAGTTTCTAACAAGGGACAGAGAACCCTCCAAGGACTTTGCTCACTTCTTTTGGAGATGTCTTAGCTATTAAGGAATGGAAGGAGAGGGAGATAATGTTTTTGGTTTATACATCAATAAATCAATGTCGTCATAGCAATAAAGACAGCCTTCGATTTAGCTACTAACTTACTGTACAAGAAGCTACAAGTAAAGTTTAGCTTTTGATTTCCTTTCACAGTCTGCCTATTCAGAAAAACAGACCTTATTTCAAAAAGACCCAGGACAACTCAACTCGGTCCCAGCAGAGCACAGCTTCTGGGCTTTTTGCTACTGTCTCATCTTCTGTTCAGTAATGAAGACATTATCATTGTCCATGTCATCTTAGAAACCTGCCAGTCTTTGCTATCAATTACTCGAGCTTCACTTATGTTCTTGTCTAACGAATCACATTTACAGGCACAGGGGAAGTGAAGCGACCAGCCAGTGAGTCACTGCCGTCATCCTAAGACCTAAACTGTTTGATTCCCTCAGTGTCACCGGCAGTGCAAACTGTGCACATCTCCACTAGACTGGCATGGCACTGCTCTGTCACCTCCTGGCATGACTGCACAAAACATCAGTCAAAGGAAATGTTTGTCCATTGCCCTCCACGAGGGCCAGTAGTCCTCTGCTGCCAATTTGTTACTTCTGCTCTCTCCTACTCTAATTAGTATTATTTCTATGCCAGACTTTTGCTCTGTGCGGAATGTCCTTTTCCGTATTTTGATCTCCGCTCTACACTCCCAGTGTCACCGTGGGAATGACTATTATTACTGCTGTCGTTGCAGAGAACTTTTCTGTTCCCAATACGCAGCTACATGAAAATTATCAATAGCAACGACTGGCTCTCCTCAGCCAAGGATGCGACAGAAAGCTCTGACAGGTTACATGAAACATAAGGAAATAGAGTCCAGTAACATCCAGAATGTCCTTCTCCAAAAGTGTTTCCAGGTGCTAGAAACATTTGTGTATGTGAAGCAATAATCAAGTTTTTCCTTAGTTTTAAACTTGGAATCTGATCAGCTGCAGGAGCTGGAAGAAAGAAATCTCTCTGCCACATGTCAGGGCCTGGCGATATATTCATATGGAGAATGAGATCAAACATCCTGCTGTATCAGATGTTCCTCTGTATAAAAGATCTGACTTATCGGGGCCAAAAACCTGATCCAGTGTCAGGAATTCTGCAGTCTCAATCCAGGGGGTGGCTTTTCTGGCTGGAACATTCTCCTTCTTACATAAAGTCCCTCCTCAAGGAGACAACTTGGGCTCTGCCCAGCAAGATACGAGAAAGAACCCTGCTCCAAAGCTTTGGAAAGTAACATCAGGCATGCACTGCATTTAGCAGATGTATAAAATACTGGGTCCTTGTAAAAAAGCAGTAAGAATAATTAATCATGGGAGCAGTTGAACGTGCACATAAAGGATTCTCTACCAGTTCATGGTTTTATGTAAATGTCCTTTTTTGAAAACTCAGCTATAGGCAAACAGAAGCTACAGGAATGCAGGAGTTATTGAGTGAAGCTTCATGCAACAGACCTGACCAGAAGGCACAAAAATGTCTCCGTCCTTAAAACTGAAGTTCAAAGAACTTTACATTGTTTTTAACACAGTATGCCAAAGCCACACAGCTGTAAAAGATATCAACATCTCACCTCAGTAGTGAAGGAACTTGATTTTTGTCTGAATGATCCCACACAGTTCTCATTCTCAGTGTCACTAAGGATCCCAATAAAAATAAATGGCGAAGGGGTCCATTCTGCGAGAAAACAAACTGGAGGAACCTATTCTCTCACATCCGTGCCTGGAATTGTCCTTCCAGCATTAGGCTAAGCCAAAACCTACTTTCCAGCCAGCTAGCAAGAGCCCCGGTTAGGCGGTTTGATGAGGAGCGTGCTGTGCCAGTTCCTGACATCAGTAACGGATCAGCGTAGGTGTCGCTTTGAAACAACGAAAAGCCCGGCTCACGCTACCTATTTAACAGCTTCGGGCTGTTAAAAGATAAATATATTTTTTTAAAGCACCCTCTGGAGCCAGGAGACAGCCCTTTGGGACGTCGCATATGGCTTCAAGAAAACAAATTTGAAGCCACAGACAATCTACTCTGTATTTCTGAAAGTTATCCCTCTCAGGCCAGTGAGTACAAGTCCTCAGAGATGGATTTGGTAGCACTGGAAATCACACTCACCTTCTCCAAGTTCTCCTAAATTCTTGTGCTTGTTGAGGACTGAGCCCATAAACCAGCAGCCGGAGCAGCTCGGATCCTTCCTCGGGTGACAGGCTTACGGCGAGAGAGCACATAGGCTGCCTGCAGTAGGAAGAAAGGAAAAACTTGTTGGGAAGCGGAATACACTGCTCAGCATTAACTTTTAGGAAAAGAAATCTGCTAAATCACATTTGAAACCACTGATCAAACCCGACTTCATTTCCAAAATTTCTTCCCCAGCTGGTATTGTTTGCTTTCCATTCCCAACAATTGAAATTGCATTAAATGCAGCCCTACTACCTGCCAGTGTCACTTCCCCCGGGGGGAGCAGGAAGCACCTTCCTCCTGCCAGAGCTGAAGTCGTCTCAGCGGGCCCTTCACCTGCTGGTCATCGGATCCCTGTGATGAACCAGCGGAGCAGTTACCCTCTGATGGCTGTTCCAGGAGCGTAATTGTTGAGTCGTTGGGGAGGTTTGGATGAACAGTCCCTGCGCCAGGGCAGGTCCCAGGGACACGTGTCCCCGCAGACTCCAGTGCCCCCCGAGACACCGGACCACTGTGGGGGCACAGGGATGACCCCATGGTGCCCCCCCCCCAGGGCACACCTCTCCTGGGGAAGGCCTTCAGACCGCACCAGGGTTTGATATAGGGCACTGCAAGGTCCAACCAAGGTGCCAGTGACTGGCATTCAGCTCTAGGCTGCACGGAGAGGTGGCACATGGAAACCACGGGTGTTTACAGGGAAGACCCACCGCTGCTGCCCTGAACACCAGCCGTGGGTGGCCACCCCCTTGTTGGCTGTGTCTTACCCGGGACCTCTGGGCCACTTGGGGTTCAAACACACAGAAGTTGCTGGCACAGCTCAAACATCTTTTTGCTCTCTTTCTGATTTAGTTTTCATTTATTTACAACCATTTGCGTGCCTCATAGTGTCACTGGATTTCTCACAACTCCCGAGGTAGAGGAGTGATATCTGAGACATTTTAGAGGTGGAGCACTGTGACAGAGAGGACAACATTTTCCAATATGTCTCAATGCCGTAAGAGGATAGACTCTGTTCACAGTGTGTAACACACCGGAGCTCAACGCTCTTTAAAATCACTGGGATTTGGGCTCTAGGCAGCTTGCTCTATTACGGGGTGCGGTGTAAGTGTGGCATGTAAGACAAATCAGCCTTTCTTCCCGAAAAATGGCTTTCCCCACGCGCCACTGGCTGGATTACACCCCCTTCCCCTGCCAGGTTTGGAGGTGGAGCTGGAACCTGGGTCAGCTTTGTCTCGGGGAAGCACCTCAGCTCCCAGACCAGTCGATGGTCCAGTAAGTACTGACACCCAGACAGGTAACTGCAACAGCAGAGGCTTGACCCACATGCACAGGCTGAAACAAACTGCCGGGACACCCAAAGAGAAGACTTCTTTTCCAGGTCACGTGGAAGGGGAGCTTTGAGGGTCCCTCTCCCTCCACTCAATGGACAAGACAAAAGAGAGCCCATAAAGTTAACCACAAAAGGTCTCAGTATCTTTTGGGAGGGGTTGGGGTGGAGGGGAGATACGCTTTGATTTAAGGAAGAGGTTGATATCTCTGGATCAGTTTCCGTGGGCACGCAGAGAAAGAGGAGGTCTTGTCTGAGAATCCTCCCAGGCCTTGGGCACGAACTGATGAACAGTTTCAGGAATTCAGCAGTTATGTTCACATCTGCTGACAGAAATTTAGGTATCGTGGCTTTTAGGTACCTACAAGATTAGGCAAGACTTTTCAGTTGCTGGAGGTCCCTGACAACTGGACTGGGATGCCTGACAACTGACTTGCACACATTCGCAGAGAAGGAAAACTGTTGCTCAAGAATTTAAGACCGGGTGGCTGGAGCTGGGAGTCACCACTGCCCCGCACCTCTCTGAACAAAAGACCAGCCCAATCCATTTGCCAGAAGCAAAAACAACAATCCAGATCTGCACTAGATGAAATAACAGGCAACTCTTTTCCTGAATATGCTTTTAAAAAAATTTAATTTTCTAAAATATATATTCATTCAAAACCAAAGGAAAACTTAGCAATAATGGGATCTTGCTCATCCATCCTCAAATAAGGCTTCAAGCTTCAGCTACGTGTGACTACAGCTTTTCAACCATCCCTCCTTTTTACCCTCCAACTGCCAAATGGAGCAATGGTCTCTAAAAATCTGCACGAGTCTGGAACATCTCAGGAACCCATTTTTGGTAACATTCAGCGTTACATGAATATTAATGCTGTTGGCATTGCTCTCAACAGCCACGCACACGGTGCAGTCATCTCCTGTCCATGTGCAAGACCCGTGTATGGGGCTTCACAGGTGGTCTGCAGTGCATCGGTCTGCGTTAATGGTGAGCTGATACGATCTCTGATATGGAGATCTGAGATAGGTCCCCAGAGGGAGAACACTTTACAAACGTAGGAAGAGATGTAAACAGAACAAACGACTGATATTTCTTGATTTTCTTCTGATTTTGATTATCACAGTGAACCCAGGGTTACCTTGAGATGAGCCTTAAATGTACCTAGCGAAGCCAATGAGGTTATCCCACAAAGTAACTCCCTCTACGATTTGCACATGTATTTCAAAAGAAGCTATGGCTAAAAGCAGAAGATAGAAAGCCAGTCATTCTTACGTAAATGCGTGATTTTCTTCACATGCACAAGAAAATGGGGAACTGTGGCTTTGCTGTTCATTAATTTAGATCAAAAATGTTCTGTGACCACAACCAGGAGATAATCCTGCTTGGTCCTGCAGTGTGGCATGCTAGTACAAGGACAGAGAGACAGCTGGAAAATGTTACATGTTTGTGACCTGCCAGAAACTAAAAATGTCTCCTGCAGCACTGAGTTGGAGGAAAAACCCCACGCAGAACAGACTTGTACTGGATCCAGGTAGGATCTGCACAGCTTCCACTACAGCACTGGATAAAGACAACAGCGTGGTGCTGGCGCGAGCCGTGCTGATTAGCATGCTGCTCCTGCAGGAGACAAAAAAGCCATTTGCAGTTATCTGGTAATTCCCAGAAAGACGAGAGTGCTGCCTGTTTTGGGAGTCCTGATCCTGCCTGAAGTCAGTGCTTCTAATCTGTTGATGTTTTCCCTCCTCACTGCCTCATTGGCATTGCTGCTGTGGCTCCTTCTCAGCCGTTCTGCCAACGAATCATTTCTAGGATGGCTGAAATGCTTCTTGCCATTCAAAGATCTTTCATCAGCCCCGTTGGCCCTGAGGTTTAACACCTAAAGTCACCGCAAACTACCTCAAATAAACATCATGATAATAGTTCCTCTCCTCGTGAAGCCAGGTGCAGCATGCCTGGAACCACGGACGCCTGTTTTTCCCACCAGGCACTCCTGGCTCTCCGCAGGCAGGACCCTGATGACCGTGTTGCCCTTTCCAGCAGCCTCCAAGGGCATGACGGGACTCGGGGACAGGGGAACCCAGAGATCGTGAAATCATGAAAACTGAGCAATGCCCGGGTGGCTCTGCGGGCCCGCACACGCTGCTGCTACGACATAGTGCCCAGGAGATCTCCGGATGTCAGGGAAGCGCCGGCTGCACATCGATCATGTAGCCAGGCTTTCGCTTGACCGAACGACCAACACGTCTGGAGTGACATGTGGCAGCTCACGTGGGACTTTGCTATGAAGGCCGATGCCAGGGATTTGGATCAATCATGATGTTTAATTTGGATTAATCATCATGTTTTTCAGTCCAAAGTAAAAGTTGAGATGGTCCGAAGCAAAATCCAGGCACTGAAGAAGATAAGCTGTCTCACCTTAAAGGTTTTCTTTGATGTGGATTTCTCAGGATCCTATATCATGGATACTAGATCTTCCTATCCTCCAGCTTTTCCATGATGGCCTTGAATATTTCGGGATCCCAACACTCCTTAATGCTTTCTTAAAAAACTGGGCTGCTCCGAGGAGCCCGATGTGTGTTTTTCTTCTCATGGAGACCAGGCTCCTGCCTTAGGAGGCACAGCACAGCCTTTGCAGCTGTATGTTGAGGGGCTGATTTGGAAGAAAACATATTTCCTTGCTCGAAGAACCTTAACCCTTGCAAAACCACATGCTGGATGGCACTTACACAACACATCCCTGCAAGACAAACCACACAGATTCACACAAAATTAATTCCACAGCTCTGAAATTAGCTCAATATAAGCAGTTTCTCCAGGCAAGGCAGGTGCAGACATAACTTTGTGCTTCATTATTGGAAATTCAGTGCCATCTCTAAATTTGTTTATGCCCTACCAGATTAATTAAACCAGTCCAAGAAGCTAATTTCAGTTACTCCAGTCCAAATTAAGCAAGATCTTTGGATACCTTTCACTGCTTTCATGAAACCATTAGTGGCATGAAGTTCTGTGTACACGTGAGGTTTCTCGCTAGATGAGGCTCCACCAGCAGAGTTTTCATCTAACAAACCCCACAGAGGACAAACCTCGGTTTCTCTGGGCAGAGGTGTCCATGACTCGATCGGTCCGACATTTCAAGCACATCTTTTACGTTCTGCAGTGGGAGCTTCTCATTCTGCTTCACCTTATCCCTCATCTGGCTTTCCAGCGCACGCAGCTCTGCAACCACCCGTGCTGCCCATACCGAAGCTGCTAATTGTGGTTTTGTTCATGTGCAAAATCTACCAGAGACAGGAAAGGAGGGATGGTCCCTTGTTAACAAAACACCTCCAGTGACAAGGGGTTTCGATGCAATTTCTCACGTTAAGTTGTCAACTATTTATCTCAGTTTATCACCTGGTGGCCTCAGTTCACACCTCCTGACTAAGGCACAGTGCCACGACAAATACTGACTAGTTCTCCCCATCCGGTAACCATTACGTTGCCGATTCACTCCTCTTCTCATCTCTGGGTTTCACAATAACATTACTTTGTACTTCCGCTGCAGATTCCCAAACACTGCACTATATTTTCTCTCCCACAGACGGAAATAGTAGAACTCCAGAAAAATTGAGTAACGCCGTGACGAACGCTGCTGCTGAACGGCTCACCAGTTCTGCCCCAGCCCACTGCTCTGCCAGCCTCGTGCGACAGAGGAAAAGCCACGAGGTCTCAACACCCCGGAGCATGGCTGTGCCACACCGCCCGCTGCTCCTGTTCTGCAGAGCCGGCGCGTGCTCTGGCACGCCAGGCGGCTGGCACTGCAGTTTCCAGCTGCTCCAAGGGCAAACAGAACCGTGCCAGCCCCTCACCACCGGCACGGCGGGGAAGCACTCCGGCAAGCTGTCTGACCATGCCGTTGGCAAACGCACAGTCATCTCGAGCCGTCACAGTCCGTGCTGAAAACTCCTCCCACCTCTTGGTTTTTGCTGAAATTTCACTTGCTACAGCACATCTTGTCCCAACACAGTGCGTTCTTCTCATGTTGTCCTAGAGACAACCACGGATTCGTTTGCTTGATTTTTACTTTTGAAATTCAGGACTGTTCACCAAAGGACTCCAGAAACCTTCTGGAGAAAACTCTGATCCCTGCAATATAGTGGAATGGTGGTACAAAACCAGTCCGAAAGTGGCAACTGAACTTTTGAGAAGGGAAAGTACTTGGTCGAGTTGTTTGAGGTTCTTTGGGTTTTTTGTTTGTTTGCTCATTTTGCTATCTATAGTCAAACAACATTTTTTAGAAAATTTCTGAAAGATTTGTCACCCAAGTTCCCTTATTTAGGAATGAACCAAAAGAATCCATCCAGCTGTCCAACTGGTCCTAACACCTTCAAAAAACCCCACACACTCAAAAAAGCCAGAAACTCAGAATTTTCTCGTGTGGAAAGTTAGTAACAAAAATCAAGAGAAAACCCCAACTCATTATACAGAGATCCAAGCCAATCTCTTTGAAAATAAATTTGCAGATTGTGCTTAAGTGACTCTTCCAAAGCCACGCACAGGCCAGCGGCAAACTAACCATAGAGCTGCTGTGCACAGTCATACGCCTGTTCTGAGGTACCCGATGATGCAAAATCCATATTTCTCTTTTTTTCATATTCATCCTATAGTCCTAATTACAGGATAAGTTATTTGGTTTAGTAATTGTAACTGTTCTTCCATTGTGTGCCAATATTACGAGACAATTTACTCCAGGATAATATTAGGACACTTCCTTCAGTTGGATGATTGCTGTTTCCATCATTCTGTTGATTAACCCTGAAGAGCAAGAGTGAAGAAAACCACAGCCACCTGCTGGGATGCTGCCTGCTATTCGAAACGTGCCTTCCAGACGGACAGACCCAATTCACCCGGTGCACAAAACCTTCCAGACAACGGACAGCAATGTTCAGCCTCGGGATTGTACCAAACCAGCCATGAAATCGATGCTGCCAGCTCGTCAGGAGCTGCTGGTGCCCACAAACGAGTCTAACAGACCTACCCAACAGGTGCTTTCTTGCTTTCACAGAATTCTTCTTCTGGGAGCCAATTCCCATCTGTTGGCTCTGGAAAAGGGGGTTCATCATGGACATGAAAATACAACTCTAGTTTTGTCTTCAAGATAGTTTGTCATTTTGTCTCTCCTACCAAAACACAGGTCCAGTATTGTCTATATGGAAAAAATACACTCACTGTTCGAATAAACGAGAATACGTATGCTACTACCAGTCTGGCAACGTGCACCGACTCGCACAGAATAGCACGGCAAGAATTCCTTTTTCCACCTGCATTTGCGACATTACATCCCAGCTCACATATTTATGCCGCACCAACTACCAACACATCTATGGTCTGCTTCCACAGAAAGAGACAGAAGTGAGACAACACACAGCTGAAAACCAGTTTTTTAAATCTCATAGTCACGCAAGAAGGCTTTGAAATACACAGGAGCTTTCTATAACCAAGGGTTGATCAAAGAATGAGAATCAAATACTTAGATTCTACAGGAACCATTCCAAGTTTTGCCAGGGTCAGCGCTCTCCTGTCCCATAAAGCGGTGAGCAGATGCTGCCACCGCAGTGCATCACCGTGCTCCCACCGCAGGTAACTGCAAAATTCTCGCACAGGTTCAACAAAGACAGCGGTTCCAGCGGCAGCTGAGGGCACTCAGACACACAGCTGAGTCCGCACCTTTCGCAGCACGTGGGAGGTGAGCAAGCCAAGTTCATTATCCCACTTGAATGGCAGGGCTTTCCCTTGCTATCAGCGCTGTTGAGGCACAGAGCTCAGCAAAATCTGTAAAATCAATGTGAGCAGCAAGAGACGCAGCCCGGGACCCGGCCTGCTTGTGTGAGCTGGGCCAGCGCCGTGCGCAGCGTGCCCACGCTGCTCCGCAGACACCGAGCCTGGGAGCGGGACGCTCTGTGTGGCACTGGCCAGCAAACCACACTAACGCTAGCTACAACTTGGAAAACACTGTGAAAAGGTGGAGTGTCAGTGTGCCAGGGACGTAAAACACGGGCACACGCAGTCTGCGCAGCCGCAGCCACCCTCACAGCTGGTGCCACGGCACTGTCACCACACTGAAAATACCTTGCGGGGTGCCAGCTGCGGCGTAGAAGACCAAACATGCCCAAGTGGTTCTCTCTGCTTCAGCTTATTTTTAAGTTCTCACCAAAGAAGCCATTTCACAGAAGCTTTCTCCAGTATGTTTATGACCCAGATTCCATGGGTTTCATTCTATATTTTCAGGCTTGAATCACAAGTTAAAAATAAACTGATGGAATAAACCCCACACCTTCCCTCTCTGAGACACACTGTCACGCAGACTTCTCATGTGCGGGCAGGGCGATGCTTCCGAAGGCTTAACGGCAAGAGCAGCGCTTCAGGCATCCTGCGTGGCATTAAAATGCCACAGCGGGAGCGGAACGTACGTAGGAAAACGAGAACTAACAGAGCTGTTGTGTTTACATGTACAAATCCCGGGCAGGGAAAGGGTCGCGACGCAGGGATCTGAAGGAGAGAGGGGCAGGGAAAGCAGTGCCTCTGCAGCATCACGCGGTTCACACTTGGTCACACTGACGCCTCACGGTCACGGAAGACATTCAGGGCGGCCTGTCTCTTTCTTTCTGTGTCTCCTGCAAAAAAGTTTAGCAGCTATTTTTTTATTTATTTAAAAATCAATTCTAGTGCTGGAAACAAGCCAGAAGACAAGGGAACTCAGTGCTTTTTATAACAAGAATAAGAAGGCAACGGCCACCCATGGTTTGCCCCCACAGGCCCACGGATTCCCGCAGCCGCCGCGGGACCCCCCGGCCGGCGGCAGGGGGCGCTGCGGCCACGCGCAGGCGCGGCGCCCGGCCCGGAAGCGGAAGGCGCGGGCGGCGGCGGCGCGTGCCGGTGGCGGTACCGGTCGGTGTGCGGCGGGCCCCGGTGCCGCGCGGCCCGGCCCTGAGCGCCCGCCGCCGGCGGGGCATGGCGGAGGCGGCGGGTCAGGGGCCCGACCCGGGCCCGGCCGAGGAGGGCGCGGAGCTCACGGCCGTTATCGGCGCCACCGTGCCCACCGGGTTCGAGCTGACGGCGGCCGCGGAGGTGCAAGAGAAGCTGGGCTCGGCCTCCAGGATCAGCAGGGACCGGGGCAAGATCTACTTCGAGGTCCCGGCGCGGGGCCTGCCGCAGGTCCGCTCCGCGCCGCGCTCCCCGGCCCCGGCCCGCCGCCGCCCCCGGCCCCGGCCCGCCGCTGCCCCCGGCCGCCGCGGCTCTCTGCGTTCGGCCCGGCGGCGGCTGCGGCCCGGCTGCCCCTGCAGCTGCGGCCGCGACCGGACTAGCGGCAGTTGTACTGCAGAGGACGGGCCCGGGCCCGTCCATCACCAGAAAATGGGATGAAAACCAGTTCAGGGCTCTGCCCTGGCTGGCTCGGTCTCGAGAGCTGCGTCCGGGGCTGTGTTGTGTTTAAACGGGCCGGGGAAGCCGAAGACGGAGCTTGAGCCCGTGCAAAGTCCTTCCGCCTTCGCGCGTAAAGCGACAGCCCCCGTGTGAACACAAACGGTGGGAAAATGCGATCCCTTAAATCGAGCCGCGAGGTGGCCGTTCTGATCACCATAAACGCAGTCCCCGGCACGCGTGCTCTAGCGTGACGCTGTGGCTTCTCCTTCCTTCTAGGTGCATCGTTTGAGATCGGTGGATAATTTGTTTGTGGTGGTGCAGGAGTTCAAAGACTACCAGTTTAAGGAAAACAAGGTGAGTTGCTCCCTTCTTGTTTTCCAGTCAGTTACGGGCTCTGGAGTGTTTAGTTCATTTAAGGCTGGTTTCAGGAAGTACCGTGTGCCATGAACAAGGGGCTTTTTGTGTCATTTGTGACACTATCCCAGTTCCTCCCGGCTGGCCTGTGGACTGGAAGTGCAGTCGTGTTGTCTGACACGCTTGGGCAAAATCCACCGTGCTCGTGGGTCGCACTTTGGACAGCACAGTGTCACTGTGGTCTCTTGATTCAGCGTTAGCTGCTGATTTGACGAGATAAGTGACGAAATTCTGCGGGTGGTGGAACCTAAAAGTGAGGGAATGACCTCAAAGCACAACTTTTTTGTCTTTTAAAGGAAGATGCTCTAAGGGATTTGGAAGATTTGGTTAAAACACTGCCTTGGACCGATCCGTTGAAAGTTTGGGAGCTAAACAACAGCTTAAAAAAGAAAAAGACAAAACGCAAAAAACATCCTCTGCAGAGTTCTGCAAGCAAAGAAAAGCTGGCTGACGGTGGAGAAGAGGAGGGAACGGATCAAAAAGACGCTGGCAGACAGGAGGACTGTGCCCAGCACGCTGCAGGGGGGGAACCCGCTGGTGGCCGGGATACAGAGGAGACAGGAGGAGTGGCACCCCGAGATGGGGAGGAGGAGGATGACGAAGGATCGGATGCCAAAGACGAATTGCAGGCGGGTTCTGGGAGCGAGGCCATGGCTGGTGACGGTCCGACGGGCGAAGAGGCAGCGAAGGTGTTGAAGTTCCGTGTTACGTGCAACAGAGCAGGAGACAAGCACAGCTTCACGTCAAACGAGGCTGCCAGAGACTTCGGCGGTGCTGTGCAGGAGCACTTCCAGTGGAAAGCCGACATGACTAACTTCGATGTGGAGGTACGGTGATGTGCCTGGGAATACCGATTTTCCTGCTGTAAACATGCTTCTTCCTTAATTCTGATCTTAGACATCTGCAGAACGTCTTCAAAAGGTGACTCTGGAACTGAAAACCAGTAACACTGAAATCGCGGCGTTCGTTTCACTGGCACGTTATGTGCATCCTCAGGTCCCACCACTCGCTGCTGCTTTGGCTGTCCATAATAACGACCTCTTTTGTGACCCAGTGTGGGCACCTCTCCTCCCCTCGGATCTCTTTTGTTCTGCAGACAGGGCTGTCTTCTCCCCGTGTTACCTGACTAACATCACTACACCCAGTACCGCTGTTTGCCCTCTCCCTCTGGTACCCAGTGTTCCCTCCTCCTGTAGTGACTGGTCTCCTTCATGTTTACATATAGCGTAGGTGCCTTCTGCTTCACTTTCACCTTCGTTAAATGCTTAATCCGTTGTTTTATACGAGCGTAAGTTAACGGAGGACGTTTCATCTAGAAGCCGTAGGTTATGGCTGAAAGGGACAAAAGGGTTCATATTAACTGCCCTGTGCTTATTTCTTGTCTTGGGGAAGGCAGAGATTGGGAAGGACGTCCAGCAGACGTGTCCATCAGTAGTGTGGGACCACCGTTTTTGAGGGGAAGGAAAACAAAGATTTTCTTGCAGGTCTCTTACAGGCTGGCCCAGTGTCCTGTAACAATATTTTCACCTTCCAAATAAACATGGTGGAGGCGACCAGGAATGTGGTTTTCACTGCTGCTATGCAAATGCTTCACTGTGACTTGCAGGACTTGCCCGACGTCCCCCCCATACTCACAGAAAAAACTTGTAAAGAGTCAGAGTAATGGTTACAGCGCTTTTTAAAGTCTTGTGTGAGATTCTGTGTGAATGAGAAAAGGTCCGAATGCTCTCCGGGATTCTGTCCACTGTTATCACCACAAAAGGTGCTTTGCTTCTCTTCCCAGAATGCTTTTGCTGTACCTGTTTCCTGGTTTTTAAATTACCATCTCTGTTTCTCCTGAAATTGAGTGCTTAAGTTCTCTTGTAGGTTCTGCTGAATATTCACAATAACGAAGTAGTGGTGGGCATTGCCCTAACCGAGGAGAGTCTTCACAGGAGAAATATCACACACTTCGGCCCCACGACTCTCCGCTCGACTCTTGCTTACGGCATGCTGAGGTCAGTGCGCTTTCATCGTTTTGGTTTATTCTGTTAACAAGTCATTTTGTTCCAGAAATTAGTCCTTTATCTCCCCCACTGCTGCCTCAAAAGCCGTTTCTGTTCATTACTGAAAAAGGCAGTGTAATTGCAGAAACGTGTGCTTTGTAATTATCAGTGGATGCTTTCCATCTCAGAAAACGTAGGCTGCGATTAGCCAGTTTTCAGAATGCTGTTATCGTGTTCTTGGAAGTGTTTCGCTGTATTGCTGCTTATCAAGTGCTCGTTAGTGAATGGAAAAAGTAATCATGCAGAAGTCACTGGTAGAAGGGTAGAATCAGGGTGATTAAAACAGTCCTGTTTTCCTTCCTTACAGAAATTCACATTTTTAGGACTTTTCTCACCATGTCTTTTTTTCTGTCCTCAGGCTCTGTGATCCCCAGCCCACAGATATCATAGTTGATCCCATGTGTGGGACAGGTGCAATACCAATAGAGGTGATTCTTCCTTTATTTTGTAACTTAATAAAACTTGGCAGTATCTGCAGCTGAGTAATATGTGCAAGTTTTCTTGGTAATTACTGAATAGCCAACTCCAAAAGTATCTCACCAACTCTTAAACGGGTACAAATAGGATTTTTCTAAATGGCCTCATTTTCCTTCCCAAAGCTGTAGCAGGAAGAAACTAAACCCAAAAGTATTTTAAGCTTTTTAAGATGCATAATAGCTGTAACAGATATCTGCTACAAAGTTTAAAACCATTGATGTCGGCTTCCCGCTGCCTTGTTGTGTCGGGTCATGTTCGAATGATTCTGCTCGGCTGCTCTGGTGGTGCTTTTCCCAGTTAAGCAGTGTTGATGCTGGTGTTGCCTTTTATCAATGTTTCCCCCAGGGAGCTGCAGAGTGGCCTAGCTGCTACCATATTGCTGGGGATAACAACCCACAAGCTGTAAAGAGAGCAGCAAACAACATCTGTTCTTTACTGAAGAAAAACGAGAGTAAGGAAAGGTGAGAAGAGTCCGAGTGATTTACTTTTCCTGTAGTGTTGTATGTAAAGAAATCTGTTTTGCATTGATGCATTTCACTGTCTTGTTATATTTTCCTATTTATTCTTCTGCTCACATTATAGATCTCAATTTAAAAGTATTTTGTGAGATAAAGATCTTTGCGTTTGCAGCAGCACTTCCTTGGGCATACCCTTGGACATCATTCAGTGGGATATTTGCAATCTCCCGTTGCGGACTGGTTCTGTGGACATCATTGTGACAGACATGCCATTTGGAAAGCGGTGAGTTGCCGCGGCTGGGGTTACTGCGCGCTGCTGCTGCACGGGCTTGCCTGGCCATGGTTTGCATCATCTCTAGTTAATTACTTAACTGGGCCTAATTAAGAAGCGTTTACATTAAAAATGCACATTGAAATTAGTAGTAAATGCGGTTCTGAATGAGCTGATCCATGTCTGAAAGACCTATCACAAAGGGGATCTCAATTCATTTTGCAGGATAGGGTCGAAGAAGAAGAACTGGGATCTCTATCCAGCCTGCCTGACGGAGATGGGCAGGATCTGCACGCCAGGGACAGGCAGGGCTGTGCTGCTTACGCAGGACAAGAAATGCTTTGCCAAGGTATGTTCTGTGAGAGAAAGTCAAACCTATTTGCACCTGAAATATACTGATAAAAAAACATAAGCTGATTTCATTACAGAAGAGGATCTATTTTTAAAGCAGTAATTAGTAGCTTTTAAATGCCGGTTTGGACCTGAAGAGTCATTTGACTTCTCCATAAGATGTGATTTAGAATAATCAAGAATAATTTCTAAAGCAAATTTGCCCTTATTATCTTGTCTTGAAGCTGCCACCACTCTCTGGCTCTCTGTTTTGGATTGCAGGCCTTGTCACGAATGGGCCACATCTGGCGCAAGGCTCAGACAGTGTGGGTGAACGTGGGGGGGCTTCACGCTGCAGTGTATCTTCTGAAACGCACCTGGGAGACGGCAGAAGAGAAGAGATCGTTCTGGTAACCTGCGTGGAAGGAGGCCAGAGACTCCTCCAGGATAGCAGTCTGGTAAAGCAGACACCTGAAAGCGTAGATCTGCTGGGTCTGAAGGAGAAATGCCCAACAAACCTACGCAGAAGTTGTGCAACATGAATGTTAAACCAGGGATCAACTTGAGAGCTACCAGCTGTGCTACGTGTTCTGAAACCTTGTTATTTAAATCACCTCTCTCCTCCCCGCCACCCAAACTGAAATTGGGTCGTGGAATTCGTGCTGCTTTCCTTTGCCTGAGTCTTCTCTACCATGCCCATTGCATTTTTCAGTTAAATGTTTATTTCCTCCGTTCATAGCAGCAAACACGTTGAGACAGCTTTGGAGGTAACAGTGAGTTTGTTTCCCAAGCTGTAGAAATTGTGCATGTATCTTAAAATGGCTAACGGGACTGCTAAGAGTGGCATCTTGAAGGGTTTGGAGGTAGTATCTCTTTCATGTAGGATTTGTCCAAATGGGAGTTTTCTACTTAATACCATTGCCCGAATGTAAACTAAGATAACAAACCATTCTCTGGTTTTCATGGTCTCGTAAGCAAATGGCAATTAGTAAACATGTACTGATGCTAGTTTTCCTTACCTGTTACCTCAGCTTAGTGCTAATTATTAGTAAATGTCTAATCCATATTTTAATGCACCACTGCTGTGGTGAGGGGGGTAACACACACAACACAGCCTTAGCAAACTGTCTATAGTTACTGTTTGAGAACAGAGATACTTTTAGCAATTGTATTCAGAAGTTCATGTTTTCAGTGACTACTGTAGACACATCAAGGTGGCAAGATGTTTAAATTTGTTAGGAGATTTAACTGCTGTAGTTACGCCACAATATTTACAAGAATATATTACCTGTTGAATAACTTGAAGTTGCAAATATTTTTTTTCTTCTGTAAATGTAGTGTGATTTCTCAGGCCTCTTACTCTGTGCTTATCAGAGGCTGAAAACACTGGATAGCAGTTTGCCATTTTCATTAAGGTGTTCTCATGCTAAGAATGTGTAAGTGTTTAGGGTGAATTAACAAGTAGTAAGGTTTTAGAAGTTTTGCATAGGAGATGAGTCTTGTGTTCTTTTTCTGGTCTGTGTCCAGTAAAGGGTAATGCAGCCTTTTGTTTACTACACCGTTGTCTCTCTGGATGAAACAGTGCCAGCAGCGTCTGTTTAATTCGTTCCCGCCCTGCACGGTTGATGCGGCGGCGGCGAGGTGAAGCACACGGGGGTTGCACGAGGTGGTAGCTACACACTCCTGCTCCAGTGAGCTCTGCAGCTTAACCCGGGTGTGTTACCTTCTCAGAGTGCACCAATGCCTTGGTGCTGTGCTTTGCTACTGTTGATACCTTTTTTAAAGGAAAATGAAGCACGGTAATGTTTTTAAGACCTTCTAGTGTGCGTTTTGAAATATTTTTTTTTTCTTGAATTAAAGATTAGAACGACATTAATAAAACACCAGTCATCCCTTCTGGCCTGAAAGGTGATAAGGTTATGTTTTGGGTTTTAAACCACAGCTAACATTAAATAGATTCAGATCAGTTGGATGCGACTTAGAAAACGACTGTAGATGCCCCATCCCTGGAAGTGTTCAAGGCCAGGTTGGATGGGGCTTTGGGCAACCTGGTGTAGTGGAGGGTGTCCCTGCCCATGGCAGGGGGTTGGAACTGGGTGATCTTTGAGGTCCCTTCCAACCCAAACCGTTCTGGGATTCTAACCTAGCCTTTATCTAAGATTATTGATGACCACAGAGAACTTATATTTGATTTTCAGTACTAGTCACACTAAATGCTGCACACCATTTCTTACAGTACCCGATGTGAATTTACTGCTTTCCTCTCCCAGAAGGAAAGCAGGCAAAGTGATTTCTTTTGACCAAAGGCCAGCAAGCGAGCCTCTCCAACAGCTCGTGCACATTCAGCTGTACTGGAAAAAAAATGGAACTGACAGATGATGGCTTCGCTTGTGTCATTCTCATACTTTGCACATACTTCTCCCTCACGGACAGCTCAGAAACCACGAAAGGGCCCCTCATACAAGTCTCGTTGCAGAATGTGAGGTATTCTAAAAGAAAAAAGCTGCTAAGAGGTGTAGAGACATCCAGGGAAAAGGGCTGCCTTGTTCCTTTCAGCACTGCAACCTGCAAGAACTGCAGAGAAAAACGTGCTTAACTGCCTTCGTGCATGAAATGTTGTATTTCGAGGGGTACTTGACAAAGCAAAACACCTGAGGAAGATTACCCATCTTTCCAGAAAGGCTGAAGGAGTTTGTTCCAACGGTTTGCAAAAAGCCTGCCCGGGACGGCTGGAGGGGAGCACCGCTGGCAAAGATTCATAGATTCATAGATTTCTAGGTTGGAAAAGACCTTAGAGATCATCGAGTCCAACCATCCCTAATCCCATTAAACCATATCCTCAAGTAGCTCATCCACCCTATTCTTAAATACATCCAGGGATGGGGACTCAACCACCTCCCTGGGCAGCCTATTCCAGTGGCTGACAACCCTTTCAGAGAAGAAATACTTCCTAACATCCAACCTGAATCTCCCCTGACTAAGCTTATGCCCATTTCCTCTTGTTCTATCACCCGTCACTAATGTAAAGAGCCCTTCCCCTACCTCCCCACCATCTTTTCTCAAGTATTTATAGGCCATAATCAGGTCTCCCCTCAGCCTCCTCTTCTCCAGGCTAAACAGCCCCAACTCCCTCAGCCGCTCCTCATAAGTTTTATTTTCCAGCCCCCAGGCGGGCCCGTCAGAATTCCCTGGCTGCAGCTCCAGCACGCTTCTCCCGCCACAAACCAGCGCCCGGAGGTTCGGTTTACCAAATTTTTCAGGTTTATTTTCAAGCAGGAGCGCGGACGAGGGCGACCCGTCACACGGCGGCGCCACCTCAGCGGGGCGGCGCTTTCTCCACACAGCCGCGGCGACGCGCACGCGCGAAGGGCGGGAATCACGGCGGCCCGGCGGCGCGCATGCGCGAGGGGGCACTCCGTGCCCCCTCGCGCATGCGCGCCGCCGGGCCGCTGTGGGTATGTCGCCACCGGGGCCACTGCCCGGTCCGGAGGGCGACGGGCCGTGCTTGCGCTCCGTCAACACGCGCGAACTCTCCGAGGTCGTCTTCAACAACCGCAGCCCCCGTTCCGTTCTCCCGGTCTGGGTGGATTTCGAGGGCAGGCCGCGGTCCTACCCGGTCCTGCAGCCGCGCACCGGGCGGATCATGCACAGCTACCGGGGTGGGTGCGGCCGCGCCGGGATGGGGCACCGGGCGGGTGCGCTGGCGGCGGCGGGGCTTCCCCTGAGCTTCCTCGCGGGTGCGGGGCCGGCGGCCAGAGGCCGCCCGGGGGGCACGGTCCTCCCTGGATCGACAGCCCCCGGTGGGGCAGGCGGTGGGCGCCAAACCGGAGAAGAGGCCGGTTCCGTACGGCTGCCCCTAAACCCGCCCTTCAAAACGCGCCCGTAACTGCTGTTCGCGCCGTGTTCTCTCCCAGGTCACCTCTGGCTGTTCCGGGACGCGGGGACCAACGATGGGCTCCTGGTCAACCAGCAGGAGCTGTTCGTGGCGGCTCCCAACGTGAGCAGGGCGGACATCACGCTGCCAGGTAACGCACAGCAGGGCGCCGGTGCGGCGGAGACACGTTCGTTCTGCACCTGAGCAATTTGGGCTTCGGCGTAAGGATCGAGTGAGAAATCGAGTGCTTAAATCCCGGAGTCACAGAATGGTGTGGGTTGGAAGGGACCTCAAAGATCACCCAGTTCCAGCCCCCTGCGATGGGCAGGGATGCCCTCCACTACACCAGGTTGCTCAAAGCCCCATCCAACCTGGCCTTGAACACTTCCAGGGATGGGGCAGCCACAGCTTCTCTGGGCAATCTGTTGCAGTGCCCCACCACCCTCAGAGGGAAGAAGTTCTTAGATCTAATCTAAATCTGCCCTCTTTCAGCTTAAATCCATTACCCCGTGTCCTGTCACTACACACCCTTGTAAAAAGTCCCTCTCCAGCTTTCCTGTAGGCCCCATTTAAGTACTGGAAGGCTGCAATAAGATCACCCCGGAGCCTTCTCTTCTGCAGGCTGAACAGCCCATAATAAAATAAATAAATATACTACTACTAATATTATAAAATCTGCCTCAGAACCAGGCAAGGATCGTGAGGGTTTCTGGATAGAGCTGTGTCGTCTCAGCGTATTTATTAGCACTACTGATGCACCTCTTGTTTTACAGATGTCTCTGGTGGGTTTTGTAGGGCCCCTCATGGCAGGAAACAAGGTTTTTTCCTCTTTCTAGTGAGTCTCGTGCGTTGTGAGTGACGCTGCTGCGTGTTGTGTTCTGTAATGGTGTTCTTGCACAAGTGCTGTCTGCGCTGGAGGCAGCAGCTCAGGAGAGCCCCGTGACAAGTTGTGCGTGTTTGTTTTTAACCCCAGTGTTCACCCTGAAAGAGAGATGTCTCCAGGTTGTTCGCAGTCTGGTCAAACCGGTGGACTACAGGAAACTGGACATTGTTCAATCGTTATATGAAGAGCTGGAAGATCATCCTGATATCAGGAAGGACCTTCAGCGGCTTTCCCTGGAGAGAAGTGAAATGTTGAGGAACGGAATTCTGGAATAACGTGATTACTCACTCCAGACTTTTCAAATAGAAGACCGCTGAGTTTAAGCAGGAATAGTCACCGCGAAACATGCCAAGAACTAACGTCTGTATTTTAAGTTCTGAAACATAAACTCAGTTAAGTTGCGGAAGGCCTCCCGTGACAGTGAGTCAGATCCAAAAGACAAGCATCACGTGGAAGTACGCCAGATTCCTGATGGTTCCGTTCTGTTCTTTGCTACGCATTTTGCAAACCGATGACTCCAGAGGCCTCGTGCAGGTGAAGCTCGGAGAAGTTTTATTTGGACTGTCTCAGAACACTGCATAGGGACATAAGATCAGGTCATCTCTGTGGAGAATGCGCATACAGATCAACTTTCTTTGTGTTAGAGAGTAAATTACAGCAGGGATTAATTTAATCCAGACTCTAACGATTATAAGTGGCAGACCAACACCAGTTTTGCTTGAATAATGTGGTTTTGATGGAATTTCACACTTAGGCTAGATTTGCCAGTGAATCACAGTGCAGGGGGTGTTTGTGTACGTGAGGGTTTCCACCTCCACCTTCTGAGGACCTGACCTGAAATGTTACGTTGGTGGAAAGATGACATTTGTAAATGCTTGGGGTTTTCTCTGCCTCTTACCTTTGCATTTATAAACCCCTGTCATACCAACCCTGAGGCTGACACACACTCACATGGATCGTGTCTTGAATGCCTTATTTGTCTTTCATGATGGGATTCTTGCCCGGTTGTTGTCAAGGTGATCCAACCTAGTCAGCCGTGCAGACTGGATCCTAGTTTTGGGATGTCTTTCTGCTGCACAGCTACTTCCCCGCTGCCTGCGCAGGCGTATCGGGTAACATTCCTAGAAGGTAGATGCTCTGAGTCCTGCCTTTTCCCACTGCAATGCAATAGTTCGGGTTGTAGTGGGAGGCCTTTTCAGGGAGCATGGACCACTCAAGCTAAGGAAGATGTTTCAGCTCATATGGGCGTATTGCTAGATCCAGCTCACACACTGATCCGTGCTTATTGCAGGCTAGATGAGCAGAGAAAACGTTTCTTTACCCATTTTCTGTTCCCCTGTACCTCAGTTAGAATGTGTATTGGTGTGAACGTGCACATGTCGTTGCAAGCAGCATTGCTTTCTGCAGATACGCGAGTCGTCCACCAAATGACAGGTGTAGTGCTGTTCAGTGTTCAAAGCAGGTTGGTAGGAGATTATAGCTGGTTATTTCCGTGGCATACGTCTCTTTCCAGTTACATGTTCTCAGAAACACCTGTGAAACGAAGAATATCAATGTGTTCTGTAAGGATGAAAAGTCTCCCCTCTTTGTAGTCTTGTTTTTCTTACATATTTGAAGTGTATGAATTGATCTTTGTCATAAAAATGTAAATCCATGCTAACTTTTTTACTCTGATTCTATCAAATAACTTCACGGTGCTTGTGACTATGTATTCCTGCAATACTCCTGAAAGTCCTTCTGTTTGATCAGTGATGTGAGTCCCAGGACAGGAATTTTACAAACCCTGCCGTGGTTCTTTAGCTTTAGCGTTTCGTTTCAGCACGGATGCTGTCCTGGCACAGCAGGCCAGCTGCTCTCCATCCCTTCCTGAGGTGGCAAATGCCTCGTTCGCAGGACAGAGGCCAGACAGGGACCGTTAGATTCCACAGCAGGCAGCTGGCACTCAGTTAGGTACGGTGGCATCTGACGTTTTCAGTTCCAAAGTACGTCATTTGGATCTAGCTTCACAACTGTATACTGTCATTTCATTTTGCCAACAGTAGTTGACTACTCTTTGTGCAGCCACTAAGAGGAGGAAGTACTTTATTTTTAAAATTATGCCCCTTGCTTAACGTATAGCAACAGGCAATCCATGCCTGAAATTTTATACTTTCCTTAGACAAGAAACAAAGGAAATTCTACTTCCATTTTGCAAACAAACACCAAGTCTGGTGCAGAGCCCTGTTCACGCAGCTGCCTGCCCTGTTCCTCCCACAGCGGTTTTGCAATGACAATACGCGTTCTCGTGATATGCACTCTGGAGCTACTTGGCTAATTTTAGCTCTCATGTACATCTAAGTGTTGATTTTCTTGTTGACAAATCACGAAATACCTTCTTTTCTTTTTTGTTTCCCCCCCTCCTATAGATCAGTTTTAAAAACTTAGCAACTTCCTCTCTAAGATGAGAAGCACTTGAAAATCTCCCTCACAAATATCTGACAAGGTTTTGTTTTTACACACCCCGGTGTCACACCTGGTGTTACATTTGATCCTCTTGCCACAGTCTGGCAGTGCCGTTACACGTGTTGCTGGTTCTGTCTTGCCTTTTTAACCGCATGGCAGTGATTGTGATCATGTTAAATAACACCTACATTTAGCTGGGCTGGTTGTGAGGGTCCACTTAGTGAATGCTCAAAAGATCCTACCATGGACTAGTCCAGTAATAACATCAGCACAGCTGTGTGTCTTTTTTTTTTTACTTACAGGCATTCTAGCATAAACCCAATTTGATTATGTATTACTTGTCATTGGAATGGAATAGGTCATAATATTTCTGATGTCGTTTGGTTTTCACTCTTCAGCCAAACCCACGGCTGGAGTATTCAAACTGCAAGGCACTGACGGACGTAAGGAAGTCTGACATAAAAGCCTGTTCCATTAGAGTTGTTAAAGCAGGTGCAGAAATGCCATACTAGAAATTTGTGGTCATTAAAGAACTCTTACTGATAAAACATGTTTTTAAAAATTAAATAACAGAGCCAGATGTTATAGATAGATAAACTTCTGGAGAAATGCTTAACAAATGCAAGGAAGAGTATTTCTTCTGTTCTGGAGTGCGCCTTCAGGTCAGAATAAAAGCGACCGGAGAAAACCCCAGCTGGCTCTTAAGACGTGAACGCTGGAAAATGGAGCCTCCGACTAGTTCCTGCGCTGGATGAGTGATGAGTGACAGTTGTCATTTACTTGTGACAGCTACATTACAGCATGGGGTGGTTTTCAGTCAGTCACAGCACTGGCTCGCTTGGCAGCCGTGGGAGCAGCAGTGCCTTGTGCCGGAGTCAGGACCTTCAGAGATGCTCTGATCACGGTCCCATGGTGGAATCTAGGTATGGGTCAGAGGGACAGTAAGCGGGGAAAAGGGAGGGGAAAAAAAACCAGAAATTTAACTATTATTGTTGAAATAGCACTGCTGCTAAACCAGCTAGGTCCTGAGGCAATCCGGGAATTGTGATATTTTACATAATAATACACTTTGGATATTTTTGTTTAGGGTTTTTTTCTGTCTTTGAAACTTTCCTGGTCCCCGGCTGCACATCACCCGGCCCGGCGGGGAGCGCGGTTTGGGCGCCTCCCGGGGGCCCCACGTTTGAGCACCCACCTCCGTGCCCACGCGGGTGTCCGAAGCAGCAGCTGCGCCCTGCAGGGTGGGCACGGTGGGCTGAGGTCTGCCCGGCACGCCCCGCCGTGCCCGCGGGCAGCCGTTGCACAACCCTGCGGGCAGCCCCGGCAGGAAAAGCGTCGTTCGGCCCCGTCACGTGCGGCTGGTGCAATGTGGCACCGGGGCCGGAGCGACGCGCGCTCGGGGAAAGGAAAACGCGTTCGGGGCCGGCCCTGACGTCGGGCGGAGCAGGAAGCGCGGGGCGCGGCGTGACCCTGCCGAGAAACGCGCGTCCGCGCCCCCGGCTCTGCCCCGGCCCCGAGCGGGGCCGCCGGGCCGGCGCCTTCGGGAAGCGGCAGCGCCGGGAGCGGCAGCGCCGGGAGAAGCAGCGCCGGGAGCGGCAGCGCTGCTGGGCCCGCGGGCGGGGGGTGCGCGCAGCTCGCTGCCCGGCCCGCGGTCGCTGCGCGGGGCGCGCACCCTGCGCGGCCGCCGCTGATGGCCGCGGCCGGGGCCGAGGGCGCGGCGGGGCGGGAGTGCGGCGCCATGAGCCTGCGGCCGCCGGCCCTGGCGCTCCGGGGGGGCTGCCCCCCGGCGCGCTACGTCCACAGCATGCCCGCCTGGGTGCTGGAGGATTTCTGCCAGAAGATGGACTGCCTGAGCGACTGCGACTGGATGCGATTCGGTGAGGGGCTGGCGGCGGGGCAGGGGGGCTGGCGGCGGGGCTGCCCCCCCTCAGCCGGTGGGGCGGCGGGGGGCACCGAGCGGCAGCGCGTTCAGGCTGCGCGGTGGCAGGGCGCGGGGTGGGCACCGTGCCCAGGGCCAGCCGTTCCCCGGCGCTCCGAAGCACGAACTGTAGCCAGGGAATTCCCGCGCACAAATCTCCTTTCGGAATGAAGCGAAACCTCTGATTAACAGGTGGAATTCCGGAGTTCCGCGTCCCCTTGGCTTCCCCCGGGCAGCCACGCTCCCTCCCCTCGCTCTCCGCTGTTTTTCACGCTCCCCTCTCCGTTCGCCCTTGATCTTCTCCTCCTTGCCCCTTTGCACATCACCACTCGCGTGTGCTTAGATGTTCTGGTTTTTCCTTTCTTCCTTCACTACAAGTCTCTTCCCTCATTCTTACTGCCCCTGTTTTCTCTGTCCTGGCCGCAGCCGGTTAATAACTGTAGAAAATGGAGTCCCTGAGTTTTTTCTTCTTTTTTTTTTGTATCCTGGTCCAAACAATTCTGACCTGCACCTTTCCTAGTTGCCCCCCCTTCCTGTATTTAACGTGACCGAATTTCATTTGAGACTTCACCGACTCCGTCTGCTGAGTAAACTCTCTCTCTCGCTAAACTTGCTGGCCCAGGGTAGCTGTCTTCAGATGGGGAAATCTGTACGTCTGATGTCCTTCTAAAGCCAGCTCAGGTGTGAGCTCGGGAATCTTTCCACACGCACCCCCGGCCCCCAAGCCCCTCCGCTGCAGGCTCAGCGGCAGCATCAGGTGCGGGTCAGCTGAGGGGCTGAGTCAGACGGGCACCCTCGGTGGGTATCTCCCCGCCCCCGGAGACCACAGACGGGCACAGCTGAATTCACACAAAATCCCAAGGCAGTGACAAGGTAGCCAAGCGTGTGTCACAAACCGCTGGCCCAGCACAGTTCACCCTGGCTCTGCTCCCCAGACCCTGTGCCCTGGGGACCTGGGCTGCCCCCTCCCATGCCACAGCCCGCAGCAGGCGGGGGGCTCTCGCGGGAAGGCAGAGCCTTTTGCTGCCGTCGGGCAGGCGCTGACGGATGGGGAAGCTGTGACATGACCCCATCCCAAATACAGGGGCATTCTGAGACGTGTCTGCTGTTTCACCGTTCTTCTGACCTCGCCCGTGGCACTGTAGCTCCAACACCCGCGCTGCGGGCAGTTGCATCGGATTTCCTGGGTGCTGAGCGAGGGGAGGTGATTACGTGTTGGTCAGCGAGCCGAGAAGGGTACAGAGGGTGCCAGTGTCCTGTGCACATTCAGGAATCTGGACAAATGATGTAGGGTCAGCTTTAGCACGGTGTCTCCTGCTCTTAAGAATAGCTGCATTTCACTGGTAGGTTTATCTGACCGTAAGTAACAATGCAGATGACTCAGTTGCTGTTTGGCTCACCACAACATCGGTATTTAGTAAGGGAGAAAGGAGTGCTGTCTCGCCACTGACATCCGCTACCTGTTTTGGAAGAATCCTACCAGGAACTTCATCTGAACTTGTCTTGCTACAAAGCATTAAGGTGTAGGAAGGTTATGGGGAAAATATGATGAAAAGCATGACTAGGTTTTCTTTTTGGGTCTCTGATATAACCACATTTTTTCCAGAACAGTCGAAGGAATAAAAGGAATATCATACTTTAGGAACTGAATTTTCTTCATGTCTACATAGCTAATTTATTGTCATCCTGCCTTGTAAAAGTGTGAAAATGAAAAAGCAAAGTGTGCCTCACACCTTAGCTTCTTCCCCTGCTTGTGCTTGCTTGTTTTTTCTAATTTTTAAGCAGAAATACCCTTTGTCTCCCACTAGCCTCCTACGTGATAACTGATCAAACAGAGCTACGGAAAATCAAGTGCATGGAGAAGACGGGGATCAGCATAACAAGAGAGCTGATGTGGTGGTGGGGAGTGAGGCTGGCTACGGTGCAGCAGCTCCTGGACCTGCTGCAAGGACTGCAGCTCTACCGAGCGGCTCAAGTCATCCTGGACTGTGAGTAGCTGCCCCTTCCTCCCACAGGGAGCCTGTGCTGCTTCTCAGAGCACCAGGCCCAACCTGGTGCACCTTTCTTGGTGCAAAAAAAGCTGAGGAAGCTTTTTGCTGGGGGTCTTACGCTTAAATTCTGAAATTTCTCTACTGATTCTGATTTTCTGCTCTCTCAAATAAAATTTGTGGTCATAAAGGAAGAGGTGACATAGAGGAGGAATCACTGGTCCCCGTAGTTCACCATCCCACTGTTGTAGGGGGCATCTTAGATGCTTTGAGAGGTGCCAAAGGGAGAGTGGCTGTGCTCTGAACCAGTCGTATCACACAGGGTTTCAAAACAGAGCCTAATCATGAATGTTTTAATTTTTTGGTACATTCTTGTTCCTCTGTGAAATTTTGTCATTACACTCTAATTGTCACCAAACTCAGAGTATAAAACCACATAATGGGTTTTGCCTGTACCGCCTGCTTTCCTGCGTCTTGGGGAAAAGGTTATGACAAGCAGAAATGGTTTATCCACTACCTACACTACTATTTCTTTGTCTCACTTCATATTTTCTCTATTTGTGTCATATGTTCTCCTTGATCCTTAAACAACTGTAGTCTTTTGTAACTCTTGGCATGTGATTCTTCTCACGTATCTCCAGCTTGCTCTATTTCAGATTTCTCTTTTTCGAGGTAGGATGATTAGCGTTTGAACGCAGTGTGCCCAGTGAAGGTAAACCACTGCCTTTTAGAAGTCACGACACTTTAAAAAATAATTTTCCTTTCCATTTTTTTCCATTGAAGATTATGTTTAAATTGCAGCTGTCTATTTTTGCAAGCCAAATTGTACCTTAGTCCAGTTCTACCACCAAATTTGTTGAACCCTGGACAACATTCTGTCTTTCTATATTGAGTCGCTCCAAAAAGTCGAGTGGACCATATTCCCCTTTTCACACCTGTTCCCACCCAAAATCTCCTTTCTGGAACTCAGATGTCTCTATGAATTTTGCGAATTCTCTGTAGAGAATTGCTAGAATGAAAAATTACAGATTGTTGTGTGGCCAAAGATGCTTGGAGAAGCATGACCCAGGTGCATCTGGGAAACGTTCAAAGCTGATGTGGGCATACACTTCCACAGGTGGGAAACGGGCAGGAGCACCACCTGCTCTTCCCAGGCTGCGACGGGAAAACTGTCGGCGACGGGTGGGTTTGAGCCGCGTGGCGAGCGGCTGCTGCGGAATAATGCATCCTGGGTTTCTTGCCACGTGGCATTAGCATGACTTTTAACCTTCATTTCGGAATGTCAGAAAAAAACATTTAACGCTGGTATTCTAAATTTCTTTTTTTTTTTTTTTTAAAAAAGTACTACCTCGCAAGCAGCCTTCAAGCACGCTCTGTCTTGGCACACGGAGCAGCGTACCCGCAGACCCTGAGGAGCGCGTCGCTCTGTTAATGTCGCTGGTTTTGGCGCCGCTCGTGCAGCCCCTTGGTTCAGCAATCCGCTTGCTGACGGAATTCAGCCGCAGCGTTCGGCTTGGCAGGCTGTGACTGGCGTCTGGTTTAATCTGTGTATCCGTAATCCAGTTGTTAAATTAGTTACTGTGACTTTGGGGGCCCAGGCCAAGTGGGCAGGATTGAAAGCAAAGTCTTGCTTGTTGATTTTTAGTCTCTACCTTGAATAACTCGGATCTAGACACCACCGAGGCAGGAAGCCTGGCTCCCCGCTAATGGTGGTTTTGTGGATGCTCTGCAGCAGAGAGTGGCTTCCGTGCTGGGATGACACTTTCACTGTGCCTGTTCGGTATTTGTCACAGCTGATCCTGGTCCGTAAGGAGAGTTCCTGGGTGCTCTTGTGTAACGCTGTGTGACCCACCACACCTTGAACCCAAACAGGTTACAACCTCGCCGTCCCTCCCTGTGGGAGCGCGTTCCGGGGTCCGCCTTTGTTTACAGCCGCCTTATCTCCGTGCATTCCTCCGCAGAGTTTCTGTAATCCTGCTTTGTACTGTGATGTAAGAAAAAACAGCCCTGAATTCTCCTTCAGAGAACGTAAAAACTGAAATTGAAAAATTACTGGATGTTTTTTACCGCTACATAATAGCAGCAGCAATTTTCAAATTAATTTTTATCCGTCATGGAAAAGACTGGTTTTGTTCAGTTAGGTACGATGCCTTTTCTTTCCCATGTGGGTTAATTTTCCCATTTTTGCAAAAGCTGAGTTCAAAGAGCTTAGAAAAATTACTTGTTACAACAAGTGCGATACTGCTGCTTTTACCCCAAGGTAGAGGCCTTTCTCTTCTCTTACAGCCTTTAAAACAAGACCATGAGTACATTTCAAACTGAGATGAGCTCAGCACGTGGCAGTGGTGAATGACTGCGAGAGAAGTCGGTATTTCATTTCAGAGAGCCATCACCTGCAGCCCACCACACGGTTGATCCAAGCTGGCGTACAGCACGTGCAGTAGAACGACCCCCTGGAAACGAAGATGATGCGCAGCAGATCTCTGCTCGTTAGGGCCGGCCCTGGGTTCAAGAGTATGGCACTGCGGTAGGGTCGGAGAGGCGGCATCTTAAAGCCCATCCTAAAGCCGCTGACAAGATTGCTTGCACAAGAACCGAGAAAGGTTTGTCTCTCCAATTCTGTAAAATGTGAAGAATCAGGCTTCGAAGCCAACAGCAGCTTCCAGAAACATTGTCGTTAAAAATAAAGATACAACACAGACAAAAATAATCATCATCACTGCACAGAAACGTTCATCATCCTTCTGTTTGTCCGACTGGTTTTCTTTTAAGCAGTGTGTAAGCATCACTGTAGCTCGTGCAATGTGCTTGACTCCCAGATCAATTCAAATGCAATAAATTGCAAAGCTACCATGAAATTATCTCTTTAGAAAACTTCTAATAGTTATCTCTTCTACTGAAGTCCATAGCAAAACTTCATATTAATTTAAGTGGCAGAAAGTCTGGATTATTTTCTTGTTCTGCCATGTGGAAGTAGTTAATGTTTTCTGGAATTAACCCAATATGGGCACTCAACTGTGTGCTCGGTCATAAGCAGAAGTGATTTCTAGCAGGATCTTTTCAGGTTTAGACAAATC
The DNA here is from genome assembly GCF_009769465.1 of Tauraco erythrolophus. NCBI lineage: Eukaryota > Metazoa > Chordata > Aves > Musophagiformes > Musophagidae > Tauraco > Tauraco erythrolophus. Next base: position 647,217 of record NC_141476.1, on the reverse strand, counting down.
CTTGACGTCTTTACCCTCTGTTTCTGCTTTTTTGTCTCTATCTGAATATGCTTACTCAGGTGATTCCTCTTGGGCAGACAGGGAGAAGACATTGCTGCTTCTGTGGGGCACTTCAGAGAACTACGTGGTCCTTACATCACCATGGTTGTGTTTATTCTGACTTAATCAGACGCAACACATGGGTAGATGTTTTGCTGGCAGATTATTTCCAGGAGAGTTCTACCTCTCTTCAATAATTTCTTGCAGTACTCAAATCCATAATAATGATTTTTTTTAGTGTCAGCTCTTTAGCTTCAGTAGTGACCTGTTTGTCTGATATGCAGGAAGTTGCAAAATTCATGAAAAACCCTGAAAAGTAGGTTACAAGAGGGAAGTGATTCTAATTTTAGAGACTTCTAGGTTCAAGTACACGAGGGAGAAGCCAACAGTTGCAGAATACAGGGACTGTAAGCTTTGACTAAAGGCCCACAGACTGTTTCATAGCTAATTTCAAAAACCCATAAAATTGGGGATTTCGTAACATTCCAACACAGCAATAACGAAACGTACCTGATTTTTCTGAGTTTTGATTTGAAGACCTGGTTTCAGTCAAGCCTGCGTTCACGGGTGACATCACTGAAGAAAGCGGGTACAAACCCCAGACGGAGGCCAAAGGAGAAGACTTGCCATGGAGGTGCCCACTTCTGCCACCGTGGCTTTTCCCACAGCCCTTCTCTTCAGCCTGGGGCGCACCGAGCCTGGCATGGCTCGTCTTCTCTCAGACGTGCCCGCTGGATCGGTGAGGCACGCAGGTTGGGATGGAAACGTGCCGCTTCCTGCTGGCTGCGGATCCTCCCGCTGCTTTGGACGCAAAGGGGGAAACAAAAGTTTAGAACTATGGCCAGGGAAATGTAACCAGGCAGTAGAAAGTCCTTAAATCATCACTGGTGCACACTGGGCGTTTCCAAGCTGCTTTTCAACCTCAGTTTTAAATGTATTCATGGATGAGAATTCAGCTGCTTCTACGGGAGATTTTGACAGCCTTGTATATCACAGTACCGTGAATTTTTTTTACTTTATTTTTTCCCCATCCTGACTATAGCCTGGTCTAATTTTAATAATTTCCTCTAAGATGTACATACTCTTCCAAGACCCTGTACGCTGAAAGCATCTTTTGTACCTTTTTTAACCAAACTTCAAGTTGCTTTTTCAGGCCTGATTCTGAGATTTTGCCAGGCTGTACACAACACAAGATCTCTGAGAGCTGTAGTGAACTAATAATTCATCCTTTAATTTTTTCTTATATATCAGTAAGTCTTGACCTTTGACCATTTTTATGTTTTCCCTGGATTGTCTCCCATTTCTTTCTTTCTGTTCGTAAGTAGGAGTGTGATTCTTTATTGCAAATAGCTCTATATAGGAAAGTGTTTCTGGGAATGAGCGTGGTCATGACACTAAACCCACACAATTGAAAATCGTCCTGGGATATTTAACTGACTAAACCCAATACAATTCTGTCAAACTTCTCTCAGTCCCATGGCAATTAACAAAGAACGAGATGCCTTCTTTAGGCCGGGAGATGTTTACGGTTTGAGATCATTGGCTGAAGGATGCTACATAGAAAATTACAAAATAAATATACTATTATTGTTAATTCGTTATTGTAAGAGACTATATATCTTTTGCATAGTCATCACTGACATTTGTTTGAAGCTATCGCTTCTTATTAATTTTCAGTCATGGTTAATATCATGAATATGTTCTGAATTTAAATAGCAATAGTATTTCAGCAATTCAACAATAAATTGCTTGCATGTTCATTTTAATGTTATGTTAATTTACAGTTTGTTTTCCTGACTAGGATTCTTTCCAGTTAACTGATAGAGTCAGTCTCTGTTTTCCCTGGTAATCATCATCATCTTTCCTTTCTTCTCTTTTGAAGGGACGTCAGCCTCTAGTATTGCCAACTCTGAAAAAGAGGAGCTGGTAGAGCCGCCTAAGCAGGAGAACGTGTCTTTAACTTCTACAGAAAACAAAAATAAAGAGAGAGAAAATGAAATAAGTCTGTTGCCATCACCAGACTCTTCACATCAGGGACCATCACCAGCAGGCAGTAAGTAATAGGTTCTGAATTTTCTTTAACATCGAAGTGACCGTGTGGACAATATTGATTCCCATTTGCTTTCAGTATAGCGGAATGAATGTATTGCTTTTCAAAATGGTCACATTTGAATATTTGCCTATGTCCTGGCACTGTTGTCTCCTGAGCTCTTTATTCCTAACTTTAGCACATGGCCTCCTGTTCCTCCTTTCTATAGCTCTCTTGGCCTTGAGATGCTGGCTGTGTTATCCTTGGGATCTCAGGACGTTTCCCAGATCCCTGTGCACACCCTGGTCCCGTCATGGCTCCATACTAACACTAGGTCAGCAGGTACATTTCCTGCCCCACGTCCCTCTCTCCATGCCAAATAAATCTAGGCCAGAAGAGAGCCACGCACACATCAGCAGGCCCCTCAGCCTGGGAAAGGGAGGGAGCAGAACCCAGGACATATTGAGGAGAGCATCTGACCAACAGTATAGATGTAGGGACCTCCATGTCCCCGAGCCAGGACGAGAGAGATCCACATAGTCATCTTGCATAGAAGAGCCAGGAAAATAGCTCCCTATCTTTGCAGAGTGTTTCACATTTTGGCAGCTTGTCACAGATTATCCCTGGTTAGGAAATTCAACAAAATACTCGAGACCTTCATAATTAGTCCCAGGCTGTGGTATTACAGAAATAAGGTGTGTGTTCAGTGCTGTTATTTCAATTCCAGGTGCTGGTTCCGAAGGAGCCGTGTATTCACTCCCTTTTCCACCACCTCCCCCAAGAGACCTTTTGAAATCCTTACAGTCAAATCCTCCCGTCTCATCAAGTGTGAAGGTAAATTCCGTTAGTACTCATTGGTTATAATGATGAAAATTGTCTTTATGGCTTTCTGTGTTTTTTCAATCCGAGTTTATCCCTCTACTTGTATAGAATACAGAGCTGGTGGAAAAGTGAGGCTCGATGACAGTTTGTTTGGACTGAATATAACGGTAATGCTACAGTTGCTTGTGGTTTACGTCACTTTTTTTGCCAGTGAAGGACCAGCGAGGGGAAGAATTAACAATTAACTGCATAGCTCAGCATGGGTAACATGCCCACAAATAGCAATTAATTTTGAAGGAATTTCCAGTATAGATTTTACAGACGACTTAACGGTTCTGGTGTGGTCATAGGACAGTGCAATATATTCCACTGACTGTCAGAGTGGCATACTTCTTTGAGTTTAATTTTGTACTTAAAACGTAGTTTCTGCTCAAAACTGGGCTAGTATCAAATTTAAGTCAGGTTGCCCAGAGCCTTGCACGGCTGACAAATGAAAATCTCCAAGGTTGAAGGTTCTTTCACCACTCTGAGCCCCTGTTCCAGTGCTCAACCATCGCACTGGGAAGCTTTTCTCGTGTTCATAGTAATCTCAGCACACGGTCTCCCGTTCCGTCCTCCCTATGTCTCTCTTGTCTTTAAGACAGTCTAGCTAGATCTGGCCTGTGGGTTCTCAGAGTGTTTCTCAGATCCAGGTGCACGCTGTGGTCCCGTCATGGTTCTGTCTTGGACTATTTTCTTTGGTTTAGTTTGTTCAAATTGTTTTAAAGAAGATTGTGTTTTAAGACTTTAAACTCTTCCAAAATAACATGGTTCAAGAGTACTAGCCAGAAGAGAAGACTGCTGCAAAGATTGCAGTAGTTTCAGAAGTTCTTGAGAGGGAGTTGTTTTGTTTTCTCAAGTCTGGAGTGCATTAAGGTTGTGAAAGCTGCATGATGCAGGGTACAGTGCAGCTGTAATAACAATTGGCATTAGGACTTGCCCCACTGGAAGCAACAAATTATTGTGCAACCGATGCCAGATGCTTCAGAAGTAGATGTGAAGTTCCCACCATAAATACATTATGAGGGACCCTACTTTCTGACCCAGCTGTTTCTTACTATGTGCCCCAGCCATAAACATTAGTGGTTTTTGTAACTTAAACTAACGTCACTTTAAATAAATATATGGACTTTTAACCAAAACTAAGTCTGTTTTCTGGGAGAGATGGAAATGCCAACTGGTGAGTTTTCAAGTCTCTTCTACTATGCAAAATTTTTACATCAGCAGAGCACATGGAGCCGGGTGTTACCAAGGGAAACCCTAGTGACAGGTCGCACAGTACCTTTCACAGTTTCTTTCGACAATCACAGTGAGTGCTTAAATCATGGAAAAGAATATACGACACCTGAAAGAAGGAAAAAGAGTATGAATTTTCATGAGATAAACTTGTTTCTTTTACAAATGTGTAGCCTTGCAGCTCTGCCACTCCTCAGCAGGAGACTACGACTGATCTCCCCAGCGGGAGTCTTTTGTGGACCCAGAGGGAAGTTGCTAATGCCACAAACGGTTTCAGTGACAAGAGCAGGATTTGTGAAGGTACTTTTGCGGATGTCTACAAAGGTCAGAGAAACAACATAGTGTATGTCATCAAAAGACTGAAAGAGGCAAGTACTCCACCTTTTCTTCTTCTTTGAAGGGGGCATGTTATTAGTATCTCTTGAATATTGGCAGTTGTTATCTAATATTGGATGGGCAAGGAACCCGAGTGGCTACACAAGCAGAGAGATTAAAAGGACATGATGTAAAGTAAGTAAACCTAGATTCAGCAAACACATGGGAGAGGTTTTACTCCTGTGAGTAGTTTTATTAACTCTATCCATGGGAGCAGCCTGCAATGTAGCTACCTGCATCGATGATTGGATCAGAGGTGTCTTTACACTGGCTTTCATTCTAATTGCAACTTATTTGTTGTCTTTGGCACAAAGTTGCCATCAGTGATACTTGCTTATTTCTAAAGTAGCTCATCATCTAGAGACTAAAAGATCTGTATAAATGCAACATCTTAATAATTACTATTGACATTCTCTTGCATGTTTTCCTTTTTCAGATGGAATGCACAAGCCCAAATTCTACCCAAAGGTTCTTTCATACAGAAGTGCAGATTTGCTTTCGGTAGGTGGCTCTTTCAGAGGCAGTCCGTGCGTGTCCTGCACGTGGCCCGTTGCCCGTGTGTGTCGTTGGAGACTGAAACTGTGCTGTTCTGGGGACAGGGGGGTTCTGCCTCCCGGCAGAACAAACCCCGCTGAGCAAACGCAGCCGCTCTGCCAGTCCTTGAGACGGTGAGAAGTGGTGCCTCCTGGAGCTTCGTGTCCCTCCTGCCTGCTGAGAACAGGGCTGCGCTGTCGTGACATCTCCCGTCCCTGCCGAGGTCCGTTAGCCTCCCGCAGCACTGCTCAGGGCCACTCTGTGCTTCCAGCTGCAGGACACAATCCCCAGTTGCCTTGAATTTAGGGATTTATTCCAGATCAGGAATGTATTTTTCTGTGTTGCTCGTATTTCATTTGCAAGTCATTGTCCATCTGTGCCTGCAGGTGTTGTCATGTCAACATTTTGCCGCTGCTGGGTTTCTCAGTAGAAACTGGATTGCACTGTCTGATCTATCCCTACCTGCCCAATGCATCACTACAAAACAAACTGCAGTGTCAAGTAAGCAAATCACCCGGGTCCCTTGTCCCCCTTGGTGACAAGGCCTGTCCTCTGACTGTATGCAAAGCAATTCTATCTCTTTGAATGCTGAGAAACAGCGGGGCTGGGGGGGAAGTGCCCAAACACCTTGACTGCAAGTACTAGAAAGGCTGCGGCTCTTTTCCGTTCTCTCTCCTGCAAAGCAGACCAGGTCTACAGGAAGTTTGTGCTGTGCAGCCTCTGGATTTTTAAAATAATAAGGAATCTGCAAAACGTGTCTCTTCATACTGTAATATTTCATTGGATTTGGGAATAAGTTTCTGTATAATCCATCATCATATCCATGGCATAATGTGCTATGAAGTTTTACGAGAGCTGAGGAGGGAAGAGTTTGAGATGTTCACACCTACTGAAAGAGCATTTGCAGAGGAGATCACAGGGCAGAGAAGCCTCAGAAAAGCAATCCATGAAAACCAGCACTATGCCTCAGCAATGGCCAGTACTGGATGCTTTGGACAAGCATGATCCTTGCTGTATCCTTGTCTCCCTGTGCCTGCGGCAGGCAAAACGTGCAGCAGGATACACAACAATAGTTCCTTCCTTGGCCTTGGAATCGTCCGTTTCTGCCTCGGACCAAACTTTTGACTTAGGTCAGCAGGAGTTTTGCTTGGGACATTAGTCAGACTAAAACTAAGGCTTTGGCTTTCAAAACTACTACTGTCTTACAGTTTTTTATTCTATATAATACTATTTTTTTTCCTCCCTTTCTTGCAGGATGATTCTGCTCCCCTGACCTGGGAGATGCGAATTAGCATTTCTGTAGGACTCATCCGAGCTGTAGAGTATTTGCATAATTTTGGAATTCTTCATGGGAATATCAAAAGGTGAGAGGTTTGGCATGTCAGCACTTCCTTGGTCACCTGTTAATTCCAGGATTTCTTTAACAGTATTGGCTGAAAGCTTGCACAATTTTGAAATCCGTTTGCAGTATCTTTCTGCTGTCTCTTGTTCTGCAGGGTGTTTTCTGTTCTATGTTTAATCTGTCTCTCTTTTCTAAATGATGGAAGTATATTCTTTTGAAGTTTTTCTGAACGCTTTTCCTTTCTCCTCTCCCTTTCTACCATTCTTTATCCTTTCATTCACACACAGGAGACCAAATGCTGGAAACTTTCAGTGCTTAACTGTGGAAGTGTAAAACTGTAATTCTTTACCTCAAGTTAAAGTAGTTACTTGACCAATATTGTTATTTGTCTGTCTTTATCACAGCTCAAATGTCTTGCTGGATGAAAACTTTACACCAAAGCTTGGGCATTCAGGTCTGCGATTGTATTCTGCTGATAAGAAATCAGAATATGCCGTGATGAAAACCAAAGTCTTACAAGCTTCTCTTACTTATCTGCCGGAAGATTTTATCAGACACGGGCAGTTAACAGGAAAAGTTGATGTATTTGGCTGTGGTGTGGTACGTTGCCTTTTTGCCCTGTTCTGTTGCATTCTTTGGTGCTTCTAGACAGGAAAATGGATATAAGAGCACGTGCCTCATATAGCTGTTCTGCCTGCCATTTCCTGTCGTAGTTGCTGACTATATAATGTGTTGAAATCCTGGTTTTAATTATGTTCACACTCCAAATATACTTCTGTTTGTGGCAAAGCGAGGTGAATTTTTTGAACAACAGAAATTAAATTGTTTCTTGTTGCAAAAGAGTTATTACTGCTGGTGGTTTAAAAAAAAAGCGTAGTGGAAAGACTGCAGTTAGGTTCTCAGAATTCTCGCAGAGTTGTCACATGAATTGCTACAAACATCACCTGTTAATGTGGAATTTCAGCTAAAGTATTTGGTAGTCTATGATGTCACCTGTCTCCAGGTGTTTCCATTTAAATAGGAAATTTCTCTGTTCAGTGCAATTTCTTACCTAGATTTAAAATTACTTTCTTCTCATCCTTTGTTTCAATAATATCTCCTGTACCTAACTATAAGATTAGGACCTGGCTGTGGAGGTAGATCTTACAGTCATAACGGTTGCCCAGATCTGGCATTGTTAAGCCATCTGAAGTAAAAATATAATTTCAAAATGCCTTGGCAGTTCAATATTTCTGTAGTTAGAAATTAATTTTTAAAAATAGAATTAATTCTGAACAAATTGTTTTATATTTCAAATATACTTTCTAGGTGTTAGCAGAGATACTGACAGGGATTAAGGCACTGGATGAAGGAAGACACCCTATTTATCTGGTAAGAAAAAGCAGGAATAATGAATACGAGCACGAGTGAATGGGGTCGCTGTCACAGAATGAATTTACGTTTTCTGTAAATAGTTTGTCATTTGCAGTCTGCTGTACACCCCCTGAAGAAGGGATGTTTAGAAGCCATATCCCGATTCCTTTGACATCAGCAGTCTATCTGCCTTCAGACGGACGCAGAATATTCCCAGTTCACATACCGCACTGCTGAGTGCTGGCCCTGTTATATTAGGAGATATTCCAGAATAATTGATGTTTAACTACGTGCTTATGCTTTGTGCTGACAAGGCTTTATGCTGAAATGCTGCTGCATGTTTTCATGTGCCAGAGAGGGGTGTTACAAGCCAAACGGAGTGGGGAAACCTGGGTAGGTGGTAGCTGCAGTTGCTCATCATCGTGTTTATCAGGCGTTCGTGTATTGCACCATCGTCTGGAATTTGTATCCTGGCCAATTTGCCCAGGCTGTCATTAGAACTGCACAAAGGACTTTCACAAGCAACCAAAAGTGGCCAGGCTCACTGAATGCCATTAACACCATCTTCATGAAAGCAGACTCCACCTATGTTCCTTCTGGGGGATACGCTCCTTCTGACTTGCCATCTTGTTGAAGTCTTTGAAAGGAAAACGATAGTAGCCTTACTGTTTCCCAGCAATGCAGCCATGTTCAAGTGGATTCAGAAAATACAGGATCCTGGGTTTCTGATGGCTTTACCAGTGTTTGAAAAGGCCTGTGCAAGAATGCTGCTATATATAGTGTCCATTATTTTTCCCTCCTGTAAATGGGAATAAGCCTCAAAGAGCTGTGCCTGCTTTAGTGAATTTGACATTAGACACATGCAGAGAAAATCTTTGGCCTTTTCTCTCCTGTGAAAACAAACATTTCTGTCAGTTGCAGGAATGGAGAGTCTTAAAGCTTTTAGATCTGTAAACCAACCCTTAAGGAGCAATAATAACAGATACATGGCAAGACTTATATTCGTACTGATTCAGGTAAAAATAAATGTGTTAATTTTGCCTTCACTAACGTTTCCCTTTCCTTTGAACAGAAAGATATGATTGCTGATGAAATTCAAAGAGTGAAAGAAAGCTCATACTCCAAAGTAAAAAATTTTGAAAAGCTCGCTGCCAAGGAAATATGCCATAAATATCTAGACAGGAAAGCAGGACCCTTGCTGGAAGAGGTTGCTGTTGATTTTGCCTCAGCCATCTGCCTTTGTCTGAGAAAGAAGAATTCTAACATAGCAGAGGTAATATTTCAAACACATGAACAAGATTTTGGTCTTCTTGACAGCAAGGTCTAAAGTGACAATAGTCACGCCTTACTTACTTTGAGAGTGTTTGACGTAGGAGAATACATGTTAGCAGGGGTACAGGAGTTATTCGGCATTCACAGATTTTGTTGTTAAAAACAGGTGCTGGAAAGTATGGAAATGGCTGAAAAAAAATTAAGAGAGCATTACCTCTGTGGAGGCAGCACTTCTGGGTTCTCCATGAACACTCCAGAAGAAACCGACGATGAGACAACCATTCTGAGCACGGACGTGCCGTCTGCGGGGCAGAGCCGGGAGCACAGCGCGCAGCCGGCGATGCTGACGAGCACCGGTCCGTGCGCACCTTCGGTGGCAGTTGGGACACCGGACACTTACTGCGGACAAGTGTCAAGGGTCCCGTGTGAATCAGATGAATCGAGTAGTTTTGTGTGGAATCCTTCAGAAAGATCCGCAGATGAGCTATCTAGCAACAGCTGTAACAATTCGGAAAACGTGGCAGCCTGTGATTACAGGGTGAAGCAGGGAAAACCTGCAAGTGGACTCCAGGAAAGAAATGCAGCATGTGCCAAAAGTGATGATGTCTTGGATACAGCATCTACTGCACAGAGCGCCTTTCCACAAAGCAACGCAGACCGTGACTCCTCGTGTTCCTCGCAAGGTAAATCTAGATAAATCCGAAGGGTGCACGCAGAACGTTCAGAAGCATATGGTCTTCAAGCTGGTTTGGCAAAACTGCCCAAGTTCCCGTTGCAATAACCAAAGTCTTTGTAAAAGTGCTCCAGTATTATATAAAGTAGGGACAAATTACTCTTTTCTCCAGAATTGCTTAGGTTCTTCTTCCTACTTATAAACATATTTCAGTGAATCTTTTATCCTTTGTTACAGTTTTACCAATAAATCCATAAAATGTTTTCTGGTTTTCCATCAGATTTTTTTCCTGAGCCAGTTTTGTTGGTGTTTCTTTTATTTAAAATTATCGTCTATTCCTTAGACAATAGATAGATTTTTTTTTTTCTCAATATTTGGGCTTTTTTGTTTTTCAGCATTGGCCAGAGAGACGTCTTGGAAAATAAAGATAAATGATCAAAAAAAGAAGCTCATGGAAAATATTTTGCTGTATGAAGAAGACAAATTAAACAGTTCTGAACTTTTTGAATCGTAAATTGGATGGATTTATTAGCAGTGGCCAGCTCAGAAGAAGAAACAAGGACTGTCCTTCATTAGAAAGATGGTAAAAGTGTACCTTTTGTGTAAGGTTGAGTAGCTGGCCTGGATCTGCAACATTAGCCCTGACTGAGCAACAGAAGTGATCACACTGAGAAAAACCACAAAATCTCTGTTCTGCAGCAGATTAAAGCATAGTGCCACTCTGTAAACAGAAATGTCTTTTTCCTTTTCTTCTGCAATGCGAAAAGATATGGCAAACACAAACAACTGCCAAAATAATTTATGATCCTTTTGCAGCGTATTTCAGAAAACATCTACATGGATATGTATCTTATTAAAAAACGCAGTCCTAGAAGTTACAGGGCAAGCACTGGCCAGCAAGCAGTTAGCAATGGCCTTTATTGTTATCTCATGGTGTACAAGCAGGCAGAAATCTTCAGAGAGACTGGAGAAGGTTTCAGGTTTCAAATCAATCTGTCCTATTCCATAAAATCTTAGTCCACATCCGCAACACCACCGCGTTACCAGAGAGGGGAATTTTTGTGCAGGCTCTCACATGTACTCTGCATGACTCAATCTCAATTTGAATTGCATTGAACATGGTTGTAGGTGAATAATTAAAACCATGTTGGTCTCTTCTGTGAGCTGCTCTACTACATACATGCCTGTGGCACCGTTTGAAATCTGACCTTGAAGTGTCACTGTCAGGACCTCCAGGCCAGAGTTTAATACTTCATAAGAGTATTTTTGGAAGTTAGTTTTTTGTAAGTGTCCTTTACATGTTGCTAAGGTTTCTCATTGTGTTTCACATGGTAACTGATGTATATTTTGGATTAGAGACAATATTTTAATTTAAAATATCTGTAATTTTGTCATCGGTCACTTGAAATCTGATTTGTTCTATTTATTTTGGCGATGGTCTAAAGAGCCGGTGAAGGACGAGGTCGCCCGTGGGCTGTGGATGAGCCACGCTCGCCATGTGTGTCTCTTGGCTGGCCCCACGTTAGCAGGGGGGGCAGCCTCGGGGGGCACTCTGGGGAGAAAGAACAGAAATCCGTGTGCTGTCACACTGGTTACCAAGTGGAAGCCCCCTTAAGAAAGCGTCACTTTTATCGCTGTGACTATTTATTGTTTGTGATGTCGTTAGCATGTTCTCCTGTTGTGCAGTCTAAGGAAAAACAGGTTTATTATAAACAAAAAGACCTGCCAGAACGTGTAGCTCAGGTTGCAGACAGGTGGCTGCTGCCTCCTTAGCGTAGGTCATGGGCCCTGGTGTACAGAAATGGCCGAGATTCACAATGGAGTTTCAGAGAATATTTAAAAAAAATGCGAATTTATAGGTAATTCTTCTCATTTGAGTTGTGTCACAGTGCAGTTTTCCTGGCTTTACACAAAGGTCTGTGAGTAAGGGCTCGTATCTTCTGTCACTGTACAGTCCCGAGGCCGTTGGAGGTACTGCAATGAGCACGTCAGAGTATCTCAACTAAAGACCCGAGCGTTGGAGTCATCTACACGTTTATCAGATTGTTTTCTACACTAAAATCTGGTAAAATTCCTTAGTTGTAAGTGCCTTGGATACTGTCTATATATTTGCCAGTGTCAGGTTTTTTTTATTTTACCAGATCAAACCAAGACAACATTGGTACTGACGTAAGAAACATTGGTCAATAACTTCTTAATTTGACATGAGATTTAATTAAGTTACTTTATGGTGCTGAAAATTGAATAGTCATTGTTTTTCATGGGTATATTTAGGGAGATCCATGGTAAATATTTCACATTTTCTCCTGGAAGAAATGCAGGTAGACACATGGCAGAGCTGACTGGAAAACTAAGTTTTTGAAATTGAGAAACATAATTTAGACATAGTTCTGTTTCACAAAAATGCTTTGAAGGTTTTGTTCTCCTGTAGTCACAAAATGAAATCGTTATTCTTTGCCTTGCTCCATGTTAATTTTAAAATATTTTGAGGTGAATACATGGTATTTAATGTAACATATATAAGACACTGTGTAGTCTTAAAATAATGGTACTCTGTCATAACTGTTGAGTATAATGTATGTTTTAATCTCAACTTGGCAAATCTATACATTACCATTTACTAATACCTTTGTGAATAAAAAAAACTGAAAAAAAATCCTTGCTTTATAGCCTGCTTCTTCATTATTTGTGGCACAGAAAAACATGTCTCAGCCCACCCTGTTTAGGTAAATTCGTGTTCGTAGGGAAGCGGCTCAAGGTCTCTTTGCACGCACTTAATCATTAGTAATTATTAGTACAAACATGTTTATTCTGTCTTCACTCATGGTTAAATAGCTGATTTTTTTTCCTTTGAAGTGTCCCTAGAGTAAATTTCACTCTAAAATTAGTAATTACACGGATTACTGGGACACAGCTGACATTTAGTGGTGTTTAGATGCACAACCTGTAGTGCCCTTGATGCTTAGGACCTCGTAGCTCTCTGTCAAAAACGAAGGACAACTCTGCTTTTTTTCACCCCTGAACCTTAGAATAAGGGCACAGAATGTCAATTTAAAAAATATATATTTATTATAGAACATTAGACTGGTGCAAGTAAACCTAATTTGGAGATGAGCACCTCCCAAAGGGGCTGTTAAAGCCTGGAGGCCGAGCACCGCCAGCTGCCCGCCCCGACCGGCCGCCGCGGGGCGCGGGGTGTCCCCCTGCCCCCCGGGCTGGCGGGGCCCCAGGGCTGTCTGGGTGCAGTGGCCAAGGCCCGGCCCACAACGACGTGCCGTTTGCCGCCCGTTTCAGCGTGCCCGTCTGAAGCGGCACGTCCGCAGAAAGCAAATGGAAGTGGTTCGTGTCCTGTCTCACACGGAGATTTTGAATGCGTGGCTGTCGTGTTTCTGGCACTTCTCACTGAGCGTGGGTTTGAAAAATAACTTGCAAAGTATGGGGATGGGTTCATAGAATTGTAGAATGGTTTGGGTTGGAAAGGACCTTAAAGATCTCCCAGTTCCAGCCCCCCTGCCATGGAACTCGTGTTCTTCTTCATTCCCTTACGATGAACAAAGCTGTTCCTGTAAGAGCAGAAAAGGGAACCGACGCTGCTTACGTGCTCCCTGGGAACTGCTAAGACCAGAGGAAGAGCCGTGGTGGGATTGGGCTTGCCAGACATCCTCGTGCCAACAGCAAACAACTCTAATGCTTTACATTTTTGTCAGTCGCTTAAACTTTTTGGTGAACCCTATCAATTACTGGTTGCCTGTGCCTGAAAGAACGAAGATTTAGTCACAGTCTTTGGGTGTATAGATGCAGGTGATGTCATTGTTTGCCGTCGTTCAGTCCCACACATGAAAATGAAAATTTCAGGTTTCTGTCATCATTTCCTTTTGCCAGTTAACAGCTGTCGGAGGGCAATCTAATGTCGTTTGTTCGCTTACTTTAAAGACTTCTAGAATTGTTCCTGTCACTCCTATTTTTAGTTATGAAATAATGTTTCTTCGTGGAAGTCTTTCAAATCTTGACTTCCTCTTCTTGTAACAAACTGCAAGAATGAACATAATGGATTAAGAAAGTACTTCGCTTTAAAATTCCGATGTAAAAATCCTTTGTTGCAGCAGAGCTACTCTATTTTTTTTTTTTTTGCTTACTCTAGTTGCTTGCTTTCTATAGACCCTCAGGCTTTCTAAAAGGCAGATTTTTGTCTTAATAAGTGAGGCAGTGAAACCATAATGTACATTGAATTTGTGTTGGCTAAAACCTATTGTATGCCCTTTAACTACTTACCCTTTTTTTCTATGTGTATAAGTCAACGATGTCATTTGAACCTCATTCAGTGTCCTCTGATGTCTGATGGTCATTTAATACTTCCATTCAGGTAGACAAATGCTGATGTGTTTTATTGTAAGCGTAAGCGTGATGAGAGCAAAACTGTAGGGACTCAGACTATCCCATTGCCAGTTATGCTGGCTAGCTGCAGAGTTTTATGGCACCTTCCCCTTTCTTGGGAGGGGGGGAAAGTTCTCATCCTTTAGGTTGTTCTGCTCTCCTAACTCACTGTTTAGTTGTTCCTAACCGCTTAAACATGTTACTACAAATATACTTTTCCATTTATTATCTAGCTTGGAAATAAACCTGAGCGTGATGAGGTAAATATCGTGCAAAGAACAGAAAATCAGTGTGACTTGAGAGAAAAACAGACTGGAGATCACGGGGAGAGGAAAACGACTCATCAGTGACCCATTGTCTAATGCCTTCAGGTGCTCCAAGGTGTTTGCGGAAAGTCAGCAGAGGGAATGGTCAGAAAGGAGGTGTCTCCACCGGACCAAGCTCAGGCTGATGGCCCGCAGCGTGGAGGTCAGGTGGACCTCAGGAGGCATCCAAGTCATTCCAAAACCTGAAGAATTGCAGCTGTGTTCAGACAGCAAACACGAGCAGGCTGTCCAACTGTTGTTCTGAACGACCCTGAGGGACACCCTGTGCCTTGTCGAACCGCAGCCGCTGAAGAAGCCTCTCCACAGTCTGCGTTTGTGGATGAACCAAGGAAAAGGAAAAAAGAAAAAAGAAAAAAGAAAAAAGAAAAAAGAAAAAAGAAAAAAGAAAAAAGAAAAAAGAAAAAAGAAAAGAAAAAAGAAAAAAAAAGAAAAAAGAAAAAAAAGAAAAAAGGGTGGTGGGTATGTTTTTGTTGAATGGATGTGTTGAAATATTTTTGGAATCTTAATCATAAGAATCTTTTTGAAAAATTTTAAATGAAGAGGATGAAATGGTTTTACTGTTTCTTGCTTTAGGAGTTTCCTGGTTTTGTAAAGCCCAGTCTAGTGATGTACCACTACAGGAAAAGAAAAAAAGGAAAAAAAAAAAAAAAAAAGGCACTAGATCATTCTTTAGATTGAGGAACTGTTACAAGTGAAGTGACTGAGTATTTTCCACTTCCCTAGTCTATAAAGAATTAAACACTTCAAGTCATTATAAAAATACTAGCTGCTTATTTTGGAGGACTCTCGATTGTTATTTCTTTGATGTGATGTTACTATCATTTTTTTTTCTTTTTTTGCATAGGAATTGAGTTGATTATAGCTTAATTAGTCACCTTATTTTATTTTCACAATTGAATAATCATCTCAACTTAGTGGAAGACAACTCTTACTTTTCTTAAGGGTTTTGGAAAACAAAAATAATACTGCACCCTCTTCAATTTAGGGAAATTGATTGCAGCTGAAGGTGAGTATTTTCCTTTTCCTAATGCAAGGGTTGTTTTTTTTAACTATATATATACTTCATTCATTATCTCAAATTATTAGTAAGAATGAACAACAAAGAAGTAAGCATATTCAGCTGTGACATGAAAAAAAATCTGAATTGTGGGCACTTAAGTAATAGCGGAACGGTGACTGATTCCGAAATAGCTTCTGGTTAGGGAAGTCTGGGTGAGTGACCTGGGACTAACACAGCAGTGCCCTCTTCCCCTTCCTCCCCCTGCCGCCCGCTCGTCCAAACCATACTGAAAGAACAGTCAAATATTTGTGTAAGCCTGTGGATGGCTCCAGGTCACGTAAGAGGGCTTTGTCCTACAGTTACTGAGTGCATAAAGCAATTTTGGTTTAGGGGTTGGGGTCTTTTTCACCCTGCAAGAATCCTTTCCTTTTGGTTGCTGAAATCTGAGGAGAAAGATGAGTTTGGTGAAGTTCTTGGCTTTTGGAAACATTACCACCAAGTAAACAGAAACTGGATCTCGGTAGAGAAAAAAACCTGTGCTTTTACTTTGGCTTTTGATTTGGGTTTTTTGTTGTTAAATAATTCCTTGCATCTCAGCTAGGTCACCGTCTTGGCATTCATGGTATGCAGTAGTTGGTTTAGGACAGCCAGCTGTAGTGAGTAGCCAGGTAAGTACCCAGCTTCTCACAGGTGTTTTCTACCTCGATGTGCTGCTCAGAAGTAAGAGAACGAGAAAGCCAGTTTTGAAATTATCTGTACTGTGTCAGAAGGTAGAGATCTAGCTTATTTTTTCAAATACATTGCATAGTTGTTTCGGAAAAATCCTAAAGCAGGTATAGTAGGAGCAACAGGGGTTATTTTATTTTTCTGTGCCAGGGCAAGTTGTACCACATGAGCACTCCCTGAGTACAGTGAGAGCTGAGATTGCCTTTTTTTTAAAACTCACTTTGATATAGGCAAACAGAGGAATTTTAGGACTTTTTCAGTGATTGATGCTTGTTCACTGCTGTCAACCCAAATATCTACGTGCCAGCTAATTCTGATAATCATGCAACTTACTGTTCCTGAAAGTTTTCATTGACATTTTGGCTCTTTTTTTCCATTTGGTTTGCAACTCAAATGGAAAGAGATGCTAGAGCAAATCAATTTTGGTATAAAGTTTTAACTTTAAAAAGTCTCCTAAATAGTTGGTACTTAAGAATGAGTTTTGCATTGAAGATGGCGTGTATTCCATGATGCACACACGCTTCTAAGGGAGGGCTAGAGGTGAACTAACAATTATACACCAGAAATACTGAACTAAATCACTTCTGCCTCAGTATGCGAGTATCCATGGAAGTGTTAGACGCTTGAAACCGTCGAGATCAGGAGTCAGGTGCCAACTGCCTTCTGCGGGTGCGGTGACAGGACAAGCAGTAATGGTGTTAAACTGAAAGAAGGTAGATTTACATTAGCTACAAGGGAGAAATTTTTGGTGATGAGGGTGGTGAGAGACTGAAGCAGGTTGCCCAGAGAAGTGGTGGACGCAGTCAAGCGTGTGACGCTGCTGGTCCCGTGCTTTGCTCGGCAGGCCGTGCTTCGCTGGCACAACCATCCCTGGAGCGCTGCGTGGCACCCGCCGCTTTGCCTACGAGCACTTCTGCCTCCAGGGCAAGAGAGAGGGCACAAGAGATACCTCTGAGCGGAACCCTTGGAAGAAAGTAGGGAGCACCAGTTTCTACTCGGCAGGTTAGACTGCACCGAGACCTGTTTTGTCCTGGCCGGCCGTTGTGCACCGCGAGGTTGCACCACCCTCCTGAGGATGATGTCGTATTTGCAAAGCAGAAAATGCTGCACACATCTGCAGGTCCAAAGCTTTTCTCTAGATCACCAGGAAACTTTATTGAGGTTTTTTGTGTTGCCTTGCTTTGTTTTTTTTTAAGACAACCTTACAATGTTCTGCTTAATAAGCCTGTGCCTGGATTTTTGTTCCGTAGGCTACCTCAGCCATGATTTTATCCTCAGTGAGCTGACTGTATCCTGCACATCTCTGTCAGAATTCTAGAAACAGTGATCCTAACTACGGTATGGATATGCAGCCAGCTGGTACGAATTTGTAATTACATAATTAATTAAGGTTTGGGCCCTTCCTACAAAAGGTGGGCCATATCCTCCTGGCTGTGGGAGGTGCAATGACCTGCTGTGGAGCTGCAGCCTATGTTGGTGAGCAACACTATGGTGCTTCTTGTTTTAAGAAAGGATCTATGCGGTGCCTCTGGCTGGCAGTTTCCTTCTTGAACTGTTGGGCAGCTTATTGGATGACCATTTCCATGGAATGTGCTTGGAGCACATTGAACATAAAAATAACACAAGCAGTAGATCTGTTGTGGAAGTGATTATTAGAGTTCAGCATAATAAATGCAGCTTCAGTGCTAGTTCTGACTTTGCCCTTTCGTAACGCTTCTGCAGGTTTCAAAAAGTCCATGTCCACATCCTCACCCTGGGCTAGTTTCCAAGAATTGTTTACTCCTTTTCAGTCGGTTTCCTCCTTCACTTCTAATTCTCGTTTGCCTTCTGGTGGGGTAGGGCACAATGTGGTGCTCGTGGCATCACAGGGATTGCTTCATTTGGGTGATTAATTCTGTGACAGGAAAAGAGAACATGCTAACAACAATTCCAGTTGATTTACATTTATCACATCAGCCTGTTAGTACTTTGCAGAATGTCTTCAGGAGGAAATTCCAGAAAATGTTCATGGATTATCAGATGTCTGTATGGGCTGAAGTACAGGAAAGAATGTGTACAGCATTGGAGCATACTGGTTTATGCATTTGAAGGCATGAAAAATTGCCTTGTACCTCTGATGTATGCACCAGTACGGATATGATTCTGAATCCAAGCAAGTTAACTGGAAAACTAATTTTCTTTCTTTTTTTTTAATTGGAAGAGATACTAGATGAGTTCCTTGATAAGATCCATATCAACAAATCCCTTGGCAATTAAGCTAATATGGCAACTGAAAGTTGAGTCCTTGTCCGTCTACTTTGTGTAGTTTATTACATGAACTATCCAGTTTGAGCTACTCTTAAACAAACAACCAACCCCACAAGTAGTTGCAGCTCCAGCATAAGCTTTATTCTCTAGTACAGATGTGTACAGAAGTGTAAGAAGAGGTTTCCACCAGTTTTAGAGAGGATTCACATAGCCTTCAAACATGCCATTTAGAATAGTCACTGTATTTACTAAGGAGAAGAGTTAAAATAAGAAAATAAGCCTACGTGTCACCCTGTGATTAACTTCGCCTTTTATTATTTTTGGCTCTGGGTCTTGTTTTCTTTCTTAAAAGATAATCCGTTCCACAGTCCGTCAGGGCAAACTGCTCAGGCTCACATACTTCTTTAGAATTGTGAAATCAGTAATAATTTAATTTTAAAGTAAAACTTAAATCAGGCCATCTAGTGCTGCCTTTGTCCTTCGTCTTGCCTCAGTTTTTCATCCGAGTTTCTAAAAAAGCAAAAGATAAAAGATTATTTTGATAGTCTAAATGTTTTCTGAAAATCCTGTTTTGCTAATCTGTCTGGAAGTTCTACACGTGCTGGACCAAAGCCAAGGTAAGGTGGCTTTCCCACAGCCCCGTTCTAGAGGGGCACGTGTGCATGAGACCGTCTCAGAAGTGGCCTTTCAGAAGCAATTTGGGGGCAAACGGAGAGAGGAGCTGGGGGAAGCCTGAGGAGCCTGAAAAGCGGGTGAAACACAAGCATGAAGCGATCTCTAGTTGGAACGTGGGACACGGATACGACATAAACATTAAACCAGAAGATTCGTAACGATCAGCTTAACACAGGTGAGTGAAAATAAAGGATGACAGGCTGTGAATACAAAAACCAGACAGCTGGTGTGGGAATTGGTCAGTGGAACTTTGGTTATCAATGAATCTGCTAGAACTATCTTAGTCAATGTTTTAAATACTTCTCACCATGAAAATTGTGAAGGTCTTAGCTGAGAAAACAGGGAAATAGTGGGATTTGAGGGCAAGGGCGAGATGGAGATGGGTAGTGCAAGGAAGGGAAGCCTTCCCCTTCTGCCTGATACGCTTCAGTGGGATTCTTCAAAGCTCAACTAGCAGGCTCTGAACATCAGATACTTTAGTCGTTCTCTTAGTGGCAACTTAGTCCCAATCCCTTCTGAAATGCTGCTCCAAATGTCTTAGATGAAAAATGAGATGACAAAAGTTGTTTGGTATGAGTTGGTCATCTTTTTGGTGTGTTTTTGTTGGTTGGTGGGTTTTTTTTTTAAAAAAAACCTCTGAGTTCACAACTCGGTTGGCAGTACCTTTAGCGTTCTCTGCAAGCATGTCTCCTAGCATCTTCTCCAGCGCTTGTCCGTATTCTTCATACTCCCTTTCCGTTATCTTGACACCGATTTCAAAGGGAACATTAAACTATAAAAACATTAAAAGATGGAGTTTAACAGACAAGCTCTGGACATGGACATTGCAAGTTCATTTTATTCATGGGAATGATGACACGCAAGAGGTATAACAAGTTATTCCATGTCATCAAAATCTCAGGAACAGGGAGTACAGTTACTGCAGACCAAGCTGCACAATAAGTGGGTGGAAAGAAAACTTTACAAGAAACCCGCATTATTACATGTTAGTTCTGAAATATAAATGAATCCTATATAGGAGATTGTGATCTGAATTACTGCAGGTGATTTTAAATTTCATGCCATCAATGCCAGCAGTTTTCATGTGCCCTTTCCTATTCGTGTTTCAAGTTAAATATGATTGTAGTTTTAATTTTTACTTCCGCCTGTGACAGAAATTGTTACCCAACCCCACTCCTTAAACTTGTACGTGAGCAAGAAGAATAAATACAAACCTTCATTTCAACACTGTTTCTGTCATCTTCTGCCACTGCTTCATCTGCATCCCAAAAGCCTTCTGTGCCTCGACGGTGTAATTGTGCTGTGGGTTTTTTGGGATCCCTTTGTTGCTAGAAAGCAAGTAAAATAATATCTATATATTCTTTCCATAATCAAACTAGTCTGTAGTGGGGAAATTAGAACCTATAGTTAACACAGATGCAGCAGACTAGCTGAAGGGATCCCACATTTACGTGTGTAGGATACGTAGGTCTATCGTAATTGTACTACTATTGCTGCCTTCACTTTAATAAGTATTCAGTTTAAGGGTTCATTAAAGAACAAGCACCTCACCACTAATTTCCACAGAAAATGCAACAAAATATTTAAATGAATGCTTTCTCTTCACTTATTCTCTTTTTCAGGTTATTAATTCTTGGTGAACGAGATTAGATACGTACTCTCACAGTATGAATACAGTGCTAATGGTTTGTTATAGAAGTTCTCTGGTATTACTCCTTCCTCTTCTAGAAACTATATCTTCTAAAAGCTTCTGTAAATGCTGCAAAGAATATTGGTTTTAAGGATTTATAGAGGAGGATAATCTTGAGAAAGTATTCTTCTGAATTTTTTTACCTGTATTCTTTTATATTCAGGGCTTAAAAAACTAGAGCCAGCCAGAGTCGTTTCTGTCCAGAGTATGCCAAAAAGAGTAATTCCCAGCAGAGCACTTCTGAGAAACATGATTGTCTTCCTGAGGCAGAGTGTCAAACCTGAAAACATTGAAAAATTAAACTTATTTTACAACCTCTGTATTTACTTGAATCCAGATCCAGTGAAAATAGTGCTCCTGACTTGGATGACCTGAAATTATTTCTAGAGATGGATGTATAAAGCAAACATAATTTTTATATGCTAAAGGTAAAAATATTCTGTCCAAAAGAGATCATTGCTTGCAGCGTTTTCTTCTGTAACTAAGATGTGGTAGACAGGTTAGTGGAGACAAATTACCCAGGAAAACCGGCGAAGGCTGGAAACGCCGGGAAACTTTACCTGGTTCGTTTCGTGGCTCCACCAAACTGCTGCTTTCTGATGCACTTTATATATTGCGTGGAATATTTGTTCTGTGCTGCGAGATTCCTGGAAATGGAATCTGATATGTGTTTAAATTCCTTGGAAACTTGGCCTGCTTGTAAGATAATAAAATCAACAAAAACCTGAAAACAGTGCATAGATCCGTTGCTGCCTTTGTTTTTATGTATAATGAAATTGTGTAGGGAATGAAGTGAGAGTTTCCTTTTTTTCCTGTGGCATTAACATTGTTCCTTTTAAAAATTAATTAATAGCTGTAACATGTATTTTTCAAAAAGGAAAATCCCCAAACCCTTTTCATTATCCGAGGCGGTGTAACAGAACCGGAGAAGTCAAGCTGTACTCCTGACCTGTGGTGACAGCCATGTTTCTCCTTCTTGCTTCAAGCACATTCCCTCTCTTTTGTATTGTCCCACGTTCTGGTTTATCAGATTTTGTTGTCTTCTGCTTCAAGACAAACTGAAAACGATACCTAGGAAACTCCTTCCACTACTCTGAAAACAGAATTTTTAAAACTCCAGTGAAGATTCATAGCAATGGCTGAGGGTCCACAAAAATCCCATGAAGAGCAGGAGAAAAGAAAGAAGATACGATGAAGAATGAGAAATGTGCAACTTCTGTTGCTTGTATTCTACTTTAACTTGAACAACAGGGCCAATTTGCAGGATCCCTTTTGCACTGCAGCCCCACAAACTTCCAGTAATAGGATTGAGGAAGGCGTAGGAAATGTGTGAAGACGGGAAAATGAGGAGGAATTCAGTTCCATCAGACTTGCTGTTGGAGAAAATGTCACATGGAGGCGTTTATAACTGTCTTAACTGCCCTCTCGCCAGGTAAGGCTCAATCTTTAGCACATCTGTGGAGTGGGAAAACTAGTTTGATTTGGAAATGCAGTTCTGTTTTGTTTTCTTCTGCAAACATGATTTAAGAGCTTGGTTCTTTGTGTCTCACGTTGCAGCTTTCTGGCTGATTCTTTCAAACATTGAGCAGTCACGCTATAAATCAGATCTGTGAAATGATCTGACTATTGAAAGAAAATCACTTCTTCGAGGGGTTTGGTATCAACTAAATTGGTAAAACTGAGGAAGCAACTGTGGTAAGGGAGTGAGAATGAGTGGAGGTGGTGGGTCAAAAACCCCTCTAGCAACAAAGCTAGGTGAGAAACTCTGATAAGTTCATCTTCATCTTGGCTTTTATCTGAGGGCTTGTTAATAAGGACATTCGATAGCACAAAGCAAGCAGGCAGAGCTGCTGGATCCCACCAGAAACAGGAAGGAAGCAGAAGCCCCCTGCGTTTTTCATAGCAAACTTGTGTTTTGTTCGGGGCTGGCCCCAGAATCAAGCTACTTCTGGATTCGCAACAGGACAGGGAGATGTGTCCCCTGTAACTTCCAGGAGCTTGGTCTTTGGATCAGCATCTTCTGCTTTATTAAGGCCTGTCAGTGCTCCAAAGTAGTGAGGAAAACAGAAGTGCAGGGTATGAATTTAGACAGGCTGTTGTACAGAACAGTGGGCTTTGCTTGCTTTCCAAACTTCAAGTGACCACGTTTGCTGTTAACGACAGCCTCGTTGCTGGTGTATCACTGGGAGACATGCCAGAAACTCCAGAAAACAATGCAGATTGAATGACAGAACTTCATTTCTTATGTGGAAACTCCTTTGAGTCATCACAAGACACAAACTTCTCTCCTTAGGCCAGACAGTGAAAAAGAACAACTATGGTGCACCGTGGGCACAGGAGAGACCACGTTGGTGTTAACCAAACCAAGTAGCAATTTTAAGTTCTTCAGTGTGAAACTTAGGTTGAGTATTTTTTTCCTCTTTTCCCCAATCCTGACCCCAAGTATGAGAAGGAGGGGGTTAGAGAGCCAAAACCAGAAGCTTATTCTCAAGAGCAACTGAAAATCTTTCACGCAGTGCTTGTATTTGCAACGAATACACTGTGTAACTCTTGAATAATCTTTTATCAATTTTGTTAGGGATACTTTGATCATTATTTGAAACCATTTTAATACACTTCCTCTTGAGTGGGTAACAGGCTGAACTGAGCCTTGCTGCTACATAGGTTTGAATTCTTAAATACTAAAACTAATAAAAATTAAGGATAACTTTTAATATGGTGAATTGTGGAACCTAATACCCCACAGGCAACAACTAAGTACTGAAACTTTTGTACTTAAGGAGCTAGTGCCCTTTTTCCTCAGAAAATGTGGTAAAAGCTAAGAATGAGGCTTCATTTTTGAACCTTTTTATTGGAGGTAATGTGCTTGATTTCAAGCCTGTATAGTTTCCACAGCAGTTAAAGCCAACCCAAAACCCTCTTAACGCCCAGGTACTCCGTATCAAGCAGCAGCGGGCACGGCCCTGGGAACGAAAGGCTGCCTGCTCAGCTGAGCAGTTGTGATTATGATCTTAGTCGAAATGGAAAACAGCTTGAAAGAAAATAGTGCTTTGCTGAATAATTTGAAAAGTAACCACTTGAACATAATGCTGATTTCTAGGTGAGCTGATTCATTTTTTGGGGGGTAAGGCTACAGTGCATTTAAACGAGAACAGGAACGGTGCATAATCCTGTTGGTACACAGAAAGATAATTCATGTATGTGTCTCTGAGAGCAACCAGGGTATTATTTGGCTAGTATAGATAACTATCAGAAAATGCAGTTTGTTTTTCCAGAAAAGGAGGTATATTATCTTGGCTATGCTAAAACGAAGAGCGTGCCTAGGAATCACTACCTTGGAGAAGGAGGAAGGCTGTGAATTGTTCTGTTGTGTTGCTTCAGTGCAACTGAAGAATAAAGGGAAAATGTGACCTGTTAAGTACTTTCCCTCTTAGAGGAGTGCTTCACTTTTAGCTGAGGGTGTACTGAAACGTGGTTTGTTCGAGCCTAACACACGTGCCTGAAGCGCAACAGTACGTAACAGCTTAACCAGAGGCAAACGTTGTTCTCTTGCACGTTGGTCACTAGTGGAGCGACCCCTTCCCAGCCACTGCAAAGCGAACCGCGGGGATGAGAGGACAAGGTGACTGCAGTGTCACTGAAGGCAGACTGCACACAGCCTTGACAAGGACCCTGTGAGAAGATTATTAAATATAGCACACACCAGGCTTTAACCAATAACACTTTATTCTGTTGGTATCTCAACAAAAACACCTGAGGTACAGTACAGAAGTGTGGCTAAAAAAAAAAACCCCAACCTTCAAATTATGGTTTGATTTATTGATGTTGGTTAAATAACCAACTTTGAGATCATTTTAAAGCAAAAGACATATGCATTCCACTACTCCTTTTCATCTTTGGGAAAGCACAGAGACTTTCACATATCCCAGCACGTTATTTTCAGGAAGATCTATGTGCCACTTCACCACTACTGGAAGGGCTAGCTAGCATGCTATCACCTAACACCACGCACTCCACCAGCCCTTCCCCTCACCTGAAACAAAGTTCTGGCCTTTGAAGGGACAGAGTATTTGTCCCCCTTGCACAAAGGAGTTCCCCTCTCACCACCGATCGCCTCCTCCTGTTCCTACTCGAGTACCTGAAGTCTGGCCACAGCACATCCAATTAAATTTGATCGCTAAACCAGAAAAGCGGGGTACAATTTCTGCAGCATCAAGGAGTAGTATAAGGCACAGTACTTTGCTAAGCTCTTTACCTTAAATTTGAGGGAATGTCAATTAAGGCTAATTATCAACATATTGTAGCCTCCCAGTAATAGTTAGAGGGTTCCCATAAAATTGGATAATTGTTGTTTCCCATGTTCATGTCCAGTTTAGATAAAATCAGTTCTCGTCTGGTTCAAGAAGCATTGCAAGTCAGGCACAGTGATCACTTGTTGCATCACTGCTCATTCTGCTGCCCCTCCGTAACGGCAGACACTCCTCCTTGGCCCTTGTTGACATCGCTGATACATGCCCACAGCCCGTCCACGGATTCCTTCCATAGCGTGACCTCAAAAACAGATCAGGAAGAAGTTTCAGCCTTAACACATTCTCAGCTTCTCAATTCCTTGCAGCCATCATGTCACTAGCTCGGTGACAGTCTACAGATACAGAAGTCAAGTGCTGCAGCATTGTTCTGAGTTATTTGTTGGTGTACAATCATCCAGTGGTAAAGGGAGAGTATGTGAATGCTGCTGTTAGTACCCTACAAAATAAAGTCAAGCCTGTGTTTCTAATCCCCAGTAAGGACTGAGAATGCAGTGCATGTAGTTTGCCAAAGGTCTTCCTCCCCGCTTGATAAGTCAAAAGAAAAAATTTCACCATTGCAGCAAAGGAGAATCTACAATACTCTTTGTCTTAAACAAAAGCAACAACAGCCCATCTCATCTCAGCGCTTCTGAAAATGTGGCATGCGAGAGCGAAAGCCAAGGCAGCAGTACTCACTTTATTGTCTCCTCCAGACACTGCAAGAATATTTGCAGTAATGGACCAACTCACATGCCAGACAACATCGTTGAACTTGTGCAGCAACTTTGGTGACCATGAATTTCCAGAGGCATCATCGCAAGTCCAGATAAATACTCTGCCATCCTAGAAAAGCAAGCAGACCGGCTTGGTTGGGCCACTAGTTACAACCCAGAAAAGCCAACCTTGACTGCACTTACAGCTACCTTTCCAAATCACAGCTCCAACACGAACCCTAGCTGTGGTTACAGGCAGTTTTGCTCAACACAGCAAAGCAGCTGTTTTCGTACTGTAGCTATAAGCAAGATAAGAGTACAGCACTCTGGTGAGAAAAAACCTACACACAAAAGAAGACTTGCAAACACCATAGAAGAGCTCCCAAAATACATATGTATCAGCTGAAATTTTTTTCCCAGAATGAGATTTACTTTTCAGCCACGACAGCAAGTTAGCAGCTTACTGAGTAGTCGTCTTGCTATTAAAAAAAAAAAAAAGCATTTACAGAATTATTAGCAGCAGCAACACTACAGTCAATACGAAGGTTGAGGACATCCGAGCTGATTTAAGAATGCTAGTTACTAAAAAACCAGAATTTTTAGCTGGAAGTTCAAGGAATTTGATCCAGAGACATCAAAATACAACTTTAGTTTGAAGGTCTTCCTCATAGGGAGACCATCCTGCTCAGGATTTCAAGAAGTCTTTGGTACAGAGCCACACACGCACAAGCCTTGTCCAGAAGTGCTCTCATTGGGCTTCTGAGTTTGGGAGGAACAGGAATCGAAGGCTCTTATGCACAGACCCAGATACAGCACAGGATTGCCAAGAGGACCTGTGTTACAGCAGTTCTATCCTCACTATTCCTTTACTAGAGGAAAGGGGAAGGAAGTAAACGGAAGCGAGGGCACTGGGAACCTGCCTCTGCCTGCCAACAGAAGCCTCACCTGTGAGCAGCTAGCAATGGTGCTCGTTGGCAAACCTATGGATGGAGCCCAAGCTACATCTCGAACCCAGTCACTATGAGCCTCCAGCTTCTGCTCCTCTTTCCACTGACCGTCTTCTTCCCTGAAAACACATTTATACAGTCAGAAGCACTGCGGCAGCCCGTCGTATTTCTCCTCTCCTGTTCTGGAAGGCTTTGTTTTTGTAGATTTCAGACTCCTGGTTTACCCAGACAACAGGAAGCACAAGTGTTTCCCACTCTTTTCCAAAAAGCTCTATGGCTTAAATTGACAAAATCCCTCCCAGGAGACAGAAAGTGAGAGAGGCAAAGAGTATTTGATCTTCAGTTGCTGTACAGAAATGTGCTACTGTCCAAGTGACAGTGGTAATCTAAGACAATTAGAAAGACACTTCCAAGATAAGATTAAGCAAGGGTCACACAAATTGCTATAAGCATAAGAGAGAGAGCACATCACTAAGTTTTTTTCACTTTTAAAGCGATAATTCAAAGATGAAAGCATAGAGGTGCTGAAAAATATTACTTGAGATACTAACAGGGACATTCAAAGACTATGAAGCACATAATGTCGTGGAAGTTCTTCAGTCTGGCAACAGAGCACTTACTTCCAGATCTTGACAAGGTTGTCACAGCCACCAGATGCAAATCTTTTGATGTAGTTTGGTTTTTGACCAGACGGTTGTTCTATGAGGCTTCCTGGGACAACAGCAGGAGCCCAGCTAACTGCATTACATCCAATCTATTGAATGAAAAAATATCATTATTAAAAGTTGCTCACTTTAAATAAATAACTTAAAGCCCCCTGAGGGGGCAAAGGACACCTAGCACACTCTCTATTGGGGTGGTGGAGGGAATAAACCCACCTTAGGAATACAGGAGTCTCGCACAATGCTGGATAGATAGCAGATGAACAAGAAATCCAGCTAGAGTCTAGTCTCAACAGGGCAGTTATTAGAAAGCCTTAGGTAGCTAAGTAACCATTTTATGTGCAAGTATCATCTTGGATATGCAAACAGTGGAGACAGATATATAAACTGAAAAGACAAGACATACACAGTTGCTAAGATTTAGGAATGCAGGAGTGGAAGGAACCTGTGGGTCTGGAGCCCAATTTCCTTTTATTGAAAGCCACTGCCATTAGCTTATCACATTCTGCTTAAGCAAAAATCCCTACTATTTTGGGAAAATCATGAGTTCTGCAGTTTCTCCAGCTTCAGTTTATTCAGTCAGTTTGTACAGGTGTTCTTAGTACCAGAGCCATGTCCTACCAGCTAACTTCCAGCACTGTCTTTACCAATAATGCTTAATAAACAAGTATTATCAGTGCTGTTTAATAACCTTCATGTCCTGTTTTCCACTTCATTTTAGTGACTACAAAGTATACCTTCCCACTCTGGGTTAAGTTAAAACAGGTTATTCTTGATTCTGGAAAGTGTTTCACATCATTTCGTTGTATTTTATTAATCTAGTCTACAGGTTCTTTGAGGCATCAGCTTGGTGCTTCTCCGTAGCTCCAAGAGCTCTGTCCTGCTCCAAAGGAACGGACTTACCGTGTGCGCATTGCTGATCTTTTTGACTTCCCACTGCCCGTCACCCGTGTAGCTCAGCAACGAGATGGCCCCATCAGAGCTCCCGCAGGCCAGGATCAGCCCGTAGTCATGCGGTGCCCAGCAGACAGAATTCACTGCGAAGGGTGAGACTGCATTACAACAAAGCGAGCACCTAAAATCGACTAACATTAATGCAATAGCTGCTAAAAGCTAGGAGCTTCCAAAGCCAACCATAAAAGTCTCGGCATTCCTGAATTTCAGCAAAGCCAGTCAATTAACATCGTTTACTGAATGACAGAAAACTGCCTTTACTTTCGGCACCCTTTTAGAACGAGAACGCCAAAAGAGCACTCTTAGTGAGAGGTTACAATCCAACCCTCCTCTGCTACGGCGAAGAGCATTGCTGACTAGAGCAAAAGCTGGACAGCAGGCTAACCGACGTGCAGATTAGGAACAAAACAAAGCTGGAGACTTCCCAGATCTGCACGTAGGACCAATCATCTCAACAGAACAGTTTCCATTGTAAAACAAAACACAGCGTGCTAAAATCCACCTCTTTCCTTTCTTCCTGCAGGGGATACATAACAGTATTTTCCTCAGGAATTCAGCACCCTACCATCTTGATTGTTTGAAAGCTGATTTATTTGTAAAACGACTCCTACGCAAACACGGTGTGAATCAGGACAGGAGGTCATCCAGCAATATGACATTACGTAAACGTTCTGTTGATGCTGAACAGACTTACTGTCTCTCTATTAATTTATCCCTATCTCTTTGATAGAGGCTTCCTTTAACACTGATGATTTATTCCGGTATTATCGGAATCCTCTCATATCCCACATCCTCCTTTTCCCAACTCCAGACCCACATACCTGAGGAATCATGCCCTGTGTACTCATAGGTCTTTTCCCAAGTGCCATTTTCTTCCTTCCAGATAATAACCTTCCTGTCATAGGAACAGGAAGCCAAGATATTTCCATACATGGGATGAGCCCAGGCCACCTGCCACACGGGACCTTCATGCCTGCAAGAAACAATGCTGTTTGGAAAAGCGGAGAGAAATCCATTCCGGTGGCAGCCGTTTCACAGCCATCGCTGCTGTAGATCGGGGTGCTGTGAGCGACCGATGCAGTGACAGAAAGCATAACGCCAATTATTTAATGAATGAGAAGTCCCAGTGTTATTTCTAACGGCTCTCTGTCCCCCCTCACAGCTCTGAAGAGTTATTTAGCAACAACCAGCCAGAGCAGTTATTACCCCGGAGGAACTCACCACACATCTTACGCTACTGAAGGGCAAACTGACAAAATATTAAAATTTTCCACATATTAAAATCTTCCATTTATGACACTTTACCCTCTGAGGTCCGCGATGAGGATTTGCCCTCCGTTCCGAACATCGAAGATTTTGACGGATCTGTCTGAAGAACAGGTCGCTAACCGAGTGCCGTAGTAATCCATCTGCGCATCGTGCTGCAAGGCGACGGAAACGCTGCTGTCAGCACGTGTCACTTCTGCCTCGTTAACAGATCTCACTACTTTTTAAAACTATCTGTAGGAATTGCCAGCAGATGACCGAGTCCCAGCATGACAGGTTAACAGGGATAGCTTTCAAACAATCCAGACAAGCCACATCAGTCATTTATTTCCCCAGCTGCTGTTCTTACTAACTATACAAATGTTATGCAGAAGTCACCTCGGGAGTTCAGAGCAGGGATGCACAGCGTTTTCAGCAGGGGACAGGAAATTAGGGCCACTGACTATAAAGCCTTGACCGGTTACGTATTTTTGTTTCTTAATACGTCAAGTGGGTGTACAAACAGTGATGCTTCTTGTTTATGTTTGAAACTTCATTACCTGACTGGGCTCCTGGCTTCTACAAATTGCTTCGGCATTTTTCCTCCTACCTGTACTTACACACCTGCTCCCAGAAACATCCACATGAAGAAAAATCAGTTTAATCTGCTCAAGTTCTGCACCGCTTTAGTATACACCTATACATTGCTTCACAGCAACGAGCAGAAACAAGCCTAGGCATGAAAATCAACGTTTTAAATCATTTCCCCTTCCCCCAGTAGCTGTGTTTCCCTGTCCACACGGTATGGAAGAACGCTATGGGAATTTCAGACAGTATTCTCCACCCAACACCCCGTGTGCACCGTTTTACACAGCTGGGCACCATCCTGTTCACCCCTGCGCCACCGCGGAGTCCCGTGAAAGCCGGGGGCACAGAGCCAGGGGGGCTTTGCCCAGCGGCCCCCCCGCACACTTACGATCATGTCCTCGTGAGAGGTGTCCACGGTGTTAATGACCGAGACCTGCGGGGGAGAGGACAAAGAACGGGCGCACCCTGCACGGCAGCCCGCCGGGCACCCCGCGCCAGCCCCGGGCCGGGCACGGCCCCGCGGCCCCCGGGCGGCCCCGCGGCCCGGGCAGGCGCCGGCCGCGCTACAAGCCGTGCCGCGCCCCGCCGCGGCGCGGGCCGAGCACCGGAGACGCCGCCGGTTCTCCGCCGCGCTGCCCCGCCACCTCCGGAGCCCCTCCAGCGGCCGCCGCACGGAGCTGCCCCCGCTTCGCCCCCCGCCCCGGGCCTACCATGGCGACGGCGGATCCCGCGGTGCCCCCCGGCAGCGAGCAGCCCGGCCTGGCCTCCGGCCGCGCTCCTCAGACGTGGCACGGCGGTCCGACACCCAAACGGCCCCCGCCGCGGCGCGCCCCGCCCGCCCGTGCGCCGAGGTTCCGCCCGCGCCGCGGTTCCGGGGGCTGCCCCGGCTCCGCCGGCGGCGGGCGGGCGCGTCCATCGGCGCGTTGCGCGCCCCGCCGCGCCGGCAGGGATCGCGGCGCTGGCGGGAGGCGCCCTCCCCGCCCGGGACACCCGCACCCGCGCTCGCCGCCATCGCGGCCCTTCTCCGTGCGTGTCCCGACGCTGCCCCCCGCGCTCCCGCACGGCACCGGGCGCGTCGCCGCGGGGCCCGGGCGAGGCGCAGGCGGCGGCCCCGCTCTGCCTGCCGGTGCGCAGCCCTCGGCTCGGCCGGGCGGCCGCGGGGCGGGGAGAGGCACCGGCCGAGCCCCGAGAAACAACAACCTGCCGCCGGCAGGGGCCGGCCGAGCCCCGCGCCGCCGCCCCGCCCCGCTCCCGGCCGGCGGGGCCCCTCGAGGCCGCCGCCCCCGGGCCCGGCCCGCCGCCTCGGGGGGGCGCCCGGCCGGCGGCGGCGGCGCTGAGGGGAGCGGAGGGCGGGCGGCAGCGCGACCCCGGCCCCTGCGCCTGCCGCCATCTTCCCGCGCAGCCCCGGCGCCGCCGCGATGGCCACCGTCTCCTACCACATCTCCAGCCTGCTGGAGAAGATGACCTCCACGGACAAGGACTTCAGGTGCGGGGCCCGCCGCCCCCGGCGCGGCACGGGCCATGCGGGCGACAGCCGCCCGGGCACGGCGCCTCGGGGCGCTGAACGGGCCGGGGGGCTTCCCACTGGGGAGGGGGGGTCCCTTCCCACTGGGGAGAGGGAGGGGGTCCTTTCCCGCTGGGGAGGGGTGTCCCTTCCCGCTGGGGAGGGTCCCTTCCCACTGGGGAGAGGGGTGTCCCTTCCCACTGGGGAGGGGGGGTCCCTTCCCACTGGGGAGAGGGGTCCGTTCCTACTGGGGAGGGGTGTCCCTTCCCACTGGGGAGGGGGGGTCCGTTCCCACTGGGGAGGGCGGTGCCTTCCCACTGCGGGGCTCCCGTCGCGCCGGGGCACCCTGTGCGTCAGGAGCAGCGCGGAGCCCCCGACCCTGCTGGCGGGATGGGGGGATGTAGGGAAACCAGCAGCGCTCCCCTCCCGTGCCTGGGTTGCTGCATAATGGACGAGCGAAGTGGAAGGGGGAATAAAAGTCTTGACAGCTGGACTTTAAATTCCTATTTGTTTTGCAAATGAAGAACATCGTAGCAAACCCGCAGAAATCCCTAGTTCGGTGTTCTGCTGGAAGGTTAGATGGTCAGCGCAGTAACAAGGCTGAGAGGCGCCGGTCTGAGCAGCCGTGTCACCCGGGTGATGGGCGCTGCAGATACTGGCTGTGCTCAGACCGCCTCAAGAACTATTTCTGTGCGGTGGGAAAATATGCCTCCCTGGCAGAACTGAGGTTCTTTTATTCTCTTTGTTTATGTCAGCAGAAAAAAGTGACATCTTTTTAGGGTTGGGGCTGGTCGGTGGCTTGATACTTAAGCTGCTCTATAAAAATCTGTTAAAACTAACAAGTATGAAAGATTTCACCTGTGGTCGTGTTGTTCTCTCGATGTTAACCTGGAAGGTAATGTTTGTGCCAGGCTTGATATCTTGAGGTCTTTTGGAGGCTTAGTAATATCCTAAAAGTAGGTTGATTATTGCAGAGGCTGCTGATGTTTTTCTGATGTTAAAATAGGTACTTATTAAGGAAGTCAGTGATGGAGTAGTTGCACAAACAGTTTGTTCAAAGAATTTACAGTTAATACTCCAGACAAGAGCAGGGCATGTGTCATGCCGTAGAGGCGTTCCAGGGCCGTTTCCTCCCAGCACACGGTCAAACGTGAGCCCGTTATCTGTCTCCAGTTGCACAACCAGTTACAGGAGCGGGTTTCACGTGCTTCCCTCTCATAACTGGATCCATGTGCTGGTTTCCGAGCTCCTGTGGGCAAGGCGGCAGCAAGCAGCGAGTCAGAAGCTGGATGTCGCGCTGCGGAAGGCTCTGCTCAGCCCGTGGCCATAATTGGTCATGCTTGTCCTGCGCAGACGTTGAACTGCAAGTGCAGCCTCGTAGCTCTTGCAGAATCAAAAATAGATTGTGAACATGGCAGGGCAGAGTCCCGCTGGTTTTCTCGTTCGGATTTCGGGCTGGCTGATGCCAAGCAGTCCCTCGTTCCAGGTGTACCTAGCTGCTCCTCAGGAACAGGCTCACAGGTTGAAGACACAAACGTTGCCCTGGTCCATGAGGGCTCTTACATGCTGAATGAATTCCACAAGAGCTTAATTTAGAATGGAGGTGTCATTTGGTAACTGCGAGGGAAGAGCTGCTTTTAGCTCCCTTTGCGTTCGTGGTTCCTTTCAGAGATCCACCTCTGTGCCGGGCGAGCATCGGAAAGCCGCTAATAGTCGATAACCACACTTACCTTTCTCAGAACCTCAGGCTGCTCTACTGGCACCTTTTACATTTCCTGCTCTCGGGAAAATAGATACTTTCCAGAACTTCTCAATGTCCATGTTGACATTGTCCCTGTTGGAAAATTACATTGACTAACAGTTAGCTGGGAGTTTGTTTTTCCTTCTAAGCTGGAATGATAAATACGTGCTTGGTTTTGCTCATAGCAATCTAAATATAGCCTAGAGAAATTCTGAGGTATAGTTTGCATGGAGTCGTGACTTTATTTTTCATTTTTGAGCTTGATAGGCCTTGTCCGTGTTTGGGATCATACTGTCAGTGCTAAATAAGCCAGAAAGAACAGAGCCAGGTGCATTCTTAGACCCTGGACTGGTTTTCCTACGCTGGGTAATTGGTGACAAAAACCCACCGTGATTTTTTTCTAGCATAGTTAACCATCTTGATTTAGTCACTGAGAAAAATACACAAGCTGGGTGCCAATTCTAGAGTTTTAGTTTACCTCACCCCTGATACGTGTTTTAAGGAGAGGAGACAATATGTGTTTCTCATTTTCACAGATTCCTGAGCTAAAGCCTTTTCACCAGCTACCACTGTCTGAGTTTCCCGCTTGTAAGATAGCAGTAATCCTTCACACCTTATTTTTCAGGACAGTGCTAAGGGTTGTAAGTTACTCCTTGAAAGTGTGTTTTCATACAAGTAGTAATTGTCAAGCTTGTTGTCCGCAGCCTTGCAAAGGAAATGCATTTGTACCTCTGTTTCAGTCACTCCACTTCTGCTCTATGTTCTTTTAGGTTTATGGCCACCAACGACCTGATGATGGAACTGCAGAAAGATTCGATAAAACTAGATGAAGACAGTGAGAAAAAAGTTGTGAAAATGCTTTTGAAGTTGCTGGAGGACAAAAATGGGGAAGTACAGAACCTTGCTGTCAAGTGGTAAGAGCAATGACCGTATTCCTTGGCATTAGTGGAGCTGCCACAGAGTGCAGAGAGTGCGTTAGAGTGGAGCCTGGCCCCGCAGCGTTGGCACCTTACTCCAGCCTCCCTTGGTAGGGGCTCTGCCTCTTAGGCCAGGCACAGCAGTTTCTTCCTCTGTTGATACTCAGGGAGAGTGAGATACAGATATCTTTGTAGAAGCAGTAGGTGATGTTGGAAGTAATTCGGTGTTTATGTTATGAATCTTACTATATTAAAAGTAGCATGCCTAAGATTTTCTTTCTTCAGAGAGAAACCCAATTTAAAATTTTGGTCATGAAGTTTCTCTCTTTTCTTGGGCTTTGAAATCCAGTGCTGAATTTCCCAGTGGTCCTGTCCTTCATAGAGATGGCACTAACCATGTATAGCCTTTCAAAAGTGACATTTGAACTTCAGGTCTGAATCCTTCTTTTCAAGGGCATTTTCATTAAAGTTAGATTTTTATTAGATCTAAGGAAGAAATTCTTCCCTCTGAGGGTGGTGAGGCACTGGCACAGGTTGCCCAGAGAAGTTGTGGCTGCCCCATTCCTGGAAGTGTTCAAGGCCAGGTTGGATGGGGCTTTGAGCAACCTGGTGTAGTGGAAGCTGTCCCTGCCCATGGCAGGGGTTGGAATTGGATGATCTGTGAGGTCCCTTCCAGCCCAAACCGTTCTGTGATTCTACAATTATTTAATGCACTTGACTTTTTCCTTGCTTTGACTCTTAAGTGTATCCTGTGCCGTTGCTTTACCTTTGACCATTTCAATATTTTTAAAGCCAGATGAAAAAGGCAGAAGGTTCCTTTATTACCGAATGATCCGATGAAGTGATCCTACCGCTGACGTGTTCTTTCCTGTCTCTTTCCCCCAGCATGTCTAAATGGGAGTGTTCATTCTAGAAATGAAATTGAATGGGTCAGTCACGCACAGGGCTCCAGAAAGGTGGGCCATTTAAAGACAACCTTGGGTTCCTGTATTTTTTCCTACTGTGGATCTTATTCATATTCCCTTCTTTTTAACTGTGTACTGCTTCTATCCCTGTACTTTCCCTGTGACTTTTGGCCCTTTCTGATTCCCACTGTCCTGACTTTTTCTGGCCCTGTTCCTGCCTCTGCCTGCTTGGGTTTGTTTATTCTGTTTTTTAAATCAATTGGACACTGAACAGACTACAGATTTCTTTGCCTGTTTTTCTATGGTTGCATTACCAGTAAGTCCATGCTCATTACAACCTTGTTCATCCAGAATGTGATAATTAGAGGGCCTCAGAATGGAACCGGTAATATTTCCTTTTCATACTTAAGGAGGTACTTACAACAGTTAACATCCTGTCAGTTATTCCCAGCCAGGTGGCTAGGATCTCCAAGAAGGAGAAATGTGATGGTTGGAAGGACACTGGCAGTTGGATTAGCCCCAAGTGTGGGTCTGTGCAGCCCACATCAGGATTCAGGAGTAAGTTAGGAAACTACTGAGAGGTCTTGCAGTTGATTTTATCACCTAAAACTGTGATCTTATTTCTTCAGAGGAAAGCTGAAATCACACGTCACACCAAAACCCACATATTTCAAATCTGTGTGAAAACTCGCCCTATTTCTAGCTTTGTGATTTTTATTTTTTTTTAAATTTAAGTGAGTTCCTCAGCTGCTCTGTGCCTCAGCGTCACTGCCTGTAAAGTAGGGATGACTCTCGGTTCTGTTCTGCATGTCGAGGTGTAAGACTGAACACTACTTGCACTTCTACAGTGTCTTATTGTTTAGTATTTCTTTTCGAATTCTTGTGTTTCAGAGTGGCTACTCAGACTCTAAACAACTATTATTGTCCCAATTGTTGAATTTAGGAATAGTCTCATAGAACAGAGGCTGAGTGTGAGTTTACTTTGTGCACTCTGGGAAACACCACGCGTACAGTGTTTGTTCAGCACACTGTCAGGGGTAAGTGCTGTGCCAGCTGGGAGGTGACTACCTGTGCGTAGGTGTTCCATAAAGTTTGTGTTACGGGAGCTGTGCCAAAAGGAAGAGAGAAAGAGAAGACAGAAAATGCATTTTTGTGCAAGGATCTTTCAAATCGTGTCCAACAATAAACATTGTAGAGTGCTAGCACCATGTCTTCTCATACAAGCTCTTAAGAAAATGTAAATCATCAAGGCCAATGTTTTGACAGTCCTGTTCAGCTACCACTGAAGCCAGGGACTTTCACCACTGGTTGTCGGGAGCAGAACCTCTCCTGTGTGTAAACTTCAGTGAAAGAAGGGTATGTTGAAAGCCCTGTGTGTGTGTCTGTCTTTTTTTGTACTCTGTAGGCAACTGGTAGCCTTTCCTTTTGAGGTGTATGGCCATGTAGCGCTGCTGATAGTCCCCAGGGATCAGTGGCTATGCCCTAGTATTATGCAGCACACAGAGCCAAAACCTCTAGTCCCTCTTTTCTGTATAACATCTATAAAAAAAGAAAAAACCAGACCTCCAAAGGGGCAGATTAGTGCTTTCCTTCTCTCTGTTTTTTGTTTTCACCTGGCTATGTGGACAGCCTACTGAGAGGGGGAAAAAAAGAACTGTGAAACCTTCAGGAATTGGTTATTTAAATGTATTTTTGCTCTGGAGCAGCAGCATGATGGTATTTTTAAAACTCTAGAACCCTGTTTAGAAAAATGGTTGTGCTGCACATGAATCGCAGAGCTGTTCAATTCTCGTATGTTTTTTGAACCAAAAGGAAAAGTTCTATATTATTCAGTTCAAATCATTCAGTTTAGACTAGTCCCCACAAGGAAGGGAACAAGGAGGCAGCGAGTAACGTTTTGTACCTGGCACAGATCTTGGAGCACAGCCACATCACTGCTACAGCAAGTGGCTGCTTCTCTGCGAGGTGGCATCGACTCCCGGGAAATAGAAAAGAACCTGCAGCATCTGTCTGGAAATCTCTGTTCAGGCCCAAATCCTTCCAAAGTCATTCCTAGATTCATGGAGAATTACTCGGTGGCGTTAGTCTGCAGGCAAGGGCCCCAGATCTTCATCTGGGCAGACCCTTCAGGGGGAGAGGAGGGGTGGCGTAAAACCCACGGGGCTTGGGCGCAGATCCCTGCCACTGGTGGGTCACGGAGCCGTGGGCAAGCTCACTCGACCTGTATAAGAGTGCCCTGTTGTTAGGATTGACAGTGGGCTTGAAGTATTTTCCTTGGAAAAGTACTAAAACAAGGAGATGGAATTTTCTGTGCAGTATGATGTTTCCACTCATCTGTGTTTGCTTCCCTTGAAAATTCTAGCAACCAGAATTGCTGTCTGTGAAACAGCAATTTCTTAGTAAGGGATACGGAATATTGATGGGAAACAGATGCATTTTGAATTCATTAGCTTAATTCAAAGAGTTAAGTGCAGCCAGTTGGGGAAGGAAAGCTGTAACGTGAGACTTGCTGAAATACAGCTAATACTTTACATTTTAGCTAGTTACCTTGTAAAGATGCAAAAGTAAATTGTTGCAAACAAATGCTGACAAACACTCTATGCACAATTTTGAATACAAACTTACCAGCAGGAAACCAGTGCTGTTAAGAGAAAGTTTTTCAAATAATAGTAATATTTAAAAGTGCAGGGGAAAGGGAGCAGTCTTCTCTCTGTTGTAACTCTGAGCCTTGGCTCAGGTGGAGGTTTTCACACACGTGACAGAAGGCAATAGGCAGCTAATTGCTTGTGAAAATCCATTTGGCATTTCTTCCTAAAAGTTGGTTTCTGATGGCTGGGTTGGTTTTGGTTTTTTTTCCAAAACCGTACCGTGCATTTTACCGTTACTCTGGGCAATTCATTGTCTCATAATTTCTGAGCTGCTCCTTCCAGTAGGATTCTAACTGGCCTTATGTTTGCAGTAGTTGATGTGAAATGTCCTCCCACAGATCTGATCTAGAATCCACTGAAGTCTGATACAGAGTTAACTGCGGCAACAGCGCAGGGCATGTAAACCTGGGGACACGACGTGCTGCAGGGCGTCGGTACTCGATCCTGATGTTTTGGTGATGTTTGCACGTGGGGCTGAGCTGCTTATAAGGACAAGCGAGCTTGAGCATCCCTGTCGTTGGTGGAAAGCATCCCTCTTCCTTTTCATTCCGATTGGCTTCTCCTCCCGCAGTCTGGGCCCGCTGGTTGGCAAAGTGAAGGAGTACCAGGTGGAAACCATTGTGGATACGCTGTGTACAAACATGTTATCCGACAAGGAACAGCTGCGGGATATCTCCAGCATCGGGCTGAAAACAGTCATCTCCGAGCTGCCACCAGCTTCTACAGGTAAAATGTCTGTCCCTGTTTGTCAGACTGAGGCAATAGGGAATCACAGCCTCTGGGAAACAGAGGAAAATGTGTAGTTCAGAGCCTAAAAGTTGCAGATTCCTTGTTCACCTGCTAGAGGACAGCTAATGAAACAAGGAGAGATGGTAGAAGCTGAGACACCAATGTGATTGAACATGGGATGAAAGGAAACCTTGAACTGGTCACCCTGAGGGTACTTAAGTCTGCAACTGCAGCCGAGTTCTTCCAGAAATCCGTTTTTGTTTACGGCAATCCCAAAGCGTTCAGTGTGCATCGAGGTACTGCCGTTCAGGCAGGCTGGCAGGATGGCAGCCTCTGTGTCAGCGATGCCACTGCCCTCTTCCATCTCAGCCATGCCAGCGCTGCTCCACCTCCTGTCCGCAGCCTGGCTGGACCGAGTCTTCCGGCTGCCACAGCTACCCTGGCTGCTTCCGCGTTTGGAGCTACGTATCCCGAAAATGCCACAGCTCTTCAGGAGGTACCTGAGGCTCCTGGAGATTTAAGTTTCCTCTGCAGCCATCTCCTGTATCTGTTGTTCCTTCAGCACGGGTGGCCATGGTAGTGCTGCCAGGCTGCTGGATTTTAGGTTGGGAGGAGAAACAGAATTAGTTTTCAGAAATTATGCAAATACTCGCTGAACTCCTCTCTCAATTTCTGCAAAACGTTTAGCTCTTGTGAGCCATCCTTTCAGAATTCTTTATTTAACATGCACCACATGAACTGAAACTGGTTTAGAGTATCAACAGAAAAGTCATCTCCGTGAGGGCTGGGATCGACACTGCGTGGGTGGAAGGCAGCAAAAGCAGCATGGGTGTTCTGCAAAATGGAGAGGCTGGACATCTCCTGTGCTTTCTGCACCTTGAGCCTCCCTCCGTGTGGTTGCTGTGGTGCTGTTTGGAGCAAAGGGAAGGTTTGAAATAGCTGTTCAAGAAGCAGCATGAGGCAGATTTCTTTCTTGTGTTGTATAGCAGTTAATGACTTCCGCGTCGTCTCTGTTGCATCACAGAGGCTGTTCAGAAGGCATAGGAAGCAATTGTCCCTTCCTTTGAAAGTTTCATGGAATTTGAAGCTGCTTATGCTTTGCACTGAACCAACTGGGAAAAAACACACAACAAAAATCAGTGTTGAGACAGGTGCACCCCAACATGTAGACTAAACTGGTATTCAGACGTTAATCTGGACTGTAGAGCATTGAGGTTCTGGACTGTGGTTGTAATCTCACCACGTTCTTGAACCTGGGTTCTATATTCTTTTGAGACGGATTTATCCAGTTCTACCCTTAAATTTCGTCATGGAGCTGAGAAACAGTTTCTGTCAGGACTGTTCTTACTGTCGAGGAAAACTCGATTTGTCAAAACTGAACGTTTTCCAGTTAAGAACAGGAAAAAGCATGCCAGAAACTTCCCAGCCAGCTCTGCTCCCTGCGTTCATGGGCCTGGCAGCTGCCCGTGAGACAGCCGGGGTGTTTGGGGGCAAAAGACTCTCTCCGAGAAGAGAAGCTTCTTCCAAATAGTTAAAGCATCCTGGCGCAGGGGGAGTACCTCGCTGTTTGCGGTGCGTGCCCACCGTCTCAGACAAAAGCTCGCTGACTGCTGCTCTGGTAGGTCTCTCGCTGCTGACGTCTTTTTGGAACGTCGGAGAGATTAAATGGTTCCTAGCAGTAAGACGACTGCCTTTTCACTGACGGTGGGGAAAAATCTCTCTCTTGCAGGCTCCACCCTGACAGCAAATGTGTGCAAAAAGATCACAGCCCAGCTGACAGGAGCCATTGGCAAGCAGGAGGATGTGTCTGTGCAGCTGGAGGCTCTTGACATCCTGTCAGATATGCTGAGCAGGTACCAAAGAATTTCCCTCTGGCAGCTGTGGACGGCAGGGGGCTGCCTGGATGTGTTCACTTGTGATTTCTGTATTCCCCTAATCCTGCTACGAGGACTTAAAAATGAAGGATTTTGGTTGTATGCCACTGGGGAATATCTCAGCAGAGCCGATTTCCCAGCAGGGATGAGAGATGACATGCTGAGTCGTTCCATGCTTGGGAGCAGCGGTAACGTGGTGGTGGGTCCCGCAGGGGCGCGGGTCAGACGGATGTAGGGAGGGAGAGGGCAAAGCAAAGCAGTTTATTTTAGTCCTGTGATCTGATCGCACATGCGGGTGTTTTCCTGGCTGCCTCTTTCTCTCGTTACGTAAGTCAGAGTGACAGTGTCATGTGTCAGCCGCGTGCGGGAAATATTGACAAACCCCCAGGTCATCCAGAAGGACACTGTCAGAATCAAATTCCTCCGTGATGGAGAAAAATAACCTCTCCCTGTGTTTTACAGAACAAGTCAGTGTTCAGAGCAAAATGCTTAATCCATCCTTTTCCTCTCCCTCCCTGCAACATGCATGAAGTCTTCATAGCTGAAGGATTTTTATGTTTTTTGCTGGCAAGAGGGCTTTTCCTCTGAGGCTTTGACTTTCAGCTTCTGCCTTGTTCTGTTGATTGCAGGCTAGGGGGAACACTCTACTCGTTCCATTCCTCCATCCTGAACTGCCTCCTACCCCAGCTGACAAGCCCCAGGCTGGCGGTACGTAAAAGGGCCATCATTGCCTTGGGTCATCTGGTCTTGACCTGCAGTGGAAACATCTTCTCAGAGCTCACAGAGCATCTGCTTGCCGAGCTGAAGAGGAATGAATCTACTTCTACCACCAGGACGTACATTCAGTGTGTCGCTGGCATCAGCAGGCAGGCTGGGCACCGCATAGGTAGGACGAGTAGCTTGAAATGACGCTGAGAAACGTGCGTGCGTTTTAGAGCAGCTCCTTTTTGTGGTAAAAGAAGTGTGCTCACTCTGTTCCTAATGTATTAGTGGCTTGTGCTTTGTGATTCCCTCTGTGGTCCTGCCTGGCTCTCTGATCTCCACCTGGAAGGAAGGAGACACCAGAGTAACTCTCTGGTTGCCCTTCTGTGGTGATTTCGACTCAAGGTCTTGCAGCACTTCCCTGGTCTGCGTTAGCACCTCTGTGAATTAGGTCAGTGGATTCACCACATTTTAAATCAGAGGAGAAACAGAAGGCAGCATATTGTATTACTTGTCTCAAAGACCTGCCAGAGCTGAGATTAGGTCCTAGAAGATCTCTAATCGCAGCTCTTTCCATGACCGAAATGCCAACAAGGGGCTGAAGGCAGGAAGCAGGGGTTGTCTGCTGAAAATCCCTGCCAGGCTGGTCTTTGGTGGGCTGCTGGCTCCTTCCCGTGAGGTCCAGGGGAGAAAGGCTCTGCCAGGCACACGAAGGAAGTGGCGGATGGTTGAGCTGTTAGCTGCTGGGCTGAGTGAAGGCTGAGCTGATTTTTCACTGCTGCTTACTCTGTCTTTCCCAGGAGAACATCTGGAGAAGATAATTCCTCTGATTGTTCAGTACTGTAACGTGGAAGATGATGAGCTGAGAGAGTACTGCTTTCAGGCCTTCGAGTCTTTCGTGAGAAGGTGTGTGCCCTTGAGGAACAACTGTGACCCATCCTGAGCGTCAGTGTCCTCCTGGTGTAAATATCTGCACATTCAGCAGCCAGGGTTCAGTATCTTCCCACGTGCGTTCCTGTTGGGAAAGACAGTTCACAAATGAAATCTCTGTGTGTGCAGAGTTGGGCTTGAGTTATGAGCTGCTTTACCTCAACATGTTGGAGTGTGTTTCTGTATTGGTTTTGCAGGAGGGGGAGTTGTCCTTGTCCTTGGAGGATTTCTCAGCAAGAGGGAACTGCCTCACTCCTGGTGCATGGAGGGAGTGGGAGCTCAGGCATCCTCCTGTTGTTTGGTCAAGCGTTTTCTGCTTGTCTTGGAAAAGGAGCCCTGCAGAACCTCAGCAGGTTTTCTCCCATGAAGGGAGGATCCAACCAGGTGGTGAAGGCCATTTATGTAATTTTTTTCCTTGTAGAAATCATTGCCTCCTCCCCAGGGGAATGTGGCCTTGCGTCGTGCACAGTAGGAAGGAGTGGCTCTGGTTTAACTCATGTTAAAAAAATGTTCATGTAGCCTGTGAAGCATTTTGGGATCCTTTTGAGATTAATTATATCGTTTGGATATTTAATCTTTAATCTATTAACTCTTAGAGTTTTTATTTGTTGTTACAGGTGCCCAAAGGAAATTGACCCTCACATCCCTAATGTGATGGGGTTATGTTTGAAGTACATCACCTTTGACCCAAACTACAACTATGATAACGAAGAGGAGGAAGAGGAAGAGATGATGGAAACTGGAAATGGGGAGGATGAAGAGCAAGGTGCCTGCTTGTGAGGATGACTGTGCTCAGCAGAACACTGGGTTAACATTTCTCCCCTTCCTGCTTTCTCACCTTCTGTGATGTTACTTTTCAGATCTGCTTCAAGACAGTCAGTTCTTGTAAATGGGTTATTTTAATTTACCGATGTAGTAACGTAGCTGCATGTGCAACATTCCAGCAGCAGTTCTGAGTTTATTAGTTTTATTTTTCACTACAAGGTCCTCAGATCTCTGCCTGCCTTAGGCGACAGTGGAAACGCTGAACCGTGAGCTCTGAAGCAGCTCGGTGGCGAGCTA
Organism: Tauraco erythrolophus; assembly: GCF_009769465.1. Classification (NCBI taxonomy): domain Eukaryota; kingdom Metazoa; phylum Chordata; class Aves; order Musophagiformes; family Musophagidae; genus Tauraco; species Tauraco erythrolophus. The sequence continues at coordinate 604,055 of NC_141476.1, read as the reverse complement.
GGCTGAGGAAGCGCCGTGCTTCCCGTGCTGCCGGGGTTTCTTAGCGCACGTCCACCAGGCAGCCAGGGAACGCCCTGCAATCCTGGGGAGCAGCCGCTCTGCCACCCTGCTTGTTGGAAACGCCCCCGTGTGCTCCCAGAGGTGCCGGTGCTGCTTGCAGCCTGCCGGGCAGACCTCGGGCTCCTGTCCAAGCGGGTGACTTGGCAGGCGTGGGCGCTGTTCTTGCCTGCTTGCTGGCTTGGCCAGACTTCAGGTGGTGGCACCAACGTTTGAATGCAGCTGTAGCACAGGTTCCTGTCTGTCCTCGTAGTTTAGCTCTAGTGGGCTTATGTGAGGGAGATAGCTCCTTACAGGGTCCTGAAAAATGGTATTTCTTGAAAAGAAAGATGTTACAGGCGGATCTAGAAATCGCAGTTACACGGTTACCCTCGTACTGCATCTGCTGGCGTGTTACACAGTGTTACCTTTTTTAACCAGGCAGCCACCAGCATTTCCAGCTTACTCTGGTTAGAAAAGGGATCAGAATTCTCTGATCTGGTCTCACTTCTTTACAAGACTGGACAAACTCCTGTTTTCCCTGTTCGCAGCAGAGGTCAGGCAAGCAAGTGGTGCTTGCAGCCTGTGAGAGCCAGCACCCCTGCCATGGTGTCAGAACCATCCTTCTCATCAGGCTGCAGCTGCTTCTTGGTTTCTGCACCGCTTCCTCTCCTCTCTGGGCCTGCTGGGCTGTTTTCACACGTAGACACTGTTCCTGCGCACGACAGCCAGCCCGAGCTCACCTCTGCAGGCACCGGGAGGCTGCAGAGCCTGAGCTGCCGCGCTCGCGCCCCTCTCTGCGGGGCTGGCTGCCTGTGTTTGCAGGAAGAGGTATAGACTGAACTGCTATTTTAAATGAAAGTCTAAAATTGTGGTGTAACAGTTTTAGGGCAACTTAATGCAGCCTACAAACATAGGAGCCACACAATTACACTTTTACTATAAGGTAAAAGTGTACCTATTTTTTCCTGCTTTGTAGCAGAAGAGAGCAAAGCTACAGTCCTGAGCACTTAAAGGTGCCACCATTAAAATCATCTTGATCCACCACTAAAAACATCTTAGTCACAGTGAAAGCAACCTCATACTGTCTTCAAAAGTGATTTTCTGAATTGTGTTTACTTTGAGGTGGATGTCGAGCCTTGGTCAGACAGGAGGGGCACCGTTAATGCCTGTTAGCTATAGACCACATTTCATAATGTCTCTGTTCATAGCTGCGTATCGTGTGGCAGCTAAGAGCAAAAGTTAGAACAGGTTCCTTGGAAGAAAGGTGGTTTTGTTTATTTGCATACTGATTGGGGTAGGATCCTGGCCAGCTTCCTGGAGAATATGTTCAATGTTCTGCCAATAACATAGTAAATTGTTACGCTCTTTTGTGCCATTCAGGAATGGCTAAGACAAATATTTACCTATTTCTGGCTTCAAAAGCTGGGAACCTCATTCTCCCTTCAAAACAAAAGGGCAGCAGCCAGTAAGGGCAGCAACATTAAGGTTTATTCTCTGTCAGCTCTTGGAACAGAAGCAGCTGACACAGGGCAGCCCTGGGTCATACTGGCTGGTAATGACTGTAGGGACAGGCTGTTCTGGACAATTTTGTGTTTCCAGGTACCTGTAAGTTACTGGCATCTGTTTGTCTGGTCAGCTGGAGAGGGAAGCTCTGAGGACCAAGTGATCCTCTAGCTCCAGTTTTCTCATCATGGTGCACCTTGTTTTCCCTTGTCTTCCTCACAGAAAGCGATGATGAGTACAGCGACGACGATGACATCAGCTGGAAAGTCCGCAGGTCTGCAGCAAAGTGCCTGGAGGCCATTGTCAGCAGCAGGCACGACCTGCTGCAGGACTTCTACAGAACTCTTTCCCCGGTCTTGATAAGCAGATTCAAAGAGAGGGAGGAGAACGTCAAGGCTGACATCTTCAGCGCTTATATCTCCTTGCTGAAGCAAACGCTGCCCATCCAGAGCTGGCTGCATGCTTCAGATGCCGGGGGCAAAGACGACGTTCCCCTGACGATGCTGCAGAACCAGGTGGGTGAGGAGATGGCTGGGTTAAATCGGAAGGCAACAAAGAGGAGTAGGTGCCGTGCCGCTGGTGAATGTGCCAGTCAGTTGAGCTTGAGAACCCAGCGAGCAGAAGGGGCCCTTGGAGCGCGCGGCCGGAGGGGACTGAGTCCTGCGGGCTGTCCGTTGGCTGTCTTCCACCATCCCCAGGGAGAGAGCGCTGAGCCGGTGCCGGAGCACCCAGGGGTGACTTGCGCTTCCCCTCCGCGCCCCGGGCGCGTGTTGGCAGACCGCGTATGAGACGGGCCAGCCCTGGGGTGAAGCGTCAGCCTGTTGCCCTGCACTTCTCCAGCTGCTGCTCGGGAAACTCCATGAGCACACCGTGGTGGGAGCGCACCAGTGTAACCGCTGGGAGCCCCGTCAGGTTTGGATCTGGTCGGTGGTGTGTGAGCGCGCAGCTGGGCCCGTTACGGGAGGGCAGCCCCTGGCGCCCCGGGGGGTGCGCGGGGGTCGTGCGCGCAGCCTGCGCGTCGCCACGGGTCAGACAGACAATAGCGGGCACCCTCTGCTTTCATTCAGAAACAGCTGGAGAATTGACAGTCATTGATCCACGTGTGCCCATGGGGACCGTGCCTAGCCCAGGGCCCTGGCCAGCGCTGTGGTCCACCCGTGCCGTTCTAGAAGACGACAAAGGAAACATTGAAAATAACCGTGTTGCTAGAGAATCGCGTGGCCGTGAGAGCGGCTTTTGCTGGCTGGTGCTGATCCTGACTGGGAGTCCTTGGAGCAGGATGGTTAAAATCCCTGCCAAAAAGTAATTACATGACTGATGAGTCACCTTATATGTATGAGATCCTTATTTAAATAACTTGCGCCTCAGCCCTGGCATTTGTTTTTTGATTTGACTGAAACTTTTTTTATTTCACTGAAATGCCAGCAGAGTGTCCCAGTTTATATATAGTGATGGGGCTGGATCCTTAAACAGCAGACCAGGAAGGAATCATAAAACTCTGAGCTCCTTTAGCAGTGTGTCCTGGGCTGATCATTTTGTCATGTTCTTTAATCTCCTGTGTCAGGATAACACCAACTTCAGGAAGGGCTGCTTAGCAGTCCGGTTGTAGAATATGGAGAAGGAGAATCACATCCTCTCTCGCTCCTCTGTTCACGTAGCTTCTCTTCACGTGCCCTGGGATCTGTCCCAAGTCCGTTCTCCTCCGGTGAACACGTGCAGTGTTGCTTGCTGTCCCCCTGTTCTCCTGCTGTGCAGTCAGCGCCCCTGGCTCAGCTGAGCATGCGGCTCGGGTGGCACAGCTCCGTGCCCTGGCAGCTGGGGTGACTGGGGTGGTTCCTTCTGGTTTGCTTTTCCAAACTGCAGGTCCCCAGCATCGTCAAGGCCTTGCACAAGCAGCTCAAAGAAAAGAGCATCAAATCAAGACAGGGCTGTTTCAGCCTCCTGACGGAACTGGCCAACGTTCTTCCCGGTTGCCTGGCAGATCACATCCCTGCGCTCGTCCCTGGTAAACTTGCCCGTGGTCTGGGGTGAAGGAGCAGGGTGGGCTCAGCCCCCTCCTAACGTGCATGCTGCTCGCCTGCGCGTTCCGCTTTTATTCCTGGACGTTCTCTCTGCTCTGTGTACTCATCGTACACACCGAGTTCTGCTCGGTGTCGACGTGCTGATCTGCTCCCAGAACAATCCTGGCTTCTGTCTGCCACCGAAAGCCAAGATAAGGGTATCGAGCTCATGTCCACCGTCCCCTGAAGAGATGCTTTTAGGAGGGCCTGTTCCAGCTCCTTTGAAGCTAGCTGGAATTGTGCTGTTGGGCCACCGAGATCAGGAGCACGAGGGCCATTGTCTTTTACAAAATGCAGTGGCATTTAAAACAGTTGTTTGTATTGCCTGATTATTTAATTTGCACTGCCACATTTTTCTCAGAGCTTCGCTGCCTCTAGGCTCACGAAGCATCCCACTGCTGAAAGGCTCGTGACACTGAGGTCCTGCCTCTGCTTTTGGTGCGACTGTACAGAAAATATAAAAAAAGTCTCCTGTGATTGTCCCTGGGCCAGACTCGTGCACCTCCCTGTTAGGAATTAACAGGTTGGAAAAAAACATTCAAACCAAGAGTCAGGTGTGGCTTCAGGGGTGGCTCATAGTCCTGCTGTAAATGTTTCTCGTTGATGCTGGGAAGCACAGAACGCCCCACAGAAATGGGACCTGGAAGCACCGTCCTTCTCCCTTCTGCAAACACAGTCCATTTTCAGTGGGCCCAGTTCTGTTCCAGACAACACTAACGGAAGTTGGAAAACCAGATAAACATAAAGCCCCTGCTGCTTTTTTTTTTTTTTTTTTAAGAGTTTCCGTAGAAGTCTGAAGGAAAAACTCCTGGAGGGGCCTTGCTGCTGCCCGCAGTGCCTGTGTTGAGACTGGGCTTTCCCAGGCTCAGTTTCATGCCGTTTTGTCATACTGGGTTGCACTTGACTACCCGTCCCTTCCCATCTCAGCCCCAGATGACTTTGTGATTTAACTTTCTAACAGTTCTGTAGCCAGTCACCCAGGACTGCTGCAGAGACAGTTGTGTCTGAATTGCCCCTTCCTGGAAAGCAGAAAGCCAGCAAGGAGACTGGCTCTTCGACTGGCATGTTGGTGGGGAGAGGAGAGAAAGAAAACCGATTCCAATTGTGTCCTTTGAGGAGGAGGGGGGCATGACAAAAACCACTTGAAATAAGACAGCAGTCATTCCTGTCTCCTCTGCACAGGTATTGTGTTCTCCTTGGCCGATAAATCCAGCTCCTCCAACATGAGGATTGATACACTGTCTTTCCTTCACGTTCTTCTTTGCAATCACCCACCGGAGGTGTTTCATCCTCATATCAAAAGCCTGCTGCCTCCTGTTGTGACCTGTATTGGAGACCCCTTTTATAAGATCACCTCGGAAGCTCTGCTGGTTACTCAGCAACTCGTGAAAGTTATCAGGCCTTTGGACAAATCTTGCACTTTTGATGCAAAGCCCTACGTGAAGGACATTTTCCCTGGTACTCTGAAGCGACTAAAGGCAGCTGACATCGACCAGGAGGTGAAGGAGCGCGCCATCTCCTGCATGGGACAAATCATTTACAACCTGGGAGACCATCTAAGCACTGATCTCCAGCCAACCTTGAAGATATTTCTGGAGAGGCTTAAAAATGAAATCACCAGATTGACAACAGTGAAAGCATTGACCTTAATTGCTAGTTCTCCACTTAAAATAGATTTGAGACCCATTCTAGGGGAAGGTTTCCCCATTCTAGCTTCCTTCTTGAGAAAGAATCAACGTGCCTTGAAACTGAGCACTCTGACTGCTCTGGACATCCTGGTGAAGAACTACAGTGACAGCCTCAAGCCTGCCATGATAGAGTCTGTCCTAACGGAGCTCCCCGCTTTAATCACCGAGAACGACATGCATATTTCCCAAGTGGCTATCACGTTCCTCACTACTTTGGCTCGGGTTTATCCGTCCTGCATCTCTAAGATCAGCGGTTCAGTTCTTGCTGAAATCTTTCAGCTTGTCCACTCGCCCTTGCTCCAAGGAGGGGCTCTGAATGCCATCATAGACTTCTTCCAGGCTCTGGTTCTGACGAAGACGGCCACCGTGGGTTACTCGGAGCTGATGAAGCAGCTGACTGCACCTGTTTACTCCTCAGGTTCAGCCGGCGCATCGGTGACGCTGCACAAACAGGCGTATTACTCTGTCGCAAAGTGCGTGGCGGCCCTTTCCTCGGCCTGCCCAAAGGAAGCCCCTGCGACAGTGAACCAGTTTGTCCAGGATGTGAAAAACCCCAAGTCCAGCTCTGCCGCCAAGGTGCTGGCTTTCCTGTCACTGGCAGAGATGGGGCGCGCCACGAACCTCAGTGCTCAGAGAGAGCTCAAAACCGTCATCCTGGAAGCATTCACTTCCCCCAGCGAAGAGGTGAAATCTGCTGCTTCCTACGCGCTGGGGAACATCAGTGTCGGGAATCTTAAGGAGTATCTTCCCTTCATGCTGAAGGAGATCGGAAGCCAGCCCAAGAGACAGTACCTCCTGCTGCACTCTCTGAAAGAAGTCATCAGCTCCTCCCCGGCCGATGGCCTCAAACCGTACGTGGAGGATATTTGGGCTCTGCTTTTCAAGCACTGTGAGTGCACAGAGGAGGGGACGCGCAGCGTGGTGGCCGAGTGCCTGGGGAAGCTGACTTTGGTGAATCCCGCTGAGCTGCTCCCCCGGCTGAAAAAACAGCTGTCATCAGGTACTGGCACTGGTGAGAGTGGGGAAATGCCTACTTTTGCTGGAAAATCCCCTCATAAACTGCTGGCGGGTACAACAGGGAGCAAAGCCAGTCTGCAGAGGCGAGAAGGAAACAAGGGAGCTCTGCCAGGGGGGATCAGAGGAGCAGGGGGTTGCGCGGGGTGCAGGAGGGCGTTAGGAACAGGGACTGCACGTGTAGGTTGTGCTGGGCAGGATTTAAACGAGGAGGTTGTTGGGACAAATGCTCTGTTCTCTTACCCCTGGAATGCACGCGTGATGTGACCAAGAGCAGAAATATGTACTTCAGAATTACAGCAATGATTTTTTTCTCTTGATCTTTCACTGTTTTTTCTTTCCGTCTCCATCACAGGCTCTCCACATGCCCGGAGCACGGTGGTGACTGCAATCAAATTCACAATTGCAGACCAGCCTCAGCCCGTTGATGCTCTCCTGAAAGGCTGCATAGGTAGGCTGGTGCCAACAGCACTGTGAGCTGGGATCTCGGGATGTTCGATGTCATTAGCAGCTCAGGGATTTTTCACACCTTTGTGAACCTCATCCAGTTTTTATCTGTGTTTCTCTGCTTTGGGGATTACCGAGCAACACTTGTCTCGTGAGTCGTCATTAAATGCTCTGATACCTTGCTCTTGGGCGTGTTCCATTGGTGGAACATGGGGACTGCAAGTTCTTTCTTCATTTAAACTCATGATTCAAGCATCTCATGGCAAGGATCCTGTAAAATCTGACCTACCTTAAAAGGATCTTATGTCCAGGGAACCTGCCTCTTGGATCTGTTGTATAAAACTGGGCCTTCTGTTTCAGAAAAGTCTGAGCAGATGAGATCTAAGCAATAAAAAAAACCAAACAACTTCCTTGAATACCAAAGCTTCTGATTTGACTTTAGGATGAGGTAGCTAGAATCAGTGTCGGGTTTTTTTGTGCCCATATGCAGGAAAGTCGTGTTTCTTCCATCTGCTATATCCCAAACGAAGGGAGGGAAAGTATCTCTAACGTCTGTTAGACGGCGCCCTACGGGTATTTTACCGCAGGTGCTTTCGTCGCCAGGCTCCTGGAAATACGTCGTGATGCGCTTTTGAAATGCTGATAAAACACTGCAGCAGGACTGACCGGTGTGTTCTGATCCCACAGGTGACTTCTTAAAAACTCTTCAGGATCCAGACCTGAATGTTCGGCGTGTGGCTTTAGCCATGTTCAATTCTGCAGCTCACAACAAACCTTCTTTAATCCGAGATTTGTTAAGCACAGCTCTCCCCAGCCTGTATAACGAAACGAAGGTCAGAAGGGAACTCATCCGGGAGGTATGTCACCAGCTGGGCCCGGGTGCAGTACGGCCGCGACTCGGTGCACGTGAAGCTGAGATGGAGCCGTCACCCAGCCTGCTGTTAGGTGACAGCTGTATTTTTTTCTTATTGAAGGTAGAAATGGGGCCATTCAAGCACACGGTGGATGATGGCCTTGACGTGAGGAAAGCTGCTTTCGAATGCATGTACACACTGCTGGAAAGCTGCCTTGACCGACTGGATATCTACGAGTACCTGAACCATGTGGAGGATGGACTGAAGGATCACTATGACATTCGGGTAGATGCTGTGTCTCAACTGCTGGAGGGGGGTGGCATCACTGATAGATGCTCAGTTCCCTGGGCTTGAACTGAGCTGGTACAGCAGCACAGCATGGGGGCCCCTGCCGTCTCCTGCTCTCTGGATGTTGTGCAGCTCTAGTTTGACCACAGTGGCCTTAAAAACACAAGCCTGGTGTAGCTGGGTTTTACCAAAGTCTAAAATGTCTATGAATTGTCACTTGCTCAGCGTGGCCAGTGATACTATATAAAAAAATTCAGCATTGTCGTCGATGGCCTCATAGCTCAACAGGAAGCACTGCATCTTTTATTACTGTTACTTGATTTGCCCCACTTAGTCATGGGCACAGCATTGGCACGATCCCAGTGCCGAGCACTGCCGTTTCTCTCAAAGGCTCTCAGCCGTTTCCAGCCACCCGCGAGCAGAGCGCCACACGCGCCTGGCACCGGTGCCCAGCGGGGCGACTGCTCTGCGTTGGTGCATTTCTCATAGGGCCAAAGCTCTTACCACCCCCCTTGCACGCGTGCAGACTCGCTGCTGCTGAGCACAGCGTGACGCCGCAGGGAGAGCGGCCCCGCGGGCTCCGGCAGAGAGGATCCACGCTCCAGGCCGGGGGTATCGGAGGTGCCCGGCAGCAACGCCTGTGTTCTCTTTCCTTTGCCTAGATGCTGACTTTCATAATGCTGGCACGGCTCTCCGCGCTCTGCCCCAACGCCGTGCTGCAACGGCTCGAGCGACTGATTGAGCCGCTCCGAGCAACGTGCTCCACAAAGGTAAGATTAGGCAGCGAGCGTGACGCACTGGGGTGGGTTCTGCCCCAAAGCCACCTGTGCTGTCAGCATTGTCTGTCACTGCTGCTGAGCAGCCCCCTCCCCACGCCTCTCCAGCTAGAAAATCATCTGCTCGTCTCTGTCTCTGGCTGAACGTATCCGATGCTCTGTGCCTCTACTGCCTTTTCTGAATGCCAACTGAAAACGGTGCTTTGGGCTTGTAGGTAAAAGCTGGTTCCGTGAAACAGGAGTTTGAGAAGCAGGATGAGCTGAAACGATCTGCCATGAGAGCAGTAGCCGCTCTCCTGACCATCCCTGAAGTAGAGAAGAGTCCAGCGATGGCCGAGTTTTCATCGCAGATCAAGTCCAGCCCTGAAATGGCGTCACTTTTTGAGAGTATTCAGAAAGACTCTGCTTCCCTGCCCACCTCAGAGTCCATGGACATGAGCTAAGAGCTGGCCATTCCCACCACCTTCCTGCCCTCGCAACGCACCACCCGACGGAGACGCCACGGCCGAGCCAGAGGACGTCACTGAGCTGGACTCTCCTGCGCCAGCCGCTTGCGAGTCACTGGGTGCCAATGGTGGAAACCAGCTGGTTGCAGCTGCGCTTACATCAGACACCGCGCTGGGTCGGGACACGATCCGCGAGAAGGGACGCACGTCCTTACTCAGGGGAAGGGCTGGAAGATGAGTGTGTGAATTTTTCAGCAAATTTTGGAGGGGCATACACGTAACCTAAATTGAGTGTGGTTCCCTGAAAAATGGAAACTACTTCCTGAAGTATTTCCTGACTGCAGTACAAAGAAAAACAGCTGTAAGACTTTTAACCACTGCACATGCACTTTCTACGCGGAATTGCCTGAAGAATGTATTTATCTTGTGTCACTAACATGGCTGAAAACTAAAGTCAGTTGTTTCATGAGTGTTGGCACCAGCGGTCCCGTTCCAGGCTGCCCACCTGCGGCTCAGTGCACACAACGGGCACCGATGGCTCAGTGTTCCTGTGGTGTCTGGGTGATACAAATCTTGACTTTTAATCATTTTGACTGCAAAATACCTCAACCAGCCGTCTTCCAGGAGAGCCGCGTACTCGATTGCATGGCAGTAGCAAACTTTACACGAGCTTTTCTGTGCATTAAGCACTGGCTTACCTGCCCCTGCCAGCAGCCTGGGCTTCTGCAGAGCAGCGTGGCACAGAGGCAGCGACCGACGCTCAACTCCGACCACGGAGCAGCAGGGCACCTGCAGCAGAGCTGGCATTCAGTGTTTTAGTGCTGCCATTCAGTGTTTTGGCATCACACAAGCGAGAGAAGCAAAAGTCACTTGTCAGGGGTGCAAACACACAAGCAGCCCACGCAAACTCTTCCATTGTTTGGAATATACTCTATAGTGGCTGTTGTGTTTAAATCCTGCTTTGCAGAGGGGCAAAAAACCAGAGAGAGAGAGAGGAGGTAACAGCAAATTAGAGAAGGCCACCATGACACACTTCTCGTAGCCATGGAGCTGTACCAAGCTTTCGTTTCTCCTTTTTGACAGAGTGGTTGATGTGAAAAGTATTTCTATAGTGCTGTGTGGAAGAACATCCATTCTGTTTGAGTGGTGTGAAAATAAAACTGCGCCTTGTGAAGCTGTGTGCGCTCCTGAATTAATCAGCCAGCCCAGCGACATCGCAGATCCCTGCCACAAGCGGGCACGCTGCTGTGAGCTCCCCCCCAGGACAGCCCAGCATGCACAGTGGTTGTGCCAGAGCCACCCCGCTGCCTGCTGATGCCCAGCAGCAGGCAGCTGCCCGCCTGCCCACACGCACCACGCCAACATCTCTCCCTCCGGCCACTCAAAACATCCACCCGAGTTGTTTTAGGCTTTATTAAATACATCCCGGATGCAGGAGCGGGTCTATTCGTTCTCCTCGCTGCGCAGCCTGGCGTTGGGATTGGTGATCTTGATGGCGAGCTGCGCGGCCCTCTCCACGATTACCTTACGGTTCTTGGAAGACACGTTGTGGGCGATCTCTGCGCAGTACGACCTGCGGAAACAGAGCGCCCGTCACGCCGCGCTCCAGCAGCGCGGGCACAGCTCTGCAGAGCTGCCCCACTGACAGCACTTGGGCATGGAGCGTCGCCGCGAGCAGAGCCGCCCCGCTGGCAGCGCTTGGGCACGGAGCATCGCCGTGGGCAGAGGTGCCCCGCTGGCAGCAGCCGGGCACGGAGCATTGCCAGGGGCAGAGCCGCCCCGCTGGCAGCAGCCGGGCACAGAACGTCGCCACGGGCAGAACCACACGCCGTCCACCACCACCCAGCCCGACCCTGGCCTGAAGCAGGCGCGCGGCTCCGGCACAGCTCGGCCCTTCGCCTGCTTTGTTGCGAGTGAAGAGCCAGTTTTTCACGGTGTTAATTGTCACTCTCGTTTGTTTTGAACCGAAGCGCTGCAGGTAGATCCAGGCCTGCGTCTGAGCAGGTGTGAACCACAGTCCGATCGCTGTCTTACCAAAGCGACGCGGGCACAGCGCCACGTACCACCATGTCGTATTTTTGCCAAAGCTACGAGTTTGCCAGCCCCGAGACACCCTCTGTGCCCTCCCGCCAGCGGCACTGCAGTGCTAAGAAAACCAAGACAACCTCCAAGACAACCTCCCTGCTCTGAAAAGCAAGGGCTTCCCTTGTTTCCCACCTGCACCTCACCCTGACCGCGCTGCCTCTTCACCACCGTCTGATGCAGCGCCGTTGGGACGAGTGGCGCACGCGGCAGAGCTGCCGGTGCCCGCTCCATGGGAGGCAGGAGCGCCCGGGGCCTGCAGACTTACTTGTTGCTCATCATGAGCACCTCCAGCTCCTTGACATTGTGGACCAGGAACTTCCTGAAGCCCGAGGGCAGCATGTGCTTTGTCTTCTTGTTGCTGCCGTAGCCGATGTTGGGCATCAGGATCTGACCCTTGAACCGCCGGCGCACTCTGTTGTCGATACCTCTTGGTTTACGCCAGTTGCGCTGAAAAAACAGGGAAAATACTGAATGGTGACAAAACGAGATCAGTCTGGGAACAGCCGCCTCCAGGTCGCAGCTCCAGTCTCCACACAGACCCACCACGCCGGGCCGTTACCCTCGGCCCGCTGTCACAGCACCGACCCTCCGTGCTTTAATGCAACATGTCCGACTGTCCCGGAATTCGTTTTCTCACGCACTTGCAGCGCCTTGTTACCTTGATCTTGACATAGCGATCCGACTGGTGGCGGATGAACTTCTTGGTCCTCTTCTTGACGATCTTGGGTTTCACGAGAGGCCTGAGGGCGGGCATGGTGCCTGAGAGAAACAGGAGCCGTGTGACAAGAGGAACCCGCCGCAACGGCGACGCGTCGCTCCGAGCGGGGCGCGTGTGGCAGACTGCCTTCCGCTCGCCGGCCACGCCGGAGGCCGCGAGGGAATGGGTGCCCATCTGCAGTGCCTCTCCCTCCCGCTTCCGAAGCTGGCAGAGCACGGAGAGCTCTCCAGATGCGATCCTGGGAGGTCACGCCTTGCTCGGACGCCGTTATGTTTCCCGCCCACCCTCGGCTCGCCCCAGCGGCTCCGGAACCCCCCGACCCCAAACCGGGCACCGGCCGCAGCCGCCCCTCCGGTCGGCGCAGCCCCCCGCACCGACGCTACAACCGACGGGCTCATCTCGGGCTCTCCGGTCCAGCCTCGCCGGAAACGGGATACGGCGGGAGCGGCCCCTGCCCCGGGCCCGCCCCACCCGGCCACTGACCGCCTGCACCTGAGCGCGGCCGAGCGGCTCCGCCGGGGGCTACTCGGGCCCGGGCCAGCCCGCCCCACGGCCCCGCAGGGCACCGCGCTACCGACCGCGGCTCCTCCTCGCCCGCCCGGAGCAGGGCCGCCCGGGAGGCCTCGGCCCCGCGGGGTACCGGCTCCTGCAGCCCGGGCAAAACGGCGGCGGAGGGACGCGGGGCCGCCCCGGGGGCAGCCGCGCCGGGCTGCCGGGGCGGATGGGGCTGATGGGCGCGGATGGGGGCGGATGGGGGGGAATGGGCACTCACCGGGATCCGATGGCGCCCGCCGCGCCGGGCCCTGCCGAGAGAGAGGGGCGCGGCTGCGCGCAGGGGCCTATGGGATGCGCGGGTCCTGCCGGGTCCGTGTGGAGCGGCGGCTGCGCGGGGAGGGCACCGGGCCCTCGCGGGGCACCGGGCCACCGGCGAGAGGTGCTGCCAGAAGGCGCTGCCGAGCGCGCTGCCTGCGACCCGGCCGTCCCGGCAGAACGGGCCGGCGCTTCCCCTCTCCCCGGACCGTGCCCTCAGTACGAAGCTGCCAGGACCTGCCTGGCGCCACTTCCGCCAGCCTGTGCCCAGGTGCTGCTTCCGCCAGTCGCGCTGGGCGGGCGGGCGCCACCTGGCGGGCGGCTGCGCTCACGGCCGCGGCGCCGGGCACGGCCGGAGCGGGCGGCGCCTCCCCCGGTCCCCGCCGTTAATCGCAGCTCCGGGACTCCAGCGGGCTCCGCGCTCCCAACGGAAACGTCCTGCGGCTCCTGGCCCGACACGGGCGTTACGGAGCGCCCGTCCCTGCTCTGCGGGGCCCGAAGCTTCCGCTGCCCACGTGCCGCTCCGCGCTCCCGCATCTGCGGAACGATCGGCGCAGCGCCGGGCAGCAAAACGCCTCCCGCCTCGCAGGTGTGAAAACCGCAGCTGAGGATGGCGCGGGCACCGCGGGCTTCCCGGTCTGAAAGACAACCGCTTCAGCAGCCGGAGGCAGGGGCTGCTGGTGATGCCAACTAACAAAATTCAGTGCCACGCGTGAAACCTCGGGGCTCAGGCTTTCAGTCAAGCCCCAGTGACTGGATAATGGCTCCCGCAGTCGGGGCAACTACAGTCGTGAAGGAACAGACACCACAAAAACTGGGAAAGGTTTATTAAAAAAATACAGAGATTTTAAAAGTTCTATGACAAGGATGGGCTGTGACGGGCACGTCACACAGAGTTAAACTGAGAACATGGTGATCAGAGGAGCTCTGTAAGGGCACCCGGTGCCCAGAGCGTCAGTGGGTGAGGGCCGGAGCGGCGGCGGCGCAGCCGTGCCAATCCGTGCTCAGTCTATGCTCAGTCTCTCCCGGTTCTCCCAGAGCCACGAGTGGTACATGTTTAACTTGTGGTCCTGCGGCTGCACCTAAAACACACAACAGGGTTCTGTATTTACTACAATACCTGCTCTCACACACCTTGCTGCTCTGACGTTTCCCCTACACACCTCGCCGTGCTGCAGTACACCAGCCTCCGCCCCCACGAACCAGGGAGTACGGCGTTTGGCCAGCCCTGAAACCCCCCACCACCCTGTGAATCGGGAGGGGGTTCCTACATCGGAGAGCAAAACAGCCCCTCGACTGCCCCTCACAGCCCTCCGCCACGGGAGGAGCCCAGCAGAGCCAAGTCCCACCAACACTGATCTCGGAGGGATGCAGGATCTGGCTGGCAGGAAACAGGGAACCGGTTCTTAACTGGGGCAGGGAAGAGACTCTCACCCCCACATCAAGGCACCGAGAAAAAGAATGCACTGACAGTGGGAAATCGCAGGAGGGAGTGGGAAATCGCAGGAGGGAGTGGGAAATCGCAGGAGGGAGTGGGAAATCAAGGTGACAAACCTCCGTTTACAGGTTCAGACTTGTAAAAGGCACATTATAGAATCATAGAATGGTTTGGGTTGGAAGGGACCTTAAAAATCATCTAGTTCCAACCCCCCTGCCATGGGCAAAGAAATCCTCCACTACACTTCTGGGATTCAACCTACTGAAGATATAAAAACTGCCTTTTTTTTTTTGCATCCAAGTGAGTCGACCGAAGCCAAAGGACAGGGCCGCGCTGCCGGCCGCAGCACCCACCTCCTTCCACTCATTGACACAGAAGATCCTGTAGGAGTCGTTGCCGTACTTGCCGATGCCGTGCAGCTCGATGGGGTACTTCCACCGCTTGCTCAGGTACTCATCTGCAACGCACAGCCACCGCCGTCACTGCCTGCAGCGCTCGCAGAAGGCAACTCTGGGCAAAACCCCGACTGCTGTGGGACACATCTCCACTCGGGAACATTTCACAAGCTCTACCCGTTTCCTGGTGAGAGCAGGCAATGAATCCCTACGGGGTACTTCTTAAGCACCTTGAAACAAATCACTGTGGGCGAGATTTAATTAAATCTCTCTCCTCAGAACTCACAGAACAATGCTTTTATTCTAAGTATAGAAAACATCAGGGTCATGGAAAGATTCCAGCTGGAAGGGCCTTCTGGCGGTCACCTGGTGCAAACCAGAGCAGAGCCAGCCTGTAGTGCTGCAAAACACTGAACCTGTCTTGCAAGCGTTGGTACCTCTTTCCACCCAAGTCTCCAGCCAAAGGTCTCCTGCAGAACTCCTCACACAGGTGGTATTTTATGCTCAGTTAGACGAGAGCATCAGCAGCTTTGCACATGTAAGACCAACATATCTCAACGCTGCACAAAATAAACCGTCAGGAATGTTTGCCAAACAAAGAAAAGCCACAGGGCACCGTTTGACAAAGCTGCTGCTCGTCTTGCCAGCACGATTCACACCATTCCACAGGCACACTCAGGAAAACCCACCTGAGAATTTGATGATAGTTTTCGCTCTGAGTTCGTAGAGGCCGAGAGGTCTGAGCAGCTCGGACATTCCTTTCCAGTCTGCAGTCCTCGTTATTTCGGGAGAAGGATACTTCTTCAGGAACTCCCAGAGCACAGGAATTGCCGCTTTACCTAGTGAAAGAAACCATCATGAACAGAAAGCTGGGGGGGTAACTCTCTTTTTTGATTATCTAGTTGATTTATGCTTTTGAAGTGAGGTTTTTCTGAGGCAAGAGTTAAAATTAACAGATTTTTTTTTTATTTTTACACTGACACAAGTTAATATACGTTTTTTCTTCCACTAATGCCATTAAAAAATGGCGGCTGTTCTGACCCTGTAACACCACCCCATTTACACAGCATGAAGTTGTTTTGCTCTACGTACCTGAGGTTTTATTGAGAAATATGGTTGCGATGAGAAGTTTCCACGGATCGTGGAAAAGCGTTTCCTGGACCAAATTAAAAGGAGAACGTGGAGGAGTCCATTTTCTGAAGGCCTTCCTTCTAGGTGGGCTGGGAGCTGTACGCAGAGGCAAGACAGGAACATTTACTGGACAGTAAAGGGTGGATTTACCTATTAAATGAAAGTAATTAAAAAAATTGAGGCCTTTTGAAGCAGATTCACCTTTGTGGGGTGCTGTACCTGGATGGAGCAATGGCAATTCACACCCAAGTCTGGCAGAGCTGCGAGGGACCGTGCGTCGCCTGGCACAGACTGCAGCAAGAGCCAAGGCTGCCCACGTGTGCCCCCGTGTTGCACAATTACACAGCTTCTTCCCGAGGGAAGAGGCCCTGCCCAGCGGCCGCCATGCTTCCGTGCGAGCGCAGAGCAGCAGTCACAGGGCACGGCTTCCCCGACAGGAGAAACACCTTGGCAGTCTGAACTTCACCACAGCCCATTCACCCCCCCACCTCGCCGCTGCCAAGGGCTGCCCAGGCGTTTGATGCCAGCCTCAACGGCCCTTGGCAATGCACAGGCCACCGAGGTTCCAACGGGACAAATCGGCACTCGTGCAGGAAGCCGAGCTCTCTGATGTCATGACCAGCATGACCAGCCTAAAACTGGGAGAGATTCTTCCATAACATCACTTGGTCTTGAGCCATCCTATTCCTATATTCCTGTATTATTCCTAAAAAATAGTATTTTATTTATTTTAATAAAAAAAGATTTATTTCTCTAAAGAGTATTATACCTTCTTTACTGTATTTACTTGAAAAATACCGACTTGTTTTCCTCCTATCCACCTGTGTCCGTGGGATAGACTCTTCTGTAAAAAAAAGAAAAACCACAAAGTACTTTGCTGTCACACTTCATGCACCATTTCCACTTCATGTTGTGATGGAAATGCCAGGATTTCTTGTAGGTGTACAGAACAGAAATGTGCTTTAGATTCACTCCAGCACTCCTGTGTTTCGACTTTCTGTAAAGTCTTGAGAAGATAAACCCTTACTTTGCCACAGCGAAGGGTTTCCCTGTGCCTGAGGGAACAATCTCACACTACAACCAGGGATTAGATGTCATCCACATACTCTACCATGTGAAACAGGCTAGAAGTAGCCTTTTTGTGACCAAAACTGACCAACCGTGCAACAACACTGAAAGAGCTAGTGCAGGGAAGGTGATGAATGTTCTGATATCATACTGTACAGCTGAAGAAATCAGTAGAGGAAGTTCCAGTTGTGAATAAATCTGCATTAAATGCTCTTGAATAAAGAAACAAGATTCAGATATCAAAGCAGCTTGACCTGAAACAGAACACTTTGCTCGGATAGTCAGGGGAACCCCTGGCAGAAAGCCAGGACAACGTGGGCAGAAAGCCAGGACAACGTGGGCAGAAAGCCAGGACAACATTCTGCTCAAACACACAAGCACCTGGTGACATTCTAACTGCTGTGAAGCTTTTCTTGTCACACGGCTGCAAGACGTCAGCACCTCTCTCCGTGTCAGACTGCGAATCCTGATTACCTGCATTCCTTCCATCTGTCTCTTCCCCTATTGTCAATCCCTTGATTTCCTCAGGTTTTGCAGAAGACGCGTCACTCAAACCTGTCTCCAGACATTCCTGCTCTGCCCAGCTCTCCGGCTCCCTCTGCGAGTGGGCGGTCACCGACGTCGGCTGCGTGTCTGACCGTGGCCTGGGAATTCTCAACAGAGCCCTCCCCGCGCCCCGGGGGGCTGCGTGCTGCTCACCCGCACTCTGGCTGTTGGCGACACGCGTGTCTGTCTGTCTGCAGACTTTCTTATTTTGAACACACTCAGTCTCCTGTTTGCTACACGCTCTTCTCCGGGTTTTGTTCCGGGTGTTATCTCGACTCCTCTTTCCTGAGCTCTTCCTAGTTTTCTTATTCTGAGCACCTGCTCCCTTTTTTTCAGTTTCCAAACAGCCCTCTGGGTTTTTGCCTTTCGTGATCAAGTCTTCACTTCCCAGAGTGGATGTGATGTCCTCCCGGTGTTCATTTCCAGTCTGGACGTTCCGAATTCTATCCTCTTCACCGTTTTGTGCACTGAGGCCTTGCACTTGACTGTGACAATCCTCATTCTCTAAAGCAGTTCCTGCAGCTTTCGCGCTGTGTCTTTTCACCCTCAAACGGGTACTCCTCTGACAAGGAGATGTAAAATCAAAATCTTCTGCTCTTAGTGTCGTCTCCCCGGTCTTCCGAAAATACTCCACAAGGGCACTTCTCGATCGCAGCTTGTTTCCTTCAGGACTGTGGTATAAAAGACAAGTAAATTAGCGACGACTTGTTCATTCCTTCACTCTTCGCTTAAAAAAACTATTCCAGTATTTAAAAACCCAGGCAAGTAACAAGAATAGGTGGCAGGGTGATGCCCAGACAAGTTTCTGTGACCTGATCAAAAAAGCTTAACACAAAGAGCTTACGGATAATCCTGTACATACCGTGCTCTTCACCTCACCAGCCCCACGCGTGGCACTCGCACGCCTGTACGCGGGCGTCAACTCGTGCTGCCGGCAGGGGAAGCGCGGTTTGATCGCAGGCGGACGGCGCTCAGCCTTCCGTTCCCCTCCGTTCCCCGGGGCCTCCCCCGGCACACGCCGAGCCTCACCTGACGAAGAACACGTCGGTCCGCCCCGCCGTCCTGCCCGACCGCCTCCGCCTGGCCACCCGCTGCCAGCCGCCGGGGACGCTCTTCGCCGCGGTGCCGGGGTCTCCACCGCCGGGGCCAGGCCGCTCCGCCGCCTCCGCCACCGCCCGGTCTCGGCTGCCGCCCCGGAGGCTGCACGGGAAGGAGATGCCCGGGTGGGGCCGTGCTGCGGGGCGCGGGGGCTCCCACAGGGCCCCGGGCCCGCCCCCCGGGGGGATCACCCGCCGCCACCCCCCCCCCCGCCCCGCTGACGAGCCCAGCCCGCCCGCCGCCACGGACACCGACCCGCGGCCCGGCTCCGCTTCCGCCGCCGCCATCTTGGCCGCCTCGATCACGTGACGAGCGGCGGCGCCTCAGCCCGGTTGGCGGGCGCCCCCTGCCGCCGTGGCGGGCCGGCGGGCGCCGTGCGCATGCGCGTTGCCCGTGGCGCCGGGGGCGGCTGTAAACAGCCGGGCGCTCGGAGTGGGGCGGCGGGGCCGGGCTGGGCCGGGCCATGCGGGCCGCGCTCACCTGGCGTGACAGGGCCGAGCAGTGGTGAGCAGCCCCGGGGCGAGCCGGGCTGTCAGGGCCCGCGCTGCGCTGAGGGGCGGCAGCGGGGCAGCGGGCCGGGACCGGGACCGGGACCGGGCCGGCAGCGGGATGGCAGCGGGCCGGCTGTGGGCCGGGCGGCGGCGGTGGCCCGGCCGCCGGGGCAGCCCGGGGGATGGTACCGGACACGGTGGCGGCGCCGCCTCCCCGCGGCGGGTGGGCGGCCCGGGGCAGCCGTTCAGGCCGCGCCGGGCCCGCCGGTGCCGCCCCGTGCGCCGCCTCCCCCCGCCGCACGGCTGCGGCAGTGCCGGGCCGGGGTCGCTCTGCAGCCGGCGGTTCCCCTCGGCAGCGGCTGGTCCCTGCGGCGCCCTGGGCAGTACTGGTGATCCAGTAGCACCGTCTTGCTGGTTGTTCGCGTTACGCGTAGCCACAGGCCCGCAGCCCGCGTGCGGGTCCGTGAATTCCGCCTGCGGGGGCATCGCTGCGGGCTTCGCCCCGAGCCCCGTCCGCGTGTGCCCGGCCTGAGCGCGGGCGCCGGCCCCTGCGCGCGCTCCGGGAGCAGCGGGACGCGAGCGCAGGGGGCTCCTGTGCGGGGAGTTTGCTCAGGAATCAGGGATTCTCCCCAGTGTGCAGCTGCAGTTTGTGTTGTGCGGCGTCTTTGACGTTAAAGGAAATGCATTTTCTGCCTGCTGATACGGGGTTTGCTGGGGGGGGTGTGTTTTTTCTCCAGTATTTACGATCTGGCATTCAAACCGGATGGGACTCAGTTGATAATTGCTGCTGGAAACAGGCTGCTGGTAGGGAAACGTTTTTTTCCTCTTGTAGCTACAGCTGTTTGAATAGGATTTCTTTCGCATTAACTTAGAAATACAGAATGGTTAGGGTTGGAAGGGACCTCAAAGATCATCTAGATCAAAGATCATATAACCTGTTAGCAATCCTCTTATCTCTACTAGTCCAGCCTCATATCTACATATATTGATGTGGGCTAACTGCAAAGTGTTTTGAAGCTTTTTAATGTTTCTTACCAAGTTTTAAGCTCTATTTCCACAAGTAATGAGATTTAAGTTACGTGCATCACCTCGTCCTTTTGCACCTCATGTGGTGTTTGAAATCCACTGACCTGCATCCAGACTTGGTGCAATGGCATGATATACAAGTACTGTGTTGTTACAAGTTGCATTACAATTTCTGTGAAAAGGGGAAAGAAACCTGAATCAATGTCCCCACTTTGTGAGAAGCTTCAACCAGAG
Source organism: Tauraco erythrolophus (assembly GCF_009769465.1). Taxonomy (NCBI): domain Eukaryota; kingdom Metazoa; phylum Chordata; class Aves; order Musophagiformes; family Musophagidae; genus Tauraco; species Tauraco erythrolophus. The sequence continues at coordinate 583,900 of NC_141476.1, read as the reverse complement.
CTTTTCCCTTCTCCGAGTCCCCTTGCCTGCTGCTAACCCACCAGCAAAAGCGGCTCAGGACCACGCTCCTCACATTCCTGCAAGGCTTTTGGATGGGGCAGGTGTAGAAACAGCAGGGGTGGATGGGTGGACAGACGGACGGATGGACAGCATGATTCTAGAGGTGTAGCTCAGCGAGCTTTGTTAATTCTCAGTGTTTGCAGAATGGGACATGTACTGATGGCCCTTTCCAATAGTTCACTATGTTTAAATGTCTAATGCAGAGAATGGAGTAAAACAAGCTGGCCAAGTGAGCTGTTTGGAAAGGTCTTTTGTGCGTGTAATTGTCTGAGTCTTCTTTCATTCCCAGTGTTGGAAGAGAAGTGTTACATTCAGAAAAGCTGCTTCTGCACTTTTAAAATGTTTTGTCTTGCACGGACTGTATGCTATGCAAAAAAGCAAAGACAAAAGAAAGTATAATCTTGCTGGCCTTCAGTAATTCTATAGCCTAGTCCTCACTGGGGGATTTTTTTATATGTGTTTTTTTTGTTTGTATGCTCGGTTTTGTTTTGTGTTTTTCCCCCACTGTTTAAATAGGTGTATGATACTTCCGATGGAACCTTAATTCAGCCTTTGAAAGGACACAAGGACACTGTGTACTGTGTGGCTTACGCTAAAGATGGTAAATATCACTTTGGGGGGCGGTCTTGGTCTGGTTTGTGAAGTGCACATCTCCCACTTCTTACTGCCAGTTGATAAATAGAGAAGTTGGGGTTTCGGTAACGGTGTTTTGAACACGTGTGTGAGTGCTGGTGTTTTGCTTGTTACTGGGGAGTTTGAGCTGCTCTGCAGATGCTGCAGGCACAAGTACCACGTTCTTACGTGTAAGGCTCCCTGTTAACTCAAGAGCTGTGGCCCCCACTGCCCCTTCTGCTTCAGTGGTGGTGAGGTTTGGATCTGTGGGGTAATACGAGGAGAAGGCTGACCTTGGAGGTCCCTCTTTCTAGTACTCCACCTGCCTCTAATGTTCATTCCCGTAGTTCCTCTGTCCCAGAGCTTCCCAGTCTTCTGATCCTTCGCACATTACTGTGCTCACTACAGACCTTCCTCTGCTTCCAGTTCTTTCATCATCTCCAATTCCCATTCTGTGGGGACTGTCTGTGGACTCCGAGGACTTCCTCTCCAATACTGCTGTTCAAGTTACAGGGAATACCTGTGAGAATGTGCCGTTTTGCCCCAACACTGTTAACATAAATGTCCAAACTGGGACTGGCAGTGCTGGAGTGACTGGCCTCGTGCCTGCTTTGGTGGGCTTCCAATGAGTCGTGCTCTGTGCCAATAATGAAATAAAGTCGTCGGCGCCTCGTGTAGCTGGAGAAGCGCAGTCCCATCGCGACGCCTGCAGTGTTGGGCCCTTTGTTACATGAGCCTTGTCGAGCTCAAGAACTTCGTGCTCTCTCTTTGATTGAGTATTTGGTGTGAAAGTGATTCTCCTATGCGTGGGATTTAAATTATATTTCGTTCCTAGGCAAACGTTTCGCATCTGGCTCGGCTGATAAAAGTGTGATAATTTGGACTGCCAAGTTAGAAGGAATTCTGAAATACACGTGAGTGATGCCTTTAATTCTGTGCCTCTCGGAAGCGGGCTTCGATTGTGCAGTTCTGCTGTCAAAGAGCACGTGCCGATAGACTCGGAAGGTCAGCTGAGGTCAGAGGACGTGCTAGTGAGTGGGGAACAGCCGAAGCATCTGAATGAGGCAGGAAAGCAATTAAAGGTGTAAAAGAGGGCAGGAAGTCTAGATGAATCTCTGAATTCACAGGGCTGGCAGGGAGCTGGGGAAACTCTGTATAGATAGAAATAAAATGAAACAATATCACTGCTCTTGTGGAATGAACAAAATTAAAATAAGTCTGGTTCAAAGACCAAAATAAGCTTTGGTACTTTCAGTATCTTTCCATATTTCTTCTGGCTTTGTTTTTCTGTCATCCCTCCTAAGCGACCGCTTCAAATTTGCTTTCTGAATGTGTGTGTGCGTTTGCCACTAGTCATTGTGCACACTAGTGTACTGCTGGGAGAACACACGAGCTTACTCGTTCTAGAATTTGGATACAACCTTTAACCATGTTTCACAAGCCACCCTCCACGTATGTTTTTAGCTAATCTTGATGAAATACAGTGAATCCTGCCACTTAGAGACAATTTTTTTTAAGGTTTATTACTGATTCAGTTTACAGTAATTGCAGATTAATTTGATGTAATATAAACCGGTGAAATTATTTCTGGCATCTGGTAAACCTTTCAGCTATCCTGCTGAAAACCAGAAAAGGGGGCATGCAAGAATGATTTATTGAAACATGATTTTAACTTCGTTGCAGGCATAATGACGCTATACAGTGCGTTTCCTACAATCCTCTTACTCACCAGTTGGCATCCTGCTCTTCCAGTGATTTTGGTATGTCTTCTTCCTCTAACTTCTCCCTTAAGCCAGTAAAGTCTGTTCAAGTTGTATAGCTAAGCTAACTGCAGATAAGGACAGTTCTCTATATCCAGAAAAGATGAGGTTCAAAGCTACCTAAAGTTATTTAAATCACTTCAACTCAGCGGGAAAGGACTATGTAGTGAGGTGCCAAGGGTAAAACACTACTTTCTTAGTATGATCCTTTGCAGAGACACTCTCTGTGTTATTAAGATGCATTTTTTTTCCCATTTACTGATAAATAATACATATTTAAATGTTCTTCTGGCAGTGGATAAGACTTTGATCCCTCTGAAGTCCCGACTGAGTTTTCTGACAATATTACTTTCTAATCTAAACACTGGTAAATGCTTTCTTGTAATTTACTTTGGCTTTTTGTTTGCTTTAATCAAGGCTTGTGGTCTCCTGAACAGAAGTCAGTCTCTAAAAATAAAACTAGCAGTAAGATTACTTGCTGCAGGTAAGTTTTAAGGATTGCCTGTGTCATTTAAGTTAGTTTCAATACAAACAATTCAAAATAATGTGCAAGCTGAAAGGAAAAAACGTTCAAGTGAAATAGTTCAGCATACCTAGTAGTGTGAGAGGCTCTCCTGCCTCCCTGTTCAGTAGCATTGTGTACTTGTGCTGCTTTGCCATTCTCAAATTAAAACACCTGTGTAGTATTTGTAATGCTCCAGTAGGAATATGGCTAATATTTATCAAAGATGAGTTGTTCTTTCTTTTGTGGTCTTCTCAGAGAGAGCTTTTTTTTATTATTATTTCTTTAATAGCAAAGGGTTTTGGGTTTTTTTTGATACTGTTTATAATTGAGTTCTTCTGAAAGTATCAGAGAAGTGTTCTGGTCTTGAGCAAGTGTCTTCTCTCTCCTGTGCAATAACAATAAAATGAAGTCAGAGGAATAATAATGAGACTTTTTGTTTGTAGAGCTGTTCATCTCCTGTGTTACTGATAATTTTAGTAGAAGGAGGTACTGCCATTAGGGGGAACCTGAAGCAAGGGTACATTAATTGTGTAAAATCATCCATTAACTACAGTAGGGACAAGAATAGAAACCAGGTCTCCTCTGCCCCAGCACCACGCAGTTCTGTCCGATCAGTGTTCTGAATGTGGCTTTTAAAACAGCCTGGTCTACTGCCAACACTGTCGTCCCCAAAAATGTATCTGTTACTTAGCACATGTTAGAAGCACTGCAAGCAGATGATAGCTTTATTTTTTTTTTATTTCTACTTTTTTAATTTCTGTGTGTATAATAAAATGTTCTTGCTGTAGTGCGTTCTGTTGCCATAAATGTGGATGTAGATGCCTAAACAAACTGTAGGATTACTGGCTGCCTCCCAGAACTCCCTCTTCGAAGTATATTTCCATCTATCCTCCCTGTTTGAGTGTGCTGTACCATCCTACCTTCCTGCTGCTTGTTTTTAGTAGTCTGTTCTTCAGTTTGTGTGTGTTTTATCAGCTGGACAAATGATGGCCAGTACCTCGCTTTGGGGATGTTCAACGGCGTTGTCAGCATCAGGAATAAAAACGGCGAAGAGAAAGTTAAAATAGAGCGTACAGGGGGTGCTTCATCTCCAATATGGTCAATTTGTTGGAATCCATCCAGGTAAATCATTTCATCCTTCCTTTTTTTCATGCTGAATAGATAATCCTTGGCTTGTTAATTGCAGAAAGGCTTGACTTTTATCCCTGCTGAATCAGATTAATGCCAAGTACCTTACCTTTTTTTAAGTGATTATGTATTGAGGTTTTGGCTTTGCTGCCAGTCTTTAACTGAATGGAGAAACTGGGAACAAGTTCCACTTAGATCTCAAGAAACACTTGTTTTTTTCTTTTGTATTGTTTTTGGGGTGGTTTTGGGGGGCAGATTCTGTTTGGACTGGGGGAGACAGAGGGGAGCCATTTTTTCCACTTCAGTTCAGAGGGAACATTGTCCCAAACATGTGAATATACAATTGTTATTGCAGTAGGTGGCAGAATTTTTGGAGTAGAGCAGGTGAACAAAAGGAGTCAGTTCACAGCTACTTAGCTGAGATGCCAGTACTGAAGTCCAGGCCTGGCAGTAGGCAGTACAGTGAGAGAGGGAGGAGAGCGTGGAGAAGAAGAGACCTCTATGGATTTCAACTTGTGAGTGAAACATCAGAGGAACATGATGTATCTCCATTGTCTAGAACAGTAATTTACAGAAAGGACCAAGGCAGAGAGTATTGTGCAGGGTACAAAATCAGACATTAAAAAATGAGGAAATTCTAGATTAACAGTTGCCTGTGCGGTCTTAATTTGTTCTGCTAGCGTGTGTTCATTACGAGGCAGTTCTTCAGTATGTCACAGCATGTTGCTTTTCCCCACAGGTGTGTGCATCACGCGTTGAGCAAAGGGAGAGTGCTCACTGAACAGTTAGCTTTTCGGGAGGTTTTCTGTTTCCTTTCTGTTCAGCTTCTGGCCAGAGGCATGTTCACAGCAGAAAGTTCAGATTGCCACCTCCCTCCTTCCTAGGCAAGAACCTGTGGTGGAGGTGACTCTCATGTTTTGCTCCAAGCTGAGCAGGTCATGTCAGAGTACCAAAGCTGGCAAATTAGAGACCTGAAACCTTTCCTTGGTCTGTGCTGGTCTCACAGGAACAAGTTGATTTCCCCCCTGCCTTACACTGGTAATTGTGTTCACTCTTGCTCAGCGCTGTTGACTTTGATGTTATGGTGGCTTTGTACTACTGTAGCCAGGATCAGAATCCAGGCCCAGGTGCTTCATCTCTTGAAGGGACCGTTAGCTTCACTGTGCCCACTGCTTACACAGCTGCGTGTAAGTGATGCACCAAGCTTTGCAGTTATTCCTCTAAAGGAGACTGATCTTTCTTTTGTGTCCCCGAGCTGTATTCCTCAGTTTTAAATGGCAAGATATATCTGCTGTGCTTTCAGTTTGTGGGTTTTTAAAGCGTAATATGAAGTATATTCTGCTGTCCTATTACTTGGTTCCATTGCTCTAAGAAATTTATTAATAAATCACTGTAGAATCACTACATAATTTATATTTTTTTTTGTTAGAGATGAACGCAATGATATTTTAGCTGTGGCAGACTGGGGTCAGAAACTTTCCTTTTACCAGCTTAGTGGCAAACAGGTATGTTTTAGAAAGTGCATTCAAGAGCAGCAGGGCATTTCTGATTCTGTTTTGTGTCCTGTATTCAACGTGTTTGTATACCAGTGCTTTATTAGCTACACTGAATGTTTTCTGTTTTCTCAACCTTTTATGAATCTGCTTTTTTTTAAACTATCTTTTCCTTCAGCTCTTGTTTCTCCCATGGCAACTCAGCTGCTGTCTTACAATTCTTGTATTAAAACCCTTACAACTTTGCTGGCTTTTGTGATATGGTTTACTGGTCTGTAAAGGACATCTTTGTATTTTTTCAACCAGTTAACAGGAGGTTTTGTGAATTGCTTGCATTCCAAGTGGACTGGTTTGGGACTGGAGGGATTCTTGGATGTATTTTAGAACTGCCTTTGGGAATCTTAATATAGTCCGTGGTTCTGGGGTATTGAAAAGTTGTGCATGGCCAGAGAGATGAGAAGAATGGTATCAGTAGCAGCACTTGTTGCTTTGGGAAAACATGAAATGATCCTTTTGTTAAAGTGTTTTATTTTTTTTTTTTTCCCGTGTAGATTGGGAAGGACAGAATGCTCAATTTTGATCCCTGCTGTGTTAGCTATTTTACTAAAGGAGAATATATTTTACTGGGAGGTTCAGATAAACAAGTTTCCCTCTTCACAAAGGACGGCGTGCGTCTTGGTACCATAGGAGAGCAAAGCAGTTGGGTGTGGACGTGCAAAGTTAAACCAGACTCCAACTATGTGGTGAGTAGGAACATTTCTCTGACACTTTCACAGACAGTTTGTCATATAAAGTAAGGCCATAGATTTCAAACTCAGTTGCTTAGTCTAGACATTCATACTGAGGCAGCAGAACCTAAGCAGTGTCTAGTGAGGTCCTACAACTACCACCGAGATTTTTAATCTCCTGCAGAAGTCAAACTTGGGCTGCAAGACTGCCCTAAATGAGCATAACACCTGTTTGCAGAGGGTAAGGCGTTTGCTGCGTTTGATTAAAAAAGAGGAGGGAAAAGAAGAAAAAATGGCAGCTAATAACTTTTAGGTTGACCAAATCCAATTTCATGATGGGAAGAAAACATTCAGATCTGAATTTCTTGCATTGCACCTTGTGGAAGATGCCTACAAGGCAACTGGTAGCCCTGAACACTGCACTCTGTGTCGTGCAAATGTGAAGACAGAGAGAGAGAGAATTTAAAAACACCCTGCCCCGCCAAAAAAAAAAAAAAAAAAAAGAAAAGAAAAAACCAAAGCAGCAACAACAAAACAAACCCCCAAAGCAGACCCCAGCCCGCCGTGCCCCGTGGGGCGGTCTGTGATGAGATCAGGCCTCATTTTGCATTGTGCTGTTACCACTGTTCAAGTGCACGTAGGCTGTAACTGGTGTCAATCTATACGTTATGCAGGAAAAGGAACATGATGTTCATATAGCTACTAGACATTTTGCCAAGTCTCACCTACGTGCACCAATTAACAAAATTATTTTTGTCCCGTGTTCAGGCAGTAGGATGCCAGGATGGAACAATATCCTTTTATCAGTTGATTTTCAGCACTGTGCATGGCCTTTACAAAGATCGCTACGCTTACAGAGACAGCATGACCGATGTTATTGTCCAGCACCTCATCACTGAACAAAAAGGTAATTTCGCACTTGCAGTCAGGCCAAAGCTTCACTCTCACTCTGGTTTGTTTTGTTTTGTTTTGTTTTTAATATCCATCAGAACACTTGGGATATGCGCTGCATGTATTAGACAGATTGTTGTCGCTTTGACAGTAAAACTGAGGAATACTGTTTGCAGGATGAGTGCAAACTTGGATTCTGGAGGATCAGCACTGACAAGCTTAGTGAAGGATGTGGGGATTTGAAAGGACATGGGGAGGGGCAGAGGCTTTCAAGATAAGGTTTTAATCTCTGCGAATGAGATAAAGATACTGTACATCATATTTAGCGCTTTTTTTTCCTTACTTGCAGCCACATAGGTTTGTGCTGATTTTCCTTCTTCATATCCACTGACTTTTTGTGGCAAGGCATCAAAGTATTGCTCCAGAATGTGCCGTTGACAAATAATAGAGAGTGATAAATTGTGATGGAGATAGTAGATTATGGAGATGAAGAACAACAAACATATCTGAGCAGGAATCTGCTTTTAATTTTAGAGGTGCTTTAGAAAGTTTCAATTTTAATGTGTTGTTAGTAAGTCTTTTGATTTCTGTGTCCGTTATTTTCATGTCAGCCTGTACTGTGTTGGTTTTGTGTTTTTTCTCTCTAGTTAGAATAAAAGGCAGAGAGCTTGTAAAGAAAATTGCAATCTACAAAAACAGATTAGCAATCCAGATGCCAGAGAAAATCTTGATTTATGAGTTATACTCGGATGATTCTTCAGATATGTATTATCGAGTGAAGGAAAAGATAGTAAAAAAATTTGAATGCAACTTGCTGGTTGTATGTTCAGATCACATTATTTTATGCCAGGTATGTGCCTTAAAATCTAGAGTAGTTTTGGGGTACGCTCAGGCTTTAAGGCTGTCTGATTAGCTGGTAGGAGAAGGTCGTGCTGTATGATGTGTTACAGTTTTTCCCCAGGGTACCAGGGTGTAGTGCTGTTGTATGGCAGTGCTGCACATTGCGTCTGATCAACAGCTGTGGCTTGCCATGGGTGGCTCAATTTCAGTAAAACAGTCTCTGCAGTGAATTTGGTACATTAGCACGTAATCCAGGGCAACTTTTGGGTGGGGGTAAACCACCAGAAAAAGGTGGTAGGGGGGTTGTTTTTGTTTGTTTGTTCATAGCATTGGAAAACCTTGAAGATTTCATTCTGCCAAATTGACTATTTGACTTACTGATTTTTATATGTAAAAGTAGGCACGCATGCCAGTGTGGGTATAAACACAGCACATCAAAGACACAGGGCTTTTATCTTTACCTTCAGGCAGTATTTTGTGTGTTATTGTGTCTTTAGGAGAAAAGATTGCAGTGCCTCTCCTTTAGTGGCATTAAAGAACGAGAATGGCTGATGGAATCTCTTATTCGTTACATTAAAGTAATTGGGGGACCTCCAGGAAGAGAAGGCCTCTTAGTTGGCCTGAAGAACGGTCAGGTAACACAAAATGTCTGGTGTGTGTCTTTTCGCTGCAAATAAATTCTGGGTTATGGTCTTAGGGGGAGGCTTGAGGAGCATCATGTACTTTTACAACCTGGAGTTTTATCTGACAGAGTCTCCTTGTGATTAAGGAGACTATCTCTTGCATTCTCTGGCTGTAAAATTAAACTAAACATGTTTAACTTTGTCTAATGTCCACAAGTTGTTAGGAACAACTGACAAAAATGGAGTTCTTGGTGAACTGAGAGAATGTTTTTCTTTATTGGGGTTTCAGGGGGGGTGTACACTTCTCCTGATGACCACTTGTGACAGCGTGGGTGTTCTGGAGATGAAATGGCTGTCTAGTTCACCATCCGGTTAGCAGCAAAAAATTTCAAACTATTGATGTAGAGAACAAGAATAGAGAGGAGGTTGATACCCTCTGTGTCTTCTGTATCTATGCTGTATCTTCCTGTAGTATTCTATTAATGTAATTGTTTAACTAGCGGACCATTAAAGAAACCTAGCATGTATATAGCATATGTTTTATTTGTATAGACTTGCAGCCTAGAGTATGTTGTGGAAACAATTTTCCAGATACCTCAAGCTGAAAGCGTTTCGTTAATTTTGATGCCCAGTTTTATTTCTGAACAAAATGGCAATTGCGTGCTGTAAACAGCATTAAAGTTGGCACCTGCTGTGCTGTTTCTAGTTCTAGGCACAGAAACGGGTGGACTGACTTTGGTTTCCCATATGTCTAGATTCTGAAGATATTTGTGGATAATGCCTTTGCCATCGTCCTGTTGAAGCAGTCCACAGCGGTGCGCTGCCTGGATATGAGCGCGTCCCGAAACAAGCTGGCGGTGGTCGATGAAAACGATACCTGCCTAGTGTATGATATTCACACCAAAGAGTTGTTGTTTCAGGTAAAATCCAAAGTCTTTAAAAAAAGAAAATAAGGGGAGCAGGAAGTGGTTTGGAGCACAGAACGTACCAAGTGTTGCTGCAGAAATTCATATAACTGTCATTTAGGCCATTAATCATATTTTGTAGGATTTAACCGTGATCTGTTCCTCCACTGAAACTACCGTTTTAGAGATGGCAGGAGAGGAGTGAGAAGGCAGGAGCTATATGTGAGCAACAGCTGAATAAAGAGGACTAAACATGTGCCATTTTCTCTTTAATTTAGAAGTCAGTCCTCGTTGCCTTTGAAGCCTGACAGTGAAGGAGCATTTGGGCTTTAGCATTAGTATGAACGGAATTAAAGCCTGAACTTCTTTGTTCGCCGTGTATTTCCAGACTATGAAATGCATAGTGATAATTCTCTCTTCATTGGCAGTTTAGCAGCCACTCTAAGGGCTCCTCGTTAATGTTGAAATGTTTTCAGAGAACACTGGGTGGAAAATATGAAGGGCACGAAGATAGGGCCTGTAACTGTCTCTTTGTTACGGGCAGAAATGATCAGTTCGATGTGCTGTCTGACTAACAGTAGATTATTGTGGAATTTTGTATTGTCTTCTACAGTTTGACAGTATAGATCATCAGTAAGTACAAAAAAGGAAGACAATTACAGCTGTTTATTACAATGTAAAATATGTTCCTTTAAATCTCTTTAGGAATGTACTGGGCTTCAGAATGTTACAAACACGGATACAGACACCCAGGCTGTAACAGGTCAAACGATCTAGCTGAAGGATGCGTGTTTCTTAGGAAAGATGATGTGATTGCACCTGTTGTACTCATGAGTTACTTTGCTTGTTAGGAGCCCAATGCTAATAGTGTGGCCTGGAATACACAGTGTGAGGATATGCTTTGCTTTTCTGGAGGGGGCTACCTCAATATCAAAGCTAGTAACTTCCCTGTCCATCAACAAAAACTTCAAGGCTTTGTGGTGGGTTATAACGGCTCCAAGATCTTCTGTCTTCATGTTTTTTCTATGTCAGCTGTCGAAGTTCCGCAGGTAATCCTTTAATCTCATTAAGTGTTGCTTTACATTTCATAAACATCAGTGTTTAAGAAGCGAAGAAGCTCTTCTGAGATTTACCCATATTCCATTACCAAAATGATTGCAGTTCACACTTTCTTCATCATTATTTAAGTTATATTGCATCATCTATTTTATTTTTATTTGCCATTAATTAATCTAGCTGCCTTTTTGCTGTTGCTGATTGTTGTTTCTAATTCTCCCTTTCTACTTGCAAATGCACATAATCTAAAAGCAAAGATTACAATATGGTGTAGGTACTAACCTCTTCCCGTATTTTTGCTGTAGCCTACGTGCCTTTTCTCAAGTTGTAATTTCAGTTTTCTTATGAGTACATCGAATACTATCTTATTGTTACTTAATCGAGGTGTGTTTAGGCAATATTTAAGCTGTATCTTTTAGTCTGAATGTGTAGTACACGTGCAGTCTTAATATTCTAAATTTAGAGATTGCCTTCCACAAAACGCTATTTTCTGCGTTACGGGAAGCAATGGACGAGTCTAAAATGGCCCAAGAAACAAAACAAAAAAGGGAAAAGAAAACAAATCATCTTCTGATTTATGCATCTAAATGTGGCCAGGACTTGAAACCGAGAGTCAATGAAGAAGGCAGAAGGGCCATGTACTTCTGTGGCCTACTGGAGATGTGTGTTCCAGCCCCTGCCTGTCCCTCCGAGGCACTGTGCAGATCCTTAACTGGGCTCTGGGTTGTCCGGGGTGGTTGACTGCCACAAGGTCGACTGGGACCAGTGCACTCTGGCTTTGAGAGGCCGTAGGCGCCGAGCGCCACAGAATGACTGTAAAGTGTCACAGAGGCAGCTTGTTCAGAGCCACACTTTTGGTGAGAGGGAGAACCAAAACGTGCACAATTCTCAGATACATTGATAAAAATAACGTAGAAATCAGTCTGCACACTGCCTTGGTTGCAAACCCGGAGTAAAGGTAACGTAACGTAGCCGCAGAGCCCCCTGCTCGTTGAAGGGCTTCGAGCTGTAGCTGCAGCTGCTGAGCCTCAGTCCGTCTGTGCCAGCCTGCAGTTGGCACTTTCTCTCCTTAATTCCCTCTTAGGGCAGGTGCTTCAGGTCAGTGTCTTTTGGGCTTAATGGTCTCAGTCGTGGTAAACCAGCTTTGTTTCAGGCTTGGCGCAGAAGGGCTACTTCCTCCTGGTACCTCTTCCTGTTGTGTTTGAGTGTTTCCAGGGATGCTTCATACTGGGCGGTTGTGCCACTTGTAATGCTTTGAGCACGAACTATCCCCTCCTTCGCTCTGCTTCCATAGTATTAAAAAAATCCCAGAACACCCCATTGGCTCGTTGTACGTAATATTTAGTATGTTCGGTGCTCAGAAAACCCACATTCTTAACTAGTTCCTAATATGCAGGGCACTGAAGGTTTCAAGATGGATGAGTTTAGAATATAATTAACCCAGCTTGTCTAGAGACACAATAATAATCACCCCAGAATGTCGTTCTGTCTGTCGTACAAAAACCATATGTTTACTCTGTGTGGAGCTTGTAATGGTTGTCATTGCAATATTTTTTTTCCCCCAATGTATGTAGAGAATTTCACTGATATATCTCAGTATTATGCTTTCTAATACATATTTTTCCATGGAAATCCTCAGTCTGCACCCATGTATCAATATCTGGAACGAAAAATGTTTAAAGAAGCCTATCAAATTGCTTGCTTGGGAGTAACTGATACTGACTGGAAAGAACTGGCCATGGAAGCCTTAGAAGGGCTGGAATTTGAAACTGCTAAAAAGGTAAAGCTGTTATTTACGTATTTAGCAGAAAGCTTGTTGTATTTTCATAATTATATATATATCTGCTCCGTGGTGCTGACCACTGGGTGGCAGCACAGGATGCCCGACCGGGCTCCTTTCATTTCCCCTTCTCAACCCTGTAAACTTACTGTTTTCTCCCCTAAGTATATCGTATAACCTCGGTTCAACTACGGAGGTTTCATATTCCTTGTTATTTACACACGAGTGTTCTTTGAAGGCAATGGTGATGGGATGTCACCGTTGTCATTTTCCATCTGGAATGCCTTGGTTTGGGGAGTGGTCTGCAAATGGGCATATACTGCAGAGCGGAGTTTTCTCTGGCATAGAATACTTCCCTGTTTTCTTTCACCACCTTTTCTCAAACAAGAGAGGGCGAACTGAGTTCAGTGTAATGAATATTGTATGAGAGACAAAACATTCTAAAAATATGCAGGGGATGATCTGTAACGATGGGCATCTTTTAATAACAGATTTTTGTAAAAGGAAATTAAATGCTTTATTTTTCCTTGCTTCTTAAGTGGAGGCATCAGAATAATTCCAGTTTCGTAGCTGGCTTTATGCAAATAGATATTCTTAAAAGGAAGTTTTCAGTGCCTCCTTGGAATTTTAAAGTGGTGCCCTTCTAGAATTAGAGCGGATTAATTTGAACAAAAGCAGCTTCTTGACATGAAAGGCTCTCATGGTTCCTAGTTCAATCTGGTGTAAGCAGAATATTGTATGCCCTCTTAAGCATTAGTTTGGTTAGAAGTCTCGAACGTGCGGTCTAAAGAGTTAAATTTCTGGGTTTTGATGCATGTCAAGAAGAAGTGCTAAGCTGCTGTAACTTGCACGTGACTTTGCCACTTGAGACTTTGGGCTGCACATTTATCTCCATTTGCAAAAGATATTACACTGTCTTGCAGCACTTTTATCTTATCGGCTCCTTACTTCCTTTCTCTCCCTGAGTTACTTCCATGCCGGATTTTCAGAATGTTATAAAAACTGTAAGCATGTGCAGTGTGCCGTGGCAATGCGATCAATTGTGTGTTCTACCTTGCAATAATTTCCTTAAATTTCCTTGTCTGTCATGCCTCACACCAAAATGGAAAAGCTATAAAATAGCCGGAATAAAAGCGTGTAACATGTAAAATGGCATTTTGTATTTCCTGGGGACTGACACCCACCCACCCACCAGTCCCTGCCTTTGCTGTTGGTTCCCAGAGATAAGCTGGAAGGATTGGACCCTTGTCTTACTGCAGTGCCTCAGAGGCCCCAGTTGTGGTCTGTGTCTGTGAGCTGGGGACTGCACAGGCACAAACCCAGCTTGCTTCTGTCTCTGCTGTTTGCATGGAGACAGCTGGATTTGTGCGTAACAATATTCTGTTGATTTTTGTGGCTTTCCAAGTTAATTCTTTTTATTCTTTGTTTTGTTTCAATAGGCATTTACCAGGGTACGAGACCTTAGATATTTAGAATTGATCAGCAGCATAGAGGTAAGAGAGTGTTAAAGACAGTGTGTTTTCTCACGTTTAGCGCTGTGCCAAAATCACCACTTTGTGTTTTGGAGGGGTTTGTTCCGACGGTGCCTCTGACTGCTGGAGCTGTGTGTGGAGTGAGAAATCACGACTAGCCAAGGTCACGCAAATTCCAGTCATAGGACTGGAACTTCATGAAAAGAAATGGGCATGTGGGACAAGGAGAACTCCTGAAACTGGCTTCAGGAAAACTAGAAAATGTTCAATATTCAATTAATAATTGGTGGAATACTACTGTGCTAAGAGCTTAGTACAGAGTCCTTCATAAACATGAGTTAATTAAGCCTTTCCTTACCCCCTGGAGGGAGGTAATTACTATTATCTCCTCTTCGCAGGACCAGAAACGGGCCCAGAGAAATGACATGACAAACTCAGGGTCTCATGACAAGTCTGTGACAACTGGAAATGGAATTTGGGATTCCTTACTTCCGTACTGTGCTCTAATCACTAGTTCTTACTCTTTTCACACGTCTTGGTAGCCTTTCACTAGGCAATGACTGTCTGTGGTGAGCACGTTAAAGACATGCTCTCGCTGTTGTCCTTCGAGAAAGACTGCGTGGTGACGCTGGGCGAGGGTCTGTGTTGAGGGGCCGTAAATGGAGTTCCTCTTTCTCACCTTAATTAGATTTACCCCTTCTTGGCAAGAACGTGTTCCGTGTCTCCCGTTTCCACAGAGCTGTCCTGGTTCTGTCAAAGCGCCAGGTGGTTGCAGGCAGCTTTTCTAGGAGTCTCACCTGGGACAAAGTTCTGCACTAGGAATCCCTCTTTTTTTCTTTTTTTCTTTTCTTTTAAAGGGTAGATGGGTAGATGAGAGTGTTCTCTCACCACTACTGACCTTTCTTTTCCACATATGCTTCTCTGCATCTTTGTCTATTGAGGATGTTCTGGAATTGTCATGTTATATTCTGTTTAATGAGAAAGATTCCCTGTGTAAATGGACATAAACTTACTTCCAGACTTCTGGAAAACGCTCCCTCTGAAGTGACCGTTCTGCATCGTTGCTTGCTCTTGCTTGCGGTGTATTGGGTTCCTTTTACGGCTTGTAGAGGTGTAACTAAGCACATGTGTTCCTTTAATATGGTGTTTTTTTCTCAGTAATGACACTTTTTTTTTCCTGTTTGATCACAGCAGGAAACATAACTGCCAGATAACTATACCTGGAAAGATTTGGTGAAGTCTTTAAAAATGGTGTAACAGTTCTTTGATTGTTCTTTTAACCAGGTCTTTAAAGGGACCTTTCAACACCAGTCCAGTATCAGCTTGGTCAATAAATGTGACCAGAGGAGTGATGGCTGAGTCTCCTTTGGCAGTAGAGAATTGAATTTGTATGCTCATGGAATGCTTTTCCCTCCCTTCATGACGTTTTCTTTAAATTCAATTCATGTCTTTATGTTTCCATACGAGGTGGGCTGATAGTAGTAGTAATTTTATCCAAAGCAGGATAGTGTTGTGTTTCCAAGAAACAGGATAATAGACATGAAAACACACACACGTACACCTGTGTGTGCACATGTGTGGCGTTGGTGCGTTGCAGTCAGGGTACCCCTGTGGCTCTGAGTCACATAAAGGGTTTCCCTGTGGCACTGCACGCACTTGGCCTGGATGGTCCCTTCCCACACAGAGCGAGCCGCTCGGAGCCGCAGGGCAGTACGTGCAGGTGGTGGGGAAGGGGTGGCTGCCGACCTGCAATCAGGAGCTTTGCAAGTGGGGACGGTGGTGGTGACACTGGTTTTTGTAAAGAGGCAGGGTAACATACTTTATGAATCTGCTTATTGCTAGCAATTATTTTCGTGTTTGTCGCCTCCCCGTGCACATATTGTTAATTTGGCCAAATTATATCCTAGTGAGTTATTAGGCACCCATCAAATGCCTTTTTTAAAATAGCAGAGCATAATGATAGTGTGTGTTCGTTTTCTTGTGTGAAATCAAGAGAAGTGATTTTTCATCACTTTGGTTTGTGTAGTGACATTTAATTTTGCTCTTCCTAATGTTAATTAAAAAGGGATTTAATCTTTTAATTATAAATTCACCAGAAATGTAGGAGAGGCATAATTATTATACCCTGTTACAGGTTTTTATTAACAGTTAAAACCTAAGCCTGAAAACCTAATTCTTCAATGGCTGTTTCTTACCCAGGTCCTGATCATTTAGAATACGTTCTACATCTCTCTCCGGGTTTTTTTCCAGGAGCGGAAGAAGCATGGAGAGAACAACAATGAACTGTTCCTAGCAGATGTCTATGCCTACCAGGGAAAATTCCACGAGGCAGCAAAGTTGTACAAAAAGAGTGGCCATGAAAGCCTGGCTCTGGACATGTACTCTGACCTACGCATGTTTGACTACGCAAAGGTACGAGTTGGCAACTGGATGTTTAAATACCGAAATATCAATGTGTCTGTTTTCAGAGTATGATCCTACAAAAGGATTGGATGAAAGGTGGGCTTTGAATTCCCACTTCATTTTCTCAGTTAATTGATTGAAGTTTTTTGGGTTGTAAGGGGAAGAACAGCCATATTCTCGATGCAGCGGTAGCCTTTGCTCAGAGTCTGCTACTGGGGCAGGAGATTGTTTTGTGTAGTCTAAAATGTGTCCCTGGAATTCATAGCTTTTCAGTGGATTTTTCTGGTGGACAGTACCAAAGGTGACTTTTTCATTGTGATTATATAGTATTATCCATAGTAATTTTCCTTTTTCAGAAAACTGGAGATCTCATTTTTGTGACTTTTTCCCCATTATCTCACTCACAAGTCCCTTTTTCTTTTTTTGTCTTCCAAAGATAGTAAGGTAGTACATATGCAAAGTGGAGGTGAGTGTACTGTGCATTTAATTCATATCTGTATTACAATAAAAATATTTTTCTTTCAGAGTTTGAACTTAAATAGTTAGTTCTATATTAATGTATTTTATAAAGTGTATAATATACTAACCTAGTATATTTTTGTTTACTAGAGAATTTTCTTCCAAAGATTCAATAATGTCCTGACTGCTTTTTTTAAAAAAAAACATGTAGAAATAAATTGAATATGGTTTTAAAAAGTGATGTTTTTATATGTTGATAAGAAAGCATTACTTGGCTTTTAAGTCTTCTGTGGGGTTTTCTTATCAAAATCCCTGAGAATGCATGCTCTGCTCAGACTCATTCATCACTCATCAGAGCCTTGTTCTGCCCAGGACAGGACAGAGACTTTGCCATGACATGCTTATGAGCTGGTTTAGCATAGATTCCACAAACCGTGCTACAGAGAGAGCTTTTTCTTCCAAGAGCTTAATATAAATACTTGGAGGCTTTGCTGATGTAAGTCCGACTTCCCCTATTTTTGGCTGATGAGTCTTTGTTAGCTTCAGTGTTTTGGCTCCTCTTGAACATAAATGTAATTCATAGATGAAAATTTTCCCATAAGTCTCCATAAGAATCTTTTAATTCTTGGCTGTAGTCATGTCTATATTTAACTAGCAGAGAGCAAAAGGTCTTGTGTCTCCTATCCTGGAGAGTAACTCCATGCAGAGGAAATTAAAGGTACTTGTTAGGAAGCTTCTTGTGCAGGGAGTGCACAATACGTGGAAGGATGCGTAAAAACCCCTTGTTTGCCAGTTATTTTTCCAATAAAAGACGTATGGGGGCTGTTTTTGTGGTGGTGTTTGTTGGTGGTGGTTTTTGATGTTGCCAGAATTGTGCAAAGGGACCCTGACAGAGTCTGGTTTCTTGTATTTGTGCTTGACTTCGATGAGCTCTGGCTGGGGTCCAGACTGGAGGCAGAGGTCAGGAAGTCCTTTGATACGTGGTCATGGGCTCGTTATCACGGTACCAGATCACAAATCAGTGAGAACTCACAAAAAGCTCTTTATACTATAAGAAGCTGAGCTTTGGATTGTGAACTTATTTGGGTGACCTAAGCTGGAAAACAAGTTGCGCGAAAGATAATGTTCAGCCCGATCCTTCCGCTTCATTTTCTCATATTCAGAGATTATCACGACACCTTCGTAGTTATTCACCTGACGGGGGCTGCGTTGCAGTGGGTGACGCTAGAGCTGACCCTGCGTGGATGACCATGAGATGGGGCATAGTTCTGTACCTGTGTGAGGGAAACTGGCTGTGTCAGGGAAACTGGTGAGCTGTGGTGGTGGAACAGCTCTGTTGTGCAGGTGCTTTTTGTGAGGGTTGTTTGCTTGTTCGTCGTTTTGGTTTGGTTTTTTAAACCTGAGTCAGAATTTACCAGAAACACAGCATAAGGTAATTTTCCACTTTCTTCTCACCTTTCCATTTTTCCTCTGTTCTAATTTTTCATTTGATAGAAGCCATGTTAATGGACAGTAGCCTGTTAACGGAGAAAATTGCCCTTAATTGATCTTCTGGTGTTGAAATACTTTTTTTTTTTTTTTTTTTTTTCCCCTGGCACATGATGTCAACAGATGTGAACTGTATGGTGCCAGGGCTTTGGTATTGGCAGAAGAAGCCGAACAAACTATTAGAATTATTTCCAAATGGTCATCGTCACAGCATCCAGGCTTGATGTTTGCATTCCTTGCAAAAGCCCAGCCAGTTCAGAGTCGCTCTCACTTTTGGACAGCTGTCATTCCTCCTTATAAAAGAACTTCTTTGATGTGTTGTAATATAATTATCAACTGTCTTTGCAGAAAATGAAATTTCAGCCTTTAATTGATTTGTGGCCGGGCATCCTGATGTGAACATGATTAAGTGGGTGTACTATCCTTACCTAAACACGGAGTGAGGCTGGGTCATCTTTGAGAATTAAACCCTACCCTCTTGGCTTGCAAAAGAAAATCTGAAACTTGGAATCGATCAATTACAGTTTTTGAGATTAGTACTATTTTCCTGTTCTGTGTTCCTGAAAAGCATGCAGAAATCATAATTCGTATCCACTTAAACAGCCTCAACAGAGAGCAAGCGTTTCAAGAAATCTAGTGGGGACATACTTACTACCTCTGAGGTATCTGTGTCGTCCTTCTCCTGGCCCTCCCAGAATCTCCCACTTTGGGGTTTTTTGTTTGCGTGGGTTTTTTTTTTGTTGATTGGTTTTTAGCTGAAAACTATCTAAATAGGAGACTTTCCATTGTTTCTTACCAAACATGGGGCCTTGATTATTAGTTACTGAAGGCTGGATCTGTTCATGTTGCTCTGTATGCAGAATTCCTTTTCTTAGGAAGCATAACGATATTCATTAAAAACACCTTTATCTATTTTAGAATTTGGCCTGTAACAATATTTGTGGCCAGAAGGTAATGCAAACTTTTGTATTGCGCTATTTCAGGATTTTCTGGGATCTGGAGCCCCCAAAGACACAAAGATGCTAATAAAAAAACAAGCAGACTGGGCCAAGAACATCAATGAACCAAAAGCAGCAGTGGAGATGTACCTCTCTGCAGGAGAGCACATGAAGGCCATAGAGATCAGTGGGGACCATGGCTGGGTTGATATGTAGGTTTTCGTTCCATCTCAGAGAGAATATATAACAAAAACTTGAATGAGTTACTATGAATTCTGCATAATTTTAAAATAAGACACAACTTGTTTGATACGTGCCTTTGTTTATATAAAATTGAGTATTTGAAGCACATCTACAGTGAAAAATGTTTTAAAAGTTACATATGTTTGGAGGGTAGGGGCATAAATATGTTATGAAAACAAATGCAGTACAACAGTAAGGAGTATGAATGGGTTCATCTGTAGTATGAGACTGTCTTCTAAAATATGCATGCCTTAAGCTTTTCGGAGTAATCATCACAGCAGTGCTTGTATGTGATAGCCGATTTCTGTTGTAAGCTGGTGAGGATAATCATATGGTGGGTAGAGAAGACAAGTGGAACACAAATCCCTAGAAACTCTGGGGCTACTCCTGTGTCTGGTCAAATTCTCCTTGATTTGCGGTAGGTGACGTTTTGGGTTGTTTGCTGAGTTGCCATAAGATCTTGAACAGGTCACTCAGCCTTCCCTTGCCTCAGTTTTGCTGTGTGGCCAAGAGAGTAATGTTTATTCAGGAGTCTTTTGTTTGGGTCAGGTTGAGGAAGTGTGTCCCATGTCACTTAGTCGTGTAGGACCTAATTCCCCCATCTGTCTTCATCACTGTGCAAGGAATCTGAGAGAGAATTGGATTAAAAGGAGGGCAGGGACAGGGGACATAGTAGTGGGGGTCTGCTACAGACTACCTGACCAGGAGGTCGGGGTGGATGAGGCCCTCTACAGACAGATAGGAGCAGCCTCATGTTCACGAGCCCTAGTCCTCATGGGGGACTTCAACCACCCCAATATCTGTTGGAGGGACAACACAGCAGGGCATAGGCAATCCAGGAGGTTCCTGTAACGCATGGATGATAACTTCCTTCTCCAAGTGGTAGAGGAACCAATGAGGAGAGGTGCTTTGCTGGACCTTGTTCTCACCAACAAAGAGGGGCTGATGAGGAACGCGATACTCAAGGGCAGCCTTGGCTGCAGTGACCGTGAAATGGTGGAGTTCAAGATTCTTAGGGATGCAGGGAGGGTGCGCAGCAAGCTCACTACCTTGGATTTCAGGAGAGCAGACTTCGGCCTCTTCCGGGATCTCCTTGGTAGAGTACAATGGGATGAAGCCCTGGAGGGAAGAGGGGCCCAAGAAAGTGGGATAATATTCAAGGATCACCTCCTCCAAGCTCAGCAGTGGTGCATCCCAACAAAGAGAAAGTCAGATAGGAACACCGGGAGGCCTGCATGGATGAACAAGGAGCTCCTGGACCAACTCAGGCACAAAAAGAAGGCCTATAGGGGGTGGAAGCAAGGACAGGCAGCCTGGGAAGAATACAGAGAAATTGTCCAAGCAACCAGAGATCAGGTTAGGAAAGGTAAAGCCCTGATGGAGTTAAATCTGGCCAGGGACATCAAGGGCAACAAGAAAAACTTCGATAGCTATGTCACTGATAAAAAGAGATCTAGGGAAAATGCAGACCCTCTCCGGAAGGAAACGGGGGACCTGGCTACCCGGGATATGGAGAAGGCTGAGGTTCTCGATGACTTCTTTGCCTCAGTCTTCACTGGCAAGAGCTGCAGCTGCACAGCCCAAGCCACAGAAGGCAAAGGCAGGGGCTGGGAGAATGAAGAACCACCCACTGTAGGAGAAGACCAGGTCCGAGACCATCTAAAGAACCTGAAGGTGGACAAGTCCATGGGACCTGATGAGGTGCATCCATGGGTCCTGAGGGAGCTGGCAGATGAAGTTGCTAAGCCACTGTCGTGGTTTTAGGCTGATCCAGCAACTAAAACTCACACAGTCTCTCCTTCTCCAGTAAAGTAGAGAGGAGGGAAAAAAAAAAATAATAAAGCGACTGAGGGTTGAGACAAGAACAGAGGGAGCACCCACCAACCATGGTCCTGGGCAAAACAGACTGGGCTTTCTCAAAGCAAAACAGTTTATTAATGATTACTTAAAAGGACAAAGGGAAACAAAACCGATTACTTGAGAGGACAGAAAGAAACAAAACCAGATCTTAAAACCGACACCTTCCCCCCCCTCCACTTTCCTTTTCCTCCCGGCTCTACCTCCTCCCCCCAGCAGCACAGGGGGCAGGGACTGGGGGAGTGCAGGTCAGTTCATTCCGTGCTGTTACTGCTGCTTCTTTCTTAAAGGAGGAGGAGTCCTTACACCCTTTTCCCCTGCTCCAGTGGATCCCCTACCCACGAGGAAAAATCCACAAACTTCTCCAGCGTGAGTCCAGCCCACTGGAAACAATCCTTCCCCACAGATTGCTCCGGTGTGGGCTTTACCACAGTCTCGGGTACTTAGGGAGCTGTAGCCACTTGCTCCGGCGTGGGTCGTCACGCAGACTCCAGATGCCTCTCTGCCTGGTCGTGCACCCCAACACGACCATCCTCAGGCTCAGGCATCTCCTCCCCACGGGCTGAAAGTGGGTCTCTGCTCCACCGAGGCCGTCCTGGTTGCAGGGGGGCCGCCTGCCATCTCACCATCAGCCGCAGGGGAAACTCGGCTCCGGCACACCTCCTCCCGCTCCATCCTCACTGACCTGCTGTCGATGCAGCTGTTTCTCTCAGATCTCAGTCCTCTCCAGGTGAACTCAGCCCAGTGGGCACCCCGGGAGTGGGGTGCCCCCGAGTTCCCCAGCTGGCTCCGCCGCCACCATCCTCTGTGGGCGGCGCCGGCCCGACGCAGGCAGCTGCCCGGCCGGGAGCCAGGGAGCGGGGGCAGTGCCCTCCTCCCTTCTCTGCTCGATCCTGGGCAAAGCACCTTTTCCGGTTCCTTTGTCCTGACTTAAATAGGGCAATTCGCAGAGGTGCCCTATTGGCTCAACCCCAAGGGGGATGGCAGTCTGATCTGGTGGCCAGAACCAGGTCTGACCTGGTTCCAAAACCAGGGAGGTCACAGGGAGCAAAGCCCTTCTCCTGCCACCAGAACCCCCACCCCCTCCACATCAAACCATGACAGCCACTATCCATCATATTTCAGAAGTCGTGGCAATCTGGTGAAGTTCCCACTGACTGAAAAAGGGGAAACACAGCCCCCATCCTTAAAAAGGGAAAAAAAGACCCAAGGAACTACAGGCCAGTCAGTCTCACCTCTGTGCCCGGCAAGATCATGGAGCAGATCCTCCTGGCGACTATGCAAAGGCACATGGAAAATAAGGAGGTGATTGGTGACAGCCAACATGGCTTCACTAAGGGCAAATCCTGCCTGACTAATTTGGTGCCTTCTACGATGAGGTTACGGCATTGATGGATAGGGGAAGAGCAACTGACATTGTCTACTTGGACTTATCCAAAGCATTTGATACTGTCCCACACAACATCCTTGTCTCTAAACTGGAAAAACGTGGTTTTGACGGATGGACCACTCGGTGGATAAGGAATCGGCTGGATGGTCGCTCTCAAAGAGTTGTGGTCAACGGTTCAATGTCCATGTGGAGGCCAGTGACGAGTGGTGTTCCTCAGGGGTCAGTACTGGGCCAGTGCTATTTAACATCTTTGTTGGTAACATGGACAGTGGGATCGAGTGCACCCTCAGCAAGTTTGCAGATGACACCAAGTTGTGTGGTGTTGTGGACATGCTGGAGGGAAGGGATGCCATCCAGAGGGACCTTGACAGGTTGGAGAGGTGGGTCTGTGAGAACCTCATGAAGTTCAACAAGGCCAAGTGCAAGGTCCTGCACGTGGCTCGGGGCAATCCCATGCACAAGTACAGGCTGGGCGGAAAATGGGTTGAGAGCAGCCCTGAGGAGAAGGTCTTGGGAGTGCTGGTGGATGAGAAGCTCAACATGAGCCGGCACCGTGCGCTGGCAGCCCAGAAAGCCAACCGTGCCCTGGGCTGTATCAAAAGGAGCGTGGCCAGCAGGTCGAGGGAGGGGATTCTGCCCCCTCTGCTCTGCTCTCGTGAGACCCCACCTGGAATAATGTGTTCAGCTCTGGAGTTCCCAGCACAAGAAGGACATGGAGCTGCTGAAGTGGGTCCAGAGGAGGCCGTGAAGATGATCCGAGGGCTGGAGCACCTCTGCTATGAAGACAGGCTGAGAGAGTTGGGGCTGTTCAGCCTGGAGAAGAGGAGGCTCCAGGGTGATCTTATAGCAGCTTTCCAGTGCCTAAAGGGGCTACAGGAAAGATGGAGAGGGACTTTTTACAAGGGCGTGTAGTGACAGGACAAGGGGCAATGGATTTAAACTGGAAGAGGGGAGATTTAGATTGGATATAGGGAAGAAACTCTTCCCTTAGAGGGTGGTGAGGCAGTGGCACAGGTTGCCCAGAGAAGTGGTGGCTGCCCCATCCCTGGAGGTGTTCAAGGCCAGGTTGGATGGGGCTTTGGGCAACCTGGTGTAGTGGAGGGTTTCCCTGCCCATGGCAGGGGGGTTGGAACTGGATGATCTTTGAGGTCCCTTCCAGCCCGAAGCATTCTGTGGTTCTATGAATTGCACACAGATGAGTAAAGATTGAAGGAATGAGTTTTGAGCTTGTGAAAGGAAAAAAAGAGGATTTTGAATGTTTTCTGAAAACTGTTTAAACAGTGTTGCATGATACTACTATTGTGATATTTATTAAATAACAATAACTGATTAAAGGTGAAGTTATGAGCATTAAACAAAAGGCAAGACAAGGCAGAACCTGAAACATCTGGCTTTTTTTACTGGGTCTAGGTTAATTGAAATCGCTCGAAAACTGGATAAAGCTGAGCGTGAGCCTTTGTCGAAATGTGCCTTCTATTTTAAGAAACTCAATAACCCTGGCTACGCGGCAGAAACCTACCTGAAGGTTGGTGACCTGAAAGCGCTGGTCCATCTCCACGTGGAGACTCATCGCTGGGAAGAGGTAAGCGTGCCCTTGGTTCTGCCGCTAGAACCTCCGCTTCCCACTGCCTCTGGTTACTGGGAAGGGAGACAACTGCCTGGTTCTCCTGCCACTGTGGTCAGAGGAGGGCTGGGAGGTTCAGAGTATTTAATTTTGGATGCTCCGTGTCTGTTTTGTGATGTGGGGCGTTTTTTCTTTGGTGGTGTGTTTTTGTGAAGGTTTTTGGTGGTGGTGGTTGGTTGTTTTTTGTAGTTTCCTGGGTGCACATTTCTTGGTCTCGCTTCCTGTGCAACTGACTTGCCCATGGGATGCTTCTAGTCCGTCAGAAATAACAAATACTAATTTTATTGTGGGAAATTCTGTTTTGAACTGTATTATTTATAATTTGGACAGACCCGAGTGAGAATACCGTATGCATGATTTCGATCTGGTGGACGTGTGCTGTGTTAGTGTGGCGCCCACTCTGTAACTGGATTTGTGCTGGTGATTAGGTATAGTTCGGACTTCTCTGGGTTTTTCCCTAAAAACACGGGTCTGCCAGTACCACCGCTTCACAGTTGGGGTCACCATTAATTTTGTTCACGTTAAGTTTTTGATAGGTGTACTTTCTTAAGGAAATGTTTTCAGAGTTCTGCTGGAATTGGCAAACCCCCTCCCCCAGTTGTATGGGTGCTTTGGAAAATCGTAGACTTAGTCCGTTATTGACTAGTTAGCGAGTTTGGGAAGTGAATCTAAACTGTGTTTATAGTGTTACTTCAGTTTCTTTAGAGCATATATTCAGTAAAAATAACGTTTGTTGTCTCTTGCTGTGAAATGTACTGAATTTCCTAGATGATCACTTTCAAGTTTCCCTGTTTCAGTAACCAGACTGTTACTATGCTTGGCCTCTTTCCTTTTGTTGTTGATTGCTTTTTATTTTAAAATATGTTAGTTTCATACTGGAGAAAATACGGATTATGCTTTCTGTTCTGCATGTGTATTTTTATTGTGAATTTAATTAGAACTAAAGTATTGATCCCGTGGAATATTCTAAACCCTTTAACTGTTTAAACCATGCAGTATTTTAAAAATGATTTTTTTGTTTACCTCAGGCATTCGCTTTGAGTGAAAAGCATCCTGAATTCAAAGATGATGTCTATGTCCCTTATGCTCAGTGGCTAGCAGAGAATGATAGATTTGAAGAAGCCCAAAAAGGTGAGAATGTCACTGACAGATCACTGGTCACTCGAAATTTACTCCACGCTTTTCCAGTATAGAATACGCGCTTTCCGCCCTGGAGAGTTTCTTATCAGTTGGATTCAAAACCAAATAGAATCTGTATTTTCATACTGATCTTAAAGCAGCTGGAAGTCTACTTATTTGATAAGAAAATGCGATGGATCTATCAAAAATGATGGCATCTAAATACAGGTCTAGATTTTCCATAGCATTGTGTAGAGTGTGGCATGTGGCAGCAGTATTTGGCGTATAATCTGAACTGTCTTTATGAATATTTTTATCACAATAGAATTCAAAATACGGTGGCCACCATATAAACCTGAGTGGAAAGCATAGTTTTTCCTTGTATTTAGGTAACGTTGGGTTTGTAGAAGTAAAATTTTCCTGTTTCTTTAAGAATTTCCATGTATTTTGTTAGAGTTATAAAATTACCTTTAAAGAGAACTGTCAGCCTTCCATGATGTGGACAGGCTTCAGAATTTAATTTGAGAATCGTTCCAGGGCCAAGGCGATGCTGAAGCAAGCTCCATGTGCAGCCAGCACGTTGTTGCTGTGGTTGCTTTTCTCAGGTGCGGCGCCGTGTGACTGTTGCATCTGCTGTTTCTGGAGCCGGCGCAGATCTGAGCGTGTGACTGCGTTTGCTTGTAGGGGCCAAGCTGGCACACATGCCAGGCGTGAGGCATGAGCTGTCCCCACACACCACTAGTTGTGTGTCTCTGCACCGAAGCTTTGAGCACCTGGCTTTAGAGAGGGTCGGTAGTTCGGGCACAGAAGGCTTCAGTATAGGGCGTTACCAGTTTGTTCCCCGAAGCTCAGGGCTGCTGTGGCTCAGCAAATCTAAACGCCCCAGGGCTGGGTGAGCTACAGATCACTGTGGAGCTGTGAGAATTCGGTTCTGTCTGAGCTGGCTGACGTCAGGAGGCAATCGTGCTGCGGTGTTGGGTTTTTCGGGGGGTTGGTTCCTCCCCCGGCCCCGTTACCATACATGAAGACTGCCAAATGCATGTTTACCAAGTGAGAATTCAGGATCTTTCTTTATACTGGCTTCTGAGCATCAAATAAAGAAATGCTGTTAATGAATAGAATCACAGAATCCTGGAATGGTTTGGGTTGGAAGGGACCTCAAAGATCATCCAGTTCCAACCTCCTGCCATGGGCAGGGACACTCTCCACTACACCGGGTTGCCCAAAGCCTCATCCATAATAATCCATATCTGAATAATAGAAGGACACAGTAAGTACTGTACTCTTTCAAAATATTCAGCATTACAAACCAGAGCACAAACTTCCAGCATTCCTTTATTGTAGTTTTGAATGAAGCTGTGATTGGCAGTGTTTAGAGGTGGCTTTGTTTGTGTAGAGATCTAATCATGGTGGCATTTTTGCTCTCTTCTCTATTTGAAAACGAGCAACCAGTGGTGTACCAAACCTATGAGCTCGAGAACTGCTGAGACGGCGCGAAAGCCACAAAACACCTACAGATGCTTCTGGTGTTCCGCTGGTGTCACTGCTTTCAAGGGGAAAAGTAGCAGCGTAAAATCCTTTTTATCCTGCTCGGATCGACTGTTTGATATTGGCTGAATAGGCTGCTGTTAATTTAAAATCATTAATTTCAGTTAATGGGTGTAATGGCTCTGTGAAATCCTCTTTGTTTTGGCCTCCGCTGCAGCGTTCCACAAGGCTGGCAGGCAGAGCGAGGCCGTGAGGGTGCTGGAGCAGCTGACACACAACGCCGTGCTCGAAAGCCGGTTTAACGACGCAGCCTATTATTATTGGATGCTTTCCATGCAGTGTTTAGATATAGCCCACGGTGAGTAACTGAGAGGAAGTTTGTATGTGTTACCTTCCTGTGCACGTAGACAATTACTGAATGGTGATAGCGTTGCTGCAACTGGTTCGCTGCTGTGTTGCTTTGGTTTTGGTTAGGGTTTGTTGTTTGGGTTTTTTAATGCTGTGCATAACTCTGGCTTGTGCTATTTTTGTAGTCCCCTGGTTCTCCCATGTGCTTATTTAAAACAACTAAGCAAAACAGCAACAGCAGCATGCATGGGCCGCCTTCTGAAACCTGACTGGAGTCAAAACCACGTCTCCTGGGACCGTGTATCCTCGTGTACCGTTCCACAACAGGCTTTAACTAGAGAAGTGGTTGGAGGATTAACGTACTAGTAAATAAAGATGGTCTTGGAGTGTAAGATACGTATTGTATTTGAACATAGGTTGCAGAGGTACTTTACAGATTATTTCTGCCAACAGAGATGAAACTGATTGTTTGTTAGCTGTCATCTTGTCTTCTGAATGCGTTTCACTGAGAGAGAGGTGGAGCCAGTAGTTAATAGGCGTAATTTAGTAATAATGAATACAAAAGATTGATAATACTGCCTTTTGTCTGGTGCTACAAGTACCTTTTTTTTTTTTTTTTTTTTAAGTTCAGCTGATGCATGGTAGAGTGCTTCTCTGTTACCTCTCAGGTATTTTACAGAGATGCAAACTTTTCTAATGGGCTTAGTAGTGATCCAAGATTTATGAAACAAATATTTCAAAGCTCACTTTATTTGTAAACTCTGAAGTTATAAATGAGGTTTGCAGTGATGCACACCTACTGTTTTCTACTTTTAACTAAGCTGCAGCTTCTAGCTATGTTAAAACCATTGCCTCAACTGTTTTGTGGTTTACCATGCTTGTTTTAGACCGTAAATTTGCTCAGAAAAACGCCAAGTCTGTATAACGTGTGGTTTGCCCAGGTAGATGGGACACGCTTGAACTGGTACACACCTCTTTTGGAAGTGCTGGTGCTAAAACCATGATATACTGTTTTCTTCCAGCTGAGTCTCATCGACTCATCTTGGAGACTTACACTAATGCCTTTGCCTCCCACAGAGAATGAACAACAGAAGACTGAAATGCTACAGAAGTTTCATCACTTCCAGCATTTGGCAGAAGTTTACCACGTCTATCACTTTATTCAAAGATATACCGTAAGATATTTAGAAGTTATGTATTTGTGCTTCGTGAGAGAGTCCAGAAATAACTAGGAATAATTAATGACTCTTCAGGCAATTAACTATTGAGGGTGGATTAGTGATACTATATAGTAACTTTATTTCTTTGCCTTCTGCTGTACTGCACAAGAACTTCTCTTGTCTCGATTCCTAAAGACTGCAGCACAGTTTTAGCAGATGTGTGGTGTCTCAGTGTGGGCAGAAGATACGATGGTGGCTGAGTTCCCACCCCCAACCCTTTTTTGCTAGCTGTGTCGGGTTTGTTCCGCAGTGACCTGAGCCTCTCGTCCTGTGCAGGCTGTGGTCAGCTTTGGCTTATCCTGGGAAAACAAGATTGAGCAGAAGAAGGCATCCTAGCTTAGGGATTCCCCAAATGTGGTATGTGTATCAGTAGTGATGTGTGTAAACTACTCCAGAATGATCAGCAGTCATGAGTGAGGAGCTCCTGCTACTTCCAGTAATTGTAGTAACCTTGCTGCAACTGTTGGTGACAATCTATTTTGTAAAACCTTTGAGAACCCTTATCTGTGCCCTTGCCCTAAAGCTGACCCTGCTGTAGAGGTCTTTGCTGGTCAGACTACTTCAGACCTTACAGTGGTGGAGACTCTGCACTCTTGCTGGCCAGTCTGCTCTCATTTTCAAATAGCCTGTTAAAGATTCAGTTTTAGCTACATGGATCTCTTTCTCTCTTTTTCTGCATGTAGCAGACATGAGCTTTGGTGATAAGACGTGCAAAATCCACTTGCTGTATTCTGTCAGCACCTTTCTTTTTGCAACTGTATGGAAGAAACATAGTATTTGAGATTGCTGGTGCTGTGATGCTTAGTGATACGAGTTGTTGATTTTCTGGCTTAGAAAAATGTGTCTGTGTTTTTAATACTGCAGGAGGAGCCTTTCAGTTTCCACTTGCCTGAAACCCTCTTCAATATTTCCAGGTTTCTGCTTCACAGCTTAACAAAGGAAACTCCTCTGGGGATCTCGAAAGTGTATCCTTCCAACAGTGCAAAATCTACAAGTTATCTTGTGAGATAAACATGAAAGGAATAATTGATGTTGATCCACAATGCAGAGATCTCCTGTAGGGTATCTTCAGTTTTGGCTGTTGGTTATAGTTAATGGAAACTGACTTTTGTCCCTAAGGAAATACCAGCATCTTCAAACTATTGTGTGTTTAACTGCCCTACCTTTTTTGTTTGTTTGTTTGTTTTAATCAACGAAGGTGTAATTCTCAAAACCACCCACCTAGTCTGGTGTATCACCTTTGTCAGAGGAGCAAGTTCCAGGATACCAGTCATTGCAACAGGATGCTGGCTCTGAATCTTGACAGTGTTGTTGCAAGGAGGCTGAACTGAGACGGGAGGGGTAAAAAAAAAAACAAAACCAACAAAAAACCAGGAGCTTTTGCTTCCCCTGCAGCGGTGGCAGCCCTCTGTTCGTGCACACTGCGGCTTCGGAGAGGGCTTGCTAAACGGCCTGTGCACCCTGTGGAAATGCACCTGTCCGTGAAGGACAGCAAGAAGGGTCACTGGATGCCACAGGGAGACCTGATGTTCTTGTTTCCACTTCATTTATGGCTTTGCATGGGATGTTAGCTTTCCTTTTCGTAACTTCCTCACTTACACATGTATTGCCTTTCACAACGTGCCTTGTGATCCGTAGCTTTCTGAGCAGCAGTTACTCTTATACGCTGATGAAAGGGGAAGGCAGAGCATGTCTTTCGTTTCCAGTAAGATCATGTGTATTTAGTTGGTGTTTGTGCATTGCTGGTGTTTTAAGACTTTTTACTTTTTTTTTTTTGGCTGGGGGAAAATCCATTCACTCTAAAATTACCAAAATTTTTTAAACGGATCAGAATATTTAACCAAAGTGATATTAACGTAGGGTCAATTCCTTACCTTGCTGGTAATTGCCTACAGATGTTTTGATAGCTCTTTCACACTTGTTTTTAAATAGTTATGTAAATAGATTGCTCTCGTTAAAGTCTGTTCAAAGTACTGATGTTGGATATGCTTCATTGCACAACTTCTCTGATTAGAAAGAGTATTGCAGTTTTTCCTAAATGCCATATGTATTTTTATTCCTTAATTGAATTATAGCAACACATTATTTGCCCTGGCAAAACAGAGTAGAGCTCTGGGTGCATATAAACTGGCTCGTCATGCCTATGACAAGCTCCAGGGGCTGCAGATCCCAGCCAGGTTCCAGAAGTCGATTGAGCTGGGCAGCCTGACGATCCGATCGAAGCCGTTCCACGACAGCGAGGTGAGTTGTCGTGTTTCATGTTAATCCTTAATGTGTGGCCTCAGCCAAGAATGCGAGTTACTGTGTGCACAAAGAAGGCTGAAATATATTATGCATAAGTGTGATGTATTTCTGCTGGAAACAGTCCTTTTATTGCTGTTCTTTAGGTCAGACTTCCTTTGGCTCCTGCGAACAAATCACAGTCAGTCCTTTATGGGCAGCCTCCATCCTCCCTCTCCTGTCCTGCCTCTGCCTTCCTCTCTGCCTATTAATTCTTTCAAGCCTTTTTCTCTCCGATCCACATGCAATTACTCCGCAGTCTTTGTCTCTCTCTCCAGCTGGAGGTCACTTTCATTTGTCCCACTCCTAGCACTCCTTCCCTCCTCCCCCTATCCCTTGAATGACCTTCCTTCCTTAAGTCTTATTTTAACACCTTTTCTTCTTTAACCGAAGTCAGACTTTCTGCAGTGTTCTGTAAAGCCGTGTCTCATGGAGTACTCACTAAAAATAAATTGTATTGTGCAAGTGAACATGCACCTGGCCACCTGAAATAATAGAAACACAATCTTAAGAACTGCCTAAAATAACTGTGCTCTTGAAGAGAGATGAATGAGTTGAAGAAACTTAAATTTGACCAAACCTTACAGCAAGAAACTTTGCTTTGGTAGCCTTCTCTTCGACTTCTTTTGTCACTGTGTATTTGATGCAGAATTCTGCTTCTGTTACTGCAAAAGCAAGGTGAAATTTAATTGTTAGAATGGTGAAGACTTTTTAATGTGAAAACTTGCTGGTTTATCAAAAAGGGAAAGCATTTTCAGACGTTGAAGGATCCGATTTCACAGCAGTATTTCTCCAGACTAGCGCTGAGGTAGCATCAGTGGTGTGAACCGAAGGAGCCCGTATTTAATTGAAAACAAAAGAGCTCAGGACGTGCCGATCTGTTTACAATTACTGTGCTCTGCGTGTGTCTTTCAGGAGCTTGTGCCCTTGTGTTATAGGTGCTCCACCAACAACCCTTTGCTAAATAACCTGGGGAACGTCTGCATTAACTGCAGACAGCCTTTCGTCTTCTCCGCCTCCTCCTACGGTGCGTTGGAATATCACCTTTGGTTATGCCTTCCAGGTAGATGCATGGTAACTGAGCAGAGTGGCTTCGGACTTAATTTCTTCTCTCTGCAACGTTATTTGGACAAACAAATCTTTTCTTTGTAGATTTGACTGACGGGCTGCCTCGTCCCAGGGGTTGTTGCTTTCATTGCAAGATAGCAGCAGCAGTAGAGCGTTGCTTTATTGTGAGACACTGAGTGTACAAAGTGTTTCCTTAGCACAGATGCAGTCCTTCAAGGTGTTGAGGGGATTTTGGTTTGGTTTAGTTTCGTTTTATTTAACTTGCTTCATGAGAACACTTAGGCAGAACAGCAGCGTCAGCAAAGCCAGAGGGTGTTCGTTTCTTAAGGGGCACAGTATCTTCTAGGAGGCATTTTCTGAGTTCCTGCAGCCAAACGCTCCGTGCTTTTCACACCCTTTAGAAGTGCTGCATCTGGTTGAGTTCTATTTGGAAGATGGCATCACAGATGAAGAAGCTGTAGCTCTCATTGATCTTGAAGCTCCAAGGTTGAGTAAAAGAGAGAATAAATGGCAAGAGATGATGAGTGACCGTATCCTTTTGATTAAAATTGGTTTCCAATCCTTTTCTTAGGGGGGAAAAAAAGCAACAATTTTGAATTTACTTTTTTCCCTGTTAGGTTTAAAACTTTCTTTTTGTCATATGACTGATGTGAGTACAACTGTGTTGTGTTTCCTTTTCAAGTTGGTGTAACAACCAAAGAGATGTTTTGACTAAGCCTAACGTTTTCGTAAAGCTTTTTCATCAGGGCAATTTGTTTCTAATCATGTAATTTTTTTTTTGACAATGGAATGCCGTGCTCTGCCTATCTGGATTTAACTGCTTCCTGTAAAGAACAGGAAGAATCTGAAGTGTGTTTTTCACTTCCAATAACAGCTCATGTTAGAGGCTGCCTTCTCTTAGCCTGGGGAAACCAGCATGGACTTTCTTCATAAGCATTCCTGTTGGAATCTGTGTTGTAATGCTTTGGCATCCAGAGCTCCCAGTTGCTGTGGGGGCCGTATGATGTTAGGTGCAGAGTAATGCACAAGAAAACATCTCTGACTAAAGCTGCTGAAAGCTGTAATTTAAATAGGTTGCCTCATTGGCTTTTTGTCATCTGTCAGAAGGGGGCAGAGAGGGGAAGAAGGCAGAGCTGATGTCAGACTTGGTTGTGGTCAGTTTTGCTGTTCGGCAGCTGCAATGATAAGTTTCCCCAGTCGCTGTGAATCACAGCAAGCCCTTCTCTAGCACTTTCTGTAATAATCTGGGCACTGTAGCAGTTTGAGAATGCTCTGACCCTCTGGAGCAACAGGATACCAGTCCTGCTGGTATGCTTTTATACTTACTCTGTGAGCGCTAGCCAGCTAATTTCAGAGGAACTCTTTTTCTTCCTTAAAAAAATGCATCTAGATGCACAGAGTTTGAGGCTTGATGACAATACAGATATTATTGATGATGATGATCCCTTTACAGCAAAACTGAGCTTTGAGGTAAGAGCCTTACTTGTATCTTCCAGTTGTTTCTTTCTGGATACCAACAGAAATGAATAGGAAATTTTAACTTAACGATGCCTGCTGCTCTTCTGGTGTGGATGTGTTACAAAAACTACTGCAAGAGACATACCCCCATCCAAGGGACTGGAAGAGAGAGATGGAACTTGAGAGGGAAAGGGGTTTACCAGTTAACTCCTCTCTTTAAAAAAAAAATAATAATAAAAAACCCCTAAAAAATACCACCACCAAAACCACAAAACAATAAAGATCTTAAAGTAAACATTCCTGGAATTTGATTTTATCATCATGTAACGATACAACAGGGCTGTCCCCCAGGGTATTACTGTATCTAGGTGGTACACCAAGGAAACAGTCATTGCTGTGAGGTTTAACAACAGACTGTGGCCGTGGGTGTTATTTGCAAGGAATTGTGTTAAAATGAATAACGGAAGCTTACTGAAGCCAAGTTAGAGATGTGGCTGGATGCTGCTGTCGCTGAAGGTGTTGATAACACTGACAAGAGCGTGGTGGGACTAGGCTCAGGCCAATTCTGTATTAGCTTTTTCTACTGAGTTTTACTTTGCCTATTACCAGATCTTAGTAATCCTCAAAGGGCTTTGCAGTCGGTAACTAATTCTTTCTAAACCTGTTCCCTTGCAGCAAGGAGGCTCAGAATTTGTTCCAGTGGTTGTGAATCGTGCAGTTCTCCAGTCAATGAGCCGGAGGGACGTCCTGATTAAGCGCTGGCCAAAGCCATTGCGGTGGCAGTACTACCGTTCCCTGCTACCAGATGCCTCCATCACCATGTGTCCATCATGTTTTCAGGTAGTGTCTTCATGGAAAGGTTTGGGAAAAAAAACCACAAACAAACCAAACCAACAAAGAATCCCACTGAGAACCCTATGGCTGAAACAATTCTCATCATTGCAACCTCATACTTTAAAATGAATTCAACAAATTCCTGAAAGATGTAGAGGCAGAGAAGGCAATGGAAACCAAAACATAAGCTGCGTGATGCAGAGAGTCAGCTGCCTTCTGAACACTTGGAGGTAGCTGAATTTGAGAAGTTGCACTGACAGTGAGTCAGAGCCTCTCGAGCAAACCTTGGCTCAGCAACAAATGCTGATTTGTGTTTATTTCTTTTTCCTCTGTCTCTCTGACTTTCAGCCTGGCCTAGCAGGGAAAATCAGTAACTAAGCTGGCTTGTGGTTCAGTCTCTCTCCCTCTCCTTCCCCTCTCAGGAATGGCTTTTTGAGATACTGGAATTCAGTCACATTTGCTTACACAGAAACTGTCTAATTTTTATCCTTCCTCTGCAAAAGTAATTAATTGGTTTGCGGCTCTTCAGCAACATTGGCCGTGCTCTGTGAGACGCTTGCTGCTCTTCGCCAGGTTACAGCTCTCTCAAGCAAGTGAACGTTCCAGGACCAGTTCTCTTGGAGTGGTGGCTTCAGAATGTCTGCTCCAGAGAGAAGCCATTGAGCTCAGTTTGCGTTTTCTTTGAGCGAGTCACAGGCTAACTGCTCCCTAAATCTGTTCTTAATTAACAGATGTTTCACACAGAAGACTATGAGCTTCTCGTACTCCAGCACAACTGTTGTCCATTCTGTCGAAGGAGAATAGATGAGTCAAACCAATGAAGAAGAACAATCTAATCCTTCAAATGACAGGCTTCCCTGTTGGCTTCCCGAAGCACTTCTTAGATCCGTAGAGTTTTCCTACAACTTAGTTAAGTCATCTTGTTCCACTTGGTACATAAGAGTGGAACTGAGTTAAAGAAATTAACTATTTTTTTTAAATGAAAATGTCTGTTGTTTGTGAATTTCCTCTACATTTCCTAGGTAAGCAGCTGAAGTGCCCCAGATTTTTACAGGAATGTTTCTAGAGTCAAGTTCAGCCTTGAAGTGATAGTTGTTTTTACTCTAAATTGTGTTAGGACTTGATTTGTTCATTAATATGTACCCGTTATTGGCGGATCTTTAAATAAATGGGACTGTTTTTCACTACTCTCTGTCTCGGAATTTGCTATAATGCTGCTTCTTCTGAGCTTGAAGTTTTTGGGGTTTTTTTCTTCTATTCCATTTAGGCAAGAACAGCATTAGAGTTTAGAGCTCTTGAAGTGTGATCTTAAGAGTTGCACTGACCTTGGCATTAAGGACCCTCTCACAAAGGGGCAAAGCTTTTGGTCTGTGTAGAATTCACCCGTGTTAAAACACAGAGTGCCAGGGTGTGCGTGGAAGAACACATTTCATGTTAACCAGGCTGCCCAGGCAGGTACCTCAGCTGCCCACTGCTGCGTACGTGATCCCAGTAACGGGAGTGTGTTCGCTAACGAAGGAAACGCCGCTGACCTGATGGGCTGAACTGACTGTGTTGGCACGGTTGTAAATACGCCGGGGTGCCAGGCAGGAGCACCAAAGCAGCTGAGGGCTCATGGTCAGCCAGTGGTTTCCCACAGCATCTCCTCTGCACCCGTGGTAGGAGAGTTCTTCGTTGTCTGCTGCGAAAATAGCAAGTGATGTAACTTGCTGTGGTACTGGAATCGTGGGATCGTTCCCAAGACCCCTGGCATCCTGTCAGTTCTTGTGGCGTTTGTGATCCGAGTGTCCCTACATGGCATGGACGCACTGGCCTCTCTGAGCTCCTGCACGTCCCCAGGCCATCGTGCTGACCACCGGAGCGCTGTGCCCAAGGACTCTCTGGGCAGTATTTCCCTGGCGTTGTTCCAGTCCAGAGCCATGGGCAAACAGTGCGCAGAGGTGAGAGGAGATGGACCTGCCACCTTCTGCTTCAGCCTCTTGCTGAGACTGAGGGGGCTTTAGTGATGCAGCTGCTTGACCAAACGTGGTGGGGCAGTCCCAGGCAGCAGCTAAGCCCCCTTCTCCCTGCAGGACTGGGGAGAAAATCAGAAGAGCAAAAGCCAAAAAGCTCATGGGTTGAGATAAAGACAGTTTAACAAGTGAAGCAAAGCAAAGCAATAACCAGTCTATGTGCTCCTTCCCAGTGGCAGCAGATGTCCAGCCTGCTTCCTGGAGAGCAGGGCCCCAGCAGGAGTAATAGTCACTTGGGAAGACAAACACCACAAACTCCGCATCCTCCCTTCTTCCTCTTTTCCCTGAGCTTTTATTTCTGAGCATGACATCATCTGGTACGGAATCCCCCTTTGGCCAGCTGTCCCAGCTCTGCCCCCCTCCCCCCACTTCTTGCCCAGCTCTGGCCTGTTGCTGGGGCGGACAGAGTGGGGAAAAAGAAAAGCTCAGTGCTGTGCAAGCACTGCTCAGCCGTCGTGACAGCCCTGGTGTGGTACCAGCACGGGTTTAGACACGAATCCAAAACGCAGCACCACGTGGCTGCCATCAGGAAACTCCATCCCAGTAAGTCCCAGCACACCAGCGTACTCCTGGGTAGTGGAATCTCCTGCAGGCGGTCACCGAGTAGTTGGACAGTGGAAGAATTTGTGTAGGTAACCAGCTGGGCTGGATTTGAGCTGGAAGCGATGGGTCTCTTGACTTCAATCCAGTACAAGTGTGCCCGTGTTACCGTGAAGTCTATTGTTGTTGTGACATCCCGTCTGCCGCAGCCTCCCTTTGTTTCGGGTGGGAAATTCTGTTCTGCTTTGCTTCCGAAGCTCTTGGCTGAGGCTGTGGGGTGCTGGTGAGGCAGCTGCCTTGTACCAGCACTTCGCACGTGAAAGTAGTGATGTCTGTGTCTGCTCGAGTCCCTCGTGAGAGGGACACCCTCAATGGCACCACGGGGTTCCTGAGTCCCTCAGGGACTCCTGACCAATTTTGCTTAATTTACCACTTCAGAAACATTCTGTTCTAATTACCACTCGTCTGCTTTTTGACTCGGCTGTCACTGTTCGCAAGGAAGACTTTGCAAATGACGTGGATAAACAATGCTGTTGGAGATGTGAGCCAGAATGGAACTCGGCTCGTTCTCCCGGAACTGGGCTGGCTTTGCAGAGCTGGTGGGAATGAGAAACTGTAAAAATAAATAGACAGGGTTTGCAGTAACACAGAAGCAAACTGGATCGAGCAAGGAAGCTTTTTTCTTTTTTTAAACAACTCTGTGAGTACAGTCTTGGTTTGAAAAGTTGTATTGGGCTCTTCTGGGCAAGAGCATGCTTGACACATCCCATACGTTAAGACGTTTTAATTCCAGACTGTCCCGTGCCGTTGAAACTCTCAGGTGACTTCCTGATAAGGAGTCCCTGGATGTACAAGAAGTCCCACCGCAGTGCTTTTGTCTGAAGCTACAGGAAGTGGTTGACCAGAAGTTTTCTTTGATTTGCCCCGTTCTGCCCCGTTCCTGCTTGTCTGCCCCACGGCCGTGCCCCAGCGGTGACGCACGCCAGGCCCTAAGCTCCTCGCAGCAGCTGCTGGCCTCAGCAGTGGCTTATTGCATCAGAGCTTAAGGTGCCATATTTGTGTGTTGGGAAGATAAACTGTTAATCCTTCTTGTATGCCCAGGTACCAGTGTGACCAGCTGCATTCACAAGCAGGTGGTGGCACTGCTCTGGCCTTGGCAACACGTGTGAAAAGTTAATTGAGAGGGACTTGGGATGAGCGAGGTGTGCCTGAGGACGGGGTGTTTTCATGTTAAGGTGAAGGAAGACCTTTGGGACTGTCCAGAGTGATGGTGGCCTGCCTTTGGCCACAGCCACCCAGGTCTTCCTTTGTCCGTGGCACCAGCACTTGAGGTCCTTTAGACATTTCCTACTTAGAGTGCAAGTTTCCCAGCTTGGTCTCTTTAGAGAGAGTATGGAGCTTTGTGCTTTTTTCCTTTAAACTTTGCATATGCGAAACTAACCCACAGGGAACACTGGAAAAACTAGGACAGAACTGAAGGAAGTATATTAAGGCCAAGAGGACGTGAGTTTCTGCCCACCTCCCACCAGTGAGCTCCAGCAGCTCTGGCACGTCCTGTGCTGGATGCGGCGCTCACAGTCGCCCACTCCTCTGCTCCTGGCTGCAAGGAACGTTCGGATCAGCCCCCTGGCTGCAGCCGAAACAGCAAGGGGGGTGCTCAGGTCCGATCCAGCCTCTGTGCCCCGCCAAGGGGCAGAGCAGGCAGTCCTTGCCTAACCTCTGCGAGGGCACCAGCTGGTACCTGCCTGCCACCTGGGACCTTACTGACTGCTAATAAACAGTGGGTGGAGAAAAAGAGAAGAGATGGGGAAAATAGCTTTGGAGCTTAAGAGATTAGTCATGATGGTGTGAACTGTAAGGAACCACCTTCTCCAGAAGGTCTGCAGTCGGCTTCATTGTGCTCACTCTGCTTTACATGTTGTCCCGTTGCCTCTGAAAAATTAAGAAAAGACAATGTCTGACTCAATTGCTGGTTGGCACAAAGAACGTTTCAAGCATGACTGAGTGTATTGGGGGGGTGGGCAGAGAGACACGGGGGACGTGGGAGGCTCCAACGACAGCTTCCCCTGTGGAATTTGATGATTCTGCAAGGTTTCGGGGAGATGTCTGTCAACCAGCATATGAAGTCGAGTGTTGGTCTCAGCTCAGAACCTCCCTTCAGTGACCTTGTTCAGCAGCTTTTTCAGCACCAGAGCAGAATGATACCTGTCCAGGACAGATGGACCAGGTTAGTTATTAGGTGTTACCAAGGTAACTGGCATGACCCAAACCCCAAGCAAAGCCAGGCGCAGCGGAGATGGTACAACTGGAAACCTGCCAGCGGGGTCAGCGTTCCACTGCGGTGTTCAAACCTCCCCAGCCAGATGCTGTAGCAGAAAAAGAGGTGGCTGAGAGCACATGGAAGAAGGGTTGGTGATTCTTGTGCTGCCCAAGAGCACCGTTCTGCAGCCTCCCACCGGGAATGGCAGTCATGGTGGGGACAGCTCTGCAGTGGGGACTAGCTGGTGTCATGGACTCGCTTTCCCTGTGTAAGAATGGGCCAGGGAGATCACTCTGTCACTGGTGGACTGCACCACACCTGCCCAGCCCAGCCACCATCTGCAGCCCCCAAACCCGCAGTCGTGGGGTTTTGAACCGCAGACTTCCCTCTTGTTAGCGGGGGACGGAAAGGAGCTTCCGTTTGTTGGCGAGAGCCGAAAGCTCAGCCCAGGGGCCTGGAGAAGGCGCAGCCAAGAGGAGGATCCCTCTGTGCCTTGACTTCCCCTGGCACCCTCCGCTTGGCAACCCGATAGTAATGCATCCCATCCCTGGTACCTCTCTGTGGGGAAACTGAGGCATTTCACACGGATGGGCAGTGCAGCCCTGAGTGCCCATGGAGGGTGGACTGGCAGCCTTGGGGGGAGAGCGTGTCCCCTGGGCGACGGCAGCGTGAGCTGTGGATGTCCAGCTCTGGATGGTGGGGAGCAAAGACTGCTGTGGGTGCAGCCCACCCCGAGCCCCTGTTCCCCAGAGGAGCGAGGCTGTGCGCATGGAGCTGCCGTCTGGTTTGGGTTCACCCCAAATGAAAGGTGCGGTGCAGAGCCACCTCTTTATATGTGACCATGAGCCGTGGTCTCCAACAACGACAGCGCGGGCCAGAAACAGGTGTCACCTTAATGCCTTCCCAGGAAAGCCCATTACCCCTGGATGATTATGATTAATAATTCTCTAAGCCCTAATCGCGCTGACACCGATGCCTGGAGCTTACCCCGGGGGCACTTTATAAGGGGCACCCTGCGACGGTGAGCGCAGCTGCTTCTCGGGGTGAGAGCGAAGGCTGAGAGGTGGCGGGAGCCCCACTTCAGTGGCGATCCCCCCCGTGCTCAAAACCCACCCTGAGTAAGAGCAAAAGGCACCTCAGGAACCGCGACCATGAACGGGACAGAAGGCCAAGACTTCTACGTGCCCATGTCCAACAAGACCGGGGTGGTGCGGAGCCCCTTCGAGTACCCCCAGTACTACCTGGCTGAGCCCTGGAAGTTCTCGGCGCTGGCCGCCTACATGTTCATGCTGATCCTTCTCGGCTTCCCCGTCAACTTCCTCACGCTGTACGTCACCATCCAGCACAAGAAGCTCCGGACGCCTCTAAACTACATCCTTCTGAACCTGGCGGTCGCCGACCTCTTCATGGTCTTTGGAGGCTTCACGACCACCATGTACACTTCCATGAACGGGTACTTTGTCTTTGGAGTAACAGGGTGCTACATCGAAGGCTTCTTTGCTACGCTGGGTGGTAAGTTTTCCAAATACTCAAAAATCTTCTGCCGGGAATTGCCCCAGATTTTAGGAGGGGGAGGGAGGGTGCCCAGATGATCTTGGAAAAACGTGGTATCTTGAAGGTCCTTGGTCTGCTGCTGATGTGAGCCGCGGCAGTTGCAGTGTTTCAGGGTGGGAGGTGAAAAAGTGACAAATTACACTTTTTTTTTTTTTACCCTTATTTTGGTAGCCGCCTGCTCAGTATCCTGCGAGCAACAGCGCAGCAGTGAAAAGCAACCAGCAGCAGATTTTGCAGCTGTTGATTTGCACATCTCTTTGGCTCTCTGACTCGAGAGATGACAAGTTTGCTCCTCGTGTTTCGTGGGGCTGAGCGTGCCATTCGCTCTGATGTGGCACATGGTGGCACGGGGAAGCAAAGCTGGCTCTCCTCCCCGCGCCAGCCAGGCTTTGGCTGAAACAGGTGTTAAATAAAAATTGTGTCTAAAAGCGCCCTTCAAATAAAAATTGTGTCGAAAAGCGCCCTTCAAATAAAAATTGTGTCGAAAAGCGCCCTTCTCCTTCAGCTCAGCCTTCAGCTCCAGGCAGCTGTTTACTGGCTTGGTCCTTGTGGCACGTGTTTCCTGGGAAACTGTGGGTAGTGAGGGGAAATCCTGGGATGATGGGCACTGGCTGCATGGCAGGGTGGGACCACGGGCTGGCGGGTGCAGGTGGTGCCCGGGATGAGTGGCAGGATCCAGTCATGGAGCTGAAAACACCACAGCACAGTGGTCACTGCGGCTCAGCAGCGCAGTGAGGAGGTGTCTTCTCAGGCCTGACCACTGCATCTGCACTTGGCCCTTGTTCCGTTCTCTTCCCCAGCCCTCGGTGGAGATTCACTTGATGCCAAGGGTCTTCCTTGGGAACAACAGTCCGAGGAGGCCTCGTGCTGCCATCAGCGCGCTTCTCTCCCGTTGCTCAAAGCCCCTACGTCCCCATCCCTCTCCCCGGTGCAGGTGAAATTGCGCTCTGGTCGCTGGTTGTCCTGGCTGTCGAAAGATACGTGGTGGTCTGCAAGCCCATGAGCAACTTCCGCTTCGGGGAGAACCACGCCGTCATGGGCGTCGCCTTCTCCTGGATCATGGCCCTGGCGTGCGCGGCCCCCCCGCTCTTCGGCTGGTCCAGGTAGGGAGGGTGCTGTGCCCAGCGCCCGGCGCTGCGGGAGCCTGGCTGGCAGCGGCGTCTGCCAGGCGCTGACTGCCCGGCTGTCCTCGCAGGTACATCCCCGAGGGCATGCAGTGCTCCTGCGGGATCGACTACTACACTCTCAAGCCAGAGATCAACAACGAGTCTTTTGTCATCTACATGTTTGTGGTTCACTTCATGATCCCACTAATGGTCATTTTCTTCTGCTACGGGAACCTGGTTTGCACTGTCAAGGAGGTGGGTACCTGCCTGCAGCGCTGGGCCGGGCGGCACCCACACCCCCGGTGCCAGGAAGGGGCTCCGGACTGGGGACAGACAGGGCCCTCGGGGTGCCAGGCTGGCCCTCCATGGAGAGGGAAATAGCAAACTCCCGATGTGGAGCTTGACTCCCTGCAGCCCTGGCCCCGCGCCCCGTGCCAGCGCAGCCCTCCCCAGCCCCATCACGCTCCCATCCCCTCTGCCCGCAGGCTGCCGCCCAGCAGCAGGA
Organism: Tauraco erythrolophus; assembly: GCF_009769465.1. NCBI lineage: Eukaryota > Metazoa > Chordata > Aves > Musophagiformes > Musophagidae > Tauraco > Tauraco erythrolophus. The sequence continues at coordinate 541,853 of NC_141476.1, read as the reverse complement.
GTCCGCCACCACCCAGAAGGCAGAGAAAGAAGTGACCCGCATGGTCATCATCATGGTCATCGCCTTCCTGATCTGCTGGGTGCCCTACGCCAGCGTCGCCTTCTACATCTTCACCAACCAAGGGTCGGACTTCGGGCCCATCTTCATGACCATCCCGGCTTTCTTTGCCAAGAGCTCTGCCATCTACAACCCCGTGATTTACATCGTCATGAACAAACAGGTAACTGGCAGGATGCCAGGCCAGCTCCCTTTCTGCGCGTTGCTTTGGAACAGCTGGCAGAGAGTTGTGGCACTGTGCGGTACCAGTGGCAGGGAGGGCAGTTCGGTTCCAGGTGATCCTGCTCCGGTGGGCAGGAGGGTGACTGTGCGGCTCGTCCCTGGTGCTGCGTAAATCTCATAAACGCAAGGCCACTGCGTCTGAAATGACCTGGGCACTGGGCTGGTGGGGGAGCTGGGGCCGTGTCCGTGCCGGCCCAAGTGGCAGGCAGGGTGGGCAGGGTGGGCAGCGGGCAGGGCAGGCAGCGGGTGGACGGGCAGCAGGTGGGCAGGCAGCGGGCAGGGTGAGCAGTGGGCAGTGGGGAAGGACGCTCCACCAGCATGGCACCTCCTGCACCGCAGTGCTGAGGCTTCCAAGCAGCTCTGCCGGGCTTGGAGGCAGCCCTGCACCCGGAGCCACCTGGCACCCGCCTGCCTCATCCCGGGTTTCCCTCTTTCCCAGTTCCGTAACTGCATGATCACAACCCTTTGCTGTGGCAAGAACCCGCTGGGCGATGAGGACACATCTGCTGGCAAGACAGAGACCTCCTCCGTCTCCACCAGCCAGGTCTCTCCCGCGTAGGACCCCCGGAGCAGCTGGTCCTGGGGGTGCGTGTCGCCGCCCCGGGAGCACGAACCTGACCCCGCTGCCCGCCCCTGCCTCACCGCGGCCCCAGCCCCGCGGGGTGGGCTCCTCTCCTGGCATAGGAACCCTGGGAACAAGGCTGTAAATGTGTACACACGTTTTGTAATTAAAATGCAAAGGCTTAGCTCCTCCCGGCGTAAATCCGTGCTTTTCTGTTGACGTGCTCAGAGCTCGCGCTCCCCGCTCCGCGCGCAGACCCCTCGGCCGGACCCCCGCCACGGCTGCGTGCCCTGCGCCGCGCAGAGCCACCCTCGCCCCACCTTGGTGCCCGGCAGGAGCCGGGGCTCATCCCTGCCTCTGCTGCTGTGGGGGCCGGAGTCGGGGCCACCTCCTGGCTCTGCTGCTGCCGGAGACGTGGCATGGCCAGTGCCACCCAGCCGCTCAGCCTCACCACGCTCCGGCTGCCCGGGGCAGGTTTGGCTGCGGCGAGGTGCCCCCAGCCCTGCCAGGTGCTCCCAGCTCCAGCCCTGCCCCACCTCCAGAGTGTCAGAAGCCTCAAGAGGCACCGTGACCACTCCAGGGGGGACAGTCCACATGGGCCCCTCCATGCTGCAGAGGTGCTGGCTGTGGGTCCTGCCCAGCAAGCAGGTGGCATGCAGGGGAGCTGGCGGCACAGAGGGGAGCTGGTGGCATGCAGGGGAGCTGGTGGCACGGAGGGGAGCTGGCAGCATGGCATGGTGCAGCACAGCCATGTGCGGCCGCAGGCGGATGCTCAGGGAGGGCTCGGTGGTTGCTCCTGCGGGCACCGGGCGCAGCAACATGCACACGGTGTTGGCACCCTCGGCAGCAGCCCCACTGGATGCCCCTGGCAGGCAGCACCCCCTCCCCACAGCCCCACTGTTCCTCCGTGGGCACCCTCAGGCTCACTGCAGCCCGGGGCCGTGCCCTGAGACACGTTCCCCCGCCCGCTCACCTCCCTGTTTCGGCTGCCATCAGTTTGGCACCGGCCCAGGCAGGAGGGCTTGGGCAGTGCCCGTGCTTTGGAGGCCCGATGGGCGCATCGCTACGCTTCCCTCCGTGGCACGGCAGGCACGACGTGGGAGCATATGGCTCGGAGACGTTGACATATGTTTTGAGCACTACAAGATGGCATTTTGCAATTGTAGCAGTGTTCTTCATTTTTATTTTTAGCTCAGTTATACAAATAAGATGTTTTTCTCGCTGTTCAGTGTTATCAACATTTGAAACTATTTTTGTACATTATTATCCTCTCTGATTTCTAATCCTAGGCAGCTCTGCAAAGTCTAACAGGGAACGTATAGAACCCATGCGAGTCAAACCTTTAATAAAGAGCAATTTGCAAGTACAATTCTCTCATTATTTTTTTTATCAATACTTCTGCATATTCAGTGAAATCTGAAGATTAGAGGTTTATGAATAATTCAGTGTTTAGGCTGATGTCTGATTCATGTACTTCAAATCTGGGAGCTGGTTTTGGAGGGAAGAGGAGGAAGGATTTAGTGTTTGTTTGCTGTCCGCGAGGCTGTGCCCCACGGGAGCCCTGCGGTGCTTGGCACTGCAGCTTTCCTGCCTGCACCAGCCTGGCCCTGGCACGTTCTGGTGCTGTCCTGGGCCAAGCCCATGGGCTGTTGCCCCACATGATGCCCAGCCCTATGGCTGCTGCTGGTGGTGGTAGGGGCAGGGCAGGGTCTGGGACACCCCCTGCCAGCCTGGGCAGCTGCCGGAGGCATCACGGAACTGCCAGAGAGGTGATGGCCCGATCCAGGAGGAGAAGATGGCTGGGAGAGACGCACTCATCCCCGCTGTGGTGCCAGCCCCTGCAGCCCTCCTGTGTCCCCATTGGCTCCTTCCTGGGGAATTTGGAAATGGACCGGAAACGGAGCAGGGAACAGGCTGGTGGTGCTGGTCTAGGGGGAGCCGGGCACGCGGCGCCCAGGCACAGGGTGCTTCTCCCAGCTCCTTGCTCCAGACCTGGCTCCTGCCGGCACCTCGATCCGCTGCCAGGATCCGGCCCCTGGGCTCAGCTGGTGAGCACAGACCTTGATGAAGGTCTTTCTGGGCAGCGCTTTGCACGTCCGTCGGTGCGGTAACACGTCCGCCGAGTGGGGCCGTGAGCCACTCCTGCCGCCGGGTCCCGGCCCGTCCTCGGGCTCACAGCTGCCCCGCGGCTTTGGCAGACGGTGCTCCCGGAGCCCCGCGGCGCTTCCGTACGGAGGAAGGGACGGACACGGCGCACTGAGGCGGGCATGGTCGCGCTGTTCCTGCACCAAAGCGCAGCTCGTGAGTTGCTCAGGCTCTGCTTGTGAGCAAGGGCAGGACAGACAGTGGCACAAACACCCTGTGCCACTGCAACACCCTCCGACCCCACCACCCTCACAAAGCTTTGGCAAAGGGCACCCAACTCCTCAGCCACCTGCTCCCACGGGAGTGGCAACCACAGCAATTAGCAGCTGCTGCCCACCCCTGCGGGCAGGGTGCTAATCAGATAAATTAGCTGGAAGTGAAGGGAGCTGGTGAGCAGGGGCAGTGGTGCTGTAGGCTGGTGTGCTGCCATGGAGCCTGAGCTGGGTAAGGGGTTTGCCAAGTGCTGTGGGGCCCTGGTGGTGCTGTGGGTGGGGGCTCTGCTTGGGCTCCCGGGCTTCACTGGGGCTCCGGTGGCCGCAGTCCCCGTGAGGCTGCAGGGATGTGCAGGGTCATGGCTGCCAGGGAGCTTTGCTGCCCTCAGGCTGTGAGTGCCCGGGGCTGGCCCTGCTCCCAAGAGGTGCCCCTCTTCCTGCAGCAGCCGAAGCTGCGGGCACAGCCCAGCTTCCCACTCCACGGGCCCGTGGCCGGCGGCCGCCGCACCCACCCACCCTGCAGATGGTCAAGGAGGTGCTGCGGGCACAGGGCGGCAGGAAGGGTGTCTCTGTTGCCGCCATCAAGCGGTTCATCCTGGCCCGCTACCCTGCTGTGGACCCCATCCGCCTCAAGTACCTGCTGAAGCGGGCGCTGAGCACGGGGCTGCGCCGCGGTGACCTGGTGCGGCCCCCCAGCTCCTCTGCCACGGGGGCCACTGGCCGCTTCAAGGTGAGTGGGGTGCTATGGGGTGCCATGGGGCACTGCCAGCCCTGGCATGGTGGGTGGGGCTGAGCTGCTGCCTGGACCCTTTGCCCCTCTCACCCCAGTTAGCCCCCGAGAAGCTGCGGCACACAAAGCCACCGGTGCGGGCAGATGTGGATGGAGGGCAGGCGCCAGGGAAGGGGACCAGGAGGGCTGCCGCAGCTCCACAGGTGCCTGCAGCTGGCATGCAGCAGCAAGGTGAGGACTGGTGTTGCCCCCAGCTGCCCCGACTGCCCTGCAGAGAGGTTCCTGCTCAGGCTCACCCACCACCCCTTCTCCCACAGCCTCCACGGAGAAGCAGCCAGCGGCGGCGAAGCAGAAGCGGAGGACGCAGCCGGCAGAGGTGAGTAGACCAGACCCTGCAGTGTGGGGTGGCACGTGGCATGGCAGCACCTGAGGTGCTCTCTCCTCTCCAGGCCCCGCCAGCAGCAGCAGCGCAGCCCGGGAGTGACGGAGCGAAGCCCCCGCGAGCTGCCGGCCGCCCCCGTGGCCCCGGCACAGGGCGCGCAGGGCGCCGTGTGGCCCTGTCGGCTGCGGGCGCAGGAGGGGGTGACGGCCACAGCCCTGTGGGCACTGTGGTGAAGGCGCCCCGGAAGGCCCCGGTGGGAAGGAGCAAGGAGAAGGCACCCGCGGGGGCACGGCGGGACGCCCCCGCGGCCAATGGGGGCCGGGGCAGCGCAAAGCAGCCCCCAGCAGCCAGCCAGGGGCAGGCTGGGCTGCAGCGGGCAGTGCCCGCCGCAGCAAGCAGGAAGGCTCCATAGAGGGTCCCTGGCAGCCCCGCTCTCGGCTGGGCCGGGCCCTGGTGTCTGGGTCGGTTTTAGTCCCCAGGACAGATTTTAACTCTGTGTTCACCTCCTGCTAATAAAGCTTCACCCCTCACCAAATGGCGTGACTGCTGCCCCGCTCGCGGGCACCTGCCCCTGCACTCCCAGCACCAAAATCCCCCGGCTCGGCCCGTGTGCCGCAGCCGTGCGCCGGTGCTGCCAGCAGCTGCTGCCACTGCCCTTGTGGAGCAGTGCCCTGTCTGTGCCCGCGTGTCCCCAGCAGTGCAGTGGCACACCTGGGCAGCGGTGGTGGTGTGTGTCCCAGCTGGCAGTGAGCCCAGGTGCCAGGTGATGGCCTGGGTGGGGGCCATGGCACTGCGAGGGTCGGGCTTGGCCAGCCCCACTAGTGTGGGGCAGCGGTGCCCACAGGCTCAGCGTGGAGTGGGCATCTGGCCCACTGCCTTGTGGCTGCCCCTTGTGCTAATGCCTGGCTGAGCCAGGATTATGGCAGGGCTGGGGTGCATGTCTGGGTGTGTGCCATGGGCAAGGGTCCCAGTGCCAGGGGAGCGGCCTGGGCTGGAGCCATGGCAAGAGGAAGACAGAAGTGTTTAAGAGCTCGGAAAAGGAGTTTGGGGTGTTTGCTGCGGGCTGCAGCATTGCTTGCGCTCTCATTGCCTCTCTGCGGCACAGCTCCCACCTCCAAACTTGTCTTGCCAGCTCCAGTGGGTCAACACACGAACACTTTCATTTAGTAGCTTCAAATGGCCGAGTTCCTCTCGCTCTGCACAGAACAGAGCCCTTCTGAAGGTCAGCCTGATAATGCAAAGGGTTATAGTCCTCCTGTGCAGGAGAAAATAAGTGGAAGTAAAACTCTCTTCCTAAAGAGGATTTTGCTAATCTTCAGCTGGCCTTGCCGATGCCCTCCAAGGCTCCTGGCCTTGCTTCGGGGCTTAAGCAAGAGCTGAGCAAACTGACTTCTCTTTAAACGTCAGCCTTGGCCATGATCCATCTTTAATGGAGCTGAAACTCGTGTTCCCCCTCTGGGAAGGGTGGGGGATGCTGCAGTGGTAACTGAGCAGAGCTCGTCCCCCCCTTCGGTGACGGCTCACCTCACAAGGCACCGCTCGCTCGGCTGGAAACGTCCCATAGCAGAACTGGGCATCAGCTGGGTCCTCTCTCACCAGGCACTCTGTGAAACATGAGGCTTTACGAGAGGCCAAAGCATTTAATAGTTGGATTTAGCTTCCCTAAGAATCAACTCTCTAGCAGGGAAAAGAAAATCCCTCTGGTGTCTGAAAAGAGCAGCTTTTACTGGGGGAGGTGGAAGAGAGGGATTTCGCAATGCCATGGTTGTTAAGACCTATGGGCCACGGCTCGTGCCGCAGTGCTGAAGCCTCGAGGGTGGTGGTGGTGCAGAGCGGGTGCTGGGCTCCCTGGGGCTGCGAGACGGCACTGTCTTTGGGCTGAAGGCACCCGGCAGAGGTGAGGGTGCCCGGCCCTGGGCACTGCTGCAGCGGCACTGCTCCTTGCGTGTGGCACGGCGTGCACTCAGTGCAGGCACCTGGTGGTGTCCTCATGCAGATCTCTGCCTCTCGCACCAGCTCCTGTTCCGGCAGGAGCCGTGGCACCGGGTGGCCGGAGCGGTGCGTGGCTGCGGCATGCTCTGCAGGAAACCAGGGGGCTGCAGCCTGCGGGGTCAGAAGCCATCTCGTACGGAACCCAGGTGGTTACCAGCTGAGCTGCCAGCCCTGAGCGCGGCACGTTTCCTACACGCACGGCTCGCTGCGCACACCCGCACGCATCCTCCGCAGTGTCGCGTGGCACCGTGTGCGCGGAGGCAGGAACTCCACTCCGCAGGTTTCAGCACCTTGTTTTATTACAAAGATAGGCTTTTCCGAGAGTCTGCCACTTCCACTACACAGCAGGTAAGGGCACTACACCCACAACACGTGCCAAAGTTTAAAAAACATGTTACAAAGGGCTCGGGGGTTCAAGGCAACACTACAAACCCTCAAGCTTCTGCTCTGTTAAAGTTGTTCCTTTAAAATGGTTGTAGCAACTACTTTTTTTTTTCCTTTTGCTTTGGAAAAAATTAAATAATAAAGCAATAGGCCCCAATATGTGGCCCAGTCACATCACCTGGAGGCAAACTACGCTCGCTGCCGGCTCACCTGAATCCTTCCTCGTAACAACACGGGGCTACTGCTCCACGGCCCTTCCCCCACCTCCCGTCAAGCTCAACGTTCTCCACTACCTCGGTCCTTCTCACCCTCGCCTTCCCTGTGCTGGGCCTGCCTATATCTCTGGCAGCTATTCACAGTTTCTAAAAGAAAAAAAAAAATTTCAAGAGTTTTTGTGAAATCAAAATAAAATGTAGCCCAGCTACATTCTTAAGAGTTTCTATTCTGAAGCCGCATCCTCAGCAAAGACATTGAAACCTCTACAGTGTCTGTACTTTTCCTGTAGTTCTCTTTAAAAAAACCCTCTGTTCTTCCCCTTTCCCTCCCCTCCCTACACCCCCCCCTCCCCCTTTTAACATACTGGATAAAGTCTATCATTTGTTTTAAAATAGATATCTATATACACATATGCAATTGCGATGTTCCGATCTCTGACAAATGTGGCATTACTGGAAACGATGGGATGGAAGCCACCTGTCCATGGCAGTGAGTCACCCAGGAGGAGTTTTGGTGGACCAAAGTCATCTAACACCAGGTTGCATCCTTTCCAGCTGGATGAGTAACAGAGGCTCACCTTAGACCGACCCTGCCTGGAGTGAGGTAGTAACTTTTTTCTTTTTTTTTTTTTCTTTTCTATTTGGCAGTTTGAAAACGTGGTGGCTACGGCCGGCTTTAGCTTTCCTGGGCAGGCTGCCCTTGCCTGCAGGTGAACGCTGGCTTCCAGCACGTGGCGTGAGCTGCGCTCCAGCCTCTACAGAGGGGCCCGCGTGACGCTGGGCAGAGCCGGAGCGGTCACAGTTCCCCTGGCTGCAGAAAGGCCAAAGCTGCCTGTGGAAAGAACAGGCCACCAAGCTGGGATGGGTTCTGCCCCAGCACGGGTGCCGTGGGATGGCAGTGAAGTTTCTGGGTCTTGGAGGATCTCCGTTTGTCTGCGCAGTGCGACCCTCCTCGCTGGCCCTGTGTACGTGTGGGACACTTTCTACCTTTGTTTGCAGCTCAGGGTGATGGAGCTGCTCTACTGGGCTGTGCGAGCCAGAGCATCGTGCTGCCGCGGGGATGGGGTCCAGTCCCTTTGCCTTTATGGGCCGAGAAAAGACTGGACGCGCTCCCGGCTCCGCTCAGGAGACAACCGCGGTGGGCTGGGTGCACAGCAGCAGAACGAGCTGCTGCGGGACGACACCTCTGCAGCACTGACCCTGCTTTGGGGATGCTCACAGGGAGATGCTGGGGCAGGAGGGGAGATGCTGCCCGGTGTTTTGCCCTGCACGCGGCTCACGTCTGCGCTGTCAGAGAGCCATCAGCATGAGCGGAGCCCTGACAGCACGAGCGGTGTTACCGGGGCTGGGGCAGTGCCACAGACGTGGGCGCAGCCAGCGTGGCACTGGCACCGCAGCACGAGGCACGTCCTTCCCCTTGCCCATCACCTCTGGCCTTCTGGGCAGAAGCCGTGGCCGAGACCGGTGGGCTGGAGGGTGGGGGTACGTGTCTGTGCCACAACTCAGCTCACCGTGTGCCAGCTACGGGGGCCTGGGGGAGGGCGCAGCCCCTCCCACCCTGCCAACAGGTAACACACTCCCACTGGCTCCGTAACGGCCGTCTCCGTTGGGGATAAAGTGCTTTCACCATGCCTTAGCTACTCGGGAAGCAACTGCTTTGTCTCAGGCTCGAGTTCCCCGTGTTGCCCAAGTCTCAGATGGAGGAGTGGTTATGTCTACACATACAGTACAAAAATCAAAAGGCACAAAAATACACAGAATGCAGCAGATAGTGAACAGCTGATAGAGTCCCTGGTGCTGGAAAAACAAGGATGTCAGCGGGATGGTGTGGAATGTGCGGCATTGCTCCGCTGGCCTGTGCGGTCTCTGCTCGTTCCTGAGCCGCCCTTCTGCTCTGTGTCCGTCCTTGCGGCTCCCGCAGCCCCACCTCTCCTCCTGCAGAACCACAGACAGGGATGCAGGGAGCTGCCGACTGCCCGGGCACTCATCAGAGGGAACTGGTGAACCGAGCTTGCCACAAGCCTCACGTCTCCGTTTCTGGCTGGCAACAGCAAATAAATTATGGGTGCCACAGTGCAGACCAGAGGGGGTTTGAGCTGCTCAGAAAGGTGTCTCGTGGCTTCTTGTTGGGTGAAGGAGCCCTTCAGCCGCGGGCCAGGCCCACCCCCACCTAGGGCTGGTCTGAGAACGGCCCTGGTGGAGGCGATCCACAGGGTACCCACGGCTGAAGGCGGGTTCCCTGCGGCACTGCGCTGCGGAGAAGGCCACTTCCAGGGCTGCGGTCAGCCTAGGCTTCGCTGCAGCACTCGTAGATGTTATCCTCCATGAGCGCAATCACTTGCTCAAACTTGTGCTGGAGCTGGGTGCGCTTCGTCGTGGGGTTGGCATCCAGGGCAGCCACGATCTGCAGGAGACACGGGCAGGGGGGGTGGCTGAGGTGATGCAGGTCGGGGTGCCCATCCGCCAGCCCAGCTCCCTCCCAGCCCTGCTGAGCCCGAATCCCAGCCAGAGCTCCAACAGGGAGAGCCCACCCAGCCCCTGCGCTCACGCACCCCAGCACCCTCCAGCCGTTCTGGGGCACAGCCGAGCCCCTGGGCAGGGGGTGAGAGGAGGGGAACGCACCCAAAAAAACAATGTAGTAACAAAGCTCACAGCGCAGAGCTGGCTGCAGCGTGCGGGTGCCAGGGCCGGTGCCTCGGCTGGGGTGGCGGGTGGCAACTATTAGTGGGTGCAGACTGTACCAGTGTGCTCTGCATTCCTGAAAGCATGTGTGGGGCGACACATCGGACAGCCCTGCTTCAGTCCGGCCCAGCCAAGCGCGGTTAGAACCAGCCAGGAACAGCCGGCCTCCTCTTCCAAGAAGTCGTCAGCCAAGGGACAGGGGAGCAGGTGCGTCAGTGTGCGCATGTATTACGTATGTGCGCGGGACTATGCGGCAAACGGTGAGCCCTTTTCTGTGGGACGGGATGCAGGCACCTGACCACCGCGTCACAAAACACCGCGTGTCGGTCCCTCCGCGGGTACGCTGAGCGTGCCTACCTGGCAGCGGTATCGCTTGGCGTATTTGTATATCTCAGCCATGGCGACGTTGGTGTTGAATTCGTTCCGGTATTTCTTTATAAAGACAGAACAAAGAGGGGAGGAATATTAACGTGCTGCAGCAAGCGAGTTCAAGCCCCACCAGCAGACATTAACTGGGTTCAAAAAAGGTTTTCCCTGGGTGTTTTTGTTAGTGTCGCATGGATGCCGCTGGACTTTTGACCTACTCCTTTGAGGAGGGTGAATTTGCTTCCAGCAGAAACAGCCTCAGTCTTTCTAAAGCCGGTCTCAAATGCCCACGTTTGAAAGCACTGCTCACCCCGCAGTGCTCACAGCCCTTTCCACGGACGGGGTAGCGCAGAGCCAGGCAGAGGGATGCCAACGGAAGAAACCAGCTTGGTGGCTGAAGCTAAAACACTTCAGGGACATGGTTCAATTTTGAGGAGGCTGTGGCACATCACTGGCACGACTCGGATCCGGAGCGCGGCTGCCAGCTCCCATAGCTGGTACCAGGGCCAGCATCCTGCACACAGGCCGGCTGCCAGGGCTGGCTGCCAGCGGCTGCCTGAGGCTCGGGGCTGGCCCTGGCACTGGGCACCTGGGGGCCAGCTGGCCGGGGGCTGCAGCACTGCGCCGATCCTTTTCCAAACTTCCTGGCTCTTTGGCATGGAATTTTGCTTCCACCTCCCAGTGGTGCCAAAGCTCGTTAGGTTCAAGCTAACTCATGGGTGTTTACAGCAGCTCCGGCAGTACTTGAAGATGCTTGGAATTAGGTCAGGTGGAGTTTGTGCCTGGAAGTCTGCGGCAAAATACGCTTTCTTGTTTGCTCCTTCCAGCATCTACGCGGTAGCTGATGGCAGCTTATCTGCCTTCCCTGCTGGTCCCCGACTCCGCTGCCAAGCAGAGCAGAGCGGGCTCGGTGCTCTGCGCTCCAGCAGACCCGACCTCGTCCCTGGCATGGGGGGGCACACCGGCCGAGCTCCCCCCCTCGCCTGCTGCAGCCCAGCGCGCCTTACCCGCGACTCCTCCGCGAGGTGGGCGTTCATCTCCTGCTCGCTCAGCGGGGGCATGTCGTGGATTTGCTTGTAGTATCGCTGCACGATCTTCCTGTACTCCGGGATCTCCTTGGCGTACAGCAGTTTATTGGTCGGGGAGTCCTAGAGCGAGGGCGAGATACCGAAATCAGACACCGTACTGTTCCCGGCTGAAAACTTTTTACCCTGTTTGTCTGGCCCACGTGCTAACCATCAGACACCGACTTCAGCTACGCTGGGCGCAGGAAACCACTGCGCCTTTGGTCCTGGCTTCACGCGGGCAGGAGCGCGGTGGGATGGCACCGAGGCACAAAGCAGTTAAGGACAGACACATGGAGGTGCTGCGGGCAGGTACCACCCGCCTGCGGGGCCACAGCACCATCCCTCTGCCCTTCCTCCCAGCACAGCCGAAGCTTTGTTAGCTACAGTGCCCATGAAGGTGGCCTGTGTGTGCGTTTTAATTTGCAGCAAGGGCAAACGAAAAATGTGCGCAGGGCCAGGCAAGGTGGCTTGCTGCCAGGTGATGCTCTGCAGACTGGCACAGCGTGGCTGCTGGATAAAACACTTGTGCTCCGTGGCACTGCGTGTGGAAATTGGTAATGAGGGAAGGACTTCTGCATGCGTTTCCTCGGGTCTCTTGAGCAGCCAGCTTGATTTAAACCAAAGAATAAAGCTCTCTTACAAGCTGAACTCTGTCAGTTGAAATGTTGCTCTTGGATTTTTCATGTAGCTTTGATTTATTTGGCATCAGCTAACCCAGCCTGCCTGGCCTATACTGAGTGCACGTAAAGTAATTAACAGAAAATACTGAGTTCTCTTGATTAATGTCAGCTCGGACAAAGAAGTCTTAACCTCCCAGCCACACAATGAGGTTGCACCAGTAAAGGCATAACCCCGCCTGCACTCCTCGCGAACACAAGCATGAATGATTTTAACCTCAAGGCAGTCCTGCCCCGCCGGTATCATTACCCCGGGAATGAACTTGGCCGACTGGCCCAGCGTTGCATCCCAAAGGGAAACAGCCCCAGGCTCTGTACACAGAGGGGAGTAGGACCAACGCATCCCGCCGCCCCGACACGGGGTGCAGGGCTGCCCCTGGTGCTCTGGCAGGTGGAGAGCGGAGGGAGCATCTTCTGAGGAGACGGGCACGGGGCCTCCAGCCGGGGAGGCAGCGTCTTCAGCTGCGCCGGGCAGTAAACACGGCAGCCCGGGGTAACTGCAATCTGCTGCTGCAATATGTAGCATGGCTAATGCTGCAGGGGAAACGGGAAATGGGCACCAGGCTGTGGCACCAGATCCCACGGCAGTTTATTTTCAAACCCAATGACAAGGCATTACAGGAATACAGCCAAGTTACAGAGCTTGCTCACAACATTTTTTTTTCCCCTTGAAAACATGAAAGAAACCCATGCTGCCTCTTTTTTGAGTTGTTTTTTAATTTGCCCCTGATTTGTCCACTCTGTGTTATGAAGAGATGGGTGCTAGTCTATTAACTGCTTGTGCACTGTGGATGTACAGAGTCTGAGTCTGCTCTCAAATTTGCAGTATCAAGAGCAACATGCTGAAACCAGGGGAGGAATCCAGCCTGGAAAACATTCAGCGATCTCTTGCATGTATATTCAAGCTGATTTTTATGCTGAGGATTTATTCTTCCCACATTACTCAACAATTCCTTCACTTATGCTATTGTGTTCCTGAAAAATGTTTCCATCTGCTGTCTGACTTCAGTTGACCCCTGTTCCCCTCATCCACAGCTTGAAGAGGACAAATTGTAGGTGTTTCGTAACACATGCAAAAAAAGGTCCCAAACGCAAACAAACAAAAAATTAGGTGCTCGTTACATCTTCCTCCAGTATTAACCTCTCCCAGCGAAGGCTTCCGGTGCTCTGGGTCTGGGGGATGCACTGAGCAGCACCCGCCTCCCGCCCCTCTCCGCAGGGTCCCTTCTGCGTCACGCACCGCTCCCGCCAGCCTCTGCGGTGGGGGACAGCGGGGACGGCTCACAGCGCTGCTTAATAAAACTTATTTATGTTGGGAAGTTCCAAATGTCAACACCGCACTCAGCCAAGCCAGCGGGAGAACAGAAACCATGTGCGCCGGACGGCTCGCTGCCTCCCGGCCCCGCGGGATGCTGCGCGGGAGCCCGCCGGCGGGCGAGGAGGCACGGCCCGCGCAGCCTCGCGTGCGCTCGGAGCAGGCTCAGCTTCCCGGGCGGGTGTGCCGAGCCTGCCCGGCCCTGACCGCGCACCGGAGGTGGCCGGTGTGTGACAGAGACGCTGCCGCTGGAGGGGAGCACCGGCCGCCCCGCTGGTGGGGCTGCGGCAGCGCCCACCAAGGGCTGCCAGGTGCTGAGGGATGGCATCAGCGCGATGGCCCGGGCAGTCCCGCAGCTCCACAAGAGCCAGGCTTGCTCTGAGCTGCCTGGGCAGCACGGCCCGTGTTCGCGAGGGTTTGGCTCGCCCCCGAGCTTGGCATGGCTCTCCCAGGGGAGATGCTGTGCAGAAACCACTGAGCAATGACTAAAGCCTCCCCTGAAGCTCAGTCATTTTCCATCCTGCTACTGGGAGTGGACATCATCCCCCAGCTGCTGTTTTGGGATTGTTTTGCTGATGCTGTCCCCTAAACCAGCCCTGACTGAGGGAGTGGGCTCCCCTGCCCAGTCTGCCCGTGCCCTGTGCCTGCGCCCAGCGCAGAGCTGGCACCCACCCATGTCACCTTGGTACGCTGCCCCCCTGCCCAAGCCAATGGCAGGGAATATTCGTCTGCTGACGCACCAGCCCGGCCCTGTCAGGCAGCGACACAGACGCAGTGCCGACCACGCTGGGTGCTCTCCTGCGACCGCGGGACAGCTTTTATGGCCACGGGGCAACGCCGAGAACAGCAGCCAGTGGCTGGGTCTCCCTCCGCCTCCTGCCTTTTGCCCATCCTGCCTGTGGCCGTGCGCTCCCAGTCCCTGACCGCTGTTTGGGACAGGGGTGTGAATCTCAAGCTCAAGTCTGAACAAAGCGACGGGGAAGGGAGAGCTCACCCTTCGAGACAGCCAAAACTCACTGCATGACCCTGAGCGAGTGGCTCCCAGCCAGCCCTGCTGCTGGGGGCGACTCCTACAGCCCCTTCCCACCCGTGCCGGGCTGTGGCTGTGGCTGCCCGAGCAGCAGCGGGATGTGCCCTCCGGCCCATACCTTGCCCAGCTGCAGGTCCGACAGGGAGCAGGCGTCGATGAAGGCCTGGGCTATCACAGAGAGACACGCGTCGATGTGGTCTGTCTTGTCAATGTCGAAGACGAACTGTGGGTTCTTCAGGATGTTGACCCAAAACCTCAGAGGTAGGCTGCAAAGGAAACAAGCCGGGGACACACACCGGGTGAATTTCTGTGCTCCAGAGGGAGAGAGGAGGAAACGCAGGAAAGATGATGATACAAGGTGAATAGTAGAGAGGACAAAAATGAGGAGCCAGGTTGTGCTATTTAATCACCCCGGCACGAACGGCCCCGTGCCTGCCAGAGAGGCAGGCGCATGGCTGCACCCTGAAGAGACATTTCTTCAGGTCGGAGCACGCAGCACGGACAGGAGACTTCCCGCACAGCCTTGTCGGGGCGAGCGTGCACCCCCGCCCTGCCGCGGCTCCCCGAGCCGGCTGCGCGCCAGCAGAGGCACCGGCAGCTTTCCCTGCGTGGGGCGGAATCGGGCTTCCTCGCTTGCTGATTTTTTTGTAGCAACGGTGTCAGCGCCTTTTCCTGCTTCCCCGACAGCAACCATCATCTGGTTCTGATGGTGAGCCTGGCCCCGTGAAACACATCGCATGTCTTTTCTTCTGCTCGCTCGTAATTTTCTCCTCCGGTTATTTCACTGCTCGTTTGGCCACAATGGTTTCAACACATCGCTCGCCCTTCCCACCATCGCTCCTCAGCAGCTGAGGAGTGAAAACCGCGGTGAGTCTTTGCTCCACTGGCACTCAAAGGTAATGAGGGGCAGGCAAACCCGCCGCTCAATCCGCACGCCGGCTATCCCAGCCAAATTTGGGTTTAATTTTCTCATGTTGGGCTGGAAACAGTTACTGTCCTTGCAGCCTCAGAAGCGCTGAGCCTCTCCTTAACGCTCCCTCCAAGCACCTTGCCCTCCCCGGCTAAATCTTCTGGTTCTGCCCCTGCTCTACTTCCCTCCTTCACTTTGGCTCCACCACCCCACCCCTGCTGCTCACCGCGGCCCCCAGCACCGCTCCCGGCTGGCACCCAGAGCTGTGGTGCCTGCTGCTGTCACAGCACCAGCTCCTGGAGTCCTGTGAATACCCTGCAGTCTCAGCTTGGTTACAGAGATAAGTCGGGCGAAGTGCCCCCAAGGGCTGAAAAGCCAGAAAGCAAATGAAAAGGAGCCAAACACACTTTTTAAAATCTCCGTGATGTTTTAAGACCTGACATAATTTTGGACTCTGTCTCAGATCTCCAGTGCTTGGAGCTAATACCATTGCTGTCTCCCGTCATCCTGTCCCTCTTCTGCTTCTCTTTTAATTATTTTTATTATTGTGCCAGTTCATTCTGCCCTTTATCTGCCTACGCCTCCTCTTCCAGCTCGCGCTCCCCTGAGCTCTGGTTGTTCAAAGCTCTCCAAGCCTGTGTTTGGCCTCATCTTTCGCCGCCGCCTCCGCCACCCCTCCTGCTTTCCAAGTCCCTCTCCTACTTTCAGCAACCTAATGGTGAGTCCAGGACACCAAGGCTTTGCAGCTGCTGCTCCTGAGAGTCGGAAGGAAAGAAAGAAAGAAGAGATTTCCTCTTCCAAACCTGTTGGTCTTCCAGATGTGCATAGTGTCAGGGTCTGTGATCCCTCTTTTCTCTGCTTGCTCCTCTAGGAAGTCAAAGAAGTACTTCACAGCCACCGGTGGTTTATCATCTCGGATACTGAGAATGGCTTTGAACAAGTCGTCCAGAAACTTCTGCAGCGTGCCCTGCAGGACAAGCACACACGATGGAGATGGGAAAGCAGCAGCACCCAAGCCCAGCAAAACAGCATCGGGGGCTGCGACTGCCGTGTACAAGGGGAAATCCTTTTCTGCCAGTTGGATAAATCAGAAGAGAAAGGGGATGCCGAAGAAGGGAGGGAAAGGTTGGTTCGTGCATAGCAATACAATTAGCTTGCATTTGGATTTAATTTCTTTTGGCATTGAGATTTTTTTTCTTACTGCGAGGATCTCACATCTGCGATTGTTCTGCGCAGCAAATACAAAGATGACTGGAGGCTGCTGGCCCTTCTTGTGATCTCTGCTCCAGTGAGGCATCATGCTGGGATTAAAGATGGGCTGGGAGCCCAACCGCTGGAGCTGAGCACTCACAGGGAGTGGGCAAGCCCAGATCTGAATTGAGATCACACAGACGCTCCCCCGGCTCCCAGAGCTGAGCATCTCCATCTCCTTTCCCAGCAGGATCTCTCGCGGGGGAGGTGGGTTCAGGCCTGAACTGTGCATCACGAGCCCCGAGGCGGTCAGCACCGCTTTCATGTGCGCAGACCCCAGACCAGCGGGGATACCGTGTGGGGCTGCTCCGAGGGCAAGCTGGGAAGCTGGAGGGAAGCCCAGGAGGCAGTGGTGCCCGGCAGCCTCGCTGAACACACTCCCGCTGGCCAGCAGCCGGCCAGCAGTCCCGCTGCCTCTGGAGAGCGACCGGCCCCGCAGCGCTCCTTCCCTGGCGCTGCAGACCACAAACCACAGTCCCACCTGCCGCGAAGGAGCGTGTCCCGTCTCCTACCTTCGTGGAGAGCAGCCTGGTCAGGTAGATCTCCGGTAGGACTTTCTTCCTATGGCTCTGTCTGTGGGATTTCTTATGTTCAACTGACTCATCGGTTGGGAGAACCTGGTGCGATACAAAACACATGTTCAGAGCGCTCTTCTCTGGAAGTGTCACACTGAATTTTCCTTTCAGTATAGAATTTCAACTGCATATAAAACTCAATTAAAAAGCAGTTACTGTGTTATAAATACACCCTTATATGGCTTTAAAAAAGTGATTTATAATACTCGGGTTTTTTGACATTTGTTTCTCTTGCACTCTTTATTGTCTCTCTCAAGCTAGACAAAGAAAATGAAACAATCCATCTCACTTTGCACGTCTGTCTGCTCACCTTCCTGCGCTCTGCGCGCTACCCCGTGCGGCTGCACTTTAGGCACAAGGCTTCCGCGGAAACCAGCTTTCCTTACATTTGGAAAAAGTGCAAGAACGATCAGACAGTATTCCTCCCCTGGCCTTTTTAAAAACAAAACATAAATATTCCACTGGTCAGGTCAGCTAATTACTGCTCTATAATGACGCAGAAGCCATTTAAGTCCATCTTGGCATCGTTCCACACGTGCACATTCAATTTCCCGTCCCTTCTCCCTCCTTGCTCTCCGTGTACGTGTGTGTGTGTGTGCACACGCGTGCATGTGTTGCGTGTTTGTACTTTATTTGAGCACGGAAACCTTACCAGAGAAAAAACATCAGGCTATAAAATATTGTTGCTGTCCATAACACTTTTTTCATAACAGCTTTTAGCAACATTTAGCACTTTGTACTTCCAGCGTGGTGCACAAGCAGGAACTAATAAATCTCGCTGGCCCTGGGAAGCGGGCAGCATGCCAGGAGCTCCCGGTAGGTGACTTGACCAAGGCTGTGCGGGTGCTACCAGCGGTGCTGCGGCGCGCTCTGACCGCGCTGCTGAACCCTCTGTGGCTGCTGACAGCTAGATCACGCACTACAATTACTTTGCCATCCTGGTAATTTTTTATTACGTCCCAAAGTACTACAGCTTGTCTACAGATAACCTTTCTGCATCTCTTTGAGCCTCTCTGAAGAAAACTAACGAGCCCTGATCCAGCTTGTTCATCACATCTGACGTTCCAGCCCGGAGAGATGAATTAAGTTAATATCAGCAAGGCTGGGAAGATTTTCTCCTCTTTCATCACATACACAGAAAAACCAGGACCCACAGACTGAAGTGCAGGAGAGAGGAGGGAGCGCTGCGCACACACTGACTGGTCCCCTCTTTGCTCCCAGTGCTTTCCAGGCTGCAGCTTTCTTGGGGGGGGGGCACCTCCCTGCCGGCCAGCCTGGCAGCACAAGACAGCCAGGCCCCTTGCCCGGCTGAGGGCTCACCAAGTGCCAGCCCTGCCTGCGCCGGCATGCCAGGGACCAGCTGCTGCCGGAGACGAGACGGCCTGTTTGGCACCCGTTTGCAGGGATGAAAGCAACAGCTTCCGTTGTCTGCTACCGGCCAGCCATCGTGGAGGTGAAATATGTCAAAATACACAGGAGGTGAGCTGGGCACTGCTCTGCTGCCATAAGGAGCCCTTCATCCAGTGCCACGCCAGCGTCCTCATCTTCACTGTCCAGGCAGCGGGAGAGGTCTGGGGAGCAGAGCTGCTGCCGTGACCCGTCCCCTTGCGTGCCGGTGCCGTGCTGCAGAGCAGCTGTCCCAAAGCGACGGCTTTGCTCCCTGGCAGTGCTCCCCGGGAGGGCAGGAGGGGAGAGCGGCCCCCGGCCCCGTGCCACGCAGCCACCAGCCCCCGCAGCCGGGAGCGGGATACTTACCAAGTGGAAGTACTTCTCAGTGTCCAAATCCTTCACTGTGAAGAGAGAGAGACACAGCGGCTCAGGCGGGGGACTCAAACCCAAACCCGCCTCTGCTGACGCCATCCCCGTCAGGAGCCACTTTGCTTTCCCCAGGAACCTCTGCACCGAATGGCATTCCCAGCCCAAGCAACCTCAGCGTTTTCCTTTGGTTTAGGGTTCTTTACTGCCTTCCAGGGCACACAGCGAGTACCTCGGGAAGTACTTTGAGGAGGACCTGAGGTCTCTCAAGGGGTCTTTCAAGAGGGATCCAAGAGGGCATGAGAGCAGGATCAGCACAAGGGAGCTCCTGCATCATGATGCCTTGCGATGCCCCACTGTGCCCTGCAATGCCCACTGTGCCCTGAGATGCCCCCGGTGCCCTGCAGCCCCGCGTGCCCTGGGCTATCTCCCAGACTCGCTGTCAGGGCAATGGCAGCCTCGAGCAGCTCCCTGCTCCAGCGGGTGAAAGGACTCTCGCTGCAGAGACAGGCTCGTGCGGGTGGCCCGGAGATGGGGTTTGAAACTCCTTCTTCAACATGAATTTTTGTCCCTTGGACTGTTTTGACCCTCTGCACAGCCTGAAAGCTGGAACACGCTGGCAAGAAACCGAACACGTGTAACTGGGAGGGAAGGGGCTTTTCCAGTCAAGTGGTTTCAGATCCTTCCTCTTTTCCACTTTGTTAGCACAGATTGAAAGCAAATCCCCAATGAGGGTGTGCGACAAAAGGTGCAAACACCTCCGACTTAAGGACTGGAAAGCACGCAGCACCTCAGCAAGCAGAGAGAGGAGGATGCTGGACAACACATTTTTAAAGCAAAACCACAAGCATGACACTTGTGTCTCCCGCAACGTCTATATCAGAAATGTCTGCTCCCCAGATCCTCCTCATTCCTGCTACAGAAGGAAAAGCGGGCACAAAACCCCACTTTTGCAAGGGACACAGACAAGCCTTGGGGTTGGAAGGGGTGCGGAAGCCACCCACTCCCCGACATGCAGGCAGGGGGCTGGCAGCACCACGGCATTGCAGCACTCGTGCCCACAGACACCCCTCTGGAAACACACGTGCTTCTGGCGGTCATCAGCCGCCAGGCAAGAGACGTGCGGCGTTACCTCTGCTCAGCGTCGCATCCTTCTTGTCCGACAAGCTCATGGCCAGGGACGCCCCTTCGGGGATCTGCGGAGGGAGAGCAGACCTGGGTGACGGGGCCCACGGCGCCTCGCACAGAGCTGGGGCAGCCGGGGGCACTCCGGGAGTGGGGGGCGCTGGTGCAACTGCTGCTCTGCCACCAACCTCCTCTGCGCCAGCCCTGCCCCTGCCCCCCAGCCTGGATGTGGCACCAGTGGCACTGCCCTGCCTGGAAGGGGTTTGCAGATGCGGGTGCAAGATAGTGAGGCTCTGGAATCCAAGGGGAATCAGGCAAGTGCGTGTATCCAAGATACACTTTTGGATGTCGACACCAGGTAATTCAAAGAGCAAAGAGCGTTACACTGTGCAGACGCCGTTTTGCCTTTCCCTGGAAGAGGAGAAGGAACCCAGCCACAGCCTGGACCCGCGGGGCTGGTACGCCCTCTCCATGCTGTGGCTCTGGCTCTGGGCACAGTGAGGCACCGTGCCAGCAGTGGGGCTCCGCAGCACGGCTGCTACACAAATAATAATATTAATAAGCACTCAGCTCAGTTTTTGATTTTCCATGCACTGCTACAGACCAGTGAGGATTGTGCTCCCAGGCATACCAGGGAATATGGAAATCACAAAAGAATTTCTGGTTTCATTTAATTTTGAAAGGAAAAACAGTCAAGGAAACAATCTGATTTGCCGCATTTCCCCACACTTTTGGCCTCCGCTCCTCGACGGCATCCCTGGCCCTGCTCTCAGGGCGGGCAGCGACAATGGTGCCACGATTTCAGCAGGAGCACAGATCAAGAGCAGAGTGATACTCATCAGCCAAGCTGGTGGCCGTTGGGAATAGGAGCTTTTTTCCCTCCTCTTTCTGTTGTCAGTAATAACTTGTTTTGCATGAAGAGTGTTTAATTAGTTTCAGTGTGTTGCAATATTAACGAGCTTCTCGCCAGGGCAGATGTCTATTCGCCGGAAGCTCTCACGGAGCTATGGCAACCTCCCTGCTCGTTCCTGATAATCCTGGTTTTGGAGGGGGAAGCACAGCTCGCTCCCGAGGCCGGGCAGACTCTGAGGAAGCAAAGCCTTCCTGCGGTGCCGCAGGTTTACCTTGTAATGCGCTAACGTGTTGAGCTTCTTCCTGCCGTCCTCCACCACCGAGGTGTCATCCAGGTCCCGGAGGATGTAGCTGTCGGTGCTGGTGGCGAACCACTCTGCACACAGAGAAGGAGAAGTGAGACCCCAGCCCTGAGGCGGCACACGCGGCGCCAGGGAACGGCCACACCGTGCCCAGGGGCTGTGCGGTCCCACCGCCAAGGCTCCGGGGCCCTGCAAAACCAGAGCAGATGGTCAGCAATGGCCTCCGCGGTGAACCTCTGCAGTGGGAATTTCCAGACTAGAGCAGATCTGGATGGAGCTGGAAAAGGTGGCTAAGGCTCACATCTCCCCCTTCCCCTCTCCCCTAGGGCGGCGTGGGACCTGCCTTGTGGAGCACCGGGCAGCTGAGACACGCCGTGGCCGGCATGCGGCCACCGAGGGATGGCAGCGGCTCCCCGCAGGGCAGGGCTGTCGCGTGCCTGTGACGGGGGACACGCTGTGTGTGCCCGCTGCAAGGAGCGGGGCCGCGTCACCACCCCGGCCCCGGCGTCCTTCTTCGGAGTCTCGCCGGCACCGACCACACCAAAGGTCACACCTTGCGACTGCCACCAGCCAGGACGTGTCTCCACGGCCCGCGGGTGGCACGTGGGCACCACAGCCAGCAGGCACTTCTCTTACCAGCACTGGGCTTGCACCCTTCTTGAATTCTGGGAGCAGGAGTTGGCCATTGGGCAGACAAACGACAGATCAGAATCCATGGCCAGACAGGAGCCCATGGGCTCAATTATAGCTGCTAATGGAGGGACACGTCCTAACAAGGCATCTGCAGGCTCAGGGGTGTTTAGAGGGTTCCAGCCTGTTCAGGAGTTAAGGCTATGGGCTGTAAAGGGTGCAAGTCCAAGTGTCACTCTGCTCCACTTGGGCTTTCCTAAAGCTTCCTTCCAGTTCTGCAGCTCCCTCCTGCCCACCAGTATCTGATCCCATCACTCATTCCTGAAGACCATCCTCAGGAAAAGGCTGCCTTGATGTCTGCCCTTGTGTCAGTGCTGCTTTACCCACTGCTCTCCGACAGACACCAAAAGCAACATCAGGTGCTTCATCTGCTTTTAAGGACTGGCTGGTCCAATGCTTCTGATCCTTACCGAGGTCGACATCTTCCACCCTTGGCCACTGGGAGTAGGGGACGTTCTTGCAGAAAGCCTCCAGGATCTTCTCCTTCACTTGGCTGAGCGTGTCCGTGTCCATGGCCCTGACGCTCAGCGAGTCCATCCCACAGCCTTGGAAGGAGACGTTGAGGTTCTGCGGGCAGAGGCCGGGTTAGGGGCAAAGGGAGTGACCTGCCCAGCTCTGCCGGCTCCACGGACGCACGGAGGCTGCGGTGCCTGCACAGCTCTCGCTGGTGTGCTCGGGGCCCGTGCTGCTGGAAATGAGGCTGAACAAATGTGGTCATTTACGCCTTACACCAACGAGAGGTGCTGAGCTACAGCCCCTGAGGCTGGAGGCTCCTGCCTGGTGACCAGGCAGGAGGACACAGGGAGCGACCCTGCAGCCTCCTCTTGCACAGAGACCACCTCGGGGGCGGGAGGGGAGGTCAGCCCCATAACCCGCCGTGTCCTCAGCTTCTTGGCTCTGAGCAGCGACTCACGGGAGCGCCAAGGCTCGCTGCTCAGCCTCCCCCAACGCAGCGGGCCACGCGCCTTTGTTCAAATGAGCTTCAAGCGTGCCGCGGGCTGGGTCTGCTGCAAGGCAGGAGTCCAGCACCAGCAACGACCCGCTCGAGAGCGCGCTGAACAGCGGGACAAGCAGCTGTAAGGGGCTGCAGGCTCGACCTCAGGGATGCACAGCTACTGCTACAGCCGCAGCGGGCAGCTGCAGGGCAGCGAGAGCGACTCTCTTCCCGTGAGAGGTCCTCTCCTCTTTTGGGAGCGACTGCAAGTCAAGCAAGGAGAGGCAGAGCTGGGGTGCCCCCTCCTCTTGCCAGCTGTGCAGACCCAAGTGCTGCAAGCATGAGGCTCTGGGACAGCCTCAGCTTTGCCTCTGCTTGTGTCCTCCGCTCCTTGGTGTGCCCGAACCCGAGGGCAACGTGGCGCCTTCATTTAGTGGAGGACACGACCCTGAAGCCATCTCGCCGCCTGCCTGGCCAGCCCAGAGCAGGAGCTGCAGCTGCCAAAGGTGCTGCTTGAGCACCAGCACAGCTGCCCCTTAGAAGGGCACCTGGTACGTGCGAGTGACGGCCGGGATTTTCATAGCCTAGAGGTTCCTCTGCCACCACTGCTTTTCAGCATCAGGATGCAGCGTCGGCAGCCCTGACTACAACACCGTGAGCGCGCAGGTGAAGTCCCATTTTCTCCACAGCATTAAATGAAGATGTGATTTCACACGGTGTTCTTTAAAGCAGAGGTTCAGTTCAGGTTAATGTGGGGGATTGCCAGTGACTTAGCACTAACCCTGCAGCTGCTCTCCTTCCTCCAGCATCCCCTGTTCGTACTTTTCTTTCTCCTCTTGCTAAGCAGGAAGCAGCCACGCTTCCCCTGCTCAGACTTATGAAGTCACCATTTCTGCCGAGAAAGCCAACCCTCGGCACCCTGCTGCCAACCCCCTCGGTCTGCGCTGTGAATTTACAGGTCAATTGGTAACAGGAATCTGCAGAGGATGTGGAGCTCGAACCCGCTCTGAGTTACGGTGACGCACATCTGGGGTAACCTACTGACTTCAGTGAAGCTGCTCCAGATTTATGTCAGGTAATTGAAAGCAGAATTTGATCCAGGCTCTGGAAAGGCATCTGCTCCCGCGGGGCACGCACCCGTCAGAGCCTCGGGGCGCAGGGACTCACCCTCGGCTTTGCCTCGATGTTCTCCCTCAGGAGCCACTCCTCGTTGAGGGTGTACCGGGCCTTCCCGGTGATGGCATCGATGGAGCCTTTGTTAATCTGCTGTTTGATGGCACAGATCAGCAGGAAGAAGGGCTCTCCAACCGTCTCCTGAGGAAAGGAAAGAAGCCCAGGTAAGCAAACTGGACGTGGTGGTGGTAACTCCTTCCAGCGGCGCATGGGGACGGGCTCTGCGGGGACGCTGAACATGCCTCCAGCGGGGAGCCAGGCTGGAGCACTGCGGGCACTGCGAACCCCCGGCCCCGCTCAGCGCCTTCGTCCCCCGACTCCCACCAGCCTCTCTCTGAGGCTGCTCAGAAGTTTCCAGACTTGTGTCGAAGTGACAGCGCAGATGGGAAGAGGATGTAACAACCGACAACAGCCGCAGGCGATTTTCGGGGAGGGTGAGCTGTGATTGTCAGCATCAACATGCCCCATCCAGCCCCTCCAGCAGGTACCGCGGGGCCGCGTGTTGCCAGCAGCAGCCTGTGCCAGCACTGCCTGTCTCACGGGCAGAGCCATCGGGTTCTGCTCAGAAGGTAGGGGCATATGTGTAGCTGTGGTGAGTGGGTACGTGCACGCACGACGCTCGGCAAAATACGAATGTGCATTAATTTACATGTGAAATTACACATGAACTTCAGGGGGAATCTAGTACACTCCGGTACAGAGATGCTTCGTGCAATCTGACAGGGCACAGACTGTACAACATACTGCGCTCAGCAGTGCAAGGATGGGGCTGATGTGCACAAAAATCCAGGTCTAGAGAGAAATGTGGGCGCCCAGCTTTCTCATGAAGGTATCATCAGCTCAGCCTCTCTGTGTGCTGCCTGGGTTGCCACCGAAGTCCATGGGAGCGAGCCCACTGCATGTCCCTGTGCTCTGGGAACTCGCGTTCATACTTCTCATACCACAGCAGAGCCCTGATCACAGCAGAACAGAAAGGATCAGGGTCAACAAGCTGTTCCCATGCGACAGACAGCAAGCAAACACACCATTTAACTCCTTACATTCATCAAACTGTGTCCGACAGGAGGAGGGGGGTGAATTGTGACACTGCTGCAATGAAAACAAAAAACCTAACAGGGACCAGCTCTTTGCGATGCGGTTCAGCTCATGCTTTAACGCCAGATTTCTGATCCACTTCTGGCTGCTACACTGATGTGCTAGTAAAACATGAGCTATTTTCTTAAGAAACTTTTCAGTACTGGAGTACATCCCATTCTCCCTAATGTTCATGTGCAATTTCCTTCCAAGGAGGCAAGTGCAAATTATTGCACATTTATGTACTTTCTGAGCATCACACACACCCCGCACAGACAGTCCTGCCATCTGAAATCCTACTCAAGACAACAGATATCGAATGATTTTGATTTTTCTCAGCTAGGAGCTGCTAAATCCTGTTCAATCTGCTTCTTAATTAAGACTTGGTGATTCTTTTATTCTAATTGCCCTATAATTGCTAAAGCAATTAGTTTGATGTCAATTTCAATTCGGCTGCATTCAGCGCAGTTGACGACGAGACACTACAGCAGGGCTGGAGGTGGGCACGCGCCATCTGTGCCAATGGTGCACCCGCTTTATGTTCCGAGGGCAACTTTTTTTATGAACACGGGGAAGCTCCGTGGGCTTTCTGCCGGGGCCGAACGACTTCCTGCGACGCTCCTTCTGAGCACGCGGCACTAAAATGGGCTCAGCAGCAGAGCTGCCGGTGCTGGAAATGGAGGAAGGCATGATTTCCAGACAGCTGAGAAAGATGTGAAGTCGTGGGGACGTGGAGAAGTTGAGGATCGCCAACAGAGCGGAGAAGGTGCCAGAAGACACAAAGAAGCATTCGTTTCTGAGAGGAAAGCGGCAGCACGAGGTAGCGCACAAGGGGCTGACACCAGCACAGAGACATCCCCAGTGCAGCACCTGCGCTCTGGAACGGGGACCATGGGGCACTGCCCAGCTGACCCTGCGCAAGAAGTGCCGACAGATCCCAGTGATGGCCCTGCTCCCAACGGGAACGCCGTTCGTGTCGCACGTGCATGAGCACGCAGCAGGGACGGACCCAGGGATCAATTCAGCGCCGGGTTTTGCATGCTGCCCCATCCCTGTTGTGGGAAGCTCTGGCCCCATCCCGGCCACAGAGAGTCGTGATGGGGCGGCCAACAGCCACACGGCTGCCTCCAAAAACACTAAAAAGGTGCGAGTCCTGCTGATACAGGAGCTCTCTCCGGCTGGAAACCAGCCCAGGCTGCAGGGGTCGGGGCCGACCATGCGGCACCGTCCCGCACACAAAAAGCTGCACTGGACGGGGCGGCCGGGGGAAGCGGAGGAGCGGGCACTCGGGACCTGCCGCAGCGTGCGAGAGCGGGATCAGCCCCCGGACGGACCGCACGGGGAAACAAGGACAGTGCTCCGCCGGCAAGATACTATTTCTGTTTGGCTTTTTGGCTTTCAGGCTCAGGAACTGTGGGATGTTATGGAAATCTGCAAAAGTGCTAATCAGACAGCAAGTTTCAAAGGGGGAAAGAAGGGCTGGCAGGCAGGGACTAGAGATAAAATGGCAAACTTGGAAACCTCAAGCATTGTTCGGAAAACTCATCTGGAAACAAATCAAAACTGTCTTTGGACTTGGCTAGTTGGGAGAAAGGAAGTTTAACTAGAAGAGATCAGTGCTGATTCAGGACAAAAAAGTACTTAAAAAAAAACACAGTCTGGGGCCTTTTTTCCTCCTATTGTGAATGTATTTTAATGAGACTTCATTTTCATTTTTGACTGAACTGTTATGGGCTCTTAAAGCTACCCAGGGCACTGAAATAACGCTGCAGTAATGGAAAGCACAGCTCAGGCTGGCATCACTCGAACTGTTCACGCACGACGAGCGTGGGAGGGCTGGGTTTTATACGCTTGGGAAAAAAAAGGGTTTTGAGCACAGACTGGATTCACGTGTTGCTGCCCTATTACCAAGGCTGACAAGTTGTTAGAGATGTCCTCCCAGGAACACGTTACAGCCATTTCCAAATGTCTTGGTGAGGCTGCGGTGGGAAAAGCACAGAAAACAGCTGCTTATCCCAAGTGCCTGCTAATTTTGGGATGATTATCTATTTGCATTTTGTGAAGAACCACACCTCAGCTCCAGCCCATGTGCAAAACTTTGGGAAGCTTGGAGCCAGACCTAAAAGCTGAATTCCAGGACCTTAATTTTCCCTTAACTCCCGGTACCCCAATCCTGTTAGGAGCCCAGCACAATGGTACCGTGGTAGCTCAGGGACAAGTTGGGGTTTTTTTCAGCATTTTCCACCAAAGCTGTAGCAGAAAATAGAGGCATGGACCATTTTATCTATGAATCTCCCCCAGTTCTGCAGAAACAGAGGTCTGCTTGTGCAAATGCTGCAAGTTTCCTCTGAATCCAGTCCCAAGCAGCAAGCCTCCTGCTAGTTCTTCATCATATATATATCCCCTGCACGCACCGAGCCAAACCTCCCCTGCCAGCCTGGTGACTCCATTGCCTTCAGGTGCCCTCCACATGTTGAGACCACGAGCGACTGTGGCTGCAACTCCTTCCCAGTTGAAGACAGCTCCTTCAAATCATTTTCCCCCAAAACACAAATGGACGGACTGTTAGGCAGAGCATTAATACGAAACAAATGTTCCGAGCGTGTAGCGTTGACTTACAAGGGAAAATACAAGCACTTGGAATTTTTCCACCACACAACGGCAGGGACCTTTGCAGCAGCTGTTTCGCATAGACGTTGTGATTAATGGGGATAATTCAGGAATGAAAACCAGACCCATCGTCACACATCTGACAGACCAGTGCTACAGGCAGGCGGGCAGCCTTTCTTTTTAACCAAGAAACGCCTCTCTGAAGGCAACTGAGTTTGATCCAGAGGAACACAAGGCACACGGGAGGTGTTTGACTACGGCTAGTATTTAAATCACAGCCCTGAGCTGAGACCAGCCCGTGTGCACGGAGGTGCCATCTGTCTGACTGCAGCAGCCCCATGCTCGTTTGCACTGCGGGGAAGGTCCCAGCTCCGCCGATCCGGACCGAGACTCCCCGTCCCTTTGCACAGGTGAGCTCGTGCCCACCTGGGACAGTCGAAGGGCCTCTCTGGACATTTCTGTCTCATCAATTCTCTTTCTCCTCCGTATTTCAGCAGGCAGCACGGTTTCTCCTCTGATCAGCTCCCTCACTGTAGAGCACATCGGATGTGAAAGGCTCTTGGAAATCAATGCTTTACTGCGCCCTAGTACAGAAACCGTTTGCTTTTCAGAAATGGGCAATAGGCTGCGGTGCAAAGTGCCACGACGGTCTTCCCTGCCACGGCCTCAGGCTGAGCCACGAAGCCGGGGGGGACTGCAAACCCAGTGTGCAACATTTGCCCCTGCTGAGGACCCCGCCGCAGGCGGATGGAAATGCAGGTTCAGCTCGTGACCCGTCAGCTCTGCAAAGGGCCACCACCGCCCCGCAGACCCGCTCCCGTCCATATCCTGTGCCTCCTCCTCTCTCCACAGGCATGCCAGGGCTGCACAGCACCAGAAAGCCAGCTCATGGCTTGCACCAGCACCGCCCTGGCTGCAGGGACAGCCACCGGCCCCGCCACGGACCCCGGACAAGCCTGCGGTGACGGGCACCTCCCCGCCAGCCGCGCCAGGGACGGGTGCCGCGCCAGCACGCGGGAGCTCCTCGCCACTCATTAGCTAAGTAACGTGCCCGAGTCTGCAGGCCTGCGTGATAAGACTCGACTTTCTTTCCTCTTTTTTTTTTCCCCTGAGAAAGCCTTCTTGCACAATGTCCATTTTTAGCACAAACTGGAGTTGGATCAGATGCCTCACATGTGGTCTCCACTCTCCAAAAGGAGAGATCAGCACTTTTTTCCTCCAATGGTTTAACTACAGGCACAAAAAACTGAAGATTAAAAAATATTCACTAATTCACTCTTTTCTGCTCTTACAGGCTGGATAGTCGTGCTGCATCCGCACAGTCATCCTCGTTCGCTCCTGTAACTTTTCTTTCATTAAACTGGCTAATTATGTGAGCTAAAATGAAAGATTATGAACTACAAAACCACAGGCTTTAGGACAAAAAGTGATCATCAGCTAGGATCAGAAGACATTACGATATGTACGAGGACAATACAGTATTGCTTCTGCGGCTATAGCAAACACTTTGGTAAAAGAGATTTTTCAAAGGCTTTTTCAAGGCTCTCCCCTGTGGGTATAATGGGGTGTTCTCCAATTAACTGCCGTGGAATCAATTAAGTTATTGCTCAATTCTTCTGGGAAATTCCAACCAGAACTGGCAAATGTTTGAGATAAAGCACTGAGCAGATGGACTGCTGATGTGCTCCGAGATGCCAAATATATTCTTTTTCGTTACTGTCGGAAGACAGTCGGGCTTCTGGGACAGACACCCCAACTCTCCTGCACAGATCTGTCTGGCCAGCGTGGAACCAGGAGGACGTCTCCCGCGCCAGGAGGGCACCAACAGGCACGGACACAGAGTAGCCCCCTGCCCCGCGCCACTGTCCCTCCGCACGGCTGGGGCTCTCGTGCTCAAGACAGACAATGCTGAACCGGCTGGCGACCGTCACTACGGCTGTGCGAGATGGTCAGAGAGAACAGCAAAGAACTGGAACGGCGTCCAAAACCTCGAGCCATTCCGGTTATTTTTCAGCTCCCCTACGGCTCTTTTCTCAAGCCTGGTGAAAACGTTGGTCGGTGCTCGGGCCTCAGGAAAGGCGAGCGGCCAAGTCTGACCACACCAAAGCCCCAGGCAGAAGCGGAGAAGGAACTGAACTCAAGGTTGCTTTTCCACACTCAGACCTTACAATATGCTGGAGTTTGGCAACCATTAGTGACCGTTGGAATGGCCACACTGGGAGGCATTTAGGTCCTCAGCTGTCCCACACGTCCCCCGTTACCGCTGCGCGCTGTGCTGAACTCGCGCCCGCAGCAGCAGCGATCCGATTCTCTTACTCTGAGATAGCTGTACATGCAGATGGACATCCAGTTGGTGAGCATCTTCTCCACCACAGATTCTGTTCTCCTCAGCATCAGCTTGGGGTTTTTGGAAGCTGAAGCATCTATTAGATCCACCAAGAGGTCCTTCATGATGCTGGTATAATACTCCAGTTTCCCATGCAACGCAATGGTAAGCAGGGAGGCCAGGTTACACCTGAAACACAGAATTGCGTATGACTCAAGCAACAATCCCACAAGACCAAACTGCTGACTGGCATTAAAAGAAGCCAAAACACAAAGGCAGTTATTTCAGACAATTCTCATGAGCCTTCTCAATGGTGTTAAAACTTCAGACCCCCTTTCAGTGCTGCACGACCTGGGGTCAGCTCACACCCTCTTACTGGTAAACCAAAGCGTTCAGGGATACAAAGGCTCATGAGTGAGTCGCTCATTGTACCTTTTGGTGCTCTTCAGGGCAACGCAGGTTTACAGCTGTCTGTTTCTAATAGGAAAGTGGGAGGCAAGTGTCACTCAACCTTCAACTGACATGCACGGCTCCAGACACGGGCAGGATTGCTTACAGGTTAGGAATAAATCGGCCTGCTCCAGCTGCCAGGTCTTTTGTTCTGAAGATCATACCTATCTCTAACAGCGAAGTCCTTCTGTTGCTCGAGAGCATGGACAAAGACGATGAGAAAGTGTTTGTTGTTGAGTAAGGTGGAGAACAGCGAGATTCCTTCTTCCATATTGGGTCTGCAGTTTTCAGGGATCTAAAGAAAAATTTAGAAAGCAGTGTGAGAAAAACCCTGCTTGTTGTTTTGCTCCAGCTTTCACTCTTCCTGACTGCAAGGACGTCCCTGCTGAATGCAGAGGTACTGAGCTAAAGGCCCCTTACTCCCTCTGCTTGACGCTCTCCTGGCCAGAGCACGACGTGGCACACGGTGGCATCAGAAGCAGCTTGACCAGTGAGGCAGTGGCCATTCCTCTGCTCAGCCCTGCGAGGCTACCTGGAGCACCGGGGCCAGCTTTGGGCTCCCCACCGCAGAGCAAACTCGAGCAAGTGCCGCTGAGGGCAGCCAAAACAATTAGTGGGTGTACACAGAGGGGTGGAGAGGGCTGGGTTTGGTCAGCCTTAAGAAGAAGTGGTAAGGGGAGATCTTACCAGAGTCTTCACTGCCCTGTGGGAGGGCAGAGAAGACAGAGCCAGGCTCTTCTCTGCCGGCACAGTGCTAGGACGAGAGGCAAGGGACACCAGACGGAGCATGGGACACTGATTAAACATAAGAAGGAGCTTTTCACTTTTAAGGTGGTCGGACACTGGAACGGGGCCCGAGAGGCTGTGGGATTTCTGTCCTTGAAGATATCTGACACAGATGGACAAAGCCCTCGGCAACTTCATCTCATTGGAGCTGCTTTAAGCAGATCTCCCTTCCAACTTAAGCGACTCTCTGATACTTCAGTTCCTACTTCTTGTCCACATGAAACCCAGCTCTGGGACAACACCAGCTTTTACCAAGTCCCTACTTGGGAGGAATCCCATCTGTGGTGAGCTGTGTATGGGATGGAAGTGACACACAATATGATACACTCAGGAAGAAAAGCCCACAGTGGAGCGGAGGAGGATCTCAGGACAATGCTCCTGCATGCGAGAGCAGATCCGCAGATCTGCCTTCTCCAATCAGCCAAACCTGAGCTGATGCTTATTTGTGTTAATTGTTTTGAGTAATCAAGCATCCCCCCAGCACCACAAGAAAACGCATGGCATTGCCAACACACGCAAGCACTGTTAGCAACCACTCAAAAGCATTGTTCTGTTAGTGGGTTACTCACTTTCCATTCCCCCACCAGGAGCGGATGAGTTTCCTGGGCCTGGGAGCCCACCTGGGAGCTGAGCTGCTGGGACGGCAGGATGTAGCACTCCTCGTAGAGCGAGGAACACTGCAACCAAGCACAGCGTTAGGGCAGGGTGGCTGCTCCCCCCGGGACCTCCTCGTTCACCATGCACCACAAGGGAACAAGACGGAGAGACGTGTCAGCGGGACTGAAGACCACCCGTTATGAAGAAATGCATTGGTACGTTTTATGAAGCCTTTAAACACTTTGCAAGAGCCTCTTGAACGAGCAAACACCACAAGAACGGGAGGAGGCAGATGTCTGCGCAGACACAAGGCTGTTAGGGGAGGGAGACTGCAAATAGACTAATTTGACAGCTAGAAAAATCCCAGAAGAGAAAGCATTATAGAAGACGAAGTCAAAATAGAGGAGTACTGGGTGGTTTAACATATGTAACTTTTGAAACAGATGGGAAAAATGTTTAAATCTCCAACATTCCTACAGCAACCTGAATCTTAAAGACTCTAGTGAGCAGATATAGAGAGACTGAATAACTTAAAAACCTGAGTAATAACTACTAATGAAACACTCTGCAGTCATAAATCATCATCTCTCTCCTCACCACTGAAATGCAGCTGCCTCAGGGGTGAAATACAGCTGCTGTTAAGGGTGCAGAGCGGCCGGCGGGGCAGCCGTGATGGGAATTACGGCACCGGCGCGTCTGGTGCGGCGCTGGACGAGGACTCTGGGCAGACAGACTGGGACTGGGCGCCCGAGAGGCGTCCCACTGGGAGCACTGCGTGCCCAGCCCTCGGCAGGGAGGAGAGGAAGGGGGAACGGAGACATCTGAGGCGCTCCCGAGGGCCGGCCGAGTGGCCGGGAACGTTCGGTGGCACACTGTGAGGAGCAAAAAGCCCCTTTCCCTGAGCCCTTCGGCCTCAGCCTCCCCAGCAGAGCAGGGTGACACCGGAGCCCCTGGGAGAAGGGGGAGTCCCCAGCACTTTCTGCTCATGCGAGAGCGCGCTTTCTGGAGAGGGTGCCCATTGGCATGAAACGGGCGAGCCACAGCGACTGCTGGGACGGTGCCACCACCAGGCTGCTGCCATGTGTGAGCAAGGCCAGCCGCACACCACACCCCAGGAGCTGCAGTGCTACTTTTGGTGATAATTGAGGCTGAAACTCGTGATGACTAAATATATAACAGCGGAATGATTTTGTTACGCTGTACTAACCCGCGGCAGAGGGAAAGCAGAGCCCTGATCTGGTGAGGAGGGGCCCGGGAGCCATGAGGTGCCCGTGAAACGCGGTATCGCCTTACTTTGGGGAAGAACGTGCGGGTGACAAAGTACTTGTACTCCAGGAACGGGATCCCCTGGCTGCGGTTTAACTCCTTGGTCAGGTCTGTCATGTCTGTCTGCAGTTCCGCAAAACCTTACACAAAGGAAGAGACCCGCAGATGGTAAGAGCTCCCATACTCCACCAGCTGAGACAGTAAACAGGCTGGCACTGAAAAAACGTGTCATGTCTCATCTCTGCCTGCTCGAGCCCTTCCCTCGAGCGGGCTGAAGCAGAGTTTCCTGAGGAGAAGCAGGTTACAGCTGGGATTTATCCGTCAGCACTACATGTCGCGTCCCACCGCATGCCAGAGAACACGCTCCCCCTGCCCCGAGCCCGGCCCCAGCCTGGTGGCACCGGACCTCAGCCTGCACGGAGTCACGGGCCGCAGGGACAGCAGATGCCAACACTTGGACTGCTTCTCCCATCGCTCTGGCAGGAGCGTGCTGCAGTTTGCGTTGCACCTGATCCTTACGCACACTAAAGACTAGTGTGGCCTTCAAGAGACCCTCTGACATGGCCAAGGGCCACTCACCCCGAGACAGGGAAACCAATGGCACTGGAGACCAGTGGCTTGCCCAAGTCAGGCAGCACGACAGCGGCAGAGCCCTATATCCAGCCTCGTTCACAAACCCTGTCGAAGCTCAAAGGCGATGACAGAAATTCTCCTATAAATAATTCTATAAACTTCTACAGAATAGGAGGTGAACGGCTCCAACCCACTATTCTGGCGTCTCCCTCCCAGTCCTGGCTCCTCCTCGGTGCCCAGGACGGTGACTTACCTTTGCGGATTTCCTCCCGGATCTGCGACTCCATCTCCTCCATCTGGAGCAGGGTTTTCTGCCAGTAGCGCTCTGCTCTGCGGCTCTTTGTGCAAAACACAAAGAGAGCTGGAAAAGAGGAAGGGAGAAGCCTTTTGGACTGGGGCTTAGAAGCAGCTGCAGCTGGGATCAGAGCGGTCCTCTGCTGACACGGGCGCGGAAATCTCAACTCAGTGTTGGATTAATCCCTACAACAAGACTGGTATCTGATCAGACAGTTGTTGATTACCTGTAAATGAGTAAAACCAGCTGGAATTTGATGATCATGCTCTAAGTGTCATCTTCAACTTAGGTCTGGGCTGTCTATATTCACCTTAACTGTATATTCATGTATTCCACCTGATTAATGAACACAGATTTTAAGACCTTTACCACCTGTATTACAGTGTTCATGCCTGACAGTCTTCCCATGCCTCCAGAAATATGTTTCTAGTGACGGGTGGTGCATTTAATAAATAATGTGCATTATAACCTTTATTTTAAAAAAATGAAATCCCTATTAGAAACTCCTCATTTACTGTGCACTGACAGGTTTCTTGCTGCACAGTCATTCTGGGCATGCGATAAGAAGACACCCCAGCCAGAGGACACAGGCGTGTTGCACAGCTTCCACTGAGGTTTGCAAACTGCTATGTCTGCTCCAGATCCCCAGCGAAGGATGCCTGCTCTGCTCTCCATGCTCTTTGCCAGGCACCTGTCACTGGCTGAGACCAAGGACAGGACCTGGGGCTTGGGGGACCTTTGGTGTGGCCTGGGGCAGTCACACCTGGGAGTGAGTCCTGTTCAAGCCAGTACGAGTCCCAGGCCAGTCTCCCACGCCCTTCTTTATTTTGTATTATAGTAGCTACTAAGTGTTTGGGGGAAAAGGGTAAGTTTATAAATATCCCAGGCTCAAGTAACAGAACTGAACTAAGGATTCAGCCAGCAAATGCTCCATGCTGCAGGAAGCTTTGATCCCGGGAGCTGGCTTGGCCCTGTACAAAGAAGTGGCTATGGCTACTTGCTGCACCCAGACCAGTTTCAGACACTGCACGAGTGCAGCACTCCGAGGTTTCCTAAGGTGTGAGTGAGTCGTCCGCACCCCTCCACAAGCAATGAGAAAAAACCCTCGGCACAGCCTGGAAACCCATCGTTCCACTCCCTTACCTACGACAGAGAGGACCAGCAAGATGCTGCAGATGACAATGGAGACGATGATTGCAGTCTCTCCTCCCCCGAGGTGCAGCATTGCGATTGTGTAGTTGAATTTTCCAACTTGGATCTAGAGAGGGAGGAGGAGGAGGGAGGAAAAGCAGAAGCTGAGTATCACATTGCCAAGGGGCTCAGAGGTCGAGCCAGGAGGGACTATGGGCAGCGCTCGGCAGACCTTTGCCCAAGGACGCGCTGCCCACGCCGGCTCAGCCCCCAGGCTTCGCGGGGAGGCCAGGCTGTGCCTTTCGCTGCCGGACCTCGGGGACTCCGCATGCCCCAGGAGAGCCCGGCTCCCTTCCCGCGTGCTCTGGTGGGATGCCAAGGCTGGCTCACAGCAGGCTGCAGTACTGCAGCGGTGCCCATCCCAGGGACACCACAGGGCTTCGGTGGCACATCATGTCCCCACCGTACCCACCCCAGGGCTTCGGTGGCACATCGTGCCCCCACCGTACCCACCCCAGAGCACGAGAAAACCCTTTCCTAGAGAGCGCACCGAACCATATAGCACCACTGGTACGACTTCTACTAGAAAACCACTTCCACTAATCATCCGGCTTTGCTCTACCCCTGCGCGGCCGTCGAATCCCATCTGCGCTCCCCCCTCCTCCACACGCAGACCTGCTGCCGCCGCTCAGGAGAAGGAGGGTAAAGAAACTTGGAAGTCTTTGAAATACAAATAAAGTAAGGGCATAAAAATAAATAATAATGAGACCAGAGACGAGCAATGATCTTGCGGCTAAAGCGGTGGGCTGGGTGTCAGGAGGTGTTGGCTCTGCTCCCAACCCGTACTTCTTGTGACACCAGCACAAACCACTTGAGCTCAGTCCCTCGGTCTCCTGACCAGCAGCAGGGAAGAGGCCAACACACATCACAGGCAGGCTGGAGAGTTTACTCGGCGCTGTTTATAAACGGCTCTTTAGGGCCCTGGGATGAAAGGGATCAACAGCATCATCTGATAAGGAAAAAACTCGTGACCACGCAAGTCTTTTGCTTCTGGAAATGAGAGTTTCACTTCTCTCAAGGAATGAGAAGAGAGAGAAGTTTGAGCAAAAAAAATGAAACGAGGTAGGAAAAGATGGAATAATCTTATGATTACATCTGTGTCACGGAGTGCCTCTGGGAAAAGTGCACACTGCGGTTACACTGCAGTCAGCTCTCGGCAGCTGGGCAAGGCAGTGCCATGGACAGGGCCTTCCCACCATGTCCATGCACCAAACAGCGCATAGCGCCCAGCTCCATGCCCCTGGACCACTGGAGAGGGCATCAATGCTGCCAGCTGAAGGCATCCAGACAAGCCCCCTCCACTGGCAGGAGCAAGACTGTCACGCCGCAGGCAGCGCCGGCTGCCATCGCTGGTGTTAGGAAAACCCTCGGCGCCTCTGCAGGACCACACGGCCAGGCTGCCGTGGCGCTGCGCCCCGGCGTGCCCCTGTACCAACCCTCAGACCGACTCTGGCACTGGTGGTTTCTGGGGTGGTGCCTCCGGGCAGTGACCAGCACTGAGAGCTTCAGTCTGTTCCCCAGTGGGTGCTGGCTGGGAGCCGAGATGCTGGATGGGTGCAGGGAGCCGCGAGCGCCGGCGAGCGTCTGCGGAGGCTCGTTTGACAGTCTGCACAGCACCCTGCCGAGCCTCCAGACTTCCACCGCCTGCTTCCGGAGTGCCGCAATGAGGCAAGTCCTGGATGCGTTTTAAGTCTTTTTTTTTTTTTTCCCCACCAACTCAACCTTTTGCATTTGCCAGAGGAGAAATCCCACGCTTGCTGTTTAATTCAGTGTTTAAACAGTTTGGTCATGAACAAAAATGGGTTTGAAGGCCTTGGCAAGCGTCTCGTGTTTATTTGGACAGGTCTACTCAATACAACTTTCTGTAAGGGGAACTAATTAGGCTGCGGGTTAAATGGCAACATTTCCCGTCACCAGCACGTGGAGGGGGTACAGAAGTCACTGGGGTCAGAGGACACCCTGCTCCCAGGAAGAGCTGTCGGGGCTGGGCAGGACCCCCTGGGCATGGAGCCACCTCAGCGGTCCCAGGAACAGTGCTCCGGCTTAGGGGATGGAGCAGTCTTGCAGCCTCGCAGCCTCCCAGGGTGTGATGGGGATCCCCTTGGCACTAAACTAGACCAAAACCAAGCTCCATCTCACCTAAGGCACTCCTAAAAGAGCTACTCAAAAGTGGCCCCCAAAACGCAGGGAGCGTCAGGAGCCCCATTGTCACCGGCTCCATCTCTCTACAGACAGCTCCTGCTGCCCCGTGCCACTTGCTAACACGGACCTTCACAGAACAGCCATGCCCAAAACCACCATCAGAATTAAGATCTACAGTGGGACACGTTCTAGAGGGCTGTTTTCCTGTGCTCTGCGCGCTGCAGCTGTGAGCGGTACCATCTAAAGAAGATCAAACCGTGCAGCCCCAGCAACAGGCTCTCAGCTCACCAGAAGAGAGGACTGGCACCAGCAGGAGGGGCTGCCGCAGCCCCGACAGCAGCCCCTGAGGCAAACCAGGCAGGGACCACCGCGCAAGCCCGCCCCGTGTCGGCACAGCCATTGCAAGGATGTTGTAGAGGCAGCTGTTGGCCACGGAACCACCAGCAGGTGCCAACTCAAACCACCTCCGAAGGTCTAACAAGCGCGCGCAGACGCGAATACAAGTTGATTATTTAGCTGCGCTCTCACCGCTGGTACACTCTTCACAGCTATGTGATACTTTCAGGCTGGATATCATTGTCCTGCTTCCTAGGGACCTACTAGGGCATTCCCCTGGATGTTTTATGTCAAATCAAGCCTAGCAAACTCAGAAATTCCTCTTCTTCCCCAAAGGGATTTCCCTGTTTCTCAGTCCTTACTAAAACCAAAATTACCCTATTTAAAACTTCCATTAAATTGACTTGGGAAATTCTGCTACTTCTGCATTTCCCTGTTTCCAGTTTGCAACCGAATTTTATACACCACAGGCTGTAACCAGTCAACTGTCAGTGAACTGGTGGTGCATCTTTGTGCCTTCCTTTTGAGCAGTGCAAGTTCACAGCCGCCTCCAGTCCCTCCGCAGGCTTCCGCCTCCTCCCTGCCCACGCCGCAGCTCCCGCCTGCTCACTGGGAGCACACGGGCTGGGAGGGGGCTGTGGGGTCTCAGCCCATGGAGACGGAGGCATTTTCTCTCTAGATATGAAGAGTCAAGGTCACATCGCTGCATGGCGACAGGCTGCACATGACATGAGGGAAACTGAGGGCAAGAAGAGCAGTGAAGTCAGTGGAAAAAAGGACAGTAACAAAGTTTTGTGAATTTTGTAGACGCAAAGACGAACAACAGCCCTGAACACCGAACGCTTCGCAGTGACATAACAGCAGCCACTGGGAAGCAACAGGACACTTTCCAGCCCTGCGTACTCCTCTGGCCCTCCCCGCTGCGGCTTAGCGCAGCTTGGCGAGGCTCGGATGCTCACATCCACTTGTAGCTCTTCTGCTGGAGGCGGGAGGCCCCTGATGGAAAACCGCGTGGAAATCCCCCAATGCATCTCATGAGGGGCAGAAAGAGAATTACTGCAAGTGACAAAACCTCACATGCCTGGGATTTCACAGCGCCTTACGAGAACGGGTAAGATCTTCCCCCCAGCCTACAGCAGTTAACTCAGCAGCTGCCGGTGCCCACGATGCAGAGCACGGCAGCCCCTCTCCGTGACTCAGGGCAGCCTTAGCCCTGGCTGTGCCTGCACCCCGCCACCAAGCCGGCCCAGGGACCGCTGCAAATGCCGCGTGTTTGTCCACCCTTCCGTCTGTGCCACTTTCTGCAAGGCTGCCCGTGAGCCCGGCAGGTCCTGCCCGCACACGGAGCTGCCTCTTGCACACCGGGGTTTGCCACAGGGACCCCTTCGGTGCGCTCGGAGCGTGGAAGCCCCTGGAACTCACCGTCACGGGTAATTGTCTTTCTGAGGTGCTCAGTGACTCGTTGACAGAGCAGTGGATGACTTTGTCCGAAACAATCTGGATCTCGCAGGAGATAAGGCCAATTTTCACTTGGTACTCGTTGCTTTCCAGGCCCAGGCTGTCAGGCTCTTTCTAATGAGAAAAACAGAATCAGGATGTCAGTCTTTAGAGCAGCAGCTGGAATCCCAAAGGATTTTCCTGCTTTACTTTCCATATTCTCTGCTGTTTTTCAGACCCAAGAGGGCTCTCCTCACCAAGGACGTTTTTCCAGCATTCCACAGGAAACCCAGAATCAGGCCATTCCCCATTTTCCTGTTCCGCATTCCTTACTCAGCATGGGGCACCGAACGAGCAAGCCCCTCGTGGAACCCAGGAAAACCTGCTTTTGATCTGCCTTGGCTGCGCACCGCAGATAAGGACCTCAGCGCCCACCTGGGAGGGGGGAAGGATGCACAACAGAGAGGGACAGCCGGGGGATGTGCCTGCAGAGCTCCAGAATGGGGGAGTGCGTTTCTGAAGCACGCTGCAACCAGTGAGGATATCCTGCGGTGAACAATGGCCTTTGAATTACTGTTGCGCATTGTCCACTCAAGTGCTGTACCCCAACTTCCTTGTCAAGTGCGCTGAATTCGGTAGCCAAAGGAGAAGAATGCACGACCTGTTTCTGCAGGAATAAATATCTATTGTCAAGACCTTCTGGAGTACCTGCCTGATTTCAGGCCAGTGCATTGTCGTTCTTTCTCATGCATCCAGTACTTTATTTAGCTTCTTGCTAGCAGCTCTCTGTCGTCTTGCCTCACCGGGCACCCTGGGGTCAGGCTGCATTTTCTGGGGCAGCCCGACGCAGGCGCTGAACTGCCTGCTCCTGCCTGGCTCCTGCCTCTCTGTCCGCACCCTCCCCCTTCTCTCACCCACGTTTTGGGGCAGCCCCTGTGTGGGCACTTAGGGTTGCAGAGCTGCCCGGCAGGGAGCAGGCAACACCCCGGAGAAGCAGAGCTGCAAATGCCACTCTCTTACGTGTATAACCAGAGTTAAGGGCTCGCCAGGATGGTGCTTGATCCACTTCTCCTTCTTGGCAGTGAAGAACTGGGGGTCGGCATAGTACTCCAGGCTGAACTTGCTGATGTGCAAAGCCTCCTCGGGGTACACCTCCTCATCCAGAGCCGGGCGGTCATCTGCGTAGAGGCGACCGTTGAGATAGAAATCGACGGGCGCGGGCTTGCTCCCCACGGTGACGTTGGTGGCCGCTGGAGCGGGGCAGGTGATCACAGTGTCAGTGTGGACCTTACAGCTCTGAAAGCAGGAGAGAGCATGCACATCAAAAAACGACATCCAGAGTGCTCCCCACTAGCCCTGCTCCCCGCCCCATCCGCAGCACGGGCTGGGGCCTCAGCTTCGCACCCCAAACACCTCCAGGCAGCGGCATGAGCACTGCACCCAGCTACCAGGTGATACCCAGCAGGGACACCCACCGTCTGCTCTCTGCCGATGCCACGGACCACCATGGACACGTTCTGGACCAGCTCAAAGCCTCTTCCTTCCAGGGTGATGATCCTGCCCCCGCTTCGAGGAGAAGGGAAGAAAGAGGGTGACTGCAGAGGACAGCACAGAGCAGCGAGGTGCCATGGCTGGGTGCCGCCTGCCGTCGCTCTCCCAGGGATGTTTCCCAGCTGCTTGAGCAGAAAACGTAACCTGACAGCCAAAGCCTTCCTTCCACTTGCAGCAAGTGCCCACGCTGCTACCAAGATGTCAGGGGAGGAAGGAGGAGCAGGGGCTGCTCTGGTGGAAAGGGGGGACCTCTTCCAGCAGCAGCAGCAAACTGTCCCCCCTTCTCCCACTGCCCAGAGGAGCAGCCTGTCTCTGCATGCCAGGGTGGGCAGTGGGTTGTCCAGGCCACTGGCAGTGTAAGGGGTTAACCTCCAACCCCTCAAAGCCATGGCCAGGAGACATTCCCCGTGTCCCTGCCCCACTGTCTTGGAGAAAGAAGAGACCCTGTGAAGGCTGACAGGGACCCTGCCTCTCCCAGACACTTCTGATTTAGATCAAAATGTGAAAGTTGTTTTGTGTTTTGGATCTGCTGCCTGGGGAATGGGAAACATGGGCCTCTCAACGTGCAGTCAATTAACGACAGTAACGAGGGCCCTGATGCACATGAGACTGGTAGGCAGAGCAAGGGGTGGAGAACCACTACTGCATGTCTGCTCCGGAGAGCAGAAGCTATGCCCTGAGTTTACCTTCCCCTTCCTCCGTGTTACATTTCATCTGTTGGAGTATCTGTCAGGAACAGTCGGGACTTACAAATGCCATTGTCTCAAGACCGCTCCGGACACAGCGACTTTGGGTCCGAGGCCCTGAGAGTCAGGTTGGCTGAAATCTTTTACAACGCTGCAGATACCACCACGTCGTTCCGATCCACGTTTCTAACTAAGAGCCTGTCACATCTGCAGACTAGTTTACAACTTCTGTTTTGTTTTAAGCTTCGCTTCCACAGCTTATTTTAGCAATTGGTAAGGTAGATCAGATCCAGCTACATTTTTACACAATTTATTGACCTCTCATGGTCAACACCCAGCAACGCACCGGAGCAGCCCAGCTACACCAAGCAGCCTGAAGGGAGAGACTGCTGTCACGTTCTCAGTGCTCTGAAATTTGGAAACTGCTGCAAATATGAGGAAGGCAGATGAAGGTGACAGAGAAACACCCCGGTGGTTTCCCTTAGGAACACGGGCAGTGACGTTCTCCCACTGTCTCCAAGTTCAGATACCGCTCTCGCCACTCAGCACAGTTCACAAGCCCGCGAGGAGCTGAGGTTGGCTGAGTCACCGCCGTGCCTTGTCATTAACTTTCCCACAGCCGGCATCTTTGGCACGGCGCTTGGGAACGCCGAGACACGGCTCTGCTCCAGGGGGATCGGGCCATCAGAGCCTGCGGCGTGCTCGCGCCCGGGCACGCTGCCTTCGGCGCGGTCCTACAGGCACGGGCACCGCACTCACAGGTTTCTTGGTCAGCCCTGGTCTTTGTAGGCTCCACAGCCAAGGGAGGTGGGATTTCACCACAGTATCCAAAGGAACAGAAGCCTGAGAGCTCACGGAGAGACATAAAATTAAAAGCAACATGCTTTAAAAATGAAATACAGTGACCTCAGGGAAAGCTGAAATCCAAAATGACAAACCTCAGCTTATCCTCCAGCAGTTTTGCTGCCAAGAAAAATCCTCATCTCACAGAGCCCCCCACGCGAACCTCCCTAAAGCACCCACCAGGTGTATGCAGTGCAGTTACCAAGGCTGACCTTCTCCCATGTTTTAAATGCACTGAAATGAGCTACGGACAGTCCTGGTGTGTGACACCTCTTCTACTCCAGTGCTGGGGTACCCCAAAGCACCCTGAGAGCACTCTTTGGTGCCCCTTTCGTACCTGCCTGCAGGCCAAGTGTCACATGCCAGGGCTGAGGAAGCCCCTTTCTCCTGCAGGACCCTCTCCCGCTCCCCCAGAGCCGACTCTCTCCTTTGCAGGCAGATGCAGACACATGCCAGCTCTGAATTGAAGTCCTGATGCTACACCAGCATGGCACGGGGTGCCGCTCCCGTTCCTGCCGTGCTCCAGTGACCCTGGGGCTCCTGACACGGGGTTTGCTCTGCGCCTGGATGCACATCCTGGAGCCCAGGCAGGATGAGCTCGCCTTGCCTGCCACGGGCTATGCCAGCATACTCCGATCAGCTCTGCGCTCTGACGGGGAGCGCCGCTCACTTCTGCATTCAGCAAAAATTCTGACGGGGAGCGCTGCTCACTTCTGCATTCAGCAAAAATTAAGAGGCTGATCTCAACAAAGGCCACAAATCCTGGCAGGGGTGGCCGTCTGCTGCGGGAGGGATCTCACCTGATCTGGCTCTTTTTGGGGTTGATGTCTGATATAATCGGGTTCTTCTCATACTTGAAGGTGATGTTGTGGCTGGCACAAGACTTGTTCTCGAACTGGATGCAGACTCGCACGGCTGTAGTGAGCTCTGCCGACGGCATGGTGCAGGTGATGGTGCTGTCGTCGCGGCTGTGCAGGGAAAGGCGGGGTGAGCTGCGGAGCCACGGCAGACCGAGCGGCCAGAGCCAGGCGCCGTGGATCCGAGCACCCCTGCGGCAGCAGGGCAGATGGCACACACAGGCAAGAAGGAGCTTCCGCTCACGTGCCAATCGCCTATTAACTACACTGCCCGCTAACGAGCGATGCTCGGCGTATCCCATCCCGGGCTGCCAGACCGACTTCCCGCACAGCCAAAGGCAAGGGCAGTGCAGGAGGGAGGTGGCTGCAGCCAAGGGGGCTGGTGGAGATGCTCCACGGCTCAGCAGCAGCATGCAGCGGAGCCCCCCAGCAAAACCCCAGCTCTTCCTCATCTCCTGGGGGACAATATCATCCTTCCCAACACTTCGGCTCCTGTCACCAGCTCAGCACCAGCCCCCAGCCCCAGTCCCACCTGACGTCAGTGCACTGCTTGGATGTATTGACGAGGATGTGGAGCTCGGAGCCGACATCCAGCCTGCTGCCTCTGATGGTCACTCTGGTTCCTCCAGCCTTTGGGCCGCTCAGGGGAGCTATGGATTGCACCACAGGAAGCTAAAAACAAAGGGGAAATCTGTTTTCTAGCCTGGTAAATTCACAGTTGGATACTTCACACTGCACATAGAATTGCTACAGTAAATTTAAGTATCCAGTATTGTGAGGCTCTGAAAGAGCAGCACAGCAAGAGCTTTCGCTGGCAGGGTTTCAGAACAAGGGGAGAGGTACGAGTGCTGAGTGAGATCATATAAAACCTCTGTGACTCTCTGCAGTCCCTGAATTCTGGCAACAAATGAGACATGAGTCCAAACTGGAGCCCAGGATCCCACCAGTCCCTTGAGATTTCCAATGGAGGGTCCAGAGCTGGCGACAAGGTCCATCAACAAAAGGAAATTTCCAATTCATTCCAGCTCCCACCATCTCTGCCCTTCCAGATCCAGTTTCTCCTGAATGCAAAGACAATGCTAAAGCCCTGCTGGATGATGGCCTGGAGATCTGTCAAAACAGCCACCTGGGTCTAGAAAACTGAGTATCAAACTCCTTCTTAAGGAAGCTTCAAATCTGAGTCTCTCGAGGCGACAGGAGCAAAAGGGGAAGTTACTTTGCCTCTCGCCATTTTCAGCAGAAATTAGCATGTATGTTATCTGCATTTGCAGCCCCTGGAAATCTTCCTGAGATTCATGGGCTTACGGCTTTGATAACTAATGCAGCGCTGAACCCTCGTGTCTGCTGCACTGGGCGCCCCGGGAGAGTCTGCTGGGCAACCGCCCTGCCCTGCTTTGAACGGGACACCAAGGGCAGAGCAAATAATTCTTTCAAGACCCTCCCACAAGGCATTCAGCAATTCCCTGCCAAACGCGGCAGTCCTGGC
Organism: Tauraco erythrolophus; assembly: GCF_009769465.1. Lineage (NCBI taxonomy): Eukaryota > Metazoa > Chordata > Aves > Musophagiformes > Musophagidae > Tauraco > Tauraco erythrolophus. The sequence continues at coordinate 497,742 of NC_141476.1, read as the reverse complement.
AGCTCCAGACCCGCCGGGTGGCGGAGGCTGGCCGCAGCCCGCTCACCGCCACAGCCCGGCGCCGCTGCCGCCGCAGAGCAAAGCCGCAGCACAGCAGACTGAAGAACGTGGGCTAAGCTGCTCCGTGCTGCCGGGTGATAACGCCCTTTCCTGTCAATCCTGGCCACACAAACATGCTTATTAATAGCTATCCTTGCCCTTGTCCTACACACAGACTGCTTTATCCCTCTACAGCTATTTCCTCTGTTGTTTCTGATCATTACCCGTTTGCACAGGATTCATTCTGTCAATTTGTGTTTCTCTGAGTGTCTGCAGGCAGCTGCCTCCTGCCCTTGGCCCCTAACCTATGCGTTCGAATGTGCCCTGACAACAACAGCAGAGAGGATTATTGATGCTCCCCAAAGCCCTCCAGCTCTTCCCCTCAGCAAGGGCCAGCGGCTGCTGCTCCCAGTGTGCTGCCAGCACTGATCATCTCCATCACAGCTTTGGCAAATTCAGCTCATTTGGCAAATTCGGCTCATCCACAGCCTGCTATAAGGTCCTGGAGAAGTCTCTTGATTGCGTTTCTCCCTCCTCTTCAGCAGAATTGAAGCTGAATTCTGTCTCTTCTAGATATATCTAACAGGGACTCTGAATGATGTAGCACACAAACAATACTTGATATTTTACAAAGGACCTTCTTTGGAAGGGCAGTTCTAAAAGTCTTTTAAACTTTTTCGGGTAAATTGCTATCAGTGCTCAAGCTCAGGTCTCACCCAAGACCAGCCCTGCATGGTGCAGTCTACTCTATCTTCACAAAGCGGGGCACTCGCTTGTCTCCTCTCCAAGCTTTGCTGAGGTAGGCAGACACAAGGCAGCTTTCTGCTGTGCCACCGGAGCAGAAACGGCTCCTCTTCCACTCCCAGGACAGCCTTCTCCTTACGCTGCCCAGGAGCTTCCAGCACAGAGCTGTCCCGGACCCGTTCTGAGCTCAGCGGCTGCTCCTCTTGCTCTGTTCAGCGCTGGTGCTCTCACAGGTGTCTCCGGAGAGGGCTTTCCTCGCATGCCGAACGCTGGTGCAGATGCTGCCCAGCCCTTTCCCACTCTTCAGGCTCTTCTCCTTTTGTCAAGCAGACAATCATCCTGGCAGCTGGTGATGTGCCGAGTTGGCACACACGTCCTGACGGCCATGCACCAGAAATCCCAAACCCAAGGGCTGCCACCAGCTCACACCCCCGTGCTACCCTGTTCCACTCCAGACTGCCGGATCTCTAAGGTGTTCTGGATGTGAACGTGAACACCTGAAAACGACAGGAATGGGTCCTGGCGCAACTGTCCTCCCGGGAACCACCACCGAGCTGAGTCTGGCAGTGCCCCAGCCCCGCCGGCCCCCTCTGGCGCTGCCAATCCCAGCTCTGCCACAGGGCATGGATGGGGCTGTGCCGTGCCCGTGCCTGCTGCACGCCGCACAGACCTCCCTGAGCCAACACCTCATGCGGTCACAGGGTGAGGATCACACCCCAGGACCCTGCCCCGAATTCCTCACGATGGCTCCGATGCCGGTTCCTGGGGCTCAGGTCCCCTCTCATGCCACCAGCCTGCAGCACGGCCTGTTCTCCCCCAGCCCACGCAGCAGCAGCACAAAGGCTCCGAGAAAACAGCCTGCCCTGGGCACTCATCCCGGTGTGCCTGCCCTGGATGCGCGGGATCGCCTGCGGGTAGCATCTCGCCAGAGACAGGTGCTCGTAGGAGAGAGAAACACACGGATTTCTTTCAGGTTTCTAGAGATGAAAGTTATCTGCGTGAGACGGTACAGCGCAAAGCTAGAAAGGGCTTTTCTTTCTGTAACCACACAGGGGTAGCTCAAGTCTAACCCCCCCCACATTATTCTCACGCAAAAACTAAGCCAATCTCTGCAGCAAAAACCAGCAGTTCTGAACCACGCGAACCCGCAGCACGTAACTCACACAGCACAAAGAGACTTTGCAAGTTGGGAAAAAATCTCACAGGCTGTAACGGCGCTTTAGCAGAAGAGGAGGAAGAAAAAGGAGCCCATTTTTACAGCAGGAGGAACAGCGATACAGCCAGGACAAGTGACAAACCGCGGCGGGAGCTGGGATGGGGCGTGAGGCTGTGCCCGATGGCACGCCAGCGGCAGGTCTGCCGGGATTTGCCGGGTCCCGCTCCGGCAGCCAGAGGTGAGCAGACACCTCAGCTGCTCCCCTGGGACCCCACGTACTGCGCCGCAGACCCTCTTTCCGAGCCGGCCAGGGGTGCGGGGCCGCGGGCTCGTGTTGAGGGGTGCAGGAACCACCCAGGAGGCAGCTACTCACCACGTAGGAGTACCGCTCCCTGGACTTCCCTTCCCGGCTCACGTTAACCGTTACCACATCCGAAAATGCCTCCTGAGCCTCCCCGGTCCGGCACACGATCCTGCGGACAGGAGAGAGGGGGTTGGCAGCCGTGCCACGGCGGAGGGGCCGCCCCACCAGAGCAGCAGGGCAGAGCCCACGGCCTCCCCGTCATCCGCGCTCTGCCCAGGGGGCCGGGCAGCACCAGCGGCCCCGTGTCCCGTCTGGAGCAGGTCACCCCGCTCCGGCTGGGGCGCAGCGTGCTGGGCAGCCCGAGGCAGCGGAGGGAACGGGACGAGCGACGGAATCGGGAGGGACGGGCACGGGCAGGGGACACTGGGGGGGACCTCCTGCCAGCTCCCCCAGCACTCACGTCTCGGAGACGACGTATCGGTGGGGCAGCGGCACACACTGCACGCTGCCCACCCTGACGGCATCGAGGACATCACTGAAGCGGCGGCCCAGGTTCCTCCCGCGGATGGTCAGCAGCGTGCCCCCCTCCAGCGGCCCCTGCAGCGGCTCGATCTGCGGCACCAAGGGAACGGTCGGAGGAGAAGAACCAGGAAGGCTTCCTGCCTCCGTCCCCGAGCCTGCACGCGCGCCCACGGCCTGCTCGGCCCCATGAAGAGGACAGCATTGCTCCTCAAGCTCCCGCTGCCCCCGGAGCTGGCCCACCGCCACGCTCCCCGTGCCGCAGCTTTGCAGACGAGAAGCCATCGCGCTTCTGCGCTGGGTTTGGTCAGGGATTACTCCAGCTGCAAACACACGTGGGGTGAAACATCGCTCCTTCCACACCACACCTGCGAACGAAGCTGGGGCAGAGCCAGACCCAGAGACACACACTGGTGCACTGGGGAGAGCCCTGCCATGGCATCTGTAAGGGCTGTCCCGAACACAGTGGGGCCCTTTGGCACAAAAACAAGACAGAACGTGTCCAAAGCGTGGCCAAGACATCAGCACTGCAGCACCCCGGGGAACAGGATGAGTCGGGCGCCGTGGGCGGAGAAAGCTATTCCCCATCCACCTCCGGTGCCGCTGGCTTTGCAGCGCGCAGCTGCTGACCCCACTGCTGCGCGGGGACAGGTGCCGGGCGCGACACCATTCTGCCGTGCGAGGGGCGTCCCTGGCAGCATGGCTGCGTTATTCAGCGGGTGAGACAAATCTCTCCAACTCAGGATCAGCTCTTTTCCCTTCGCAAAGGCACTGGCACACACTGCCAGCACGAGGCACCCGCTGCCCAAGCCAGCGGGAGCTGGCCAGGACCCAGCACCAGCTCGGTGCCCTCCTTTGCCAGCTGTGTTGCCCACCCCCAGGAGGGCTCTGCGAGGGCGGGTGCTTGCGTGACTGGAGCATTTGGATTTGCCAGCTACTACTTGCTAAGGAAATAGCAACAATGTCCTGCGATGCTTTGCGACCTGAGCTGTGGTTTCCTTCCATTATTTTCTGGCGAGGTGCTGATAACCCTTGACACGTGCTGGGGAAGGACAGGCTCGCGGGGGAGCGGGAAGAGGTGGGTGATGGGGATCCTGCAGCCCCTCCACGCAGTGTTACAGCACCCACGTTTTGAGCAGCTGTCGCTACATGCCCTCCTAAGAAGAGCAATCCCATATCCTTGCCCATTTTGATGTTCACATTAGCTCTTTTGCCTCTCCAGCATCTCCTTTCCTAGGGAGCTCACTTGAAGTTTTGCTCTAGGTACTTTCTTTGCTACTTGTCAGGGACAGATTTGTTGGCTCGTACCACACCGCTAAGCAGAACTCCAGATCCAAATGCCCTCAACTAACATTCATTCAACTACAATTTAAATAAAACTCATTTCAAAATGCCTAATGCCAAAAGGTCCCTCTGCCACTCTTAATCTCAGCAGAACTGCAGAGCATATGTGCCTGGAGATAGGGCTCACGTTCACGTTTCAGCTACGCTCCATTAAATGCCGCTCCTGATAAGAATCCTCCAGCCGACCCCACAAATCTTTCTTGCTTTTACCAACTCTCGGAACCCTGGGACATTTCAGTTGTGCTGCTGTTTTTTCCCACTAACACGACGAAGGCTGGATCTCGTCACTGGCGAGATGTCCTTGGCACTGGGTGACTCACCAGCACAGAAAGGCAGTGAATAATTCGGTGCTGATCTTGACCCTGACCTGCACCAGGGACAAAGCGCGGTTCCTCCTTTGCCCGCAGCCGGTTCCAGCCCTCCGCGCCACCCGCCGTGCCCGCGCGCACCCTCCACTTGCACTGGGCTCTCACCTTCTTAATCTCCGGAGCCGGGCAGACGTCCGAGGCCGGGGGGAAATCGCTGTGCAGCCTGCAGCTGGAGCTGCCCTCGCTCCAGACGCAGCGGTGCCCCAGGTCCTCCCTCCCCAGGCACTGAGAACAGTCGGTGCTGCCCGTCGCACAGTTGTACACCTCCACTAAAGCATCAGAGACAACAGAACACGTGAGCACCTGGGCCTGAGACTTTCACAGTGTCGCTCCGCCTGAAGCATCCAACAGACCCCCGGGGTCCCCCCACCTCCTGACTATATCAATCCAAGGAACACTGGAAATCCAGCGGCTGAGCAGAGCAGCTTGCACACGCAGCACGATGAGGCAGCACTTGGCTGCCATCCTGAAGATTTCCCAGAAGGACTGGGTGCTTGTTCTCACTGCAATATAATTTAGCACTTTCTTTTCCTTTTTCTTCCCCTTGAAAAACAAACAACACCCAAACTCGGAACCTTTTGTCAATTTATGCTACATGTTTCCAACTCTCAGCATCCACAGGGGAAGCTGCTTGGCAAAGCTGGCTCCATCCTGTTAGCAAAGCAATCACTTTGCTTCCACGCTGACAAAAATCGGATGGCTCCAGTGCTTTGTACAGTATTTACAGTTCCTTTCCTTCCCCCTGGTGACCGCAGGCCCCCTTCATTGACTTCTCCCTTCAGATCTGCTCAGCTCAGCTTCCACATCGTTTCCCTACGCCGCTTCCACCTCTTCATTAGCTGGTGCCCTCGGTTACATTTCCTCTCCAGCCTAAAGACTTCTGCCGCAGGAGCATGGGCATCCGCTGAGATAAACAGCCAGAAACACTCAGGAAATGTTGCTTTCACACCCTTCTCCCCAGAGGAGACTTTGCAGGAGAACATAAAACAAAGCAACAGTCACATTTTGCACCTCTGTTCACGGGAGGATCTCAAGGCGCCTCATAAGCAACTAATGCATCCCGCAGCCTTCAACGGTCGGCCTGTGCTCGGGCTCACGGTCTGCCTTGGGCTCACGACGCGTCACCGGCACCCAGGGACTCTCCCTCTCTCCGCAAAAAACGAGCTTATTTCACCTCATCTTGAGTCCACCCAGTGAGTTACACCGGTTGGCTCTCCAACCAACGGCAAAGAGCTGGGATGCCTTCAGTGGACTACCAAAACGGAGTTTACAATAAATCTAATAAATATTGAAATAATAAACACTAATAGCAGTAACTCCATTAAAGACAGTACAAAAGAGGCACACGTTCATAACCACCCAGCAGATCTCTGTCTCTGCTTGTCTCAGCCTCTCTAACTTTACTCGCACTGATCTGATCGAGGCGAGGAGGAGCCAGATTGTTCTAACCATCCCTCGGGATCTCCAAATATTCTGGCAAATCCAGACCGCTGCACACAGAGCCCGTGTAAGCGAGCTCTTTCTCTGCCCAGGAGGAGGGGGGATCCCACCACGCTCCTTCCACTGCCATGCCTGTTCCCAGCACCACCCACGCCGAGAACTGAGTCTCCTCTTCCCCTCGGAACAGCCTTCGCTCAGATCTCCAGCCCTCTCCTCGGGTTACCTCTGTGTTTCAGAAACACGGACACCCTCTCCCTTCTGCGGGGAAGTCGTGTCCCATGCCCACCCGTGCTGGTGTTTCAAAGGTGATTTCACCAGCACGTCCCGTGCCCTCACTGACAGGTGAGACCTCAGCCGCTGCCTGCACTCAAGGACGGGGCTGGACTCTCCCTGGGTGTACAGGGGCTGCCCGTGGGCATCCAGCTGGTGTCTGGGCACGTGTTCACCAGTGTAACTCTGGGTAAACATGTTTTTGGCATGTGCCTGAGAGAAAGAACCGAGCTGTGCCCGGCTGATCCATGGTCTCTCTCCTGAACCCAGGAACTTTGCCAGGATTTTAGAGCCATTCGAGCTGAGCAGAATAAAAGTATTTTCAACTCAGACCTGTCATCATCTCTGGACTGTCGATAAATCTGTCTGGTCTGTCCTTCAGCTGAAGGTTCACTGGGAAGAGATGGCTCTTTTCTGATGTGTGGAGCTGCACATAAAAACCAAGTAAACAAAAGCTTAGAAAATGCAGTGAAATAGGGGGTCCACACGCACGCTACACGGATCAGTGTTCCTCGTGAGGCTTCTCTGGCCACTGCTTCTCAGTACAGGGGGTCTCATCGTTAGCAGAGAGGAGGAGAAGGAAGGCTCTCTTCTGTTTTAACCGTTCCGCTGCAGTCCCCACGCAGGACATGGAGCACACCGCAGCGAGAGCAGAGCCCTGGGCTGCTGCTGGTTTTAGTGGAAACAGACAGGAACACTACCAGACCGAAGCCAGTCTGCGCGTTTTCAGTGCTGGGCCACAACACAGAGTTCCACAGGTGACATGATGGGAAAGTGCCCCTCTCCAGCATCCACTCGCAATATTCCCATCGGTGGCAGCCCAAACGTCTGCTGCGTTTCAGAGGCACAGTTTGTCCTCCAACACCCACACTCTGCTCTTCGGTGAGTGCCTGAGCATTTCCTCGGGCCAATTCCAAGCTCAGAATAAAAGCTGCAGAAATAGCAACGCTCAAAATGGCCAAATTTTTGGCCTGAACTGAACTCCTCCCATTTAGAGAGGTGAACAAGCAGCTTATTCCCCAGCCCCAGCGGAGCAGGGGCGGGAGCCACCGCAGATCCCCGTGGAGTGGACAGCACAGCATCGGCAGCTCGTGAACACCCCTCCAGCACCAGCACACACAAAGAGCCTCTTGCCGGAGGGGAGAACCCACTTTGCACTTTTTTCAGCTGGAGGCAGCGCCCCAGCCACTGGGTGGGAGGTTGGGGGCAAGACCCTCCCTGCCCTCGGAGCTGCCCCGTGCCACCGGCGGCCTCGCCCCGACTCACCAGCACATGTACGCACTCCACGGCAGAGGAGTTCACCCACCGGGCTTCAAATGTCCTGTCGGTCCCAAAATGGCACTCCAGAGCTGTCTCCTGGGAGAGGGAAGACAAGGGCAGAACTGCTGCAACAACAGTTTGGTGCAGTTCTCCGTCTCAGTCAACCGAAACGCCATATGTCAGCACGTGCCATGTCTCACCTTGTTTCTGCCGTCAGCACCTGAACTGTGTTCTAGTCAAACGGGAGATCAGAACCCGATACTGCAAACGGGGCTGGAGCTGTCCCTAATTAATCCTGTTACACACCTACACGTAAAACTGCCACAGGCTGAGCATTGCACGTGGAGCCAAGCCCCATCCCTCACTCCCGTCCGGCGGGCTGCTGTAAAGTGCCATGACTGGGTGTGGGGCAGCTGCTCCTGGAGCCAGAACACGCGGCACGTGCAGAGCAGGAGATGTGCCTGACCCCCAGCACTCAGAGACCAGGAGATGTGCCTGACCCCCAGCACTCAGAGACCAGGAGATGTGCCTGACCCCCAGCACTCAGAGACCAGGAGATGTGCCTGGCCCCCAGCGCTGAGAGAGCAGGAGATGTGCCTGACCCCCAGTGCTCACAGAGCAGGAGATGTGCCTGACCCCCAGTGCTCACAGAGCAGGAGATGTGCCTGGCTGAGCTACGCTCTCGTAACCCCACCAGCAGGTACCCGGGTTCTGCCGGACCGGGGCTGTTCAGAGCTCATGCCGCAACGCAGCCCGAGAGCCAGTGCGGTCCCAAGCTGCCTCACCCAAACCAGGCTGTGATTTGGGCTTGAAGCCACCTTCCTTCTCCTCCCAACAACTGCACAGAGCAAATCTCTAACTCAAACGAGGACGCAGGCGGGAGTATGTTCAAAGGCGGATTGTCTGTGCTGTTTTCCTGATAACACAAGGATGATATCCTGCCCTGAGTTACTGCTGTGCGCCCATCCTGCAGGAAAAAATCCTATCTCAAAGCAGGTTGATGCTCCACCACGACTGAGGTCTAACTACCCTTTGAAAACTGATGGATCTGATAAAAGACATGAAAGCACATGCCAGGCTCCTGGCAGGCAGCTGCTGGCTCAGCGGTCGCACCGGCGGCTGCGAGGGGGAAACTGGCATCTCCCCGGCACATCACTTGTGCCCACGCAGTGCCTGCTCCGTGGGCTGCCCCCAGCCCCTGCTGCTCGCTCACCACCCGGGCAGAGCCCCCACAGCAGCAGAGGTGTCGGGGCACGTGTCTCCCATGCTCTGAGCTCCAGCAGTGCTCGCGAGCTCCCACGGAGAGGAAAGGGGAAGGAATCCTGCCCAACGCTCCGGGACGGTTTGCGGATGGTGGTGGGGGGCGGTTGGACTGCTAGAGCCTCCGCAGCCCCCCGGGAGCAGCCGTGCCTCGGCTCCTTTCCTGCTGACTTCATTTCCTCCCAGGCTACATGCGGCATTGCTTCCTTTTCAGCCACCTCCGGCACCCACAGAGGAAGAGGGATTTCTCGCCCTGTTTTGCTGACGGCGGAGGGCACATCCTCCTTCGCGGAGGCTGGGGCTGTGCAGGAAACGGCAGCCCCAGCCAGGCAGGGAGGGCTCGTTCTGTGCCCGCGCCAGAGGGCAGGAGGTCTGGTGGAAGCAGTGCCTCCGCGGCGCTGGGCAGCACCACCAGCCTTCCCAACCTTCTCCCTTCTCTGCAGAACAGGAGCTGCCTGGCTCTCCAGCGTACCCGTACCCTGCGTGGAGGCATGGCGCGCCAAGCCCCACGAGTCCCGGTGGAGACTTGACCCGAAATGACACAGGGCGGCTTTCTACAAATACCAGAGCTTAGTCAGACACTTTCCCAGTGCCCAGCCTCCCTGTCCCACATTCCTCTGGTTCCTCCTGGCGTAGAACGCATCTCCGAACGCACCATTTGATGTCCACTCCCGCGTTTCACCCTATTACAATTGGCAAGCCAGAAAATTTCACAGAAAGGATTTTTTCACAAAAAAAATGAGCTCCACAGTGATGACCAGAAGTTAAGTTAAAACATATTTCCGTGCTGTGCTCCAAGCAGGGGCTCAGCTAGCACAGGGCGCTCTGCCCACAGCTCTGGGCTTTGTCCTCCGCTCCCAAGCACGGGGCGGTGGGGCCGGGCTGGCACACGGTGCCGGGAGAGCGTGTGCACCGGCATGCTCAGGACGGTGGAGCAATTCCCTCGAGGAAACGGGGAATTTTATTTCCCCAAAACATTTTGTTCTAGTGACTGTTTTACAAAGTGTATAAACCTCCTTTTCCACTGAATGCAAAAAGTCCGTCGCTAACTGTGGGAGATCCCTGGAGAACAACAACCCCATGCAACACTACAGGCCTGGGGAAGAGTGGCTGGAAAGCTGCCTGGTGGAAAAGGACCTGGGGGTGTTGGTCAAGAGCCGGCTGAGTACAAGCCAGCAGCGTGCCCAGGTGGCCAAGAAGGCCAAGAGCATGCTGGCTTGTATCAGAAATAGTGTGGCCAGCAGGACTAGAGAAGTGATTGTCCCCTGTCCTTGACACTGGTGAGGTTGCTGTCTGGAAAACTGTGTTCGGTTTTGGGTCTCTCACTACAAGAAAGACATTGAGGTGCTGAAGCGTGTCCAAAGAAGGGCAACGAACGAAGCTGGTGAAGGGTCTGGAGCACAAGTCTTATGAGAAGCAGCTGAGGGAACTGGGGTTGTTTAGCCTGGAGAGAAGGAGGCTGAGAGGAGACCTCATCGCTCTCTACAACTACCTGAAAAGAGGTTGTAGCGATGTGAGGGTCAGTCTCTTCTCGCAAGAAACAAGCGGTAAGGCAAGAGGAAGCAGCCTCCAGTTGCACCAGGGAAGGTTTAGATTGGATATTAGGAAAAATTTCTTCGCTGAAAGGGTTGTCAAGTTTTGGAACAGGCGGCCCAGGGAAGTGGTGGTGTCACCATCCCTGGAGGTATTGAAAAGACGTGTAGATGTGGTGCTCAGGGACATGGTTTAGTGGTGAAATTGGCAATGCTAAGGTTAATGGTTGGCCTGGATGATCTTAAAAGTCTCTTCCAAACTGAACAAATCTGTGATTCTGGAAGAACGCCTGGACACAAACAGCATCTCCCTCCGGCTTTGCCATGCAGGCCCACTCGCCATCGGGGTGGCTGCTCTCCACCAGCATCTTCTGTTAACACAGCGACTTCAGCTGCTCACACAGACTGGGACCAGCCGCACCACCCGCTCCCGAGGCAGAAACCAGCTCGTCCTCAAAACCCCTTCGGCTGACATGGACGCCGTGCTGCACACCAGCCCACGCTCATCTGAAACTTCCCCATCTCTCCAGGAACTCATTTACCTTTGAGAAAGCTGCGTTAGCCAGCGAGATGGTGATGTCCCGAGACACTCCCGTAGGCATTGGGTCCAACAAGGCAGGGACAATCTGCGGGCAGTCGATTTTCTTCTGTTAGGTACAGAACAAGAGCAGAAAAAGAGGGGTTAGCTGGGTGCACGCTGAGCGTTCTCAACGAGGCAAGAAGACGCATCGGGGCCCCTGATAAGGTTAATTTCACTATGCCTTTAGAGTCAGATCACACTGTGACCCAAGAAAGTGAATACCAAACTGGCACCACGATGCACAGCACGGTAACACCACGTGGAACCTTCCTCCCTGGTGACCTTAATGCTCCCTTAAAGTCACCAGCATTAAGTCCAGCCCAGCACGACACCGTCTTAAAACCCACCCCTGTGCCAGCTGCCAGCCCCAGCAGCGTGGCTGCGGTGCCAGGAGGGCTCGGCCACGGGCACGAAGGGAGGAGCGTAGCAGGAATTCCCCCCTTGCTCCCGCCGGGCTCCTCCGCCGGCTCCAGGACATGGGTGGAGCGGCCAAAGCAGCACCTTCATCTTCCTGCGCCGGAAAAAACGTACTGCCAGGTTAAAAGCAAATGCCTACACACTGCTCCACTGCCACTCTGGGCAGCTGCCCCATTCCGTGCACTTGGGTACAAATGTCAGAAGACGGGGCCGGAGTGACGCTGAAAGGCGGCACTGCAGCCGCGACAGCAATCCCACCGGTGTGAGCCCGCTCCTGCCCGCGGGCAGCCGACGTCTCGCGCCCCGCAGCACGCTGCTGCAAGCCCCTGCAGAGATTCCGCCTGCCAGCGGAATCCCTCCGGCACAGCGTCATCTCAGACGCGTGCAGGGAAGGGCAGGACGAGCTGCAGGGGCTTCGGCGAGGGGACTGCAGCAGCAGCACAGCTGAAATGAAAGGCCTAAATGAAGCTGAAAAATGATTTTAAAAGGTCATCTGTCCCCTGCTTTTGTTCTCGCTTTAAACTGATGGCTCCGATACTGGAGCTGACTCAGAATGCAAGTCTGCATGACAAGCCCATCGTGTTCTCTCATGAGATGTAAATCACACTGCAAAACTACAGCCAAAATGAAGCCAGATTCCCCGTTGCCCCAGGGTATATCCAGATTAATGCCTTTGACAGTGGAGCCATTGGGGTAAAAGACAAGAAAATATTTGGTCCATTATGCAGAATAATTTGCAGCAGGCAAGATTTCCTTCTCGCTTGCACTGAGGGTTACCCCACTGTGACTCCGTTGATGACAGCGCGGCTGCTGCTCTGACGCAGGGTACAGCGTCCCGGGATGCCTGGCAGGACATCTCCCCGGTGCTGGGCACGCAGTGAGCACAAGGTCTCTCTCTTGCCTTCCCCAGACCTAGCGAGGGGTTGGGAACTATGTGGAAGTGTTTGTTTGACTGCAGAGAATACACTTTATTTCTATCAGAACACTCATCTTAACTGAGCACAGTTGGTGCCACCTAAACAAGGAGATTAAATAACAGAGATGCACATGATAAGAGAAGTAAAACACCAAAGCAAAGCACTGGAGAGGGATCTCAGTCCCAAGCCTCTTCTAGGAGAATCAAAAGAGTTAAAATAAACCCAGCAGGGCTACATCTGAAAATTCATGCAAAAGCTCCCATGGCCTGGTGTGTCCTCGCCTGTCACAGCAGCTGGCAGAGCCTGCCAGATAAATACACTTTAGAGGACTGATTAACGTGTCGTCTTGGAGCCCCTTCTCCTGCTGTTCATCAGCGGCTAGAAATAGAGCTTCCCAGCTGATTGTATCATTCACGTCTGGATCAGGGCAAAGGGTCTGAATGTTTGAAACGCTGCGGATGAAGCCGGTACGACGCCGGCTCCCCTTCCCAGCGGAGCAGTTCTCAGGTGCAGCCAGGCCAGCACTGGTTTGTTTGCTGCAGGCTCAGACTGCAGGACAAGGCTCCACGTTTCCAGGGCTACAGAGCACCTCGTCCTGCTGGCTGCTCTCTGAGATCAGTGGGAAGGGCTACCAAAGGCACCGAGATAAAGCAGGAATGTGCCCAAACCAGGTGCAGCATCCAACCGAACTGCATCTCCGGAGTGGGAGATCAGCGGCGAGAAAGAGAGGACAGGTATGGTTATCCTTAAGGAAGGACGGGCACAGTTATCCAGAGGGTAACCCTGGCACAACATCTGCTCAAGGCGATGGGAGCAGAGCGGAAGACTGGGTGCAGCTCACCCTAGTGCGTAAGTGAGGCTCCTCGAGACCCACGTCCACAACCCTAATTTCCTCCCTCTGGGCAGAGGAGCAGCTGTCCCCCGTGACACCAGGTGAGCAGCCCGTGCCACCCTGTCCTGTATGGTCCTCATGGTCAGGAAGGCAGATCTGATGCTGCTGAGGTCCAGGCACCCCAGCACCTGTGTGCAACCCCTTCCCACTGGCACTGGCACTCAGGAGCAGAACAACATCTCTGTTGGGTTTGATTTCGGCACAGTCAGCTCCTCCAGCGCACAGCTGCATGAGTGCAGGGTGCTGGCACGTGCGCAGGGGTCAGAGCAAGCTCAGACAGGGCAGAGACGCCCTGCCAGCTCAGAGGGACCAGAGGGCCACTGTCCCTCCAGCCCCCTGCTCGGATGCTCCCCGTTTGCAGCACCGCAGCCAATGCCACCTAACCCTCACCCCGCTCTCTGCGTGCTCGCGTGTCCCAGGACATCCTCCGGCCTCATGCCACAGAGATCCTGCAAACCTGACAGCTGGCACGCCAGATCCCATGGTGACTCCAGTGCCATGGGAGGTGCCACCGACTGACAGCCGCAGCCTCAGGTTTGGCTTTACAAGAGGTGGTTTGGGTCTGGCCCAAGCGGCTCCGTGCCAGGAGCCCCGTGCCCTCCCACCAGCAGTGCGAGTACCGCAGGAGGGTTTCACTCTCACACCACCCCACCCTCGCACCCCTCTCCAGGAGGACAGGAGGAGGCCAGGCTCTGCCTGGCAGGGCAGGGAACAAGGGGACTGCCGCACTCGGCAAGATCCGGTTCTCAAATCTGCCCTGGCATCTCCCTGGCCACCGTCTGGCAGGGACACCTGGGCTGAGCCTGACACACGCATCGCTCCCTGCTCCGCTCAGCACCGCTCCGCCCCTGCCTTCCGAACCGCAGCGACGCTTAAGTCAGAGGACAAATTATCTCAGGCAGTTTCTGCGTTTGTCAGCCCGTCGCAGGGTACGTGGTGCTTTGTCACGGGAAAAGTCAATCCAATAACATGGGACCTTCTTCAGAAGTTCTCCCACAGCCCAAGCTCTTCCTCCAGATTTATGGAGAAACACACCGGGTACCAGCCACGACCAAACACACCGACAGGGGACCAGCTGCCCCTGCGGCCCTGCTGTATCCCAGTGCCACTGGCGAGGGGACAGTCCCCGGAGCCCCCGCCCCAGCAGCAGCCCCTACCCCCGGGGCCAGCACAGCACGAGTGGTTGTAGCTCATGGCCCTCTGCACCACAGGCACTCGTGCCCCGGTAGCCCAGCACACTGCCAGACCCTCGGCACAGCTGCCCCTGTCCCGGCACAGCTGCCCCTGTCCCAGCACACTGACAGGCCCCTGGCACAGCTGCCCATTCCTGGCGCAGCTGCCAGACCCTCAGCACAGCTGCCCCTGTCCCGGCACAGCCGCCCATGTCCCGGCACAGCTTGCCAGACCCCCAGCACAGCTGCCCATGTCCTGGCACAGGGCAGACACCCTCTGCGCAGCCTCAGCACCCGGGTCCCACACCAGGAGCAGCCATCGGTGCCAGTTTCCAAGTATCCAGCCCCCACCCAGACAGCATGAGAAAACGCCAGATCCTGTCTGAGACCCGGGCCGTTGCCAAGGTGGAGGGTGCCTCCCCAAACCGCTCGGTACAAGCAGCCCAGATGTTCACCAGGAAGCATGACCCATCCAGACCCGTTTCACAAGGCAGAGGACAAACCAGCACTGCCAGGAGCCCTCACCCCACTGCACCCAGCAGCAATGGGACACGTTTCCCAGGGCTTTACACTGGGCACGACCGCACAGAGCTGTGCCATGGTGGCCTCATCTCCTTCCCCGTCCCCTGTCCTTGCAGCCACCCACTTCCTCCCCACCCGAGGATAGCAGACGCCAGGGCGGGCCCCAGGGTTGAGTCCAGGAGGTGAGGGTGGGATGTCCAACACAGGGCCAAACTGCTGCTGGCAACAAGCACGGGGAACCGCTGGAGGAGCTGAGATGAGAGCAGAGCACCAGTGCCAAAGGGATATTCAATTTACAGTGTAAAAGCTTGGCTTGGATCTACGGCAGATTGATTGCTAAAAAGCCAATTTTATTTAAATTAACTTCAATTTAAATTTCAGAAGCAGAAACACACTGAGCCTCTGGGTTATTAAAGCTATAATTTGGAAAGAGGTGATTTTCTTCTTTAGATGAGCACCAGCAGTGGTGCTCCAGCAAATTATGAACATACTGCGACAGCCCAGGCAAAGCTGAGCGAATTGTAAAGTATTGCTCAAACCCCAGCGCCCCGGGGTGCGGAGAAGCAGTGGCATTGCTCCAGACATGAGAGGTGATGAAGAGACAAGGGATGGAGCCCGCTGAGGGCACCGGGACAGCCAAATGCTTTAGCCAGGTTGCCAGCCTGCTCACACACGTGCCGCCAGGCACGGCACGGCACGGCTGCAGTGTACCTGCCCCGCATGCATCCCCCTCCTGGACACCAGCAGAGAGGAGAGGGTGCCCCAGCTCCAGCCCAGGACGCGCCGTGGGCAGCACGTGCCAGCCGCTGATGGAGGCGGCTCAGAGCCTGCTGGAAGGAGCGGCTGAGCCTGCGCTGGGCACCGGGGCCTGGAGACCCCTCCGCGCGGCTCTGTAAAACGAGGCTCAGCCTGGGGACCTCGAGGCGAGAGGGTCCGAGCCCGGCCTCAGCCCCACGCTCACCGGTGCTGCCCGGGAGCGCCGCAAACACGACGCACACACGACAGCACTACAGAGCGGCCCTCCAGCGCTCCATCTGCTCCATCTTCCAGCTGAGCTTGGAAGCGAGACACGAACCGCGGCAGTTCCAGCTGCAGAGACTCCCCGAGGCCAGGCAGCACATCAGCGACGCCGAGGGGCACCGTCCTCGGAGCTGCCCCCACCCTGGGCAGCGCTGCCAAACCCAAGGCAGCTGCCTCCATTCCCGGGAGAAGGAAAACAGCAGCAGCAGCACAGCGGCGTGGGAAGGGCTCCCGAAGCAGCGAGGTTTGACGGGCCATACCTTCATCCGCAGCGCGTCGGCACACTGTGAGTGGTTGGAGACACAGGTGTAGGTGGAGGGGCACCAGTGGCACTTCCACCGGGTCGAGAGGCAGCTGGTGCATCTGCAATGGCAACGGTGCGGTGAGAAAAGCAGATTTCAGGCTGCCCGGGGAAGTCACCCCTCAGCCACACCACACTGCAATCGATCTTCACACACTGTGTTCAGCCTTTAACGGCGCCCAGAACAACCCGCCCGTGGCGGGCACCAGGTTTCCCCATGGTCCCCGGGAGCAGGCAGCGCCCACTGTCCCCAGTGCCGCTCTCAGCACCGCTCCAGGACGTCACCATCTGTGGTGTCACCACCAGCCCCAGGCCACAGCACACCTGGACCCACCAGCTCCCCTGCCTAGCAAATCTCTTTTCCCCCAAAAAAGCTCTTTCCCCCCATCCGCTTCCCCGGGGAGCCAGGCATGCTCGTGCCCTACCGCAGCTCTCTCGCGCAGTTTGCACAGAACGTGGGACCGCCAGCGGGCAGGATGCGGGCATCCCCACGGGCGGGCTCCCTTGTTACGCTCTCGAAAGGTGGACGACTTTCTGTAGGTGACACCAGACCCCTCTCCTCCAGCCCACCGTGCGGATGACGGGTACGCGGCTGCTCCCACCCAGGGCAGGGATCCCTCCCTCACCGCCCCACAGGCTCCCCACGCATCACCAGGGAGGCCGCCCCGCTGCCTAAGGGTTAACAGAAGAAGCTTCATATAAAAATATTATTCACATTTTAAAAAAACTCAACACGTCCAGATGGCTCGAGATGCCGCGAGGACCCTCCTTTGTAAATCCCTGGCAGCGCAGCCGCTGCACCCCTGCCAAATCCTGCCCGGGCCCCCCAGCACCCGCTGGCAGGGACGCTGTGGCACGGGGACCCTCGTCGGGCTGTGCGCCCTCCCGGCTGCCAACCGCCCCATCTGCTCCATCGCCCAGCGCCGTGCGGTAGCGCAGTACCACCCCCATCGCGCCCCGCGCCCGCTGGCACGCCGGGGTCACTTACGCTCTCTTCGGGTAAATGTTTCCAGTTCTTTTGCAATCGTAGATGGTGAAATTGGCCCGGATAATGTTTTTGCTGTTGACCCGGAGAGCGGCTTCGACGACCACGTGGTCTGAAAGAATCAAGCCAAAGAATATTGGGTTGCAAGAGCCTCTCGCTCGCGCTCACGCTTAGAAGACAAGACAGACCCTTGGGAAAACAAGGGCTAAATCTGATTTGTTTTCTCCAGGGCTTCCTCCAAGCTGCATTTCAGAGCCTGGACCACTCATCTCTTGCCCTCTGACTTCCAGCTCTTCCCTCTTAAATCAACGCTTTACATCACCCTCACCAGAAAAGGACATTGCGAATTTCAGCAGAAAGTTCCAGCGTGTTGTGCAAGTGTTAATTAGCAGAGTTAATTATTGTCTTCGCTTACAGTTGGTGCTAAATGATATTTTTAAAAGAAGTGTTAATTAAAACATGTTAGTTATCATGTTTTAAAACCCCGCTCACTTTCCCCATGACAACAAACCCGCAGAGAAGAGTGGAAATCCCTTTTCTGGCTACTTAACATGCTGTGCTAACTCCCCCTCCCCCCAAAATTGCTTAATTTTTTTTTTCTTTGCGATTTTGCCATATAACCACCAGGGACAAGAGACAATGCTTCTTTCAGAATATGTACAATAAATCAGCGCACTGGATTCCAGAAATTCATTTGGACATTGCTGTAACCAACAATACGGAACAGTTAATGATCTCCCATTCTTTGGATAGCCAGGGAGAAAAACAATGCAGCTTTATAAACTTGCCTATGAAAAGTAGGATTTTCAAAGGATTGGCTAATTCTCCTACTGCAGTCAGTCATCTTCAATAGAGCATTCACTCCAGGCTTGAAAGATGAAGATTTAACAAGCACTCAAGTCTGGAATGAAGCATGGAAGCTCTCAGAAGGAGTCAGAAAATGGGGCCGTCTCCATCGCAAGTGACCAGTGTCAGATTCGGTCAGCTCGGCCAGCAAGGCTCGGCTGGCTTCAACCAGACCTGCAGGTGCTGGTCACCTCCGGAACGCGGCTTCACAGAGCCTTGAGGTGGGCATCCTGTTTGGGACCATCTGAAAACTGGGGCATACTAGAAGACCTCAGTCTGGCTTTTAATTGATTAATGGGATTAAGACTTTCTGAGCTGCCTTTAGCTAAGCACTCACTCTTCTTCCAGAACTTCCGAAACGCGGCGCATGTTTGGGAGGGAAATTAAACACAAGCAATTGAAAATATCAATATAAGAAGCAACGTTATTTCCTGTGGGCTAAAACATTTTTGGTTTAGTACTTATTAAATCTAAAACAGAAGCTCTAACCAGATAAATCTTAATGAAATAAGTACATGAACCCGCTTTTAAAATCTGATGTTTAAGACAAAAATTGTTAGATTTGAATTCATGTTAAGACGGTGGGACTCCCCACGCTTTAAAGTCTTACACCCTGTAAGGCAGAAGCAGTTTGGGTATTTTCCCGCTGCGTGCATCTCCACGTACAATTGGAAAAAGAAAAAAAGGCCCATGAAGAATCATGTCCACAAAAGCAGTTAGAATGAACCGAGCTTGTTTTCCTCTACATACCTTGGTCGTCTGGAAACGCTGGATATTTCTCGCGTGGAAGTAAACTGCAATAAATAAACTGGTTTGCGTAATCTCCAACAACTCTGGCTACCGTGTGGATATTATTTCCATAGTCACACGAGATGTTTGTTCCATTCAGGTTCGGGATAGTCCCATTTATTTGTATTATCAGGGCCTATAATTGGACCAAAAAAAAAAAATCCATTATATGACAGAAAATTATATTTAGAATTTGCCAATGTTTTACAAGCTTCTCCTAGGCTAGTGACTCCCAGACAAGTCCGCAGATGGTGGAACCCCACTGTGGGGGCTCCTGGGGGCCATCAGCCAGCGTCCTGCCCCGGCACACAGGGGCTGAGCCCCCCGCAGCGGTTCCCTTCTGCCGTCGGCCTCCACGGGGAAGGGACGGGAAGTTTCACGGAACGGGAAGTTTCACGGAACGGGAATGCTTCTGAGGAGGCGACTCAGAAACGCGCAGCCCACACAGTCGGCTGCCTTCCCCCACGGCCAGCGGGGTGACTCCCCGGGGACCCCCAGCCCACCGCTGCTGCGCGGCAGACACGGAGCCGGACCAGCGCACGGGTCCCACGGGATCCCTCTCCGAGCTCCAGTCTGGGCTCTGCCCCAACCGCTGCCTGCTGCGTGCCATTTCCCCATGTTGGGGCTGGTCAAGAACTTTGGCACAGAGATTTTTGTCACTGGGAGAGGGTCTGTCTGTAAACGAGAAATATTTTGATGAAAACATCTAAAATATCGTTAAAATAGTGTTAAAAATAGCAGCCACACAAAATCAGAAAATAAGTTCATTTAGCTGTCTGCAGCTGATCCTCCGTATTTTGAGAGACATTCTGCAGATCTCTCTGGCGTGTTCAGCGTGGCAGCTCCAGAGGTCCCGTCCCGGCCGCCCCCGGGCTCAGCGGCTGGCTCCTGCCGGCTGCCGCGGTGTCGAGGTGCCGGCGGTCACCCCGCGCCCTCTGGAGAACCTCGGCCGGACTCGGGAGCATACAGCGGAGCTCCGCATCCCCACGACCTACAGTCGAGCCGCGTGCAGCCGCGCCGCAGCGCCAGGGGACTGTGGATATTTATCAGCCCCGAGAGCAGGTAACGACTCTCCGGGACGCTGCACATGAGCGATTCGGTATTCACACCAAACGCACCGGGTTCTCTTTGTCAATGTTAATCTCGGGCTCCAGGATGGCCATGGAAGGGCACTGCTGCACTCCGCCGCTGGCGCTCGCCCAGAAGTTGGCCCCTGTGAAGTTCGTGCACTCGTGCTGCAGAGAACACCTGCAGCCAACAGGGGAACAATTAACGGTTGATCATTTCTAAAACAGGTGATAAAAACGTTGGCTTCCCTGTGAGGGAAGATCCTGAGAAAATCCTGTGCCTGCATCCTTCTCCTCCACCCGTGCGCCTAAGCCTAAAGCTTTGCTGCTATATTTAAAGTGTCTGGTTGCTACGATAAGGGCGCGTACTCCCACCAGCACCAACGGAGCGTCAGGATTCGGGGTAAGAGAGAGAAGGCCCAACCCAGAACCGAAGAGAAGGTGACATTTTGTCTGATTTCTTCAATTTGAAAACATGGAGCCTAATTTTGTAAATCCCTTTTTGAGCATTGATTGTCTCCTACTCATAAATAATAACTGCAAGGGTGAAAGAGGGTCTTTAACAGGGTGTTGGCGCTCTCGGTCCCATGGTTGGATGCCTGCAAGATATTCTTTGCGCTGGCAGCTGACTGCAGCGTAACGATGCAGCTACAGTTAAATCCTGTCTCTGAAGAGCATCCCAGCCCTTTGAGAGCAGATGCAACTATTTTTAAAAGCAGGTGTTTCATAAGGAAAGGGCAAAGACTAACGGTAGGGTGATTGCGTGGAAACAAAAAAGGCACCAGAAATTCTCACCCAGGTGCGAGGGCCGAAGGACATGGCGAAGCGCGCCGGGACACAGCCAGTCCTACCTGGTCTCCATGGTGCACCACCCGCAGTAGGCGTCAGCGGCAGCCAGGCACTCCGCGCACGTCAGGTACTGGTTGCAGGCAGCCACCTTCACCCGCGTCATCTGCACGACAACAGCACAGCTGCCTCCAAACACTGCTCACCACCGCGGACACGCTCCATCCGACCAGGATGCGCTGGCACAGCCATGCATAGCTAGCGACGAGACGCTGGCGTCTCAGGCCAGCGCAGCCATTAGCCTGGATCAAGCCTTACGGAGCGGGCGATGAGGAGTAGACCCTGGCACCACCCTCCACCCCACAATGCCTCGAGGTGGGTGCTCTGCGTACCACCAGCCCACGCAGGGACAGGCACAGGCGGCTGCCCGCTGCCCTGCTGCGCCCCAGCACAGCCCGTCCCAGCAGACACAGATGCCCAAGGCACGGGGCATGGTGGCCCCACAGGGTGCAGCAGTGCTGAGCCGAGCCGAGCTGCTCCCTTTCAGCGGCACCTTGGCCATAGATGTGTGATGGTCGGGCTACGGAGAGCAACACCGCACCTTTCTGACGCACCGGATGGAGATGGCTCCACAGCCTGGCCCTCCTTGGGCAAAGCTCTCACTCAGACCCGCAGAAAGCTCCTTTCTAGACAGACCTGAACGCTACCTGGCTGTTTACGAATGACCAGAAAGCAACACCGCTCTGGAAACCTTAATTTGTAAAGAAATCAAAGCACCTCTGGGGACTCGCTCGGTAGGAGCAGTCGGAGGGAAAGCATGTGTTGGTTCCTGCTTTTTCCTCCCCCAGTTTCTAAACACTTGGGAAGGTAAACCGAGTCGTGCGGTACAGCGGGGGCTGACGACGCGAGGTGCCGAGAGCCCCGCGCTCCCACCAGGCAGGCGCACCGCGGGCCGTGGGCTCCCTGGCCTGACCCCGCTGTACCCGCAGCCCTTCGCTGCTCCCCAGCCCTGCGGTGCTCAGCACCCCCGCCCCGACTCCAGGGCACCTTCCCAGGATGCTAATTCCAGCAAAGAAAAATTAACTCAGCTGGTTTATTGGCCAAGCAGCAGAGAGAGGAGCACGCGGCCAGTGCTGCAGCGGGCATCTGACCGAGCCCACCGAGGCGCACAGCCCAGCCCGGAGCCGAGACCAGAGAGTCCGAGACGGCGGCTGAAGAGCCGTCCCGGGGGGCTCTGTGAAATGGTAATGACCGCTCCACAGGGAATTAGGGCTTGGAAAATAGAAATGCAACATACAGCATTTGTGGTTGTGCATCTGTTTTGACAGATTAAAATGTAATTCAGGACAAAGCACCAGAGCCTGGAGCACTCAGCTCTCCTCCTCTGCTCACTCGACGGAGATGAGGCCGTCTGTCTGTACCTGCTGCGGCACTCCTGGTCTCCGCAGAGAGCCCTCCTCCCACCCGGCCCTCCCGCCGTTCCTGGACCGTTCCTGTCTGCAGGATCTCCTAAAAGTCTCCTTAAAGACCATGTACCATAATCTTCAGGTTTGTGTACAGGAACAACCTCTGCTCATTGCTGCGCTCCTGCAAGCAGCATCAGTTTGACATCTTTCACTCTCCTTTTACCTGGCTGCCACAGCAAGAGAGCCCGACCAGCCAGTCCGCTCGGCGTGAGCCCTGCCCGCGCAGGAGGGACAGGCACCGCTACCCGCCCTGGAAAGCCCTTTGACACCCCAGCCAAAGCTCTGAGCTCCTCGGCTCTGCCCACTGAGATGAAAGCAAACCTTACTGTCCCTTCCTGCTCCCAGCTGAGCGCCAAATCCAATGCACAGTGCTCAAAGGACTATTTTGCTGAAGACTGGTCTCACCTGGTAGGAGGTCATCAGGTAGAGGTAGGTGGAATCAGAAGGGTCGAACTGCATGATGGGGTGGACAGGCTCTCCGTAAGCCACCGAAATGGATCTCCTGCTAATAACCTTCATGGTACTGTCCAGATTAATCTGTAGTGAGAAGAAGTCACTTGCTGAGACCATTTTTCAAACACTATGGGGAGAAGATTATCTTTCCTCGATTATAAACAAGAATCAAAGAGGTATCTAACAGTGCTCCACGTTTTCAAGCACTGTAAATCTCTACACACTCTGCGGGCTGCACGCACAGAGCTTTACTGAAAAGCCACCTCTGTGTCGTGGGGAAGCACCACATGCTCCATAAAGCCCAGGCCACGGCCAGGAGCCCTGCTCCCTGAGGAACAACCCCCGCAGCCCTTGGTCCCTCTGTTTAAAGCCCTCTGCTTGAGAGGCTGCCTGGAAACCTTTCAGAGTAGGGCTCTACCCGCGGCACAGCGGTTTGCAGCCGGGCACAGCAGCGGCACTGTCATCTCACCCTAACGGAAGTGGCACCAGCCTTCAGCCCTCATCGCACACACGTGCATCACTGTTACAGAGAACGTTGTATTTCCAAAGCCTAACGAAAAACAGTGAGAATCAGCAACAGAGCTGTGCAACACGGCATCCCCTGCTCCCTGCACATTTGGAAAATAAGCGTTGTCATTCCTGGGCAGAAGAAGCTTTTGTTCCTGCTCACTCCAGAAGACCACGGCAGCTGCTGCAGGAGTGCCGAACCCCACCTTGCCTCGTGAATCACCAGCTGCAGCGCTGGCAGTGATGGAACAGGCTGCAAAGCATCAGCCTGCCCTTCAGATCTCAGAATGCCTTGGCATTTGACTTGAAAAGTCAGCAAATTAAATGTGGCGTTGCTGAGAGGAAATAACAATAGGGCTACACAATTTTGCATGACAGTCCCTTTTCAGCTTAAAACAGAGAGAGAGCGAGGAAAATTCCTACCTCCTTACTAGCAAGGGAAGGCAACAATTGTAAGGACTGTGCCTCTGCTCTCTGAAGTCTGGATTAATTAATTAACATAGGATTAATTAATTCTTACACTAGAGCAGACCGACATGTCCTCGTAAGATAGCACAAGCTCAAAGCAGAGGGCTCCCCTCGGCTCGGAACCATACGCACGCACTGCAAGCCACTGTGCAGAAAAAGAGGGGCACTATCCTTATCCCCAGCTCAAAAGCTGGCTATCCAAAACCTAAATAATTTGCCTGCCATCATCCAACATGCCCACGAACCGAGTTCTGATGCCCTCCACTTTAGCTTTGCGATCATCCTCTCTCCCTTCTTGCGGAGATCTGCTCTACGCTTGGCTGTTTCCAGGCACCTGTCCCCACGTCCCTCTGCCTCCTGGGCTCGTTTACCCTACACTTTCACTGCACAGGCACTTTCCCTGGATCCCCACAAGCTGCAGCCCCACCGCAGAGCACAGACAGCAGCACAGAGGGGCAGCGACTGCCGTCCTCACGCTGGAGCAGGGTTGGGCGTGCTGGGGCACACGTGCTGCACCGGCGCTGGCAAGAGCAGGGTGGTCTGACGTTCTGCAAAAGCCCACCACAGCACCTTGTCTACAGATGTCCAGACCTGGACTCAGGGGAACTTGCTGGAACAGACCCTTCCCACCTCGGTCTCCTCCGAGGGCACTGCGCCCTGGCACACCTTGCCCTGGGCACCACTTCCCAAGCGCTGCTTTTCCTTCCACGACTGCTGGACATGGCACTGCTAAGGGCCCTCACGAAATGCCCGTCTGCAGCCCATCTGATTGATTCCCCATACTCACCCCTGGCAGCCGTAATTGCCGCTGGCAGGAGCCGGCCGAGCGCTATTTCTGCCCCTTTGCTGCCTTTTCTCAGGCAGCAAATCTGAATGACAAATCCCGCAAAGTATCTTGTATCCCGTGCCAAATAACAAGGAGCCCCGAAGGTAAAAGGGCTTCTGGTTATGCAGCTGTGTTGCAGAATTAGATTAGAGCTATCTGAGCAAATTATCCCAGCAAAGGGTGGCCAGGAGCCTCTCCCTAATGGAGGCCCAGCAGATAAGGCTGCGCTCTCCGAGACGATAATGGAAGCGGAGCTGTTGACGCCGCGTGAACAGGGCTGCGCTGCGGGTGGTACGTGCCTCTCCAGCCCCGTGCGCCTGGCCGGGGTGCCAGCTTCCTCCCACCCCCGTGAATTACCTGTCCCTGCGGGCAAAACTCAAAGCAGTGAGTTTCTTTGTGATCGTTCCCACACTTCTGCCAGGAGCACTTGGACGTGAGGGAAGAGATCGGATCAGTTTTCTTCTCTCCAAGCATTTTGATCCAATATTCCACGTTATGCACCACTCACCCAGGCTGAGACAAAGCGGGTACCAGCCGTGCCTCTGCTCCAGGGCTTTTTTCCCCTCTCCTCTGCGGACTTTTGATGCTCAGAGTACACCAAACTGTTGTGGCTGGCTGGAATCAAAACTTTCTTTGGCAAACTTCAAGTGCTAGAGTTACTGAAACCTTGGCCTCGCTCCCTGGCTCCGGAGCCAGGGTATCGCATTGCCCTACGCTGCCTTCGGCACATTATTTAAAACAGATACTCCACCAGATGCGTGAATTCACACCTGCTTTGGACTCAGCTGTGATGAGGCATCCCTTGGTGATTCCCCTACCTACATGGAGCCTTCAAAAGTCATCAGCTCAGGGGGGGAATTTACTAGAAGAGCTGTTAATAATTAAATGCTGCACGACAGCATTTCCAGCATAGGGTTTGTCAAGAACATCCTGCTCGCGTGGCAGCCTCCAACAGTAATTAACGGCCACCAGTCGCCAGGCAGCATGTATCACCGTACGGATTACAGCAGCATCCAATGACTTCTCCATTGCCCAACGGAAGCAGGTGCTCGGGCTCAACACAGACCTCGTACCCAGTGCGAACCAGAGGTGCTGGATGGGGAAGCCCCACCGCCCCCCTGGCCCCAGCCCTGCCCACCCCGCGTCCGTGCTGCCAGGCTCCACTTGCCTTCAGGAGTCCTCCGCTGGCAGTGCCCAGGAACACCACGGTGTAGTTATTGACGCTGGCGACGGCCACGGCGGTCAGGCCACTGTAGGTGAACACGGGGGTCGCGGTGACAGGGTTGACGATGGCCAGCGGGTGCTGGAGGTGTGCCGCTCCGCAGTCCAGCTGCTCCGGCTGCAGCTGCAGACAGACACGCACGTCAACTGGCTGCAGCAAACCCCAGCGCGTCTGCCCCCACGGGCTCAACGTGAACAAACTGCCGACGGCCCTGCTGTGCCCAGGGAAAGCCCCTCACCACTGAATCGTGGAATAGGAAAATGTAACTGGTTAATACGGGAGCAAAGGGCTGTCGTAGATCTTTGCTCTGTAGCCTGGAGAAGAAAAGGCACCGGGAAGACCTTCTAGCAGCCTTCCAGTACCTAAAGGGACTACAAGAAAGCTGGAGAGGGGCTTTGGACAAGGGCGTGTAGTGACAGGACATGGGGCAATGGCTTTAAACTGAAAGAGGGGAGATTTCGATTAGATACAAGGAAGAAATTTTTCATTCTAAGAGTGGTGAGGCACTGGCACAGGTTGCCCAGAGAAGTTGTGGCTGTCTCATCCCTGGAAGTGTTCAAGGCCAGGTTGGATGGGGCTTTGAGCAACCTGGTGTAGTGGAAGGTGTCCCTGCCCATGGCAGGAGGTTGGAACTAGATGATCTTTGAGGTTCCTTCCAACCCAAACCATTCTGTGACTCTGTGATTCTATAGCAGAGCCTCCTGTGTGCTCCACGTCTACCCTCAGAGCGAAATCCAGACCAGGCTTTGCTGGAGACGACCTGTTGGGGGGAGCTCTGCCCTGGCCCACACTACAGACAGAATGAGGGCAGCACTGGGATCACTGCTGGAGCCATCCAGGTGCAGGACACCCCAGGAGGGCACCTTCCAGCCCAAGGCCCATTTACAGCAGCAGCACCCTCACCTCAACACAGAAGTCTGGTGCAATGGTGAAAGGGGACAAGGAGGCTCCTTGTTGCCCTCTCCCACTGAAGCAGTCAGAGGTCTCTTCTCCTGGAAGCCCCTTGCCGGTGGGGGCTGTGCCACAAGGAGGTTTCTCAGCCCACCAAAGACGAGCCCTGCCCAGCGGCCACCTGCCCTTGCCACAGCGGCCACTCTGCCCGCAGACCCCTGTGCCACCCCAGCGCCGCGATGCGTCCCCCTTCCCGCAGGTCAGCGCTCGGGAGCACAGAGCCACGCTCAGCTGGGGTGGCTGGAGCCCAGCAGCCATCTCCGGCTCTTTTCTTCTCAAACAAAAGGTGAAGCAAGAAGTTTCTCTACTAAAAGAACTCGAAATATTATTTCCCTGCAAGTAAGTGAGGAAGTGACGGAGAACAGAGGCAGGAGCGGGCGGGGGAAGCTCGCTGGCGACTCTCAGGACCGTAAATCCTGCTCTAATCTCACTGCTACTGCAGTCAACGGCAAAATTTCCACTGGTCTTCCACTGGGAAGGGACGGAGGAGCTGCTGAGCGGGAGGAGGCACCACGCTGTGGGACACGGAGGGAAGAGCAGTGGCTGCAAAACTCTGCCCAGAAACGCTGGAGCCACCAACCCCGTCCAGCCTCTGCCCGCAGCCGCTTGCCGTGCCCCAGGGAGCACGTGCAGCTGCGCCCTGTGCCCAGGACCACAAGATGCTCATTACTCGCCTCTGGCTTCTGCTTTCGAGCTGCTCCTCAGAGCTCTGCAGGAGCAGGAACTGCCTCTGCTACAGAAAAGTTAAATTCCAGGCAGCAGGACAGCAGGTGCCCAGCTCTGGCAGGAACCGCCACGGCGAGCGGCGCTCCGGGGCTGGAACCACCAGACGAGCGGCCCTGTGCGAGGGTTGGCAACGGGGACACCAGGCAGGTATCAAGGGTCCCGTGTCAATTCCCCACCAGCTGCCAAGGGGCGAGGGCAGAGGACAGTCATTAAGGACTCCTCGTCTGTGAGTCCCTGCAGAGCAAGACAAGACACTTTACTGTCCTGTGCTAAATGAATTAGCACAGTTGCTGCATGACAGCAGCACGTGAAAACAGGACTGATGCCTCACATCCCTCCTGCCCTGCCGAGACACTCCCAAGATTTATGACCGCTCTCACTCCAACTCCTCCGAGACTGTCCTTATAATTTCTGCTCAGACAACGTGGATGGAGTCAACAACGTCCGAACATCACAGCGGTCTCGCTGCCGACAGTTTACCTGCTGTCCCTCCTGCAGCAGCTTTTACGAAGTGCTGCGGGCACAGCCGAGGCCATTCCCAGGACGGGCACGTTTCGACGGCCGTTACCACATCAGCCACCGCATCGCTCCAGGCTCATCTTAAGAGGAGCCATGGCTGCACTGTCCCCCGTCACGGGGTGACATGTGCCAACGGTGTGGGTATTTGCAGCTGCCTGAAAGCACCAAATCAAGGCCCTGACTGCGGGAAGCGCTTATACAAAACTCTAGCTGAGACCGCTGGCGGACTGCAACCCACACCCCTAAAACGATGCACATTTTATGGCGTACTGAGCTCAGCCATAACATGGGTATTCCTTCCAAAGTAATTGCCAGGAGTGCTAACTTAAGCAGAACAAATGCAGGGATTTGAGGCTGTATCTGTTAAGACACTGGACCACGTGCTTCCAGCAGGCAGGAGAACCTGACACCCAGCCTGTTCAGCACAGTCCCTCCTCCCGGGCTGCGCGTGCTGGGGTCCGTGTTTTCATTCCCTTATTATCGGTATTATTTCATTGACGGAACCAGACTAAATCTTCAGCTCTCTTCTCTCTGCAGATGGTTTAGAAGATCAGGCACATGTTTAGGCTGTGCAGCGAGAGCGTGAGACCCGGACAGGACCACTGCTCCACTCCCACTCCACTTTGGGGTGCACCTCCCGCCCCGTGTCCGCCCACCCTCCCGGCCATAACCACACGGCTCAGTGCCACACCACGCCAACGCATTCCCAGGCAAAAAACACGCTGAAACACAACGTGTTTGCAAAGCGACGGGGCCGTGTCCCCAGGAGCTCACAAGGCTCCTTCCTGCTGGGAAACTGAGGCACAGCGGCACCTCAGGCTACCTGGGAGCCCGAGGGATGCTCAGCAGCTCATCTCCGCAGCAGCTGCCCAGGGATCCAGCGCCGGTGACTGCCAGCAGCTCCGCCGCCCGCCAGCCCGAGGGACACAGCCCTTTCTTCTCGCAGGTGGCCGAAATCACGGGAAGTTCCTTATCTGCTGCGCCTGGCAGCTTATAAATCACGCGCTGCAGAGCCGGTATCCGCGCAAAGTGTTTTCCACAGTAAACAGGATGTAACTCTTCTCACGCAGGCCAAGCTTTGTTTTGGCCCCACGCATCCTTCCTCCGAAACACCTTTCTTTAAATGACATCAGCTCTTCCAACGGACGGGCAGGAGACGTACGGCGTTTCCCTCTCTCGGGTCCCTGGGGGGGTGACACTGTGCGGGTGCTCTGCACACCACCGCACCGAGGGACATCTCAACTCTGCCACGTTACAGTAAACAGGATACGGCCAAGTCACATCGTCCTGCAGGCACCCGGCACCCACCGCAGCTTGGGAAATCGCACTTAAGGATTGTGCTAAAAGGCTTTCTCCGAGCAGAATGGGTTAAATCTCGCTCTGTCTTAAATCAAACTGCCCTACCCTGCAGTGGGGAAAGCATAAACATTAAGTTTTCTTCCAAAACCAATCTCTTTCTATCATCTGCATTTTAAACCAACCCTGCGGGCATTTACTGTATTGCCACCATTTTTCTGCTGCACACTCTGGGTACTCAGTAACTGGCAGAAATATCAGGCAAGCCTCAATCCCAATCCTTCTGCACCCAAAACGTTTGACTCTGCCACTTCGTTGCTAACGAGGAGCCGCCTCGGGCGCTGGCAGGAGACAGCCCAGAGCTGGCAGCAGCCGAGCCGCGCTGCCCTCACCCCGCACACCCGCACGGAGGGGGCACTCAGTATTTCTGCAAAATTTCACAAGTGATGTAAATCACTTCAAACCAACGGGCCGCACCTAAGGGGGGGGTTAGTCAGATTAAGCCCTGAGCGCGACTGCAAAAACAAAGCAGGGCAGAGAAAAGAGCTTTCCAGCCACATCTGAGCTCCAGAGTTCAGCTCTTTTCGTGGTGCGAGTCCAGTTCTTTATCCCAGGCCTAAAAGAAGCAGAAAACACAATTCCCCCGGCTTTCCATCACAGCCCCCCAGCCCTGGGCACTGCGCCCCAGAGGATGTCCCCTCGGGAAGGAAGTCTGCTGGAAACAGAAGGAGGAAGAGGAGTGGTGAGGCAACACTCAGGAAAGCTATGAAACGCACTGATTTCTGCATCCTGTGTTTGTAACCTTAAAAATAGTTCTTAAGCAAAGATGGAGTTTATTTCTGAATCAAAAGCAAGTTGCAGTTCAGAAAAAATCCCTGCAGCTTTTGCTCTCGGCGAGGCTCCTCGGACTGCTCCCGCGGTCCGACAGCTCCGCGGCGCAGCGGCGAGGGGAAGGGGAGTCGGCCCCTTCCGCGCATCGTGTCGGAGCGGATTAACGTGTTGGCTTCTAGCATGCCTGGAGTCCTGGGAAAGTGACACAGCCAGCATCCGATAATCCGCTCCAAACTTGTTGATTTGTGGGACTTAGCCATCGTCTTTGCAGGCTCAAAATTTGGCAGTTGCTCCCACACAACTGACATTTTCAGGCCATTAAAGTCTGTGATAAAAAGGCTCTAGTTTTATCTCTCGCCTTCCTTAACATAAACCATTAGGCTTTTATTAACATTTAGGTATGACTCAGGGAAATCTCTGTTTGCAGAGAGACTATTCAAAATGATTCGGATACTGTCCGAAGAGAATAGCAGGACACGGACTCGAAGCTGAACACCGGGGAAAGGTAAAAACCAGCATGGCACTATGGCACAGGCACCGCAGGAGAATGGGCAGGGCAAGGGCTGGAGGCAAGCCGGCCTGGCTGCGTTACGAGAACAGAAAGCACAAGCCCTCCTCTGTGCCAGGCAGAGCCCAGACCCGCCACGAAACGGCTGCCGGGCAGAGCCCACTCATCCCCCGGCCCCCCCGCGCCACCAGCAGTTTGTACACACAATCACGCGTTTATCTGCTGGAGCATCGCAACCGGAGCTGTCAAAAACGGGCTTTTTGGGATGCCTGGAGGAAAATGTCATCCTCAGAAGAGGACTCTACTGTTGAGGCACTTGAGACGTAAGCGGTCCCTAATTGCAGTGCTGCTGCAAGGGCAGGCGTTATCACAGGGCTCCTCCAACTTCCCACTGGATTTTTTAGGCAATGGGAGGCAAATCAACGTGCGCTCTCGGCTAGTCGAGGCACTCGGGCTGAGAACCTCTCGTAAGATGAACCTTGTTGAACTTTTCTCAAGAATCATGCTCAGTAAGCAATCAGCACCCGCCCAGAACAGCAGACGTCCTTAAAAAAAGGCTTACAATGAGATCTGCACCCGGGTTTCACTGTTTACTTAGACCACAAGTTTCTCCAGTGAGGAAGCGGTGGTTTTGCTGTGCTTGGCACGTTTGCACAGTGCCAGCCCCGGCCCTCAGTGCCCTGCGAGCCGCCAGCATGACCCCCACCACGGGCTGTCCGAACAGCCCTCTGCTGCTCTCACGGCAGACCAGAGCGCGGCCCCCCAGGGAGCCACAGCCCCGGCCCCACCACAGCAGTGGTTTTTCCAGCCAGACGGCATCTGGACACGGTGGGGGCTGAGTCCCGGGATGTACATCCACACTGCCTGACTGGTGCCGGGGGTCCCGTTGGCATCTGTGGGACCTGCCCAGCTGCTCCCACAGAGCGTGTGCGAGAGCAGCTCAGCAGCAGCCCTCGGGCTCTCTCCTGCAGAGCTCCGCGTGGCTTCACACCCTGGGAAACCACAGCGATTCCCACCGCCCCGTTTGCCTCGGCCCTGTACGTGAGACAGCTGGGACGGCGATCGCCTCCAGATCCGGGTCAGGGAAGTTGGTATCTTGCTCAAGAGGAATAATTCCTAATGAAAAACTATCGGCAGATTCCCTCTGTCAAACCAGCCCGAACCACTGCTCCCCGGCCGAACGCACATCCGCCACACCACAGCCAGTGGCACCAGCAGCAGAGTCGCATCGGCCGCGTGGAGAGAAAAATGACGGTGTCAGCGCAGCCGCTCCTCCCTCCACTGCAGACAAATGTCACCCTGATGCCGAAAAACATTCCTTCGGCTTCTGCAGAGCTCCTGAAGCCTGGCAGTTTTTCATCCTGTTAACTCCATTTTTATTTTACAGCAAAGCATTTTTTCCCCCCTTCTTATGAAACTCATTGTTCCTTCTCCCTACTCTTGACTCCAACAGTTTTCTTTCGTGCCAGCTCTTGACATTCACCCTCGGCAGCTTCACAGGGGACATTCACCTGATTACAACGACGGAGGAATTCAGGCTCATGTCCCTCACCAGAAGCGAGCAGAGCGCACTGGGAGGGAAGCCCAGCAAGCACAGGACTGACGGCCATCCGTCACCCTGTGAGCCCCAACCTGCCGTGCTCACCGCTGGCAAAGGCGGCTAAGGGCAACGTTGACAGGAGACTGGCAGCTCTGCGCAGACCTCCCCCAAACCACCTTCCCCCGACCCGGGCAGCCCTGGCATGGGTCTCCCTTCCTCGCTCCGCACGAGCCGGGGCCCTGGTGCACGCTGGTGCGTCACCGTGCAGAGAGCTGGAGCAGCACGTGTGACCGCACGGGGAACTGCTCAAAGCAGAGAAACAGGAAAAAGTAGCAGTCTTTTAACTGAAATTGCACATCCTTCATGCTGCCAGGAAGACTGGTCAAGCTTATTATGTTAGCCTTCATCCTGCATTAAATACAATACTGCAGATTATACAATCAAATCCCCCAGGAACGGGCAGGCAGAGGGATTAACGAACAACAGGCTCCAGAGGGGCTGTCATAGCCAAAATAGCATGCGTTTAAGCAGCAAGAGTTTGTGTGTCCTTATAATCCACCCCCGCTGGAAACGCGGCCCCTCTGCCCCGCTCCCCAGGGACAAGGAGTCGAGCGGATCAGCCGAGCACGCCGTGTCCCAAGGACACTCGTGCTGCTCTGAAAACCGAACCAACGTGTCCCTCTCAAAACTGTTTGCAGTAGGACGCCTGATTTATTCCGGCGGTATTTTCTTAGCGGCTCTTTCCTTGGGAGAGCCCCCCTTCCACCACTCAGGCTGTGCTTCTCATTTATGCTGAGTTTGGCTTCAGTAACCAACCCCACACTACTGAAACTCCTTCCCACGGGGAGGAGTCCTGAGTGAACCGTGGGTTTGGCTCCTCAGTCTTCGGGATTGCTGCTACTGATAACACTTAGCACTTTACATGCTCGAAGTGCTCTGACGGCATAACTGCGCGATTCTGGGCTGAAAAAAGCATCCATTAAAGTAGCAACTTCTTACCTAACACAACTGGTCTTCTGCATGTGTCAGTCCAAATCTGCTTCATTTAGCAGTAGTTTATAGTAAATGTTTTCCTGTATTTTCCTCATTAGTTCTGCCAAATCAATTAAGCTCTGAGATAATGAGCAGAACTCTTCTTTTACGCATCCTCAGTCACGCCTGCCTCTGCATGCCGCCGTACCACCAAGGCACCCTCCGTCGGTACCACCACCCGCATCCCCTGCTCAGCAGCCTCTGCACCAGCAATCGGAAACAAAACGACGTCACTTGCTGCCGGCACCCAGCCGGCTAGAGTAGCTTGGCATGGAAAGGTTAAAAAAAGCCTTTTTGCTCATTAATGAAGCACTCTGATTATGGAAGTGACCGAGACACACAGACATGGGTCAAGGCAGATGCGCTGCTTCTCCAGCTCACAAGCGTACCCTTCCTCCAGTCTAACGCACAAGACAAGTCACCTCTGCCCTCATCTTTGGCACTAAGAAAATCCAAGTAAACAGGTTAAACAGGTGATTATGGACAGTGCAAAGAAGGCGTGAGTGCAGGCGCCCTGACCCGCTGCCAGCCCTCAGACCCACACACAGCCTCCTCTCGCAGGCACCACCTGCACGGAGCAAACGACGTTGTGCAGGCACCTCTCTGAAAGCACTGTGCTTGTTGACTTGCCAGTATCGTGTCTTTACAGCTTCACCTTCGGAGTTCCTCCCCCCTCACCCTGCCCCTCAATTAGGAAATTTGATAAGCAGAATTATTTCAAAATTTGTTAAAAATCAATGGTCCTACTGGATTCAGCAACTGAACACCTCTCTCATTTGTTCGAAGCATGGAAGGCTTTCTTTTTGTCTACTATTTTATATTTTAGCCTGCCTGCCTTCAGGATTTTATTAGAAACTGGCATTTCCAAAGCTGTTTGGGAAGATCCACTGTGCTCCGCAGCTTGCTGCAGCGCTAAACCTCGGCAGAAAATGCCACTACAGTTAGGTGATCACAGGGACACAACATTGCAACCCCAGCGCCTCCCCAAAGCTTGACATCTTTCTTCAGCAGCTTATTTGACAGTGGCCAACAGCCCTTCCGCGTTCCGGGAGCACCAGCACACCAAGCGCTGGCCTGGCAGGGGGAATTCCAGGAGGGATGCCCGGGATCTTCCACCCATCTCCGCCTTCTGCCATGTGGCTCACCTCAGGGACACAGGCGATTCAAACCAAACGGGAAAGCGCAGGGAGGAGATCATCTGTATCAGTTGCTCTCCAGATGTGGACGTTTGTCCCCTCAAGCAGAGATTTTGCCACAATCTCTTCCCAGTTGATGACTCACCACACTGATCGCCGAAAGCCCAACCCAAGCCCACGGCCCACGTGAGCTGGTTCCCAGACTGGGGGGGTGGTCTGCTGCTCTCTGAGGAACCACATGCACCAGCACACCAGCCCTGGTGCCTCTGTACTGCTCGCAGTGAACATCTGGATCTATGAGACGTACTGAAGGATGACAGGGACTCACCAGTCAAGCGCCTTTGGAAACTGCTATTTCACATTACATTACAAGCCCCCCGTCCCTGGGGACATCCTGGTCCCAACGCCCGGCACAGAGCTGGGTGAGGAGCCAGCGTACGCTCCCCACGCCAGACAAGCCCCACTGACACTCAGTGGGTAACGAGGCGAAATCACCACGGGCTTTGATGTCAGCCCTGCTCCTCAGCACACCATGTCTAACGGAGGCTCGTCAGGCTCTGTGTGACACGGGCCTTCCCGGCAGCGAGCCGTCCCACGCCCCCGCCGGCCCCGCTCCGACAGAGCGGCGGCTGCCAGCAGAGCTGCTCTCCAGATGTTGGAAATTAGTGCTGCTCTCTGCTCAAAAACGTCAACAAGCTCTACCAGTCTCTCCAAGTGGGAGATAGATGAGGATAGTGTGCCACCTCCTCCGCTTGCTGCAAGGTGTTAGGGGCCAATTTGAAAAGAAAACAAGAACT
Organism: Tauraco erythrolophus; assembly: GCF_009769465.1. Lineage (NCBI taxonomy): Eukaryota > Metazoa > Chordata > Aves > Musophagiformes > Musophagidae > Tauraco > Tauraco erythrolophus. The sequence continues at coordinate 462,934 of NC_141476.1, read as the reverse complement.
TGCAATCATTTCTTTACCAACTCAACAAAAAAAAAGAAAAAAAGACAGAAGAGAGAAGAGGAGAAGAAGAAGAGGAGAAGAGGAGAAGAGGAGAAGAGGAGAAGAGGAGAAGAGGAGAAGAGGAGAAGAGGAGAAGAGGAGAAGAGGAGAAGAGGAGAAGAGGAGAAGAAGAGAAGAAGAGAAGAAGAGAAGAAGAGAAGAAGAGAAGAAGAGAAGAAGAGAAGAAGAGAAGAAGAGAAGAAGAGAAGAAGAGAAGAAGAGAAGAAGAAGAGAAGAAGAGAAGAAGAGAGAAGAAGAGAAGAAGAGAAGAAGAGAAGAAGAGAAGAAGAGAAGAAGAGAAGAAGAGAAGAAGAGAAGAAGAGAAGAAGAGAAGAGAAGAGAAGAAGAGAAGAAGAGAAGAAGAGAAGAAGAGAAGAAAAGCAGCTCCCTCCTTCAGATGCAAGGGCCAGCCCACCCCTGGGTGCACATGCTGGGTTCGGTGGCACAGCAGCACTCCAGACCTCAACTCAAATCCCAGTGCTGCCGCCCATCAGGTCAAGGACGAGGCACGGATCGGGCAGTCTCTGACCACCTACCTCCCCATGCGAAGAGAGGGCAGTAACGCTGCGCCGAGGGGTCACAACGACAACGGATGCGGGAGCGCCCGGGGCTGCAGCAACGCCGCAGGCACAGCCCCGCGGCTCCCCGCACGTGGGGCGCAGCGCAGGCGGTAACGCCGCCAGGCACCAGCCGCCCGCCGAGCTGCTCCTTGCGCCCCAGTCAAGGACGTTGACCCCCGTCCATCGCCGCCACAGTGCAAATGAGCGGCCTCACGTCTGCATGTGGGCTGTACCGCCGGGGAGCCACCAGCCGCAATGGGTGACCCCTCGCGTGTGCCGCGCACGAGCCCGGGCCGGGAGGTGCAGCCGCACTGCTGTAGGTAGCGTGGTGTGGTGCTCAGGTGGTTGTAATTGATTGTTTCCAGCCGCTGCTGGTTCTAGCGCGCCCGGTGTTTGCATCAAATCACCGCAGCCAGGGGCTCAGACCTGTTACGTTTCCAACAACTTGCTGGAAGAGGTCACCAGACCAGAATACCACAACGGCGCAGCCGCCTGCGAGTTCGAGCAGACGCCTGCTGGGATTTACGAGGTGCAGCGAGGTGTTTGCACAGCACCCCCAGGCACCCTGCCACATCTCTGGGTGTCTGATTCACCGTTCCAGGTGCCCTCAGCCCCACCAACCTTCTCTCTCAATCACTAAAATACAGACCTTGAACAATCAGAAAAGAGATGGCAAACCCCTTCATTTCCACCCACTGAGATCCCGCAGCCGAGCCAGCGCCCGTCAGGACTCCTGGGGGCAGGTCCACGTTCACGCCAAACGCCTGCCCCGGAGAACGTCTGGGGCTACACAAACAAAAGTGGTTGAAAAGCCCTAAATGAAGAGACCGCTGCTGAGATACGATCACCGCCTCCGTACGATCGTATGAGCCCCTCTCCAGAGTGCTCCAGCGTCCTCCCAGCTGTGACGTACCTTCCATGTGCAACTCTGGACTTGGCCAAAATGACCCTTTTCCTGTTTTTCACCTAAAGCATTATTTAGTTACAGGAGATCTGATGAGCTCAACGGACCAAAGTTCGTCTGCCTGTCTAGCTACCGAGCATGACGAGGTCTGCACCGCTGCCGGTGGTTATGGCTCTCCAGAGACCCGAGGGGGTGGCTCCAATCCCCCTCTGCAAAAGGACCCAGCACCTGCCTGGGCCGGACAGCCCCGGCCGGCAGCATGGGCCAACGCTGCAGGAGCAGCAGGCGCTTCGCCACGGCCCATGGCCACTTTCTGTTCCCTCACCTAAAGCAGCCGATGTCCGACTTCCAGGCACAGAAACTTCTGCCACTTCGACCGAACTTCCCTCTGCAACTTGGGATCTGTTTGAGTTTGAGAGGCAAAGCCGGGGCAAGCCCCAGGGTGCGCGGGAGGTGTGTTCCCACCACCCACCTGCTCCCTGGGAGACTCCTCTGCTTGGCACAAAGCACCAGGGCCATGCCGGCCCTTGGCAGTGGGGAAGCCCCCGGGCATAGGCAGCCCCCGGAGCTGAGCCTGCCATCCCAGGGAGGACAAGATTCACACAGCTCCTGCTCTCTGCTCCCAGCTGCCCACGTGTGCCTTGACTGCAAGCAGAAGGTCGCACTTCCATGTAAATTCCCAAGGAAACATACCCAACGGCTGGCCACGACTCGCTAATACCCGGTGAGAGACAGAGCATGTACGCAGTACTTGGGTTCATGTCCAAAGTCTTGCAAAGCCCAGCAAAGCTCAGGCTGTGGCTTGAACCTCTTGTCTGGGGCATCCCGGGTCCTGCCAGCTCCTCCACGGGCAGACCGGCCCCTCGCCGCCCAGCCCGCGGATGGCAGCTTGGAAAGACACCGGCTTCCCACTGCTCATAAAACAACATCCAGAAGCAGAATGGATCACGGCGGTACCACAGCGCGGCGCAGCTCTGCAGTAACGGGGCACGTGCCCCCTCAGGTGCGGGGTGGCCGCTCCACACACAGCGTGTCCTGCGAAAAGCAGAAATCAAGTCTGCTACAAGAACTCCTGCCTCATTTTTAATGTACAAATTAAGTGTAAATTCCCAGTTTCCTTTCTGTGGCTAATCCTCTGGATTTATTTGAGTAGATGTAAGGTTAGAGAGCATTTATTTTCATGTTTGGAATTTCTAAATTAGTATAAACCAGCACTTCAAAGTAACTCAGCTCCTATAAAACCCAATCCCACGGAGATGCCACAGTATATTTGGACAGTAAGTAGATGCTTTGTCATATTCCCACGTGTGTATGAGGTTTTTTTCTTTGGGAACATTTTCTGACTGGTTTCAGACCACACTTCTATGCCCAGGCATACATATATGCTGAGACTGTTTATACAGTCTATCCAAGGAGTTCGTTTTATTCAACAACCCGTTATAGTAAGGCTCACTGGTGGGTATCTCGTCATTACACCACAGAACACCGTGCTCAATGAGCATGCAGGATCTGACACAAAGCCACAAGAGCCAGAAACTCGAGAATTAATGCTGAAACGCATCATTATCCCAGGCCACCGTGCCTATGTTTTTCAGCACAGGAAGCAAACCAGATTTTCAGCCTTTTTTGAGTCCCGGAACCCAAAACATTTCCCAGGAGAGATGCAGATCCCTGGCTGGCAAATCTAAGTCTAATGAATACAAGTCCACTTTCCATAGTTACCTCTCCAGGAGTTTTTAGAAGGAGCGCATAGGGCTCGACATGAAAACCACAGAAGATGAGAACAGCGTGGCTGGACACGTGGGATGGGGTCACCAGCCCAGCTTCTCCTTAAGTGTGTGTGTTCATCGCACGGTGTGTTTTATTTTGTGTTAAACTCAGACTCCCACGCCAGTCAATGTCTGGACACCCAGAGTGGGAAGGTTTACAGAGATGCCTGGAAATCCACATTCACTTGCCATTCTGTGGCCACAGCCAGGAGAGCAGGGCTGGGACTGCCTGGTACCACCCTCATTGCCCTGGCCAAAAAGGCAGCTACCAGTTGGAGCAGCACAAAGGTGCCCATTCTGTCCCCCTGCCCCAAATGCCAGCCTGAGAGATGGGGTGGTGGTGAGAAGATGCTATGGAGGCTTCTCTCCGCTGGGACGTGGCAGTGATGAGCACGGCCACCTGCACCACAGGAACGGCCACACCTTTATTCAGAGGCACCAAGGGAGAAGGTGCTGGGACACCCTGCACGGCTGCTCCTCTCGGGCCATGGGGAAGGCGGGGACAGGGTCTCCCGTGGGCTGCCTTCGAAAGGGCTCTGGCGTCCCGCAGCTGCACCGCGCTGCAGCCAGGCAGCCGGTGTGACCTTCAAACCTACTGGGCCATGATCCTGCCAGGGCAGAATAGTTCAAATATGAAGTAAACCCACTCCGTGTCCTTGGGCTTTGATAAGCTCTGTCAGCACACTGCTGCAAATAACGTCAAAGACAGTCTGCTACAGAGAGCTCATACTCCTCTTCTCTCCCGGAGGCTCGGGTCCAAATTCCACCCGGCTTCGAGTGGGCAAAACGCAGCAGCGACTCCGTGAAAGTATTTCATTTTAACTGCACGCGTTACAGAGACATCCCAGCGTTTGACACAAAATTCATTATAAAAAGCTATTTCTGTTGAGGGAAAGCAATCCTAGCGCTCACCCACTCACTCTCGGTACAAGAACCCAATCAAACTAAATCCTTCCCTAATACACCCTCCTTCCCCTAAGCTGCCACTGCAAATTCTTCTCCTCGGTAAGTGACTTCTCAGCAGCACTCATTGAGAACAACCGACCAGCCTCCACTCCTCACCCAGACCATCCTCCTCTGCACGTTTTCTCCACCTGGTTGCTGGCCCTCACCTTCCCTTGGTTTCATAAAGCCATTAAGCATATGTTTGTTTAATTGCAAATTAGTGCTTCCATCAACACAACCGGACTGTTCTCAAGCCAAGCTGGCAACTCCCCTCGCCCAGCAGCGGGGATGCTGGCTGACTGGCCACCCGGGCTGCCCTACCAGCCAGCAGAGATGCGCCGTCCCCAGGTCCACCTGCCCCACTTGCCCTCCTCAGCCCCCCGCAGGGCTGGTCCCACGCAGTCACAGCGGGAGCCAAACAAGCGGCTGCAACCACACCAACCGTAACTGCTCGAGTGCGCACCCCGGCACAGGACAGAGCCCCTCCCTTCACCGTCCGTCCCCCACCCGACTTCTCGTCGTGACGCTGAGGTGTAACGAGTCTGGCCCATCATTGGCAAGTGCTGCCGCAGCAGTGCCGCAGGGACAGCCGGGGACAGCCAGCACACCAAGGGCCCGCTGCTGAAACCCATCGCTGGCGGCCGAGGGCTGTAGCTCGCTGGCTGAGTCACAGCCGAGTGCTGCAGGAGAGGAGCATTCAATTAGAGAGAAGAGCACACAAGGGGGCAATGATTTTCCTTTCACACCGCATTACGCCCAACAGCCCGTGCTCTGTGTTTGTAACAACCAACTCCTTCAGCCGAACGCGCGCTTGGAATGAATCAGGCCATCATTAGGTTTTTATTTTTTCTTCCAGAAGGAGCTTAAAACCCAACCATCCAGTCCACAGGAAGAACTAATGAACCTCAATTTTGATAATACCGGAGCACCTACCACTGATGCATAGGCAAAAGAAAACCTGGAAACCCTCTAACGGGTAGAGAAGGGGAGCTCGTAATGGGAAGGCAGCTAGATGCTGATCTGCTCCGCCAAACCAGCTGCTGCTTTAATACATTTTCCTGCTGTGTTCCCAGGGCTGGGACACAAAATGTATCAGAGTATTTCATTGTCTTGAAGGTAGAAATTGATGTTAGATTTTTGCAGCACAAAGAAACAACATTACAACTCTTCTCTTGACACTGCCACTCTGGGACTCGGAAATGAAAACAGCTTGTTAACTTGTTGGCAATTCTAATGATTAAGTAGAAGGAAAAAAAAAAAAAGAAAGGCTCTCCTCCTGACTGGTAGGAAGGCTTCCCAGCAGGCTTGGTCAGTGGTTTTAGAGGAATATGCTTCAAATACATGGGAAGTGTAGAAATATTAGGCATGAACGAGTATTAATGCTAAATTCCATTTGTATCTTGCTGTACTTGACATCAAAGGATCTCAAAGCAGCTTTACAAATGTAATCCTACGCTACACGTGAGTTACGTTTTGAATAATAGTAATAAATATAGGAGTATGTGGCAAATCAGGAAACTGAGGCACCTCGGGTTAAATGACTGGTTCAAGGACAGCAACACTGCACAATGTCAGCCAGGAGCAGAGCCCGGTTCTCCCTGGCCACCCTGTACCACCACCAGCCATACTGCTGTCTCCATGTCTCTCAGCCTGATCTCGCCACAACGGTAAACATGGAGGGTTTCTACCAACTTCTGTAGGATTGGAGAGGCTGGGTGATTTCTAGCTTGCTCCTCTGAACCTCACGTCCCTGATCGCTTACCCCTTCAAGAACACAGCCATCCTTCACGGACCACCTTCGTGGCATCAACTGACAATACACTTCTCGTCGCCTTCCTTGCCCACCTGGGGAGCACTCAGAGAGAAGGACTGCTACCAAGAGTGACATCTCATTTCTGCACTGAGTCTCCCTGCACTCACCAGGGAATCAGCTGTCTAAACACCTGACTGGATACAGCACTTTGTGTTTTAAACGTTAATAGGCCGGTGTTAGACATTATTACTTTCCCTACTGAACAAAAGTTAGAACGACGAGTATATTCCCAACAATCCTGGAGCTCTGCAGAAGCTCAAGGGGAGCGGGTGTCTTTCTGCCATTGACGTTCAGTCACAACCAGGCTGCTACCTCCCCGAGCACCCTCCAGGAGCCTCAGCCACAATGCCTCCTCCTGACCCGCCTGGCAGAGACAGTTCAGTCCTGCGAGAGGCTGAGGGGCTGGTTCGCAGGGATGCTGAGCTTCAGCCACAGCCAACAAGAACCGTGGGTGCTTTCTCCTCCTGTAAATGGGATTTCTGACTCCCAGTGACTCCTCTGAGAGCAGTGACCGTGCCAAGGCTTGAGAACTGGGGTTCCAGTGTTCAACGCACAGAGACTTTGTGGAATTAACTAAAAAGTCAGGACAACTACCAGATTTCCTGGCTGTCAGGCTGCTTGTACTTTGCCACCAGGGAAAAACTATTCAACTTTGCTAGAGCAGGTCTATGAACCAGTGCATTAAGACTACATATTTTAACACAGCGTGGAGATGCCACACTAAACACTTTGGTTACCATGGGAAACCTTTCTCTCTTTGCCACTGGCATTGCACAGGGAAGCCCAAGCCCCAACGCTCTATCTTGCCTTTGAAATCAAACAGATGTTTTTACGATCTTTGACGGAGCTGAGTTATGCATCCTTCCCAGAGGAAGGGAAAAATGCAGTGTTAAAGCAGCCCTTCTTTCTTTCTCTCTTTTTTTTTTCCCAAGCATCGCATATCTTTAGTGAAAGGGAAAACAGGCGTCTTTATCCGGCGTTAACATTTACGGCCGCTTGGTAACGAATTGTGACAATGGCAAACTTTTACCCCGAAAGCGACGAAACAAGGCAGCCTGTGTGTGCGCGTCCCCTGGCAGGGCTGCCCGCCCGCGGGACGGGACGTGGGAAGGGACCGGCTGGGCCGGCGATGCCCACCGCCCTCCCAGCCGCGCAAGGGCACCCGCCGGGGCGCGGGGACGCGCGCCCGGGAGCCACCGCGGCTCGCCGGGGACAGCGGCGTGGGAATAACGGCGTCCCTGACAGACGGGGTGGGGGGGTGTCTCCCCCCAAACACACACACACGTTCTCTATCCGGTACGAGGCCCGCCGCACGCCTGGCTGCAGGGGGAAGCAGCCGGGACCCAACCGGCTTTGACGGCGTGACCCGGTGCGACACGGCTCCCGCGGACCGGCGCGGGGCACGCAGCGAGCGGAGCGCAGCCGCCCGCCCGCCCGCCGCGCCTCCGGCCGCGGGACGCGCTCCCGCCCGGGGCAGGCGGTGCGGCAACGGCAGCGGCGGGACGGGACGGGACGGGGCCGCTGCCTCCCGCCGGCCACCGGCTCCCCGCGCCCGTCCCAGCACGCCCCGTCCCTGCTCCCCCACCCGCCCCGTCCCGTCCCGCCCGGGCGCCGGCAGGTGCCCGCTGCCCGCCCGTACCTGTATGTTCCTCTTCTCGCAGGCCGGGCCGGTGCCCTGCACCACGCTGTCCAGCACGGTGACCATGCCGGCGCCCGGGCTGACGAAGCAGGAGTTGCGGGCAGCGCGGATCGTCTCCTCGATCTCGGCGAAGCGGAAGACGCAGAGCGCGGACTGCGGCCGCCCCCCCCCGCCGCCGCCGGCCCCGGCCCGCTCGAAGACGCCGAAGAGCAGCTCCTCGGCGGGCGGCGGGGCCGGGGCCGCGGGGCTGCTCCAGGCCGCCCGCGCCGGGAAGACGGAGACGAGGCGGGTGAAGGCGTCGGCGGCGCCGCCGCAGCGCAGCCCCAGCTGGATGTAGGACTCGGTCAGCTTCTTGGTCTCGCCGCTGCCGTTGAGGGTGGCCTCGGCCGCCTCGCCCAGGCAGATGCGGGCCAGCAGGCTGTGCGAGGGGCTCTCCTTGTCGCCCGCGTTGGCCTCGCTGTTGAGCGCCAGGTAGGCGTAGGGGCGGCGGGCGGGCGGCGCGGCGCCGCGCTGCAGGAAGGCGCGGACGAAGCTGAGCTTGTGCCGCGCCTTGGCGTTCTGCTTGATCTTGAAGATGTTGTCGTCGGAGGGGTTGATGTCGAAGGTGAAGAGCTTCGCCAGGTCGCCGCGGGCGTTGAGGGCGCGGATGGCGATCTCGGGCGTGTTCTCGAAGCGGTGGTCCTCCAGGCTGCGGTTGTGGGGGAAGAAGGGGCTGCCGAAGCCGGTGTAGGTAGCGGCCACGAGCAGCCGCGCCCCGCCGCCGTCGCCGCCGCGGCGCAGCACCAGCCCCACGGTGGAGGCGTTGGGGTGGTTGGCCGCCACGTTCAGCATGCTGGGGAAGACGGTGACCGGGTCGCTGCCGCCCGGCGGGAAGCGCACGGCCACCGCCGAGATGTTGGCCATGCTGCGCAGCTGGCAGAGGCCCTGGTAGATGGAGCCGCAGACGACGAGGACGCCCTGCTCCGGGTCGGGCTGCAGGATCTTGTTGTAGTTGTTGGTGAGCACCTTGGGGTGCTCGCAGGAGGCCTGCGGCAGCTGCGGCGCGTGGCACAGCGGGCTGTCTAGCACCGGCCCCACCGCCGCCTCCGCCTCCAGCGCCAGCTCGCCCCCCGACAGCTGGAAGAGGCGGTTGACGGCCGCCAGGTAGACGCGGGAGCCGGGGCCGTCCAGGGCGAAGTTGTTGGTGGGGGTGGGCGAGAGGAACTTGCGCTGCACCTCCAGGCCGGCGGCGCGGCCGGGCAGCAGCAGCGGCAGCAGCAGCAGCAGCGCGGGGGGGCCGCGGCTCAGCGCCCGCCGGAGCCATCCCGCCGCCCGCGCCGCCGCGTCCGCAGAGTGCATGAGCCCTCCGCCGAGCGGCGGGAGGGGCCGGGCCGCGGGGCCGCTTCCTGCGCAGGCTGCGCGCCCGCCGCCGAGCGACGCCCGCGGGAAGTGGCGGCCGCGGCGGGTGCGCGGCGCTGCGCGGCGGGGGGCGGCGGGGCGCGCTCACGGCCGCGCCTCCCTCCCTCCGCCCGCCCCCGCCCCCGCCCTCTCGCCGTTACTCACTGGGTCTCGGTGCGGGCCCGTCATGTGAGTGTGATGAAGTTGCCGCGGGTGCCCCGCGCCGCCGGCCGCGCACCGGGCGGGGTGGCGGCCCCCCCGCCTTGGGAGCGGCTCCTCCGCTGCCGACAACGCGCCTCCTCCGGGCTTCCCGCCGTTCTCTCCGCTGTCTCCTTCGCGTTTTCGAGCAGAACGGGCCGGGGCGGGGGTGGGGGCAAGGGAAGAAGCACTTTTCCCAGCGGCGGGGCGGCTCGGCGAGCCGCAATAGAGATCCCGTCGCCGCCCCCCGCCCGGCCGCTCCGCGGGAGCTCGGGGCAGGGACGCGAGGAAGTGGCGGTCGGGCCGGCCGGCCCCGAGGCAGATTGCACGTGGAGTGGACAAATACGACAAGAACGTAAGGGGGGGGGGTGTCCCTCGAGGTGTCCCCCCACCTCCCCCGCAGCACGGACGCCGCGCCGGGGCTACGGGCCCGTCCCGCCCAGGTGGCCGCCCGGGCTGCGCACTTGAGGGGAGCGGGGGGGGGGGGGGGGGGGGTCAGAGGTGTCAGCGCGGCCCCGGGCCACCGCCCGCCACGGCCACAGTTCGCCCCCCGGTCCCGCTGCCGCTCGCCCGGGGTGACAGCTCCCCGGGGAACGGGGCGGGGGCGAAGCCCGGGCCGCCGCCGGGCTCCACCCCCAAAGGAGCTTTGCCAAAGCCTTGCCAAAACTCGAGTTCAAAATAGGACTGTGCATCTCCTCTGCCCTCCAACGGGCTCTTTTTTAACTGTGGAGAAAAAAAAGACACAGCGAAAAAAGTGGTGATATTCCCAAATTCCACCCACTGGAATCCACAGCGGGGGGAGCAGCCACGAGATAGCGCAGCCTCAGATCCCCCCTCCCACACCGGCGTGGGAACGCTCTACCTGTGTGGGTGAAAGTGTCGATTCACATTCACTGCGGTTCTTCCCCCATCCGTGGGTGCTTGAGCTCGCCCCTCGTTGCGGAGGGGAACGTGCTCCAGACCAAGGAGCAGGGCACTGGGAAGGTCAGGACCCATCCTGGGCCAGGCGCTGTGCAGGGCTGTGCTCGCTGCGGCAGATGCTTTGTTTGCCCATGTAGTTTCTGTCCTAGCCATCCAAGTGGAAGAGTCCTGAGCAGTTGCCCAGGCCAGCGCTCGCCTCCTGCCCCACCATCGCAACACAGGGCACGGCTGTAGGCTCAGGGTGCACCCGGGAGGGACCCAACTCTTTGGGCAGCATATCCCACCATGCAAGAGGGACCATGGGTGGGCTCCAGTAGTGGCACTCGCAGCACTGTGTGGATGCTTCAAGCCAAAGCAATGGCAGAGGTGACGGCCAAGCGAGCGGTTCTAGGACGCGGGCGCAGCATCCTTGCACAGCATCCTTGTCTCAAGCCTGGGCTTCCACTACAAGCAGACACCCAGCTGAAGCACCCACACGGTGAAGGAAAGCAAAGGGGAAGCTCGTAGGGTTGGTGCAGCAGTACCTCGGTACAACGGCACAAGTCTCCTTGTAAGGGTTGAGCATGGAGGCACCTGCCATCCACAAACAGCCAGCAGCGGGTGGGAAATTGAGGGTGCTACTTGGTGACGGCCGCCTGGAAATGCTCCGCAGGCGAGCCCTGGAATGCTGTCCTCCCTCTCCCTGTCCCCAAGCCGTGCCTTAACTGCCCTGCCCGTTCTCGTGGCGTGTATCCTCGTTTATACAAAACGTGTTAGCGAGGCTGATGAGGATTCTACACGACTTCTGTTCTGGAGAGAAAAATCCTCTGTTGTTGTCTAATCTCATTTCTACACCTGCCAATTTCCCTCACTCCCTTCCTGTCCTCCTCGCCCTCTTCAGAGCACTAATTAATACATAACTGCCTTGGCCACACCATGTCCCCCGAAAATGTGCACTGAATTAAATGCTGTGCTTTTGTGCTATCTAGCTCATTGTCTCTGCTAATCATATTCTTAATTAATAGAGTTATTAGCTGTTTTTAAATGTGGGACTCCCAGTTGTTGGTTTTTTTTTTAAAAAAAACCTACAAGTTAGCAATTTTTAAATGTGATCATGTCTTTAATTGCATAGAAATAAACCCCCATGATCCCAAACCCTTAATCTGCCTATTTTGGGATTTCTTATGCCTGCTTATCCTGATAGTAGACCATCTTCAATGTGAAATCAGCCTTTTAAGGCATATCAAATTAGGCTCCAGATTACAGTCAGTTAAAAAAAAAAAAAAAATTAGGCCAAAGAACATTGAAAAATGTGTGACTTACCTAAAGGTATCCAGCACTGGCTTTGTCAGAAAAAAGTCTCCCAGGAGCTCTGACTCCCATTTCCTATGCTGAGCAGTTATCTACACTGATACAATTAAAGCCAAAATATTTGTGGTAATGAAGGATTATTTGACAAAGATTTTATTGTTGTTGTTAGGAAACAATCCTCTGGTAAGATGCTTTGAGGGTAATATTTTCCAGAAATTATTTCTCACCCCTATTATGTGGGCTGTTAGAAGCTCCAGTGAATATTTCAGGGTAATGCTCCTAATGGACTAGTAGAGGTTTTTAAATCTCTCATACACAGATCTCACCATTATTTTTTGTTCAGGAAGGAAAAAAAGGTCAAAATTAAACCACATGCCTCTTGCCATAGACCATCACCCTCCTGCCAAAGTCCCTTCCTGTTTGACTCTGTGCAGGTTTAAAGATAACAGCCTTTCAGGCATCTCTGTGGGGGAGAGGGGCTGTGTGCACAAGAACTCAAAAACACTTTAATTATTAATAAATATATTTACACGAGAACAGTTTCCCTTTAGGGGAAACATGAGTTACTCATGCAATTACTCAGGTTATATTGACTCAACACTGTCAAAAACCAGGATCTAATCACTTTAATACAGGGAGTATAAACATCTATTTATTTAGCGGGGTTTATCTGCAAGGTAGCCATAAAGCGCTCTGTGGATTTGGGAAGGAAGTTTACCCTCGCACGCCGGAGCTGGCCAGGTTTCACTCGGCAGCTCTGGGCACACACTGGCAGCGGAGAGGTGCTGCCTGCGGGACCACCGCTGCCCCGGCCCCTGGCAGCAGAGACCCCCCCCGGGGATGGCGTGGTGTGGAGGGCTGGTCAGGAGCTGGCACCTGGGAGAAGAGCAACGTGCTTCGTGTCCGTGCTTGTGACACTGAGCACGTCGGGAAGGCCTGACCGGACGGCACGGGCCAGCACACAGAGCGGCTGCCCCTCCTCTGCCCTGCCCAGCCCCCCAGCAGAGACGAGCCCCAGGGACCAGCCACCGCAGAGGGGCCGCTCGATGTGTTGGCAGAGGAAAAGCCAAGGCACGGCCTCAGCCACCCCGGAGCTGCTGCAGGGACAGCCCCGGCTGCTGCTGCAGCAGCAGGTCAGGAGGTCCCTTTGCTCCAGCCCAGGCAACCAGTCCTCTTTCTTTTTCCCATCTCCTTCACTCTTTGCCTCCAAGTGTGCTATTTGGGTCATTTTCTATATGATTGAAGGGCAGGTTGGCAGGAGACCGTAAGGTGCATTCACAAACGCTTAGCAGACACGTGCTTTGAATCCCTTTGGCTGCTCGCTTTCCCTGTCAGAAAGCCATAATGATGGAAAATGGCCATTGAATAGCTGTACTGGATCAGAGCAGGGGTCCAACTCGTGCCTTTTTCCCATCCTGAGAGAGGCCGCTAGCGGTTATCCAAAAGGGTAAGAGGTAGGCGAGAGCGGATTAGTCCCACTTGGTCTCCACCAGCCCAGCCTGGAGCTGGCCAGGACAGGACTCTCCCTGGAGCAGCATTTCTGAACGGAGAGGAAACACAAGCAGAGCTGAGAAGTACTTAGACACAGAGAAATCATCGCCTGAACAAGAGCTGTTCCCTGATCACCACACTCATCAGATGCTCTCCAGTCCTGCCTGCCACCCTGCCTTTGTCCAGTCGGTCCTTAGCGCCTCGTGTCATCAGGCTGGATGCATCCGCAAAGTGCTCGCTAAGGCACTTCAGGGCACTCAGAAATAACAGAGGGCTTGGAAATAGACTGATTAGCAAACCTTGATATGCTTTTGGATGAGCGTGGTCCGAGTCCCTGTTTTATTGTTATTAATCTGTATTGCAGGCACTGCTCATGGAGAAGGAGGCCAGATTGTCATTACTCTTATTACTAATGATTTAGCACACTGGGAGTCTTTAGCAGAAAGACTAAGGCAAGGTCCCTTCCCAAACGTCCTTTAATCTAAACACATGCTCCGGTGTGGTCTCAGGCTTCGCTGCAAACGGCTGTAGCAGGAATAATTGCACCGGCACGCCATGCTCCGCTGCCGCCCTGCTGCCGGCCTCCAGCCCTGGTCTGAGCAAGGGGGAGAGGGATTTATGGGGACCTGAGGCATTTTCTGAGTACAGTCACACTATTTCTTCCTCAAGCCTCTTTGCTTTCAAAGATGAACCTTTCCCAGTGTAATATAGAGCATTGCTCCCTTCAGAGTACGTAATGCAGTCATAACCTTGTCTGCAGCGCGCAGCCGGCTGACGTGTTCACCGTGAGGGATTCGCCTCCAGAGAGGAGCTGTGCAGACAGAGGCTGTGAGCACGAAAAGGTCTCCTTCTAGGTTAATGACAGATTCGGTGCTGGTGAAAGTTCACACACACAATAATGGCAGGATTTTCCAGACCAGGAGGTTTATCCCAAGGCAATAAAAAAACGTGTCTTTAGTAGGCTCTGCTGGGGTTTGACCGGGTGCCGTGGGTGGAAAGGAGCACGTTCACCATTTGGGCGCTCCGCTGGGATGCAAAAGCAGCAGGTTCCCCAGCTTGCCGCAGGTCTCCTCGGTGACCTGTCGCTTTTATTTTCTTTAGAGGCTTAGGAAGGGCTCAGCACTCAATCCCCCCAGCTTCACACCAGTCAGGGCTGGAAACATGGCTGGTGAGCTGAAATGCATCTCACCCTGCCTGTGACGGCGTGCAGGCTGCACGGACAAGGGACAGGTACGGACAAGAGCCCAGCGGTGCAAGGCTGGGGCTCGGAGGGATTTTGCCTTCATCCAGCCACTAGCCCCAGCACGTGCTAAATTTCCCCCAGGGCAGAGCTGGAGATGCATTTAGCATCTCTCTGAGCTTCAGAGGGGTGTCAGCTAGAGGGTGTTTCAAGACCAAGCAGCCCCACTGATGTTCCGTGAGGACAGCACAGGCGCGTTCCCCAGAGCACAGAGATGGGAGGACGCGAGCCCCCGGCGCCTCGGTGCACGGGCCCTGCTCCGCGGGTCCCACCCAGCACCAGCCTCAACGCCCTGCTGGGGCCAGGCAGATGCTCCTCATCAGGTCCCAAGAGCCACAAACGCCACTGCCCAGCTCACGACGCACCGCGGCCAGGGTGCCAGCAGAGTTGCTGGGGTCCACAGGCGCAGGACCGTGGGCACGGGACTGGCAAAGGCGCAGCCCCACGGGGAGGCAGCAGCACTGGCACGGTCGCTGCGGGTTTAGTGCTGTGTTGCCTGGTGTGGCCGAGCAGGGGTTGCTGAGCCCCCTGGGCTGTGGGGCCCTGCCCACCTACTTAAGGCATTAAGGTTCCTGCCGGAGCAGCAGCAGTGACTGACACCATGGGCCCTGCGCGCCCTGACTGCGTGCCAGCCGTGTGGGATGGATGCAGTACTTGGCTCCCAGCAAAGGAAGCGAACGCAACACACAGCAGAGCATCCCCTCCTGGGATTCACGGCGGGGGCCACGCTGACTGTTCAAAACAAAGCCTGGCTGCACTGGAAGCAAGCCTGGTTTTCACCCCGGGATGCACACACCAAGGCCCTCGCTGACCCCAACAGCAAAGCCCTGCAATAACAACCAGCGAGGCTGATCCTACCAGCTTTGTTCGAACATCCTCCGCCAAGGCCTGGAGGAAGTTTTTCCTTATGAAGTCAGGCAGGATCGTGCCACGCTCTCGGCACCACGCTAACTTTCCAGTGAGCAGTTGCTCAATACGTACTTCAGCAGTCAGGCCACCACCACCCGTTAACCAAAACAAATGGGAAAGGGGGAAGCTTACAACACAACGATTGCTTTCAATTAGAGGAAATATCTATTGCCAAAATATGTCAGCGGGATTTGACAGACTTCGTTTTTAACTGTGTACTACTGAAGAACTGACTGCACTAAAACGTGCTTAAACTAAACAGGGATTTAATCGCCTTCCCTTCCTTCCCACAGTATAATCACCAGGCCATAAATACATTATTACAGCCCACACTACCCTTGTTAATCCAACCAATTTGACTTACCTCAGTGGCTTCGATGTTATTCTCTCCCATGTTCACCGAGCTTGTTGAGGCTTCAGTGTCGATGCTCATTATGTGCTTTGAAGTGAAAGGGTTAGACCTGGTTAATCATAAAATTATTGTTTGTTTTACACATCTTAATACAAACCTAAGCATTTTGGTTAAAATTTCATATTGCTTTAAAAGATACAACATTTTGCTCTGAATCAACTCTGTATTCAGTGTGTCCAGCTCCAAGCATCTCTGGTCTCCACCTCACTGAACAGAGTAGACCCCAGACCAGCTCCAGATGTGCCCTCAGCTTGGCAGGGCCTGTTGCTGGTAAACATCTGTATACCCCAAGTGGCACCTCCCAGCTGCATCCTACATCCTCAGTTCCCTCTGACAGGCCCTGTCCTAATCACAGCTGAGTGCCCATGGCCTCCACCTGCCCTGAACAGCTCCACAGGCACTGCTGGACCCAGGGCCCTTGCAAATTCATGGGCTTCTGTCAAGGTCAGCCCCAGCTCCAAGTCGGTTGTCATTGCTGTGACCCTTGGCCAGGCGTGTAGCCCCTGCCAAAGGCAGCCCTATGTGCTGTCCCATAGCTTCTGTGTCCAGCTGTAGTGCTGACTCAGCCCCTGCCAGCCTGCTCCCCAGCTGGTTTTAACTAGGAAACCCGAAACGTGTCCATACCTCTGCCTTGCAATGGCCTGCTATCTGCAATTGTGAGATACATCTGTGACGTGCGGCATCCAGCAGCATGTGTTTCACATTGCCTCTAATAGCTGTGTCTCGTTGTAACGTCACTTGTGGGGTGTCATCTGGTGTTGTATATTTTTGGACATACTGTAAACAGTGTGATCTTGTTCCTGACATTTTCCTGGTGACCCCAACAGTCTCAAAGGTTTACACGTTTTTCATGTGCAGTCAACACATTCATTAATCTTAGAGATAAGCCAAAGGTAAAAGTCACACACTCACACATATATGTATAAAAAAAAGACATGTGTGCACACACTCATATAAAATGTCAGCAAGTCCTATACTGGACTAGTTGTAGCATTTCGAATTTTGTAGCAGCAAAGCAGTAAAGGAGAGCTATCAGGCAGTTTCAGTTTAACTTGCAAAGATACTATCTATGTACAATCTGCATGCATATATATATATGTACTTGTGTCTGAACTCACCACAAGATCAAGGATGTAAAATATGCGATGTAACAAAACTGCATACTAATGGAAACATTCACATGAAAATAGCTTTTTCTGTGGATTATCTGGATAACCCAGTAGAATGGGCACCCTAAGTGCTCCACCCACCAGCAAACATGACCTGAAACTGAGCAGAAATAGTGGTAAAGGAAGAGAGACGCAGCAACCTGCTGATATGGCTGAGGGAAGTGGAAAAGAAAAGGTAATCAAACAGCCTAAATAGTTAAAACGACCTTTCAACGTTCACCCTGTTTTAAAACAAACACCATGCAGTCAAAGATTGAGGTACCTCTATGGCTCCATGTCAGCCGCTCCACCTTTCTGCCCGAGCATCGCTCTTTTGGCCGTTTTCACACCCGCGTATCGCTGCGTACACAGGTGTGCAGTGCATCTCGGAGCTCACGGATGTCACAGGGAACTCCCTTTTCTCAGCATCTCTGCCACACACGGGCGGAGGAATCATACAAATGACACGGCCACCTTACCCAGCCCAACATCAGTGACATAGCTTCCTTGACTGAAACGGCCTGCTCAGCCCCAGGAAGGCTGGGGAAACAGCAGCAGCCCCCACTTCACAGCATTTATCTGACCAGAGAGCAATAACGAGCTTCAATAATAACGAGGACTAATGAGCGGCAGGTGCTGGCTGAGCTGAAGGTGCCAGCCTGGGCACTGAGCTCCTCTGCCTCTCCAGACGAGGTGTGTGTCAGGAGGGTCTGTGCACCGGGGGCTGGACACAGACAAACCTCACACCGTCAGGTCAGATCTGGGCTCCATCAGCTTTTGCATCCTCCCAGACCTGAACCTGGAATTTCCCACCCGTTGACTTCTGCCTCCTACGATCAGCAGCAGGACATCTAACGGGGGCAGGACACTGCAGGGCCACCCAGCGCCGAGCGCGCAGGGCTGAGCCCGCTGCTTTTCACTTCTCCTCGGCGAGTGCCTCGGCCGTCCCCACCAGCGGGGGGAAGTGACCACGGGTCTGTCAGAGGTCACGGTGGGAAAACACGCACTTCACTAGGTGACTTAGGATGTGTCATGAAATATGGGGCCTTTCTTCTCCCTGCTGGCAAGTCCTTTCAGGCCAGGCGCCTAAATATCCAAAATTTGTTCCCACCTAGAGAGCTGCTGGCATATAGGAATTAGCTGACGGCTTTGGGTCAGTTCCCAGAGGAGAGGTGCAAGCAGCACCAAAAGCATCACAGCTGGCACTCATTAGCTTCTTGCCTGCAACCCATGCAGAGGTGCCCAAGATGGCGCGAGCCACCGAGGTTTCAGTAATCTGGACTCTGACCTTGTAACCTTCTTATCTCCCTCTTGGTGCTCTCTGTCGGCTCACACAGAGAACAGCTTGTCATAGGAGGGCAGGCTCCTTTAACCTACTTAATGGTACTTTTCACCTTCAGGGTCTTCTCATGCACTGGGTTTATCTTTCCATCGATGTTCTTCTTCTAAGTGATGTCTCTTTAAGCCTGGGTTTAAAAAAAAAAAAACAGCAAAACTTCTGGTTTCAATCAAAACTGGCCATCAATTGCCTTGCTCGTTTCAGCCTTGCTCAGCAGTGTCTAGACTCCTCTGCGCAGCGCTCACGGAAGAGTCTGGGGGCCAGTCCCTGAGCTCCTTGCACACTCGGAGGTTTCCTGTCTCACCAGTGGTCCCACTGATTTTATCAAGCTATTTGCTAAGCATCATCGCTAGCTGGGACAACGGAGCGTTCCCCATAGTAAACAGTAGCTTTGTTTAAGCTTGTTCCTGGGACTGCAAAAAGGAAGGGCATGTTGTTCCCTGCAGATCCAACGTTTCAGTCAGACACCCATCTCTGGCACCAATTCTGCTTCGCAAAACTAGAACCGCACTCGCAGGGCCCTGTCCTGCGCTCCTCTCCTGCTTGCATGAAACCTGCGGAGTAAGCACTGCAGCAAGAGTGGCAGGATCTGGCCCGGTGGCTGTTCAGATGCAGAAGGTTGAATAAATATTAGTGGTTAAACTAGTAATTAACCCACCAGGTGAAATATCCAACAAATCCCATGTTTTCCTCCCAGTTGATGCAAATGAGAGTTGATTGTAAACATCTCATGCCTAAATTATACCTTAGAGAATCCAAGTAACACAGTTGGCCTCGCCTGAACTATTTCAGTGAAAACAAGGCAGACAAATGAGTGCAATTGTCCAACTTCTGTCACTCACTAGCTTTTGCCTTGCTTGGAAACTCTTGCAGCAGGATGTTCATGCAAGGTTTTGAATGGAAATGCACCTCTTGCCTCCGGATCTATCACTATCATCAAACGTGTGTTTCTTTTATTCTCAGATAGAAAGTAGTGGGGAGTGAAAAATGGGAAGAGCTTGTTTCTGGCCTGTATTTCAAAGGAACATTGCACTCCAGCTCCCAGATGATCATTAAGAGACTGGTGGCCAATACTTGTGTTGATGTGCTGGGGTCTCACACTTAATCAGCTTCAGATCTAATAGCTCTGGATCCCATGCAGCGAGACATGGGGAAAGATAGCATGTAAAAATACATCCGTTTTCCTATGCCACTTGTTGCATGAAACTTTGCATCTGTTTTACACTAAGAACTAATGAGAACAGCTCCTGGGCTGGAGGTTTTGTTCCAGAATCAAACAAAAATGCCAATGCCTACTTCCTCCCTAAGGCGCCAGTTCTTCCCTCCTTTCCTGTGCATAACCTCCAGCCTGCGGAGGGAGGCGGGGAGATCATCAGAAGCAGCAACCAAAGAACAAATGGATTTAGGAAACATCAGGTAACCGAGGAAGCTGGTCCCAGCGCAGCTTTGATTAGCATTGCGTCCATGCAGCGCTGGGTAAAGGCACTGGGCATGGACATCATGAATGTTGCCCATGAGCCACAGAACAGGCTTCAGCACGGCATGAAACCAGATGCCCAGGTGAGCCCAGCTGCTGCAGTACCCAATCGTCCTCATCCGGGGGGACTCTGCAGTCACCACAGGCGCAGTACGCTGACTCCTGCCCTCTGTGTTCATGCTGCCAACAGGTGGGCTCTGCTCGCTGCAACAGCGGTCTGCGTGCCAGGCAGGAGCTGGAATTCGGAAGCAGCAAAAGCCTTTACGGCAGCTTCACCAGCTCATCCTCACATATGTTGTTTACCAGGACTGCAGGAGGCTGCGGTGGGGAGCTGCTTGCTGCAAGGCCAGATTAGTAATTTGTTGGGAAGAGCTGAAGGGTTGGGCTGGCTGCTCAGGACCAGGAGGGAATGGTTTTCAATACCATGTTAATCAGCCCAGACATTGGCAAATGCCAACGGAGCCACAAAGCAGCCAGGCTGCAAGGTGGCCATACAGACCCCTGGCTCTGTACATCCCAAGAAAGAAGCAGTGGCATGCTGAGGGAGTGCTAGAAAAGGCATTTGTGTTACAGCTGGCACTCATTGCCCCTCTCGTCAGGAGCAGGCATATTTGTAAGATGTCTAACAATACAATCCCGTTGAAGAAAACATATAATTCGTTTAATTTCAGGAGGGCTAATTGTGAGTTTAAAGCTCAACACATGATCAAACACCTTCCTGATTTGAGAAAGGAAGAGAATAGGGCATTTCATTTTTGAGCAGCACAGTATAAGACCCTTTTTGCTTAGGAAAAACAGACTTATGTCTCCTTATCTTTCCCTTTGCTGCAGATTCATTGACTAATGAATTCTTACCAGCTGTAACATTCATCTGCACATTTAAAATCACCCTTGTAAAAGTCTACTTGTCCACAGTGAGTAATTCTTTTGATGGGTGAGTAATTTGTCTCTGTGGAGGGGCTTATGTTTGGTTTATGCTTTTGCTGCTTGGGATAACGTGCACTGGGAGTCTGCCTATTTTGCATAATTGTGTACTTTAACTAAGTGTCAAGGGATCTCAGACTCAGGGGTGGGCAATTTCATTCTTATTATTATTATTAATGACAAGTGAATAAATAAATGAATAAAACCTCTTCCCCTCCTCCCCTCCCGAAAAAAAAAAAATCAGATTCTTTTATTTTTCTCAAGCTTATCCTGGCAAAGGATGCAGGAGAAAATACGACGGCTGGACTGGAAAGTTTCCATGGCAGTTTTTCAGGTGCTTCCTAAAAACATTTTCCATTAAGTGTCCCTAGAGGTCTGGTATTTGTGTGATTATCAGAAGGAAAAAGTCTTGATTTTTCTTTCCTCCTTTGGTTTCCTTCATCTAATGGCTCCTTAAGACTCTGCAACCCACATTTTTCTTCACAGAACACAACAAATAGCATCCCTTGTTTTCACAACTCGGAGAAGAGACAAAAGAGACCTCTTGGCAAAATGTCAGATTGTGTGACTGATAACAGCCCCGATCATTTCAGACTATGACTTGTGGCCATGTTAGGCTCAGATGTGAAAACAAAACACATACATTTTATGTTGGCCACTCCGCTCCATTTTATTAAATTAGGACTAGTCATTAGCTGGTGGAGAGGGAGAAACATTTCCATCAAGAACCAGGGCGGGGGAGTTGCATCTGACATCGCCTATCCTCCCTCCTCCGACTTTCCAGCATTTTCCCTCCGGAGATATTGGTGTGAAACCAGCTCACATGACAAATTAAAGTGATTCATAACCCAGCTGCAGTCTTTGTTGACAAGCCCCATCGCAAAGCAATCATGCAGATTTTATGCACCCAGGGCGCCGGGAAGGAGCCCGGTTAGTGGCACACACGGCGCTTTCCAGAGAGCCCTGCACGGCTTGGCCGAATTCATCTACGGCACGTGAAGGCCAAACGGCTGTCACTTGACAGCAGTTAATAATGTAGTTTTTAAAAGGATATTTTCCCTGCTAAATTAAATTTCCAAGACATCACCATGCATCTTCAGCCTTATCTTTTTGTCTCGATGGATTCTTTTGGCTCTCCTATCAGTCTTTAAGCACACAAACAGGGATTATATGGATAAGCCCACAGCAGGGTTCGTTCTGGCAGTGGTTTATCAATCACGGTTAATTAACTTGGTGGATCCATAAACCAGACAATTCAGTGGCAATTCTCTTTTCGCCACAAGTCAGAAAAATCTCAGTGACTGTTTCGGATGACCAGCCTGTCCTTTGCAGGCAGCGCAGCCACCAAAGCAGACACCCCCAACCCAACAAGAACATTTCAGCCCCATGCATTGGCGTTATCAGTTTCAGCTCCCCAGGACAGCAGACACAGGTGGTCAACACTACTGCAGTTCTAACAGTCAAAGACCCACCCAGTAAGAGAAGAGTGTCCCAGCACCTTCTCACACATTCGCACACCACTAACCTGCAGCTCTGCGGGACGCATCCGGCTCTTCTGCAGCCTGCCCTCGTGCTGCGCTCACCCCGTGTAGCCATGTTCCAGAGGCCAGTGCAAGGAGCGACCCTTGATCTCTCCCGATGAAGCCTCCTGGGGCCGACGGATCCACTCGTTCAATTGTGGGTCCATCACGCAGCCCCCACCTTCTGCAGATCCCTGAGCAGCACAGGACAGGCTGGGGTCTCACCGCTAAAGGAGGGCTCTGGGTGCAGCTCCGTGCGTGGTTGTACCACTGGCAGTGTTTCCATCTGGGGACTCCTCCACCGCGGTCTCCTTGCCCCAGGCCACTGGAGCGCCCCAGGCCCCGCTGTGCCCACGGTCAGAGGGCAGCAGGGAACTGCGGCTGCATCTCCTGAGCCCCAGCACAACACCACAGCCTCCCCCCCTTCTGCCAGTCCTCTTACAGCAGAGACAGCACCTTTTGCAAAGGAGGGCTGAAGTGCCATGTTTCGGATCAGGAAACACTGCGTAAATAACGCTAACGTGCTCGTGCTGCATCTGGAGACTCGACACACGGCACCGAGGGAGCTCATGGCTCTATTTAAATGGCAGTCCCGGGGGTCGAGCTATCGCAGCCCTGGCTGAGCACCACGGAAGGCAGAAGGTGCACCAGGGATGCTGGTGGTGCAGAAGCAGTGAGTCTTTCTCCCCACACCGGGCACTGGGGAGCAGCAAGGGCGGCCCAGCACTGGCAGAGCCCCCACTGCAGCCCCATGAGGTCTGACCACGGTGAGCAGAGGCAGGTGCTGGTGACAGGGTCCATCAGCAGCCACAGGCAAGGCAAGCACTGCACCAGGTCCAGGGTTAAGCCAGGGGATTCCATCAGGAGCAAACAAAGACAGGATCAGAGACAAGCCTACAGCACAGGTCCACAGCCCACACAGGAGACAGGGCTAAAGACAAGACCAGAGACAAGACATAACGTGCCATCAGGGAGCCCAGCCAGGGTGGCCACAGGCCATGCAGAAGGTAGTGCTGGAGAGCAGCACTCACAGCCCTATCCCAGCCAGCCCTGAGGGCTCAGCCCTGGGCTTAAATGGGCTCCTGGCCCTGGGCAGGCTGTGGGCAGAGGGTGGAGGCTGCAGCTGGGGCTGCTCAGGGCCGTTAGGGCCCGTTGGTGCCCGACACCAAACCTGTGCCCTGGCTGACAGCAAGCGCAGACAGACCTTCCTCGTCCCGTCCAGTGAGCATTGATGGAGCGAGAGGGGCCAAGAGGTCCTCCAGCAATACACCACCACGTGATGGAGACCCTGGCCTCCACATCGGCAACCAGCAGCCACGGGAGGTGCATGATGGAAGGCACCGTGCACCGTGTGCGCACGAGGGGCTCCATGTGCATCAGCTGCCCCTGGCCCTCGGAGGGCACCTGCAGGGAGATGTATGCCCGGCCCAGACTGGCACGTTTAAGTTGTAGCTAACACAGGGTGCTGGTGCTCCTCCTCAGACCACAGCAGGGTCTAAAAAGTGGGGAATATCTTGTCCAGACCTCAAATGCCCGTGCGTGCCAAGTGGGCGGTAGTTGCTCTACAAAAATCCTGAAGGAAGAGTATTGAGAAGTGTTTTCACCAGTGCCTCCAGTGAGGGAGAAAAGCAGCAGCAAAAATGCAGAGAAGAAAAATGAAGGATTTCAAAATAATGACCCAGGCTGATTTCGACTCCGGAGTAGATGAAGGGAACGGAGCTGGGATCCGCTCCCATCAGATGGAGGCAAATTGGACTATTTCCCAGACAGATTGGCCCCAGCTGGGAAAGATAGAAAGAAGGCAAGGAAGGAAGATGGTTCAAGTAGGAGAACAGCAGCTCTGAGATACTGGGCGTTTGCAAGAAAGCCAGATTAGATATATTATCAAATCAACAGCATTAGACACGGCTGGCAGTATCGGAAGAGCCAAGAGACAGAGCTTGTCAAAGGTGATAGTAAATCAAAGTGGAAAAGCAGCCAGGCTTCATGTGATATTTTTCTGAGCGTGACAAAAACTGCTCTCTGCCCCTGCCTGCAGCTCGCAGGGCAGAGGGGACGCACTGGGGACTGGTGGGTGCTTCAAAATCTCTCCCACCTCTCCAAGAGACTTCAGGCAGTGGCTGGAGACTGGTGTGACTCACTGGAGGAGCAGGGACCATGCCTATCGCCACGCCAGTGGGACGTAGAAGGAGGCTCTGAGCACCATCAGGGCAGCCCGTGCCCACTCGGGAGGGTGAGCACCCAGCACCAGTGGTGGGCACAGTGTGACACCCATGGGCACAGCGTGAGACCCTTTGGCACGTGGCTCCCATTCACACTCACGCAGGAGCAGCCCAGCTTTCTGCCAGGGGCCCAGAGGGCTCAAGAGTCCCATCCCCAGACCTGCCACTCTCGCTGTCGGTGACCTCGGGGATGTCATTCCACCTCCCTCTGCCTGGCTGGAGGAGGGCTGCTCTGCCAGGCTACTTGGCAGGAGGCCATGAAGATTAATTAATGCATCCTCAGCCAGAGCTTCAAGCATCTGCTAGAACCTTCTTTGGTGAAAAACTTCAGCTCTCCCGAGATCCTCCTTCTTGGAAAGGGCAGGGATGGGTTACCTGTATGTTGTGACAACTACTTGCACTGCCTGAAATCCTTAGGGTTTCCGGATGCTCCAGATAAAAAAATCAAACATCCTGGGTGAGAGCCTACAAGTTCAAAGCCAACAATAAAAGGAAATAAATGACCATGAGCATTGAGTAGCGTTGGCTGGCTCCTCCTAAGAAGCCCTTGGGTGGGGGACAGGGCTTAGGGGAGCACAAATGTATCCCGAACCTCAGCCTGTGCGTCGGTGACCCGGCAAGTTACTGACACTGCTGGCGCTGAAGGAAACACGGCAAAGCCCGCGCGGCGCGGCTCCCCCGCGCAGAGGGACCTCCTTCGGCATTCGCCAGGGATGAGCGGCGGTGGGAAAGGAAGTGAGTCAGAGCTGAAGCGTGCTAACAGCGAAGCAAACCCAGCACCTTTAAAAGCTGTCATCTGGCTTCGGGCTGCAGGGATGGCCACAAGCAGCGGAAATGGGAAATGCAGCAAGGAAAAAAGCTAATCCCTGATCTCCCCTGCCCCCGCTCCCTGCCCAAAGCCCGCGCCCGCAGGGTGGGACCCCTGGCTGGGGCCCAGCACCAGACCTCCACCCTCCGGGAGCAAAACCAGGGCTCAGCCGGAGGGGCCTCGGCTGCTGCCAGCGGTGGGGCGGGCAAGGGGCCCCAGTGCCACCCGCCTGGGGGGTGGGACCTTCTGGGTCAGCAGTCTGTGCCTTGAGCCTGGACGTGGCCTTGCCCGGTGGCGCTGGGGGGAGGCACTCGGAGGCACCAGCACAGTGTCCCCGCTCCACAGCCGGGTCCGTGAGCTGGTACCAGGGGCCAACGCAGTGCCGGGGGCCTGAGCGGCGCCGCTGGCTCCCGGGCTACACAGGGGCACCCTGGACGGCCCTCCCCGCACTGCGTCCGCGGTCTCGTTGCGGGGAGACACTTCAGCCAAAGGAAACCCAGTGAAGCCTTCTGGGCTGGGTGGTGCGGCCGGGAGGACCTTTGCTGTCCTCGCTGGCCCCGGCTGCCTCTGGACCTGCGACTTTTCTGGGTGCTCCAGTCTCAGGGTGGGGCAGCTGAGCCTCACCATCACCTCGAGGAGAGCCACAGGGACAGCAGCTACCCCGTGCACATGCTCAAAGGGAAGTCTTAAAAATAGAAGGCGGTGAAGTACTTGCCAGCTCTGCCAGGTGCTGCAGCCGCAATAAAATCAGCACGGGGCTTGAGCCAAGCCAGCCAGGAGAGGCGCAGGCTTCATCCATGCGCAGTCCCCCAGGGAAGCTGGCTGATGCACGACGGGTCCTACAGCACCGCTGCGCTGAGCTTGGGCTCGGTGCCCGCATCAGGCTGCTCCGACCATCCCAGGGCAGCGTCAGGGCAGGTCCCCAGGGCACTGGCACCCGCTGCCTCGCTGCGTGCTGCTGCCTTCGGGCGGCAGGCACAGGCGAGCCCTGCGCTGGCAGTGCAGGAATCCAGAGGCAGAGGAAGCGAATTGAGCATAATTAAATAAAAGCCCTTTTGTAATCCAGATAGTAGCAATCTATCTACTCCACTGCCATTATCACTCCTGCTCGCTGCTACATCTGTGTGTAAAACACATTTAGGTTAGCCTAGCAAGAGCTATTATCTCAGCTGGCAAACTGTGCCTTGCCCATGTTTCTGCATCAGACGTGGAGACTGGGGCAAGACCATCTTGGCCTCTCCTCTTCATACACTTTGTGCTTATCAGCCAGTGCATCAGAGAGGAAAGCAGACGCTCCCCTGAGTATCAGCACTCCACAGCAGCTGGAGGCCTCCCCGCAAACACCCGCCGCAGGAACGGCTTCACCACCGCAGCACATCACGAGCGCTGGCTGTGCCAGCAGCACGCCCTGTTGCAAGGCATCGTCCCCAGAACCACTGAGTCTCAGCCTCAGGCTCAAGCCTCTGCTCATAGACTTTCTGGGCAACACAGGAGGACCTGAGTTGTCTGGGGGTCAAATGGGACATGCCAGCTCACTCGCTTTTTGAGTCAGTGAATTCCCGGGTGGGGCTCCATGAGCAGCTCCTGCAACTGTCCATGTGCCAGAGCAAAACAAAAGAATGTCCAGGACAGTGGAGCCCCACATTTCCTATTGCTGATGGGGAGAGGGGAAGGATTTTTAGCAGCCAAGTTAAAAGACATTTCCTGCTCAGCATCCTGCTTTTACCAGCTCACAGCCATGACTTCTTCCCACACCCTTGCTTGGCACACCGCACCCTCACTGGTGCTGGCTGCATCCAGACTCTGCCCCCAGTAACTAACTGCACTGTCAGCACTTGACAAAAGGTGTGAGCTGTGAGCAGTGCTTGGGAGGGGGACGTGGCAGAAAGATGATGGGCATTTCTCTAACAGGAGTGTCTTCAGCCTGAACCTCCGCAGGCTTATCTTGCCCCAGGGGGAACAGGCAGATCGTCCCTGCCAGCTCTGCCCATACTGCTGTGTGCCTGCGTGCCCGGTGGGCCATCTCCCTGCTGAGCTGGCCCAGCTGCCACCTCCCGCTCCCACCACTCTGCAGCACTGCCACTGCAGAGGTCCCTCCTTTCCTGGCCAGCGTCAGGAAATGGGGAATTTATCAATGCGGCTGTTGTTCCTGCGCGCTCTCTGTCCTGTCCCCAGAAAACCTCCAAATCTCATATGATTTTTTTCCCCTTTTTTTTTTTCAATAGGAGCCTACCCTGCATCAGAGAAAAGGCGCCTTTGTGTGAGATCTCTGCTGCTGCACACACAGCCCCACCGGAGCCGGGCTGAGACCGGCCCTCCTGGAGCCTCAGTCGGTGTGGTGCCCCTTCGGTGCTGGGGCAAGTCAGGAAACAGGCCAGTGTGCTGTTCAGGAGCTGGAGAAGGCACCGAGCTGCGCGAGCCAGGACTATCAGCAAATGCACACTGTGCCACAAACAGAAACAAGAGCGGCAGCAGATCAGCCCCGTGTGCCCAACAGAGCCTGTCTGGCATGCTAGCTATGGTGGATGGAGCAGAGAGGAGCATGCCACCCAGTTTTTGTGGACTCCAGCTCCACTTTGAGGAGAGGAGAGGAAAGCTCCAGATCAGACAAATGACTGTTTTTCCCTGTAATCACAGATCCAGCCACGCTTAACACAACAGAAGCAGAGCACTCAGCCGTGTGTGGAAGCTGGTTTGAGAGCCATCAGCGTGTGCCGTGAGCAATTATGCCTCAGAATAGCTCCCTCCAGAGCCGGGGCAATGACGCGTTGCGGCGCTACGGCCCGTGGCCGCACAATCCCTTTCTGTGCAGACATCAGAGCTGAGCGCGGGCCTGGCTGCTGTGCTGGCAAGTGCGTGTGTGCAGGATCTGCAGAGGGATTAGTGATCCTGTTCGTCCCCTGGGCCAGCATCGGATACGGGAGTGGATTCAAGCAGAAATAACCATGGAGTTACTGCTGTAGTGATGCTGAGCCGTGGGGGAGACGGGTCCTGCACAATAGGAACAGCTCAGGGTCTTGCATGTGCTGCTGCAGTTGTTGCCTGTGGCCCAGCGACAGAGGGGCTGGGACGTTTGTATGGCAGGGATGCTCTGGAGCCCACAGCAACATCCGCGAGGTGTTTGTGTAACAGCGTGGGTCAGGGTCTCCGCGTCACCGTGCTGCTCTGGGAAACGGCAATGGCATCCCAGAGAATATGGTCGTGCTGCACACGGGGTGAGCTGGGCTGTGCAACACCCAGCGCCGCTCCTCGTGCCTGCTCCCATGCCCGCTGCGTGTCCTCCCATCACCGGTCAGCTCGTGCAGCCCGGTGGCGCGGTGCCAGGGCGCAGCTGGCAAACAGCGCAGGCGCTGTGGGACAGACGGGCCCGGGAGTCCCTGCCCCGCTCTGGCCCTTGGCATGGCTGCCGAGCGGCTCCCAGCCCGGGCGGCTGCTCCAGCCCGTTCTGCCTGGCGGCTGCCCGCGCCTGCCCGGGGCCCGGGGGCACCGGCCCGTGCCACGCCCCGGCCCGACCGCCAGGTGTCGCCAGAGACCGCGGGCGGGGCGGACCCGGAGCGTGCGCATTCCCGGCTGCCGCCGCCAGGTGGCGGCAGAGCGGGTTGGGGCGGGGCCGGTTGGGGCGGGGCGGTGGGCCGGTGGGGGCCGGTTGGGGCGGGGCGGGCGGGGGCAGCAGCGGGCGGAGGGCCCCGTCGCTGCCGGCCGCGCGGGGGGCTCCGGTGCGGGTGTTCGCCGGGGAAGGTCTCGCGTTCTTCGGGCGAGCGTCAATTAGACTCGAACCCTTCCGCTCTCTTAGTTAACGCCCCACAATTAACGCGATTTAGGCGGGGGCGGTTGAGCTCACGTCCCTGCGCGAGGCCCGGGCGCCGCGGGCCCTGCCGTGCTGCGGGGCGGCCCCTCCTCCCGCCCGGCTGCCGGGGCCCCGGGCTTCCCGGGGGAAGGCCGGATTCCCGTAGTTCAAAGGGGTCATTTGTTTTTCTGCGTGTCCGTAGGCTCGGAGCTCACCGAGGCCAACCAACCACTAACCAACGCTGTCCTTAAAGGAGAAAGTGGATTTGGTGTTTGTCAAGAAACAACTCGAAGACAGATGTCTCGTGGTGGGGAGCTGTCTGTTTGCCCCAATTTCCACTATCGACACATCAACGCATTTGCGATTTGACGTGGGAGAACGACTGCTCCAGGGAGAAAGATCAGCCAATTCATCGCCACTGTGGCAACCCAGCATAGCCATACTTTGCCACATCCCTGTTTTGTCCCCAGGACCTGGGTGGAGCTATCAAACCACTTCCCACAGACTAACCAAAAAGCTGAGTAACGACTCTTAATCCTCTAAATTATGGGATTAAAACTGTTGACATGGGAGTAGAAGGCCTCTGCTTTCACCCTTGGTCATCATAGCCCTTGTTGATCCTGAGCCACATTCAACACCCATTTTGAGTCCAACCAGCACCATCAGGTGCGCCCCAAAAGAAAACAGAAACATTACACTTCACAACCAGCACCCATGTCTTATCTTCATACAGACAGCTCTGGCAAAAGCAGCCCCATGCACTTGCTTCATCCGTAATCTTCTGGAATTTGCATTCTGGTTGTGGGGACACTATGGAGAGAAAATCACTGCAAACAGCTGCATTTGCTTTTAGATCTCTTGCTGGTTTTACAGCACTTGCATTTTTCGTGAAAAGAGAAAACGACGCGGTCCCCTTCTCCTTAAAAAGGTTGTTGCTATTCCCTCCTTGGTTCTGTGTTCTCAAGGCCACAGCATCAAAAAGAGGAACAAGTATTTTCTCCACGTCAGTGAGGAATCTGCTCACTTCCCGCTTGTACAAATGCTAAAGAATGCAGAAAGTCTTCTATGAAACGTGGTAGACAAAATACTTATCTGTAGAGCGGTGGCCCAACCAACACGATATAGGCTCTCGCCGTTCCTCAGAGGAAGAGGGAGCAGGCTTTCGGTTAGTGGATTCCATCCCAGCAGCTGAATTCTTCCTGGTCAAAGCTGAGTTGGGGGCTGGAGCTGCTCCATCACAAGATCCACATGAGAAACCCGGGCGAGGCTAGAATCACGCCTTGCTTTGCACGCGCAGCTTTGCACGCGCAGCTTTGCACAGAGCTGACGCTGCAAACCCAGTAAGGAAAAAATCCAAAGAGGCACGAGGCAGCCCCCACCCCTGCTCGGCCGGGGCAGCCCAGTCACAGACCTGCTCAGAGGTGGGAAACACAGGAGCAACTCCCAGTTCTTCAAAACACCTCTCGGGCAAGTCACCTCGCCTAATTGTACCCTCCTCCAAATTGAGGCTTGCAGGTAGGGAGGGCAGAGACACGCCGTGATGCGCGAGCCACACCAACCGGTCGGGCACCTGCGGGCACGGTGGTGACGCTGCAGAGGCTTCCCAGGCTCCGGGTGGACTGGAAGGCAACGGCTGAGAAAGAGCACAGTGCTGCTGTTCCCCCTGCCCGCAGAGACCCAGCAGTGCAGCCAGTTTATTCTCGCCGTGCCCAGGTGACCAGATCTGTGAAGAACTTGCTCAAAGCTTTTTAGGGCTCAGCACAGTTTTAATACACCCCTCTTTTTTCCCCTGACCACTCCCCCATGCCCTCACCCCTTTGGAAACATCCAAATTAGGCCAGTGTTAATAGCTGAGGTCTTTATTTAAAGTTTTTTATATACAGTAAAAGTGTCACAGATAAATCTGCGACAATCAGACAAGACAAATGTAAATCTCTCTCAACAATTAGCAGCTTAAGATCTATAAACTACAGTGTTACGTTCACAAGTGTCATTTCTGTACTTTTCAACCCGTGCAAGTGAGTTTTTCTGTTTATTTTTTTACACTTTTAAAACACACTTACAGCTAAGTCAATTGCCTACTACTATACCACCTGGCATACACAACACAGACACACAGGGTTTGTAACTCTTTAGCCACATTCAGAATTCACTTTAAAACTGGCAAAACTACCCAATCTTGAACCCCTTTGTAGCCTGGCTTCTTTTGTTATAATGCTGCTTTTTTAATTAAAAAAAAAAAGTATATTTTCAAAGCTGAAAGACAGTGCTTTTCTGTCCCAGTGTGACAGGTACAGAACTCATTTAATCTGATCAGACCCTAAAAACTCATGGGATTGGAATAAACCAATGAAATAATTGCTGTGAGCATGCTGAGTATCATTAAACTGAACTAATGAGGCTGAGAGAAAAGAGAACTTTATGAAATTTAACATGATAATTTTTTTTTTGGCATCAAGATTTTCTTTCTTCTTTACACTGAGAAAGCAAATGGGGGAAACAGATGAACTTCACTTGAACCATAGAATTTCAATGAAGAGCTGCTGCTTTTTGGATTAACACAAGCCATTATATTCTTCCCTTCTTATATGCCAAGTTGATATGTGCTAAACATATCTAAGCAATTTCAGAGTCGTTTCAACTCTGAATATGAAATGTTTCGGGAAACATTCTGCAACTCAGAGATGGTCACTAAAAAGTTTACATCCATAAGGAAGGCTAATAAAAGGTACTCACATGCACACTCACATCCACGGCGGAAACTGTCTTCTACACGTCATCCAGAAACGCTTCATCAAGAAAGCCAACACAACCACTTACAAGGAAAGGGGGCTTTAAAGCTAGAATCACATTTCCAACAATATAATCATTGTTAAGCTATCAGAAATCATCACAGACCTTCAACTTGAAGAGGGAGGAAAACCCCAAAACGTTCTGCTAATGCAAAAGGCAAAACACGTGGCAGTTGTGTTAGGATATGAAAAGTGGATGCAGCATCACATATGGCATTACTGCAGACAACTTTCCGGAATGGAAGAAACTGTCGAGAGAGAAAGAGACAGACAGACAGACATTGTCCAGAACCGTATGTACATGGCCTTCACCAAACAGTTTTGAGGTGATAAGTTTCTATGAAGCCTGTGCCTTCTGGCAAATTAGCAAAGGGTATTTACTAAAGACGACACTGAGACACTAAATGAAATTCGGATATAAAGAAGAAGAGGGACAAATGCTTCTTTCAAATACTACGGACGAGTGGCACTGAGTGTCCAGATCCATTGGCTTTCAACTCTTTCCTGCTTTGGCCAAGTAAAAACGTACATGAGCAATTCTAGTGTGATCAAAACTAAGAAAAACAGAGGTGCAAAGGCCAGTTTTCAGAAATAAAGGCAAGACAGCTTTTCAATTAGGTGCCAAATCAGTTCCTACCGTTATTCACACCTTTGTTTCTGACAAAAGCTATGTAATGGGAAGACGATGGTTAGCCATGTAACTTGAAACAGCCAGAGAAGGGTGGTAAGCAGAACGGAATTTCACTGGAGCTAGAAGCGTGGTCTAGGGAGGGAATGTTTATGCAACCTTTGCTCTGTCTGCAATCTGTGGAAAGCACGATTATTTTTGGCTCGAGTCAGTTGCAATTGGCAATTTGTGTTTTCAGTAGGACAGGAGCAGGTTGGTGCACATGGTGATGAAGGGGGTGTGCTGGGATCCCTGGGGAGAGGGGTACCTGAGTTTCCTGTGACTGTGGAAAAACAATCTCTGAAGGAAGAAGGATGGTCGGACGGCAGAGGGCTTGCCTCCGCTCATAATCAGAAGACTCTCAAGGCTGTTAACATAGTTTGAGGAGTTTCTCAGAACCCAAAATTTGCATCATAGCATAAAGTCCTAGGCTTCCGAGTGTATGTATATGATATAAATGTTCCATGTATGTGTATGTATGATTTCAACTGGTTTAGGTCACTTGGGCACCATTTGGTTCCTAGAGGGAACTTAAACCTGGAAGGAAGGCAAACTGTAAGATCTAACAAAACACCATAAATGGATCTGAAAGAGAATCCTGGAGTCTTTTTGGATTTCATGGAGAAGGAAGTTGATCCTGGCCTTGTTATAGTGAAAGGGACACTAGTTAAAAAAACAGCATAGAGCGAATGAATGCAGATTCCTTGGACACGAAGCCTGCCTGCCAGTACCAACAGGTCGCCAGCAACAGTGTGTTACCAGGACTCGAAGCTACATTCAAAGCTGGTACATCCTTTAGAGCTTCGGAAAGGTACCCACACCGAGTATTTGCCCCCACGGCTGGAGAGGATGCTCTCTATGGCACAGCACACAGACAGCGTACAGAGATCTCAACGCAGACACACAAATGATCTTACCAGAGCCTGACAGGAGGAAAACTTTGGTTTCAATTTTTAGGGGGTTATTTAAAATTAAATCAAAGATATTTCTGAGACAATCATTCTTTTAAGTGGACTGTTGATTCAGTATTTCTTTCCTTAAGAGAACCTGTCTCTTCCCTAGGAAGGGATGAAGAAAAATTCCTTATTCTTATCCTGAGGCCAAGAATGAGAGATGATGTGGAAATGAGAAATACAAACATGCTCTCCTTCACATCTAGAGAAAGAAAAAAAAAGCCCTGCATGACAAAAATATGTGGAGAAGACAGATGTTCATGACGCTGCATCGGTATGCTCAGGAGGACAGATAAATGGCATGTGAATAGCACTGTGTTCCAGACAGGCTGGCACTAGAAACTACTCTCTGCCCTCCTCAAAACTGTTTCAGGACAAGACAGCTCACAATTATTCACGCATTTCTTCATTTAAAAACATCACTTCTTTATTTTAAAGGAAAAAAAAAAGTAATGACCCTCCCAACCCCTTCCAAAAAAAAACCCCCAATAATAATAATAATAATTATAATAAAAAATCCTATTAGAAACAATAAGGAAGCACTGAGAGTTTGAGTATTACACTCTTCAAGTATGCTGTTTGGATTTTTTTTAAATCTGTGAATATACATATATAAAAAAAACCTTAAAAGTGCGACCAAGGGCTTCTGCTTAAAGACAAGTATTTCAAGGACTACTTCAAAATACTGTAGCACGACTGTGCAGTTACTGTGTACAGCATGAGGCTTCCACTTCCTACGCTTAGCCAAGTCAGCCAGCCTTACAGAGAGTTACTCTAAGTCAGGTTAGCACAAGCGGTGAGCCCAGCCGCTGAGCTGGGGAAGAGATCCACACATTGTTGTTTTCTCTTGTTAAGGAAAGAAACCACTCTGAACGCATACATTTGGACATGGAATGTGAGCAGACTTCACAGTAAAAGTTTAGTGTTACAGGTTTGCTGTGGTACCATCATTCAAGGCTGTGCACTAGATTTAGCTTTGCTCATCTTAAGCGAACCACGTTCTCTTCCTCCTGACAGGTTTAGTACAGTAGTTCAAGCCACAATTTAAATTGCCCATTGGTATACTCCAAATTTCTGTATTTTATTTATTTCTTTTGTACACTTCAAAGAATCTTAAGATTTGCATCCAAAGAGAACCATGCTACATAAAAATTATCCAGGATTCTCGCCAAAAAGAGTTCTTGAATAAAATCTAAAAAATACTATTGCAATGCATCTCGCAGAGAAAAAACGTTATTCTAAATGTAAACAAATTCACTCGGACACTTTAAAACTTCAGCAGAGTAGTTCCTGACTAACCTTTGCCACGCGTGCTCGCTGCGAGCGCCAGGCGGCGGGCGAC
Organism: Tauraco erythrolophus; assembly: GCF_009769465.1. Lineage (NCBI taxonomy): Eukaryota > Metazoa > Chordata > Aves > Musophagiformes > Musophagidae > Tauraco > Tauraco erythrolophus. The sequence continues at coordinate 428,448 of NC_141476.1, read as the reverse complement.
GCAGCCAGTTCCTGCGGCCATCATCTGCGGGGGGACAAGAACCGTTCCAAGTAGCCAGTGATGGCGTCCCAGTGCTTCCACAGAAAGGCAATGAAAACCACTATAAATAAAGTGCTGAACGTCCTATTGCGAGTCTTCATGAGGGGCACGACGCAGTTGGCCACAGTGGAGACGAAGACGAGGAGGACGGCCATGACAGCCAGCAGGATGTTGATGAACTTCCCCAGCAGGTTCCTGGCCGTGGCGTTCTCCAGCCCCTCCAGCTGCACCACCTGCTGCTGCTGCTGCTGCAGCTCCATCTTGGAGATGCGGGTCTGGCACGCTTCCAGTGCTTCCTGCAGGTGAGAGCACACTGCTGGGCCGCCAGCGCCCGCGTCACCCGGCGGGGACAGCCCACGGCTCCTGCCCCACCGCCGGGCCAGGACCACCTCCTCACCCCTCACATGCCTCCTGCACCAGTCACTACGCTGGTTTCATGCCCCGCAGCAGGAGCAGAGGAAGCCAGGCCAGAGGGTGAGGAGCCCCTCGTTAACTGCCGTTTGTCACACGCCACATCGCCCTGTTCACACCAGAGAGGCTCGACAGAGACGACGGGCTGGGCAGAAGTCAGGCTGTGTTAAAACACACACTTCAGGTGCCACTTTGTGTGTCCCTGCATGTGGTGCCACGGTGGGACTTCACCACCCCTCCTGCCTGGCTGCTGGACGGGGGCAAGGGGGATGCTGACAGCCCTTGTCCAGAAAGGGGGGCACCCAGCGAGCCGCCCACTGCAGCTTTAGTTTCAGGAGACCACTGAGGGAACAGGTGCTGTGTCCAGCCAGCACTCCCCGTTCCCTTCCTTTTCTGGGATGTGTGTTCCCAGAGCCTCCCATTTCCATCACTGTCCTTGCACCGGTTGATGCCTGTCGGGCCCTCTCTGAGCCCACTCAACTCTCTGGTCAACCTGGCAGGAAACTAAGTCAACAAAAATAACTAACCAAAAAAGCCTGGTGGCATTCTGCTAAGCGAGCTGGATGAGCTCCGGGAGAGGCTGGAGGAGCACCGACACTGGGGCCGCACAGCTGGGGGCACGGGGGGAAGATCTCCTCTGGGCTGCAGCGCGCTGTGGCGCTGGCACAGCTCCAGGGGACACTGCGAGGGCTGGAGACATGGGATGTCTGGGAGAAGGGTAAGCAGCATGAGATTTCTGAAACCGCCTCTAGGAAGAGGCAAAGCAGAAGTACGTGGAAGGAGAAGACTAGCCCATACCAAACATCACCCCTGAAGCACCATTGACTCGGGAGCAAACGTTTTCAGCCCTTCTCACCACGCTGAACCTGGAGTGGACCAACCCACAGTCCAACACTGGTAATACGCAGCAGGTGGGCTAGGGGTAAGGGGAAGGGTTTTCAAGGCAGTTAGTGTAAGGAGACAGCTCTGCTCTTGGATACAAAGGTACAATTTTGCCATTAATCCTCCCTCAGAGTTGCTTTTCTCAGACCCGAAGGCCAACTCTGGGGAAGGTCTGCAGCAGCAGCACTCCGACCGATCGCTGGACAGGAACGAGGACTCCCTGCCTACAGACTTATCTCTGCCACTGCTCCTCTGCAACATCAGCTCATGTTCTGAACTAGTTCTTCAAGCAAGAAAAGTCAACACTTACCTCTTCCCCAGCAATGCTGAGGAATAGTCAGTCCCAGTTGCCAAGTTTACACTAAAAGCACTGAATCGAAGTGAAGATTAAAAAAACCTATTGAGAAACCCCCGCTCCAGTTTATGTTTTTAACCTTACTTCTGCCTGCCGTGCTAAATCAGAGGGGAGAACAAAACCTGAGTATTGTGACAACTGAGAATTGTTAAAACCAATCATCGAACCACAGAAGCATTTCAACAGCGAATGAGTTCCAGAAAGCGCAGGAAGGCAGGACCGAGCGTCCTTGTCTGTCACCCACCTGGATGTCCCGGGCTCGCTCGTAGGACTGATAGGCAATCTTCTCCTCCATGCTGGCCAGCTCCTGTTTCAAATTGAGGATCTCATTCTGGTGGAGCTCGGTCAGGTCATTTAGCTGCTCCTCAAGTCTTTCACATCTAGAAATTACACACATGGCACAGCAGCTCTAATGAGAAGAGGGCGGCAAAACCACACCAGTAACAATCGAGCAACGAACATCACAGACTTTTTACTGAAAACGGCCTCAGCCGTTGCAAAAGCTCGCGTTGCGACGGAAGGCCCTCTCCCTGGGAATCAAAGAATTTCTTACCAGGTAGAATTAAGGAATTTTCTACCAGATAGGGTTACGTTAATCTTGTTTCTATCCTGGGGAAAAACACACAGAGCAGTTAATGACAACTGTCAAGTGATGCGAGAAATGAAGGACAGAGTTGGAACAGAGTAAGGCATTCACCAAACTCCCGTTCAAACCAAACGGCCCCCTTCTAATACCATGAGCTCTTAAGCAGTTTCATCTGCACTCAGAACAATAACAGGCATGAAAGTGGCACCGAAATCTAACGTGACCGATGCCTCAGAGAACACGATAGTCCTGTCTGATCTTTACATGTGAGGTCAGATGGACATCTTTGACTTATTTTTTCTTATTCGCCCATGGATGACTCATCTTAACTAGCAAAGACCATCATATTATTTATAAGAAGGGCATACGAGCCATCAACCTGCAGGCTTATTTTTCGGTTTGCTACTGACGAACGGACTGGGAGCGGTCCTGAGGAAGGGCCCTGCCCGAAGAACTGAGCTACGACAATTTTGAGAGAGAGTTTTGTTTCTCATTGAGGGAGTTTTAAATTGACTTCGATGACAGCGCCATAATGTTATTTTAGCACTTTCAAAATACATTAGGGATACTTTGCATATGCATGTAGCACTTCATTCTTGGAATTTCAAGTCCAAATTTACAAGCAATTCATGCTTCAATACCCCTTCAAAATCAGGCAAGTATTTCTATTACTTCCAAAAGGTGAACATACATGGAGAGCTGGGCCACTAGCCCGAGGGTCAGGAGTGGTCAGTTGGGCACCACCCATACCATCTTCTTCCACCATGCTCCCCACTCGTGTCTCATTCTTGGTTCATTATGAGCAACAGCTCTGATGGCGACCACGGTATGGGTACAGCTACGGTGGCCGTCGGGGTTTTTCCACTCTGATTTCCACTGACTGTCTACTCACCGTAACAGCATGGGAAAAGCTTTCTGTACCGCTCTTATCATCTGACCCTTGATACTAATAACTGAGAAATTCAACGGAATTCAACACAAAGATAATAACTTGTTTTAATTTCAGTTCCCCTCTGACTCCACCTGAATTTAATTCATACAAACACACACATAAATGAATAAACAATATTCATCCAGAACAAAGAATTTAATTACAAGTTCTGAAACTAAGACAAAAATCCTGCTTCTGTCGTCCTGTCCCCCCATGTCCTCCCCCCCAATTTTTTTGGTGCTTCACAAGCTAAATATTCTGAATCTGTGAGCAAAAGCCAACCTTTAAAAATAGTCTTGGGGTTTTGTTTTTAACCCAACAGTCTGAAAAGAATTTTCATTTACACTCCCCCAATGCAATATTGCTTTTAACTTAGGAGTCAGACAGAATGACAACTTCTAGCCATGAAACACACGTGGTCAAGCAGTAGTAAGACTAAGACAACCACCAGCTGACACGGCTCAGCCCAGAAAGGTGCCACAACAGCTGTGCAACCCAGACAGGACACACAAGAGAACTGGTTTTCCAGGAATGACAAGCTGCAAACACGGCAATAGCCATGTGAAGACTGGCTAATGAAGAAGGAGCCCGGATAATTAATATTGCTGTTTGTTCCCACCCAACTTCAAAAAAACCCAACTTGCCAACAACCAAGAAATCACAACTAGACCCACTCTAAGTCCCAAAGGCAGCATCAATTGCTTGAAACATACTTGGCTTGTTAATATATTACGAAATTCTCCAGTGGGTTTATTACACAAAAAGGGACTTAAGCATTTCTGAAAATATCATGATTATTCTTTTAACCTCCTCCCACATAAACGCCCTTCATAAAACAGCTGTTGCCAGGCAGTTTAAATCCTGTTCTCTAACAAGAAACAATTATATTTTAGTACCTTCAAAATTACCTCCATCTACAGGAAACAAAGGGATGCCCTGCAAATGCGTACAGTGAAGAGTTTAAGCAGAACACGATTAGCGAAAGGGCTGGCTCCAGCCCTCCCTGCCCCGAGCACAGCACTACCGGCCCGTTCCCGAACCACGCTTCATTTCCCTGCTCGACTCCAGAACTTTTGCAGTTTGGATCCAAGAAGCAGCTGTGCTTTCAAAAACTGCCGTGTTAGACAGCTGCTGGAATTGGTTATTTAAAACAAACAAACAACCCACCACAACTTACCCAGAGTTATTTTTGAAATTACACTTCCTCCATTCATCTCCTTGTCCCGTTACCTACAATTTAGCAAATCATCTTTTTTTCCTCTGCTCTTGTTCAAATTTGAAAAGCTAAGGGGGTTCATGTGACTTACAGGGCCCAAAGCCAGAGTTTTCCTATTGAAGAATTGTTCACATTTAATTCAGAGGTATTGCAAAAATAAAAGAGAGAGGAGACTTGTGAAGAGGGTCAGGATTATACTCACACTTCCCTCTCTGATGTACGACCACCAATATCTACGCAACAGACTCTAAACTTGTCTGTGACTATAGCAGCGCCCTGAATGATCAAATCCCACTTTATTTCGGCTACAGAAAACTTCTCGTTGGAGTCCAGTAACTATTTTTCCCACTAGCTAAAATGTGAAATTTCTCCTTAAAATTACTAGCCTCTGGATTAACAAGCTCCAGCACAGAAACTTTTCTAACAGACCTGTGCTGACAGTCACAATTATCTTAGAGATCACCAGAGATGTTCACGTGGAAGACACCCGGTAAACCACCGGGGCGCTGGGATGAAGTGTGGGATACGGGAACACGCCATTGAAAAAAGCCAGGTCAGATTCCCACACATTTTCTGAGGCACACTGCTTGGGAATCAGGGAACTGATGTGAAAAAAGGTGAAGAAACACAATTATGACCATCTCATTTTTTAAAGTGCTTTAAGGCATTTTAAAGTAATAGCTGCAAAATACATGGCTAATACAGCGTACGTTGGGGAGAGACATGACGATAAGGGCATTTTATCTGCATTCAGTAAGTGCTCTGGCGAGTAAAGAAACTCTGACCAAACTGACGCTAAAAGATCTTCACGGTACGCTGAACGGAGTTTAATACCTCTCTTTGAGCATCTCTCAAGATGGACCTTTTTTTTATAGCTATGTCATACAGAATTTCATCTGATCTTTATTTGTCATCCAGATACATTTTTTATGCTACCGAACACAGTGCTTTTAATAGTGGAGTAATAGCTAAAAGCAGCATCTATTTGCAATACACTCCAAGTCCTCCAGCTAGATAAGACCCGAGGAACAGAGCTCGCTCCCGAGAGAGCACGAGCGGCTCTCGCTGTCGGCATCACGCTGCGCTCCCCGCTCCGAACCTCCCGTGGTGGAAGACGACAGCTTTGCAGGGCCGTTTCAGCGTTTTCATGGCTTGGTGAGCGCCCGCCCGACCCAACGTGCTGCCTTCACCACCCGGCCACGCTCCAAAACAGCCTCTTCAACCCTTCGAAACCTCAATGGTTTAGCACGTTTGATCTATTTTAAAACAAATCATGAGAACACACTAAAGTCCAACAATTAGACTACAGCAAAAATCAGATCAATGCAAGCACCAGCGTCTGGCAGTTTGGCTGACGGGTTTCTCCTGACACGAGCATGGGAGACCTGAATGCCCTTTCCAAGGATGCCAGGCTCGAGAAGAAACCCAAACCTTCAGACTGGCCACACTCCAAATATATGAGCTCATGATTTCACCGCGTGCAAACAGGTTCCTAAAGGGACATGCGAGATGAAAATACTCAGCAGGAACTTTATTTCAGTCTCAATAGCACAGAAAGTCCCTGCTCGTATCAGTAAACAACCGCCACTGTCCAACCGATGAGATAAGCAACCGGCTATTTCAGCGCCTGCTCCTGGTGCAGAAGAAACCCAACGACAGCCAAGGCGCCGCCGGAATCTTCCTTCCTCCATGACTCAGCCCCGGCAGAGCGGCGCGGTGCTCCGCGGCCAGCACGTGCTGCCGGCAGTGCCGGGGCGGGAGAACTGGAGCGACTGCACCAGCAAGTCCCTGCCCCGGAGCCAGCTGACAAACCAGCAGCTACACAGATTGATAGCCAAGATCTGGGAGCAGGGAGAGGGAGGGAGGAGATTGAGGAAGTCATGGAAAACTTGCGAGACAAGCCATGGCTGATGGACGGAAACTGCAGGAACACACAAGTAAAAAAGATCAGAACCTGCGACAAAACACAACACCTAAGAAAGAGGAAATGGACAAAGATGGGTGAGAAAATGCCATGGGACATGCTTTGTGCCAGCTTCCAGGTACAATACAAACACTCAGTGTTGCCCTACCAGCAAAGGCTTTTCCAAAATACTTTTTTCTAAGCTCTGAACTCAGCACTTGTTTTTGAAAGCTTCCCAGAAATAGAGCAGAGTTATGAGGTATTTATAGCTTTTGAAGCCAGTTATGATTAATTTGAATCCCCAGCCTCCCAGCTTCAACCTCCATTCCCATCTTTTCAATTTTTCTGAAGAGAGCTGAGGAAGGAGAGGGGTTCCTGGTCAGAGAAACAGGTGCCAGCCTCCTCCGTCAAGGCAGCAGCATCCTCCCTGCCCTCGAACACATCACGTAACCTCCCAGTTCTCAGGTTGATGTTGGCTTTTATCTTCATGATGTTTTAAAATATGGAAGCTATCGAACAAAGACCTAGATTTGTACAATATGGTATTAATCCCACTGCGATTAACCCATGAGCTCCTTGTGGATCATGCAGTCACCTGCTCACCTCTGACAGCCCATGGAGACAAGGGCACTGTGTGTGGTTTAACTGGTCCTCTTTAAAGGTCACACCTTCAATTAATTTGCATCAACATTCCAAATGGCAGGTCTAAATTACTATCTTTTTAAGCATTTATAAGCCAAATACAGATTCTCCCAGAAGCTTTTCCCTCCAGGCTGCCTTGGTTAGTGGTTGGGCTCTGGGCTCACCTCGGGGGAGCACTTGGTAAAGGTTAACGGCACATGGCAGATATGACTTCATACTGCACTAGGACAAGGACCCATGTAAACCTTACTGAACGGTTTCAGGGAATAACTAGCCAGTTTAGCTGACAGCATCCATCGGTCCCCAAGGTCTTCTACTGTACTTTCAGGCTACTCCTTCAGCTGTACTGTGCATATAGCATTCCACCATGAATGGCTGCTGCTGTACGTGTGAAACAACAACCTACACACCAACAGACAAGAGGACCCTTCTCTGCCGGGAAGATGGAACTCCACATCACTTCGTTATGCGGCTTCACGACAATGAGGCACTGGGAACCAAAGCTGCTGTGCTGGGCACCGCTTTCAGCCAAACCGCTGATTGTTGCAAAGTGGGATTAGAAAGCGGTGTTGGTCTGGCTTTATCTATCCAAGCTCTGCAAAGCACACAGAAAGCTCGCTGTCTCTACCAGATCCTAGCAGGCTAAGCCTTTTCAAATGTTTTTCCAGTGATCTGGTGCCCACATGTCTAAAGAGCTGTAGGGCAACTCCCCGTCACGCTGTGCAAAGCAACGCAGCAAGTGGCACTCGGTGCTTCAGAAAGCCCGTCCCCACACCCAGCAGCTCTGCTGAGCCTCACGGGTTGTGCTTCACAGCCTGGCCAAGGTGATGAAGGCCATAAGCAACCTCACTACAAAAGCCTGCTGCCCTCCACCAGAATGAGGAGCTGGGCCCCTTGCATTTGTTACTCAAAGTTTTAAAAGTGCAGTTTAAGAATCCTGTTGATTTAGACTACAGTGTCCTGAATGGCTGCGGAAGGGCAGCCCATAGCTCTTCCCCACGGAGCACGGGGACGAGCCCCAGCTCCCAGCGTGTGATGAGGAGGACACAAGACGTTTCGCTGGACAGCACGAGGCAGCCTGCCCAGAGCTCTCTCCCACCCAGCACGGACGGGGAAGGGAAAGCATTCCTGCAGCTCCCCTCCGTGGGTTGCTTTCCTGGGGGGTAGGTGGTGGGGGCAGCAGGCTGCCATACCATGCTCCCAGGCCGTCACCTCTCCCCTCTGACCTGACCACGAACCAGCAGTGCTGCAGCAACTCCTCTGCCTTTCCATTCCTTCCAGCAAGGTGAAGTCTGATGGAAACACGGGTTACCCACTTCCAGAGCCACATGATCTCCAGCACAAGAGCACAGGAATATCTGACACATAATTTAACTTCATTTCATTGAACGTTGCCTCTGTGTGGCTGAACGGAAAAGGGAAGGGGATATCCTAGTTTTGGAACATGGGCAAGATCATGTCTTTTTGGAGAGTCCTAAGAAAGCTGGGTATTTCTTTCCCTGGTAGATACGGATCTCAGTGTTGGAGGAGACAGAGTCAGAGTTCTGTCCACATGTAGTCCCCTGTATCTTACCTTGACCCAAACCTTTGCAGGATTTTTGCAGGGCAAAGCACTGTCTGGACAATAGTAACTGCATTGATGTACTCCCGGTCTTTTGGGACCAGGGACACTCGCAAATCTCTTTGTCTGGCCTTTCCATCTTGAAAACGCTATGGAATATTGCTACTTCTTTCTTGTACAGAAGGGGAAATGAGCAGCAAGATAACAACATTCACAAAAGACAAAGTTGGGAACGCAAAATCCTGAGAAGACCACAGATCTTCCCATCTGAATTAGGCTGCTGGGAACCGCCTGCTGAGTAGTACTACCCAGGACCCTGGTGCTCTGCAACTCACGGTACTTAGCACTGAAACGAAGTACAAAAGTACATACCTGTACCGCTCCTCCTGCAAAGTCTGCATTATTAATGAGTAATCCCTCTGATAGCGAACCTTAAGGTCCTCAAATGATTCTTCCAGTCTTGCCTGTGTCTCTCGAATTTCTTGAATTTCATGCAGTATTGCATCAAACCCTGAGCTCTGCATATCCAGAGTGTTTGTTTTGGAGCTGGAAGCTCCCACAGGGCCCCCTGTTGTGCTGTTGGCTCCCACTGAGCCTGATGTGGCACTGGAGCAATCCTCTTCACTGCCATATTTTGGGCTTGACTGAAAGTTCTGAGTAACACCTAGAGCCTTGGCTCCTGTCCCATCTTCCTGGCCTTCTTCTAAGGAGTCTTTCAGATTAGCAATGTTGTCTGCACTCCCAAACTTGTTCCTTATGAGGGAGGCAATCTCCCGGGGTTTGGAAACCACAGCTCCTGCTGCTGAATGTGTGGCTTGGGAGAAACTGGAAAGCCCACCTTTTACACTGTCTACTACTCCCTCACTGAAGCCAGTGACTTTTGCTCCAACATCTTTCAAACCTTGATGCATATCCCTGAAGACATCCTTCGGCTGCCGAGGGATCCCATTCTGTTCAATCTCTCGCAGCTTTCGGTGGTAATGTTCTAATTTCTTCTGCAGCTGCAAGATGGTCTGGGCTGACTTTTGATTTTTCTTCTCAAACACTTGCTTAATGCGGGCGCTCTGTTGCTTGTCTGCGTTGTTGGCCAGTTTCAGGTACTCTGCCACATTGTCATCACGGGCTGTTTGTTCGATTTTGATCTGCTCAGTCAACTTCAGTATCTTCTGCTGCAGGTGTGTGATAGCCACTTTTGTACGTTGAGGATCTGGGGTCCCATCAACAGAGTCCGCATTGATGCTGCCATCAGTGCTCGAGGCCACTGCACTGGAGGTCTGTGCTAGGCTGCTGACTTCTAATCGCTCGATCTAGGCAAGGAGAGAGAGAAATGTAAGTGCTAATCACCAGCTTTGCTAATATAAAACCTTTCCTTCTTTGTGCCAACCAACTTGACAAGTAAACGTACTTCTGCAAAAACGCGCCTTTTTCAACTGGTGTCAGTGACGTTGAGCTTCAGGTGCTTTGCAGACATCTAGTACAAGCTGACAGAAAAGCAGCACCCCTTGTGCTTAAGCCAACTTAATGGCCTCAAACAACTGAAAACTCAAGCACAAAGCAAGACAGGGCACACGACTCTGGCAGGCTGAGCTCTCTGAAGTTCTGGTATAAGGCCAGTAGCTCTATCAGCCAGCGAGCAAAAAGAGAAGGTATCTGCGAACGAGCGAAAGCCACACGCACCAAGTATAGAGCAAACCCGAGTTATCCCGGAGCTTCGTCGGTTTGTAGGAAAGCGATAAGGAAACTTACCAGCAAACCAGCGCTCTGCTAAGGCCGCTGCTTACAAGGGAAACTCGGAGCCCGTCGGACCCCCGAGCACACGCCCTGCCGCCCGCGGCAGGCCCGCAGCGCCGCCGGCAGCGATGCGCCCCGCCGGCAAGTGCCCCCAGCGGGGAGCCGCGAGTTTCAGGGCACAGATCCCGCCAGCCAGAGGAAAGTCAAACGCCTTTCACCGCGAACGAGCCGCACCAAGCAAGCAGAAGGAGGCCGACGTTCGCCCCGCGGCTGGAAGGAGGGAGGACCGGGCAGTTCGGCCGCCCCGCGACGCTCGCCTCCCCCGGGCCAGGTGCGCTCGGAACGCCGCGGGTCCAGCCCGCTCAGCCCCGCGGCCGGTGCCGCAGCGGGTCCTCCGGCCGCGCAGCGCCCGCGGCGGCCCCCGGCCCGGCTGGGGCCGCCCCGCCGAGCCCCCCGGCCCGCGGTACCTTGGCCCGGCCGAGCAGCAGCGCCCGCTCCCCGCGCATGGCTCCCGCCGCGCTCCCGCACGGCCGCGCCGCGGCCCCGCCGCGCCGCCCGGGCCGGCCCCGCCCCGCCCGGCCCCGCCCCTTAAAGGCGCAGCGCCCGCCCGGCGCGGCAGGCAGCGGGCCGGGCCCGGCCCGGGCGGAGCGGAGCATCCGCCGCCCGGAGCATCCGCCGCCCTGCCCGGCCCTGCCGCCGCCGCCCCGCGCTCCCGCCGCCCCGCGCTCCCGCCGCCCCGCGCTCCCGCCGCCCCGCGCTCCCGCCGCCCCGCGCTCCCGCCGCCCCGCGCTCCCGCCGCCCCGCGCTCCCGCCGCCCCGCGCTCCCGCCGCCCCGCCCGGGCAAACGCCGACCGCGGCCGACAGCGTGTCGGAGAGCAGCGGGCGGCCGCGGGCACCCGGCAGGTCCCGGCGCTGCAGAGGGGCGTCGAGGCGGGTCTGGAGCGGGGGCTGCGCGGGGACAGAGCCCGGCTGCCCGCGGCCCCGAGCGCGAAGCGTGCGGGAAGGGGGGGCAGCGCCTCTCCCGGCACCGCTCCTGCGGAGCCGGCTGCGCCCCTGCCGTCCCCCTTTCTCGAGCCTCATCAGTCACAAACCACTTCTTTACTTCCAGATCGCGTCACCATCACTTCTCGCGCGTAACACCGGGGTGTTTACTGAGGTCTAGCAGTAGTCGGAAAGGTAAAGTCTAAAACTGATACTCGGTACCACTTCCATTTGTATTTGCAGAAAAGAAATTTGGTTTAATTGGTTTTAAACCATGCAAAACCAAGCACACGTTTTGGCTTCTGTCGACGCAGCAAACAGCCCTATACCATGCTGGATAAACAGGTTGTGATTCATGCCCTACACGTTTAGCAATGGTACATGTTTGTTTTTCTCCCCAGACCCAGCAGCTTGGTTTAAACAGTGGGCAGCATCCCAGATTATTCTATTTAAACAATTACCAGTCAATTCATAACTTACTCTCCAAATGCAGAATGCATTTCCATATTTGTCTTGTGAGCATACACTTCACAAAACAAAAGATGCTATTAGTGTTAATTGTATCCCTCTCTCTAGTTTCAGTAATCTTTCATGTACGATTGAATGAAACAAAACTAAAGCCCTGCAGCAGACAGGCAGCGCGGCCCTGTGCTGCAGCAACACTGGCCAGTGCTGGCAGGGTCTGCAAGGCTCCCTCCCAGCACTCTTACACTGAGGTTCTGTTTGCTGTCACATCAACAGGAAAACCAATTAGACATACGGAAAACTAAACTGATCTATTCTCTAGAAGAGTTCAGTTGCTGGAAACCACAGTTTCAGTCTGTAGTGACTGCAGGAATATCAGCTGCTTTCTTAAGCGGGTTTAGTTGTAGAGCACTAGATCTCTTGACAGGTTAATGGAAAATTAGTGCTGAGAATTCCTATCAATCAGTGGGCTCAACAAGATGCATGACATTAGTACTGCACAGAGAATATGCCATCTCTGAGATCCAGGGACCTGTGTATTTCAGAGTAGTGCACATATGGTAAGATTCCTCTTCTCGGGATTCATAATTTCATTAAGATTTTCCTAGGATTGTCAGTGATCCGACTTCTTCGTATGGTCTAGAAAGAAACGAAGATGCTGTATGCACAGGACATGCCTGATCTGGAGAGTCAACCAACTCCCCGTGGCGTAACTGGTTAACTCCTTGTCCACCGCCGCTTTTTGTGCAACAGCACTCAGCTCGATTCTCTGCTTTTCCGACTTGCTGTAATCCGTACAGCAGCACAGGGCAGACTCTCCTGTTCAGCCCACTGATACAATCTCAGTACTCCTCTTAACAGCCTTACAAAACAAGCTGGCTTCTCAAAAAGAACCATATCAGCCCATTTGTAATGATCTCCATCTACTCAAGAGGACGGAAATTTTAGAATAAAAGGCAGCTGAAAAAAAGAAAGATCCACAAATTTGATGCAAATTTTTCAGAAAGTAGTTTGAAATAACTGGTTTGTTTTCATAAATAAATACTTTTGTACCTAGACAGCGAAAAGGTGAGTATGAGTGGGACTGACCCAGCATCCCAGAACCAAACAACTGTTGATCATGTTGGGCTGTCAGCTCTTCAGAGCACAGACTGGCTCTGGGTTCAAATTTGCACCTTTCAGTGTCGTAGAACTAACTGGACTTCAACAATACTTTGCAATAAAGAGTTTCCATCAGCTTAATTTACTCCCAGTTGGGTCTAATTAGTGTATATATGTGTGTGTGTATAATTAACTATAAATTACACTAATAGTACTGTCTTCCTCTCAGACACAAGTTTTGTGAGAGAAAAATTTTGCAGAAACTTTCTCTTATCCCCTTTTAAAGTCAATTGACTTCAGCATATCTCCTCTGGTTATTTTCCTATACCTGTGACAGAAAATAAACCAGAACAGCTATAGTAGAATAAATCATGTTGGGATAATTACTTTATAATTACCAGCTGTGTGGATATTATTCTGGAATGAGAAGAAGGTTTTTTTTCCCAATTAAAAAGCAAACGGCTGTACAAAGTGATATTCTGGAACAGAACTGAGGTAATTTAAGTACTTTCTCTGTATCGACAAGGCTGTAGAAAGGGAAGGCTCAGTACAAACCATGTTCCTCAAAGCACTGGGAAATGCTGGTGACATTATTAAGATGACTGACAATCTGTCCTGAAAAGATGCTGGTAAATGAAACACTGTAATGGTCAATGTTTGTATAAAAATAGACATTGCAATTCAATTAGTCAATCTCCCTTGCAATACAATTTCCCAGTATATTGACTCGGTCCAGACCGAGTGGACCTGCATAGCCTCCTACCAGGCAGGATGCCGAAAACTGCGCCCGCGTTACGCCATGAATTGAACGAAATCAGGTGAGGACCTCATGCTCTCTTCCCCTCAAGATCTTACCAAATTCCCAGCACTTTCAACACTGTCAGGCTCCCTCCGGCAAAAGTTTTTCTATACATCTATTCCACAACATACAGTCCAAAAAGAACCTTTGATTTTGCCTTTTAGCGTTGCTGAAGACACTTTAAAGTTCCTTTAAAGGTCTTTCACCCTTCTTTAAAAACTGCTTCAGCAAACGCGCACACCACAGAGTCATTCCCGAGAAGACGGATCGCTGGTTTTTAAACAAGCAGGGCAGGTGGCTTGAGCAAACAGCAGAATTCCGACAAGCCTTCTGTAAGGAGATTGCTCAGCTCCGGCCTCCTCCTCCCTTATCTGGAGCTTTAAAGATGTGACTGAAAAGCGTCATGTTACTTGGAATAAAAATATATAGGGCAAGGTGAGACAGGGGAGCTGAGAAAGACAACTGCGGAGAGCAGCCCCGGAAGGCAGCTAACGGTGCCTAAAACGCCCGCATTAATCATGCTTCCTGGTGACTGAGCACCTCGAGCGGCAGGGAAAACTAATCGCGAAAAAATCCAGAAATTGTTTTGTTTCCTGTTCCCCGAGGCAGTGCAGCGATACAAGTAGAAAAATCCAGGAGACTCTAATTTAGACTTCCCGTTGGAGAACATGCCTCGTTAACCGGCCAAGAGGCGTGCAGGGACGCGGGGCAGCCACGGCGCAGCGACTCGGCCAAGGCTCCGCACCGCCCGGGCAGATGGTCTCCTGCCTCCGGCACACGCAGCTGTGGGGACCTGCCGCCTCCGACGACAGATACAAGGCAGGTGGTTCATTAGCAAAAAAGATCTCTTAATTAACATCTTACAGGGAATAAAAATTAGAGGGAAGGAAAAAAAGAGTCCTTCGTGTCTGACTCCGTCTGCAGAGGAACAGCGCCCGAAGGCGTGTGTCCGTCCCAGCCCCGCTCCGTCAGACCCCGCGAGGCCGGGACCAGCTTGCCCAGTGCCCCGCGGAGCAACGTCCTACCCCAGACCTGGGGTGACACGGGAGGCACGCGGAGCGCCCTCTCTGACCCGAGACACGAAGTAAGCGCCTGACGGCTTGCCCTTTGTAATCCCAGGACACGCCCTGTATTTATTAGGATTATTAACTGAATGCTCCATATAGGTGATACTTCTGACTTCCCTCAAGTCTCCTTAGACTTTCAGCTGGGTACAGAATTATTTCCTTCCTGACCCCGTCGGCTGAGCAGTGTCTCTGAACTCCAAACTGACAAATTATTTTAAGGTGCCTTTATATGAAATTTTTAGGGGAGGAGAAACCCACCACAAAATAATGTAAATAAACAAAACAGTGAAAAATAAAAGTGCTTGAGAGAGTTCTTTGCAGGAAAAAAAACACCTCAAAACATCCACAACTCACACAAAAAAGTGGGTTTTGAAAATAGACAGTACTACTATACAGATAGGATCAAAATTATTTTGGAAAATATTTTATTTGACCCATTTTTTAAGGTCTGCTACTGATGGAGAAACTAAATACCAGGGAAAAAGTTGGGTTTTTTTACTTGCTGCTTTGCTGCAAACCATAGCTGGATGAATGGACCTTGGTAAATTTTCACGTTTTCAATGGACTTTTTCCTGTATATTTGTCAACATGGAATATTGTATATTGCTTTTCCATCTAAAAGCAAAAAGATGGTGAACTGAACTAAGTAGATCTTGACAATGCTCAGGATCAAGTCCCTTTAGATTCAGGAAATTTTGTGAGTAGGAAGAGACGTGTAGAAAAGGAGGCTTGAGATTACTTAAACTGCATGATTCTCAAATCCAGCTTTCATCTTCCTGCTTCCATCCCAACACGTTCTTGGCAATATTTCTCATTTTGAGGAGTCAAAGTAGGCTTAAGGAGAATACCTTTTACTGCTTTCACACAGCGGTGATTTGAACACTAGAACAGAAACATCTGTTCAACGAATCGTGTCACATGAGGCCGAGTCAATCTTTTGGATGCTGCTGCAGGTTCCACTGAATTAATACCCACCCCAAATTCACATGAGTTCCACAAGTCCTGCACTTCAAGAAGAGCAGGTACTTAGGTATGAAACTGAGAGCCCAACGACCTATGGCTGTAGAAAAACCACGACGCTTGATACAGGGGCAGTAACCTCAGTGTCTTGTACTCACACTTTACTTTTTCACTTGGCCCTGCATTTTTCCTCATTTCTCTCTACTTTGGTATTTGTACAGCGCAAAAAATGTACTGAGGCCATTAGGCCTCATTATCATTTCAGATCTGCGTTCAACCATCCATTATCATCTGCATTCTTCATACCGCACGTTTGTATGAAGCCATGCACAGAATCTCTGTGAGGTACAATGAAGAGATATTTAAACATCATGAATTACTATGAGGTACCTTCAACGTATTCAATTAAATGCAATCGACAGCCTGAAGTCACCTCCCGGCATGACACCTGCAGCACATGATTCTTTAAACATCTGAGTCAAGGTGGTATCAACCCTCCTGCCACGTGAGCAGACTGCGTATTGTCCCAACTGTATCTGATAACGACAAAGCACATTGCAAAATTTATCATGGGTCTTGAAGTAAACAGCAAAAGTAATACAAATTACTCTTCCTGGCCCACCCGGGTGATGCAATAAGCTATTTATGACCTACAGTTCAGATAGCTTTTTTAATGCTTTGCTTTTTAAAAGATGTTACAGAATTACAGACCAGTTGCTGGAAGGGACCTCTGGAGGTTATCTTGTTCAACCCCTGCTCAAGCAGGGCCACCAAGGAGTCCAAGAACAGAGGTTCCACATGCACACACTACATTTGTGGATACGCCTGTAATAAAAACTTGGACCTGTAACCCTTTGTGTCTGTCTGCTGCAACACTGCCACATATTTGATACTACCAACTCTTTGGTTCACTGTTTATTTCAAATTGCACGTTTATATCATTGCAAAGCCTGAGTAATAGCAAACGTAAGGGAGAAGATTTCTGTTCATTCACCCCTCAATTAAATACAGCCAGAAGATCCAAATACGCTGCCCTGAACCACCCCTAGAAACACAACAGCCCATCACGGGCGAGTTCACTTAAGAGTCCACCTTCCCCCAGCAAGCGCCCGGCGCGCACGCGTGCTCCTGCACTGCCAAACGTCTGCCTTGGCTTTACTGCCAAGAGAATGCAAAAGAAAAACAAAGAACAGGTCCAGTGTGATTCCTCATGACACGGTGTGCACTTATCCTGCAAAATTTTACCGGCTGATTGAATCTTCAGAAACTATAGCAGCTTTGCATTTTAACAGGCTTCCATCTACTTACCCACAGAAAACTGCTGGTCATCATTGCCAGCAACTGTTTTGAGCCGTCTCTATTACGCTTCTAAATCCAAATCCAAACCCAAACTGGCTAAGGAAAGCATACAAACAGATGGACAGCTCAAGGAAGCCTCACTGTGTATTTTTCACAGTACAGCTCCTTGGTTAAATTATAATTGGGGTTTCTAAAAGAGATAAACAGCCTTTGTCTGTGGGCAATTAACCCTCAGAAAGGTGGGAAGATCATCCTGGTTATGGAAACAAACCACCATGAGAAAACAAAAATGAGAAATTACTTTTAAAAAAGAACAAGAAAAAAACTCCAATACAATCCCTTTGCCTGCACAAGGTAACAGCTAGAGCAAGGAACCAATGCTGGTAACACCAAGAGGAAATGGCTTTATACCTTACTCACAGTAGTTACACAACCACGAGTGACAATTACTGCAACACGTGTGTGCTCACGGTACATCTGCCGGCCCAGAGCCACGCGTGCGGCGCCAGCACTGCGGCACGGCAGCACATCCCTGCAGGAAGGGGAAGGGACGCAGATGCCCAACACGGGACAGCAGGGCTTGCCAGCAGCCACAGCAGAGCGACGCTTTACAACACGCTCGAAACTCGCAGGCGATTTTGCGTTCCCTGTCTTTGGTGGGGGTGCCACGCTGAGCAGCTCCCCGCCTTTGTGCTAGGGCAGCAGGAACAACTGCCCACGGGGCCGAGGCACAGCTGACCTGGGACCGTCCCGCGTCAGGAATAACCCAGCTGTAAGGAACTCAGAGATGTTTTTATTCTCACTAAGTTCCCAGACCTGGTTCACCATGAGGCTCTACACACTGTGTACCAGCAGGATGGCAGCAACACTACAGGAGGGGAAAGTGACCTGAGGCTGCTTAAGTTGGCACCGGTGCCAAAAGAAACATAGATCACGCCATCGCCTGAGGTACACACAAACCCTCACCCGCAGGTCGGTGTCTGGCACAGCCAGCTGCAGCGTGAACTCTCCCACAGCCTTGTCACTAATTCGATGTGGAATGGAGATGTGGCTACATATGCTGCTTCAAGTGTCAGAAACAGACCTGAGCTAGAGTGACCAGATGCATTTTCCTCTTATCTGTCCGTGGCAGAAATCCCAAAAAGAGACCAATATTTCAACTTCAGCAGTTGCTGGGGGCAGGTGGGAACAGTGGAAGATGCTGCTGCCACGTGACATCGTACTTGTCACGAAGAATTGCACGTAGCATCCGTCACAAACGCAACCTGTTCCGCAGCTGCAGGAAAGTCTCCATTAGTGCATTAGTGCAGTACAATCGCTGATCGTGGACGTTCCCCACAGCACAGCGCTTCCAGCGTGGCACAGCTGGGCAGGCTCTACACGTCCCCCCTGTCTGCACCCACCTGCTCGGGGCACCGTGCCTCTCGGAAGCGAATGGCACTGCCCGGCTGGTGAAGAGGTAACTGATGCTGCCCGCTGACTCACACCTGCCCCACCTGCGGCTCACACAGTCGCGTCGCTGGCTGCCGGTCAGCCAGGAGCGCGGGCGGAGGCGGAGAACATCCCGCAAGCTGGTTCCTCCAACGGGATGGGGCCAGGCAGGGCCAGGCACCAGCTCTGCTGCGAGTGTGTATTTACGGTCTGGAGACAGAAGGGGACTGACAGACACGGCGTTTACCATCTCCCTGAAGATGTCGTCTCTGGCTCCTTTTATTCTTTTTAAAAATCCAGTTGCTGCCAAGGACCTTACCTTCTTGACCCCAAACTTTTGAAATCTTGATAAAAGGTATTTTGGAACACAAAAGAGTAAGGCTCAGTGGTCCAATGGTTTTCCAAAGCTACAGACTAGTCAAGAAGAAAATCAGCGGTGCTGGTCGAGTAAACAGAGCGGTAACACCGATGTTATGGGTACGGCAAGTCCGAGGGAATCAATAAAACACAATCTGAATGGAAAAGCAGGAGAGAACTGAATTATATACAAGGGCTTGCAGGAACTTGATTTTTGAGGTAAAAAAGGATGACACAGCAAAAGATACAGCCAAAATAGCATTCATGGATGTTTATTTTAGCAGCTGCAGGTTTTTAATCAAGGGAGGACTGCCAATCAGGCCAGAAGTTACAATAATAAGGATAGGAAATGAGGTAAAGCTGAACAAAAATTAAGTATAGGAACTGGGAGGAGAGGGTGGATTTGGAAACAAGTTTACACAAGCTTTCATCAGAAAGTGACTACGTAAAATGACATGGTCTTTTTGTGTTTTGCTTTTTTAAGAAAAAACTCATTCTGGTTTCCCTTCTATGTCTGAATCACATCTCATTACCTTAGAGACAAAATGATCGTTCACACTTCCCAGAGAGTAGTTTGGGGTTTTTTTTTATGCTTCAAGCTGCTTTCTGATAAATATAATTATTGCATCTTACATATTCATTTGTAAAGAACAGTTTAATTTTCAGATTGCAAGTTAGATTTGACTTGCAAAGCAATGGAGCAAACTGGGTCTGGAGTCTGCGAGAACAAACGTGTCTGCATGATCACTCTGCACAGAATAACCACGTGTGAGCAAGGATTTCCCTCCTTTTTCAGGAGATTTTCCTCTGTTAAAGTTTAACATGCAAGCTATCTCCAAGTGTTTCAGCTAAAGGGCTCCTGTACATAAGCACAACTACTGCACTCCTGCACTTACGTAACTTCTTTTTATTTATTTTTACTTGTAGTATTTTCTGCAGGTAAAACACAAGAGTGTGACTGTAAACAAAACTCATCCTGGAAGCAGTATTCCAGAGTTGATCCAATCAACAGTTTATATGAAAAGATAAGTATTTCGGAACAGCAAGATTCACTTTTCCTGTGAACATACTACTTCGTCATTCCTGTATAGCATTTCTTGACATATTGTTCCCTCACTTAAAGCCTTTCTAATACAACATACGCATGGTACGTCAGCTCATATTTCGCTTGCCAGAAAGCTATGCAATAGAGCTGGCTTCAGAGATTCCTCTCCTGTTGCATCGTAGGTTTTGTTCAGCTCCAAGCGCTGCAGGATGCGCCTACATCAGCCCCAATTAAACCTGTAAGATTGCTCAAAGTGGCCAACTTAGCTTGTCAAAGACAAGGAGAAGCCACGCAGGCAAGCGCAGTCACTACAGCACAGGAATATGCACGCTCCCCAGGGCTGCACACACGTGGCACGTGTGCCTGCAGAAACCTGGAAGAAGAAAACACTAAGCAATGAGATATGGAAGAGGAAGGTGCATTCAATGGATGACGAATACCCGGCAGAGTAGGGCAGCAGGGCGCTTGCCTAGAAATCCACAGCCAACACTGAACTACTGAAATCACTGTGCTGCTTTCAGCATGGTAAAAAGCCAGAAGCCTCATCTAGAACTCCAGCTAGAGACAAACCTTACTGTGGCAGGATCTCCACAACACAGCGCGCAGGCTCAGGCGACCCTGACAGCAGAACAGACACCTGATTTAGAGAGCACAGAATACAGTATCCCATTCCCACTACTTCTTCCCCAGCTCTCAAGCAGTGATGTATTAGCCTGACATTACACATGCCGAGATGCAAAGTGTGCAGACCTATCAACGTGGAATGTGGAATATGAATAAACTCCTCCTGTCTTACTGTCCTTTCCCTCAGCGGTCTGTACCACTTTGTGTTTCTAACAGAGCTGTTCCCAACAGCCACCTGTGTGTCACTTTTATTATGGAGACTGATGAACGCAGTGAGAAAAAGTACACACCCCAGGGGACAGGAGATCCGTACCTGCACAAAGGAAAATTGTAAGCCTATCAAACCAATGTGATTAGACATATATGCTCCAAACACAACAGTAACACTACACAATTTTTCAACCATGGATGATAACAAACCCTAGGCAAACATTCATCTACAGCAAAGGCAAACAGCAAAAAAAAGTCTGGAACCCGTATTCCTTTTTTTCTCCGAACACTGGAGCCACAATGCACTGGAGAGCTAACTGCCAACAGCCCGAAGAGAAATAGCTTCTATTTTGCATTGGAGATCAGAGCGTCAAAGCCCTTACTGTGTCTCTTCAATATTTAATAAATGCGGTGGGGAAATAGAGCTTACTGTTAGCTCGGACTTGTGAAAGGGCAGTGCCTGGCTGCACAGCGAACCGAAACCAAAGCAAAGAACTTATTCATCTCTGAAGGTCACTGACTCCACGGGAAGCAGTACGTTCTTGCTCTTTTCACCTGGGGGAGAGATATGATTCTGCAGTTTCTTTACTACTTCCTGAAAATACATTTTGCACAGCTAAAACAGCAAAATAAGAGGTCATGTTTAGACAGCCACCAATCCAAACATCTCTCTCTGACATCGGGCTGCATTTCCCAGCCCCTTCTTTCACCGTTCATTGCATCACAGAAGCCAAACCCCGAAACAACGCAAACAGAAAACCCCCAAAGGCAACACCGTGACTGATCTTGTTCGCAGACTGCAACACTCACTCAGACAGGAGCCTTTTTCACACTTCCTGGCTTCCGAAGTGAAGAAAAGCTTATCTAAAAAACCACCCCAGAGATTCAACAGCAGCGCTGGAGGCAGACGCAGCGTTTCCAGGGCTGAACGCCACAAAACGAGGTCGAGTTCTGCCGGAGACCGAACTAAAACGGGCGCACACGGTAAGGATGCTCCACGACCCCCTCACCTTGGCGGGCTCGCAGCGGTCCCTCCGGCAGCACACGCAGGTGCAGCAGCACCACATCAACATCACAGCCGGGCCCCGGGTGCCGCCCGGGCCGCCTCCAGCGCGGCCTCCCCGGCTCCATCCGCCCGCGCACCGAGGGGGCTCCGGGCGCTCGCCGCGCGCGCGCAGCGCCCCTGCCAAAACCAGCAGCACCGTGCGCGGGGCCCCAGCGCTGCCGCTGCGAACCCCCGGGCAGAGCGGGGCAGAACGCTCCCAGCCCGGCCGGGGCGGAGGGCAGAGGGCAGAGGAGGGCTCTGCCCTCCGCCCCAGCCGGGAGCGCCGGCTCCGCACGCGTTCTATCCACAGCTTTTCCTGGCGCAAGAAGAAACCTCACCACCTCCCATGTCGTACTCAGAACACGCAAAGCAAAGGCTCATTGCCCCGTCCGTGGCGACTCTGCTCCGTGGCACCTCATGCCAGCAAGCCCTGCTCCTTCAGACCCATTTCTTTAAAGCCGCCCTCCCCTCATGGCTGCATCTCCCCCTGCTCTTCTCTGTCTCACTGATATTTCCTGTTTGTAGCAAATAGTATTAATCACCTAGGACAGAGACAGGTATCAGGAAGCCAAGCCATATGTAATCTGAGATCTTCAGAATCATTAATTCAGAATATGCAAGGTGCTCCCAAGGCTAAAACACCTGGAACCACCCAGAACGGCGGAACGAAAGCGGGCTTTTAGAAGTTTCCCACTGTGTTCACCATGCAGCGTGTTTGCAGCCAGCACGGATACAAGGGCATAACTTTCCAAGTTTTCTTTTCCTCTGTCCCTTTGAGCCAAATGACTCTTAGAGGCTCTGACAGACATTCCAGTGGTTGGGCTTGGCAAGCTCAGGGGTTTTGTTTTAAATCACTCTCTTAACTTGCAGTAATGCACAGGTAATGTGAAGAAATTCCGCACTGAAATGTTAATTCATAAATTTCAGCAATGCAACAGAGGAGAAAACTCTTGACTGACTCAAAACACCAGCAACGTGGAAGAAAATATGACTAAGAGCAAAAATTGATTTTTTGTTAGGAAAAAAGAGAAAAAAAAGAGGAATTAAAACCTGAAAATGGGTTCTGTAGGAACCAGGGTTAGAGGAAAAACAGCTAAGAACTCCCATTGTCCTAAATTATACTGGTATGTCAGGTGGCATTTCTAGAAAAGCATTATGATGAAAGAGCAAGTATATTTTAAGGGGCATTTAGAACAGTAATTGAGAATGAAAACATTACATAGAAAGGAACAATAAAGTCTGATTCATGCAGAAGACAAGCCATGTTGGTGTGGAGATATTAAAAGATACATCCACAAAAGCATTTTGTCATGTTAGAGAACAGGACATGAAGGGCAAAGGATGAAGGGAAAGGAAAAAGGAAGGTGGTGCAACTCTGCAACTGGGCTGCATGCAGTCACCAAATCTCAATACGTTGCACCAGTCTCAGGTATAGATCTGAGTTCCGCAGGGGAGAGTTACTGTTATTTTGCCTCGCACGAACATGCAGCAACAAGCACCAGCATTGCTGTATCAGTAACGTCTGCTCCCAATCCCATTCTGTAAGGCACTGCTACAACATAAGCTGCCTCAAAGCCATTCCTTGTTTAGCAGGTCTGTGCGTTAGGTAAAGAGATCCCAGGAAGCACTACTGCAGTAACTGAACCAGAAACCTGCACAAAACATGAATAAAACCAAAACCAACATAACTTACCATATTACCATATATTCAAAACTGCAATGTAGTCCCATGAAAACGATTGCAAAAACCACAACTTATAGGAAATCTAATTCAACTGACATTTGTATTGCCATTTCTCTGTGGGTATTCTCAGGGTTAAGTGGTAAGAGGGTCTCTAAAATTGATTACCTTATGGGAGTGTTAGATACTGAGATTCTCTGATCACAAGAGCGCTGCTCTAAGAAATGGCACACTGAATTCAAACTAGCAAAGCTGTTGTAGAGAAGACTTTCAAAAAGAAACATTGGTATTAGTCACTGACCTATACCAAATGAGGATCCCACCCCACATCTGCAAAATCTTGAAATCAGCCAGTCACCTGGGGCACGCAGAAGAGTTTTACAACAATGCACTGCATTGCACAACGCTGCGCTGCGCTGCCAGAAAACTTCTGACTTTTATCACCTGTGCCCCAGACCAACTAGAAGCAAGAATGAGGCCAAAAGGCATCCACTCTGTTGCAAGAGTCTAGTGAGCGTGCAGGAAGGAAGAAAAAGCAATCACAACAATCCCATTTGACCTCATATTCTATGGTTGAATTTAGAAGAAGGATGTCTTACCCTAGACTTGTAGTGTAACTATGGAACAGAGGTAAGAAATTGCTCCCTCTGAGGGTGGTGAGGCACTGGCACAGGTTGCCCAGAGAAGTGGTGGCTGCTCCAGCCCTGGAAGTGTTCAAGGCCAGGTTGGATGGGGCTTTGAGCAACCTGGTGTAGTGGAGGGTGTCCCTGCCCATGGCAGGGGGCTTGGAACTAGATGACCTTGAAGGTCCCTTCCAACCCAAACCATTCTATGGTTCTGTGAGAAAACTCTGCTAAAAAAACCTGTCCAGGCTAAATAAACTGAAACCATTTCTATACTTGTGCAAGTTCAGGCCACACACTAGATTTTGCATCACAAACTAACATAATGACAAGGAGGAAAAAAAAAGAAAAGGGTCACCATTCACTTTTTCAAGGAACTGTTTTATATTCTTATGGCAGATTTCACTCTCAAAAATCAGTATCTATACTGAGAAATCTATACTGAGAAGCCTCTTCTAAAACCTTTGTCTATTAATGAGAGCAGATCTCATCTAACAGAGGTGAAAGGAAAGGGAGGTGAAATTTCTTGTACTGAATGTCATCAGCCTTATTTAGGAAGCAGTTTATGTTGGGTACAACCAAACTTGATTAACAGAAATTCTGCTACTATTCAGATAAACCACTTCGCCATGTAGCACAAAACTTCATGAAAATACTTTATTCTGTTGAATATAATCATACAGCCTTCATGAGCTTTACAGAGCATTAAAACCAAAACCAACCTACCAGGCTGAGTATTACCTCCATTAAGAGAAACCAGTTCCACTCCTCTTCGAAGAGGAACGCACGTTTTCTTCAGTGAGTTTTGCTACACTCCCAAACCACGGCAACAGCGCACTGATGTTCCACACTGTTAAAAGTAGACTTCTAGATCCACAGAGAAAGAGAAACATCATAAAAAGAGCACCGACAGCTACTCTTGCACGCAAACGCACCTCGAACAGCTCTGGCAAGCTGCACCCGCCGTGAGCCCGCGCCAGTCTCTGCTGCAGCGACTCCCGACAGCTGCCGCCCTCGCCGCCGCTCTCCGGCAGCCTGGCGCAGCAGAGCGCGGCCTCGTAAACTGAGGCAGCGCTGGGGGCGGCGGGAGGGGATGGGGGCTCCGAGCCCCCACGCAACCCCTCGCTGCTCAGGGCCCTCTCCCGGTGCCGGCCCTCCGCCGCCGCTGCCTCCCCCAGCGCTGCCAGCAGCGCTCAGGTGCAGCCACGCGTGGATTGTTTGCATCCTACAGCACTTCGCTCCTGGAGTTACTTAGTGAAACTGGAGAGAGGAGGGATGGGGCGGGGGAGAGGCAAATGAGCTTTGATGCAGCTTAAAAACTTATGGAGATTAGATGCTCATATGACCCCTACAACAAGATGAGAACTCTTTCCAAGACCCCTTAAAACCGAGAAGTTTAGGGGAAAAAATACAGTAAGGGCTAGATCCATATATTTGGGGCAATCTGAATGCTGTCAAATACTAAGTAACGCAAAATATGAAGTAAGAGTGTGAGAAACTGGAGGAAGACTCAAGAACTGAGTTGTGATCATTCCTTCACTGAGCTACTCCCTAAAGTGGTGCATAGACTGTGAGGAAAAGGTGACCACCACGTCCTTCCCTCACCCAGAGCATGTCGCACAGGTGAAAGGCCTTTTCTGAACACCGGAGCTGCACAGCTGGCAGATGGGAAGAGAAGCCGGTGTTAGCGAGCTCCGCATAGCCCCGGCTGAGCAGCACGCTCGGCACCGGTGCACCTGGGAAAACAGGGACACAAAAACCTAATAGTCACAGGAAGACAAAACCCTAAAACTGAAACGGCAGAGGAGTCTAAAAAGGTCGACTGTAATTACGAGAAGAAAATGGGGCCAGCACCGTAGCAGGACATTCCTGACTTGGCTCCGAGTCCTCAACAGACACAAGGAGCAGAGGGCTCCAAAGCGGGGCTGGGCACTGAGGGGCACAGCCTGGCACAGGGCGGCTGCCCCTGCCCTCCACACACAGCCCCGCTGCGGGGTTAAGCCGCTGCCGAAACCGAGTGCCTGGGAGAGCGCAGCGGGACGCCGGCACCGGCGGGGCACCGGCGTGCCCGCAGCAGCACCCCACGGGGTCTGAGGCCCACAGTGCTGTGGGCATGTTTAGAGCAGAATCAGATTGAGAGTTCACTAGTTTCTGTGACACGTACGCTGTAACTTGGGGCGTCGCTGTTTCCAAAGCTCTGTGATTCAGATCTCTGAAGTCCGTTACCGGCGCTGGAGAGCACTGCACGCAAAGACACCGGAATAGCGGGTACAAGCGACAGCAGAAGTAAGTGGGAAAAGCAAGCACATGCTCAAACCCTGCGTGCTACTGCTAAAATTGAATCCTCATCAGAGCTTATCCTGGCAGAGCCTTCTCATGCAGCAGGGACTGGATTGCTCCATTTAATACTAAGCTACATGGAATCGGAGAGGAACATTTGGAGAAACAGAGGCTGAGCTCTGAATCCAGCAAGCACAAACCAGAAGCTCAGTAATCTGTGGCAAAGCAAGTGTACAGCCTTTGGTTTTGTGGTTGGTTTTTTTAATTCAGTACCAAAACTAGTCATTAACTAAGAACCTGGGTTTGGAATACCTGTTTAGACACAGGCTTTATACCTGTACAGGTCCTGCTTCTTAGTGATTCAGGAAGGATTACCAAGAGGCCAACCTAGTGTTCACACACAACACTTCAATAAAAGGAGAATAAATTGGAGTATCAGCCCCTTTGACTCTCTCTTTCTGGGTACAGGAAAACTGTAAGGCTCATGAAATCAAGATCTCTGAACCTTCTGAATCAGGATCTCCAAGGGAAGGGCGACGGGTAAGAAGGACAGGCAGAAAGCCAGGCAAGTGCTATGAACCAAATTACAAGGCAGTGAAGTGCAAGCACTTGGTATCAGCACATCAAATTACAAATACGAGATTAGACATCTAGAGACATCCCATGACCAATATAATGGGGTTTGGGGGGGATGTTTT
Source organism: Tauraco erythrolophus (assembly GCF_009769465.1). Lineage (NCBI taxonomy): Eukaryota > Metazoa > Chordata > Aves > Musophagiformes > Musophagidae > Tauraco > Tauraco erythrolophus. The sequence continues at coordinate 401,525 of NC_141476.1, read as the reverse complement.
TAAAAAAAATAAATCAAAAATCAGACTCAGCCTTCTCTCACGCCCAAATCACTTCACCTCTTCATCCGCATCAAATGCAGACAAAACCAATCTCAAACGTCACAACAGGTTAGGAGACTCTCACAGGTGATGGACTCTCAGCTCCATCAGCGGACACAAACGCAGGGCAAACACACTCAAGCAAAACTGCATGTATAAGACAGGTCTTACTGAAAATGGGGTTAGACCACGACAAACTCTTCAACTTCCAAGAATGCAAGGGCTCCTGCAATACAACTTCTGTCTCTTCACACATCTGGTAATTTTTCACACTTCCAAATGTAGTTATAAAGAGGAAAAACTTTAAGTTAGTTATGTCAGGGAAAAACACCCACCTCTGTCTGTCCTCAAAGGGAGCAGTTGAACAGGTGTACAGCTCACAAATCCTGAATGATAATTATAAAAAGCCAGCTGAGGAAATTGCTTCTGTCACTCCCAATAGTTTCAAGACTAAAACTTCAAATAGAGAACTCTTCTAAATGTAAGCATTAATCAGCTATTAACATATGGAGGATGCAGCTCCAGCCCTCCGCTCCCAGGCAAGTGGAATTAGACTGTAGTGTAGGATAAAAGAGCAGGTGCAGCTGAAAGTGGAAAGCTGGTCACCGCAGGAGGAACAGTCCACAGGGAGATGCTACACACAACTGCCCGCGCACGGCGAGTTCCAGACGATTAACTGGTCACCACCAGGCAGGGTGAGGAGGAGATGAGCGAGCGGAAAGTAAAGGTGTGTATGTATGTGTATATATATGTATAGTGATGAAAGGACGGAAATGTGTGCACACAAGCACATACTTGCTTGCAGCAAAATTATTGCAAACGTTGTCACAGTTTTCCAATTAATAATATATATCATCTAGCTTTTTTTTCCCCTGCCAGTTCAACTAAAGAGGTGTGTGTCAGCAACTAAGCATGGAGCACATAGACTAAAACCAAAGCTCATCAAAATCAGAAAACATTGCCAGAGTTCAACTGGGACTGTGCACTCAACATCAGTCAACTCCTTTTTTAGGACTTCAGAAAGAAAACATTCATTCTAAAGTCCAAAGAATTCATAATTCTCCTGATCTGCTTGAAACATAACAGACTTAGCTTTCTTCTAACTAAACTAGGAAATCCCCCCTAGATAAATCCAGAATTACTGTATTTTTATACAAGGAGCACAAAACACCTGCTCTACAGCGTACTTAAAGATTACTTGAGCTCCAAAGGCCTCTGTTCAGACAGACAGCAGTCAGGAAGATGCTCGAGCAGCTTTAATTCCTTAACCAAAACACAGGCTCCCTAGAAATACGGATCTTCAGAAACTATCTTGCACCTCTTAATAACACTGCAAACCCTATTCTTGATATGGCACTTGAATCCATCAACAAAAAGTGTCATCCTTCTTGCCTTTTCATTAGCTCCTTCCTGAAGAACAGTTCAGTTTTGTGGCTTTGTCTAAGTCAGGGTAAATGGGATCCTTAACGCTGAGAGCTGCAGTAGACACGACTCATCTCTTTAAAATGTTTCACTCAGCTTGGAAGTGCTGCGTGACACAAGGCTGAACCGCGAAGTTTTCCTGTCTTACTTGCAGGTCCTAGTTTTCTGAGTATGCTTTTCCTTGTACTTGGGGTAAAGGGATCTTAGCCACATTGAAAACATCAGCTTCATAAAATACAGAAGAGGAAAGAAAAACAGGACAGAGAAAGCAACATCATTTGTTGCGCTCAGCAAAACTTCTGGACCCACAAACAGGTATTCTCTCTCAGGAAAGGAAATCTTTCTATCTAACCTTTTCAAAAGCTACGAGCACCACTTTCGGGGCAACGAGGATCCCCCTTAAAAACCACTGACTTCAAAATCTTGTTTGTTGGACAAATAAAAGATAATTTTACTATAAAATGATGCAACATGGTGATAGTTTGTGGTGAAGGTTTAAGATGAGCCATATTACCTACTACTTCACAGCTGGTAAAGCACTAAGCCTTCAGGTAAAGATCTCAGGAAGCCAACTACTGACGGGTAACGCTGAAAATATCATCCGACAAGCTGTTTCAGCCCAAGTTTTGTACCTGTTTTGCAGCTGCTGACAAACTTATAAGCACTTCAAGCTGAACAAGCATGTCTCTTGGTAGGAGGTATTGATGTCTTCCACTGTCTCAGTGCAGATGGAGAACCATGAAATCAGATTTCGGCATGTAGTGGGAGGAACTAATGGAGTTTTTCAAAATAATTTTATTTAAACATCTACCTGAATTTTTGCATCTGTTTCTGCAGTATGTGATATTAAATATTTAAGAGCTGGATGTTCACCTCTAAGTTTTGTCCAGATACAGAAATTGGTTATAGTTAACTTTGGATTCATAATTTTGCAGAATTTCCACAGAGCTGCTTGAAAGGGCAAGATTTAGTAACGAGATTTATATCCTCTAAACTTACCAACGCATACAAAAAGGATGTAACAGTATCCATGTGGTTAATTAATTTACAATATTTGGCTTAAATAAACAGGTGGAAAAGTCAAATGACTTGCTACCACAAAGCTTAAAAATGAACATAGGTTACTGAAAATTCAAAGCCACAAGACTTGCCTTTATTGACTAGAACTTTATACAGCCAGTGAAGAGTTAATAATCAAACGCCACTCCTAGATCAATAATCTCATTGATATGAGGCATCTTGCATAACACTTTCTGGTTAATTACATGACGATTAGTAAGTTTCTGCACAGCTGCAAGAAGACCTAATCCCAGATATCTGGGCTGGATCCATATTAACCCCAAACACTGAAAGCCAACAGCCTGTTCCCACGCTCACAGCCCAGGGACAAGGGCTAAAGCCACCTCAGTGTTCTTGCTGGCAGATACAAATCACAAAACCGTGTGTGATTATAAAAGCTGCAAAAACCTAATGGTATAAGGTACCATTTGGATCAGAAGCACTTTAAGATAATGCATTATTTAACATTTACCTTCTAATTTAAGCTCCTAGACTTCAAAGTCACTGCACAGAACTGGAGCTCCCCTCCTCTGTACGTACCCACTGGGATTAAAGCTACTTTTGACTATGTTTGTCTTCTTTAGATGTCACTCAAAGGATGCTCTGTATAGGACTTACTTTCCTTGTTACTCTTCGCTGTTTCTTGTCCCAATCACTGTAATAAAACAGCCCTTCCTTTCCCACACACCTTTCCAGAAGCACTCAGACCGTTTCTACTCGCACTGAATGAGAGAGAGAAGTTAGCCTGCATATATTGCACGCTGTAGCCCTGATGTGAAGCGTGACCGTATTGACGGTGCTTTTTACCAGTTCAGCACAAAATACCAACGCTCTGAATCTCGAGGAAGAGACCATACAGGCTGTGATGATGCAGCTCAGAACTGAAGTACCACCAGAGGACAATGCGCAGTTGGAGCTGTCATTAGCCTGTAGATGGCTGCATGGTCCCGGCCAGAGACGAACCTCGTACGCACGGGCAGAGCATCCCTTGGGATGGGCAAGGCATCCCTTGGGACACTATCAACAAGGACACTGCCCAAGGGTACTCTCCTGATTACCGCTGCATCAAATCAACTTCCCTGCAGTAACGATGAGAGAAATCTGGTTGCTGTCTGCCAAATTGCTTGCATGCTGCCCCAGGGAAGCTTCTGGAGCCTGGCGGGGCCGGGTCTGCCAGCACTCCCGGCTGTTCTGCTACTGCAGCCACTGCCGTGTTGACACCCCACGACGAGAAAAATCCTGGAACAGCAAACATTTACACGTTATGCCACTAAGGTACAAGTCATTGTACTGAGAAATAAAAACCCATACCGCTTTAGGATATCACTGACAATTTGCCCGTAAACCTGCGAGTGTGTAACAGCACGGTTATTTTTGCTCTGCTACAATCAATGACCGATCATTACAGGCACCTAGCGGGGCCCGTGAGCACGGCGGGTCCTGTTTGCCACTGGGGAGGCCCCCGCAGCCCCGTGGCACTGCCGCCACACCGGGAGCCCACCGCCGTGCTGGGAGCCCCACTGCCCCACAGTGCCACGGGCACCGGTGCTGCACTGAGCTGGCCACAGGTAAACATGTCCAGCAACGAAAACGGTGGCGTTTCTGCTCATCTCTAACAGCAGTGTTTGATCACTAGCTGCAATCCATTCCAGACTTTCTCTTGATGGTGAACAAGAGGGCATGTGGGAACATGCACTGAGCTCCCAAGGTCTGTCCTGCACAGACCCGCTCTCACCAGCTAACAGATCAGGAGGGCAGCTGCTGGCACCCACCATCATTTCTCAGCATAACACTCTATCCTAGCTCTGACCAGCCTCCAGAGTTTAACACTCTGAACTGCTCCTCTGCTTCCAAATGAGAAGGGAGAGGATGGAGAGGAAGGAGGGGAACTACAAGGCATAGAGAGCCCCTGGCACAGGGCAGAGGTCTCTGAAATAGAAAGAGAATGAAGAAGCGAGGAGCATCTAGGCCATGCAGAAGCCAGAAAATGTCCCCTCTGCCCAAAGAGTGAGCAAAGAGTTCCAAGGAAGGTACCTGGAAACCTGCTGTGGGTAGTAACAGGTTAACTCGGCAGCAAGGCAATGGAGCTGTCCCTCTCCGTAAGACTTTGGCTAACGCCATGGAGTAGACTGCCAGCTGAGATGGTCACACTTGGTATCCCTTCTAAACTTCTTTCAGATCAAAGCTCTTAAGTGGTAATTATTCTTTAAGTCTACGGAACTCTTAGATCCTCACCACAAGCCACAAAAATTTCCTCAGAACAGATTTTTTTTTAATTTTCTACTTTTCATCTTCATTGTGCCTTTTTGTTAGGTAAAACAGTCCAACACTTGCAGCTTTGAGAGCCAAATCCCATATTCTCCTGTCTCACTGGCTGCGCTGATCCAAGAGTAACATTTATCCAGGAATAACTCTGCCTGCAAACAGGAGAAGATGTGCCTCCAGGACTAGTCCTTTTCTCAGTAACGGCAGACTGGGCACGAAGCACCTGGCTGCTGACAAGAAACAGCACTTTAGTTTTGAGGGCACCTCATGCCGCTATTCCCTGCCTCCGAGCAACGATGACAGGCTGCCACTTGCGTCCCAGGAGCCACAACAGCCACCGTTACATACAGGACAGTGCGAAGACCATCTTGACAATGTCGTTCATTCTCTGTATATCTACTTTCACACCTCCTGTTTTCCTCAAATGGCACCAAATGTAAAATTTGAGCATTCATAATCCAGTTCCAATTTTAGACACAGTCTAAGGTGCAATATACCCGATTAGTAAATGGGTGACAGTCTTTATTTTTTAAATAAGCAATGAATCAGTTAACCTGATAGAAATCTGCATATAAAAAACCATATTCCTTCTTCCTGACATGGTAAAGTACAAAATAAAGACTTTTAGCATACTATGCAACATCACTTTGGTTCAGCAGAAACCACAGTCAAGGCACAATGCCCAGTCTGCGTAAAGGATTAAGTTTACCAATAAAGCTGCAACCTGAAAACTGCATAGTGCTGAAATGGAAAATTTCCAAGTAGGCTTGGTGCTTCATTTCTCAATACTGCTGGCATGAACATCGCCTCAGTGTCTGATACAAGTCTAACTGACACAGAATATACCGACCTCCCCAAAAAAACATTTCTTTTAGTCCTAACATTATGTTTTCCCCAATAACAACTGGAAAGGCAAGCAGCTGTGGTTGAAATTGCTTTCATTTCCTTTAAACAAAATTTAACTTGTCAGCTTTCAGTTTTATTTGATATCTACATATCAAATAAATTATTTCTGGTTATCACACAGTTAAACATTTTTGAACTACCAAACTTTACCCTCATACACTTTGTTATTGAAATATTGGAAAAAGAAAGAAGAACAACCACCAAAAACAAGAACTCGCAAAAAGCATCTTCTTGTCTTTCACCAACTGTCTTGGTGGTTTAGCATTCAGCGACCTGACTTAGTGTCATCAAAGAGCCCATATTGACAGACTGAGTTGCTGTGTGTTCATCACAGTATTTGAAAACATGAGTTGTCTTGGCCACTGCAACGCAGGATGCATTTGCCTGAACCTAAAGTCTGTAGATCACGATTTAAGATTTTGTTCCTACCTTGCGATGAGCTTAAAGTGTGCAGTAAGCACATGACACGATGGGTTACTACGGCTCAGCTGACACAGGCTAACGTGTTAACTCAGTAATATATCTGCGGTCTTACATTCATTTAAATGGCTTGAATATAATGAATTTGATAGCTTTCCTCTCAGCTCAAAAGTAAAAGATAATCTCAGAACATGCTTCTTGATTTCTAAATGACTGTGGGCATGAAGCTCCTTTACAGCTGTACTTCCTCTGCAAAGCAGTATGCTTTGCTTTTCTTTCTTTCTTTGCTTCTGAATGTTCTTCTGCCATGAAAGCAGATGAAAGTCCCAGCATCACTGAAAATCTGAAACTATATTTGGAACTTGCAGAGCTTCTACAAAAATCCTAAAACCAGAAAAGCCAATGAAACTTACTGATAGAAGCACATAAAATTCAGCAAGCTCATCTCAGATTTGCATAATATGATATATGAAGTAAACTGTAGTTAGAACTAATAATGTCACAACAGAACGCGTGTGGAGGAAAGGAGATCCCCACAAGTCATAAATAAGATGTGAATACATTCGAGAGAAGGCTCCTTCATTCCAAAATACAAAACCAAGACATGAATGCAAACTATGAAGAGGGCCACTGATTACACGGATGAATTCAGACAAAAGAAAATGTTGTTGCTCTTGGAGGTTTCAGAGCGAGTACTGAACAAAATGAGGATTCTGTTTGTGGGCGCGCTCCGGGTTCCTCGTGTGCAAGAGGCTGCCGAAGTCACTGGCTGGCACACAATAATCTCTATTCACTCCTTTCTTCAAAGGACAAAATAATAATTTGAGCAACTTCATCGATCGATCAATGCAGAAGTCGTGAGCTCTAATAATCTTTGCTCACAGTGATCCTATCTAGAAGCTTACGGAATTACATCACACCAGACCACTGCATGTGGGCAGAGAGCCGTGTAATGATCAAATGCTCTCAAGATGTGTTCAAGCTCCTATCACTGACAGAAAGCAGGAAATTCTGTCCCTTCCCACAGGCTATAGGGGCAATTGGCTATCACAGAAACTAGCACTTGTGTTTGAGTATTTTCAGGTTGTATTTGTCTTCTCCATCAGTCTTCCCCAAATTAGCATCTGCTCCCTTTCCAAATAAATACTAGGCTATGGGTTACAGCAGACATGACCTTCAATCCAAAGTGATGTATTATTGATGGATAAGAATCAGCTAAATTGATGTTGTCTTTGGAAGAGAGGTCTTGATAAAGCAGGAAGCATTCGCTTTTGCACTTCTCTTTAATTTATTTGATTAAAATCTCTTCATAGTATGGCCTGCTCAGGAAGATACCACTGTCTTTAACCTTTTTTCACGGATTTGTCTCCCACATTACACCCACTGTCAGTACTGACTTTTAGTGTTGCTTTATGCGTTTGGACACCTTACAAACATCTGTCCTTTTGGACAACGCTCTTCTTCCAGCTCTCTTACCTAGTGTTAGCCTTGAGAGCACCTCTACCTTCACTTCCACAGTCAAAAATCATGGGAAATATCCCTTGAACCTACTGTATTATGTCCTCATAGAGAGGCTTCATCCTCAGCTCGGTTTTGCTCCCCTGAAAGCTTGATCTGCACGCTGCTTCCCCTCTGAACTTCTGCACCGCTTCTGTCGGTTTTTGTGAAAAAACAAACTGCTGTTTGCTCTGGCTATTTTAACGGCTATCTTCTCTGGGTTAATGACAACAACGAAGCTTCCAATTTATAATATCCTGCTAATATAATAGCTTGGTTAATGTGAGGAAGCTGCAGCATCCTGAATAGCAATGACAAATCATGCTGAACAAAAAGTCACTGTCCTAGATTGATACTTCTTGGTGGCTTTGGTGAAAGTAGAATGTCAAAGCAGTAAAAAAAAAAGAAAAAAAAAACAGGAAAACCACAAGAAAACAAACAACCCAGAAAAACTCAAACATGCACTATTCTGTTTTACAAAAAATTCCCACAACTCAAAATATTTTTCAAACATGTAGCCCTGTGCTATTTTTCCCATTGACAGCTTACAAAAGAACACACATAACATGTCCTTTCCCCTACAAAAACTCTTCCCTTTAACCCACGGTTCCTTGAACTGGAGGAATATGAATAGCAGAAAGTCGGATCTTTCCTGGCTTTGTTGGAAAGGTATTGAAGACCCAGATACTTGCAGCTAAACTGACAACACAAGAAAGCTGAATTTTTAAAACCCAAAATATTAAGTCACTGAAATGGAATACATACCATGAAACAAGCTGAAAACAGATTGACTAAAAATATTTTCTCCTTTTAAAGACATCTGTCGTCACTCAGCTTTTGCACTGGTTCTCCAGGCACCTTAGCCTAGCTTTGATAATGTCACATATAAAAATATAAACCCCCTTCCTTGTGAATTGCAAAAAAGCAAAAACCATACAAGCCAAGACGTTCTTTCCACTCTCAGCTCACCTTCAAATTCTGTCAGCGGCTCTACACGCCGGTCTGGCCGCTGCGCAGAGCCCCACAAAAGAAAAAGGCTCCCCGAAGAAAAAGAAAATAGTTTGAATGCTTTTCGTATTTTCACTTTTCTTTGTCCCAACAATGCAGCTCTGTGCTCTGGGAATGAGCGTACGTGGGCCGAACACAGCGTGTCATTCTCCTGCTGTCGTCCCTACGGAGCACCACTGACCGCGGCCGCCCCCCGGGTACCGCGGCCGCCGCGCCGGGACCCGCGGCCCGGCCTGACCCGCCGTAGCCGCGCAGGGAGGGCCCTCGGCCGGCAGCCAGCGGGTCCCACCGCCCGGCAGCACCTGCCTCCGGCAGCGCCGGGGTGAGCGCGGCAGCAAGGTCGCCCGGCACAGCACCAGTGCCGACAGGGAGTAACATCAGCGCCGACCTACAGCAACCCCAGGAGTGATGAAATTTCCTCTAGATCAAGGGAGGGGAACGGCTATGGGCTTCACCATTGTTTTCTAAATGGAGCACCCAATTTTAAAGTCAACCAAAATATTACTAGTGAAACTCGGATACGCAGGGAGGCTCTCAAAAACGCATTTCTGTCTTGAGGAACAAGGAGCTTCCTAGAACTGCCTTACTATCCTGATAAAACAATCATTGAACGCTGAAGAGATTCTGAACGATATTTAAGGTTGATCTCAGTCACGTTTCCTCTGCTGTTCACATTCCTTGCTGTTCACTAAATCTGTACACGGCACCTTCTGACAAATTCTCTACATTCTGTGCTGTTTGGGACAAATTCCAGAATACTTTATGGAGGACTGCCATGACGAACCCTGACCCCGAAGCTCCCTGGAAGAAATCACTTACCATAACTGAAGAAGCTCTAACCGTAAGCCCAAAAGACACAGACTTCTGGTATTAGAAATCTTTTCTAATCACTAAACCATTCAAACTGCAGATTCCTTGCCTTCACGGGGAATGTCCCAACGCAGACTCTTCACCCCCACAGCAGAACGGATCAAACGCTTAGAAGACAAACAGCACCTCAGCAGTGCAAGCAGTTTTCCTTCATTTAATACTGAGCCCAAGCTGGGCCACAAACACTGCTTACTGCAGAGCAACAGCAAAGAAAAAATTCTAATCCAGTCTCACAGGAGGTCGGACAGAAGATATTTGATTTCACCCTTTTGGCGTCGCAACAGGCAGCAGCTCGCAGACCGTTTTCTAAAAAGCAAAGCCCAGCGGCAGCCAATAAAAACGCTGAGCCTGGGCATCCACCAGTGACCCGGGTTCGCGCCCAGCAGACCAGCCGTGTTCACAGCCCTACCACCACTGACGCCCGCGAAAGGAGAAGCCCCAGACGTACGGTTCGGGAGGCAGGCGGCGAGCCCTCCATGCCGGGAGCGCGGCGAGGGAAGCACGCAGTAAGCCAGCGCCGCTCCGCCAGCCGAACATGCTGTACCGCAGCGACGTTAGTGGGGACCAGCTCCAGCCCCACCAGGCTGAGCCCTGCCCGGACAAAGCAAGACCTTGTAACACGATGCAGTACCCGGGTGGCTTGGCAGCAGCCCCGAATGCATGTTTGAGACAGCAACTGCAGCTCTGAGCAAGCCAGGCATGAATGCGCTGCAGAAGATTTGTCAAGCCTGCTAAAAATACTTCATCGCTGACCCCGTCAGGAACACGTCTGAAGTGAGAGTCTTGTTTTCTGGAGAAAAATGAAGCTGAAAAGCAAAACATATCTGCTGGCAACCACCCTGGAAGTTTATTTAAAAAAAAAAACCAAAACAAACAAAACCCCAACATAGTCTTGAACAGGAAAACATCTCAAATTTTCTTCCAACAGGAAGACTTCTGCGGTGAATGATGTGCTTTACACTCCTAGAGCTCTGGGCAAGGCATAACCTCAAAACCTCTTCCCCTGTAACCTGCTGCAGGAGGTTACTCCGATTCCTGTCCAAGTTAAGGAGCTAACTGCAGACAAATTCAAACCCTGCCCTGCCGAAGACGGCACGGACGCCTTGTGCATTGCACAGTGCCGGGTGAGACATGTGAAACACCTGTCACCTGGCCGGTACCCCTGAGCAGCTTTAGGGTGCCCCCCTACAGTCATGCTACCCAGCGAAAAGCAGAAGGAGCCGACGGAAACGAGCCATGGAAACATGGCTAAGAGACGCGATGCATTTGCCTGTCCCCTCCTGGCAGGACAGACAGCGAGGTTCTTCTGGGAAGCAGGTTGGGAACCTTTCTCCTGCCCTCCTCCACCACACGCAAACCCACACGGCACGATGGGCAGAACGGATCCCAAGCAATTCTGACAGTGTGAACGAGCCCTCTGGGGAAAACACATCAAGATGAGGCTTTTATTTTATGCCTTGAGTAAGCACAGCAAGCACACCCTCTATGTTTGGGGAAACTGTTGGGCGGTGAGACTATTTGTTCTTCTGAGGAAGAAGAAGTGAGAGAAGTTCCTTCATAGCTTACTGCTCTGCAGTCAGACAACTGTGGTCGTCATCTAGTCCTAACTGATCTATCCTTAAAAAGAAAGTTATTTTTAACAGATGCTAATTTATTCACCAGGCATGTTTTCACATGGATTCTGTTAATTGCTAATCAGCCCTGGTTGTCTGTACCATATTTATCCAAGGAAAGCAGAGGTGGATGCTAAGTCTAAGAGACACCACACTGTGTATTTCCCTCATAGTTTTTCAGGTCACAAACACGGATAATCTCCCTAAGTATATTTTCTGGATTTGTCATAACTATCTACTTAGCAGTAGTCTGACAAGCTCATGATGATACTCTTTCAGGAGAAGATTGCTCTGCTACAGGCTGTCCTAAGGGCAGCCCACCAGGACTCAGCCTCCAGTGCCAACCTGCCCACCATTCCCAACCTCCCCAACTTCTGCTTCCCAGCCCTGCTCAACAGCGACAGGGCGACGGCCGTGCTAACAGGCAGGAAAATGAGAAAGGTGCAACAGCTGCCGAAAGATGGGCTTAACGACAACTGGTGTGCTGCTCCTTCCACTCCCCTCAACCTTGAAACATGAGCTGGGCTTTCTGACTTCACTGCTGCCTCGCTTGGGTTTGCAGTTTTGGGAAGTAAACACAATTCAAGTTTAGGCAGTGAGCACACCTTTTGTTCTCACAGAAGTCCCTGCCAACTGATCAGTAACTGCAGTCAGCTTTTAAAGGGAACCTTGTCCCATCTTCTTGCTCAGCAAGCATATAGGTAGTTTCAGGACTAAATCCTGAATGAGCTCTAAATCCATAATGAGCGTGTGAACCTTTGCAGAAGCCAGCATAGTGGAGGGATTGCTGAGAATCCTATAATGCTCCAGAATTACCATGTTATTCCTTACCCTCACACTGGTTTAAACTTTTATACTGCTGAATATTTGGAAACCAAGTCCTTTCTTGTGCCCATCTCTTTTTTTGGTTGTTTTTTTAAAGAAAAATTAGAAATTTTCATGTGTCTCTGTCTAGGTCAACTTAAAGCATGTTCAAAAAAAATTCATAACAATTAATTAAGGAAGCTTTGATCTAAGTTAAGTTGGTACATTTCTAGGACTTACTGTAATAATGCATCGATCCCAATACATATTAATTCATTCTTACTCTCAACTTAACCATACAAGCTCTGCCTAATATTTAGTACTGATGACTACTCAGATGGATAGTAAGGTCCCACCTGGGTCACAACAAGCCCCCACAGATAAGGTCACCTCTCCAATCCCCTGGTGAGCAGCGTTTACAGCCGCACAGTGCCATGCCAAGCCACCACCAGCCTGACCGCGTCGCCAGCCACTGCCTGTGGCACCGCACGCTTCTGGATGCCCACTCCAGCCCATGGCGGCTCCACACGCACACAAATGCTCCCAGCACGTGTTGCTCCAAAAGGTTTTGTGGCTGCGTGGCAGTGCCATGAGCAGAACACAAACGCACACACACACTTGAACTGGCACTCAAGTAAAATTTGTTGCTCCAGGAATTAGCTCAGAGAAATTCTGAAGCTTCCATTACTTTTAATCAATAGCTTAGAAACCAAATGGCAAAGGCAGCGTCTTCCTCTGCCAACGGACGCATGTTCCCTCCAGGCAGCTTCTGTCTGTGCCGTCCCCGGCTCCGTAACACCATCCCGACCACGGCTCCGCCGTCCCCGGCTCCGTAACACCATCCCGACCACGGCTCCGCCGTCCCCAGCTCCGTAACACCATCCCAATCACGGCTCCGCCGTCCCCGGCTCCGTAACACCATCCCGACCACGGCTCCGCCGTCCCCGGCTCCGTAACACCATCCCGATCACGGCTCAGCCTTCCCGATGCATCAACAACAATGCTTAACCACTCTCCCCATTCAAACACGGGGCCTCAAAGGAGACAGTAAAACTCTTCTGAAAGTACCTAGTTGTTTTCTGCTTCCTGACTGGAGTTTTTCCACACATTTTTAATGAAAACCGTCACTGATTAGCTGAAGACAGCTCGGCTTTGTTGTAAGACAACAAAGAGCATACCCAGAAGATCACACACAAACCTCGCCCAGGAGACAATCAAAAGTAGCACATGAAAATACCCTCTCAGAAGCAACTCTGCTGAATAATTGCAGAAGAGTGTCTCATGTTGTTAAAAATAGAACTAATTTCTGCATTGGCAGATGGAGTTTCAGTCAAAATACCCACTGAGCCACTGGGATAATTAAGTGTTGACTCTCCATGGCATAACAAAGCATCTAACGCAATTTACTGCCCTTTCTATAAACCGTGAGATAAATACTGTTTGCTAATTTTTCAGCAATGAAATTAATAGAAATTATGTTTATAGTACTCTGCAGCAAGCCTCTACCTGAAATACTACCGTGGCTGCCAAGACATCAGCACCATGCTTTACACACAAGCTATTTAATCTTTCGGGTAATTACCTCCTGGAACAGAGCAGTCATTCAATCTAGAAATCAGGTTTACTCAGAAGGAAGCAGAAGAAACTCTAGACTGGTAATCCTCAGTAACCTGAAACACGTGGCTAGACAGAGCAACAGATAGTAGCTGATGCACAATGACATTTTTCTTTTCAAAGTGTACATACTCACTGCTTGAAAAGAGCTACGTGTAAAACACAATCTTCACGGTAACACAGACCCTGCATATTGCACAAACCGCTTGTATTTCACGGAATCCAGCTGAGTTTTTCTTTCCAGATTTTCTTACTATTTCATCTCTATTTAAAGAAACTTCAGAAAACCGAAGAAATATGAAGAAAACTTTCACATACTAACTGGAACAAACTACATCAAGTACTGAACAATTACTTTTATTGCAGGGCTCTGGGAGGAACAGCCATATACAGTTATGTGCTTCCTCATTTGAAATATTGGCTCCTACCCTCCTGCTATCTCAGTAACCATTTTCAGTCTATGAGGGCGCAGAGGGCTCTGTATCCCCCTTACAACCCGTGCTACCACCGAAATTCTGCTTCTCAAAGTCTCAGTACAATGGGACTCCTGGGTTACAGCACTAAATCAACTGCAATTTTCAAAGAAAATTTAAGTCCTGAAAGGAGAACAAATATCTTAAAAGATCTGGCTGTGCTGAAGCTGTTCACTGTTATGAAGTTATGAAGGATGCACAGGAGGCACTTTGAACATTAAAAAAACTCCACAACAAAAACAAAACCAAAACTATACCCCAAATGAAAAAAACTATGCCATGTTTTCACTGCAAGGGTGATCGAACACTGCAGTAGGTTGCCCAGACTCCATCCCTGGAGTCAGTCAAAACCCAGGACATGGTCCTGGGCAACCTGCTTCAGCTTCCCTGGCCTTGGGCATGGGGGCTGGACTAAACTATCTCCAGAAGTCCCTTCCAACTTCAGTGATTCTGTGATTCTCCAACTTTTGGGATGCATTTTAAACTCTTCAGCACACATAATTTTAGATCTACTGCCAAATGAATACAGCCACAAGATCATCATTTATCAATAACAAATCACACCAACCTCACAAAATTAATGTCTACAGAGTGTGAATAATTGCAAAGAAAATAATCTTATGAAACTGAAGAACCTCTACTGTAAGCAGACGTCAGATGAGCAGAGAGCACTAACCAGCTCCTTGTGGAGCGTGTTCATGCCATGCAACTGCTCAGGTGGAAAATGCCAGTGTAATAGCTAAATGCTGCCTTTGCATCACTGCAGCGGGGAGAATCTGCTGCTCCAGCCATACATTGGGACAGCGTGGGGCTCCGGTCTGGAGGTGTCCTGTCAGGAGAGGCCCAAAGGAGGTCATGGATGCAGGATCAGGTCATCACGCTGACTGGTAAGATTGAACCATCCAAACTTAACAAGTCTTCTACATAGTATACCTATATGCCCTTTGACAAATATAATACTTTAAATGCTTTTTGTCTCTAAACTTTCAAGTTAAATAACATCAAATTTCCGTTTATCTTGCTAAAACCATTAATTATACACAGTTCATAAATAAATACAAAGGCCACTTCTAGATGGTTGGATCAACAAAAAAATCTTGAAACAAACCGTGTCAATGAAACCTGATCACGAATGGCCAGGGCATGAGCAGGTAAGAGGAGAATGATCTTTGAGAAGCATTCAAGTGTTCTAAAAATTGCCCATTAGATGAACTGTGACTAGATTTCAGGGATGACATCTAGAAACTACAGAACAGCCTGAACAATCAGGTTTAATGCATCACAGTCAGCAAAACACAGTCCTGCTAAATAGAGCACTGGTACCGCAAAGCTGCACAAACCTCACTAACTGTTCATCGTATGCCAGACTGGTCAGAGCTTCTTGGCTTCTACACTCAGACCCTACGTGAGCAGATGAGCTGGCGCTTTGGTCTGTCTTTCCTCCCCAGTTTGCCCCAGGCTCACTAACCAGTCTCACGTTTTCTATCCTATGTCGGCAGGAGAGGCGTGTTCTCCTTCCAAATCCCAGCAGCCAGGGCCCGTGGGAATGAGCCTTCGGCTGCGGGGTGCCCTACCCCGGCAGGGAAAGCCAAGCTCCCCTGCCCCTGCCAAGGCGCGTGATCTCGCCGGTAATCCAACCCCGGGCAGCTGTCAGCAAGAACCTGATCCCAGCGCCACCAGCACCGATGCGGCAGGGCCGATCACACATGCAACTCAGCAAACGCTACGGACGCAGACAACCAACGTCAGCAAAAAACGGACTTAGGGACTAGTCTGTCCGCAGAAACTAAATGCAAGAGCTTCTTTAGTGAAAAGCGCTGAGAGCAACATTAAAGTTTGTCCCTTCCATTATCCTGTTTTCACCACTATATACATTTAACCCAGCTTACATGGAAGGTTATACAAAACCCGCCAGCCCGTGCCAGCCAGCAACTCAACCACCAACCCCAGCAACACCAACGCTCTGCGCAGGAGAATGACAGTACATCTCATCCTGAAGAACTACTATGGAAACAACACAGCAGAATAAGGAATAAATTATTATAAAGTTGAATTTTCATACCAAACTTCACACTTCAAAATGAGTATAATCATTTCACTCACTTGCATGAAGCTCTCTGACCAAGGCAAATTTGTGTGGGCTCCTGCTTCCCCTACACGCAGTCACAGTGTGCAGCGCAGGCACTGACTGAGCCAGACACCAGGAAGACAGAGCACCGCACGATATACCGAAGCATCTAAAAATACGGGCTTCTTTAGAAATTAAATGCCAGATTAGGAAATCTTCCCAAGCTACCACAGCAGAGTTCTGAGTCCTTCCCTAAATAAAGACAGAAGACAACAAACATTACTAGATATAAGTTGGCTCTGTTGAGACCAGAGGAGTAGAACTTAAGTTCTTCCCCCTCAGTTTGCTAACGAGTCTCATTTTGAACTTTCTAATATTAAAAATCTCTCTCTCTAAACATTTCAGATAATCTTTATTACGAACAAATAAGAAACTGATAGCACTGAAGGGTTGGGGTTCCCCCCCCTCATTTAGCTGGAAGATGAAACAGCTATGTAAATGGCACCAGGCTCTGTCAAATAACACATGGAATATGTAACCAAATAACACCAGAAAAGAAACCATACCTCAAAATACTGCTATGGGAGACAGAAGGCCGGAAGGGTGTTTGGGCTGGAGAACATGAAGAAAAATAAGTAATGACATCACTCCAAAACACATCAGGAGGCTCGTCTGTCCACTCAACTACTCTGGAAGGCAGCTGAGCCCAAGAGCTACAACGAAAAAACACCAAAAGAGGGAGAGGAGGGAAGGAGCCTGCGTGCCAAGGACACGAAAGCATGCAATTGCGGTGCATAATTAAGAATTCTTATTTAGTCTCTCTCCCCCACCCATCCAGGGTTTTTTAGTGAGTGAGGCAGAAGGGAGGGAACGTTTCCAGCTCAGCTTATGAGGAAATCACACTGCAACCAGCAGAGGATCCACAGCGCAGGACTGGGGCAGCAGGAACAGGACCCATTCCAAGAAACACCTGCGGACAGCTGCTTCACCAAAGTGCCTTCTTCTGGCACAAATTCACGCAAATCAAAGTCATTCTCTCAAGACAGCACAGAGAACCAAACACTGTAGAACATTATTTGTAGCATGAACGTGTAACAGCAGGATTACTGGAGAAAGGCAATGCCAGCAGAGTGCCTGCAAACGGCTGTCCTCTGTTTCCACACTCATGCTATCAATCTACAATAATTCCACCCATCTGAACTCATGATTTTTACTTGCCCACGGTACATTTATTTTGCCAGACAAGAAGATTCTGAAAGGATACAATTTCAAAGTTTAAGCAGCAGGAAAAACATCTGTCTCACTAATTTCCAGCGACTCTCCAGTGACATCTGCAGCAAGGTCCATTTCCTACATTTCTGAGCAGCAGTACCAAGCTCCATACTTCCTGAGGAAATGAGATGATCTATATGCCTATAACCTGGGTTCGGTGTTTCAGATAAACAAAAGACTATGTCCTATACAGGCAATCACTTAGTATCATTTTCCATCTTTGAGGAGTCACCATTTGTACTCTTGCTGGTTCGGATAGTCTAATCCTGAAAATACTCAGAGGAGACTGTATTTTTGCACACACATCAGTAAAGTGCAGTGCATACTGAATTTTATTAATATTAAGCAAGATAATATGACACATAGGGCAGTCCTGAACTTCAAATATCTAACAAAACACTTAGGTCTAGGCTCAAGTAAAAGGATATTCTCTGAATCTTCACAATTCTCCTGCCTCCATCAACATGGACAATAAAACCACCCACACAGACTGACAATAAAACGCTAAAGTTGACCTACTGTCCCTCATAGTTCACCACAGAAATTTTTTCCGCACAGTGAATGAAGACTTTCTAATGATATTTCACATAAGAAAACTCTGGAAGAATAAGCAGAAATTAAGTAGTTAGTGAAGAACTAGAAAAGACCAACAAATCTCAATGGCTTTGAGAAAATTTGTAAAGGAAGAATGAGCATCACTCCAAACCAGACCAGACCTATAACCTTATTCTTTATGTAGGACGGACTTCTTTTTAAACCAGATGTTAATATTATGTTCAGTGTGGAAAACAGCTTAACGATAGCTGATGATTTCTGAAACCAAAAACCTGCAGCAAATAGCTTTCTGGTTTTGCCAGCCGACCACACAACAGGCATTTGTTTTGAGAAACCTGCAACATCGAAGCCGCAAAGCTCCAGCGCTGCCCGACTCCCCGCCGAGCCCTGCAAGCTCTCGGCATTGCCCTGGGGAAAGAACACGTTTTCAGGGACTCTTCAGCTATGAACAAACGGGAGATGCAGTCACATTACGTGAACCGTGACCCAACTGCAGCGGTCAACCAGAGTTCCTTGCCTGGCATTTTTAGACCCAATTATTTCAAGTCTAAAACAGCACAATGATTTCTTTGGATAGACTTTAGCTTTTTTGCTCACTGCTGGCACGAAAAGCAGCGTTTTCTTCATCATCTCCACGCGTAGCACAAATCAACAAGCTCCAAAGCCACTATGTATGACACAAGTCACTGAATAATAATAAAGGATCAACTTTTCAGTCCAACTGCAAACTAATTTAAAGAAACGATCTATTTAAAGATTCCTGTAAGGTCAGTTTGGCTGATCACGCTCACGAAGGATGTATCCCACCGTCCCTTTGGCAGCACCCCGCAAGCGAGAACTGCCACACGGAGCATTGTGCGTCCACCTCCCCAGCCTCCAAAGCAGCCACCACCACTCACTTTTTTAAGGTGGCCTTTCAGATCTAACAGAACACTGCCACTGAAGGGGAGCTCCCAGCCCTTCCTCACACCCCATCTCCCACACGCTCCCGCCATGCCCATGGCACGGTGAGCTGGCCCCAGCGGCCCGTCCAAGAGAAAACTGTCTTCCCTTCTCTCTGCTCAGCGAGTTTGTCCTGCCTGGATAAAGCAGCTGAACTGACGCTCCCCACAGCTGCACAACCACGAGATCCAACCCAAGGGCAGCTCCAATGGCACACGGGTCTGCTCCCGTTAGTAGCAAATACTGCTGTGGCCAGGCTGGCTCTGGTGGGACAGCACACCCTGGGACACTGCATAGCAATTCCTTCAACTAAAACTGAAACGCATCGCGTATTTGTGGCTTGGGCCAAAACCACGTGTATTTCAGCTTCCTAGAAGACTGAAAGCATGGACAGACCCTTACAAAAAACACAATCGTGTGACCTCATGTGACCACTGTATTAGGTTACGATGAAAGTTACTCTAAAAAACTTTGGAATGAGCATCAGACATTACGCACAAGCACGCAAGCCCATGCTCATAGGCACAGCCCGGCTCACTCGCTCCTGCTACACCTGAAGCAACGCACCGGAGCACCGAACACAAACAAAGGTCCCCGGGCGTAATGCTGGAATTCCTCAAAGGACAGTAATGGGGGTCCAGGAGTTTTAAGAACAGAAGGAACCTGGGAATAAGCCTGTTATTATTCCTCCCCTTCCAACTACATTTCTTGTTTTGTTTTGGAACAGGATACATCCAACCACAATTAACTTTCAGCAGAGAGACAGAGGGATAGAGAGAGAGAAACAGAGTGAGGCATACCGCAGAGCAGAAGGAAAACCACTGCCCTTACCCAGCAGTAAGACATGCTAACACTGCGAGGCGTCTTCTTGAAGCTGGAATCGTGAGCATAGCTATCGATGTACAGATGGGTGCCACGGCCTCTTTCTTCCCTGCTAAAAAAATACTTTAACGTTATTTATAGGCTAAAATGAAGAAAAGAAAAAGTCCTATATCTGACTGTCACTGTATTCCCACAATGAAGATCGCGATCACGTGTGACCCATGTAATACCTTTTCTTTTTCAGACTTCTGGGCTGCTCCAACTGGCTGCACTAAGGCCAACAGCAGTACCGAGCGAATTTGCCTGTCTGTGGATCACAGCAGACAGCCGCTCCAAAGCCACCTCGCATAAATGTTCCCTTCAAAGAGAAGACTGCTTTAGAAGTTACTGGCAAAGAAGCTCTAGACAAAGAACACTGGCGAATACGTGTTTTAACAGCCAAGGTACTGCTGCACTAAAGTAGTTTAACACAAAATGTCAGGTTATTTTTTTTCTTTGCTCTTGGACATGGGAAGTGTGGGTAGATGCTTGTCAAAACGTTACAAACACAGAGCCTTGCTAAGACTATGTCTGAGCTACAGTACCGTCAGCTTGCAACTCCACGAGCGTGCCAAAACATGTGCAGCCACACAGGAGCTGCTTCGCTGGACACTGCTCGGAGGGAAGAGAAGCAGCAGCAGGGGAACAGCATCTCCTACAGCGGGGTCAGTTGGTCTCAGGGGAAGCAAAACCAAAGCACAACAGTTTAGAGCCATCTATCTGCTCAAGCTCGTTAGGACCAGGTACAGAACCTGTGAGCTGCAGCTCCACGGTTCATCGTTTCAATCGAATCTGTGATCGCCCAAAGACTCTCATCACTGTGGCAGTTCCAGATTGTTCAGGAGATTTGAATAAGTTAACTTCTGTTGACAGACATCATACTTGACTATGTAATGTCTGTCCACATCATATTTCTGCTAGTTGCCTACTAGCTTCTTTATCAAGCCATTTCTTTTGCTTTCCTTCCTCTTCTGCAGCTGCACCCCATTTCAACACTAGCTGTAACATCAGTTACCCATTGTCCCCTTGCAAAACCAGGGTGGTTTCTTCTACAGGGCTTCTGGTAAGAAAACCCACAGAACTCCTTACTGAAATTAAGATTTCCAAAAGTACCACCAAGAAAAACAAAGAGAAAAGCCTCTGCCAGCTTCTAAATCAAAACAGAAGAGAAATATACACAAGGGAAATTACCATGCACAGAGCGCATTAGCCACTCCTCGTCTTCACTAGATGCATCCGAATAAATCATGCTTAATGTATTTAATTTTTCATTTCCACATAAACCAAATCAGCTTATGGTGCTGGATGACCCCTCTGGTTTCTAACGCCTTTTCATACCTTTTTTTTGTACAAGTCTAAGCAGTGCCCAGGTTGCAACAGAATTCCAGTCCCACGTGAACTGGGCCTGTTTGGAACAAGTGATCTGACAGGTTAAAAGGGTTGTGATTTTTCAGCAATTCCTTGAACAATACGAGATCCAGTCAGGATGTTTAACACAGCCCAGAATAAGACTGTCAATACAATATTACCTCCTAAGCATTATAAACTGTCAAAACTGTCTTTCTAGCTTTAAAAGGAGAGTGTAAATGTGTTTAAATTATTTCTTAAGGAAAACCGTGTGGATCTGAAGGATCACTGTATTCTATATACCTTTATAAGAAAACACTCTAACATTAAAGAATTGGTATCTCACAGTAAGAAATTGGGTTAAAGCTCCTAATGCAGAAGAGAGCAGCATTTCATGTTCCTCCTGTCTGACTGGTGCACTCAATAATTCATAGCTTGCTCTGATCAAGCTCCAGCGCAGGTGCTGCACAGCCAAACCTCAGGGAAGCTACCTGCAACGTGCCTGATCATCACAGGGAAACATGCATAAAAGATGTGCAACGCCTGCTTCTACTTTTTTTTTAGTGACGACAACGCTAAATTGCAAAAGGAGCTCTGCTTTGGAAACTCCTTTGCATCAAGAGTCCCACGTTTTCAGAGAAAGCAGGAGGGGAGGAAGAAATGTGGGTGTTAAGAGAAAAAGTGACGGAACTATGAAAGCATAACCGTGCAGTAGGCCCACCCCCCTCGTACCAGAAGGTATTTCATCAAGCGGAGCACCCCAGAGGTTGGCTACAGCCAGTCCTGCAGTAAGTCCTGCAGAGGCTTTCTGCTCCCTCTCCTTTGTGCCGGTACAGCAGCTCTGCAGAGAGCCTCACTCATGGAGAAGTGGCAAAAGCACCTTCCGTTCTCCCTGCAGAACTGACGGATACTGTGCTGTGCACATCCCTCTCGAAAAATTAACTACCGAAGTAGTTGCCAGCAGCTGGTTTGCTGTGTACTCCCAAAGCAGAACACAACCACCACCACAGCCAAAGCACAGAACTCGGGAACACGAATCCACTCCAGAAACGGAAATAGAAAATTCTTCAGAAAATGAGCATACGAACAGCAAATATTACCTAAATGTGTGAAATCACTGTCTGACATAATAGACACATCTTCATTCCTGGTTTGGAATTTCGCAGCTCATTAGTAGTGTGGGAGCTTATCTGCCCCGTCACAGATTGCGAAGAGAAAGGAATCTAACGCTGAAGGCAGCCCTGCTTGGAGCAGGTCAGTGGGAGGGGAACTCCAGAGATGCCTTCCAGCCTGAGCTAACTTACAGCAACACCCCAGCGGCACGACGGAGACAACTCTCTTCCTCCCACATCTGCAGAAGTACCTTCCCCATCAACAGCCTGAACTGTAACCAAGACAGATTAGAAACACGGTTTTCTAGTCCTGAACAATACAAGAGACCAGTCAGTTGTTAATAGTCCCGAATAGTTCTTCAAGACAACAGGCTGTTGGGTTGCAGAGAGATGACAGAGTGCTCTGTATTTAACATGGGAACTTCCTCTCTGGGGAACCAGTTCTCTGAGCATCCCAGATAAAAGCAAGAGTAGTGAAACTCACTCCACACCACCAAGCACACTTACCACGCTTGAATCCATTTCAGAAAACCCAACAAAGACTGGAGCCAGCTGATGATGCATTAACCGTCAGTTAATTAGCAGCTCACTAAACCACCAGAACATGCTAATGGCAAAACCTCAGTGAAAGCTACTCGGCTTTTCAGGTGTGGAGGGGACTGGACCATGCAACAGCGGCGAGCAGCCTGCAAGAGCTGAAGCTGGAAGCATTTAACTTCCCCAGCCCTGCGCTCCCATGCTTGAGATAAGACAGCGAGCAGGCTGAGCCCCGAGCCCTGCCCGGCAGAGCTCTTACGGGGTTGGGTTAATGTCCGAGAAGCAACAGCAACCAACTAATCCACAGACAAAGCATGACACCATGTCGCTCATCATTTGATTGCTGAGACATGATGTATCCCACTGTTATTTCTCTACTAAATGCTTCTATAAGGAACCGTACATTCAAAAATCAGTTTGATCTTTTTTAAAGTATTCCCTGAAACAGATGGTTTTATACTCCTCCTCTGAACCTGGCTGTTGTAGAACTGCTGTTAGCGAGCCTGAAACCCAACTGGTTTTAATGTACAGTGGCTGTTACGTGGCAGTTTTAACCTATGTTCTCATCCTCTCCCTTGAAGGCTGGGTGCATCACGCCTTCGCTCGGATGATGTCTGCACAATGAACAATCAGAAACACGGCATCGCTTACCAGGCACGAGAGAGTACCGCTGCTCTGCTGCAAGGGCCAATGTCAGTCAAATTCATCTTGAACGCTGCTCCCCGACTGGATATTTGAACTTTTGATTTGGCGTTTGAAGAGGCCTTTGCTAAGGGCACCAACAGCCTTCTCTCTGGTTTCAGAGATGTGAGAGATCAGGCACGGAGGGGCTGCTTTGCTGACTAAAAGCAACCATGTAGTTGTAACTGTTCAGAAAAGAGACTACCAGCTCGGAGGAACTGTGTCCATGTTAACTGTGTCACATGCACTGAGCCACCGACAACATCTGAGTAAATGAGAATCCCCAGTACGGGACCAAGGAAAAGCAGGAAACTCCACGGCTTCTTCCCCCCAACGGGACACCGGGAATGCCATGCTGGCAGCTCACGCCCTGCGTTAGTCCGTGCACAACTCATGTCGCCCACACTGCAATACAGGGAGGTTTCCACCTTGTTGAGGGATTGTGATTTTTTCAAAAGTGATGTTCAGTAATAGAAATAGGCAATGGTCCTGGAGATCCCACCCTTAGGCAGAGTGTCGGGATAACTTCACGAGGCCTCTTGCTAACGCCGCTTCTTTGCAGCGATGCTGCCCGGCGAGAGATGGGCTCTTTTTAACTCTCTGCCTGGCAAACCAGTACCACCATGGCTGCTACCTGCAGCACGTTCTCTGGACCAGTGTTGATGTACAAACGTAGAAAATAAAGTTAATGTGTAGTGGACTGCAAGTCTGTAGATTTTATTGAAATAACTAATGTTTTCTTTCTTCAAATGCTATCACCAGAACATTAAGCTGTGCTCTGCAAGTGCTCCATCTCCACATATAACAAATCACTGGCATGTACCATTTATGGAAAAAAATAAGGTTTATGAAAAGAAGTTCATTCTCCATTAATATGTGAAAAATGCATCTTCTTGCAGGGATTCCCTTCTGTACAGTATCTGGATTTAAGAGAAATGTGTGGAATTCCTGTAGATAACTATTACATTCAGTATTGCAAGTTATCACACAGTTTTTTCAAATCCCATCCTAATCTAATCTTGGTAAGTAACGCCTAGAATTTTCTCTTAATGAATGCCAGAGCTTTAACTACACTGCCTAGAGGCTGTGTATGGTTGCAACATACTGTGATAGTTTGATTTCAGTGTACGACACGGGTCAAAATGCCAATCTAAATGACAAGCTGCCTTTGAAATCCGCAAGATACCACAGACCCCAAAACGATTAAGAAACCTTGGAATTCCTTCCATGTCTGGTTTTATATGGAGCCTTAGATAGCCAAGGTTCAACCCTGGAACGCAATCACTGTCTTTTTGCACAATGAGTCAGCCGGTGGCGTAACTGCAGAACCACCTGGCACAGGTCTCTGAGGATGGTCACACACTCCGCTTCCCCCACACCGCAGCTCTCCCAGCAGCACTGCAGCCATCAGCACCCATCAGGAACAGGACCACACTTCCGACCCAGGTACGTGCGAACTGCTGGCTTGCTGCTGGCTCTTGGCACTCTTGAATGGTTTTCAATTTACAGCCCAGATGCTGAAGCTTGCATAGGGAGCACCGACTCACCACGCAAATATTTACATATCCACTTACAAAAATATCAGAAAAGCAAAGCTAAAGTTGATCAATAGTACATGCATTTTTCAAGTGTCAAGAAAGCATTCAAAGCTTCGACATTTCTGGCCAAGCAACAAAACACAGTTACAACAGTCTTTCAGATGTGTATTGCTTACTACTAAAATGCTAGAAGAAAACAGCTTGAATGATACTACAGAACCAGGACGCCTTTTTCATCCAGATTATTATTATGGTTATTTTTTAGTTCTCTAATTATGCGTAAAAGGTTCAAACATCTCCGCTCTTTGGTAGCGGTTCTGGTAGTCAGATGTGTATGGCAGACAAAAGTTACACCAAACGGAATGAAAAACTGTACTCAGCTGAGTAACGTGTCAGTTGCTGAAACTTAAGATATATATAAAGAATATGTATCTGCTGGTTACAGATGGTCTCCGAGGTACATCTGATAGCTAGAGACGCAACAGTACGAAGCAGCAGGAGTAGCTGGAACACACCTTCCTCTCTCCCAGCATTAACATTGTGTAACTCCTTGGTACCGCCGGGACCAAGGGATGTACATTTTCACTGCAGCATCAGCAACGTCCCAGGCTGAGACATCCCCCTCCCTCTAAAGCAAGACACAGGTGAAAGAATACGTCTGAAGGCTTTCATTTGTCCAGTGAGAAATTCTGTCCTCAGTACTGATTAGCTAAATTGTTTGGATAATCCACAACCTTTTGTACCTGTTCAGTGGAATATCTGATTTTTGAAATGTCCCATTTTGAGTGCTTAAGATGTCATATTTTATGCAACAATTTCTTTCTGGCAGTCCACGTACAAACATTGTCTGTCTTCAGCTCCATTACAGCACAAAAAGGATAATTCTACATAACATATAGAGGCTACAGCATACCCCTGAACTTCTGTAGCTGGTATTAAACAGCATTTTAGGAAAAAAAAAAAATCTAAATTAAATGAACTCATATGTAACCCAATGAAAAGACTGAAGGATGAAACAGATTAAGTTATCAGAGTATTGCCAATACCTTATGTTAATTAAGGAACTGTTTTATTCAGAACATTAATATTGAAAGCACTAACAAATGTGAGAATAGCTCCAAAGCTGAAGAGTCTTTAAATTTATAGCACTTTATCCTACCACATAATAACTATGACTAAGACATAATTTCCCTACTCAGCTCCAGGACTCCAAGTCTCCACGCCTCTGTGATACACTATTATTTTTTGAGATTAATGGGCCGCATTCCAAAATACGCCCCACCCCTAGTGAAATTAATGCATTCTGCATTAATTTCAGTTTGGCTAAAAACTTTATGGCTCTGCATAAAAAGCAGAGAGATGCTTCTCTTTTTTTTTTTTTTGGAGGGGGGGGGTAGGGTGTCTAGCATAAAGACAAAGGCAACTGACATTTCACTGAACGAAAGAACGCATATCAACGAAAAGCTTATTTAAATGAAGAAAACTGTTAGAAACTTCAGTTCCACCCCAAAACAGCAGTCCCAAATACCGAAGACCTGTGGGCAGCACTAATATTTCACATGCTTTGCAATCCAGCCTCCAGTGAAACACCTCCTCCTCACCAACTTGAAGCTCTTCATTTCCTCTGCTCCTATTGTCCTGTTGCCAATGTCATTAGGCTGAAATAATTTATTTCTGACAATCAAAATACTTCTCTCCCCTGTAAGCGTTTGTCACCACCACCAGGATCCTGGTGGTGCAAGCAGTGGGTTTCAGCACACCCCCAAGGCAGACACGCTTGAGCAAGCAAAAGAATGTGCCTGCATAAAGGCTACCCCATGCTAATTTAAGCTTGCCTTCAAATTTTGATATTAGTTACTTATTCTAGAATTGAAACTTTTACTAGTTACGGATTTTCTGAACATGACATCGGTGATCATAGGCTTCTGAGAGTTAAGTATGATGATGATGTATGCAGATAACATGGAGAAAACACTTTTCTGCAGTTGAGTGTTTACCAACAGCACTCAAGAAAAAACAAAACCAAAAAAAGTCCTTGCAGTAAAACTTCACAGTTTGCATTCCTATGATCTTGGATTCCATTCTTGCTAAATACGTGCCCTTTGAATGCCCTACCAAAAAAGCCTAATGATAGCACTCACAATGTGTTGCTGAAACATTTTATTACTCTGATTTCAAATTTAAATACAATTCTCTGGTTTAACGCATACTAAAACGTTCATAGCAATTCTTTAAAGGATTAGAACCTTGCTTCGTTTCCTTAGCAGTTTTTCCTGTCTCTTTTAAATAGTCGCAAAGCTGGCAACTCAAGTACATGCACCTGTATTTCAGAAGGGAATGTTTTCTAACCTAAATTCCCTGTTCAAAATCCAGTTGATCTCAGTTGTATCCAAACTGTGTCTTCGGTTAAAAAAAAACCACAAACAACACAAAACCAAACAACTGCCTTGCTCCTCTACTTTTCCTGTTAATGTCTATCAATGTGTCCTGGAACTTAGACTACGTTTTCAAATGAATTAATTTCTGTCTTCAAAAGATGGGCTACTCAGACACATCGCACTCTGAACCGCGCCCACAACCTTGCTTGCTGTACATTAACAAAAACTTCCATTGATTTAAAATTTAACTTCAGTATGGGTTGCATTATTTGACGGGATTAGCCCCAGTTTCCTCTTGTGAATTCTGCAGGGAGACTGGTTTTATAACCTGGAAGACTTCTTTAAGGATGGAGCAGAAAGAATCAATCCAAACACAAGAAAGGTTAAATTGCAAGCACACAGCACTGGGATTAATATTTTACTTATTGTAACATCTAAATCAGGTGTTGAAAAACCAAATATTTTCTCAGACACAAAAGATACAAAGCCACATTTAAAAATAATAAACAAAAAGCAGGCAAGAAACTTCACTTGCAAGGTTCTGCTAATTTGTAATTACCGTGAACACACTTGTCCCCTTCTCTTTAAGTACGAGGTAACACACCGTGGGGCTGTGAGCTTTCACACCAACTAACAGGTCATCCAGTGACTACAGTTTGTGGAAAAAGGTATCCTGTGTCCTTATGAACCCCCGAGGGGATAAGTGACAGCTACGGCGGTCCCAGTCATCGGGGAAAGAGTCTGTCCTGTCGTCCTTTGGCATTCTATCAGCCAAATTTTAAGCCATCCCCCCGAAACACGGACACTTGCCAAGGAACGGCCCAGCCCGGGAGGCTGCAGAGGAGCGCGTTCCTGCGCACGCAGCGGGGGCAGGCGGCGGTGGCGGCACGTGGCGGTGGCGGCACGTGGCGGTGGCGGCACGTGGCGGCACATGGTGGCACGCAGGGCAGCCCCACGCGCACAGCCCGCCCGCTCCATCATCTGTTTGCTTTTCCGCATAGGCGTTATTTAGCACGGGGTCTGCGAAGAGACAGAGGCTGCTGTGGAGAAGAATCTCATTTTTTAGCCAAACTCCGACAGAGACAGATGTTGTGACAGACGTGCTGAGCCCGCCAGTCCCACAGCAACAATGCTGCGCTCTCGGACAGCCAAGTGCTGCCATCCACAACAAAGAAACGTCCACGGTCTCTTCGGAACGCTGGCATTTGGTGGGCTTGGAGGGGGTTACTTTGGCATTCTGGACTCCCTTTGGATTGCCAAAAGAATGGAAGCTCTGCCGTATCATTTACCCTGAGCCACAAAAGCTTTGACTGTTTCTTCCTGGAAGCATCTCGGCTGCTATCCCTCCTGGGACTGCCAGCATCGACGTGTTTCCTCACACAGACCTGGCACACTCACACACCGGGGGCAGCACGTTACACCCACTGCCAGCCCCATTGGGTGGGTGATGCCTGGTGTGGATGTGCCAGTGGTGCAGAGCTCAGCCACACCGCAGGCTGGTGCCTGCCCAGTCCCCGGCTGTCCATGACGGAGCTGCAGCCGCCTGTGCCCCAGGAGCAGCTCCTGGCGCAGCACCCGCAGCCGGAGCCCATGGCAGGCACAGCTGAGCTGCGCCAACAAGCCAGGGGCACCAGCCCTGCCACAGCCAGGTGCGGGCAGGGGTGGGAAATGGACCGTCCAGCCACGGTTTTATAACCCTAAAGCACCGGGCACACGATGTCTCGGCAAGGGAGGAGGGAAGCCTACATTCAAAATCACCCCGTGCTAAGCATCTTCTTGCAACAAAGACTGCATTTACCTCGAAGGAAGCTGGAAAAAGAGCCCCAAAGGCAGAAGCCAGTTTAACGGAGAGAGAACTCATGGAGGAGCCCGACTACCTGTCAATTTATCTTAAATACAATCGCACATACGAAACTCATGGTGTGATACTCTAGAACTTTTATTATTCAAGTCAGGTGCTCACGTGCCCATCGCAGAAGTATATTATGATGCAGTTACAGTCTGGTAGGAACAGGACTGCAACACTCAACCCACCTTACAGCAGACAGTTGCCTCCAAGGGATGCCTTTGGGAAAACTGAGCAGATCCGATCGACAGGACAGGCAAATCCCATCTTTGAACAACCAAAATCCTCTGAATGAAAACTCTACCATCCGTTTCTCTGCTCACCAATTTATCTCTGATAAAAATTTATCAAGTGTTTACAATTTATCTCTGATAAGAATTATTTTGGAGGTGGTTGTCATATCTTTTGTCAAGACAGGGAGTCCCAAACTGGATGTCACAGGAATGTTGAAACTAACTCAAGTTCTCTTGCTCTTTTTATTTAATTTCCCCTGAACTTCTGAGGCCTTCCTCCAGCATAAAAGCTTTTCTATCTCTTCTGAAAAGGGCCTTGTTTACACCTGCAGTTTTATCACTGACTGTCACATCCAGAATGGAAAGATTTGAAAAATGAGAGCAAACTCTTCTCTGCCCTGAAGAAACGCTGGCTGAGGAAGAAGCCAGCTGGTTTATCATAGGGAATTTGAGGGGAGAGGGGTGAACAGTACGCAAGCCAAAATCTCCACAAAGGACCCCTAAAGGTAACTAATTCAGAGTAAAGATGCCAACACTTGTAACGCTTCCTTTGATCACTGCTGGTAGGAAATTCCAATTGTTATTGCTATCCAGCCCCATGTAAGCACCTATTATTAAGTACGACGACATTCTGCAAACTGCCACGAGCTGTGGAATTTCATTATTAAAAGGAAAGATGCATTTACGTAAGCGGCATTCCACCTGCAGTCTGTGTTTTCATCGTAAGTCTATTTGGCAATGAGCCATCACACGCAATTCAGATGCCCTGCTGGCATCTGTAGGGGTAATTCTCTGGATTATTAGTAATGTGTTTTCATAAAGAGAAGTCCCTAGTCCTACCTCTAACATCTCTGCAGGTGCAGGCTCACATACCCTGTCAATTACCAACCTGAGAAGATGCTCCAAGTCTATTTCACTCCTGCATTGTCACGGCATTCCTGAAGCTGTTACGCTGAGAAAGGACAAACTCCTCAGGAAACCTGTTGCTCCTATGTCTTAAAGCAGAGTGCCAGAAGCAGTTTCCTTTTGTAAGATGAAGGTGGTATCTCTGGAACATTTTCCCACATGTTCCTCTGAGCAAGACGATGCAGTGGAAGCTCGTTCCCTTCTTGAGGGACCCATCTTGCCTAGAAAATCCATGATATTTTTCATCATTGCTGGTACTCACTCATTCAACACCAGCACGGCCAGCAATGCTTGGAGACCTATTTACATCCCCCCAGCTCTCGGCTTTGTTTAGACAAGCCTTTTGCCCAGTAAATCTTACAAAATATCCGTGCAAGAGGAGATTCAAAACTAAATAGCATGATGAGTAATACACTGAGATGCTCCAGTTAGCTTGTTTACAACAGGGCACTCAGAACGGCCAACACGAGCCAACGTGCCTGTCCATTAGGAGCAACAGGAAATCTCTGAACAAGCAACAGTGGTAAGCTAAAGCTCTGCTTGACGTCCAGTTATGGCGAGGCATGCCAGGGACAGACTTGCAGCACACCAGAAAGTCTGCGGTGAAGGTGAGCGATCTTCTGCCAGTTCCCCCAAGCAGCAAGTTGCTTCAAGATGCACCACATTTACCACGAGAAAAAGGTAATGGGAAGGTAATCTACCACTGAGCAGCTGACGTGGTAACTTATGAGTCCTTCTAACCCCTGAAGGTCCCATCAGATCGACACATCCAGCTGGCTTCGCTCAGCCGTGGGTACAATGATGTTACTTCTATTCTGTGAGCAGTGCAGAATTTGAAGAGCCACAGGAAAACTGTTTGCTTGCTGCTCTATTGAACATGAAAATAGAGTTGAAATGCATCAGATTTCCAAACTCTCCTCTTATTTCTGACTCTCCCCCACTATTAACTGTAGCCAAGCATCATAAGATATCAGCTCCATGAACAGTTTTACTAAGAACTCAATGAGAGCTATTATTTCATACACTTTAATAGTGAACATTTACACTTTGAACATAGGATTTTTTATGTTATGTCTTAAAAATCGAGAAGGCCAAACAGACAGAAGCATCCACCTTTTGACCATTTTAGCTACAAAAGTTTGAATACTGAATGAATATTAGGAGAGCTCTGCCCTGATAAACTGGTTATCACAGCCTGATATTTCTTGACGTTTAGCAAGGGTTTACCAATATAACATGCTGCTGTACAAACGAGATTACTCCAGATATGAAAAAATTCGTAAGAGCTGAACACCTCCAATAGTGGATCTTATCAATAAAAACACATTTTCCATGAAGAACACTGACAGACAGGAAACAGCCACAAAACAACTGGCCCTAGAGCTCAGGAGAATCAAATCGCTCTACTTTTAACTTCCTGGGTAACTGTTTTGCTGACCTGAGAAAGGACAGAGTGATTTTATTTCACATTACAAGCTTCTTTAGGGACTTTCCCCCCTCCAGACAGAGGCAGACACATGAACAATTCAAGCAATACGCTCTGGAAATCCACAGAACTTAGCAAAGACCATTATTTATCTTTTTTGTTCCAAGACAAACAGTTTTTGAATCTCAAGCATCATGATTCTGCACAGGAACGTCTTTAGTGACAGTTTAAGGGACATAGTCTTAAGGAGTTAATTGCTTTAATATTAGTCCGTACCTGTTCATAGTAAATTCAGATTGCTAAAAAACTTATTTTATACTACGTTCATCTTTACCAAACAACTTCTATCTGCGGATAGAGACTCCCATTGATGACCCTGTACCCACAAAAATACAAGGTCAGCAGCATGAAGAATAAAGGAAGCGATCCATCTACACTGGGTAACGAACGAAGCTGAAGAAGAACAACCCACTCGTGGTATGACATCAAGTGCTGGGTTGTATCTGCCCGAGACCAAACATGACGCAAGAGCAGCGTGACCCAGAGGACGCCAAGGAGGCACTGCACGCAGAAGCCTTACCTGTATCAATAACGAGGAGGAGCACAGACTATGCTATCAGCATTCACCTGCTATAACCTTCAGACAGGCTAGAAGGACTTCTTTTTGGGATGAAAACAAACTTCTTGTAGCTCAAGTAAAAGTATTCCAAGACTATTTTGGTATAATCCACTGAAATTCCTTTCCTATAAACAAACTAAATCCACATTAGTGACAACACAGAGACAGTTCAGATGCTAAAAAACTTATATAGTACTTAAGAGTAAAATAGTACAGTGCAAACTTTCTAACATTTAACGTGCTGGTTAAATGAACTGAGTATCATTTCAGTTCACAAAAAATACGTTTTGGGGGCCTTTTCTTTCTTTAAATTGAACCTGGCCTTTTCTAGTCAAAGCTTCAGCCACATATCAAAGCACTATTTTGCTGACCTGAATCTCTTCTGGGAGAGTAGAAGCTTTAAAAGAAAAGGTATTTGTTTTAACTTGGAAATAACTTCCTCAAACACAGCTCAATTTATCTCCATTATTTTACTTTCATAAACCCAGCTAAAACATCTGGACAAAGTCCAGCTGAGTAAAAGCTGGATATAATTTTGTACTATCACTCCAGGAGTGAGGTAATTCCCCAATTAAACACAACACAGCAGCAATAGCACTTCTTGAGGTCTTGGGTGACAGTAATCACAGGCCCTCTAAGGATTTCCAAACAGTACAAGATGGAGAGAGGTTCCAACAAAATACTTGGAAAATACTTTGGATACTTAGGAAGGAAGGGGAAAAAAAAGGAGGAAGTGGGAAACAGAGTGAACAATCTGAGTGGGCCTGGAGAAGACATTTGTTGAACCAATCCAAAAGCCATCAATTATTTTCCCTTTAAGTCTTAACAGTAAAGGTACAATAATTTATAACCCATTTTTTTTTAGTAGTTACAGACATTTGAGTTGGCAAACTAACACAGAACCAAGCAGTAAATCACAAATACTAAATACTGATTTAGTACATGTGAAATAATAAGTAACAATTGAAGCTAAGTCTGTGTAAAACTTTCTGAAATTCCTGATACAAAAGAGTTATCCAACGCAAACACTTGGTAAGTCAGTATAGGGCTAAGTGCTTATACAGCTCTCCCCAGAACAGTATTTCAAAATGTGACAGCCATTATGTAAAGAAGAGAAAGGCATTAACCCCATTCACAGAGGGAAGACAGAGACTGGGAAAGCTGAAAGGATTTGGTGGAAGTCATGCAGTGCAAATAGCCATGTCGGAAAGGGAAACCAGCAATTTGAGGCTAAACGCTGTATCACAAAGCCATACTTTTCCTTCCTGCATGAAGTCTTACATTTTCTTTGCTCAAGTTTTATTCACGCTGGTGGCAGCATTTTTCAGTTTGCAGCTCTCAAATCTGCACAGTCACATTCTACTTGAAGCCTCCACCATTAAACATGGTTAGAACTGGAATTTTGACCTTGGAGCTGTGCGACACAGGCACACCATTTAATAACACCCTGTTTCACCCAAGAAGTGAATACATCCTGGGAGCCGGTGCTCCAGGTACTGTATAGATGTTCGCCAACTTTGAAGTCTAAGCCAGCAACCATGAAAGAATCAAGACTTTTGCACAAGTAGCATTAATAAAGTACTGCTTTATTTTATATGGTCTGGCAGTCACTATGTTTTGGCTGATAAATATTATAGCAGAAATTCTATGACTTTTCTATAGCGTCCCTCCAGTAGATGACAGAGTGCTTTAAAACACCATTTGCTACTGGTTACCCCCACCCCACAAAGACCCAAACACACCAGGACTTCCCAGTCCCATTCTAAAGGGCAGTGAGGAGACAGGGAGATGAGGTCCTCATCCTACAGCCGAACCCAGGCAAACACAATCTGTTTTGATTGTTGCTTCATACAACTACCCTTTTCATTTCGGTAAATACAGACCAAGCTCTCATTTTTCCCTTCAGTTCGTCATACTGTAAGAGTTGCACATCTTTTACAAGTAGAGAAGTTAAGAAGCCGTCAAAGCTAGACAATTGTTTAAAGTAGGCTCGACACAATCAGTGCTAATTCAGTGCAAGACATGATTGTGTCAGACAACACAAAAAACGGAGAGCAAGCTAGAAAAACAAATTGGAAACAGTTTAGTAAAAAACCACTATAAACATTTTTCCAAATCACCCCACCCGCCTTAACAAACAAGAATTAAAATGGAGTTCTCCAAAGGAGTAAATTTAAAGCTCTTTTGGATGCCCCGTATAAACAGAGCTTAGATTCGAAGTTCCTTACTCACTAGATCAAGCCTCTTTTGAGGGGAAGATTAAACTCTCTGTTGCTTGTGGAGACTTCTACTGCTTGCAGGCACAGCTCTTGACATTGAACATGATAAACCATTAAAGAATGCAAGTTTCCTTTTTCACACCCCCTAAAAACAGCCACACCAGTTTCTTTAAGATAAAGAGACACTCAAAAAAAATCACAAATAAACACGAACAACATCAAATTATTGCAAAGCCACAGCTCTTCCCAAGACACTGCAGGATGTGAATTCTGACCTATTTTAAATGCTGATAGCAGCATCTTAAAATTTTGATGAATGCATTTGAAAACCTTTACAAATAGGCACACATGGGGGGGGGGGGAAGGAAGAAGAGCTTAAATGTAAAGTGAAAATTCAGCTTGTCGTTTAAGTGTCCAATTAGTACTGTAATTCCTATGTCCAGAGCCAAGTCTGCTCAGTGGGAACGGTCAGATGCAGGAACAGAGCTGTGCTGGCAGCTCTGTACCAGTGTTCTTACCTGTAGTGCACTACGCAGCCTCGCTTTATGTATGGATTGATTTTTTCCAAATGTTTTTCGAACTAAACGCACTGGATTGATTCAGTGAAAAAACTGCATGACTACATGGATTAAGTATTCTCTCCTCTAAAGCAGCTTCTTGAAATACGTTAGAACACTTGTAATTATTAAACGGCAAAACCTGTTCACAGCAACTCCTTTGTTCTTAAATACCGTATTAACGGTGAGCGCTGCAGAGCGCTTCAAAGAGGGGAGGACAAGCTTTCCTCCTGGTTTTGCAGGTGTGTCGCTGGGACAATTCACATTCCCAACTGCTACAGCCGGTATACGGCACAGGTTTAAGTAACCATCACAGGCAGCTGTCTTGCACACCCGCACATCGGCACGACTGTACTTACGTTCCCCCTTTTCACACCCCCCCCCCTTCTTTCAGCCCCGAGATTAAGCCCAGTAAGGACGCGGCCGCCTCCCCGAAAACCCACACGATAAGTGGGGTGTCAGAGGAACAAAACCTGTACCTGCTAACAGACGGTCTGCCTCGGAACACCCGAGAACCCAACAGCCAACAGCCCCCTTTGTGTCTCCGAGAACAAAAGCCGGAGCTGCCTCCGCACGGGCTCGCCCACCGCGGGCGCGCGGCTTTGCCGGGATCCCCACGGCGGCGGCGGACCCACCTTCGAGAGCTGCCTCCGGAGGCTGAAGCGCTGGACCATGGTCTGCCTCGGTGCCCGGGCGCGGCGGCGCGCAGCGGGGCATGGAGGGCGCCGGGCGGCAGCGGGCTGCGGTCAGCGGGGGCAGCGCATCCCCGGGCCGCCGGCGCAGCCGGGGCCCTCCCGCATGAAACTTCACTCTGCGGTGCCCAGGAGCGCCCGGGCAGGGAGGGCCGGGCCGGGCAGGGCGCTCCCCGCCTGCCGCTGCGGGGGGCGGGCACCGGCACCGCCACCTCCGCCCGCCCGCCCCGCCCCAGCCCGGCCCCGCAGCCTCCGGAGCGGCGGCCTGGAGGGCCCGTGCCCGCGGGGAGCCGGCCGAACGCTGCCCCCGCGGGGCACAGCCAGGCCCCGGCCCGGCGCGGGTGGCTGCGGGCGGCGATGGCCCGAGCGCGACCGCGGAGTCCCCGGGAAGGAGCTCCGTCCCCGGGCTGAGGGACACCGCTCCCGGGGCAGGCCCGCCCGTGTCGGCAAGGCCGGGCCGCGGCCGAGCAGCGAAGCGGGCGCCGGGAAGCGCGGCCGCGCCTCCGCAGCCCGGCCCTGCCGGCGCCCGGGCTGTCCCGGTGCCCCCAGGGGCCACGGCAGCCCCGGCGCTTTTCCCACCAGCGCGGCCCTGCCCTCTCCGGGACAGAGGGCCCCCCCTCGGCCCCCGCACAGCGCGCTGGGGAGGCCCGGCCGGGCGCCGCACTGCGCTGCGGGCTGCCGCGGGCCCGGCGGCTCCCGGCACCGACCGCCACGGCCCGGCCCGGCCCGGCCCCGCGGCAGCGCCCCCCACACGGGCCGGGAGCAGGAACGTCCCGCTACCCCCGTTTCTGCACAGCACGGGGAACAGCGGCACAAACGAGCTGCGACTCCGCGGCAGCAGAGACACTGTGCACCAAAGCCAAAATCCCCAGGAAGGTGTCACGGACGCGGCCAGGCTCCGCTCTGTGCAGCCCTCCACTTGCCTTGGCGTCCTGCAGCACGGGAGCTTTGATTCTTCTGTGAGAATCGGCACCGAGCACCGTTACAGTCACTAGAAAACACTTCTCTCTCCCCATCACAAATACGCAGTAAAGATCTATGCTGAAATAGTCTGGAACACTTGCATTTCTTGACATGCCTCGGTACGAGTGGCTTCCGAATCCTCAAATTGCTCCTTCTCCCCTTACAGTATTAGTGGGTGACGGACACGGTACCATCTCCATGCAGAAAAGGGGATTATAGGACTGCATTAGTTTGCTACAATATCTGCAGCAATGCTCGGAGGGGTTTCAAGAAACCAGCAGCAAGGACGTGCATTTCCAATTTGTGCCATTTAGACAAAGGTCCAGATCTCAATAATTTGGCTCAGGCATCTGCCAGGATTTTCATTAGAGGAGAAGGAGGAAATCTGAAAATTCCAAACACAATGAGGAACTCAAAAATCTCTGGAAATAAGTCAACTTCTCATGTCTCAGCATTTTCATTTTGGATGACTTAGGATTTTATTTCCAAGCCCTTTTGTAACTGCCTCCTGCCTGCGGTTTTGCTCTCATTTCTTTCTATTCCTCCAACTTAAAACTACTGCATGCTCCGGCTCTGGATATCAAAACATCCCTCGTGACTCTCCCATACAGACTTCTCGCCTCACCCGAGCTTTTCTGGAATGAACTCATGGCAGGAGCTTTCCCACACAATCCACCAAAGCACCGGCAATAAAGTGAAAACATCAAGTACACTTGAACAAAAAATGATGATCCTTTGAAGAGATATAAAATTCTATAGAATAAAAGCCAACAGGAATGCTTTCCTACTTCTTTTTATATACAATAAATAAATGAATTTAGGAAGTTTAAAGGCATATCCTGCATTCTCCATTTCTCCTCTTACACAAAAAGAAAAAAAGGCATACAAACCATTGCATATGCATTATATCTGGATTTAAGTGCAATTCAGAGTCAGACACCTGAAAATTGATGGAGATTTTCTACAATTCTGTTTGAAAGAAGTGGGGAGGCTGGTTTCAAAGCATCATCCCAAAGTCATCAAGCATGAAACTCTGCAAGTGCCAACTGTTTTGAGAATTCCAGCAAAATGTCACTTTCAGCTCCATAATTCTCAAGTGTCCCTACTTGCCCCATTTAACGGATGGAAAAATGGGCAAATTCAGGGGAAGGCCTGAATTCAGCTCCATGGCCTGTGCTGAAAGGATTTATCTTGCAAGGTATGGCACGTATTTCATTGCTGGAATGACTGCAATCGCTGCAGACAATGCAAACAGGTAAGTTAGGCATTCACTGACATCAACGGACCATCACTTAAATATGACACTCGACGCAACCCTGCAGCAAGCGACAGAAAAGATAAGAGCAATAGAAATAAGGTCGTGAGACTATCTGAGATGGTTACACACCCCCTACGTAGTTTAGTAGCATATGACTTAAGCAAAGACACACCGAGTTTCCAGACTTGGGGTCTGTGTTGAAGTAGTATACCAGAACAGGGTTTGGAGTTCAGACCACCGGATCCTATCCCAAAGTACCCTTCTGTAAAATTTGCCTCCCAGAATACATTTTTCAGCCTCCTGTGCGGGAAAGGGTGTAACACACACAAGGTTTGAGAGCAAGGTTAGTCCTCCATTCAGTCACCATGCGAGAAGACACAAAACTTTTGTAAAAATGATTGTACGCCATGCAAAAGGCTCGAGTTGGCAGGCTTCATAAATACTAGGCGCAACTCCTATAGCACTTCTCTGTCTTGGACTTCTGCTAATACTAACAGAATTCAGTGACGGACTTGCAGGTGTACCTGTTCTGCAAGCAGATGATCTTCACGGCACTCAGTCCCTATTTATCTTTGCACGCAGGGCTCACCAGCAAGTTTGAGTTCCACGGCTAAGGTGACTCACGTCTGCTGAATACCCTGTCAGCTGAGTTCTCCCTGGCCTGGAAAACAATGAGGCGTAAAAAGCGCTGGAGTTGTTAAATGGTGAATGCGGGTGTAGTCCTGGACACTGTAGGAAAAAATCCCCTTTCACGATCCCCTTTCCAACGGCTAGTTCTTCTCATTCACACTGCTGGTGCCTTCCGGGACAAAGAGGTGCTGAGCACTACAGCATCTCTGCAGCTGACGCAGCCCTCCCTCTGTTAAAGGCAAAGCATGTGTGCCCGTCAGTGCCACTGGTCTGCTGCTGCAGTGTGGGCACTGCCTTCCGCACGGAGAGGAGAGGAACAGCGCACGTTTCCTTACCATCTTTTGGGTTTGTATTGTCTGACAGTCCTTAACGACACAAAGCCTAAAAAATGTATTGTCTGAGCTAAAACACTACCGATGGAGGCCAGACTTTTGTAGGGGATGCAAAAACCACTGTGCCTTCCTTTTGGCCCAGTATTTGCAATATTGGCCATAGACACTGTGGAGTTGCTTTAGTACCAGATTGACATTTTAACCTGACGGATAAAGACTCAAATTCCACTTTTCAAAAGCAATTATTCAAAATGAAATGAAAAAGAAACCACACCTCAGTGAATTTGAAATGCTATTCAGAAATTCCTTTCATGTTGGAGACAAAGTTACAGGCATGCTTTGCCCAGAATATGTAGACAAGTATTTGTCACTACAGAAGAAACAAGAATTTGTTCATACAAATATCGAAACTTTTCCTCTACTTGATTGCTTCTACGTCGTCTTTTCTGTGTCTCAGTTTTAAAACCACATAAATTACTCCTCCCCATATATATGTTACTTGACTTTGGACATCCAAAGATGACGTCACCAGTATGGATGATGTTGTCAGATGGCAGAGATTAAGCTAACCACCCGCCACGAAAGATTTCACATTCCAAGTCTAATTAAACAAAAGCTCACTGTTCAAACAGCATTCAGCTCATCTGCTCCAATCATCTACAACAGCAGCAGTTATTCAGCGCCAACCACACAGCCTCATTTACCAGTAAAACTTAAGCCTTAAAGAGGCTGTCATTACACAACTCAGA
This sequence comes from Tauraco erythrolophus, assembly GCF_009769465.1. Lineage (NCBI taxonomy): Eukaryota > Metazoa > Chordata > Aves > Musophagiformes > Musophagidae > Tauraco > Tauraco erythrolophus. The sequence goes on along the minus strand of NC_141476.1, from coordinate 361,814 downwards.
ACATGGAATTAGATCAAAAAGTCTGCTTGGGATGGCAAAAGTACTCACAACTGACTAGTACTACTTAACCACAAAGCACATTCTGCACCACCACCAGAACCACCAGCTGAATGCTCTGTGAATGTAGTGCTAACTCGTAATTGCAGTATTTCTGTCCTGACTACATCTATAATCCGTATTTTGAAGACCAATGCAAACCAGTATGTTTTCACGCTCAGCCACAAAAAAGTTTCTTTAATGAATGTGTGGGTATTTTTAGCCTTAAAAAGGCAAATAAAATCAATGCATCAGGCAGTGATTTGTTGTGCTTTAGGAAAACAAAATTAGATCCAAGAAAGGTGTTTAAATATTTTTCTTCCGGGTTATTTAAATTAAACTACTTTCCATAATCGCTTGTATTTTCCAGAAAGCATTCACTTTCGTTGTTACGATAATTCTCTCTCTCACCTGTCACACAGACAGCGAGCAGTATCTCTGAAGGCCCATTTAGTTGCTCCAACCGCTCCATCTCCAGGACGGATCGAGCACGGTGTCTCTGCGCCCGTTTTCAGAAAAGTCTCTGCTCCCTCCGTCGACGGACACGCTGCTGCGAAAACGCCCCGCTCCGAACTGGAAGCGCCTTACAAACAGCTCCGGTTGGGTTCGGTTTGGCTTTCGAGGTGCCACCGTCGCGCCAGCGGTGGTGATGGAGGACCCCGTCCCACACGAACGGGAAAGGCACCGAGACGCTGTCTGCAACTGCCGCACCGGCACCAACCACCTCCAGTGCCTTTTCCTATCAAAGCCCTTTACCTTTACGGATCACCAGAACACTCTCACATATAAAACATGTCATCTCCATCTAAGAAAATCTCAAACAGCAACACAGAAATAATCAAGTTTCCAATAAAGGTAATGACTGAGTGGAAAACAGAAACCCGCTTCCTCCCCCAGAGCCTTGGCACTCAGGCCCACGGGCGGCTGCCGCTGTTGGCACGTTTTTGCTTTGCCGGGAGGACCAAAACCTGCTAATTCAGGCTTCCTCACCAGCCTTGGTTTAGGCTGTCTTACTTCGGGTAAGACTCATTGGTCCCACTTACATTCAGTGCTGGCAGAAAGCGGGACAGGGACACTGCTTAGATGTATTTTTTTAAACTTTAAGATAAAAGAAGGAGTTTTACCAGGGACCGTATTTCTGTTTCAAGCTAGCGCCAGGTTGCTGCCCCAGTACGGCAACTCTCCACTTCTCATCAGTAAAGTCATGACCTTCCCCTCTTTGTCCAACATTTGAACGTACCCCAGTAAAACCTCCATGTCCCTGCACACCGTGGGACCAGGAGATTATTCTCACTCTTTTATTCAGGATCTCTGGCTGCAAAGCGCACAGCGCCTATCGGCACAGAACGCAACGCCACGAGCCCTACTGCTATGAGCGCTCTGGCAGGAGTGTCGCGATACCACGGGTACCTCTCCTCTGCGCCACCCACTTCTTCATCTGAAAAACAGCAAATGGAGGTATAGGGGCTACTGCAGAGGAAATGCCGAAGTTTTATGATTTTAACATTAATTTCCAACTAAATAACAGTTAAAAGTTACAACAGAACAGCACTTTCAGGAAGCTTCAGAAAGCACTCATGACGATTTTGCAAGAATGATTATAAAAAAGATACATATCCCAGTCAATCTCACAATTGGAAATGACTTAAAATGTTTTTGAGTTGCCATGGAATTCGATATTAGCACAATAACTATCATACACAGTGTTGCCACTCTGAACAAGAGCCAAACAAAGCATTATCTTTAACTTTGGTGACATCACCAGATGAAGTTGGTTCAGTGCATTTCCTAATTGCTCAAATCACCATTTTATTGCAACTGACTCCTGTCCCAAGGGAGATTTGGGCATGACCTTGGATGGTATTCTAATCTGAAGATGTGAACCTGTCAAAAATACGGGTTACACAGCTCCAGTAGCTCTGCTACCAGTTACAGCGTATACGCATCTCCATAGTTTGCTTTATTGTGACTCTGAACGATGTCAGTAAGAGCTGTATGGCTGAGTTTTAGCAGCACCACCTACAGAAGTCTGAATTCTCAGCTTTCTAATCGAGCAACCACGTAACCAGTCAGCTGTGCAGAAAGAGTTAACCACAAGCAGCATATGCTCTCAGCCGAAAAAGCACCATGTCATATTACCAGGAACCTGAAGATGCTCAATGCCTATCAAGTCATTCTATCTAATTTCGAGCCAGTGTGGATTGTTCACCCACATTATATTTTATATTGTCTTGGTCCATTTCATGTTGTGGTATCAGAAAGATCTGTTGGTATCTACTGATGCTCCCTTAACCATAATGAATTATTCTTCCCATTTTACAGCATATACTACTATTCACTAATCCATAATACTGCAGCAGAAAGCTTTGGAAAGTGTCAGGTAATTATATCATAAACAGTGTCTCCCTGTTACTCCAGAAGACAAAGTAGCTCAGGTAGAAAAAGGTGTTCGCCACACTGGATCTGACCAGTCAAACTACAGGCTGGCAAAGGGATTTCAATCTACGACACTGAGCCTTGGTGTCCTTTTACTCCCTGCTAGGAAAGCAACTCTCACCCGCAGAGAAAAGCCAGTAACTTGAGATAACATTAAGTATTCAGTGTGAGGACATAATCCTCAAATGACCAAACAGCACACTTGCTCAAGAAAGTATTAGCAAGCTTATTATGGAAAGTTAATGTGTTTCGTTTCCTGTCTGTCAGACAGGAGGACCTGTTCAGACTCAAAAAACCCACCGGACTACACTAAAATAGACCTATTTAGCAAAATCTATAATTACAGTGCCACTAAATTTCCAGATGTATAAAAGTCCTTTCCAGAGGGCACTTTTCCTTATTTTTGTGATCTGTCAAGAGCAAGGAGCTTCCCTGATACCTGTAGATGACAGCTTCTAGAGCCCGGGGGAAGGAAAGCCTCCCTGACCCAAGGCTGTCTGTGGGCCTTTGGAAAAAGAACTGTGCAGAAGAATCACACCTACACTTCTCAGCTGAAAAAGATTATCTTTCTGAAATCAGACACAGAGAAGTACTGCAAGTTGAAAATGAGAGAAAAGAATCGACAGTCGGATTGGAAAACTTCCAAGTTAAAAGCATGCCCAGCAGAACCTTGCAAAAAACAGGTTTGAAAGGAATCTTTAAAACCCTCAGATGATCTACTGTTCTCCTCCATGGAACTGAATTCTGGAAGAGAAAAAAAATAACAAAGCAAACTAGAAAATAGCTGCTACTTTCCAAAAGTAAAGACAACAATCAGAAATAACACTCATACACTTGTAGATAGATAAACATATTAAAAGATTTCTAGAAATTTTGGTTCCTCTGAGATGAAGTTTAAATTACATGAATTATGCAGAAGAGACATTGAAGGCTGAGCACAACCCGAAGAAAGGGCTCACAAATTAAGAAGGGTGTGTATAACAATTTCAACAGCATTATTATGTTTTTATTTTCTGTAACAATTAGATCTGGACTAATAACAATTAGACTCAAGATTTCAATTAGACTAACATCAAATTCTTGGCTCTCCTTATACATAAGGTGCATCCTCTTTGCCCATCAACAAGACTTCGAGCTGCACAAGACTGTGCTGCACAAAGGCTGCTGTCACCAGCCCGGGAAAAGCAGCGCCTGATACAGCATGGTCTTCAGAGCAATTAAGCAACTGAAGATTAACTTCTGAGCTTGTGAAACAATCCTTAGCCCACTCCTGACCTATCTCAATCTGCAATTAAGCCATCACAGTGATCTGCCAGTATCTTATCTTGTTGCAAGACGCAAACAACGCAACCTTATCGCTGTACAAGGCACCAACAAGGGTTGTGCTTTCCTGCTGGGGAGGAGAGCAGGGCTGGCTGCCGCAGGGCTGGAGCTGCACTAGCCACACTCAACGCAGCACACAGCTGGCCACTCACATCTGCTGGAAGCCCACATCCGGAGCTCCAGGTGTTTGCAGCACCAGTTTTAAGAAGGACAATAAATTGCTGTTGTCCTGGAACGCTCCTCGTAGGAACGCTCCTCGTACACCGATCCATTCAGGTTCCCATACACCTCGCTGTCAGGATACAGGTAAGTCCTGTTCCACCCTCCCAAACAAGTAAAAGCCCACCCTTTACAGTAACTCTGCAAGATTAGTGCTGTTTCAACATGATGCAGCTGCAAGTACTGGAAGTAAAATAATACATATTATTGCCAGAAGGGTTCGTGACTAACCTCATCTATTTATATGATAAACGTTATTTTCAATATAAAACCAGTCCTTTATGGCCAAAGCTACAAAATGTTTTACTCAGGATCAGTTATGAAAAAGTTTCCACAATGTTTACCACCTACGTAAGTTGAACGGGACAGCAAACACTACAGTATGATGTTACAAAGACTGCTTGTTCTTTTGGGAAATGAGTTAACGCCTAAAAGACATTTTATAGATCTAAAACATATTGTTTATAGCCACTGTAGACTTTCCACACAGTTTTAATGTTATAAAAAATTCCATCTTTTTTCTTTTCATAGGTGGTTGTCCCAAATGTATCGCATGGTATTTAAGACAAAAGGATTTGTGAAAAATTTGCCACGTTTCTGGCAAATAAATTACTGCTTTAAAAGACTATTTACGGTTGGAGGGAAACTGTTCATTCATCCACAACTCTGCTACGTATCCCGAAAGGGTGGTGCAGATGAATACGCTGCCTTGTTTATGTTAATATGTAGTTTATAGGCCAGTGTGACCAACTGAAAAGAGTCACTAGAAGTAACTAAGAAAAGCAAGCTTATAGTTAGCAGGTTCTTGACACTCATGGGGTCAACAGTGGGGAAATACTGACAAGCCTGCAAACTACAGACTGGAAACTGTTATTCCACAAAAGCATATGTAGCAATTTTTAAAATGTGGACAGCAACAGAAGAGAGATTTAAGCTGTTGAGCAAAATCCAAAGATATTTGAAATGTTTATGAAAACTGATCACCAAAACTGGAGAGAGGATGAGGACACATGAAGTCCCATCAGGACGAAGCAGAAGTGAAAACAGTGGTGCCCTGGCAAGGTGCCCTACGGCGATCTCGCTGCAAGACAGCAAATCCTTTTTCCTGTCCTTCCTGTAGCCCTGAGGCAAACAAACGGCAACTGGAAACGTTTAGGCCTACGGAGGCAAAAAGCTGCAAAGCCACTGAACAACGTGATGCTGCCTTAATTGAGGTCAGTCGCCTTTGAGTGATACCAGGAGGTGTCAGCCAAGGGCTTAAGTCACCGCACAGAAACCTGAACGAACTCACTGCCCTCACCACCACCTCGCTCTAACACCAGTGTCTGGGTGGAAGTCCAGGTGACAGCAAACATGTACAGATCTCAGCGGTAAAAAAAACAACCAAACAAAACCAACCAAAACAACCAACCACAAAACAAAACCAAAACAAAAAAAACACAAAAACAAAGCATTGCACATTCGTAATGATTTCTGTTTCAGTAAGATACACTTTGTATTTTTTTCCATGAAACTAACAATGTCAAAAAGTTTCACTATTCCAGCATGGAAGTCTGTACAAATGCCAGTCCTTCTAGTAGAAGTAGATAGGTCTTTTACCCTTCTTTTAATTAAAGAGAGTATGATTTCCTCCATTCTTCTGTTCCGTTATTTTAACACTCTTAATGGTTTTCTTCCTTTGAGGTAATCCTGACATTATTCCTCCCATACACCATCGTTACCTTTCTGATCACCTACGGGCTGCCTGCCACATTTCTGCTCTGCACACTGGTCACCCAACCTAAAGAAAATGACTGGTTACAGTATATTCGGGATCCAGACAGAGCATGCCAGTAACGTGCCAAATGTCAAACCGGGATGGAACAACTGACCACGGGCTGGGGCAGCGTCAAGCGCTTCTTGCCCGTGCCGAGGGAAAGACCGACCCAGGTCACTGCACCTTCTGCCAGGCAGACACGCAGCCTTAGGACTGCCTGAAAGTGCCTGGAACATTTGAATTCCTGCCACAACTACGGTAAGACTTCAGGGTAACACTTGTCTTTATTGGTGATTCCCACACATCTTCCTGGCAGCAGGGGAGGGAGCAGGACACCATTCAGACACCCCTGTCCCTATGAAAGCGCCAGCCTCCAGGTGACCCTCGCCAGCACTAACTGCAGAGGCACTGGGCGCAGCGCAGCGCCTGGGCACTGCCATTACCTTCTCAGCGCCGGTAAGCGTCCGTGCGGACATTATTTCTCAAAGCGCCGCTACTGTTGTATCTCTGGAACCGGAGTATCCTTCTGTTTGTCCCTGTCTTCACATGTAACTCATTACCCCCCAAAAGGCTCCGAAAGCACAGCAAACCCAAACGAGACCCATGCCAGCTCACTTGTTCTCACACCACCACAATCCTGATTCCTCAGCTCGGTGGGTTGCCTCTACAAGAAAAGATTTATGCAAAAATACTTAAATTTAGACTGCTTGAAATGCAAGACCAAGTGAAGTATCACGGTAAGAGACTTTAATTATGACATTATTTTCCATGCTATGACAATCTCATTTCTCAATTTCAATACAAAGCCTGACAACATGCAGCAGGTTTACTACACATGCAAATATATGTAAATGAGGTGTTAGAACAAATCCAATCTGCGGGTTTAGGATAACATTTTGCCCTTCTATTTCAACCACAAATTGAGAGAACAGAGAACAGAACAATACTATGAACTAAAAATATTTTGTGTGCAGAGGATTAAGAATTTACTCTCCCTTATGCCACAAAGTCCTCGATGTCCCGAATTCCCACTGGGTGCAGAGGATCTCTGCACCACACAGAGCCAGGCTCATCCAGTACTTGCTATTTTGGAGAACCACACCAACACGAGTTAACACAACATCAACCTATTTACAAGCAAAGTTAAAACAGTACCAGGGTTCTCGATGTCTACCTGAAAGGGACGATCCCACCGACTGACAAACTGACAGCTGCCCCAGACTTAACCCTGTCCTTCCCATAAACTAGTGCTGTAAAGATACAGCGGAGATTTTATCACGCTTTTGTTTGAATGGTAAGAGAACTCTTCTGAATCACACCAACACACAAACCAGGTAGCTCTTCGGCCTCTGTGCAGCAGTGACAACACGCTGAACACGTCGGTTTGAGCCGATCACCGCAGGAACTCGCTGCCCCACGAGTCCAGACCGTGTTCAGGGGGCTGTGCGGGACAGACATGAAACAAAGACTCTTGTCTCCAAAACTTTGCAGCATTCACAAATAAAACATAGAGAGGGGAAAAAAAAGCGAATCAACCAAACAAAAAACCTTCTTGGGTTAACAAAACAATATTTTGGGGAGATGAATCTCCTAAACTTTCTGGCAGTGTTTAGTGTGAGGGATGTAACAGGGTTATAGGCATGAAAAGGAAAGTGTAGGTGTGTCTAATCAGGACACAGCTGAAAACTGACCCTCTCACATGAAATAAGCAGGCTGCAGACAGAGGAAGCTCCTGGAAAACGAAGAATGAAGCCTAATGAGAAATCTGGCACGCCAGAAACTCTGGATCAGGAGTGACAGACATTGACTGCAGGTATTTTTTTATATTATTCCAAACTTAAACCCCTGTGCAGCCTTGCCTTGCACAGAAGCATGAGGCTCAAGGCTCAACTCCACAGAAAATGGAAGATATGGATATAGTCTGGATCTAAACTCTAGACAGAAGCACGAGGGCTCCTGCTCACCCATGCTCCACAAATACATTTGCAACTGGTAAAGTTCCTGCCGTCCCAATAAGAAGCACTGACAAAGGCTTTCAGAAGCCTCTCAAAATATAACTGAATGCTAATTTCTCAGCAATCCAAGTCTGCTGACTTCCTACGTCTACATGTAGCAAAATCTTTTGCAGTCCCAGGCAAATTTTAGACTCAAAACCCACAGACGCTGTGCAGCATTATGCAGTAGCTACAGGATGTGTCTTACAGAACACATGGCCAGGGATTTCAACATACCATAGTGCAACAAGAAATCACTAGAAGAGAACAAAACGTCCATTACTTCTTCCAAATGACAGAAATTTGAACCCTAGGAGGAAAACAAAGCAAGCAGGGAAAGCAGAGCAGGAATTTCTGCTACAAGAGTGGTACCAACCACAGCAGCAGAGACGAACCCCTGGGCAACGGGGTCGGAGGGAGGCACTCGGAGCATCCGTGTACCATTGGCCACCAAACGTCTGACCGGGCAGCAGCAGAGCTCCACGCTGACAGCAGACACCTACTGCAGCCAAAAACGGGCTACGTCGCAACAGGGGCCAGCAGATCGAATGACGACAGAAGACACGAATCAGAAAAACGAGAATTACACCGCTCATTCCCATGTTATGCAGCTTTTGTCATTATTAAATCACAACTTTTCCAGTCCATACATCATTTCTTTGTCCTTGTAGCTTGTATAGCCCGCATGTTCACAACAGATGGATTAACACTGTAGCTCAGTGATATTTTTCTAATTATTGTTGGATTTATGAAATTCTTAAATAACTTCAAAGGAAATACTCCCTGCTGAGGCAAGGTGAGTCAGTATTTATTCACTGTCAAACAGCAAAATCAAGGAAGAGAAATTGATAGTGTTTTATCAGAAAAAAAAGCGCCAATCAACTTATTTACAAGGTAAGATCATGAAGAGCTGAAGGAGACAAACAGGTGAAGTCTTGAGAAAGCGAATATGAAACAAATGAAAGCAAGTGAAGGTTTGCTTTTGTATACACACTCCATACAGACTCCTGTAGAATCAAGGGGTCCAGAGGATTCTCAACCCTCATCACAGAATGTCATCTGCCAGATACTTTAAATTAATTACTATTGTTTCTTAAGTTTCATTAAATAACTTCGTCTCAACAAGATGAAATAAATTAGGAAAGTTTAGGGTTAAAGTAATGCTATGTGGAACAACTTCAGATGTCTCATAACTTTAAGACAGCATTTAAAGTTTGAGTTCACACTTAACTTTCTCTGTTGCATTTGTTTGCTCTAATAATTTCAGATTTCACCTGGCTCTTTACTGATTCCATTTAAATTGTGTTGTAACTAATTTCACAACACGAATTGTTGAACACAGAGTTATAGTTTTAGCAATTTAGCAATTTGTTTAGTCAAAAATCACAACAGTGTGGCAGAGTGAATTCTGGCTTCTCCAACACCAAAAACACTGCTGTCTTTTATAAGGTTGATTTAACAAACGGCTGCATCATGCTTTCCTGATTTCACTGAACCATAAACCAAGAAACTCTGCTAGTAATTGTATCAGTGACTTCAAATTTACACAGTTCACTTTTAAATGCATTACGTCTTCATACTGTAAAGTCAGTAAACAACCCCAGTACTCAGCAGGTGCTCTCCCTTTCACCACAACCTGTGGCATACCTTGCTGACCATGTTGGTTCTGCTCAAAGCCGTTTGAGCTGAAGGCTTGCTTGCTTTCTGCAGACTTCGGGTGAATTATTTAAGTGCTTCCATTTCCTTATCAGAGAACCCAGCACAAAGAAGTTGGATTGAGGAAATGTGGAGGGAAAGGAGGGAGAACAGTGGTGAGCTGCTTCAGCTCAAAGAAAAGTAGTGTGAGCAACTCTGGAAACAGACATCCATGGAAAACAAAAGTGAGCAACAGCAAAGCCCCACAGTGCCACTATAGATTCCCACAACGATGGCTTTTACTTCACCTTTTTTCAACACACAGAAGAGAGATGCTGCGCGTGCTGGCACAGTCTCACCGCCTGGGACAGGAACAGCAGCCACAGCTCCCCACTGCTACCACAGCTTCTCCCAGTCCCTCCATCGGATCATCGCAGCCAGTGTAAGCATGAACCAATTTTCTCCCTTTCTTGCTTGTTTAGATATCTTACGCACCAGAGAAAGTCACTGCTTGGAATCTACAGCACTTTGTTTTCTCTTACTTTCTTGGTTATTTAGAGCATCTGTTTATACCACCACCCTTAGGCAGGAACCAGATGTTCCTTCAGACACTAATCAACTTGGATCACAGCTGAAGCTGGTTAGAGATACATTTACAATTTATGCACACACCCATCTTCCATGAAGATATGAAAACATTTTAGGCAGGAGCGGGGTGGGGAAAGACTGTATTTGAGATTATTTAATCCCATAGTCTTCTTCATAAAAGAAAAAAAAAATTACATCACATGAAAGTACAACTGCAGAACAGCAACTATGGTGAGGAACAGATCATTTAATTGCCTCTTGAATTCAATGCCGTTAAACAACAGGCCATATTTATCTTGTAATTTTACACGTGTAAATTGGTGCACAGCCAGAGTCAGCATGGCCTCGGGTGAGCGCACGCTTGAGCACTTCGAGTCTCTGCAGCAACCTGTGGCTGGACACAACCCCAGGCCTCTGCCTTCGGCTCCCCGAGAAAGGCTGACGAGCCTGAGGGCAGCCGGGTTCCTGAGCTCGCTTAAAGCTCCGCACAATCAAGAAAGTCCCTGCTTCGTCACACCTCTGGGCAGAACGTGATACTCCACGAAAGCCAATAATAAGCATAAACACTCAAACACTATCAGATTAAAAGTTCTAACTTTTCCAGTCACTCCTGTTAACCGATCCAATTCATCCAGGCCAGTGGTTTCCAATCTCCGATTGCACACCCCAGCAGTAAAAAATTCTGAGCATGGACTGCCGATACATCTGTATTTATTTATAAGCTATATACATGTACCACTGAACTAACGCACTACGTACATCATAAAACATACACAACAACAGAAAATAAAAAGGAAAAGAAAGAGAAAAACAAACATTATTTTTAAAAATTATTTTACTTATTAATGGTACAAAAAAATGCTTTCTTCCCACACCCCAATGGATTGTCTGGCGCACACCCCACTCGGAACTACTGATTTAGGCAAAGGTGGTAACAACTCATCAGATCAGCTGGCACTGCTGGGAGAAGGGAGAACGGACACCTCGCTCCAGGTCTTTTCCCATATTCCCTTATTACTTACCCAATATTTTTAGGCCCATTCAATCTCCCCACTCATACACAAAGTAGAGGAACTACAATTTTAAACTAACAAACTAGAGCTTGCTTCAGAAACTTAAGTTGCTGGATACGGCTACAAACTCAGAAAACTATCAACTTTCCCCAAAATTCTCCTGAAACAAAGATCAAGAGTTCACTCACAATGAAAAGAGAGCCAAGTAAGCAAATAAACCTGCAGCTATTTATGAAGAGGCCTCTTAACAGCTCAATTGATACAGCTCAATTGCAAAGTCAACCCATCCTAGGAGAGCATATGCTTTTCCTAACTTCTTTATTACCATTCCTATTATTTTAACTGTTGGCCAGAGAAAAAACTCAATTACAGCTTCAGGCAGACTCCTTCAATGCTCCTCTCAAAAGGAAACTTTACTCACTGCCTTAGAATGATATTGTAATTTATGCTAATACTTTGTAATTGCCATCTATAAATGCAAGACATGATAATTTCTGGATGACTATCGGGGAAATACACTGCACGCGTATTATACCGCCGAATACTCTGAAAAGGTTTTCACTTGCAGTATTTCAAAGTAAGCTTCAAGGGGAGGAAAACCATGTACAGGGAACAAACTTGCCGCAGAGGCAAGGTGAGGCAACCTCCGGATGACCGAGGAGCTCTAATTCGGCCCCAATCCACCATCACCTAGCCGACAAAGAAACTGTAGTACATGAGAACAAGTTTTTGTAATGAAAACTCTGCGTAAGCTTCAGGACCGTGCTATCTCAACAGCATCAAACACTATCAGGATTGTTTCTCTTGGTCTGAGAGTCACGGTCAGAGCCTCTTTACAAGCATATGAACCAGAAATCAGTTTCACGGTGCTCCCTATCTTTATCAAAGGGTTTGTCCTTCAACGAAAAAGCCTGCGAAGAATTTTAGGAAAACACAGGTTATAGCTAAAGCTAAATCAGAAACCTAGGTTTTCAAAAAAAGCAGTGCTTCAATGAACTAAGTTGATCTGGGAAAGAAGAGAGATGGTAAGACGAGCACTGGTTCTTGACGTCATCAGTAAGCCGACACGCACAGCTTTGCAAGAAAGTGTCGGAACAGCGACAGCCATTTCGGCCAGTGCTTTTCCACACAGGCGAGACAAACCAAAAGGGATGGCAGCGGCCCCGTATCAGCACAGTAACCAGACTAGGCTAAACCAGCCAGTCAGCCTCGCCCGGCAGTTCGGCCACAGGCTGCAGCCAGCGCTGCCAGAGCCTCTCAACAGCTGAGAAGATCAACAGCACCATTCACTCAAACTGGAATTCCTCACTTTTATAAAATGCACCATAAAACAAGGGGGAAAGAAAAAACCCATCTACGTAAATGCAAGGTTTTGTTGCAGGAACTAGACAACAGTTGCTAAGGAGGACTACTCCGGCTGCTGCTCTTCCCATCACTCCTCGTTTGACTGCGGAGTGCCATTCAACCAACCTCACGTGTTTCAAAAGCAGCTCCCATTTCACTGACAAAATACACATAAAATAAGTCACATGCCATGTGAGAAAATGACTTAATGCTTGCATCTTTTGAGCTCTTTGCTTCACCACTGAGGACGCTTTTGAACACAATAGCACTAGTGTTTGCTGAAAGAAACTTGCTTTTAAAAACAAGATTTAAAAGGATTAAGAAAACATACAAGGAGATGATAAAGACCAAAGGTAAATCTGAGTAACTTACTGCTGCCGCTGTGGCCTCCTCTCCACCTACACAGACAGAAGAAACAATCTCCATCACGGACAAGTTTGTGGGAGCATCTGTAGTAGATGACGATCTGGGCCGACCCGACTGAATATCCTGGGCAGACCTCCTGTTGATCTGCGGGCTTCCTTTCGGGGCGTCTGCCTTGCCCCGCCTGCTGTGCAGGCTCGTCCCTCTCTTCATTTTAGGTGGCACTCTGATCTGCTGAAGCACTCGGTTCAGAGCTGTGGGGTGGGTGGAGACACCATCAATGTCAGCACAGACGCTTTGGCTTTCCAGATCCAATTCAGGCTCCAGATCAGCCTGAGCTTGCTGAACATCATGCGGAGAAACTGATGACCTCCTGCGCTGATGCTGGAAAAGGTGCTTCAAGCCTTGACCGATCACATTAATGTTCTCCAACGCATTATGGGTTATTTTGGATAATTTTTGCTCTGATTCATGTTGCTTTTTGGTCTCTTGATCTTGGGATTTGCCTCCAGGATCAGGGTCATCGCACAACTGTTCAGTGCCAGCGGGCTCCATGGATGACACTCAACAGGTTTATTTGACTATTCATACATAAATACGTCCCCTGTCTTTAAAAGGCTTGCGTTTGTTTTAAAAATGCCAAGATTGTCAGCCAATTAGGTGTGCAATTGCTTCAAGAGTGACTACACATGCAGCTGTGCCACGGTGATCTCATGCTTATCTAATGTTAAACAAAAGAGTCATTATTATACATCCATGCAGCAAGTAGTGGGTTAAAAAATCCAATGCGCAAAACATGCCATTAACAAAACAAAACGTATCAGTTTTCCAAGCATCCCTCCATGTGGTATTAGTTGCATCTAGGCTGTTTGCAGAAGCCAAAGCTCGTATGAGACACGTCATTCATCACCTATGGGAAGAAGCCCAGCACAAAGGGTATATAGGAAAGCAAGAAAGGTAAAAAAGCTGTTCAAAAGGGGGAGAAGCAGGGAGAAACCAGTGGGTTTTTGTTTATTAAGAACAAGCCCATAACGATATCTAATAGAACATGAGGTTAAACTTCTGAAGAGCATGTTAGTCTCTTTGGCAGAATTAATTTTGTTCCTTGACAAAGATCTGGTACTTTGCACTTCAAATGTAACGTCTGCTCTGCCTACCTGATTTTCCTGTAGAATGCCTAACTTCACAGTATTTAATATAGGCAAGTAAACAGAACATTTCCAAATCAGGTATGCACTTCCAAAGAGTAAGAAACAGCTTATTACTGCCAACATCCGCTGATGGCACTGGAAACTAGATGTGAAAATCTGTCTTCAAGCAAGAACAGGCAAGTGAAATGGTTTTAATTGGCATAGTCTTGTCCATAGTTCTCAGAGAAAACAAAAACGCCTTTTAAAAAGTAGACTAAGCAACCAATCTGAAAGGGAGCAGCACCACATACTTGCAGCTCAGTCTCCAGCAGTGAGAAAACACGCAGCTTTTCTCCAAGAGAGCTCAACCTTACCTACCAGCCGGGCTCAGGCAGGAGTTGGTTACACCACATTGCAGCTGAGCACTTACATAGCAACACACTATTGGAGAAGTACAGCAAAGGAATGAGGAAGGAAGGAAGGACACAGTATCTGAAAGAGTTTCACATCAGCACCATGAGATCACATGCTCGGAAGCTGATCATAGTTTTCTTGCAGGAGAAAGCTTTGATTAGGCTTCTACAAATACAGAAACCAGACCACAGAGGTCTACCTCAATCTTGGCAGAAAGCAGCCTGTGCTTTAAAAAAAAAAACATTTGAAATGCAACATGTGTTTCGGATTTGAGAGCATTCATTTTTATCTTAAAACAGCTGCAGAAACATAATGCATTGAGGTTACAATCAGAGCGCTCTCAATTTTGTGCATCTGAACCTGACACAAAGGGTTAAACAGATGTCCCAAAATGCTTTGCAAATTGGCATCCAAAAATATCAGAAGAGCTGCCTCACACTCTCTTTTTTTCAAATGTCACTGCTATCAGCTGGAGGCAAGATAAAATTCAGTACTTGCAGAAAGCAAAACACTGGAATCATACAGGATTTTATCTCAGTACTATGAACATGTTATAAGCATTGCATCTAAATATATTGGCCAGTTTAAACAATAACACATTAAATGCAAAGTAATAAACTACATCTCAGAAAAATGTAATACATTTACCCATATTCATGCAGAACCCGTGTGTCAGAATTAAAAAAGAAGTGCAACCAACCCTTTATTTTTACACACTTAATATTTTCCTAAATGACTTCAAGAGCCTTTACAACTAGTATTATGCTTTGGCTTTCTTAATATTTCTTTTTTCTCATGTAACAGGTTTTCTAGAAAGTTGAATTGCAGGTCTTCACTCGGTTTAAGTTTTGGGGAAAAAAAAAGGCAAAACTAGATTTTCCTTTTCATCCAATAGCCCAAACGGTTCAGTGAACAAACCTCACTGGCTACAAAGCAAGAGTCCCAAAATTATTTAGTGTATAATACGTAACAGTTGACCCATAACTGCCTTTCTCGTTCTAGCTGATTCCCTCAGCATTCATTTTTCAGTCTGGACTCACTGAAGAACTGTAGTTCATATCAAAGATGCCCAATATACTCTCTAACCAGTATCTTTTTGATCTCCTGCACACTTCTGATCCAGACTACCACTGGTAATATGGTTATCTTAAAGACCACCACCTCAGTCTAACTGGAGTTCCATGCACTATCTGCTGGAAACCATTAACCTGCTGAAGTTAGCCCTGTGTCAATTTGCAAACCACCCTGAAACAAATCACTCTACAGCTGGCTCACAAGCAAGTCCCCACTACCCCCGAGTATTCGGTGACTGATTTCGGAAATTACACTGACTCTTATCTCTAAGAGGCCCCTGGAGGGAGTTCTGTGGTCATCTGCCTATTCATCATCTTTCCATATGATGAGCCTGCTGTGAGCCTGAAAAGAGCTTTTGAAATTGCATATCTGGTATGAAGATCCTTAAACTACTTACCTGTCCTAGTATCTACTTTTGGGGAAAAAACTCCTCATAAACGTGAAGAACTGTGAATCAATAGAACTAATTTGCACATTTATTTGCACTAGGATTCAAGTTCTGTGCTTGTTTTTTTCTCCACTTATAACAACCTTTATGTTCTGAGGGAGGAAATGGAATATTTTATAGCATGAAGTTCAAAAATATACATTTCTTATTCATACAAGAATACAATACATCAGGGACAAAATTCAAAATTCCATATACAGTCGCCCTGAGCAGATGTTATAACATTATTACATGCTAATATAGTCCTTCATTTGTGCAATTATTTCACAGCAGCACTGGGAAACAAAACAGTTCAACAGGAGAAACTGGCAAAAACAATATGAGATAACTGTGAATATATAAACTAGTACTTGCCTCCATCACTTGCCCTTTAGCATGGCTGACATACAGCAGTCCCTCCACTGAACAAAACTGCAAAAGAAATTGGGTATGAGATGCAGTTCCTGATGGGAGAAAAGATGTACACAAACAACAATGAGCATGGTTCCAACTTCTAATTTTTTTTTTTTCTCATTTAAATGCAAGCGCCTCTGGAAGCTGGGCTATTTTAAACTCTTTTGAATAACTGAGGGGATACAAATATAATCGAAGTTAAGACTGAATCTTACAGAGTTAATCAAGAAGTTCTTGTGAAGGAACATTTTCTCGTGGGGCTCAGGGCCAGCAGGACATGCTGCAAGCACAGGGAGCTCAGGGCTCCAGCCTGCACGGTCCGGCTGCTCCGCACAGCCTTGTTTGCGCCTCCTGCTTAGCCATCAGGATGCTCTGGGCACAGCTCAAAGCTGGCACCTGTTTATCTGGAGTTCACCTCCGAGGAGGTGAGAACCGGGAGCACTGCGAAACACCAGCACCTTCCAGCTCACTTCCCAGGGAAGCTGCTGTCACACGGGCTGGACCGCGACTGCAGTAACAGCAACCCTGGCCAGGAGGCACCCAACCAACCAACCCACCTGCCACAGCAGCAACCCCAGCAGCACCCTGCCGGAACGGCCGGCCACCTACGGAACCCCTCCGGGCGCAGACGTCCCAACGGATCCGTCACGGCCCTCACACGGAACGAGTGTGAAGGACTCAAAGGTTTGAGTCCCACCTGGCAAAGCACAGCGGGCCCCAGGACACCATCCTGGCCTTGCTTTCCTTTCCTAGCAGAGGGAATAGGGCATTTCGAGGGCATTTGGATATCTCTTGAACGTTTCTGCGACAAGCCTGAGGAAAGGGCAGATGCCTGCTAGAAGAACACAGCAGAGGACAAGAGGACAGATGAGAGCAGATACAACGACTGTGGTTCTCTACCCTGAAACACAGCTAAATGACCCAGATTTTCCAAAGGTGATTAGTTACCCGACTAGTTCTTGAAAACAGGAACACAAGCTTCAGAGTACACGAGCACTCAGAAGAACGCAAGACTCTGCACAAATGGGGCATGTTGACTACTTTATTACACGCCAGGTTCCCGCCTCCAAGATGACAGCGGAGATAAAGAAAATGTTAATCAGAACCACTGAAGTGGGATGTTAGAATAGGAAGAGAGTGATGACAGAATATATAAAGAACTTAGAAAAAAATGAATAAACACATTTTTTAAAAACATCTTGACAAAGAAGAAATTACATGTTTGCAATAATATGAGTGGAGAACTAGGCACAACGTGTGAACCACTGTTAACATACGAGGTGCCACTAACATAATTTATAGCCATTTGACTCATCCTTTTTCTTTTAGTTTTAATGTTATTTTTTATTCATATGAACTGGAAGAGCTTCTGCCAGTAAGGTCTTCATCAGATATGTCCTCCAGCATTACAGGACCCTGTGGCTCAACAGATACTTTTGATTCAAATTAATTCCCAGCCTTTATACTGCAGAGTCTGCTTTCCGGAGCACTCACAGGTGGGCTTTGAGACGTAAGGTCATGAAAACTACTTGTATTTTCTCCCTTGTGCACCACGGCCTTCACTAACATACAAACCAAATCTCCCATTTTCCGTCAAAAGCTCCATTTTTTTCTAACCTTTGAGAAGCCACTGCACTGGGCTAATCAGAATTCCTACACCTTCCTATGCTTACGAAGAGTAGACACAATCTTAGCACTTTTTTTTTTCCTCCCACACATAATGGCTCTATTGCAGAGCCACTGACTTCGCACAGACGCTACACATACGTATGAGAGAGAACCTGGAGCTGCAGAAATAAGTCAAGCATTGCTGGCGGTGTTTTGCTCCAGACAGCTAGATCATCTACACGGAGAAAAAGTTGCTTTCCACTCTTCCACTTCTCTTCACAAATACTTCGTAACATGAAAATTTCAAAAATTTGTCAAGCATCTAAGACCCAGATCAGAAGTCTGAAAAGACTCCGGCCCATTAGATTTTAGTTAAACTTTATTCAAGTAAATAGTTATTAGTTCATAGTAAATGCGTCAATTTAACGAATTCCCTTCAAAACTACAATTCTTTATAAACAAAACGAACTCTGAAGTTACCATTGAAACCCACCTCAAACCTAACTTCTCTGCAACAGGAATCAACAACAGAAAAGATTCTGTCTTTTTACAGAATATTTCAAATGCCAATTATTTATACTGTACATCTCAATCCCCTAACGTTAACACTGAAGTAAAATTTTCCAAGGAACCTTCATGTTTGTTTTATTCCATAAACAGGTCGGTTAAATAGCTCATCATAGAGCTGCAGCCACAGTTAGCAGGGAGCTCAGGTAGGAGATGATCCCGTTCCTCCTACTTGGCAAAAGAAAAACATTTTTTCAGTGGCTTCAGGATACGAATGTGGGGTTTTTTTAAGAAACTGCCCAGCTTAGTTTGAGAAATCCCAGACTATTTTCAGAAACTCATCCCAACATGACTCTGTATCAAGACAAACAGTTTAGCAAGAAAGACTAGAGGGGTGGAAGTCACATACTGGAAAACCACGTATTATGGGAACTGGGAACACTAGCAATCGATTTATATCCATGGGAGGATTAAGATATTTCAAAAGCATCATTGTTCAGCAGCAACACGCAGCAGGGCAAATAAGGAGAGAAAGCTCCAGGTGTTCACAGCTAATTCTGTCAGAAAAAGGAACTCACGAGAAACTGGAACAGGTGTAAAATTCAAGGGGGCTACGGTTTGGAAAACATTCAAAGAGGAAGACAACAATAATAGAGTAAATAATTTGATCCACAAAACAATTGGATAGTGGCATGACTAGCCAATACCTGGAGAAACAGGTATATTTAGCTGTTATAATATAACAGAACAATTTTTTTTAAGTCAGAGTGGAGAACCGGGGTAAGAAAGGAAGAAAAATATGTCTAAGAAATAATCAAATGCAAAGAGCATAGGTAAGATGACAGAATACTGGGGAAAAAAGACCAGAAAACAATACTATTTTTAATGGAAAGGATATCTGTAGTTTTCAAGACATAATTCTTCTTCCTCCTTCTCCAAAATTCAGCCCAGGGAAGAATTCCTGGAATTCTCGTGAAGTTCAAAAGAACCAGGGCCTGTTCAGAGCCATAGCAACAATAAAAGCCGACCTTCAAACACCAAACGAATTCTTCACGCGCAAGGTGAAGAGGAGTAATGCAGTTTAATTTAGCTTCCTCCTCTTTTAAGGGAACTTTCCCTGGACAGATTAATTCACTGAAGGCATCTCAATACTTTTCCGTAGTCAGTTGCACTCCTGCTCTTAACATCTGCAATTACCTGGATCAGATTCTCCAGCCTCCTGGAAAAACACGACACTCTACTGGCCCTGCCAAACTTCCGGCAGGATCTTTTCCAGGAGAGGAAGGGTAGGGGAGAGGAGATCAAAGCTGCTCTTACCCTCATTGCCTCTCTGCCAGGAGATGTTCACTTTCAATGCGTCAAAGCCTGACTAAATCGTCAGGAGAGAAGTGAACCCCGAAGTGGAAATACAGATGTTTTCACTCCACTTCCAAGGAGGCAAAGGTACAAAGGTTACGACAAACAGCTATTTCAGGCACTACAGGGAGACTCTTAAGCATGCTAATCATTTTAAAAAAGAGAGAGAGAGAGAGAGAGAGATGGCCTCTCATTTTAACATTTAATCTCCTAGCAGATTCGTCTGTGACAATGCCAGCACAGACGCTGGCAGGATTTAGCACCTCTAGCTCTCAAAGAAAGGTTTATTCCAGGCTTGGAGTTGTAAGAGGGTTAAAGAAAGTTAAACTAGCAGGCTTGCAAAGAAAGATACCATCTACCAGCAACCCACGCTACGCGCAATTTTAACATGTGCTTTTAGCCCTGAATTTTGGAAAGTATCATATTTACAACAACTTGTGAGAGAAGAAAGTAGAACTAAGCTGGCACAGAGTGGTAAAACACTCCCCCTGATGACTCAAAACCAGCATTAATTCTCTGATCTTTCAGAAGCGTTGACTCAACTTACTGAGACTAAGAGACAGATCAAAAGAAGTTTTCTTTTGGCTCAGCAAAATCACTTTCCCACTGATTCAGGTGCTCTCGATATTAGGTATATGAAAGCCTTCTACCGATATTTAGCATCACATAAGTTACAAAGTAGAAGCTTGACTTCAAATATTTTACAAAGACTAACTCAAACCATATTGAGTCCCCAAATGGGGAAAAGTCTACTAATCCAAAACACTGATAACGAGCCCCATACTGCAACCCAGATCATGAATATAACTGGTCTAAACATTGTACCTTAACCATCCCCTACAGACATAAAACTTGGGACTTGAAAGAAGCAATACGCATCTCACATGTCATAGCTCTCCCCGTGCTGTTGAGAAGGATACCTGAAAGCTCTATCAGCTAAAAACCACTGTCAGTGGAAAAACCCACTGTAAAACCTGGCAGCCCATTGCATTAGTTATTGCTTAAAACGTGACACAAAACTGGCAAGATAGGCAAATTCCAATCAGAACTTAACAGGACTCACTAACAAACTGATGGCTTACATTCTGGCACTGTCCCACACGACATCCTTGTCTCTAAGGAGGAGAGACATGGATCTGATGGATGGACCACTGGGTGGATAAGGAAATGGCTGGATGGTCACACTCAAAGAGTTGTGGTCAACGGCTCGATGTCCAAGTGGAGGCCAGTGACACGTGGTGTTCCTTGAGCTGGTATTGGGGCCGGTGCTGTTCAACATCTTTGTCGGTGACATGGACAAGGGGATTGAGGGCACCTTCAGCAGGTTTGCTGACAACACCAAGCTGTGTGGTGTGGTCAACATGCTGGAGGGAAGGGATGCCATCCAGAGGGACCTGAACGGGCTGGAGAGGCGGGCCCATGCAAACCTCATGAAGTTCAACAAGGCCAAGTGTGAGGTCCTGCACATGGTTGGGGCAATCCCAAGCACAAGTACAGGCTGGGCGGAAAATGGATTTAGAACAGCCCTGAGGAAAAGGATTTGGGGGTGTTGGTTGATGAGAAGCTCAACATGAGCCGGCACCGTGCGCTGGCAGCCCAGAAATCCAACCGTGCCCTGGGCTGCATCCAAAGCAGCGTGGGCAGCAGGTCGAGGGAAGGGATTCTGCCCCTCTGCTCTGCTCTGATGAGACCCCCCCCCTGCAGTGCTGTGTTCAGCTCTGGGGTCCCCAACATAAGGACATGGAGCTGTTGGAGCGGATTCAGAGGAGGGGCACAAAGATGATCTCCATTGGCCAATTCAGCCCTCAATCCTAAATCTAAGTCCAAATCCTAAGGGCAGTTGCAGACCCTCTGTCCCGGCCATGCCCCCCCAGCCCGTTGTGCTCCTGCACACCAGCAAGAACACGGGAAGCTGAAAAGCCCTTGAGGCCTCGGTGCCAACTACCAGCATCAGTGCGCTGAAAACCCTGTTCTCATGGCGAACCCCGGACTAAAGCCAACACACAGAGCTCTTCCAGCTGCTGAAAAGAACTAACTGTGCCAGCTGAAACCGGGACACTCATCATAGCCACTTCTCCACGTTTCAGGTGGCTCAAGCACAGCCTGAGACAAGGAACAACGCGACTGCGTAAGCACGTGCCCTGCCAGGCAGCAGCAGTGGCACAGAGGCCTCGTGCCTCCGGAACCGGCACAAGCAGCGGCACAAGCACCTGTCTGAAGGACACGGGCATGCTGCCAGGCTTCTCCTCTAGTGCCGAGGACAGAACCCGGCATGGCCGCAGCACGCGTTTCAGGATGGAGCCCGCGTCAGCCGCAGACACGACTGTCACCACGCGGGAGCTGCGGCGGACCGCGGGCATGGGCACGCCAAGCATGCAGAGGTCTAGTTATTGCTTGTGCACTAATATGGGACCTTTCTAGAGCAAGTTTGATATTCCAGAAGCACAACCACTGTTCCAGGTTTACTTTTAATCACCTTTCTTGGCATGGATATAATTAGTATTTCACTGTAAGGTGAGACACGTTCAACTTTTGCTGACCAGTCTTGCAAAGGCTTTTAAAAGCATTAAAGGCCTATGCTTTTTGGACTTCAGCAATAAAAATACTGATGCCCATCTACAGTCCTTTTCTTCTAAAAGATCTAATCAAACCTTTTTAGAGAGAACACACATAAACGGCACAAACACAGCCCAGCTGAGCAGCCACACACAAATATGCCAGCTCTTCAATATCCACCTCCACATCCAACTGCACAAAGACAGTGGCTAATTCGGTGAAAGAAACTGGGCTTGATGACTTGCTTGGCAATGGGAATCAAACAGTCAGGCATTTAAAGCCTCAGCCAAAACCAGAATGTTTTCTCCCACATTTATGGCAGAGCCCACACACACACACAAAAATCCACAAAATCTTTACAAAAGCAGCACACAACAGGAGCAATTTGTTTGAAATAAGGCCGAAGAAGCTCCTGAGGAGCTCTGGTTATAAGCCTGCATCCAAACCCAAGACCCATGTCAACTGCTCCTTACAGAACCGTTCTCCAACATGGGGGTTCAGCAGGGCTCCCAGGTCGCCTTCTGCAGACCTGCCTTCCAGCCCGCCAGCACACACACAGGTAGATGAGGTGGCCCATGCAGGGTATGCCACCTGCTGCATGGAGAGGTTCCTCCCCAGGTGCAGGACTTCGTGTTTCCCTTTGTTGAACTTCATGAGGTTCCTGTCCGCCTGTATCTCAAGCTTATCAGGTACCTCTGGACGGCAGCACCATCACCTTGTATATCAACTTCTCATCTTGTATCATCTGCAAACTGGCTCACAGTGCACCCGACCCCATCACCTAGGCCATTAATGAAGAGGTTAAACATTACTGGACTCAGTATCAACCTCAGGGGTACTCCACTAGTGACTGGCCTCCACCACGACTTCACGCTGCTCTAACCACAAACCTCATGGACAAACTGAGGAAGTACAGGCTGGATATGTGGACACTGAGGTGGGTGGGAAACTGGCTGAGCTATTTCCCACCCACCTCAGCGTTCACACAGCCCGTACTTCCTCAGTTTGTCCATGAGGATGCTATGAGGGAATGTGTTAAAAGCCAAAGTAAAAAACAAGTCAAAGTAAAAAACATTCACTGCTCTCCCCTCATCCACCATCCAGTCATTTCTCCACAGAAGGCTATCAGGCTGGTCGGGCGTGATCTCCCCTTCCTAAAGCCATGCTGACTACTCCAGTCACCTGCTTTTCCTTAACATGCTTGGAAATAGTTTCCAGTATTACTTGTTCCATCACCTCTCCCAAGATGGAGGTAAGCTGACCCATCCGCAGTTCTCAGGATCCTCCTTCTTAAAAGATTCCTTCCAGGAGACAGAGGTGGCACTTGCCTGATCATCTCAAGCTTTCTAAGACAACCAAGTGGCCTTGTAATAACATCAACCAGCACACTCAGTGCTCATGGATGCATCCCATCAGGTATCACCAACTTCCTTATGCCCATCAACTTCTAAGTGTTTCCTAACCTGGTCTTCCTTCACCAAGAAGGAGACTTTCTTGCTCTGGACCTTCCCACTGTCACAGAGATCTGAGATACTTGAAGGCTCATCTTTACTGAGAGGACCACAATGAAGAAAGCAATCACCAGATACTTTTCCAAAGCTGTATTTAAATGACCAGGCCAAGCAGTTACAGGGTTTTTTTACAAAACGCTCAGAACACCCAGCCCTTCCACCACTCTCATTACTCACTCTTTGACAATTTCTACTGGGCGGTCATTTCAGATTTCCCTCTCATATCAGAGACATAGAATGAAACAGTTCACACAAAGAGTTTTAACGAATTTTTTACATGTAGCTGATTAATATGCAAGAGTTTTGTATCTTTAGAGACTTCTCCCACTACTCAAATTCCATTATCAAACTTTTTTAAAAAAAACACACAACAGCATCATTACAAAGCTATAGCAGTAATGTAACTGAAGAGCTCTTAGAATAGAGAGAAGTCTGTTACTCATCCTGACATCTTTGGTCTAGAACCTGCTATACCTGTTCCTCACCTATTATTTACTCGGGCTTTTCACCATGTCCTGGAGATCAAGAAAATTGTACCAACAAAAACAAATGGGAAGCAAACACACAGGACCCAAAGCTCCAGAGAAAATTCTGCTTGACAGGCCCCAGCGAGGGGCAGACATCCACTAACGGAGGTCTGGAGAAGCAACATCGATCAGTGTCTCACAAAGAGTCTGAACTCATGTTCCTCACCAAGAAAGCCAGCAGTTCTTCTCTTGAACTGCATATCTTGATGTCTTCCGAATTTCAGAAGTTATCAAAAGTATAGTTTTATCAGTAACTTAAGGAAAAACAGCTATCATCTAGAAGAAATCCATCAGTGACTTTTCTTATAGAATAGGAATTTATTTATTCCAATAGGAATTTATTATTTCCTTATTAGTCTGTCCATTTAATCATAAAATGCCTGAGGTTTATGTAAGTGAATGCTTACCAAGATTGAACTGGTGAGCATCTGAACATGAAGACAAAATAATGTCCTGTTTGGTTATGTAGTTGTGGTTCACTTTCAAAGCTTCCCCTCAATTTACATTTTTATTGCAAGCTGTCCATGTTCTAGCCTATTCCCAAGCATATTTAGCATTTCCCAAACGAAATTTTAATGACTTCCCTCTATGGTTCAGTTATCAATGAACTTCTCAGAACTCTCAGAAGATCTAGATTAATGTTTCCTACACTGTTTCAGCCTTAATTCTCAGGAAGTTTTCCTTCCATCACTTTTTCCACATAGACTTCAAATATTCGTGACTATTAATGTTTATTTAAACACCTTCATAGGTGAACACCTCCCCAGTTGATTAAAAAAGGTAAAACTGAAAAGAGGAAAAAAAGAAGGTACGAAGATTCAAACAAAACAGCGCTCACATACTGGGGCCAGAATATTCCTAAACATGGAACTAGGAGGAAGGAGTCAGTCTGCTCACCACAGTCTCCATTTCTCTCCCAAGCATGGGCAGTCGCAGATTTTGGAGTGTCAGCTTTCCTTTAGACGTTGTTGCTTTAAACTTTGCTTTCCTTGCCACTTTTGCCTCCTCCAAGGTCTATGGAGATGTTGACGGAGGTTTTGCAGCCAAGTAGCATGATCTCAGGTTGGCTCTTCCCTAGCAATTGCCGTTGTAAGAGAGCCGTACCTACACCAGAATTTCAAATGTGCTGCACTGGGGGCAAATAACAGACACTTCTGTAGTGACATCGCCAACAAAAAAAGGAACAAGGATAATCTGAGCAGCACAGATGCAGCTACATGATGGGTACTGAAAGGCTACAACAGCAGCTGTTCAGAGGAATTCCAACAATTAAAAAAATAATCAGTAAACTCCAATTCCAAAACCCTAAGAAATGAACTTCCATCCATCAGTGTAAAAAAGGCACATCTTTCTCACACCAATATTGCATCTGGTCAGAAGATAAATTAGTAATCTTTATTGCTCAATAGGTTCCTTTCTCCGGCATTTCTGTTTTGAAAACAAGTTGCCTTGAAACTTAAGATCAAACTCACTTAAGATCAAATTTGTTCAGGAAGTCCCAGTTTCAGTAAATGTCATTTTTTCACATCAAATTGTTGGCTAATACCTATCAATTGCTCTCCACTGCCACCAAAGGATATGCATAAAAGTTCAGCTGCAATTTAGCATGATCCTTGTTACAGAACTTTTTACAGATTTCTTTTAGAGTGCTACATTAAAAATCAGCAGAACCTGATGGTGCATCATGACATTAAGTGCCAAAGGCCCAGAGTAGAGAACTTAGTTCATGAGACAGCCACACCAACTGCTGTTTTAAAGCACAGCCTCACTGAACACTGCCGGTATCTACTCTTGAGATCACCCAGTCAGGGTGATCTTGATGCAAAGCACGAAGACAGAACATCTCAGGCAGTGAATTAACATGAATACATGAGGAAAAAAATACCAACTTGAATACAAGGATGCCTCCAAATCATGAGTTTTCTTATGCCATCTCATCAGTAACACAGATCCCTATCTGGGGAACTACTTCAAATGGAGAAACATCACTGCAACCAACTATTGCCTTTCATCTTTTCTAACAGGACAAAAATACACTTTTCAGGATGTAAGATAGCACTGAGTTTCTATGGTGGTCTTTGAAATCAAGTAGCTTTTTTTAGTACTGCTTAACATATAGACAAAAACCGTGTGGATTTGGTGTTGAGCAACATGGTTTAGGGACCCTGACAGTGCAGGGTGAATGGCTGGACTCTATGATCTTGAAGGTCTGTTCCAACCAGACAATTCTATGGACTGCAGTGCTACAGAGAACTACATAAACTAGCTTAGAGATTGGAACAGTCCAATTATATTATCCACCAGTAGGAGACAAAATTACTTTGCCAGCCCAAGAATCGTTCTATCCAATAATAATCCCATCTTTTACCATTATCTGCAAGAGCTTGTAAGTAGGTAACATTGAACTAGGAGTGTTCAAATGATTGCTAGTTGTCTTCTAATGAGGGAGTATTTTTACAAGGGCACGTAGTGATAGGACAAGGGACAATGGCTTTAAACTGGAAGAGGGGAGATTTAGATTGGATATAAGGAATAAATTCTTCTCTCAGAGGGTGGTGAGGCACTGAGACAGGTTGCCCAGAGAAGCTGTGGCTGTCCCATCCCTGGAAGTGTTCAAGGCCAGGTTGGATGAGGCGTTGAACAACCTGGTGTAGTGGAAGGTGTCCCTGTCCATGCCAGGGGGGTTGGAACTATCTTGACAGTCCCTTCCAACCCAAACCATTCTGTGATGACCATGAGTAAGTGAGGCTACAGCTCCTGCACCAATCACACACCTCTGCTGGATTTTCTCCTGAATTAAGGGTGGAAGCTCCGACATCAGCAGGGCACAGTGGTTCTCCATCTAAAAGCTGCCATCCTCAAAGCAACTGAACAAGGTTAGAAACAGTGACAGTTCTGTTCTTTTTGGAACACATGCTTACCTTCTCAAAGTCTCATATAACATGAGCACAGAACAGAAAACCCATGCTGTTCCAGCACTTCATTAATATCCTGCACAAAAAAAGGTGCGGCAGCAGTAGTGGGTCACTGCCAGTTCCTGGAGTTTGCTAAAACATAAGCCTTTTTTTTTAAAAAAAAAGTTAAGTGCCAATTTAAAGTGGTAAAGATCCTCCTTCAAGTTTCACAACTGTCAGTGCCTACAGCAATTCTCTGTGCAAGTGTATTGTTTTATTTTGTGATCAGCAGAGACTGCCTGAGGAGACCAGGCCAAAATTCACTGTTGATACAGCTTCATGCTCGACTCCAGCCAGCCTTCAGCTGATTACTGTTATCTCCACAAACACATGCACAAAAATAATGAGAAATGGCTAACGTCATTGGATTAGGTTATTTGACTCCATTGGGGTGGAAGTTAGCAGTCTGACCTTTTATTTCAGCAAAATCATCTAAAAAATGCTGAAGAATGACTCTACTTCCTGGACAAAAACCATACTTCACTAAAAACTTACACTTCTGCAAAATGAATGAAGATATTTCCCTGCATATCTGAATATCCACAGTTGTGAGGTTGTATCACTAAACCATAAGGACAAGCACTAACTGTGTCAGCACAATTAAAGATGCTTGTCCATTAACGACCTAGAAGTACCCTATTACCTGGAGTTTCTTTTTAAACTACTTACAGATGAAGGGTAACTTAGGGCACAGCCAGATGAGCCCAAACTGGCAGCAGCCAACAAGCAAAATGGTTGTTGCCCCCCTTGTCATCCTCCACTGGAGGTTGCCATTCTCTCTGTTCTGCGAGTTGTCTGCTCAATTCCCTAACTCTGCTCTTCAAAGTGATCAAAAATTTAATTTAAAGAGAAAAACTAGCTTAGGAATCAGAGCAGGGGGAGCCAGGAATTCCTTACCTCGTTTTAGCAGAGACCAAAAATGTATCCGACTGTTCTCTAAACAGGACTTCGTCAGATTTGCTGTTCACGTGAGCGTTTGAAGGCTTCCTTGGGCAAGCTCTGGAGAACACTGCTCGCTCAGAGGGGAGGAGAGGGAGCCCATTTTCAGCAGAGAAGGACTGAAGTCAGTAGTTATTGGAATGCACCATGAAAATGGACGCGTTCCCAGCAAGTGACAGATGCCAGAACAAAAGAACCTTCAACAGGCACACTTCTTTTGGAAGCTCTTAGAGTTTAGTAGTCAGAACTGGCATCTTCTGGGCATCGGGGTTAAACCCAGGCTGATCCTAAAAACTAGTGGCTGTCTTCAAGTGACTCTGGGAGTGTCACCTGTGACACACACAGAAATTTTTTTTTTTTTTTTTCAATGTTCTTTTCTTAGACTGCCTTAACTGGAGTAGACTCTTTTTAGCAATGAAAACTTGAGACACTAATCAAGGAGTTAACTCATCATCAAGTTAACCAACACTTAAACAAAAACCACTTTGGATTTTTTCCTCCTGTCACAAACTGGAATTGCGCCTGAAGTATTTAAAGGACTTTGGCAAACTGGAACCAAACCTGACTTTTTCATCACAACAAACCACCCGCGAACACCACTCTCAGCAAACGTGTGACCAGTGTGGAAAGCGCTCCCCAGCCCAGCAGGCAGCAGAGCTGCAGCCTCCCCATCCCCAGCGCACAACGAGCCTCACGTCCCGGCCCCAGGACGGGGTACCCCCGCCCGCAACTAAACCACACAGCTGCTCACTGCCCCCCCACCCCCAGGAATGGGGAAGAGAATTAAAGGGGAAAGGGAAGGAGACTCGCGGGTTGAGATAAGAACAATTTAATAACAACAATAACATAAAATTAAAAGTAATAATGATAAAATAATAATACATGAATATACATAATAACATATACAAATGAGTGATGCACAGTGTAACTGCCAACCACCCAGCCACCAACACCTGCCCATTCTCAGCAAATGATCCTGAAACAGAGAAGTCCTGACACTACCATCCCAGATGAGCGAGAGGTGTGGAGGAAGGGGGGAGAGAAGAAGAAAGCGAGCACTCAGAGTCCGAGAGAGCCCTCGGAAGAGAGTCCCTGGCAGAGCAAAAGCCCTTCTTTCCACTCAACCCTCAACTCTACACTGGGCACAATGCTGCACGATATGGAATATTCCATCGGCCAATTCAGCCCTCAATCCTAAGTTCAAATCCTAAGGGCAGTTGCAGACCCTCTGTCCCGGCCATGCCCCCCCAGCCCGTTGTGCTCCTGCGCACCAGCAAGAAAAGCTGAAAAAGCCCTTGAGGCCTCGGTGCCAACTACCAACATCAGTGCGCTGAAAACCCTGTTCTCATGGCGAACTCCGGACTAAAGCCAACACACAGAGCTCTTCCAGCTGCTGAAAAGAACTAACTCTGTCCCAGCCAAAACCAGGACAGACAAAGAAGTCCAACTTCTCACAGGTATTCAATGTGCACTAACCAAGCTCTTCCCATTAAGAAAAGGCTCACGTATCCAGTTCATGCTCTTCCCCAGCAAAGCGTTCAACGTTAATCAACAGCCACCAAGCCATGTCAGCCTGTACTTTCCCCCAGCAGTGACCCAGGCACATTCCTCTTTTGGGACCTACTTCTGGAGGAGCATGAGGAGACAGACGTGAAGGGGGCTGGGAGAGCTGCAGCTCCCACATCGCAGCACCAGCACGGGCAGGTCCAGCAGGGCCACATCCCAGTGCCCCTGCTTTAAGGGGCTGAAAAACAGCAGTGCAGCACGAACAGCACCCCAGCTCCAACAGCAGCGCTGGAGGCCGGAGCTGGAGGTTCTCTCAGCTGAAAGCCGACACAGCGATGGATGGCAGTACGGCACACCTGGAAGGGCCTGTTTACCACCAACAATGCCTTCACTGCTTCAGTCAGTCACCATTACTGGTCTGAATCAGGTCAGTTCAGCCATAACGGATCTGACCAAAAACCACTCTTTCTCCATGTCTCCAACTGTAACCATTGTTCAGCCTCAGACTCACGGTAACACGCGCTCACCGCTCCTGCAGACCAGGGTATGACACCTTACTACTACGACCCACTACAGCATAAGACGCCTGCTCAGCGCTCTCCCACAGGCAGTGATTCACAAACACGGAGCCTCTGTGGGTGCAGTACTTCTGTCGACCCCAGAAAAGGCCAGTCTTTTTGCTCCACACTAGTATACCTGGATATCATGAAAAAACACATTTACTTGCTAACAGGATAATCACCATGGCAACTAGCTTCCAGGAAAACAACAGCCAACAATTCCAGGACAAAGACAGGCCACTAAGGAATTTGTTAAGGGAGACCAACCAGCTCACAGAAATCTGAAAAATACTGAAATTTCTCGAATTTATCTCTGAAGAAACTGTAAGCAGGCATCTGCAAACTTCTTATCATAACCCACCACCCAGGCTGAACCAACGGCACTACCATCTGTCTCAACATCCCAGTGCCCTTTCACGTTCTTGGAAACTTTTTGAGAGACCTTGTAGGGCAGTTTTAGAGCAGCACTCTCCAATGTGCACTTTCACTTTTCAGACCATTCCTTTATATCAAAAGAAAACTTTGTCTTGCACTCAAATTCTTTGCCGCTCCACACATTCATATTCACTTTCAGTCACACAAGTTTGAATAACGACACTGCAGTTCCTGCAAACCACGCTTACATGGTGCTTTTCATGAAACAATGTTTTACAAAGGTAGATCAACCTTATCTTATAGATAAGGAAATAAAAGCTGATACCTTGCTTAGGGACGTACAGTCAAGGACACACAGAATCTATGTATTCTTACGGTTTTCAAAGCTACTGCAGGAATCGTTCAATTTTCACAGAACAGCAGCTTTTTTGGTAAATGTGTACTGATCTAAACTGATAGACTGACAGAGACCATAACTTACTCATACACAACTAAAAAAGGCACCTAGTTAGTTACAGAATCCCAGTCCCTGGTGCACTAACACACGCACTAAGACCGTAACAGGCAGCTCAGCAAACCATTTCACTCCTGAAGCTCTGGTGTGTTTCTCCAAGTTTTCATGAAAGCAGCTCACAGAAGAGACACTTTTCTGCCCGATGCTATTTTAGTATACCACCACAGCCAAATAACGTCCAGGTTAGACTGAGGAACATGTTTAAAGTTTGCTGCACTGAATTCTGCCCACCCATAACAGAGGAACGTACCAAGCTGTCACCCCTCGATCCTGGCTCTGCTGGCAGGGGAATGACAGGAGGAATAACTGCAGTACAGATGAGGATGCCCTTCTCAACCGCAGCACTTCACTGCCAATCACGGTTTACACTGGCGTTGCAGACAGTCCGTTTTGCCTTCCTGCTGTAGGAACAACTACTAACCCAGACAGGTAGGTAGGTTAGATCTGTGTCCCTCCAGTACCATCTCAGCCTGAATCACTTAAGCTCATGAATAAAAGCTCTTAAGAAAAGCGTGGCTCCTAAATACATGCTGTCCAGCAATGTAGCATGTGGAATGATTCGGTCAGGTATCTACTTTCAGCATATTAGTTGGGTTTTTTTTTAAAAAAAAAGGTCTAATGAATAATCAGTCTCTTCTGGAAGACAGATGCCTGTTTGGCTACCTTTTGCTGTAACCCACAACGAACTGGTAAGACTGCCACCGGCCTGGAGTGTCAGCATGAACACTTACATCACAGAAAAGATAACCATGTCCAAGTAGTTTACGAAAGGAGAGTCAAGAGATGTTATCGGTGCACACTGGCCTCTTCTAGGCCCATACAGAGGAAGTTGGACGACTTCCTCATTCCAGGTTGAGAATTCAATAAGAAAGTACAGCTAAAAGCCTTAAGGTGAAATACAGCTGCTCAAGAAGGTGAATTTTTGCATGCTTAAACAGCTAAGGTTCTCCACCTTCTGGTACCCGAGTGGGACACAGCTGCAGAGTCACAAAGCAAAGACCAGCTCTGCCCTACCAGACTACTGCCTTCTGTGAGCAAAAAGACCACTGCACTATGACCTGTGGGTAGGAAGGCAAGCAAGACCTACTTCTTTTCTAGCCATCAAAGATGCTTTCTAATTTAAGGTAGATATCTTCTAACTTCATCTGAATGCCTCATCTAACAGAAACCACCACTGAAACGCAGTGCATTTCAATGATTACTTAACATCTGTCAAATGCTTGGAAGAAGAAAATCTTTACAGACCTTGGTGGCATTTAAGAACTGAATGGGTGAGCAGTGCAGGCTCAGGTCATGCAACACAAGCTTTTCTGAAAGGAATCTTTTGAATAGTCCCACGGCAGGTTCAAACAAGGTCGCTCTCCATACAATGCCAGCTGGCTGTTCTGGTGCTCGTACAGTCTCACTGTACATATGTATATTCCACTGCTAAAACCATCAATAATGGTGCAGATGGATCTGAATCTAGAAAATGTATGCTTACAGTTCTCTTCACCCTATCATCAGATGGCCTTTTCTTCCCATTTGTTACAAGTCACAGTAGGCATACATACCTCAAAATTGCTCAGGCTAGCTCGTCTCTTTGCATAGACACGCTCACAGTTGTAATCCAAATGTCTTCAACAGAGGTCTGATTTTAAAAATACTTAGAAGTAT
Organism: Tauraco erythrolophus; assembly: GCF_009769465.1. Lineage (NCBI taxonomy): Eukaryota > Metazoa > Chordata > Aves > Musophagiformes > Musophagidae > Tauraco > Tauraco erythrolophus. The sequence continues at coordinate 329,079 of NC_141476.1, read as the reverse complement.
AAATTCCACAGGAAACAGGAAAGTCAGGGGAGGGAAGGAGATACGATTTATCAGCTTCTACATTTGCAGACATCTGCAGTCAGTAGTGTAGGTCATTTTCAGAGTAGATCTTGGCAACAAAGCTTCTTTGTAGAGGAGAAAGACCTGCCAAAACGAACAAGCATAGTAAAACAGACAATTAACGTCTGATAAGCAACAAAACAGCACCACAGATTCAGAGTCTCCTTCAGAGAAAAGAATTAACTTATTTGAAATATTGAGTTTCTGCTAGCTTTGATGTAGTTAAAATCAGAAGCAGGCTCTGAAATTAGCTCATATTCTGAGTACTTTAACCTGATGTATTATCTCAAGAAGGAAAGTCTCTAAGAATTCAGATAACGTTTGATCACAACAGCACATGGAACACAATGCCACACTGCAGAGTGCCTTGTTTCAGACAAAACTTCCCAGCTTCAGTTAGATGCCTCGATGTTCACCGTCTGTTTTCACACAGGAAAACGCTTATGTGACCCGTGTCACACTACAAAACTAAGCTGCTGTCCAAATGAGGACCAACACAGAGTGATGGAAGTCCAACATAGCATGGATACAAGGTACATACTAGGGGAGCTCCTGGATGGCATAAAACATTCAGCAGTGTTGGCGTACTTCTGAATTTATCTAATTTGGATTTAAGCTAATAAAACGTAAACTCTTTGGGGCAGGGATCTTCTATTCTGTGTTTGCATTTCACATACTATGATTTTAAATACTTAAAATAAATTCTTGAAACTCTTAAACAGTCAAGACCCTGGATATTGTCACAGCACAGTGAGCTGACTCTTTCCTCCGGCCAAGCATGGTAAAGAGGTCACAGAAGGAAAAGAAAAGAAGGAAACAAGTGATTGCATGGAGTTAAATGTCTTTTTTTTTTTCAAAATGAAATCTCTTCATACTTTCAGAAGCATTTTATGATAGTGCAAAACTAGGTGACTCTTTATTTGTAAAGAAGAATCCTACTGTTCTACCAAAAGTACGAAAACTTGTGTCACAATAAATTGAACGGCTTTGATTTGGAACCTCGATCTGCCACAGTATATGAAATGCAAACACAGAATAGAAGGTCTCTGCCCCAAAGAGTTCATGTTTTACTAGCTTAAATCCAAATCAATGCCTCCAGGGATGGCGACACAACCACTTCCCTGGGCAGCCTGTTCCAACACTTGACAACCCTCTCAGTGAAGAAATTTTTCCTAATATCCAATCTAAACCTTTCCTGGTGCAACTTGAGGCTGTTTCCTCTTGTCCTATTGCTCAGGATACTTTGGAGAAGATACTTATTTCTTGGGAGAAGAGACCGACCCTCACATCGCTACAACCTCTTTTCAGGTAGTTGTAGAGAGCGATGAGGTCTCCTCTCAGCCTCCTTCTCTCCAGGCTAAACAACCCCAGTTCCCTCAGCTGCTTCTCATAAGACTTGTGCTCCAGACCCTTCACCAGCTTCGTTCGTGCCCTTCTTTGGACACGCTTCAGCACCTCAATGTCTTTCTTGTAGTGAGAGACCCAAAACTGAACACAGTTTTCCAGACAGCAGCCTCGCCAGTGCCAAGGACAGGGGACAATCACTTTTCTAGTCCTGCTGGCCACACTATTTCTGATACAAGCCAGGATGCTCTTGGCCTTCTGGCCACCTGGGCACGCTGCTGGCTTGTACTCAGCCGGCTGTTGACCAACACCCCACGGTCCTTTTCCACCAGGCAGCTTTCCAGACCACTCTTCCCCAGGCCTGTAGTGTTGCATGGGGTTGTGGTGACTCAAGTGCAGGGACCCGACACAGCCTTGTTGAACCTCACACGGTTGGCCTTGGCCCACCGATCCAGCCAGCCCAGATGCCAACTTCGGCTGTCTTAAAATCGGTCAGGTCAGAGCAGCCGACTCCTCCAAACAAAGAACCCGCTCGGCAGCGGCGCCTTACCGACGTTTCTGCGCGCATGTTCGGGGCCCCGCAGCCTCCGGGGGGTGGGCGGCCGCGAAGGCTTCACACCTCCCGCGGCGCAGCTCGGCGGCGAGCGCCAGCCCCGGCTGCTGCCGAGGCCGAGAAGGCGGCGCTGCCGCCCGCCCGCCCGCCGGGCCGCCCTCCGCCCGCGCCGCCGGAGGTGCCCACCCCCGCCCGGCGCACCTGCGCCCCCGGCCCGCCCCCTCTCCCCCCGCTCCCGGCAGCGGTGCCCGCGAGCCCCGACGGGCCGGAATGGGGGGGACCGGGCCGGCGGCTCCGAGACGGCCCCTTCCTGGGGGGGCTCCGACCCGGCGGCCCGGGCGGGGGCGCGAAAGTTGCGGCCGAACGACGGGTCCGGAGGCGGTTGAGGCCGCCCACGACAGGCGCAGCCGGAGCCGCCGCATCCCCCCCAGCCCGCGGGGATCCCTCAGCCCCGGCCCGGCCCTGCCCTGCCCGTACCGGGGCCGGTCCCCGGGCGGCCGCGGGGTCACTCACCGGCCGAGCGGAGGCGCCCCCAGAGCGGCGGCGGCTGCTCCATCCCCGCGCGCGCCGCCCGACCTCTCTCCCGGGCCGCGCGCGACCTCAGCGCGCAGCCGCGCGGGGAGGCCCCGCCCCCTCCCGGCACGTCCCTGCGCGCCTCGAGGCGCCGCCCCCGGCGGGGCGCACCCGCGCTGACCGCGGTCGCTGCGGGCCGGGCCGGGCCGGGCCGGGCCGGGCCGGGCGGTGCTGGTGCCCGTGGCCGCTGTTGTTCCTCCGGTGCGGCCCAGCGGCGCGGTCAGTGCCCGTGCCCGTGCCCGTCCTGCCGGGTCTGAGCCCGGCCCAGCCGCTGCCGCGGCCCCCGCGTGCGGCCTGCCGGGAGGCCCCCCTTAGCGGGCCGCGGCCCGCGCCCTGCCGTTGCCAGCCCCGCGGCACCCGCGCGCAGAGCCCTTCCCCGGGAAATGCCGAGGTTACTTCTGTTGCCCCTTAGCAGGAGCGGGGAGCCCCGGCGACGGGATTCCCCTCCGGCGGACACCGGAAGGCTCCGGCTCCGGCGCCGCAGGGCATCGTGCCCGGCCCGCTGCCTCCCCGGGACCGGAGGCTGGACACGCGTACGGGCGCTGGCTGGCCGCGGAGCCGCGGGCACGGCCCTGCGGGGATGACCACTAGTGGCACAAACACGGTTGTATGCTCCTAACGTGGTGCCTCCCAGCATCCGGAATCGCGGGCAACACGTCTTTGCCCCCCTTTCCCCCCCGGCGCCTTTTGAACTGGTTTTTTTCCTCTACTCTGTTGTTCCTTCCCCCATACACACAACTGCTGGGCCCTGTGGGCTTGGTAACCATTGCCATGGGAGAGGCTCCTATGGAACAGCTTTGCCTGCCGGCGCTCGGCTGTGGGGCTGTTCACCAGTAACTCCTATGGCCCCGATGGTGCAGGTGTGCAATGGCTCCTTCAACCCCAACACAATGGTTATATGAACTCCCATTTGAAGTCTGAGATGGGTGGCAGTCGCTGAGGTTCTCTAGGAAGGATTCATAGATGGTATCAGGTTGCAAATTGGTTTGTGACCTCTGATTTGCCATATGGAATAGTGCTTAGGGTTGTGATGACCATAGAGAAACTTCTAGAATAGTCAAACTGTATTGTACATACTTCAGAAAAACTCCGTGATCAGCTGCTTCTCGTTTTCCACCATCATTTTCATCTAACAGGGAGTCAGATGAAGTGTTCTGAGAAGACAGCAGAGACCAGGAGCTCAAAGACACTGCTTCAGTTGACCTGACCACCCCTCTTCATCCGAACAGCAATGTTATCCAGGGTGACTGTGCTTGTGTATTTTTAGAACGCCGCCCCCTTTCTGGAAGCTGATTTGATGAAAAATTTGCCTTGATCTGTATTTGTCTGATGCAGTTAATGTATTTAGCCGCAAAAAAGTTGGAATTTATACAGCTTGACTTTTATTTTAAACCAATGCTCGTTACTTCTTACATTTTTTCTCTTAAAGCTCAAGAATTAATGAACACCAGCCAGTATCTTTCCCACTCGAATCCATTCCTCACTGCCCCCAGCTATCTTTTCTTCCCCCAGGTCACGTTCCAGTGTGTCCTGCATCTAGAGCAGGGCCTGGCTGCGACACGCTGGGGTGCACAGGGAAGGCAAGAGCTGCATGCTGAATTCAAGCACTGCCACTTGAGGTTACAGTCACAGAGTGTGCAGAGAGGACATGGATCCTGACATGCCAAGAAAATCTAAAGGCAGGAAATAAGAGATGGTGAATCTTTGCCTACTAGGGCGAATATGCACCACTGACACAGTCAGAGCTCCACTGAGTGAGGAGTGAGATGGACGTACCCTCTGTGAAGGCCCTCTCCCTCCCTCCCGCCTTCCTTTGATGCGTCAGTAGTCAAATAGGCCTTATGCCTTTTCATAAACAATGGGTCATCTAAGGTCGGGCTGGGCATTGCAGGATCGAGGACATGACAACAGTTTATGTAAAGCTGACGAGAACTTTGTTCCTTCCCCTTTTTCCTTAAAAAAAACCACAAAAAAACATTTTACAGAATGTAAAAGTAAGACATCTTTTAAAATTTCTCTACAAACCATTTTTCAGCTCTCCTCCTTTTCAAAGCTGAATACCCAAGCGCCGGGATCTTGTGTCAGCGCAGGAGAACAGAAAGTGAGCCTGACTGGCGGAATTTCACTGGCCAACTTCAGAGCAAACAAACAGCTCACATGGTGGCATTTATATTCCAAATATTCATTCAATTTTTTCTTACCTATGAATAACAAATGTCCACGTAAGTAACAAATTGTTAGTGTTAGATCTGCGGTTGACATTACATTTGGCTTTAAACACATACATCTAATAACTACAACATAATTAAGAATACCAAATTCAAAAGTTCACAGGAAATCTGTGGTTTTAGACAACACACAGAAGTGTTCAACCAAGTAGCCAAGGAAGTAATTAGAGTGTAATTATCCCTCTCTGCAGGTACTGGGTATTGAAGTTTTGGCTTATTAATTATATTCCTTCTTTATATACTTTGTAATAGGAGTTCCTGCAATATATTTCTACATATTTGATCTTATACTGTGTAATTCATTTTCAAAAAATATTTTATATTCACTAATTCAAAGAGAGAAACATTACAAATCTACAAGTAGATACTCAGGGAATGGCTTTTGTATCATAGCTTTTTAGCATCTTCTCTTTTTCAGAACAACTGAAGCCAAAGGAGCTCAGTATCTTTGAAAGCCAGACAGGACAATGTTTTTGTGCATGCACAATCCAGATTTGTAGACCTGCATGTATCTGGACAGGAGCCAACACTTAGTACAGAGACCTTTTTTGGACACTTGTCAGAGCTGTCACTGTAGTAGAGCTCTAGAGTTCCAGGTGATCAATGTGCCAACTTAAAATCAGTTCCCTCCTCCTACAGGAGAAAATATTTGGGGCCTCACTGGGCTCTGTCCAACACAGTGGCTTGTGCCAGTGCAAACTGAATGCAAAATAAGCACAGCAGTTATTTTTCTGAGCTGGTGGCATTCAGCAGAGCTCTTAATGTTCATTTGCACAGGAAAGTCCCGTGACAGTCTGTGGGTCTAAGTAGAATGTAGGAGGATGAAAGCTGGGCTAAAACACCAGAGCAAAGAGCTTGCATGGGGCTGAAACTGGGGAGGGTCCCAAAATCAATCGATTTTGATTCCTGCGGGGGGGAAAAAAACAACAAAAAAAACCAGTTTGTGGACTGATTAGACCTTTCTGTGCCTTCCTCAAAACATTACTTACACCACCCTGGTCAGTTCTTACGGTGCACTCTTGGTTTGTTGCCAGACCCGTCAGTACGATGAGAGTCCTCAGCCATGTAGATATGAACCCTTGTGCCTCCAGATGTTTGGTGGGTTTTGGTCCTGTCTTTCTATAATTTTTGGTCTTCCAATAGCGAGTTGCTGGGAAGAAACCAAGTAGCAAACTGAAGATGGACATGAAATAATCAGGTGAACTGAATGTAATGGGCTGATAAGTTACATTCAGATGAAAATTTAGTTCTTTAATCGCCAGTCACTATAGAAACTGACCCTGCCTGACTGCTGCTATACCATTTCAGAAGCACCAGCAGGTATCAGCTATACTGCCAGAAATGGTGAACAAAGGACATGATCTACCCTGGGAGTTTGTTACAGAGAGAAGCTCAAGCTCAGGAGGGCAGTTCTGGTTGGAATGGTGGAAAATCTTTACTGATCTGACCTGGAAAAAACGTACCTTTTAATTCAGCATTAGCTCTGAGGGAGGCCATATAGCGACAACCATGAGTTTGTTTTATGACTGCTGTCTCCCTGATATCTGATTCCCTTCACATTCACATGGCAATTTCATTCCTTCTTGCATAGCGCCAGAAGACACAGCTACATTACAGATGTGTTGCAATACCTGTGTCACACAGTTCAGTTTTGCAGTGCTCTCACAATGAAGGAATGTACCATGTACCATACATACCATAAAGTTCAGGTTAAATAAGTTACTGCTCTCTGACAAATTCTAGCCACATCAGCAGTTGCCCAAGAGCAGGAAGAAACCATATCCGTTCTTTGAAAATCAGAAATAAAGCAGAACATTGAGCCTTGCTTGCAAATACAATGGCAGCTGCTTTCATGTATCTTTTAACCTTCACTGACGTGCTCTGACGAAAATGTCAGCAGTCATAACACTGCTTTTGCTATCATGTCAGGAATAAAAAGCGCTGAGCTGCAAAGCTCACCATTAAAAAAAGGGGAAGGGCAAAAAAAGAGCTAGTGTGCAGGGCTTAACTGAAAACAGGCCATCAGCTTGGAAGTACAGAAAGAAGGACAGGGGTCAGGAGTTCCCTAAGAGGATTTTCACAAGTACACCTGGCAAAATGACACCTGTTAATCAGGTAAATCTGGAAAGACTGGATAATATAGGAGATAAAGTTCTCTGAGACTATTCCACTGGAAGCTGTGACACAGTAAGAACCAAATATCAATTCAGATAGAGACCGAGTCATCTCAGATCAGTGCTTAGGGCAGCAGTGAGTCCTAGGAAAGACCACCAGGAAGTTAGGACTCTAAAGTCTGATGTGGATTTTGAACCCAGAGTGAACTTGTCACAGGTCAGATACCAAATGCTATGGGCAAACTGGATTCAAACTGATGGGGATTGAATTTTGCAGCTAGTATTTGTACCTCTGATTTGAACTCACGCAACTCAAGTTTCAGGGAAGGGAGTTTTGTTTGCTCTCAAGGATGCAGTGTCAGGTACAGTGCAACAAGGATTCTCCTAGTCCACGTGCTTATCTGGACAGAGGACAGAGCCCAGTCCAGCACAATCTCGGCACCACAGCTCCCCGCAGGGAACACGTCCGGGCTCCGCAGCTGACCTGAACTCCACCGGCACGTTTCCTTACTCGGTGAACGGCCGCCGATTCCCAGCTCTCTCCAGAGAACTAGCATGAAACGCTGGATATACCGCTCGCCGCGCTCAGGCGCAGCTGCAGCTGGAGCGCAACAACCGGACCAGCAGTGCCACCTCCCGCCCCGCCATCTCGCTGCACCTGGCCCGCTTTGGCGCCTTCGCCATCGCCCCCCGCCCAGCCCAGCGTCGCCCCGGGGCCCCCCGCACGGCCGTGCCCACTGGCCCTGCGCTCCCACAGCCCCCTGCACACACGGGGGGCGAGGGCGGGCCGAGTGCCGAGCGCGCCGCGGGGCACAGCTCCCCACCGCCCGGGCCCTGCAGTCCCGCAGCTCCTCTCGCCCCGGCCCGGGGCTGCCGGAGCCGCCGGCTGAGGAGCCCACGGCACCGGTGCTGCAGAGGCATCACCAGCAGCCGCGTGCCGTGGTCCTCAGGCACGGTACGCGCGAGAAAGCCACGCCGTGGAGCACCGGGAGCGGGCTCTGGCGTGGGCCTGACTCGCGCGCTGCCGGTGCTCCGGCAGAACAGATTCGGTGCGTGCTCCTGGAACACACGGCAAACCTGAGCACCCCGCCGGTGTTCCGGACCCAGCAGCCCGCCTCCGTAACGCGCCGGTAGCCCCCACACGGCCCGCGCTCTGCACTTCCGCCGCGCAAGCGCGGGACGCGCTCAGGAATCAGACGCGCGGATGTACGCGCGCGCGTGCCGCACACTGCGCAGCCCGGGGGCGGGGCGGGGTGCGCACGCAGCGGTGACGGTTACCGCCCGTTTTACCGGATCGGCGAACCCGCTCAGGAAAAGCCCCGGTCTTTAAGTCCCCGTTGAGGACGGCGAGTCCGCCTGCGTCGCTCGAGCAGCACCGCTGCGCCTCCGCCGGGCCCACCGGGCGCGCTGCCGAGCAGCCCCGGCAGAGGGCAGCAGCGCCCCACCGCCCCGGGCCCGCCCCCGCCCCCCCCGCCCCGCCCCGCCCCGCCCCAACCGGCCCGCCCCGGCCCCGGCCCCGCCCCAACCGGCCCCGCCCCCGCCCCGCCCCAACCGCCCCCGGCCCCGCCCGCCCCGCCCCAACCGGCCCGGCCCGGCCCGGCCCCGCCCCCGCCCCGCCCCGTGCCGTTCCGCCAGCCGGCCGGCTGTGCTGTGCTGTGCTGGGCTGGGCTGGGCTGGGCTGGGCTGCGCAGCAGCCGGCCCAAAACCCGCCGTGTGCTGCAGGTCTCCCCCACACAGAAACCCCCACTGAGGATGCAAACGTTATAAGGAGAGAAAAATACTGCGTTTCTCCGTAGTCATTCCAGTGTCCGTAGAAGTCCTGCAGAGCTTATAAGCATGATTTTTAACTACAGGCAAGTTTGCAAGTTGGGTGTGCTGGAAATCCTCTTCCAGCAGGCATAAAACCCCCTAATTGCACAGGTAGATGACAACTTCCTTCTGCTGTGAGCAGCCTTTATATAGACCAGTAGGCCTCTTAAGGAGTAGCTGGGAAAAGCCTCTAGCTGTTCTTCTGAGCTGATCAAGTACAGCATCTAAGGCTACTCAAAATCCAAAGCCTTCTTTGGCCAAACATGAGACATCCATCACTGTCATTTCTGGACAGATCACTTCACTTTTTAATCTTTGCCCCTGAAGATCATTAAGAACAATACCAGCGTATATCAGCACTCTCATGTCACGTGATGCCTCTTCATTTTTCCTGTTAGCTTGGAGCTTCCATCTTTCAACTAGGCAATACAGAACTTTTTTTTTTAACTGTAGACAAAAAACAATTTTATTCCTTTGAAGAACAAAGAATGAAAGTCTTGGGATGTAGCTGCCCAGAATATGTCTACATGACCAACCTCTGGAAACAGACAGGCAAGCTCTATAGCTCGCTCTGGCATGACTAATCTGCAGCAGAAAGACACTATTATTGCATACAATGGGTATTATGAACACACACATACAAAAAAAAAAAAAGATAAAAAGGGCATACTGGAACTGCACATACTGGCAATATTCCAGGAAGAGTTACACACTCAAACCTATGTTTCATATCTAGTGTCTGGGCTAGAATTTAATTTTGGTCATTTATTGCTTCCTACACAGCTGTACCCTGGACTTGAGGTGGATGCAAGTATTATTTCCTGTAAAAAAACAAGCTATGATCTGAGCTACAGCCATTCTGGACATTTCCGCCATTTCTATTTTGCACTGCTACTGCACTTTTCCTTGAGTTTGCATTTTTAACTCAGACTTTTTTGCAATGAACTCATTTCTGAGAATCAAGAGAGAAATGGTTTCATCCTTCTGTTGTATAAAATGGGAAGAATGCCTGCACTGAGGAGGTGGTGGACTAACGAAACCTTTGGGAGCAGGTCACTCGTTGGAGGGCGGCACACAACACATATGTATCATAGCAGAGGCTACGGGGTTCCACATGGGCGCTCTGGTACTCCTGGTGTTCTCTCTCACTCTCTTTTTGGGCCTCTCACTCATCTGCGATTGCGGTGTTGAGATTTATCTGTTTCAGGATCACTTGCTGGGATGGGACAGGTGTTGGTCACTGAGTGGTGAGCAATTATACTGGGCATCACTTGTTTGTATATATTATTATCTATATCTATTCATATATTATCATTATTACTATTATTATTATTAAATTGTTCTTATCTCAACCCACAAGTCTCCATCCCTTTTCCCCTTTAATTCTCTTCCTCATTCCCCAGGGGTGGGGGAAGGTCACACGGTGAGCAGCTGTGTGGCCTTTAGTTGCCAGCTGGACTAGACCACAGCAAAAGTGTACCAGTTTCTTGCTGTTTCTCAGCTGTGCCCCATTGATCTGGATCCTGACCATGGATTAACTTGCCAGCTTCACCTTAAACCTGCCTTGTCACTATGGACCTGCCTGGCAATCACTGGACTGTGTCTAATAACCCTGGTCATTGTTACTGACCGTGACCTGGCTTGACCTTATCACCACCACCTGCCCGGCTGATCCGTGTCACCCTGGCTGCCACCATCGGGCCTGCCCTGCCTGCTGCACTCGGGTACTGCAGTGAGAGCCTTGGTCAGCCAGGTCCCTGCCCGCTGGCCTTGCTGCCACTCACCTCCTGGTTCTCCATCCCTCAGCGAGCCCCTGGCCTCACTGCTCCCTGACAGCTTTACTCTGAGCCTCTGCATGAGAAGAACTTGGATATTTATCCCTGTTTCAGCTCAAAGGCAGCTTCATGACAAGCACCCTACGGGCATTAGGCATGACTTAACATGACATCAAAGGCGAATCTTCCAGCCCCAATGTGTGGGACAGCGTGAAGTTAATACTGACATTCATTACAAATGCCGTACATCTAAGGCTTCATGTCGTGTCCTGGCTGAGACCTAAATGAGTGTGAAGTAGCTGACAGCATTCTCACCACCATGGCAAATTATTTCATTGGGCTCCTGATGAACAGCAGGTGATGCAGAGGTGCCGAGGCATGACAGGAACACACAGCAGGAGGCCATGAAAGACATTATTGATCAAGTCACTGGAATGAGATGTCCCAGAATAATTATGATCAACCGCGGGGTTTACTTACTCAGGAACAAGGGATCAATACTCAGACAGACAGTTTGGGAGGAATGATTTGGTGGCATAACGAGTTTCTCTCTTTGTGACAATGAGTGCTAAACTCTCAGTTCACATACACTGGGAGGGAAAAAACGTTTCCATTTTTCAATGTAAGTAAAACTTGCCAGGTTTGCCATCTTTCTGAGGATGCATGCAGAAAATGAAGTCAAAAGGGATTCAGACAGGTGAGCACAGCATACTCAGTTGCGTTTCTCAGAGACTCAGTGCTTTCAGGCTTCACAAGGGAAGTACAATGCCCATGTATACTCCCCCAGCTCAATTTACTGGTAAGAACCTTTGTGAGAACCAAAATGAATGTTCTTACAAGAAGGAGCCCAGCGAGCTGGGCCAGAGCTCCTGCACAGGGAGCACTTCAGGAGAAATGCTGGAAGGACAGACAACAATAACGATGAGACTATACTGAGTAGAATAAGATTACCTATCTAATGGGACATCCTGAGACATTTAGGTTCACCAGGCCTTTTGTTCTAGATCCATGTAGTACTCCATATTGTAGTAACGAATGAGAAAATGCAAACAGAGGGAAGCCAAAAGCAGCAATCAAATCTGTAATTTCTGTTTGTGCTGGGGGAGATGAAGTGTCGTTAAATAAAATAACTCTTCTTCAATTTAATTGTTTCTTTGTATATAGCTCAGTACATAAGCAGCAGAGGGATTTTGCCCGAAGGGGATTGCTGTTTGACATTAATCCACTCTGTCTCTGAGCTCCTACAGGATCTTGAGCAAGGCTTGTAAGACATTTGCACATGCCAGCCTACATTGCAGAGTACATTCAAAGCCTGATAAAGGGACATGTGTGCTGGGCTGCCTGAAGAGAATTAGTTGGGAATTAATGCATGCATTGCACAGTCAGAACTGCTACTCCATCCTCCAAAACCAGTTCCTACCAGGGCTCATTCTGAGCAGCCGTAAGTCCCACTAGGCCAGACACTGATCTCAATTATATCAGTGTAGGCTCTGACAAACAACTTACCTGACTGTAAGACCTACTGGCTGGGTGTGTTGTTCAGTCTTGAAGTTCGTCTGATTGCAGAAGAGACCTAATAAAATCACTCAAGTCAACAGAACCAGCTTCAGCTATCCCATGGGGAGAGCTGGGAAGAGGGACAACATGGAGGGGGCAATATGTGGGTGACACAGGAATGCTCGTATTCCACAGCAGGCTCTGGGGGGAACTACTGAGAACTGAAGCAGAGTGCAGGCCAATACTGAAACTATGCCCTCCGCAACGGAACTACATTGCAGTTAGGTCGGGCAAGAATCAGGATTACCTTTGGAAAGGGCAAGGATGCGTTTTTTTGATTTAGGCAAGGGTCTGGAGGCCAGAGCAGTGGGTTGAGGTTAACCCCACTAGAAAGTGCTGAATTATGGTAGTGAGCTAGCATAACAACTGTGAAGTTATAAAATGGCTCTGCATTTCTAAAAAAAGTATTTTTTCTGTTGTCATTTACAACTAGTAAAAATAACTAGGGATACAATTTGTGAGAGCAATCAGAATCCAACCCTGCCCTTACTCATCAGCCTGTACTTGTAGTCATAAATGCTCAGAGAAAACAAACATTTCACCAGTTTTCTTCAAGCCCCTCCACCCCCTTAAAAAAATGAAGTGAATATGCCCCAAGCTTCAGATGCTGCAGCTTTGCTCAGCAACATCTCATTTACTGCCATGAAGTGAGTCTATAGCTACTTGGAGTCCAAGATTAAAACTGTCATTTACTCTAAGAATGTCATGCAGGCACCTTCTTCACATAGTTGAAGATGCTTTACGAAATCAAAGCAACAAGTACACAAGAAATAGTGAACACAGAACATGAAATATCTGTATAGCCCAGACCATACAGACATTCCGTTTATTGCTTTGTTCTACAAAGACAGCTAAAATTTATCATGCTCCATACAACAAGCTTTTTCTCTCACTGACGTGGTCAGACCTTGAGAAGATGACATAAGAGATTTTCCCGGTCTCATAAACGAGACTTGCCAACAAAGTTTGTTCTACATGAGGTCCTGCAGGATCAATAGGCAAAGAGCTGAAAGGAAACATAACCTACCAAGGAATAAAGACGCATTTTGCAGGAACAGTGTGTTGTCATTAGGTATAATTGGGCAAATGGTGGTGTGATCTTAAAAGCCTCAGTTGATCATATTCCCTTGAGTACACTATCCAATTAGGGAAAAGGTGCATTAGCTACGCCTTGCTTTATTGTACTGCTGAGGGGGAGAGCAGGTGTGAGAAAATAAACAAGCTTGTAATCCTTGCTTTGCAAATCAATTCTTAATCACTCTGGCTCTTATTTCCATACCAGATTAAACTTTTTGATATTTATGAGAGCAACTTGGCAGCTCCCTTTTCGTGGCTCAAACAAGTAGCAGGTCCAAGAGAGTTTTTTAAGGCTTTTAATTCCGAACACTAGCACGTATGGTTTATTTCAGGTCAGAACCAGTAGCTATAACGAGACACCCACACAAACAAAAGATTGGATGAAGCCCTGCTAAAAGTGCAAGCCACACAATGTAAGTGGATAGCGTATACTTCCACCATTTCCTATTTCACTGTGTGAGTATACAACTATTATAAGAGTAAGACTTTGATATATAAAGCCCATCTTCCATTCCGTCCTCTCCCTATATCTCTTCATTACAACTACCATCACACGCAGGATAAAACTGGAAGAGAGAATCCCACTGCTAGGATATCATGGCATGTTCACCTTTGAAATATGCTCAGTCTTTGGGACCACAGTCATCTTATCTTGCTGGATATGGTCCAAGAGACATCTGTTTCAACAGATGTTCAGGGGAAGCCAAAGGGTAGGAGGACAGGCATTGGGATGAAAAGTTTTTAGTAAGTCTGTTGACTCCATGTAAGTGGGAAGGAAATATATGTTCTCATGTATTACCACTATGGCTGTTTTCACTTCTCTCTTGTAAGACATTTTTGTTGAAAAGCGTTAATGTTTTTGAACAGAGTAAATAAAGTACCCCAGTACATCTTGTGCAATGCTGGAGGCAAGGGATTGGATTTGATGGACCACTGGTCTAAGACAGTACTGTATGACAAACTGTGTGCTATGAGGTGCTGAGATTGCCAGTGGCTTCCCTACAAATTATTTTGTAATCTCCCTACACACAAGTGAATTCCTATGCCCACCATCCTCTGCTCAGCAATTATCATCAGCAATACACATTAACAGCTTGATTAATAGGGAACTTTTAATTAAAACCTAAAAGAAACAGACATTTGGCCTATTGGAGAAGAAAGTGGAAAGTACTGTTTTATTGCTTAGTGGTGGATTTCCCATAACAAAGTTACTGCATAGCTGACATTTTCTTTTCTGTGCCCAAGCGCCATGACTGAGAGAAGAACAAGTTGATAAACTAGGGCATAAATTAGACACCAAAAAAGATCACAGCTACCTCTGGGAGGGAAATTAAGCTTGTATAAAGGGTTACAGCTAACATTTTCTGAGTGATACTGTTTTACATGTTGGTACAGCACCATGCACAAGAGTATGGCTATTGCACATAAAAACCAGTGTGGCATGTGACAATGCAGTCAGTCAGTCTTGGTCATCATTTCCAAGCCACAACGGGCCACACCATGTGTCCTTCTGTGGCTGTCTGCTGACTTCCAGGGAGCTATGCCAATATTAGAGAAGGCTAAAAGTCAACCAGATCACTCAAAAACCATCACCAAGACCGCTCCTCATGTGGCACCAGGCTCTAAGATCCCAAGAACATACCCAAAAGCAACGTGAATAGTTGTTTAGAGTTGTCAGTCAACAGCTTGATGTCCAAGTGCAGACCAGTGATGAGTGGCACTCCTCAAGAGTCGGTATTAGGGCTGGTGCTGTTTAACATCTTTGTCGCTGACATGGACAGGGGGATTGAGTCCACCCTCAGCAAGTTTGCTGACAACACCAAGCTGTGTGGTGTGGTCGACACACTGGAGGGAAGGGATGCCATCCAGAGGGACCTGGACAGGCTGGAGAGGCGGGCCCATGCAAACCTCATGAAGTTCCACAAGGCCAAGTGCAAGGTCCTGCACATGGGTCGGGGCAATCCCAAGCTCAAGTACAGGCTGGGTGGAGATGGACTGACAGCAGCCCTGAGGAGAAGGACTTGGGGGTGTTGGTTGACGAGAGGCTCAATATGAGCCAGAAATGGGCACCCGTGGCCCAGAAGGCCAACTGTATCCTGGGCTGCATCAAAAGCAGCGTGGGCAGCAGGTCGAGGGAGGGGATTCTGCCCCTCTGCTCTGCTCTCATGAGACCTCATTTGCAGTGCTGCATTCAGCTGTGGGGCCTTGAACATAAGAAGGACACGGAACTGTTGGAGCAGGTCCAGATGAGAGCCACAAAGATGATCCAAGGGCTGGAGTACTTCTCCTAATAAGACAGGATGAGAGAGTTGGAGTTCTTCAGCCTGGAGAAGAGAAGGCTCCGGGGAGACCTTCCAGTACCTAAAGGGGCTACAAGAAAGCTGGAGAGGGACTTTTTACAAGGGTGTCTAGTGACAGGACAAGGGGCAATGGCTTTAAACTGAAAGAGGGGAGATTTCGATTAGATCTAAGGAAGAAATTCTTCCCTCTGAGGGTGGTGAGGCACTGGAACAGGTTGCCCAGAGAAGTTGTGGATGCCCCATCCCTGGAAGTGTTCAAGGCCAGGCTGGATGAGGCTTTGAGCAACCTGGTGTAGTGGAAGATGTCCCTGCCCACGGCAGAGGGGTTGGAACTGCATGATCTTTAAGGTCCCTTCACACCCAAAACACTCTATGGTTCTGTGATTGTCAGCATAGAAGTAGTTGGGATGCAGCAGTGACTTATCACAAATAATTTCTCCCTATTGTGATCTACCCTGTTTAGGGATTTAAGCTGCTTCTTTTGTCTAGCTCTGTAAGATACAAACTGTACACAAAAGACTTTCTGCTCTCAGAAATTCTTTGAAGCCCCCTACAGTCGTAAATGGAGTGTTCTTATAAGCAGAAAGAGCAGTGCATGAAAACAATTTAGATTTTCTTCTGATAAAACAATGATTGCTAAAAAAACCAGCACTCAGGTAATTGGTGTGATGTTTTCAGATGCCTGATACAATATCTTTGAGAGTGAGTTTATCAGCTCTGAAGACGCGGTTCCCAGACTGATCTAAGGACAGAAAAAGCGAAGGCATTGCAGTTTGCAATGTAACTGTCACCTTCCAGTGCGGAGTTCTGGCGCAACAGTCGCTGGCCTTGCTTGGTCATCACATTGTGGATGAGGAAGAAAAGAGCAGGCAGAAGTCTGGCTACAACCTGCCTGCAGGAGCTGTTACCCACGCGGAACAGAGAATCAGGAAAGATATTTCCTTCTGCTAATGAACACCTAACAGCTGTCTGAGATGTGCTCCCAATATGTCCCTGCATTTTGTCTTCCCCTCCCTAGGTCAGGGGTTGAGTGCTTTGCAGGGTGCGCCCACACTGCCAGAAGTGTCTGGCTTGGGGTACAAACCATAATTCGTACACGGGGTAGTGCTCTCATTAAAGAGTACAACATTTTCTCATTTGTGTAGAAATACGTATCTAAATTAAATGCAGAGCTGCTAATGAAACAATAATATTTACTACACACTTCATTACCTCATCATAGTTAAACATAATTGAGTTGTGTTCCAATTCTACCTGGAAGCATCCTGTGAAGAACAATGTCACAGAGCAGCCCCAGAGGCCCTGGAATTCTCTCCAGCAAGCGGTAATTAAATAAACATTTGGGATCTTTGTTTTCTAAATAAGCAGATAACAGTGGCCCCTGCCCTTGATAAAATAAGCAAAGATCAACAGCACGATTTGTTGCAATCCTAGTACTACTTGCACTGAGAAGCAGATCTTATTACACCAAGATAAAGGCAGAGTAAGTATTTCAGTCTTTGTCCTGGGAATGTCCAGCCCTGTGCCAAGAAGTTCTGACCCTTCTGGATCCATCTGATCAGTATGCTGAATTAAATCAACTGAGGTTGAGCAGTCCCTACAATTTATGCAAGCAAGAATATGGTATGAATAGGAAGAAAGAGGAATGAAACTGTCTTTTTCAGTGATTATTTGCAATTAGATCTGATTATGCTTAACAGTGACCCAGTTGATGATGGTCTAAAACCAGGCTGCCACAATTCTACCCTCTCTATGCCTCCAGCTGTGTGACTATGCTCTGTCCCTTGCACCAGCAATTAGTCATAAAACTAATGAGTTCCTTGAACAAAGATAACAATCTGAGAATTATCATCAACTGCTGCTTAATTACAAGGTCACCAATTGAGTATTTCAGTTTTCTCCTCAGTCCTTGTGCTTCTCTAAAGGTAGATTGTTCACTGTGACAGATACCCTAAAGAAAAATGCTTCCCTGACAAAGAACCCTGGTGGAAGTAGAAAGCCTGTCACCTGGCCAAACAACCCAATAAAACTTCTTTCTCTACTGCTTAGTGGCTAAATTAGGCAGTCAGAGTGTTCTTATTTTCAAGCCTCATATGAGAAGTAGCGAGACTTAATTTAAAGACGTCTTGTTCAGTCAGGAACATCTAAATGGTCATTGATTGTTTTTCCTTAGTTGGATGTGTGAGTCTCTTTAAAAGCAGAAGAAACTTATTTGTGCTCTGTCCCTGTTGCTAGACAGGCTGTAGGGCTTGTATCAACATTACTGGAATGAAAAATAAGAGTTTCAAAAGTCAAGCCTAAACTCTCACAGTCCTGAGAACCAGGAGGATTGCCACTGAATAGAGATGCAGAAGTTTGGGCCAGGAACTTAGCTTAGTTAGAAGCATCTTTATGGCACTAATATTCTTATCCAGCTGGACTGAGTTGAGCTAATGAACTATACTAATTAACTACTCAACTCAAGGTACCTATCCTGCCCACAAGAGGCAGGCCATTTCCTCTGGCTGCGGAAGATTGCAACAGCGTCCCTGGTGCCGCAGCCCAGGCTGGTGAGCAACACATCTTCAAGGACCCTGGAGAAGAACCCACCCAGAAAAAAATCCTCATGTATGGACATTTCACAATAGCTGCATAGATAGCTACAGAGATCTGTTAAAACCCCATCCATTTTATAGGCAGAAATCTTAATTACGCCAAATCTTGGAAAGGATGAAACCTAGGTCCCTCTGGAAGGTGACTTCAGAAATGTCGCTCCCATAACCAGAATCTAAAAGCAAATTAAGTCCTCAAATGAATATATTATACACAAGTAATTAGGTCCTCAAAGGAGAGAACATTAAGGTAGTCATAGTGTTGCCATCCACTAGAACAGGACAGAAGTGGTGTTTCCATTCATAACAAGCATTTGTATAAAGATGGTTCCTGTGCTGCTCTGTTCCCCATTCCTTGAGACAGTAAGCACAAGAGTTAAGGTTAATGCTTTCACATAAATTTAAATTGCACATAATGGAATATTTGATACTTGAACATAATCTGAAAACAACCTGTAATTAAAAAAAAAAAATCCAATCCCATTGAGAACACCAGTCAATGTGCCTAATGAAAAACTGTAAGTTGGTCTTCTCAGGAAGATGAGAATATTACTGATCTGCTGGTTTAACCTCTAAACAGGTATAGCAGAATGTTAAAGAATCTTTTTACAGATATCAGTCTGAAAAAACAATTCAGTCATCCTTGGGAACTCTGCTGAGATTCAGGAAATACAGAAGGGCACTGAAAGCAGGAAAATGAATATTTCGCTGTGAAGAACAAACACGAGTCTATTATTATATATTTCTTGGCATGAGGGTGCATTTTCTAGAAAAGCTCATTGCAGTTTTCAAGCTATATAGACAAACTCTTATCCCATGCATGTAAATAATTCAGAGAAATATTGGCTCAAGCCTCTTTGGAGGCTCAGCACTGAAATTACATATGTCGATATCTGAAAGCACAATAAAAAATAAAATAGGAGGAGAAGAGTTGAGCTACATAGGTAGCCATGTATAAGAAACAGATTTATTTATTATAGTTAGGTAATAGAAAAATACCTTTCAGCCTGAATGGATGTGATGCTTACAGATGGTTTGGAGGTTACTGTTGCCCATCTGTTTGCCTACGTTTCCCTAAAAGCGACTGCCTTTCAGTAGAGCTGCTTTGTAGTCCTCTGTGTTGCTCTTCTCCTACATCAGCACAAAGCCAACGAGTTAATTCAGCTGTCTTCATCAGTACTGAGTCTAACAGGACAAGGCCCTGAGCAACCTGATCTAGTTGGAGATATCCCTGTTCCTTGCAGGGGGGTTGGACTAGATGACCTTTGAAGGTCCCTTCCAGCCCTAACCATTCTATGATTCTATGATTCTAACCCATCCTCCACAACCACATCCTGTGAAATTCTAATGGGCCTATCACTTGTGAAACAAGTATTAATCCTTGCTTCCATGTACGGTTACATGTTTGGAAGTATTTGAGGTTCTGAAATTATAAACCGTAAATTATTGAAAAGTGTCTTAGTATTCCCCAAACTATGCTAACTATATTTATTTTGGTAGTACTTTTAAAGTTGCATGTTGTGCTAACTGCTCAGCCATTAAATACTAAATACACATTCAGGAGTGCCAGGGCGAGCCTGTGAATGGAGTGCGACGCCACTGCTCCGCCTGGCAGGAGCCGCGTTCCAGCTCCCCATCCAGCACGGCTCCATCCCTTCGCTCGGGGACAGGAGCCGCGTAGCGCTGCTCGTGCGCTTCGGGAACGCAGCACGGCGCAGTGGCCTTTCAACAGTAATCTGAGAAACACGTCCTAAACGGTACGGCGTGGTTGAATTCACGTTTAACTGCCATTTTCATTGTTTTGCATTTTATTAATTGTTCACAGATTGATTCAAATTTAATTATTACTATTTAGATGAGCCTAATAATTAGTTTTTACTGCCTGCACGCCTGCTTAATGGTCTCGCCTGACATTTGTGACCTGCTGGCCATTCTGCATGCTCCTGTTTTGAGTGAATTAGAACCAGGCCTGTCTTATAGAGCAAATAGTTTGTGAGAATAAACTTTGCATGGTTTTGTCTTCACATTGTAGATCTCATCCCTCATGTTCCCTCATCAGCCTGCTGGTCTTACAGCCAGGAAGCTGATTATTTAATCTGATTGCTCAAAGCAAAACATTTCTTACTATGTTCATCTTTCCCTGAACAAAGAAATGCTTCTAGAGCTGCAACAGAAAAATGAAATTGGACTCTGAGTACTGTGAGCATTTAAGCAGCTTATTGTCACACGGCTGACTGCTGTTGTCACTAGTTTGACAGAGTTTGACTTCAGAGCTGGAATGCAAGAAGAGAGGAGGCAAAAGGGAAGCAGGAGGAGGTATACAGAGAAGGGCAGAGAAAGCGGGGGGGCGGGGGGAGTCACAGTTGGGAGGAGCTTTGATAGCACTTGGAAGAGCACAGCTGTATCTTGCGATGTTCAATTCGGGATCATGCATTTCATTTCTAATACAGCCCCAAAGGTAACTACTCAACTTCTCTTTTATTGCAGTTCTCAGGATCTCACGTTATCTTACTGCTCTTTCTGACACTGACTGACACCAGACCCACAGGAGCAGCTGAAACATTTGGGTCAATGTTACAACCTATGGCTTATCTTGCTTAGAGGAGATTTAAAAAAAAAACAGAACAGCTCCCTGAGAATGAAAAGCACATCTGGATGGAAAATTTTCAGCATCATCTGGATGCCGAAAATTCAGTAACACAAGGACAATATTAATTTATATCAGCTAAAGATGATATATAATGGATATAGGTCCCATTTGCTTCACCGGGCCCTGAACAGCACAGCAGCGCTGGCAAGTACAATCCTCTGAAAAGTGCCTCGTTAGCTCTGCCAGCCTGCCACAGCTGCCGCAGACCAAATCCGGGAAAGAAATGCCTCTGAACAGGGAGTTGCTGTTGTTTACCAGATAGGGAATTTACTCCAGACTGAACCAGAAACGATTAAAAGACTATTTCCTATTCATAAGCAAAACCCCAAAAAACCTCTAGACTTCTAGCCTCATGCTATTTAATCTTCATCTTATTTTTTTTAAAAAATTTAGTAAATTCATCCACTACACAACTCTGCTGAAATTATTGCCTCAACTCCAACCCCGATTCAGTCTTGAACCTCAGATCAAGGGAGTTTTGACAGGGAGAAATTTGGATCTGTTGGGCTAACAAATATTGCTGGTGCCAATTTAAAATAGAGGATTTACCAACTGCTGTAGCATCCACTGAACATGCTTAAATGAGATTTCTTTGTGAGGAAACTTATTCCAGAGTCTTCTAAGCTTCACAAAACTGGTCTTTAGCATCACTATAAAGAAACTTTCTTTTGAGACTAGACATCAACTTAATTTGATTTTTTTTACCCCATATTGCAGCAAAAATAATACGCAGTCGCTTCATGAGTCATTTGTTTATCTCAGTGCCTTTGAAGCATGGATGTGATGAAGGACATTAACATGCTTTCTGAAGCAGAAAAACATTAAATAACCAAAGACCTTTAGCAACCTCTAGCGATATCAAATAAGATGATACAGTATCACTCATTGAACTTGATCTTTTCACTTGGGTTTCCAGGAGATAGCATCTAAATTCTGCTAAAATCACAGACTTTTTCTGGATCTGTACTACTTTAAGGGCTGAAGCTGATTTACGTGCTACAGCAGGGCTCTGCTTCCACTCTGACACTCCTCTGAAAGAGGAGACAGTTGTCAGACATACCTGGCACCTAGAAGCTGCCACTGTTACATATTATTGTCGGATCTTCAAAAGACAAAAGTCCCCAGGACAATGACTACTTCAGAAAACCCAGCTACCTCATTTTTGTCTAAATGGGAAAGATAAATCTTTGAAATTTCATCACATAACTGTCAATTCATGGTCATTAATTTGTTTTTAATTTTTCATGTTGTCCATTTGCCAGGCAGCTGAGAAATCTGAACACCAGAATTTATTGGTAACAAAACTGTTGTAGTCCTGCAGACTCCTAAATTATTGTAGTAGGAAAGTCCAAACAATAATAGCACGTAATCAGGATTCTGAAGCAGAAGTCCAAATAAGACATGATTTGTTGTGTAATCAGATACTGTTTGTCACGGTTTGGCCCGACAACTGAACGCCACACAGCCTCTCGCTCATTCTCCCCCACCCCCGGGGAATGGGGAAGAGAATTAAAGGGAAAAAAGTAAGGATACTTATGGGTTGTGATAAAAACAATTTAATAATAATAATAAAAAGTAATATATATACATGGATAATAAAATATACAAACAAATGATGCCCAGCATAATTGTTCACCACCTAGTGACCAACGCCTGTTCTATGCTGGTAAACGATCCCAAAACAGGTAAGTCCCAACACCACAATTCCAGATGAGAGAGAGGCCCAAAAAGAGAACGGGAGAGAGAGCACTCTGAGAGTCTAAGAGTGAGAGCCCCCGGAAGAGCAAAAGCCCTTCTTTCTGGTCAGCCCACATCTACATACTGGGCATGACACTGCACGATATGGAATACTCCATCGGCCGATTCAGCCCTCAATCCTGTCTAAGTCCAAATCCTAAGGGCAGTTGCAGACCCCCTGTCCCGGCCATGCCCCCCAGCCCGTTGTGCTCCTGCGCACCAGCAAGAACACGGGAAGCTGAAAAGCCCTTGAGGCCTCGGTGCCAACTACCAGCATCAGTGCGCTGAAAACCCTGTTCTCATGGCGAACCCCGGACTAAAGCAACACACAGAGCTCTTCCAGCTGCTGAAAGAACCAACTGTGCCAGCTGAAACCGGGACACAGTTTTACTGTGCTGAGAACCCCAAGCTCTCTACTACTATACATCACTGACCTTGTAAGTAAGTGGTCTGCAGCCACCAGAGGCAACAGGACCCAACAGCCTGGCAAGGTAAGTGTGTGTGACAGAGTGAGCACATGGTGCCCGGCTTGACCAGCAAACTGGCTTCTTTGTACAAGCCAGCAAAAACGTGCTAATTCCGAGCGGCTTTACCAGCAGTTCCCGGCTCCTCTGTATCTACTGCTGCACGGCGTTTGGCCGGGATGGAGTCAACACGAGGACTAGGCAGTCTGCCATGTCCAAGTGGTCAGAAAGTTCCGCCGGCAAGCCTCCCGTCCCTTGATTTCATACCCTTTTACAACTCCCTATGTGAGACAAAGTTCACGTCTACTCTCTGAGGTAACAGCACAGGTTCTAGCCCCAGTAAGATGGAATTATTTTTTTTTTTAAGAAGTTTTGCTTCTGGAAGGCAAAATCCACATTGTCTGTCATAACACTGGGTGTCTAGCAGTTCAGGTGGAGAATTTCACTTTTTCTTGGGACTCCTGCATACAACTTTTTCCTAGTTTCCATCTCACACTACAGACAGGAGACAGAAATGCAAAATATAAATGCCTTTAAGCAGCTCTCTGCAAGATCGTCTCTCTTATTAAATCTACACAAGGTCTTATACCAGCCTTTACCCAGGAGCCTTAGACAATTTTTAGTTTTTACTTAGTTTTTACTATTGGAAAACCTGGCAGACCCCGAACCTGGAGTGATGTGCTCATAGGCAGAAATGACAAGGGATGTATAGAATTCTTTATTCTGCAGAATTCTCTAAACATCTCATGCTTAGCTAGATCAGAGTTACTCCTGTCCATCAGAGAGGTGACAAAGGTATACATCACTAAGGCCAGGCCAGTGTGCTGGGCTGAAGTCTCCAGATTCTTTTCACAGCACTGTGTCAAAAAGTAGCTGAACCATCACTGATAGAAGCAAACCACAGTAGGAGATATGAAATACTTAATATGAACTATGTAACACACTCATAGGTGTGGTTATCATTAACTTGGCATCAATATAGCACTGTCTTCAGTTCCCCATTACAGGCTGTGTGACCAATGCTACGTACTTCAAGTAAAGAAAACTGCTACATGCCTTCCTTCCTCCTGTGCAAGTACGTACCTGTTTTATACAGCTACTTTGCTCAGTATCTGGCCCCATATAGAATTGAAAGTGATTCTAATGAAGATGGAGATACTGTTTTTCAATAAAAGCACAAGTAGTTGTAAAAGGTCAGTAAGATTTACTCCGGTGTTGGCTTAGAGATCATTTGTGATTCAAATGACAATGGTACTATGTTTATAAAGTACAGTCAGTGATCAATGGCAGTACCTGTTTATCCAGCAATCCTTGGCATTTCCATAATTTCTCCATGCAATAAGACCTGAACTTCACTTACTCAACATGAGCAGAGGAGGATCAGAGATAATCAGATATTATTGCTGAAATCTTCCAGAAAGTATTTTAAAATTCTACCAGCTTCTTGTTCTTGATGAGCCATTTCAAATGTCAGAATGTTGGGTCACATTTTTGAGAAACACTTAAAAATGTAATGTTACAAAAGTTTTAACTCTGCATCTTCCATGATGGCCTCTGAATCAGTCATGGAAATGCAGGTCTAAAAAGGACTTCTAAGGATAATTTTTTACTTTTTCTAGTTGTTTTACTATTTTTATAGTGTCTAGATCTATATACATTTTCTAGGTGGCCATCACAGAGCAAATTTAACAAAAGGATTGCTTTTATTAATGACCTTTTACTCATCCCTTTGAAGTCATTTCATACCCTGCATTGTCCCGTAGCACAAGTTTAAAATCACTGATGCATTACAGCCATCTCTACATTCAAGGCCATGAAGACCATCACCAGCCATTCCAGGAATGCATTTTAGAATTCCATCATACCATTTAGGTGCCAACATAGAACATTTCAATCTGATAGCTGCTATAGACAGGAAAGAAAGAAATCTGGAGGAGAAAACTGTTTATTAAAAGTCATCAATAGTTTGTAGAAAGAATTCTGTGAAATTGCTCATTTAACAGGATGTTACATCGTTGTTTATGGGCCAAGTGTTCATATCACAAACAGTTCCACCAAAGCTTCACTGGAGTCCAATGAAACACAACTTTTCTATTTACCATTTTCCTGACTTAAATTTGCACGCAAGGTCCATGGGGCTTGGTGAATCCTACTTACTTCCTAAAAAAAACTAACTCAACTATTAACAACGCTCTTGACTTCTCTTGTCACCATCTGGGACTTTCAAAGCATGTCATAAGCGTCAAAAGTCACTGTATTGTATCACCATCGCTTATTTGTGGACAGGGAACACAAAACTCAGGTATTTAAAGGTCTACCTAATTTCAGATACCATCTATGACCAGTCTGACTCTGATTTTAACTACAGTTGGATTTCTGTCTTAATGCACCACTAAGAGTCACAGAGCAATTCAATGGGAGAGACAGAAATAGAATATAGCTGTCCCAATTCCCAGACTCCATTCTAACCAAATGACTATGTGGCCTCCCAGCTTGGTGCTTATAAAAATACACTAGCTGCTGTAGTTTGCATCTGCAAACCATTCTCTAACTGCTTTTAAATGTATCTTCGTTCATATTCAGGCTCAGCTGAAAAGGCCTGGGGGGAAGGGAGTGACGAGTTGAGAAGCATACAGACATTGTGCTTCACAGTCTTCTCAGCAGAAGCAGGTATCAAATGACTCAAGGAACTTTTAATCCAGTGTTACAAGTTCATTCACTCAGCTTCCCTAAGGATGCACAGTGTGCCAGCTGGGCAGATGTGAAGAGGAAGCCACGAGAAGATCACAGAAGCTGTTTCTAAAAGCCAATACCACTCCTGGTCTCAGCATATACCTCACCGGTATGTGCCTTTATTGTCCCATAAAGCATGACATCCAATATTTGGCCTACAGAAAGCTTTTAGTTATTATTTCTGTCCCCAAATGGCAGCTGAATATCCACTGATTCTCACTTCACGCTGTTTGCTTCTAAACAAACCATTAAGCACCAGTGGAGAAGTCTATTGTTATTACAATTACTATGAAAGTTATAAAGATGCAAATTACATAAAGGTCTTTGTAGTTATGCAGCTAGTAGTACCAATACGAAAATCGTCTACTTGAACAACTGGTTTCAACAGGAACCTTACTTGATCAACAGGATTGTCTTCCTCCCCCCCATAAGTCTCTCTGTTGTGCATTAATGTCCTGGTTTCAGCTGGGATAGAATTAGTTTTCTTCTTAGTAGCTAGAACAGCACTGTGTTTTGGATTTAGTATGGAATTTGATATGCAAAGAATGCTGATAGTATACTGATGTTTTTACTTGTTGCTAAGAAATCAAGGACTTTCCAGTTCCCATGCTTTGCTAACGTGCAGGTGCACAAGAAGCTGGGAGTGAATATAGCCAGAGCAACTGATCCAAGTTGGACAATGGGATATTCCATACCATGAGACGTCCTCCCCAATATATAAATGAGGGTTTTGCCAGGAAGTTCTCTCTCTCTTTCAGGATTGCCAGTTTCGAGATTTCTCTCCTCTGGGATCACTAGCCAGGTATGGGCTGGGCATGGTCAGTGGGTGGAGAACAACTGCACAGTGCATTGCTCATTTGTGTATTTTATTATTATACTTTCTTTTTTTTTTTTAATTTCAACTATTAAATTGTTCTTATGTTGACCCATGAGACTCCTTACCTTTACCCCTCTGATTCTCTCCCCCGTCCCCAAGGAGTAGGAGAGGGTGAGCGAGCAGCTGCGTGGTGTTTGATTGCCAGCCAGGTTAAAACTGAGACAACCAAGCTTCATCGACATGACTTAGAATGATGAGCAGGGGAACAGTTCTAAACTGAGCACTCTGTGAACTTCCTTCATATAACCAGGTAATTCACTCAGTCCTCCAAAGAAGGGACTTGCTGACCTATTGTGCTCAACACAATGTACGCATCTCAGCACTATATAGATCTGGTGGCTTCTGTGGTTTGCCAAGTACAACTGTAGGATTTCCCATTTGATTTCTAGCCACTAATCCATACCTTTGTTACGGTGAAGGCTTGGATTTTAAGTAACAGCTTCCAGTTTCAGTGGTGCCATTAGTGATGGGTGCAAGTGACAGAAATAAGAGCCCCCAACTATTCGCTTTGCTACATGCTTTGCAGACACCGTGGGACTAATGAAGTACCAGAAACTGTAACTGTATCACTACTATTTGTTAAGACTTTCCCATAAATGTTTCATGCTGAAATCGGAGCGCAAAAACTCCAGTTGCTTCATCCCTGCTGGTAATGCCAAGTGACCAGCTTTCTTGTAAGCCTGTCCTTCTAAGTTGGCAAGTAATCCTTGCCAAGATAAAGGACTGTTTCTTTCTCGAAGTCCTTTTGAAACACTGCAGCAAAGCTTACCAATCACACAGTGACCTAGCGCTGATTAGCTTGCTGATGATCTACAGCTACCACAACTCTTGAAATCTCATATTTATGCCCAACACAACTGACACGATTACTCCGCTCTCTCACTTGCTTTATCATTTCATACACCTACAGGTGTATGTACATAGTATGGTAGGTGTATGTATATATGCATCTGTAGTGCATATGTAGGTGTATGCATATACACCTACATTTCATTCTAACTCTCTTGGGAATGACAGTGTTCAGTTTACTTCTGTATGTACTTACATGGGATTCTGATCTTCATTGTTGCTGTGCTAGAGGACTCTGAAAACCAGTAGCCCTAAAAGATAAAATGATAATCTTACTGCCGGAAGAATAACACCTGGTAAGCAAATTTAAGCCCTCACAGAATGAGCAGACTAAATAACTTAGTAACTACTAAGAACAATAAAGCCACTAGAAAAAAGGTCAGGAACAGTCTATTTAGTAAAAGCACACACATACCGCATGTGCATACTCAGAGGCCCACAGGAAACAAGAGAGGTGAGGGGACCAATACTTGAACTAACTGTTACCTATTTCAACCGATCAGCAGATATGACCGAGTACCTGAAATTAACTTTGTTAGTAACACCAAATCCCTGTTCAAAATTCCTCTTACATCTGATTCCAGCTTGCCCTCCATTAAGAATAGCTGCTCTTGGGTGTTGTGTACAGGTAGGCACAACGGCAGCTGCCTTGCTGAAGTGGTCCTGCACTGGCCCTATCTCACTTTTCTTATGAGATCAACACAGACACCTGAAGGCAAATCACATTGCACTGCATCCTTAAAGTAAGGCTTGGGGGCACTTTACTGAATAATCATACAAACGAACAGCTCTCTTTTACGGCAACTGAAAGCAACAACAAGAAATAACAATTCTCTCATTTTAAAAGCTGCTATAGAAACGTCTGAATTTCAGGAGGAAGATGTTCTACAGTCAGCCACAGGGCCAGTTCTGGAGCTTCTCCCTGCTTTCACTCTGTCTTCTTGTTTACGCTCCCACTGTGGTCTCTGATCTCTAACCGCTCGGGCACGCATTATGTGTGTCAAGCCTTCAGGAGCCTCTGAGCCTTGTATCTTTGACATCTGAACAGGCAGGGACTGGCAGGTGGGATTTTCAAACACGCTCTGTGCTGACTGCTCCCAGTGAAGGTGACAGGAGAAGGAGCTGCAAGCTGAGGATTGGTGACTTTAAAATACAAACCAGCATTTTCACACACTTTGCTTCAAGCACTAAATCTCTTATCGACCCTTCTCTCACTCACAAATTTGCCCTTTTCACACTCAATTATGACTTCTCTATCACAATTAGGATGTGTTAGCAGCAAGCTTTAAGGAACAGCAAAGAGGAAACAAATTAGCATGTTACTCCTTTAATCGTTTATGGAGGTAGTGACCTCCTACTTTACAAACCTCCAACTGACTTTGCAAGTTACTTGACCATGTGACTCAGACTTAATTCTTAAAAGGAAGCTGGATGTCTACCATTTCTATCATACCAAATCAAATTTTCCTGCATCTCTTCTTGCTCCATCATGAGACTCACCCCAGCTTAAAAACAGTACTTTGACAAGGTGTACTGAGCTGTAAATTTGCTTTGTCCAATGACTAATTCCGTGCTGGGAATCAACATGTTCAACATTCCATGTTGGAAGTGAAGAAGAATCTCGAGTGCTGTCACTGGCAGCTGTGGAAAAACAATGGGCTGGACAGCTGCATTTTTTTGGTGCCTGGAGGCATAGGGTCTTGCTTGTTTCATTAAATGACATTATTTGGTTTGAAAGATCCTGGACTGTGCCTGAAGCAAGAGACACAGTACAATGATACTTTTTCTGAAGATGGCCACCTTCTTCCTAAATCACAGCGTTCTCTTGACTAGAAAACTATAGAAATGACCCTGCATAAATATTGTGGAGATAATTACAAAATAAAGAAACGTTACAGTGAATCCATTGAGATCTTTAATTCCAAACTGCCACCATCCCAGAAGGAACAAACTGTGAGTTAAACTGACTCTTAAGTATACAATTAAGCCTGTCAAGTTCTGATTCCATAATATGCTGTTTAGTATTGAAAAGTCTGTCAGTAAACCAGTATGCGGGATTAATGTCATAATGCTTTGGTTTTGCTTCCTCATGAAACCATAAAACAATTTAGCTGATATAAGCAACACATTATTTATTGTCCTTTTGGCAATAGTTTTAATGCTACGTGGGATACTCCTCCATCTCTCTAATGTAATAGCCTTCCCTGACCTTTATGGATTGAAACTGGTGAGGGAAGCTGTGTGTGTTCCATGTGGAATTTACTCGGTAATTCTATTAAGAGCTTCCCTGCGCAGAAATTAATGTTCTCATCTCATTCAATACTCGTCCTATTCATTATTTAAAACAGAAGAACTAATCTCTCCCTATATTAAGTTTCCTCAAAGGATTTTCTATTAGTTTCAAGGAATTCAAAAGATTCATCTTCAACACTCTGTGTTTGCAAAACTGTAATATTCTGAGGCTTACAGTTAGAGCAGAAGGTTTTGCTGTGGCTCCTCCTTTCAGAAGAACAGAAAGGGTCATTAGCTAAATCTAATCTAATTACGTTTCACCCAGGTATTTTAAATCAGATTTTTAAAAAACTGTTAGACTAAAGTATTTCTGTTTCCGGAGATTAGATTGCCACATGCTGGGGAAACATTGATCTCAGTACCTATGAAGACAAAGAATTTGTTGCTGAGATGCCCTGATGATACTGGCCCACAGAGCAGAACCTCGGTCCACTGCCACCAAGATTCTTGCATTCTCAGAGAAAAACACTTTCCTCACCCTAAACGTTTTTCCTCAAATGACTTAGTAAAACATTTGTCCTGCCAAAAGAAAATTAATTTCATAACTAAATCTCCAAACAACATCAAGGCTACATATGGAAAATTACCTCAATGTTAAACCTCAGCTTCCAGGTGCTAGTCCTTCTTACGATTTTACCAGCATAAAGACAGAAAACACCTCGTTGTTGTCTTCTCCATGTGTAAGGCCCTCAAGGCAGTAACCACGGCACCTCATGCCTCTAATTAAATAGGAATGCTAAATTGAACAGGATGATAGCTGGACATTTTGACTAGAGACTGACACGAGCTGTGGCTGGGATGGGGGTACTGGTAACCCTACTGGTAACCCTCAGTACAGAGATAATGGGACTGAAGGTATTGCCTGCCTTGCAAACCTGTTCCTGTTTGTGATTTAGAGGGCTGGGGCTGGCGGTGTAATACGAACATCCCATCTGCAAGAGCTGACTGCGGAGGTACCACAGAAACAAGTTTCTGCCAGAAAACGCTTTTTCAAAACTGAAATGCTTTGTAAATGCATTTTAGCTGGAAAAAAAAAATTTCCCTGAGTTTTGAGAGCAGCTTCCTAGCAGGGCTGCTGAGGAACCAATGCCCCAAACACAATCATCAAGACAACTGCTCAGATTTCCCAACTGCTCGAGGCTGCCCGACGGTCTGTGCAGGTAAGAAAACTTCCCATTGGGATTAAAGGATTGGCTCAAGATTTGTGGATAAACTCCACTGGAAAATAACGATCAGTACAAACCCCATCTTGTGCTCCAAGGGCAAGACAAATTTTTAACCTTGGTTCTTCGCAATATGTAGATCCAAAACATGCAATCTAATTTTTAAAATACCCTGCCAAAACAAGCCAATTCACTTCACATATTCTTGCCTTGCAGAAGTCACATAAATTCTATGTGACAGTAGTCACAATGCTCCAATATTTTTACGTACAAAGAATAGAGACTGTGATTACTGAAGAAAAAAAATGCAATGAAGTAAGATTAAGAAGTTATTCAGAATTACTGAAGCCTTCAAGTAATGATGAAAACATCTTTTTTTTTTTTTTATTTAGAAGGCATGTATGGTTCCAGCAGCTTATCAAGAAAGCATTGCAGGAAGCCAGCAACAGAATTCTTAACCACTTCACTGTTCTGCTTCAGTTTTCTAAAGACATGTTTAAAAACGCAGTTCCCATTACATCAATATCTGCTCTAACTCACAGGTCAATATATTAGGTTTTTCAACTCAGGTGTCATACCGTAAGAGATCTTCAGGAGTTACTACTCCAAGGAGATGCCAGACAGCTAGTATGAAGTACTGAGGTTCACTGTGACTGATGCAACAGCAGTTCCCACATCTATGGCATTAGTACGTGACTATGCTACAAAGAGCATAATGGAGCTTGTTCAGAGAAATAAGGAGGCACAGTTTAGTGTGCGATGGTTGGAGAGTCTTAGAAAGAAAGTAACCAAGGTTTGGGTGACACAGTCTCATGCATTCGGCCGTTACTGCATGTGCATTGCAAGACTCAGTAAGAGGCTGCTGCATGGAGCAGCTCCTGCTGTATGTAAGCTGGAGCTACAAACGCCAGGTTTCTACACTCTCTGCATTCATCCCAGAGCGGAGGCAGAATTACATGATAAGAATTATTTCCAGCTCATAATTACATATTATGGGGATTTGCACTTTGGAGACATGTGGCAAATGAAGATTTATTAAATTGCAGTCATACAAAGTTCTAAAGCGTAACTCTTAGCCATCCCATAATTTCTAGGTAGCTGAGAAATTCAGTATGTCAACTGCTGTATCACAAGTGACATCTGACTCACTCACTCAGTGCTAAGACAAAATACATTCATATGGGAGGTATTTTTAATATCAAATTCTTAGCTATTCCTTGAGTTAATTTGCTTATATGAGTTCGTATATGTGAAAGTGTTCTACCTGTTTAACCTTCTCTTTTCCCCTCTACGTTTTTCAAGAGCCATGCTTCAAAGTGTGAGAGGATTTCTTAAAATTCAGTTCAGTATGTGGATCGTTTCAAGTCAGAGACAGGCAAGTTCCAAGGCTAACCCCACTTAAAGGAGAAATTTGGCTGATTTCAGTGGACTCTAGATTGGGCATTTTGTTAGTCCCAGGCAAACCTGGGACTAAGCTACAGACAGCTACTGCTTTGTTAAACAAGCAACTCTGGTATTAATGAAAGCATTTAAAACACTTCCTAGCATTCTTTAGATTCCTGGAAAGCCTTATGTGCATTGCTTAAAACTAAAAATACAAAGGAACTCTCTTTACAGGGATCTCTGCTTTGGATAAGGCACTATTAGTTGACCAGTAGTCATTTACTGGCCCAATATAGTAAATTTCCTCTTGATCTTTGAATTGAATTGCCTTGCAGACCTTTGGTTCTGACGCCTGCTCAGGGAAACAATACTGACATGGTCTGAGATTCACAAAGACAACATCATCATAAAGCCATAGATGTGCTCTGCACATAAGGTACATGACGTCTCAAACTCCCTTAGAAATTCAAACAAGAGGGAAAATATATTCCATTTTTAATATAATTGTTACAAATGCAGTTATAATGCTGTAAGCCCCAATCTCCAAGACTCTTCTCAAATTACATCAGGGTAATTAATATCAAAAAGCACATCTGGATACAATTACTGATGCATTTTTCCTGAGATATTAAGACAAAATTCAGGAGATGACCACGCTCTCATGGAACAAAACTGAAGTAACAGATGCATTCCACTGAAGTTACCCCAAAGAAGTTAGCTTTCATTTCTTAAAGAACCAAAAACAAGATTATTCTTGTGCATTTTCTGATCCATCATATAAAGTTGAATGGAGTGGAGAAAAAAAGCTCTGTAAGATGACAGTTTTTTGTTAAATTCTGATAGGTTGATAGAGAGCAACTGACTTCACCCCTTTTTAGTTTTATGTGGTATTTCCATCATATATTCAGATACAAAATGCATTTTGCCTTAAAGAAAATTTTACAGGCCACATGAGGATCCCCATTACCTGTAAGCATAACTGATCAACTTCTAAGTGCAGTGCTTTTAAGAGTACCCCCAAAATGCCTTCTGTCTCAGGCTGTGGCACGGTACCCTAGAAAGCTGCTAAAACGCCAGCGTCCTACCAAGAAAGGTGTTCCCAAGCCATGGTGACAGGTTGCTAGTTTTTGTCACTACTTACTGCTGAAGACAAATTTTAACTCAAACACTTTGATGGCAGTGATGAGAAGGATGCACAAAGGTAGTTTTGTGCTCTTGACAATGGTAGTAAATGAGAAAGCAGAAAAACATTGACTTCACCTGGTTGAAACCTTCCATGTAGTAACAATAAAAGAATCCTGAATTGCTTCAATACTGTGAGGAATCCATACTCCAGATTTAGTCCTACATGTCATCAGGATCACTAAGATTATGAAAGAATGGCTAACTCTTTATCTGTGCTCCCTGCACGATCTGTTTTCAGTACTACCATGTGAAAGAATATCTTAAATAGACAGATGGGTTAAAGAGAGGGAGTCTTATTTCTAGTTGCAATAGTACAATGGTTTTTGAAGGACACAGCAGTAACACAACCACGTTTTAATATCTAATGCTATGCACCCCATATTCTAATGTACTGCTTATGGAAGCCTATGCCAAGAAAATACGGAATTGAGAGCCAAAAACTGTATAGTGTCATTCAGAATAAGAACCCAGGGTATACATTTGTCTAAATATAATCAATTCTATTTTGTTCATTGTTTTTCTTCCTTAGCTTAATAAATTACCTGCCTCTCTGCATTTACTCCACAGTGCTTGCTTGATAGAGAATGTACAAGCTTCATTTTGTTAAGCAGAGAAAAACCTCCTTTTCTCTATGCTGTGTTACATAAAATCCGACATAGTCTCTTTAGAGAATGGAAAAATAGCAATTTCTGGGAGTCGAGCATGGATATACAGAGGTCAGTAAACAACTATCAAAGTTTTAAAATGCATTCAAAATGCAGATCTCTGACATCAGTAAAAAAAAAAAAAAGAAAACAACACATCACCTAAATTACCTCACAGCTATTTGCATAAAGGGTCCAGAGGCAGTACAGTATAAGTAGGGAGACACAAGCCATCCACAGAGAACTTAGCAACAGTTCTGTTGGATGCTCTGTGTGTCTGTAGCAGAAAAAAGGCAACTTTGAAGCTCAGATGTGCAAACAGCTTTAACGGACTAAACAATCTCTTGGCAGATGCATCAAGCAAAAATCTGAAACTGCAAACCAGGTAATTTACCAAATCATTTCCTTTTTAACTGATTCTAACTTTCCTTCTAAAGATTGCTATAAGCCAAATAGCCTATGTGATATTCTTAGAGCTGTTATCCAAGGATTTAATCAGAAGTGATAGAAACCTGCCAATAAGAGAGGTAATAAACTCATTCCTATTTTAAAAATTTGTAGAACTTGGTAAAATTGTGCATTTCTTTCATGTTCTGAAGATATAATTAAGCTAAGTGACTGCTATACTAGTATTAAATATGTATTCCACTCTACTGAAGGAACTCTGCTTTCTGTGAAATAAACCCATGATAAGTGCATTAGGAATTCCAGTGCTAGCTAGAAGAAATAGAAAAACACTTATCTGGGCAAGAGGTAATAGAAGATATGATTATTATTACAGCTCTGAAAAAATATGAGGTGCTTCCCCTGTGCAAGAAATCTCCCCGACCAACGGAGCACAGATATCTTCTTACCCTGACCAATACACAGACACACGGCTGCTTTAAACGTTCAGAAATAGATACCAAGGAACGAGCGAGCTATTAAAGCTAGGCTTTAACCGAAGCTGGAATGAAAAGTGCTGCAAATCCCAGTATTATTTTAAAACGAATCCTTAGCAAAAGGAATCACTTGGTGGAGATTGTTAGTGTAGGTGTATGAGTGTGTGCCTCACATGGGGCAACAGTTAACACAGAATTCCAGAGAGAAATTATTTTTGCCTCTTGGCAGAAGGCAAAGCAAAATCATTGGCTTTCAGAACTATCTGTGCATCAGGAAGTTTAGGTGTTCAAAATGTTCATATTTATTCTGCCAGAAAAATGAAAAAGTGCCTGGTTTTAATTATGAAGAATATACAGATTCTTTGAAGAACATAAAATAAACTGAGAGGTTAGTCACAGAAATGAGGAAGGACTCTCTTAAGAGTTCAATCCCTACAGCAATGCCATATTTCTTTGTCAATGTCTGGAAATACTGCTATGCTTGCTAGATTTGTTTGCTCCATCCTTGTCCCCTGTTGTTCTCTCTCCCATGGAAGCTGCAGGAACCCCCATCCCACAATGCCATCTATCCAGCTGCCACTGCTACTCCTCTGCCTGACCTTGTGTGGTGTTTGCCTCAGTGGGGGGCAGCCGCTTCCAGATGGAAGTGAGAACATAGGAAGAAGTCCCCTGGATGACATCCTGCAGAGGTCTGAAAGCCTCATTCTTCAGTCTGTCCTCAAGAAAGCTGAAAAGGAAGAAAAGATGAATAAAGGTATATATAACACTGGGGACATCCATCTGGTGATGCTGGCATAGTACCTGGCTGAGCCCATCAGATCCAGTGTCTATTTCCCAGGTTCTAATCTATATATTTATTAACCTAACTAAGCAGAAGGTAAGGATAGGAGGTCTGCTGCAATACACTGACCCAGAGTTCTCCAAAGGTGCTTTCCAAGGTCTCCCTGCTCAGGCAATGCTGTACCATCACTGAGCAGCTGCTGCACAAGAAGGTAGAAGCCTGTCAGAAAACTTGCCTATCTGGCAAGTACTTCCTCAGGGAAGCTCTAAGAGGACACGTGGAGGACGCTCCCCTGTTGTGGACCCTGTACCTAATGTTAATTGGAGGTGGCAGTGCTGCCATTCACCTACTACCTCAACCCACCTACACCTCAAGAGGTGGGCTTTTCCATGGCTAGGAATGCAGAGGCTGCTCCGAGCTTACGGATGCTCTGCTCTCACTACTCACCGCAGTGGAGGCAAATCAGACTCAGGGATTGCAAGAAGCAGCACAGAGGTGCCTGTCACCAACAAGGAGCACAGAGCCCTTTCAAAGTGGAAAGTGGAGCTGGCCCCACGTGTCTATAGCTATAAAGAGCCTTCCGCCCTCTTCACATGAATCTGAGTTGGTCATGTCTATCCAGGACTTGAAATATTAAAAAGAACTTAAGAATGAGTAAGAGATTATTAATAGAGTTATGATTGATAGCTGGAAATACTGAGTTGGCTTTCAAATGTCCACATCCCTGCTTCTACTCGTGTCTAAGCCCTATCTTTTCCCTGTCTCACGCTGATTTCCAGCTCTTCCCAATACCCAGCTTCTGCAGTTGATTTCTTCCAGCTGCTCAGCAGTTTTTACTTACCTCCCTTTACCTGAATCTGACACATTTACCTGAACCAACACATTAGGTTTTGTCACTGCATGTCTTCCCATCTGGCTGCAGCCAGTTCCTAGTGTGTCAATCCACCCTTGCTAAAAATGTGCCAGAAATGTTTTGACAGATGCCATCCAGAGTGATCAAATTCAAGACTATACAGTTAACTGTGCAATTAAATGGGCATAATGAGCAACAGATTATGATCCTGCACCATAGAACTCCACAAATTCCCATTTCAACTTCTTAGTGAGGATTATGGGGGGGTCATTAACATTATTCTTTTCCTTGGACAGAATCAAATGCCCTTCTGCCAGAATGGCTATCCAAAAGAAAACACCCTGAGAAAAAGTACCTAAGTGACCTGGAGAAGAGACAGCATCCTGGAAAAAGGGATGTTGAGGAAGACACATCTTATGGCGACATTCAGAAGAGGCAGCATCCAGGAAAAAGAGAGATAGAAGACGACTTGGATAGCTATCTGGAGCTGAAAAAGCAACAGCATCCTGGCAGGAGGTCACTGTTGGATCAGTATGCTGACATCCCTAGTGCACAGCTAACCTACTTGAATCAGTTATTCAAAAGACAGCATCCAGGCAGAAGGTACCTTATGTACAAGCGTCAGCATCCCAACAAAAGAGGCTGGAATGATGAGGTAGACCTAAATGACCAGTATGGTGAGGAACGCCAGCGCCCTGGAAAAAGGCACTGGAATTCTGACAGCCCAGATGATGCAGGCCCCTGCAACTTTCAGGAGTCCTTCACCTGTAAGAAAGGCAGCTTGTTGCTTGATTCAGGAGAAAATGTTAGCAAAGACAGGGTAGAAAAAAAACGTCAGCACCCAGGAAAGAGATCAGCATGGGAGAGTGAAACAGAGCAATGAGAAAATAATTGTGTATCATTTGCATTTGGTGAAGTAAACTGCCAGATCACTAAAAAATTCTCTTCACTCCTTTTTGGCTTCCTGCTGCTGACATTCAGTGCATTAATGTTCCCATCTAAGTGAATGGCTTTGTCACACACTAAAGGATCCAGTTGAATGGGACAGGCAGTACTGAGAGCTTTCAACTCCCCCACTTCAGGAATTTAAGAGTGCTCCTTTGCTTTTGCGCCCAGACCGCAGAATAATCCCACTATGCGCGTCCAATTTTCTGTTCCCAAATGACTAAAACAGGCTCTTAAGTATTTGTTCTGATGCTACTAAAGTGGAATAATTAGATGGTTTCCTCTCAGGTCAGTGAAATCAGTAAATAGGGAGCAAAAAAGAACAACATATGCCAATTATTTCAAATTGAAATTGAATGGTTTTCAATTCTAAATGACACATTAATGAGACCTGAACCCTTGTACACTACAATCTGTCCAGACAGTAAGCACTAAAGAGGGATAGGAACTGTTCCAGTTGGAGCAGATTAGATGACTGACTTCACAGTTTGACTTGGAACTAGCATGGAAAAACCTTTTTCACCTAAGAGGCTGCACAGTGTAAAGGGTTAATGCATCTCAGAGCATCTCAACGGCAAGTTGGGAACCTGACTGCTTATGCCCCATACCAGAAGTCCCACCCTGGTGTGTCCACATTTCAGTCATGCCACCCGAAATCATGCCTTCTCCTCAGACATTTAAAAATGAAACAAGCAGACATCCTTTTCTCCCAGTAAGGATTTCTGATTTCTCCCCTCTCAAAGGAATGCTTTTACTTCCATGGTCAGGCTCCCAAAAGTGTTTATTTGATGTCAATGATTCAATAAACATCAATAGTCAACTCTGGGTGTCCTTATTGGTTGTGCAAACATACTGTAATAGAGTGAAAAACCAACATAGGCTACATAAAAATAAATAAATTAACATCAAATGGTATTTTTCTAGGCAGAGTTTTCTCGCATGCTGGTGGTCAGCACGTGTTTGTACACACAGCTGTTTTGCTACCGAAGCGGAAGGATGATTTGCATATAGACAGATTCCCTTTGGAAATCTTCTACCTGTATGACACACAAAATCATGCAACCTTGCACCCAGTCCACAGGGAAACGTACTACAGGTCCGATTTCCTGCTCACAGGTCTAACCGACAGACTTACAGATTTGCGCAATTAATGCACAGCTGTGGAGTGCATTGAGTTATTCGTATCAGTTCTTATACATTCAAAGAGGTGAGAGCATGTCAATATTTTGCTGGAATGTTATTTTTCTATAAACAAATGAGTATGTTTTCCACTGACACGAATCCTTCTCAGTATCACAAGACACATTAAGTGCCTTGAATGTTCCTTTTAAATACGGCTGAGGCTACTCAGTGCCTCCAGCACTTCCTCAGTTACTAAGTTAGTGTTGCCATATGGTTTGGATACCTGAAGAAGCACAATTATTCATCTCAGTGAGTCCCACTGAAGTTAGATGCTCCCAGGCTGATGGACACTTAACGTGGTCTATCGAACAATTTTTACCTTTGGAGATAATATGCTGTCTAATGTATGTGACAACTGGCAGATCTCTTCTATTGACAGAGGTTTTCTAATTAACAAGGAAAACAAGCGTGCTGAAGAAATCCTCAGAGGAGGTAGCTGGGAGCATTCACACACTTCAACTTCCTTCAGCACACTTTCTGTATATGATGCCTTTTTAAATATTCAATTTGCATTTTATAAAGGAAAAAAAAGATTTCTCTAAAGAAAGCCATTTTATATAGCATTTCTGGCAATGAATGAATGCTCTTAAACCTCAGGGAACACTACTACACAGGACCATCACCACTTGCTATAAAATGTCCGAAACAAATGAAAAACAGGAAAGAAAAAATTACCAAGTGGGTAAACCCGGGCAACAGCAAAAAGGCATCACAGTTCCTGCAAGAAAGGATGCTGCTGTGGCTGCTACAAGAAAGCCAAGGTGGGGAAGGGAGAGAAGCATGAAAGTTCAAGGTCAAAGTTTTTAATGTGCAGCTACAAACAGCTGGTTCAAGCTGTTAGGATACTACTGCCTATAAAATCTACCATTCTGAGTAAATCTCAGATGCACTTTATTATTTAAACTAGACTTGAAGGGGGAGAGGGATAATATCAGGCTTGATTAAGACAAGCTGAGAGCACCTGAAGAGCAGCAGAAAGGAATTCCAGCCACTCCAGCCAGTAGGTCGGCTTCATTGGGGCCCAACTGAAATGCCTCTACGCAAACGCACGCAGCACAGGGATAAGCAAGAGGAGCTGGAGGTGTGAGCACGCCTGCAGGGTTCCGATCTTATTGGCATCACGGAGATGTGGTGGGATGAATCCTATGACTGGAGTGTTGGAATGGAAGGCTCCTTAGGAAGGACAGGCAGGGGAGAAGAGGAGGTGATCAACAGCTTGATGTCCAAGTGGAGACCAGTGACGGGTTCCTCGGGTCAATGTTGGGGCCAGCACCATTCAACATCTTTGTCAGTGACATGGACAGGGGGATTGAGTGCACCCTCAGCAAGTTTGCCAACACCACCAAGCTGTGCAGAGTGGTCAACACACTGGTGGGAAAGGATGCCATCCAGAGGGACCTGGACAGGCTGGAGAGGTCTGCGAGAACCTCATGAAGTTCCACAAGGCCAAGTGCAAGGTCCTGCACATGGGTTGGGGCAATCCCAAGCACAAGTACAGGCTGGGTGGAGATGGACTGACAGCAGCCCTGAGGAGAGGACTTGGGGGTGTTGGTTGATGAGAAGCTCAACACGAGGCAGAAATGGGCACACGCAGCCCAGAAAGCCAACCGTATCCTGGGCTGCATCAAAAGCAGCGTGGGCAGCAGGTCGAGGGAGGGGATTCTGCCCCTCTGCTCTGCTCTCATGAGACCTCATTTGCAGTGCTGTGTTCAGCTCTGGGGTCCCCAACATAAGAAGGACATGGAGCTGTTGGATCAGGCCCAGAGGAGAGCCACAAGATGATCCAAGGGCTGGAGTACTTCTCCTATTAAGACAGGCTGAGAGAGTTGGTGTTGCTCAGCCTGGAGAAGAGAAGGCTCCAGGGAGACCTTCTTGCAGCCTTCCAGTACCTAAAGGGGCTACAAGAAAGCTGGAGAGGGACTTTTTACAAGGGCCTGGAGCGACAGGACACGGGGTAATGGCTTTAAACGGAAAGAGGGGAGATTTAGATTAGATTCAAGGAAGAAATTCTTCCCTCAGGGTGGTGAGGCAGTGGAACAGGTTGGCCAAAGAAGTTGTGGCTGCCTCATCCCTGAAAGTGTTCAAGGCCAGGTTGGATGAGGCTTTGAGCAACCTGGTGTAGTGGAGGGTGTCCCTGCCCATGGCAGGGGGGTTAGAACCAGATGATCTTTGAGGTCCTTTCCCCAAACCATTCTATGACTCTACGATTATCAATAAATCAATCACTTACTAAAAAGGAAAGAGTGTGCTCTCCTGTCAGTGTGGCCAGCGAAAAGCACAACTGTTTTTATGTAAGTCTAATTTTTCCATCCTCTGTATTTTAGGTTCTGAGTGCTCCAGTATATTCAGAGGTGCTAAGTTCTCTCAGGGGCTAGTCATCTGCTCGAAAACAAGGCTATCACTATTATAATCTTTTAAGGAATTATTTCTATTGGGTTTGAATTGTTTTGTTGGTGATTTTTGTGTTGTTTTTTTTTTTTTTAAATCCAAGCCTGATCTGACAGCACTTTACACCAAATCAGATTTATCACATCATTATTATCATTGCTGCAGTTTTTA
This sequence comes from Tauraco erythrolophus, assembly GCF_009769465.1. NCBI lineage: Eukaryota > Metazoa > Chordata > Aves > Musophagiformes > Musophagidae > Tauraco > Tauraco erythrolophus. Next base: position 287,920 of record NC_141476.1, on the reverse strand, counting down.
AAAATTGCCTCACTTAGAGCTGCTGAAAATGCACTTGCCTGGCTGGGAGAGGCGCAATGTGAGCAGATACTGGGAGAGCTCTGACTCGTTTCAATTACTTTAAAAAAACTTTGTTACTCCAGCAGAAAGTCTCTGGAAAACGACAGAAACACTCTCACGGATTCCTGGACAGGGATGGGAGCCCATGTGAAAGACCCCCTTCCAAGCTGTGTAGGACAGTAGCCAGTTTAAAGGACAAGACACGGATTTCCAGAGAAAGCACATGTATGGGTCCTGATGCTGGCCTGACATGCCCACGAACAGAAAACAGAATAATTTGGAGACTGAAACATAAGCCAAAAGTCCTGAGCTTCTGCCAGTGACCTGAGTGTGAAAACTCTAGAAACTCAAAGAGGATGACCCTGGGAACAGAACTGAATACAGGACAACTTCCTGCATCGTATTTCCCATGTATGTAACAGTCAAAAGAGGCAGCAAATCTGCTACGGAGGCACCGCAAAAACGCAACCATCGTTGCCAAGTAGCCAGAAAAGTGACGGCCCTGACAGAAATCCCAAGAAGACGAAGCAGAATGGTCTGAACCCTTCACAGATATTTGTCTAATTATAGCTGGTTGTAGTTCTCTTTAACCCCAGACTTCCTGCACTTACATGATTATCTTGATTATGCTAAACGTGGCTCATGGAGCTACATGATCTTTGAAAAGACTTGGAGGTAGAGCTATAAGTGCAACCTAGGAGAGAAAAAAATTAATCACTGAATTCAAATTTTGCAGGTAGGTTAGAACTTGCACATGGTGGGGATCTGATAACCTTATGTAATCCCGCGGATTTTTTGAAACATAAGATTATTTACAGAAAGGGAAAAAAAAAATCCTGTTTTTCTCCATTTTATATTAAATTTTCCCTTTAAAAAGATAGCATTTACTTTCAATTGAGAAAATCATTCAGTCTTTCTATTTCTTGCGTAACAGACTGTCACTCAAGAAACGGAAAGAGAGGGTGTTCATTGAGGAAAAAGACTACATATTTTAAGAATTCTCCTACTTTTTTAAAGTAGCTCAAAACAGTATTTCAATCTTGCCAACAAAATTTGTCCAGATTTTCGTTTTGATTGAAAGCACATTTTCTCTCAGTATCCGCATGAAAATTTCACCTCTCTTAATTTCTTCCTCTCTTCTACAGTACTGGAGACACCCCACCATTCAAGTACAATGTTCTTTCTTCTGCAGGCATCATTCTCAGAGGACCACCTGACATTTGTGATTTGACAGTTTTGTGACTATGAAACACACATAAGGACAAGTTCTGAAGTTAAGTTCTGTCAGATTTACCTGTGCCCTAAAAACTTTTGGGCTCTAGAGTTTGGCTAAGGGACTAATCAGAGAAGCAGCAGCTTCTATACTAGAATGTTCTGCCTCTTCGAATAGTAAATACAACGCGATCTCTTAGCGCCATCAACTACACAGACATGCACTACTCAGTTATAAGGTAAGAACCGCACATCTCTCATCTTATTTTTAGGGTAGACTTCCCCTCGCCGTCATCTTTGTTAGAATTTAAATCCTTGCAGACATGTACGTGTCACTAGCTTTGCTCAGTCACACACCTAGATGTACTTGCACTTTTTGGTAATTGCAGAACAGGGTCTTCAAGTTGCAAAGTTCCCTGATGCAGTGCACTATCTGCCTGTCAGCGGGACGGTGGCTCTTCAGGAATGACAACAAATCAATCGCAGACTTGGGCCGAAGGTCATAGAAGTCAGTGCAAAAATCTCCCCTGTCCTCTGCAGCAGATGAATTAGGTCCACAGAGCAAAGCTGTGCGCTGGCCCTAATGTGGCACCACAGTCATGCAAAATCTTATTTCCAGCTTTAATTGAGCCTAAAACAACTGCGCACAGATGAGTTCTTTGTTTGCTCTACTGCAGTTTTACATTTCTGGCATATTACCGGTTATTGAGACATAAGGGAGCTTGATGCCTAAAGAGCAACTTTCACAAGCGTCTTCAAAATGAGCTTTGTTTTCAATGGGAGAGGAAGTTGATGTGAACAAGCTGTATAATTAACATTTCCTGCAACTATTTTCAACTCCTCTCACCATTACTGTTCTGTGCCCCCTCCCACACACTTATCAGTCTCGACCTCTGTGCTAACCCACTGCAGTTAGCATGGGCCGAGTGCTTCCAAGGGACATGTGGCCCCAACAAACCCCTTTATTACTAATTTGAATGACTCATTAGTTGGAGAAAGTTTGAAAACAACATCATCACCATAGCTGAAGTAGAGTCACTGCTTGCCTGGTAACTCACTTAGTTAACATTAAACAGCCAGCTGCAATTTTAAAGCATCAGTCAGGACACTGGGTGAATAAAAACTATGATCCAAAGCAGTCAAGTGCAGAGGCACTGAGAAGGGATGAGCCTGGGTGAGGTCTAGGCTGTACAGAGACATGACACAAAAGATGCACACAAAGAAATCTTCCTGGTTTTAGGAAATGGTTATGTGGACTATCTGCATTAAAGTGCAGAAGTCCCACTGCCCCTTCCAACAAGAACAGCATGAACTCCCCACTCCTACAAGGTAAGGAGGAAGGACTCAGGTTGAACACAGTGACCTCTGATAAAAACAGATGGGGAGAATTGAGAACAGACTGAGAAAACTGGGTTATCTACCTGCCTTGAGATTACTTTTAGACCCGTGAGAAGGCACTTGTGGTTTGTTTTCTTTGATGAAACCACTGCAGCCGCAAATGTCCCCAGAAGGTCTCCGGCTGATCTCAGATGAGCTTGACGTTCCATCTAGTGACAGGCACGTATTCCCTTCCCCACCTACCCCCTTTCTTGTCCCTTCCTTACACCCGCTAAATGAACAAAACACACACGAAACAGGAACAAGAAAACTGAAATGCCTACAGATACTCCCCCACAAGCCCTGCATCTACTCGTCTTTTCTTTTTCACTTATTCCCACTATCGCCCTACTCTCCCATCCAAGCACAGATGTTGCAGTTCTCACACTGGTATTGCTGGAGCATTCTTTCACTGGCTCAGGGAGTTATAAATCCCTGGCCTCAACAGAGGTCGGGACAAAATTAGCAAGGTAACAACAAAGGGAGAGGTAGCTGGTTCAATCCAAGCATTCCCAAGGCACAAGCACAGCTCAGTGCTAGGAAACAGCCCAGATCCAGCAAATCCAGGGGAAGGAGGATGACACCGCAGCAGGTGAATTCTCAAGGGCACTGAGCCTCAGGCTGGTTCCTGCTCTCTTCCTCGAAGAACAGGAACACAAGGGAGAAAAACAGTACCCTGTATTGCTCCAGGTTTGCCTCCCTCAAGTATTACACTGCAAGCCCCTCCTTCGCATCCTCAACTGCCCACTTCCTCCTACCCCATACACAGGTGCCTCATCAGGGATGGGGATCAATTAAACCCTGGATTTTCCGGTCTGTTTTGCAAAGAAATGTTGCCTTGTGGACAAGCTAGCACAATCCTTAGCTTCCAGTCTGAAAGATGCAGCAGATACATGGGGCAATACAAGGATACTTCTGCATAAGTGAGCATCGTAAGACATGAATGAGTGGAAAAAATGGAGGCTGAGGGCCAAACTCACAGTTAGTGAATCAAAGAGAAATACAATAGGATGTACAAACTGTTCCCTTAAATCTTGCCTGAAGTGCCTTCCTTTGACTTCTTTCAGAACTGTAAAAGACAACTCACATAGTACAGACTTAAAGACAACTTCAAAACTGTGAGCATAATCCACTTTCTTAATGCTTTCCTTGAAGGAAGTGTGTGCTGGCCCCAAAAAAATGGCATGAAATGACTCTGCTGGGATTATCAAAGAGGTAATAATTTGAATTTTCCAGCATTAAGCACATGTACTTACTGTTAGAAGCATACTTGAATGCCCAAAAATCTGCTAGTTGTATTAGAGAAACAAGCGAATATTGTAATTCTTGCATTCAACAGTTTTTAATCTCAGGATTGGCCAAGATAAGGAACACTCTCAGAATTAATATGAATCTGAGAAAGCAGAAATTCAAAGTACTGTCGCTATCCCAAATTTGTTCCCTGTCTGTTTCTTTCTGTAGCATGTGTGCTTGAATGTAATGCTTACAGGAAGAGTAGAGAGTCTATACAGGAGCTAATGTAGAATAACTTTTATTCCACAATGACTGTTTCAAGGTCTTCCCTGTTTCAGACAAGGCTTAAAGTCTCGGATGCAAAACTGATGCAGACAACCATTCCCTATTTAGAAAGATCACAGGAGACTAACACTGCTTGGATTCAAGACATACTTCTGTAGGAAAAGGTGCCTTCTTAAGATGTGAACACAATAAAAGAGATCAGAAAACAGGCATTAGGGGAAAAAAGAGGAGAGTAAAGGATTACAGTTGTGAGAGAAGATGCTTATTAATTGAAGCCCCAATTCCAAATCTAGACCTATGCAGTGAGAAAACCCAGGAGCTTTGATGAGATGTGCACGTTAGAAGGCTTTGCCAGCTCAGGACTGAGTATATCGAGCACATCTTGGCAGGCCTGTTTCATGCATGGCTAAATTCTTCCAGCTAAGTCTGGAAGAGGCCAGAAACATACTTTTTATATAGCAAAAGCAATACGAAAAGTAAGATGGTTATTTGCATTTTTCCCTTTTCATCCTTAAAGTACCTTCTTTCTTTACATACACTGCTAGTGTCACTTCTAGTCCTATAGGCTGAGGACTTTGCAAGTTTTAAAACGAAACCGATAACACTTAAGAACATCTCCAGGTTCTTAAGACCCTGGAGTTAATACAGTCCCTTAGCTTATTAAATAAAGAGGTTAACAATTGATCATACCTTCTAAAAAAGCTTAGCAGCTTGTAATTTACCTGAGTGCACTGCAGGGAGAGTCCTGGACCAGGGCAGCTTTTACAGGATTATAGTATCTCTTGTCAGTTTTTACTATCAAAGAGAGATTGGGTCTGAGTTTTGCACGCTGAACAGGAAGGTGACTGTAACTGGGGCTCTACATTATTTCCACAGCTGCCTGTTTCTCTATTCCTAACGGAACCGAGACTGCACAGTGTTGAAAACCAAAGCATACCAGGAAACTGTACATGTAAAAATCAGAGAGTCTGACAATTTATAACATTCGTTTACTCCTATGGTTAAATCAGTTCGGTTTTAAGACATGGATTTCCCATTATACTTTTGCTGCATGATGGAACTATAAATACAAACCAGCTGAAACTCATTGGTGATGTGACAAGGTGCTGAGAGTGGCCATGTAACAGCCTACAAAGACCACACTGCAGGAATGAACCCAAAATTTAGAATGGCTACTAAAATCAGCTTGCGGATGAACCCTTTATCCCACCTGGGGACATCTGCTATCCTTTAGCTGGGATCTGAAGTCCCCGGGAGTTGGGCACCTAGTTACAATTCACGACTTGGAGGACACTCATACACGCACGCATCCGTTGAAAATGTTTTAAAGGACTTAACTTCAAGGATAAAAGTGCAGGACATTAACAGTGAAAATCCACCTTTAACGGACAGGACTCCAGTGTAAAAGGCATTGTCACATAAGAAAACCTCCGCCTCCAAAAGCCTGCAACTCTAACAGATAACGCAGGTGTGTTGTTTCACACTCCTTTTCCTCCGTGCACTACAGAACGTGAGACAGCACAGATTTGTGCCCGTTGAGACTGAACAGGAACTAGCACCAGAGAGGGAATATTGAAAAGCTTTCGCCATTGATACACAACTACTAGTCAGGCGGCGAAGCCAGGCAGCAGCGGGACTCCTGAGATCTGCCTGTGGCTCTGAGCAGCGCCACCAGGTGCCATGGTTTACGGTTCGGGACATACCTTCGGAACGGGCTGGCGGGCCGAGAGCGGGCGCACCGGGACTGCCGTTCTCGGCAACGGTGCCCTCGTCCCGCAGCTCAGCCACAGGGACACAAAGCACAAGGCCCCGGGCAGGCGGCGGCAGAGGGGAGCGTTCTGCGCGGTGCCCGGAGCAGCGCGAGGAGGGCGGCCAACCCCGCCCCGAGAGGATCCTGTCACACCGCCCGCGGGCCGCTCCGGCAGGGCCCGTCACTAGCGCCTGCTGCAGGGCGGCCGCAAACAGGGGAGCGGCCACTCGCCCCGCCCTTAGGAAGGGCCAGACCTCCTCCTCCTCTTCCTCCCCGCCGCCGCCCCGCCATCGATAGTTCTGCGCTTGGCAGCGCAGGCCTTAGCTCGGCCTCCCCCGTCCCTCCGGTCCCGGATGAGCCCTCCTTGTCCCCGCCCTTCCCGCCTATCGATATCTCGGCGCTCGCCCCGCCCTCCGCCGGGCTCCGCCGCTCCCGGGCGGGCAGCCGGGCTCCCGAGCGGGCAGGAGCGCGGCTTCCCTGCGGCTGGAGACACGCACCTCCCGTCTAGACGCCGAGGTGAGGTGAGGCGAGGCGGGGCCGGGCCGGGCCGGGCCGGGCCGCCCGCCTGCCTCAGGACTGACAGCCCCCGGAGCGGGCTGGGGCCCCAACGGCCGCTCCTCCGGCGCGAGCGTTAAGCCCCGCCCCTTCCCCTGCGTGCCCCCCGCCTGGGCCGCGCGGGGGGCAACGGGCCCGGCGCGTGCTGCGCCCTGCGCCTGCGCAGGCAGGAGCTGCCCCCGAGACGTGCCGAGCCGGGGCGGGTGGCGCGCGGCCCGCTCCGCTCCGGCCCCGCCCCGCCCCGCCCGCCACCCGCCGTTCGTTGCTGCCGGTTCGCCGCCCGCCCGCCCTTCCCAAGGCGGAGACGCGAACAGGCCTCTCCGTTCGGGCACCGCGCGGGGCGCGTACCGGGGGCGCCGGCCGCTGCATGCGGAGCGGCGGGACGCGGACCCCGCCGCGCCCGGGGCCTCGGCGCGGGCGCCCGGCGGGCCGCGGAGGGGCCAGGAAAGGCGTGGGGTGACGCCGCTGCCCGGGTGTCTTGCAGGAAGCCGCGAAGGACGATGCCGGGCCCGCGCCGCTCGCCCCCGCCCGCCGTCGCCGCGAGGCGGCCGTGCGCCGCGCTCTTACGCCGTTGCTGAAGCCGGGAGCGAGCGCTGTGCGCGGGCGGCCGCGCCGCCATGGCCTCCGGCCCGCCGCCGTTCGGCGACCCGGCGGAGGTGAGAGAAGGCTTCTTGTGCCCGCTGTGCCTGAAGGACCTGCAGTCGCTCCGCCAGCTGCAGGCGCACTACGAGGAGGAGCATCCCAGTGAGGACAGGGATGTCAGAGGGCAGCTCCGAAGTAAGAGGCTCGACAGCTCTTTTCATGCGTTTGGTTTTGCCGCGTCAAAAGTCCGTTCGGCAGGGGCTGCCAGAGTGTCGGCTAAAACCCGATGGAATTGAGTCACAAGCGAGGGAAGGGGTTAATGGCCTTAGGCCAATAACGCCTACGTTATTTCTGATGCTTTAGAATTTACCTGTTGGAGCAGACACTTAAAAAGACGGCACTCTTCGAATGTCTGATTTTATGCATCATTCTTATTATTGGCCTTCTGGGGGTTTTGCTTGTTTTTATCTGACAACTCTGATTTATACTGTAACCCAGATGAATTCCCAGGCATTACTTGAAGACCTTGCAGAACATGGGGAATCTCTGGCGTTTGCCAGGTACCAATTGATTAATCCCTTGTTTTGACAGTAGATAAAACTGTAGTTGTGGTTAAAGTTAGGAAGATTGTTGGTGGGAAAAGATGGAAGAGAATGTGGGTGGTGGGGCTGGCCGTATATGCTGAGAGTGTCCTGGGGTTGTGCTATGGATTACCAACTCTTAACTGGTGTTTGAAAAATCCCTTGAATTCTGTTTAACTGAAACATTTTCCTTTTTTTACCCCGCTTGTGTACACAGTGTCAATTTACATTGAGAGAAAAATATGCAAAAACTGGTGATAATTCTGTGTGTTCCCTGCAAAAAAAAATTTCTGGCTGTTTTATTATACTAGAGAGACTGGCCTGGAAGTCTTGACTTTTTACTTTTTTTTTTTTTTCTCCTGAGATTGATGATTATTACTACAAAAGTCTGTTTTCTCAGTGAAAAGTGTGTGTTTCTGACAAGCCGATCTTAAGGGTAGTACAGTTGAATATGTCATGAGTCTTTGGGTTGCTTTCCATCAGTCTGGCCGCTACTTGGCTTTTAGCATTGTGCTTTTCTTCTGCCAGCGAAGGTAGACTGGTCAGTACTGCAGTCATGTTCTCATCATGAGTACAGTGCTGTCACAGCTGAATCACAGATGCTTCCACAGAGCATTTAAACCAGAACAACAATATGGTTTTCATTGTGATGAAAGAAAAGAACAACTTCGACTTGGTAAAATTTCCCAAATACTTCTTTTATATAGTACAAAACACCTGCATTTTATTTTGTTCTCTCTTCAGTGTTCTTTTAATCTAAACCAGCGTACCTTGACTTGTCAGGCTGTCTTTCATGTGTGTTCTTGCATAAGGGATGTTGCTTTTGTCTGCTTGCTCTCTGTCCTAGTTACTCGTGTCAAGGTCTATCCAGTGAAGTCCATTCTAGAAGGAAGGCCGGCAGAGTCACCTATGTAAATTACCTGGCTTAGGGACTGGTTTTCAAACTGCATCACAAGTGGTTGCACATCTTTGTGCTGAGCTCCAGCTATCCTAATTGTGGAGTTCTAGAAATGCTTACACATCACCTTATTACTTCAGTTGAGTCGTACTGAGGTGGTTAAATTTGACTTCATGTCAAACAAGATTATGAAGTTTGCTTGAAAGACTTTTGTGTCTATGGTAAAGCCATGAGGCATCCTTACTTTTGGAGTATGTCAGACTTTCAAAGTCCTGAGTGCAAGAGTATTTTCTATTTAGATAGTGTAATCTTCACTTAAGAAACTGCAGTGTGTAGCTGGCATTTGCTGTGCTGGCTTGAGAGTAGGTGGGGAGAGGAGAAACACTATTTCTTAGATGATGTTACAGTGCTAGCAAAGCTCTTGCCAACCTGACACGGTTTTGCTGAGAAGTGTGTTTTATATCACAGTGTCATTTTTGGGAGGCAGCATAACTTCAGGAGCTGAAAAACTGCTAGGAAGCATGATGTCTACATGAGGGGCCTGCTGGCTCAGCCCTAGTGGCTGAAGCTCAGGGGAGATGACCTCCAGTAAGGTCAAGGTGGACATTCCAGTGGTTTGGACACTAAATAAGAAAGTTAAAAATATGAAAGGACACGCTAACTCATGATTTCCAGCAGCTTTTTAGAAAGCTGGATGTATAAAACGTCTAGTTCAATGAGATACTGGATGTGTTTGGCAAGAAAAGTAGTGCCCTCAACTTCTGCTGGCGTCCAGAGAGGAACTTAGCTGCAAGGGCAATGAAAGCTCTGAAGTTTCAAGTTCCTGGTGTTTGTTTTTTTTTGGCACAGGAGACTGTCCTCTCTCACTAGCATTCGTATGAGATAATGCCGTGGGCTGTTTAGTACTTTTGAAATTATTTAGGTGTACAAGAACACTGAAATTCTTAGTTTGTAGTTTGAAGACAAAGACAGTGTTGAATGTCCTTGAATCCTAAGATAATAATTGGGAATTAAGAGAATTAAGATATTATCATACATCTGTGTATGATGTCCCAGAACGCTGTGAAGCAAGTCCCATAGTTTAAGACAGCTCACTGTATTACAATGAAATCCCTGAATGTGGTGTCAAAAACTACTGTTATGTCATGCAGACCTTAGTGCTACAGAACACAAAGAGCACTGCGTGTCATCCGTGATTCTCCGAACTGCATCCTGCTTCTAAACAGAACGTGTTGAGGATAAACTTGTCATCAAGGAAGAAGACTTGGGCTCGAAGACGAAGAATATTCCATACTGGTTTCATGTGACAAAAATCTGCCACATTTGATTACTTAGGTTTATCTTTTTCAGATCTAGTCCAGAAGGCCAAAAGAGCAAAGATGAAATTGCTGAAACGAGAAGGAGATGATAGAACTGGTTCTGGATCTCAGGAACGATATGAGTCATTCAGCTATGGTGGAGTAGATCCATACATGTGGGAGCCCCAGGAAGTAGGTAGGAGAGCTAGAAAGCAATACGCAAGGGGGATAACTTTTTCTTTAATCTTAATTGGGAAAGTGCTACAGTGTTGGCAAAGTTGCATGGAATCCTGTCCATATTGATTTGATTCGCTGTAGCACGGGGTTATGGATCGTGCAGCCTGCCTATGCTGTGTGGGGGGATGCAGATAATGGGGGGGGAGGTATAGAATCAGTACCCCAGCTAATCTCAGAGCAGGACAGTTTGTCATGTCACTGTGCCTGAGCTGTTGAGGCCTGCTGCTGGATATCTGTTTACCTCTGTGCACCTAGCTTCATTGAGGTGTTCTGCAACCGTGTTGTGGCTTTTTACAAAGCAGATAATGCACTAATTAATAATTAAGCTATGTAAATTTCCAGCTTTTGGGCCACACTTAAAGTAGTTAGTTTACGTGTGTGACAAAAAGCTTGTCCATTGATTTAAACTTTTTCAGCTTTTTCTTTGGAATGGAGGTGTAGATCATCTCATTGAAAAGAGATTTACTTTTTAAGCCAAACAAGCAAAAAAACACATAACAAAGAAAAAACAACCCCAACCCTCCGAATATAAATCTACATTTGTAGAATTTCAAGGACAAGTTGACTGAGTCTGTAATTACAAATACTGCTACTGGAGATTGCCTCTTACTGAAATATTATGGTTGCTTTCAGAGGGAGGAAGCAGCACTGTCTCTGGTGGATCCTGGGAAAGTCTCCCTGTGCTACTAGGACTAGGACTTAGTCCTTTGGGTCTGCAGAGTCCGAGTTCTGCAGCTTATTATACTTCTGACTTTGTAACTATTTCAGCAGCAATCGTAGAATAAATATTAGTGAAGAATAAATTTAGGCAGCGAACTAGCAGAAGATTTCTGAACGTTAGAGAAGTGAGAACTTTTTTCTGATAAGAGTGGAGATGAACCTTACGGATTTTAGGATGGGATTTGGTGGGTTCGTGAAAGGGACTACGTGATGTCTCCAAAGCAGTGGCTGAATTCAGTTACCCAGAGGGGCCCTTTCATTCCTGTGAATTCAGCTTTGGAGGTTTTTTGGTTATTTCATTAGCATGAGAAGTGAGATTCTTTCACTTACGCAGGTAGTATCAAAAAGCAACATCTGATTTTGTGTTCTACCAGTCAGAAGGAAGATTTTTATTTGTTATCCTTATTTTATCTGTAACTTTGATTTTTAATACCTGGCTCATCTTACTCAGAAAAGGATCAAAACTTAACCTTGAAACCAATGTTGTCAAGTATGAATTGTACATTTCTTAAATAGATGCTGTACTGTTCTTTTGTATAATTGGTGATCAGTTTTCTATAAACCTGAACTGTCATCAAGGATTCGATTCAGACCCACCCCTGAAGGTGGAAGGATGATCAGAAGTCTGAAAGAGAAATTGCTGTTGCATTGACCTCCCAATAATCATTGGACCTGCCTCTTCCCTTCGTTCAACATTTAGGCAGAAAACTAAAGGTTTGGGGAATACTACGGGTTGATAATAGCTTGCCAAATGTAACTGAGGGATGAAGAGGAGGAAAAAAAAATGTTGCAGATGTTCTCTTTAACATAGTGCCTGTTGTTTTCTGTAGTAGAAATAAAACACTGTTTGTTGGTAGCCTGGAGTTGAGGCTTTAACCTTCCATGTTTTATTTAGAGCAGCACCATGAAAATGTAGGACTCTAATGTGTCCCTAAAATTTGATCTGAACCTGAGAAGTAAATGGTGAAAAGAAGTTACAGCTTTCCTTCAAGAGGCATTAAATGTATTTAAATCCATAAAGAACACCTGGGTAACTATGAAAATTGTCTGCTATCTTGCCAGGTGCTATGAGAAGCCATCTTTCTGATTTCAAGAAACACCGAGCAGCCAGGATTGATCACTATGTAGTTGAAGTCAATAAGTTAATAATCAGATTAGAAAAGGTAAAATTGCTGCTTTTTAATATTCCAGCCTTCTGAATGTTTCCTAGATTTAAAAAAAAAAGTATTTTAGTATGAAGTGTGCCCATTTATCTAGCAGTGCGCTTGATATGTGCATAGAGCATAGTCAACTATGACTCTCTGCCTTTTTCATCCTTGAGTACTGTGCTTGGTCTGATCCTGTACTGTGGATATGATTTCTGTTTCTCTGTACTATTTTCAAGCTGAAGATGCTACTTCCACATGCTTCAAGAACCTGTTTTCCTGTATGTTCTCTCCATCTTTTACTTTGCGAAATTACTCCCTAACGTTTTTGTCATGATTCTTCCAGCTTCTCGTTCTTCAAAATCTACCAATGATATACTTACATTTTGGCTCAGATGCTGTAATGCTGGATGCTGTAAGGATTATGTCCAAAATGCTCTGATTTGTACAGGTTTGGCAGTTATTGTCTAGCACTACTTGTATAAATATGGCATTAGAAATAAATAGGAAAATTGTGGGAATCTGGTGTAAAACAAGCTGACTCCTATCTCTTAAAAATGTCAGGTTTCTTTTTTCTTGTTGGGCTGGGTTGTGTTAGTCTTTTTTTTTTTCTTGCAAAAGTACAATTTTCTTGAATGTATTCTTTCTCTTCTACCAGCTTACATCATTTGACAGAGCAAACACAGACTCAGCTAAAATAAGAGGTTGGTATGAGCTTACCTCAGGCTTTTGCTCCTGTAGTTTAACCAATAAGGTTAAGTTATTAACCTTAACCATAAGGTAAATAAATTTACCTTACGTTGTGTGTATTCCCTCCCCTCTTGCCCGATCACAGCTATAGAGAAGTCTGTTGTGCCTTGGGTCAGTGATCAGGATGTTCCGTTCTGTCCAGACTGTGGCAATAAGTTCAGTATTCGAAACCGACGTCACCACTGCCGCCTTTGTGGGTCTATTATGTGCAAGAAGTGCATGGAACTTGTCAGCCTTCCTTTGGCAAGTAAGTGTAGCGTGTAGTGTTAATTCCTTCTTTCCTTACCTCACTCAGGGTGCTAACTGCATTCTGGCTTTTTGCTGTTAGAGAAAAAGCTGCTGGCAATATTCTGCCTGTGCAGAAAACTTGGTCCCTAATGTGTCATTCAGTTTCATGCAGATACTTGTCTGTGAAACAGAGTAAGAAGACTAATTTCTCCATTCTTTATCTCTGTTCCTTCTTCAGATTTGGAAGCATCACATAACACTGAAAAAGTTACTAGGAGAAGTAGTAGCAGTATATACTACTAGTAAATATAATCAATATTTAGTGTCTTATTCTGCCGAGTACCATAACTATGAAAGTATTAACTTTAGGAATTAAAACTGCCAAGGTTCTTGACATTTAAAACTATTGTGGACATTTCCAGTCTTGCCCATGGTTGTCCAAATGCTGACATCAAGGAAGTTCATTCACAGGCCTTTAAGAAACCCATTGAACTTTAATTTCCTCATCTAGCGAGATGGAGAGGAGACTGTATTTTCTGTGGAAATAAATGACATTAACTGCACTTTTTGGAGCATTCAAGCACAAAACATGGTCAGCATTGACATACCTGTTCTTCCACACATTATAACTGTGCAAGATCCAACAGGAGAGTGCCTATAGGCATAAGCAGAGTAGGTGGTTCTTAGCAGGCTGCTATCTAGCTGCTTTTAGAATGGAGCAGGATTTACAGCTAAGACCCAAATTATGACTTGCAGTCTTGGTTGTTAGAGGTTCCTTGCATGTCTTTCAGCAGACTGTTTCAACTTGGTTTTCTGTTGTTAACTGAATGTAAAGTTTCTATTGAAGTGCAATTTGTTTGTGTAGGTAAAATCCGTTGACTATTTTCCAATCACTGGAAAAATACCTATGTATAATTTTTAGGTAAACTCACTAGTGCCAGCAAAGAGTCCTTGGCTTCTCATACTAGCCCCAACTCCTCACCTAATAGTGTCCACGGGTCCCGCCGTGGCAGCATTAGCAGCATAAGCAGCGTGAGCTCAGTTCTGGATGAGAAGGATGATGACCGAATCCGTTGTTGTCGGCACTGCAAAGATACTCTGTTGAAAAGAGAACAACAGATTGATGAGAAGGAATACACTCCAGAGATTGTGAAACTCTACGAGGTAAATAAACCCTTTGCTGCTTTCATCCTCGGTGTATGTATCTGCAGTTGTCACTACTTGACTTTTGGCCTGTTATCTCATGTCCAAGCTCAAATTACTTCATGACTTAATACTCACTTGTGTTAGAATAGACTCTCTCAACACCTAAGACAATGGGTGTTGATGCCATGTAACAAAGATGTACCTGAAATGATGGAGCCAGTTGTCGTATAGTATTTCTATCCCACAGTAACTTCAAACATCGTTGTAAGATACATCTTCATTCTCATAATCTGGAACTAATAGTTCTGAGATGACTGTCTCTTAAAATTGTGAATTGTATCAGCTGGGATTCCTCAGAACAGTTCTTGCTTAACCCATTGATACGCTGTGCACTTTGTTGATGGGCTGCACTGGAACTGTAGGACTTAATGTTGTCAGCACTGTTTGTCCTCACACTGATAACAAATGCTTTTTTGAACCATCTACATCAATCAACAGTGCATGGTGGGAACATTGTGTTCAAATATGCTTTGAAAGCAGGTACTGACAATCATCAGGTATCTTTTCAGAAGAGTCTACAACCCCCCCAGGTTAGTATTATAGGGGTTTCTGTTGGTGCGCTTTGTGAAGAGATTTAAGACTAGAAGTTGTCCAAGTCATCCATTAAAACAGCTTCTGAATTCAAAATTCACCTTGCAGGGTTACAGGGAATCTTTCTCTGTTCCTGACCACACCATCTGTGTCCTGAAGATAACTGGAGAGTCTTGTCATCCTGAATAGTTAAATGGCTTTCATCATGGTTAACTCTGAATGTGCACAGGCAGCGTGAAATGTTTACATCAGCATGTTCTTGCATCAGTTTTAATGCAAGTTCTTTTTTCATACGCTTTGTTCTAAACAAGAAACTTCGACTCTGCATGGAGAAGGTTGACCAGAAGGCACCAGAATACATAAGGATGGCAGAATCACTGAAGTAAGCCCCATTCACTGGTTTTGTTTATGAATATATGTATTTTTCCTCTCCAGAAGTGTGGGAAGGAGTAAGGAAGTGGCATGCTAAGACAAGAGTGCGTAAATTTAAGAAATTTAAGAAAATTTTAAGAAAAAGCAGTGTTAGATATCTGTTGTCTTTTGGATGCTCTTCAAAATAGTACTGAATTAGTTATTAATTGTAACACTGCATGTAGAAACGTAATCTGATTCATTTTTTTTAAAGCCATTTCCCAGTGAGTTGCCACTGTCATACTTTGACATGTCACCTTTGCAAAAAGGAAATACAAGGCTACAATTCTTGTTATGTAAATGAGCCTCTTCAAAACAGTTGAAGTAGGGTATTCCTGCCCTCAGCTGGATGGTTTGGCTTCCAAGTAGTGCCCCCAGCACAGGATCGTTTGAATGTTGTCATCCGTTCTTGTGGAAAGCAAGCCACCTTCACCTGACAGTTGTTCCAGATGCGGCTGCCCTGTGCTGTGCATTCACATACCACTTCTGTCGTAGTGTTCTCTCACTGGGGTAAGGTAAACCTCTCCAGCTGTACCTGTAAGAGGCTGTCAGGTTATACTTCTGGCTTGCACAGTAGAGAAATACACACATTGATCTTAGGCTATGAAGTATGTCCATTTGGGAAGTTCAAGTTAACAAATATTTCTGTACCTGTCCATTAGATCTGACAGTTGTAGAAAAACTAGGCTGTCATTCATCGTAACAGAACTGTTTTGGTAAAAACACACCTCCCAAAAGGAAGAAAGAAGTACAGAAGGTGAAAAACATGCTAAGCTGTTACTGCTTTTTGTCATGGCTTCCTGGGGGCTGGTGTTATGTGGCTTGACAACTGGAGAAAATAAAAATATGAATTTCCTGGACAACGGAAGCACATGTCAGAAAACAACAGACTTCTTTACTGATGAAATGAAAAATTTCTCACTAGTAGTGAGTCCCAGAAACTGGAATCCTATGGATAGTGAAGTTGCTTTTGAGAGAGTCATCCTTATCTTTTATATTTGTGATATAAAAGGAGAGGGAGGCCAAAAACTGGTGAAGACTCTTCCTTGTTAAATCCTAATTTATCTGTAAATGTGAGATTCTAGTAAAGTGCATATAATTGATTGTGTCCCCATGTGGACACTTACTAGTGTCTTAAATATTGTACCCATGTGGGGTTGTAGGCTTTTGCTCTCTGACAAATGTTAGAGAGAACTATTTTACTTTAATGGTATAGGTACTTAACTCAGTCCGTCACTGCTTTTTCCACACTCAGTTGCCTGGAAAAACCACCGGATAGATGCATTTGCTAAGTATGTGTATATTTTAGATATTATTGGTAGAGTGGTGTTCTTGTGTTAAAATAGAGTTTCTTCTATAATAATAAATGATAATACAATCATAAATATAGTGATCTCCTAGGAAATGTTCGTGTTCACCAGATGGCTGTCATTTTCCGCTTCCGTCACGAAGGAGTTTTTAAACACAATGAGCTTCTAATAAAATCATTCAACCCCTCTAGTGTTAGCTGTTGTTAGCATTGTTGAATCTTCCTTACCTTGGGATAACGTCTCGTGTTCCGTGTGTTGTTAGCTGGATGCATGACTTACAGTAAAGTTGTATTTATTTCTTAGTGCTGGAGAGACGACCTACAGTCTTGAACATGCAAACGACCTGAGGGTGGAGATTCAAAAAGTGTATGAATTTATAGATGCCTTAAGGTAAAAGATCGCTCTTCCCTTCCCCCCACCCAGCATGTGTGTATCTCCCGCTGTTACAATTTCTCTGTGGTTTTTCTCAACTGTTGGTGTCTGTTTGTGTACCATGTACCTCCTTATTCATATGGATAATCAATTTGTCTGCTCAGTTGTACAGAGGATGTGAAAAGATAGATGCTGTTCCTGTGCACTTCAATCTGTACTTCCTTTTCCAGCCTTAAAATCATGCGTTCCTCTGCAGTGGAAATAACCAACTACATGGGAAATAAATAGTGTGTGTTGGTTTTTTTTTAAAAGTGGGAGTGGAAAGTGTTTACCTAAAAGAACATCAGAATTTTCGTCCAATATTGTCTCCCCTTCTGTTGCATTTTTGCTCGCCCTTGTTTTTGAACTGATGAGGCTGTATGTTTGCTTTGATTCAGTAAGAAGATTTTGAGTCTAGGCTTGCGTGAAGATCCCCAACCTCATCCTAAAACACTACAGCTTCAGAGAATGATAAGATATTCAGCTACGCTTTTTGTTCAGGTATGTGGAGCATATGTTATGAGCTGAATGTAAATTTTATATAGCGTTTTCTTCTTTGCCAGGCATCTCTGTGGCTTGAAACTCTTTTGGCAGGAGGTTTAGTTCCATGTGTTTTCTGTAGTTCCCCTAATGATGTGTTGTAGCCTTAAATGAGCTAGCTTGAATACAGATAGTGTAGTTGGAGCAGCATTGAGTTTAAGGTCGGAAGAGAATGTGCGAATCTTGGTTTTGTCTCTTGCTGAGGTGTGAACCTAACTAGCAGCATAGTTACAGCAGCAAAGACATGCTCAGACTTGCAGCAGTGACTGCAGTGTAGAAGTGCCTTTTATTTGTTTGAGGGGTGTTCTGTTGGTGGTATCTCTCTTTTCAAGTAATTGAAAATGGGCTGAATGCCTGCAAGCAACAAACACTGTAAATATTTAAATTTTTGCCAGGAAAAACTGCTCGGCCTGATGTCCCTGCCAACCAAAGATCAGTATGAAGAACTGAAGAAGAGAAGACTGCATATGGTAAGATAGGTTGTGTTACATCTTGTATCAGGGCCTCCTTCAAGGGCTTAAGCCTAGTAGCTCTGCGTGTATGAATAGTTGCCTTTAACACTGGATTTAGTTTTTCAGGTTTTTTATGCAGATGTTTCCACACCTTTTTTCAGGGGTTCATGTGACGCCGTCATTGTATTCTATCCAGAACATAAGTAGGTGTGTATGAACAGCTGAACGCTTCTAGAAAGCAGCAGTGACTCGGTTGCACATGCTGTGTCTGCTGCAGTGCATGCAGAGCAAGCCCTAAACTAAATGTGGTCGTTTATGGGGATTTTCAGATCGCGCTCTGGAGTGCATTTGCACAAGTAGAATTCGTAGACTTCTTCCAGTGGTGAGAAAGGACACGTTAGAATACGGATGCCTCCTCAGAGAGAGAGGGGGTTTTTCAGTTCGGAGGGAGGACATCATTAATGGTAAAATTGACTCACCAGGTGGAAGCTGAGAAATAAGAATCGTTCACTCTAAAAGCGAATGATAGCAGTGACCTTTAACACGGGTGTTCTGTTACAGGTGTCTGCTGTAGTCAGATGCGATGCGGTTACTGTGCCAGTCGATCTAGACCACTCTTTACACAGTTGCATTAAGCATTTTTTTCCCCTATAGAAAGCACTGTCACTGCTCCTTCTTGCCTACAAGTTTGTAGAGGCAGATGTCATGGGATTTTGATCAGTATCATCACAAACTGAAGGGAAGCATTTGGGTAATATTATGAAAATCATCACTTTCTGCAAAGTAACCAAAAATGCAGCCGATAGCTTTCAGTGTCATCCAGCAATGTCAAAGATCAGCTAACTTCTTGTACCTATGGATATTTAGAATGGAATTTTTCAAGCTCATGGTGTTCTCTTACTACGTGTTTTTTGTTTTAGGTGGCTCTCGAAACACATGGAAAACAAGAGGAAAAGCAGAAAGACTTTATCTCCAGATCTGCAGCTGCAGTTAATGGTGATGCAACTCACCTGAAAAAAGGAACAGTCAGGAAATCTGAAGGCTGGTTACCTACATCCAGCATATCGAGGGAGAGTGGGATAGCAGACCCACTTCTTCAGCAGATTGACAATATCACATCCTTTATTAAGCAAGCAAAGGCAGCTAATAGGATAGACGAGGTCCATATGTTGCAA
Organism: Tauraco erythrolophus; assembly: GCF_009769465.1. NCBI lineage: Eukaryota > Metazoa > Chordata > Aves > Musophagiformes > Musophagidae > Tauraco > Tauraco erythrolophus. Next base: position 268,994 of record NC_141476.1, on the reverse strand, counting down.
GAGAACCTGAGGCAGCTTCAGGATGAATATGATCAACAACAAACTCTGAAAGCTATTGAGCTTTCTAAAAAACAGGCAGAAGAGGAAGAGATGCAGAGGGAGGAACTTCAGGTCCTTCGTGAAAAAGAGTGGGAAAGAGAACACCACAAATTCATGTCTCAGCATTCAAGGACACGCTCCTTAGACTTCAGAGAAGTCAAGCAGCCTCGGCATGAAGTTGCAAAAGAGAATCAGAACTTGACAGCACATGCGTTGGATTTGGATGTTACTCAGATCAAAGGGAAGCGAAGTTTTGAAACTCCTGCTGTTGAGCAGCTGCCTACTAAAGAGCGCTTGATCTTCACGCTCAGACCCCAGAATGTCCCACAGCATGACAAAGACCAAGATCAGACAGCCTGTCTAAATCCCTTTGAAGATGAAGCAGATAGCCCTCAGTTAGAGGAAGATCCTGCTAACCCATTTGCCAAAGACACTTCTCCAATGATTTCTTTCTCTAATGTAGCTCTGCAAAGTGATAAAAAAGAATATAATCCATTTGAAAACGATGAAGAGGATGAACAAACTAATGGAGCACCTGGCAGTAGTACAAACCCTTTTGAAGAGGATGAAAATCCATTTAAAAAGCCTGAGGGCAGCTGGAATTCCGGGAATCCATTTGAGGAAGGATCCTCTACCAATCCCTTTGAAGTGGAGGATGGCAATGAGATCTCTGGAGAGGAGGCTATAGAGGAAGAGCTGCTTCTCCAACAGATAGATAATATCAAAGCTTATATATTTGATGCCAAACATAGCGGACGAATGGACGAGGTGGAGGTACTGACAGAGAACTTAAAGGAATTGAAGCGCACATTAGCAAAGCAGAAGGAGAAATCCCACTGCTGAAGCAGTAAAAGGGCTGTGTAATAATTATTTCCAGTCTGCTGTTAAATACGGGAAGGTAGAGCAGGTACTTAGAGGAGTACAGATCACAAGAGGGAATTGGGAGAATCCTGACTTTTATGCACTTTCAGTTAGGCATTTCCACTACTACTCAGTCTTACAGAATTATTGAGGTATGCTGCTGGTCTCAAATGCTTATACTAAGAAATTCTAACATAACTTGTGTCAACACTCTTTTAATGCTACCTGGTCTTATTGTGTGTTTATTTTGGTCGAAGTGGTTAAGTGCTAATAGGGAAGTATGATTTGGGAATGGTTGTGATGTTGGTTTGTCATTTTTCCCCTTTCTGTTGTAGTATTGGCCTTTCAAGTGGGTCTTTGACTAACGGGAGACGAAAACTTTCCTAAAACTTCTGCGTCCTCTGGCAGTGACACAGTGCAGTATTACAGGCTAGCTGGATTGCCCGATGGTGTTAGGTAAAGTGCTGTTAAAAGGCTCCTGTGATTCTTTGAGGTTGCAGGTCTTGCAGAGCAGTTTTGTGCAGTGCTGATTTCCTCTGAGCACAAACTGAAGTGTAATAGAGCCATGCTGGATTCAGAGACCTGCTTGTGCCAGCACAAATAGCGATTTGTTTCCAGGGAAAAGAGCATCAGGCTAGCACTGTTTCAAAATAACACAAAGGGTGACCCTCCAATTCCTAATCATCTTTTACAATCTACACATTCCTTTAAATTCTCTGGGTGACAGAATGATCATGTTTGTCATATTAGTGAGACTGGAACCCTCTTTTTGTAGCGTTCAAGGAACAAAAATCTTGTTTACAATGAAGAGCTGAAGTGCCACTGAACTGGAATTCTGTGAAAGCTGGGAGACAGTCTGTGGCTGCAGTAGTGCCAACCAGCAATTCTCTTTCATGCTTGATTCCCCTCAGAAGTTGTTACAAGAATCAGGCACATCTGTCTTAAAAAAGAAGCTCCAGTTGGAGTCATCTCGTGATCCTGTGGTCCTGGGGATGACTAGGTGATGGCCAGCACCTGTGAGGCAGGAGGGCTTAGAGCTGGGCTTCTGCAGACGGGTTATCAGGAACATAGGATCATTGCAGGTTATGTCAGCCTGTTTCTTTGTGAAAGATGGAGCCTGAGCTGCTCTGATTTTTATCTTTGAAAGGCAGAGGTCTGTCATCAGGCATCAGTGTTTGAAAGGGTGGTGGGGAGGAGTTGGTCTATAAAAATTGTATTTATTTAAAGCTGAAATAGAGGAAAATCAGGCAGATCACACTGTATAGCACTAACACTAGTGGGCTTACTCAAAAAGTGTAAGCTTTTATGGACATGTCTTTTAACTAGGTCTCTGATAGTTATGTATTAGCATAGCTGTAGCCCACGTGTTGCATAGTATTTTAGGGACACAAATAATTACACTACCTAAAGAGCAGGAACTCTAGTTTTATTTTGCTGTAAATAAGTAGAGGTAGGGACTTGTGGAACCACCTAAATCCTCACTTAATAGCACTAGTAACTGATCAATGACTTAGAGCAGCCAGTTAAGGACAGCTGATGTTCTTCTTGATGTAGCCGAAATCTGAAATTGAAAGGTGCACAGAACAGGTTGTCTTAAAACCATGAAGTTTTTATACTGAGATGTTTTACTAGAGTTGATCGAGCCCCTGAGTGTTATTTTGCACAAAGTGAAATGAGGAACAGGATTCTGAAAGGTTGTAAACCAACAAAATGTGCACTGTGGCACCAGATTTACAAAGGCAGCAAAGTAAATGTTGAGACAGCCGAATATAATCCCCGGAATTGTTTTAACAGAAATACTATAAGGTCATTATTTAAGACAGACTTGCTTGCTAGGCAAGAGGACTGCTCCCTGCAGCGTAAGCCAAAGGGTATTTTTCTGGTATCAACATGAAAAAAATGTTTCAGTGGCTTCAGCTTTCACATTTTTTAAAAAGTGTCTTTTCCTTGTTGCAACTATCCTGCCTTGTTTGTATTTTCAGTCTAATACACTAATAAAGTATCTTCATTGTACATGTAATAATGCATTTTTACAAGCAGGTAACAGACTAGCATACCTCATGATCTTTGTCAGTGTTAAACGTGATAGACTGGACATCTGATACTAAACTCATCTCCAGTGAAGACCTTATGCTGGTATTTGAACTGCTGTGAGACTCGCAAGGCGCAAAGGAATGAAGACATCTTAACTATAAAGCTCAATAAATAACTAGCATTGACTTTTGTTAAAATTGCATGCACTACTCTGTATGGAAACTTTGTAAACAGATTAAATAAAACAATGTGTTTATTTTGTGCTGTGTTTGTTCTGGAGAATTTTTACGGGATGCTTAAATTGGTTTGGAATTTTTATAAGCCTGACTTAAAGGTTATGTGCAATTACCAAATTCCAAGCAATATAGTACAATCCATCATGTGGTTTATATACTATTATAGGTGTAGTGTAATTGTTTGGTGAGGCAGAAGCTATGATGATTTAGAAGGTTTTTTTTGACCATGTGCAGGGGTGTTTGACGTAAGAGGAGTTTCTGTACAGCAGCACTGGGCTTTGAAGCATAATGGACTTGCTGGCTAGAATTATTTACTGGATAAATCTAGACACAGTTCTCCTTTGTATGGCTTTTTTTTAAAGGAAGATTGTTTAGGAAATTGTCTTAAGAGTAGCTTTATATTTTTTTGAAGGGTAACAAAGATAATTGTAAAGCGTATCTTTCAAATACCAACTTACACATTCTCCTTTACTGCTGATATTCTTGACTTGATCAGTGCTTCTCCGAGATGCAGTGTAAACTACAGAAGTTGTGTCTTGTGGTAAATGAGACTTTTAACTGTTTCTGAGTGGTAACTAAATCAGTTAAAATTCAACATGTAGTTTGATCCTTCAGGTATGTTATCATTGGACTGTCTTCAGTTAGTATCTAAGATGGCAATCGCCAGGAACGCTTTCACACCACTTCCTATAAATTGTTGGCTTCTGTGCTGCTTCTAAGACAAAGTAACTTTTTAGTCTAGTCTCTCTATCCCAAAGCAAACATGATCTTGGTTTTGCCATAACCTCATACCTGCAGGCAGGAGTAGCAAATAGGGCTCTAGTCATTGTGTTTTCCTTGTTCTGCTTTCCTTTTATGCAGTGTTGACTGTAATGCTTTGTAAAACTGGCACCAAAAAAAGCTAGGGTTTTAACTTTTATTTATTCTTCACTTGAATTATTTCAGTTGTAGCTGTAAGAATTATGAGACAAGGTTGTCTATATTACACGAACTCCTGTTTCTAGGAGCTGTTAGCTCTTGTCTCTCACTGCAGTACCTTGATCATCGGGCCCTGAGGAAAAACAACTGCATGACTCGGCACGTCAGGTTGATGCTTCATTTTTCATAGCAGCTTTGTATTTTCCCCTCATCTCTTTGGGCAGCGGCACAAAAGCAGGGCAGGGAACTTGGCCTTCAATTTCACACATGCATTCTCTCAGATGATACTTCTTGGGCCCAAAAGTCGCTGGATGTGATAGTTTTTTCCTTTCTCTTTCCTCTTTTTCAAGTGTTTCTCTAGAAAAGAGATTTGTTTGTTACTATCTGCAGCCTGAATGGCAACATTTCCTTTCCCTTCCCTGAACCCAATTTACCAGAAAGATGGCTTCACCATTCCTAGGTGGTGGACTTTACATAGCTCATGTCAATTTTGTTTGGGAAAAGTGGCATTTCCTTCTGTATATCTCACAAAAGTTTGTAGGGATTGTATTATGATGGATGTGAGGCTGTACACTAGCTTATTAAGTATTACTTACTTGCTTTTGCCCAAGATTTTTTTAATGTGCTCAGTTATCTCTTTGTTGGTTTTATCTTCCACATCAACCAAAACTTGTTCTCCACTGTCTGTCAAGAAAGATTGGTAATAGTATGTCACGCAGTAACACGTGCTGTTTCACAATAGCTGCAAAAAGCGTTTTAAACACACAAAACTGAAGTCCTCTGCTTCTGCACTACAGTTAATGTCCAGTGTATGTTCCAGTAGGAGAAGCAGAGTCTCCATGGAGGATGGCTCTAGCTCTGCTGGCAGAAGCGGGGCACAGCGGGGAGCGCAGCCTCTTTGCTTCCGTGCAACGCCGCTTTCCTGCGCGAGCGGCCGCGGCCCAGGCCGAACGACAGAAACGGGGCTCGAAGCGCGCTGCGAGGGACGAGCGCGGCCGTTGCGCTGCCTCGCGGGGCCCGGGGCGCGGCAGGAGCCCCGGGGCCGCAGCGCCTCGGGGCCGGCGCGGCTGCTCGGTCCCGGGGGCACCTACCCAGGTAGAAGCGGAGGAAGGGCGAGGGGGTCATGTTCCTGAAGAGCATGATCTGCACCCAGGGGTTCTTGTACTGGATCTGGGGGATGTTGAAAAACACAAACTTTCTGGAAAGGAGAAGAAGAACACACGAGGCAAACCCCGGCGTCTCTGAGGAGGGCGCGGCCCCTCGCAAGCCGAGACGCCTCTGAGGAAGGCGCAGGCCGCCCCGCGCTCCCGCCGCGCCTCCGCGCTCACCTCGCCCCCTCGCTCGGCTCCCCCGCCGTGTTGTAGTTCACGGTCATCACCTTCACCGAACTCTTGAAGATGACGTCGCCCTGGCTGAGGTACTGCAGCGTCCGCCTGATGGGGAACCGGCCCTTCATCGGCATGGCGGCTGCGCCCGGCCCGCCGCGCCGCGCCGCGGAAATGGCGGGAAGCTCCGCCCCCGGGGGCGCGGGGCGCGTGCGCGTGCGCGGCCAGCTCAGCCGCGGGGCGGGCGCTGTTGGTGCGAGCCCGTCAGCGCGTGGCAAAGCGACCGCTCGGGGAGCCAAGGCAGCGCGAAGGGTCCGATCAGGGCCCGGCGCGCGGGTGCGGTGGCGGCTGGAGCGGCAGCACCGAGTGACAGCCCGGGGGGAGCCCGTCACCGCGGCCGCGAGGGGAGCCACGAGGGCAGCACCGTAACTGCAGCACGGGCACAGCGAGCAGCCGCCCGGGACAAGTGAACACCAAACATTGTCTGCTAATCATCTCATCGCCTCAAAAAACCTCAGAAAACAGAAGACTAAAGAAGATGAATTAAGAAAAGGTCCTTCTCCTTCTAGAAGTAGCTCTGATGTCAGGAAGGTTCATGGGATTTATCTTCCGTCTTAGATCCGGTTAAATCGCTCCTCAGACAATCACTGTAGTGAAGGGAAAATACTGTTTCCCCCTAAAAGATAGTAATTTATGTTTTCTGCTTTGGATACCTAATGTTTAAGAAGAAATTAAATGAGCTTAAAATAAAACTCAAAAATGCATTTATATTTGTAGTTAACTTTAATGGTATAAACCTCATTTAGGTAGTACTATTAAGCCACAACAATATAATGCCACATTTAAACAGCATTTAATAAAATGCATAAGCTAAATCATGCACTGCAATACTCTATATACAAACACAACAATGCAAATTCCTCTTCATGACTGAAGACATTGATAGATATAAAATTCAGATGATATAAAATTCAGATAAAAAAAGAACATGCTATTATTTTTAAATGCTATCACATAACAATGCTGATTTCACAAAAGAAGCTGTGAGAAATTAATAACTGTTGCAAGGTTTTTAACTTGAAATTAAAATATAATGACATAAACAATAGTTTCCTAAATTATAATGAATAGAGGCTTCCAGAAAATATCCCAAAGAAGTAAAAGTAGATGATTCCTTTTATGAAAATTTGCTATTTTTGTAGGAGCTCAGAACACCCTGGTGTGCCAAATAGATACAACACTTACACCGTGTGCAGTTTTTCAGTTAATGAAACTGAACACTGGCTTGCAATGTATTTTGGAGTACAGATTAATAATTAAAAATATTCCCACATTTTACATTGGTTCCATGTATGAAAAATTTAAAATATGCTCTGTAAATTATGTTTTCTTATTAAAGAACATCTTTTTTATTTGAAATTTATTCAATTCTACTTTTGACTCACAATCATCAGTAATATTTTAAAATGGACCTGCGCCTTATTATAATTTGTCTAAGATTAAAAAACATGAGAAGCCAGTTATTCAGGGGTGTTAGATACCTGGAAATGGGTGTGCTTCACAGACTTTTGCCTTCTGTGATCAAATACGGAAAGCTGATTTCACATTCTGTGGCTTCCACATTATATTACAACACAGCCTTTATTGCCACTTAAAGTCGAGCGCATTTTGTCCTTCGCTATACGAACAATTCAAATATGTATATAAAACAAATTGAGAAATTTAAGGTACGCTCTTTTTCCTAAATTCACAACTGATTTTTTAAACAGATTCAATCCTGATCAATATTCCAATTGGCTTCCTAATCTCACGTTTCTGCAGGGTAGTGAACAGACGTTCAGGTTGCCATTCAGCCTTTGAAGAGGCAAACAAACATTATTGAAATGACACTGATTGTCAGGACATCAATGAAGGACCATGCGTCACAGGAATCCCTGCCATTTAAATAATTTTCCTGCTGAAAATCTCAAAATAAGGTTTGAAATGTTCAAATGGATGTTTTAGAGGTTTTCTGCTACATTTGAAACAAAAGCGTACAAGCGCTGACTAAACGATACAGTGAGAAACAGAGAACATCGTTCGCATTTTCCATAGCAAAGTCATCCAAGCAGAGGGCCTGACTCCGAAAGAGACTTGTGTTTTACATTAAGCATGCAAGAAGCTCACATTATTTTCATTGGTGTCTGCTCATCTGCTTAAATATACACAAATCTTTGCCACATCTTTCTACACAAGGTGTAAAGAAATGCCCAGAAATTTCCACTTCGTCTTTTTAATATGACAGAAACAAGACTTGCTGACCACTCCCCTACACAGTCTAAGTGCTTTTTTTAAAACATAAGGTTAATAAAATTACTTTTACAGAAGGCTTTCTTTTGTAACTTAAGTCATCAGAAGGGAAAAGGAACAAGAACTACTTATATTCTGATAATTTACATGTTTCAATACTCACTATGAGTAATAAATCGTCTTACTGCAAGTCTAATTTCATAAACGCGCCATGTGTCCCGCTCCCGTGTGAGCAATGGGAACTTCACACACACAGTGCAAGATCTGCACAGATGACAGTTTCAGGAAAGGACAGAATGTGAAAATGAACATTAGTCTGACAACTAAATGAACAAACCAGCTTTGCTTAGTTTAAGCTAGACAAAAGAGAATAACTTTGGAAAGTAAACACACAATTGAAACACATTGTGAAAATCCTAAATAAGTCTTGATGCTTGCTAAGAAATAAACTAACTGCAATCTCCCTCTTATTTAAGTACCACTGTAACAGAAATGTCATGGTTTCATTCAACAGAGGACATAGTCTTTGTTTAAGTAATGATTTGCTTTCATGTTATCATTATGGTTACACAAGTATTGATTTTTTTAAACAGCATCCATTGCATCCTGTTCTGTGTGCTACAGTTCAATGATAAAGGGCAACTTGTTTTTCTTCCAATTAGCCACTGCTGAAGACTTAAAAAAAAAAAATCAATCTCTTACCAAGTTTCACTGCAAAATAAGACTTTACAAAAAAGTCTCTGAGAAGGCTGAAAGAGAATGAGTATATATTGAAAACAGGGAAGTATTTTCTATGACTGTAGTTATTTATTTATTCATTTATTTTTAACAGACATTGTATGTTAATTAACTATTCACTGGCAGACTTCTACACGTCACATGAGAAAAGGTAAAGGGAGTAATGCAAAGGCCAGAAAATTCATGGAATAGATCTGTCATTTCTGAACAGAAAATACTAAATTCAGGCTGGGTTTAGAAAATGGTGCAAAGCTCAGAAATTCATGAGGATTCACCTGCTTAAGCAAGGCTTAGTTTGGGCTAATAAATGAAATCTAGGAAGCTCTGGAGCAGCAAATAAATGAAAAGCTTTAAGTTACAGAACAGTATGAATACTTGGCTACATATCTGTACATATATACATACACTACACACCTCTATACACTGTACATAATATATTTTGACAGGTATAAACATACATTCATACACACATACATACAACTATGTACATACGCATTAGCTGCTCAAGTGAGTTTTAGAATTGAACATGCAGAAATGCACAATGGTGGGAGGCACAAAATAAAGATGTGTAAAAATCTATCAGACCCTTTAAAAAGAAGGAAGACAGGTAGGAATTTAACAATAAGAAGACATTTTCAAAGCATTCATGTAACTCAGAGGATAAAACAGGTGGTGGGAATTCTATGACAGTATTATCTGGGCTGGACTTAGCATGACTTAACAAGAAGCTCAGTAATAAGGTAAGTCTGGGGTCTGATGTTTTCCAAGTCTAATATATTTAGACTTAGAGCATTTAAACTTTACGAAGAATTTTACTCTAACTTGCAACCTCAGTATAAATAATGTTATAAATTTTTTTTTCACAAATAATTTCCCATATAGTGTCGATAACATTGATTGCCGCAGAAATAAGGTTGTAGCATTATACAACAAGCCAGGTTATGGCATTTTTCATCAAACAATAAGCCTGAACTTAGTTCAGGTGAATTTACAGTTAAAACAACTCAGCAACTTTAGAATTAAAAGAGGCAAAAAGTAAATATTTTCATTTTCTCCCCTTTGCCATGCCCTCTTGATATTTTTTCATATAAAGCTGTTTTTTTAAACTAATTTTCTGTCATTCAGGATCCAGTAGATGCTGGCAATTCGTCCTTCCTCTGCCCCTTACTCTCCCCTCTCGGGTGAACACAGCCTCATTTTGTTGATTCTCCCTGGCTATATGGAGGCATTAGGACTGCAGATGATGTGTGCTGCTCTCACAGCAGGCCCATACTTACGTCAGAGCAAGGCACCACAGCAGCTGTTCTCTTGTTGTATGGCCAGTGTGGCAAACAGATGTTTGCCTGGTATTTCTGCTTCTCTTGTGTACAAGAGTAGATGGAAAAGAACCAACCTACCCTGCTTTTGCACTCTAAAGAGTAACTGAAGGAGAGGGATTTCAAATAGAAAAACAACGTGGTTTTTTTTTTTTTTTCTTTTCAGAGTGATATCATCCTGTCTGTATTTGCTGGGGCACCTGTGTATGTGTGAATGACCTGCCTGTTCTACTGCTCGCACCACCCAATTCCAGCTGGGCCTCTGACTGGTGCTGTTACTGCAGAAAGCTGTTTTCATCACCGCTTCTTTGGCAGTATCCTCAGCCTGATAATTTCCAGATCCCTTTTCTTGGCTAAACTGAACTCCTGATACCCTTGCTACTCATGCTATCTGGTGCTTTTTTAAGTTATCCTTTAGTAATTAAACAGCAGGTAATCTGGGAAGAATCCTAACTACCCTCTTAATTTTATTAGGCAGGAAAACTACTGATATCTTCAGCATCTTGGATGAAATCACTCAGGAATCTGTGAAAGTTGTGTACTATACACAACAAGGAAACCACTGAAGTGTTCTACAGTCTCTGCCAAAGAAGAAACACAGTTGGAAGCCTGGAAGCTTCAGCCCGGCCTTGTTTTCACTATCCCATCCCAGAACAGCCCTTTGCCAAAGGCTACGATAACGATAATGCCGCGGCAGCTGTATTCAGCACAGAGCCAGTGCTATTCCCTGGAGGCATTACGGCTGCCCTGAGGGCCAAGTGCTTCAGATGGTGGTAAATGATACCAAGTAATCAGTGGTGAACGACAATAGTTTCTTGCCTCAGAGTGCTCTGAAAACTGAGCCTCCTTAATATTCTAACATTTTAAGGCAGCTAAAATAAAGTCTTGAATGATGTCTTTGCAGGATCTCTCCTTGGAGATTATTTTTTTGTCCGCTAACAGTTCCATGCCAGAGTAACTCCACTGGCCCCAAAAGCATTGTATCTCATTTCCAAGCAATGTAAACAGGCAGAGAAAGATGGCTTTTGCACATCGTCTTAGCTCCATGCCTCTTTTGTCCAAAGTAAGTAAATTAAGGGAAGTAAAGTAGTACACCTTCTTGCCTTTGTCACAAATGCAATAAAAATCATTACTACAAAGATAACCCAAAACATTCCTACACAGTTATTGATGATTGTTCTTTCTATTTACAAGCTCCTAATCCATTTCCTTCTCAAAATAATTGGAAAAGAAATGAAGCACATGGAGAATGGACACTATTGCCTCGTTATCATTCTTTGTATGCCCCAGTTCCAGTCAGCACAGAATTCTAACATTTGTCTGAATGAATTATTTCTAATATACACATGCACTCAAGTTCAGATAGAGCTAATCAGATAGTTTACCACTATATTTCTACCAAGTTAAAATATTTTCATTTCAAGAGCAGCAGAAACAGGACCTCAAAAATTCTAGAGAGAGTGAATTTTAGGCACTAAGTACAGCTTCAGTGAGATGTCAGTTTTCCTGGAATCACTCTCAGACTGTGATCCTTTGACTCCTAGTTCTGTAAACCTAAGTTTGGCATTGAAATTTGGCCTTTATAAAAACAAGCTATTTCCATACTTTTAAAATCCAGAAACAGTTTTTCAATAATTGTTACAATAATAAAATCTCCCGTCCCATATTCATAGGCAAAAGTTTGCACTTGCAAAGAAGAAACAAAATGCAACTAATTCAAAAGCAAAGCTAGTAAGATTAGCCTGTTGCCATCTTCCAGTTAATGGCACAGGGGATGGAACAAACCTCAGAAACTACAAGAACCACCACAGCCTTGTAGTATTTTCTGCAGATACAGTTTAAAACTTGCGTGAGTCTGCAACTGTACTGTGTACATTGCTCTACCGCCACTGTGTTCGAGTGGCCTGAAAGCCCAGTCACCAGAAGAGGCTGAAAATAACGTCAAAGGTTAACACAGAGCAAGAACAACTTTGTGAGGCCCACTTTCCTTAGATGTGCCTTTTCCTATTGCTAGCGAGCAACACCTAAACTGTCGGCAGAAAGAATCCCTTCGTCAGTCCTGCGCCTCTTGAACATCTGTCTTCTATCGATGGACATACAAGGAAAAGAAAAATATTTCTTTGAACGAGCTGAAGTAGTTTCACTGCTAGATTACACCGAGATGACTGACAGAAGAGCAGCTTTACTGCTTGATACACAAGAGGGTCGTACTGCCATTGAGACCTCGACGGGCTGGAGAAATGGGCTGACAGGAACCTCATGCAGTTCAAAAAGGGGAAGCACAAAGTCCTGTTCCTGGGGACAAGCAACCCCAGGCACCAATAAATGCTGGGGGTCACCCGGCTGGAAAGCAGCTTGGCAGAAAAGGACCTGGGGGTCCTGGAGGACACCAAGTTGGACATGAGCCAGCAACATCCCCTTGCCACAATGAAGGCTAGCGGTATCCTGGTTTGCATTAGGCAAAGCGTTGCCAGGAGCTCAAGGGAGGGGATCCTTCCCCTCTGCTCAGCACTGGTGAGGCCACACCTGGAGTGCTGTGTCCAGCCTGGGCTCCTCAGTACGAGAGAGACATGGACCTACTGGAAAGAGGCTAATGAAGGGCTGGAGCATCTCTCCTGTGAGGAAAGGCTGAGAGCTGGGACTGTTCAGCCTGGAGAGGAGAAGGCTCAGAGCAGATCTCATCAATGTGTACGAATACCTGAAGGGAGGGAACAGAGATGATGGAGCCAGGCTCTTCTCAGTGGTGCCCAGTGGCAGGACCAGATGCAATGGGCACAAACTGAAACACAGGCAGTTCCCTCCAGCATCAGTAAACACTTTTTCACTTTGAGGGTGAGCTCTGGCACAGGTTGCCCAGGAAGGTTATGGAGTCTCCATTCCTGGAGATTTTCAAAAGCCACCTGGACACGGTCTGTGGCATCTGGCTCTAGGTGGCCCTGCCTGAACAGAGTGGTAGGACCAGATGACCTCCAGAGGTCCTTTCCAACCTCAGCCATTCTGTGATGGCACTTGATATTTAGTGCAAAGGAGCCCTACTGCTTTGGAGAAGATGGTTTATAGTTTTATATGGCAGTGTTTTAGGTGATTCCTTTCAGTGTCTCTCCATCATATGCCAAATCTTTGGCTCATTTTTATGACAGGCCTTGAACAGGACATGAGAAAGAAGTGTTAGGTTATTGATCATCTCTATCTTTTTCTTTATAGCTAATATAGAAATATGCAAAACATTTTAGATTCTGAATATTTCTTAAGCTCTAGATCTACCATTTGCTCTCCACACTTCTACAATCTAAATTGTTAGTCTTGGAATCAAAACATAGTTAGAGAAAGTTCTTTTTGTTAATGGCATAAAGACTAAATCAGCTTGATTTTGACTAATGCAAGCCAGCAAATCATGCTCATGATGCTATACAAAGAGAGACTAGAGCTTTTAGGTGGTAATATCAGAATCTTAAGTATGGAACGGCTTCATTCCATGTACGAAATGCATGCTCAATAAATGAACCCTTGATATGGATTGAGTTGTTGTTACTTCATTTACACAAATCAATATTTTATCCCTAGAGCCCAGGGAACTGTTTGCAGAGTAAGTGACTACCAGAGATGGTTCAAGGATATCATTATGTGGCCTTGCATTTGTAGGGAATGTAGTTTATTTGGAAACAGAGCTGCATGACATTTACCATTTTGATTTACAAATGTAATACAATCCACGCATTTTAACTTTTAATTCATGCGATCCCTCTGTTCCCAAAAAACTGTAGTGGCCTTATTTTCTTTCCTGAACTGCTATGCTCACAGCACAAGTAAGAAAAATTAGGAAAACAAATTTTTGCACAGAAAATGGGGCCCTTTTACTTTAAAAATTGGAAGTTGAAATTATGTTTGTAATAAAAAAGCCAGCTAGTGTGTATTCAAATTTGGGAAAAAGTATTCCACTGGCTAGTTTTTGTGCTAAGGAATATTTCATTTGTCATTAACAATGCTTACTTAGCTGCTTAAATAATTTTTACAAAATACTGAAAGCAAATTAAACTGCATAATCTTTTTTCAATGAAAAATATCACAATAGTTCAATGCATACTGCTTTTAGAACAATGACCTAATCCAATAAAATTTTAACAAAAAATGGTGACAACTCTTTCCAAGGTAGCTGCTACTTCTGATGTTGTTACTATCACAATTAATTTTTAAGTTGTATACCCTTAAAACAGGGACTTTGCATCAGAAGTGCTGACACAATCACACAAGGAGTTACACTGCAATAAAACAGGCAGTACAAAATTCTGCATTCCAGTTTACTTAACATTCAGCGTGCGGACCTTCTGTCACTTTAAAAATATGACAACTTCCTCTGCTATAGCAAAAGCCTAGAGAAGTGAAAGTGCAATATTACAAATCTCTGCGTGTATATTGGACTCTTCATAACACCCTTTTGAGAAAAGAAGATTCTGAATGGTGTAACAATGGTAACTGTAGAAGACTAATGCATCCAGAAGCTAAAATTAAATAGCCTTCTGTGTGACAGTGAGTGCTACAAACGTAAGCCTCCTAATGAGAATGAAGTGTATCAGGTCAAGACTTGTTACTACATCAGAAGCCTCCTCTAGAGCTGCTTAATGTCTTTTGGTTACAATTCAGACCCTTAAAAGACACAAACACCAACCTGGTTGGTGTTTCTAAATAAATGTCAATAACAAGAAAAAACAAAAGTGCTGAACTTACCATTAGATTTTTGTCACATAAAAATACACAAGTAGAAAGTGCCTCTACCATACAAATAAGTAAAACAATTGATGCATCTAAAGAGCAAGGATCAGGTGAAGGTATTAATTGCCATGACTTTTTTTTTTTAACTCTGATTGTTTAAAATATTTGATGTCGATAATAATAAATTATACTAAAATGAAAGCAATGCTAGCAGCTAATGGCCAATACTAGAAAGCATGTTGATGGCTCATCACTCTAGACAATTAAAAAGTAGTTACACTTTTATAACTCCACAGAATATCAGTCATTAACTGCAACTGTCCGTGACAATGTAAATCCTAACTATATTTCAGTTTCAAACTGAGTCACAGGATGACTGGGAGCACTGCGAAACTGGGAGTGCCCAGTCGGGGAAGGGGAGAGCCACATTAAGAAGAGCTTTGCCATATACTCTCGCCCACAGCCAGAGGTTCTACACATTTCAGGTTTTAAATTGTACCTTTAGCTGGGTGACGAGGGTGTTTAGGAGTACAGAGAGAAGGAATAAATTTGTAATACAAAGAGCATCACACAGCTCTACTTGAAAATGACTGTTCTTCCAGTTAATGACCGATTTTCAGTGATCAAAGGGCTTCCTATTAGAATAACATTTGTCATGACTGTGTTGGTCTGAACAGAAACTTTAAGGAACCTGAATATTTCATCATTACTGTGGCAAGAAACACATTTTTTTCTTCCAGTTTGGGTAAATCCTGAAGCACGTAATAGTCACTATGACTGCATCATACTGTGAATTCAACTGCACTAATTTAACAGAACATAGTTTCATATAACGTGGATATCTTATTTAAGAATCCACATTAATATTTCATGCACAACATAAGAGTAAGTGACTTTTCGTAGAATAAATGATTGTCTTCTGTAGCATTCTACATTTTCACAGAAATAACTAGCATTTTGGCTAAGGACATACGCAATTTTTTTCATTTTCCATACTCATAAGCAGGATGTTGATGACGTCATCACTTTGACAAGAAGTGCTTACAAAGTGCTAGTATTATGCCCTGGCATTTATTAGATATTAATTCCAAGGATATTTTTAAATATATACATACTGTTCCTTTTACTTTTAAAGTAATTTTATTACTAATCTCCAATATTATAAAATTCTATTTTTAACCACTGATAATTTCTAAATACAAGGCATGTGAAAAGTACGTTCAGTAATCTATAGCCTTTTAAATGAAAGGCATCAAAAATATTCCTTGTGGCAGAAAAGGTTCTATAGCAGGTCTTTTCATAGCTGCTTAAATTTTGTCAATGTCAGCAAACAGACAAGGATAAATCTGACAGGAAACTGATAACAAGTTGGAAATATCTGTACATACCAAAAAGCTATTCTTTTAACTTCATAATTGTATGTTTTTATGAAAATTACTTCCATCCATCATATTGTGTTGTTCACACTACGCAGACGTGCCAGTTATTTGACCGTTATATTCTGCTGTTTCCATTTTGAGAATGTAGGGGATTATGCTGTCAATGGGAACATTTCCAATAAGACCAGTAAAAAATAGTTCCTCGGTAATGCTAGAGCTCATCAGCCTAAGTGCTGGTAGGCGAACTAGAATCCGGGCTAGCCTGAAAAAGAAGTTCAGTGGATTATAAATACATATAATACCAGTTTAAAATACTTTGTAGTTAAAGAGCTGGATCTTTTTTTATTATTACCTTAACTCGTGAATGGGAGTAGAGGCAATTAAAGCTAATTGAGCTACCGCAAAAATAATGGTTACTTTTCTATTCTGCAAGTGAAATGAAAACCCATCATCCTTCTTTGTGGTTTTCCAGTTAAAAGCACATATTAATGCCCTTTGTAGATACAACATGTATGTACAAACACACAATTCTCCCGGTCTGCTTTTGAAATTCCCAGCTCTGGAAACACTTCATAGTTCAGGACACTGCTGAGACTAATAATATTCATACTGACTAGTGAGAACATTTGCACAATTTTAAGAGTAAAATGCTTAATTAAAGTTTAAACCATCAACAGCATAGTCCTCAGTTGCCTAGCAACTTCCTGACAAACCAGATAGCAAGAATGGGACTGGGTATGTATAAAAGGAAATAAGAGAATCTGCTTCTGATGAGAAGAGGAATTTGGAGGGATGTGCTATTATAAATATCGCCAAATGCTGTGGGTTTATGTATCAGGGTGTTAAGAGACATCCAATATAAAGAAGTGATAGCATTGAATTCCTGGACTTTCAATGCATTTGAAATTTGGACAGTGATGAAAACACATCTGCTTTGTTTCTATGACAGATGTGCATCACGAATGCCACAATAAATTTCCTGAACCAGAGCCATGGAATAGCAAACCTTAGGCAGCACTGAACCCAGGCCTCTGGAAAGTGCTTGAATATCTACGGAGGAAATATACCAAGTCGATTCTGCGAGCATACCATATCTCGTAAACTTCAGGGGAAAACTGCAAAAAGATTCAAGCTATGCTGCTGTTTCTGTGAAAATTATAACACTTGTACCTCTATCTCAATTTGTGCCAGCATTCAGTCGCTCAGAAAGAACCAGATTTGTACTCTAAACGTATCTATGGGTAAGCATGGGGATACAGACAATATCAATTAAAATACAGGTCATTGGTGGGGAAATTTAACTCCGATTTTCCTCCTTGAGCCACTATTAAGAGAAGTGAGTATATGGAACAAATTCTGTATTTCTTTTTTATGGCAGATATCCAGCGCTCATGCCTAAAACCAGAATAATTGCACTGTACACAGAAGAAGAATTTGGGATTTGAGGACATTTCTGAAGTAGAGAATCCCATCTTCACTGCACCTGAGAATCCTGATGCCTTTTCTGTTGCCCAACACGTTAGCTCTCTAAGTCAGTGCAGAAACTAGTTTCTGAGATGGGAGAAGCTCTCTCTTTTACAGGCTGCTTTTTTTTTTTTTTTTTGTCTTTTTAGAAGTCACACCATCCTCAGACCTTGCTTAAATGTATAAGATTGCATGCTTCTTTACATGGGTATACCTTTCACAGTAAAGGAGAGTATGTTCTAGGATATATTGCTAGACAGAAGTCAGAATTTCCCTTGTAGTGCAGAGAATCATTGTGTTGATGAAATTTAAAACAGTTTTGATGGAGACTACTAGAAAATAGGATCATTATTTCTAGCAAGTAAGAATCAGGAACAGTTGAGAGGTGAAAAAACAAGTTAGACCCTTTCAAAGAGAAGTCCTTGGAAATTTAAAATAAAAGAAAGGAGAAAATAAGTAGGACATGGGAATTTCTAATAAATAGAAGCTTAAGAGTTGGTTACTGTTCCTTACATGTAATCCTTATTGTTCCAACATTTATAAACTGACAAGTTTAATACTTTGCTGCATGTGTAACTTAAACATTTAAAGGATGATAATCACCTTTTATTATCTCAAAGCCTCTGACAACTGACTTGAAAAGGAGGCAGTTTGAATTAAAGAAGTTAGAGGCAGTTGAGGCAGTTATTCTTGAGACTTCTAATAAATTAAGTTTACTTTTCTAAACATGGCAATGAGACTCTCAAAAAAAAAAGAAAGTACTCAAGTTTAACATACATGGAAGAAACTAGACAGCTATTCTTACTTCTACCTATCTTTATACAAAGCTGCTTGCTTTTATGAACAAGGTTCTAGTTCTTTCTCATCAACAGTGAAAAAAAAAGATATTAAAAAGGAAATTTTTACATCAGTGATGTTATTTTGTACTTTTGCCAGCTATGGCCCACAATATTACTTTGGGTACTAGAGACAATAAATACCTATAAGTATCTTCTGGATAGGTTTTTTGTACATAGTCCTGCAATTCCATCTGTGCCTTCTCCTGGAATTTTTCTATCTGGGTTGAACTGGTCAGACCAGGGTGATCTAAAGAAACAAAACATTTCTGTATGTCGATTGTTTCCCTATACATTGTGAAATATATGTAGTCATAAGATTCTCGCATAAAATTTCATTTCAATATTTCCCTTGTATTGTGAAGTTTAACATGTTAGCTGTATAATGGAAACCACTCAATTGAACATTTGCTTCCTGGCTTCAGAATTAGCTTGCTCACTTTTTCGCTCTATAGCTGTGTGTATCCACAAGAAAGTGGAAAAAGATTAAGCCTGTAGGTATGTACCAGGCAATAACACTCCTAGTTTGTGTTTCTAATCTTGCTTTTTTAAATGTGTTTGCCTCTGTGATTTCAACTAACTATGCTGACTGAGCAGTATCTAGGGTTGTTTTCTTGACAGATCAATTTCTTCATCTTCCTGAGTCTGTCTAATGTTTTAATTCCAGCTGGCACAGCTCCTCAAAGACAGTCACATGAACAGAAAAAAACAGAAAATACCACATATCTGACTATGCCCAAATATCTTCAGTGTTGTCTTCCAATGCTCTTCCCTTGAAACAGGATAGAGCTAGCTTTAGTTTGGAGAGTTTCTTGCTCATCCAACTTGAATAAAAACCCTAATAAACCTAACCCTGATGGTACAATCTGCAAAAAAATTTCAAAAGCGAATTTCAGGACACCAATATCTTCTAATTAAAGTAAGTTTTCTTACAAAGAGAGAAATAATATCATTGAAAAAAAAAAACAAAACACCAAACCCCAAACCCCTGATAAGATACTCCTTTTCTTTGTATTTTATTAAAGTGGTAAACAGCTTTGAATTAAAGTAAATAATTTACATTTCTGAGCAAGAGTTCCCCTTTCACTCAGTCAGCAGTTTTAATTAACTTTTCTGCGTCCTAGGAACATTTCTCCACCTTTGCTGAAGAGACTCTCACTTCCCACTCCTTTAATGTCCTTACCTTATCATTCCAGAAAATCTCAAGTGTCGTCTTAAGAGTAAATCCTCCTATCTCACAAACACTGTTGATCATGCTTTACTTGTCTGCTGTCACTTTTTTTGCAACAAATGGAAGACAGCCTGTTTACATTTAGTTTTGGAGATTTTGTGGAAGTTCTATACAAAATACAGTTGTATTTCTGCTCATATTTCAGCGTTCCCTCATATGATGTATTCAAAATATTAAAATCAAAGCAAATTTCTTTTTGCCACTGTGAGAATGTATTTCCTCCAATCCTTCCTGCTGTTTATTTCACTAATACTGCTAGTACATGTCCCAGATAACTTATTACTCATGGATTCTCAGCTGAAGATAATTGAGAGTCTAGTCTTCTAAGGTGGGTGTACAGGAAATACCTGATATGTTGGAACTGTAGAGACATGGTTATGTTGCTCCAAAGTTATTTTCAAAACACGTGCTTGTGATTTGTGCTAAATCATTATGGATCATTTTATCTGCAGCTTAACAGATCAGTCTCAAGACATTAGTCTCATTAAAAAAATCGCTAAAACATTATTATTTAAAAAGATATGGTTACTAAATTCCTTACCAGGGCTAAAGAGGACTATAGCTTTAAGGTATGCATATTCATATCCATCAATATCAAGCTTGGCCATGCTGTTACAGAACTCCTGAAGTTTCCAGATGTGTTCCATGACTTGCTTTATTCTGTCTCCAGAAAGTTTATCTACGAAAAGATATTGCTTACTATTTCATGGGAGCTAAAGTATATCTGATATATTAACCAATATTCTTTTATCAAAACAAATGAAGTGACATTTTAAAGTCTTTTGTGTCATTTGCTCTCTTAAAACCACTTAATATATTAAGGATGGTTTGAATGATTGTGGAAGTGAAGATTTATAAAGCTGAGTCAGACATAGGGCTAGCAAACAGAATGTTAACTCTTGCATAATTTTGCCCGTAGAGCATAATCTGTAAAACCAATCTCATTCCAGTGATGTGCTGTTCAGAGCACAGACTCTCAAATTATGATGAGTTATTCTACGAAAGGCTAGAGTGATGCTGGGAATGAACAGAAGCCTAAAACAGATGCTATCATGCAATCCTAATTTTAAATTCAAACAGTATTGAGTTAGCTTTTCCAGAAGTGAATGCAAGAGCAGTAATGATAGTGCTACTTTTTCCTCTATCTGTACTTTTAGAAATGAATTTTTCATTTACTATGGTAAATAGTCTTTTTTCCTTCCAACGGGGTAAGTTCACTCATACAGATTCTTCCATCATTTGAAACATCATCTTTCTTATCTTGGCTTCATATTCTTTCTTAATATGTTGATTTAAGAAGAAATCTTGTATTATTTGTGGATAAGTTACAATTGAGTGGTATTAGCTGCTCAGCTAGGGAAGGGAAGATTTCTACTTTGGTAAATATACCTTCTCTCTTACTGCGTATCTGCAGACTAGTAAAAGAATTAAAATCTTAGAGATTACATTAAGGCAAATCTTAGAATATATAATTACTATTACCAAACTTCAGAGATAAGTCAGTTCACAAGGGATAAATCTTTTTCTCGAGAAACACATCAGAATAATTTTATTCCAGTCATTATCTCTAATGCTAATATTTCATATCATTATAACTTAAATATTTTACCTTTGTCTGTACAGCTAATAGTGTAGATGATTGCTTAGACCCATGTGCCTTAAACTGAATCTTCAATGTAATTTATTATTATTTTACATATTTTCTGAAACCGCAATAAAAAGATCGAACGGAAGAAACATTTTGTGCACAATGTCTTGAAATAAGAATGAAAGCATAATCTACATTTCTAAAATACATGAATTGTGATAGAAATGTTAGTTACTCAAGATGGATCAAGATAAATATGATGTAATGTTTTTATTTCTATATTAAGTAGGAAATGATGGTGCAGAAATACTCAGGAAAAATGAACTTCAATTCCAGAGTTTCCAAATAGCCTAATCACTAATATGCTTCCTAGATAAAGTTCTGAAATTTCTTCACTTTATTTACAATTTTAAAGTTATAATACACAATATAATATGATAACTTCGCAGAATAGATAAATAAAACAGATCATAATCAAACAAATCATCCTCTTTTCTTGGCCAGTCCCAGGTAACATGGTATGACTGGAAGTACAGGTTGTAGAACAAATCTATTTTTTAATTTTTTTAAGACATGGGAATAGAAGTGGAGCCACCTTAAGGCTGTAACAGTCCCACCACTTACTCCTCCACAAACTCATTGTCTGGGGTGTAAATGGAATAAACAGCTCTATTTATTCGGACAGATACAATTAAAAGCCCAACTCTGTGCAGAACATACAATGTGCACGCTTCCGTGTTGGTCTTTTAAACTCTCGCCTCTCTCTCTGCAGGACACGAGCTACAGTTTGGTGTATTTTGAGGGCTGTTCAGGCTCTCTTAAATTACAAATAAAGAAGAAAAGAACCTCTATATTCATTATGAGAGCACACTATCCATTGAAGAATTAAATTTATGTCTGATTTACTTTATCATAATGAAGATAATAAAGTAGATTAAAACAAATGTACTTTACTATGATTGAAGGATATTAAACATTTTTTTCAGATTATCTACTTTTGTACGTTTCATAGTTCTACAATCAAGTTTTACTCTCCTCAGTAAAAGCCTATTTTCCAGTTTTTGCTGTGTGCACCCTAATGGCACCAGAAAAAACATCAAACAAATTGGTATCAATAGTACTTTTAACTCACACTTAAACTTAAGCTAGCTTTCATGTAATATGCTGTATTTGCAGAGTTTAAAGCTGCTAGTATTGTTTTTTTCCTCCTATTAAAAATGGGATGTTATTCTCATGCTAGTCAATCATATTGATTGGGAGCATCCTGAAAGAAAAGAATGGAAAAAACAACCCATAACAGATTATAATCCATTCTAGATATAGTCATCATTATCAACAGGCCAACACTGAATTAAAAATAAAATTACATAAATCTTCTTAAGAGTGTCAAGAAAATAGGCTGTTTAACGCTTCAGAGGGTACTTCAAAATACATTATTACTGCATTATAGCAGTATCCAAACCCATTGTACTTGCAAGAATATTCTCATTGTGACACTTGGCAAATGCTATAGTTTTACACTGCGAAGAGGAGAAGGAAAGTTCTAGAAGGAAAAAAATCTGCTGTGGTTTGGAAGAAGACATCATTATTCTAAGAGGAAAAAAACCCAAACATCTGGATGAGAGGAAAGCTCTGTGAGCATACCCAACTTTAGGAGGTACTTGTTTTTCTCTATACTGCCAGTCAGATGTAGAAGACAGAAGAATTCGTCCTCCAGCCTTATCCCCATTTCTTCTATGAACACTTCTATCCCACAGAGATCTGTGAGGTCAGTGCAACAACACAAGTTGTACATCACCAGAGGAAAGGTGATTATGCAAGAGAAGGTTTCTCCTTCCCTGGATCCTGGGGAACAATTCTGCCACTGATTAAGAAACATCTCGTGAGAAATGTTATACAAATGCCCTTGTAGTGTTGACAGGACTGAACACGTCTAAGAATCACACACTGAAAACATACCTTCTTGTATGTTGTTCTGGAGATGGTTGACAATAGCCGCTAGGATAGTAGACAGACTCATCACCTGGGCACACTGTGCCAGGCCTAAGGTAAACAGTTCGTTCCAGCAGGCACGCACAAGGCTTGTATTACAGTCCTGCCTACAAACAACAGAAAATCAAACAACTGTAGGTGGTTTTCATATCAGGTTGGTATTGCCCTACGTGTAATTATGTTAATTGTAACAATTAATAACAAGGATTAATGTATTGCAAATCACTTTACTAAAAGGCATATATTAGCATATTACAAGTATTTGAAAAAGCAAAAAGAAGTGATAGGCTGACTACAGGAAACCATTTCAGATTATCTGTAAAATGGTGCTCACCAGTTCTTTACCAAGATATATTTCTACAAATTAAATGCTTGCTTTTGATTCGGCTTTAGCTTCTGTAACCGCAGTAACATCAGATATTGTAGTTATCCCCTCCTCTGCAATCTTCTATTTTATTCTTCAAAAAGGAGAATATTGCACAGTCTTCACACATTTTAAAGAATTCATTACAAATTAAACAATATCATCATTTAAAAAAATCAAAATAACTGAAAAGTGTTCAGATCAGTGCTTAAATGCGTTAGCAAGCAAACCGGCCAACAGAATATGTCCATTTACCCAAGAGCTTGAAATGCAGGTATGGACCTAGCCCAGTGCATAGAGAGGAAAAGTAGTCGTGATGCTGACTCACAGATGTAGTGTACATTAAGGTACTCCGGCATCGGACTGGGCATTGTCAACTGCAAAAAATAAAAGTACAGTACAATATGCACAGTTCAGACATAAACCAATTTTTATTACCGATGAAATAACCAGCAAAAACATTCAAACTACTCTCATAGTCTGTCATAAGCAACTGTGTGACAAGAAATTGTCAAAGGAAAACTGTACTAAATAACTCATTACTACTGGCAAGGAATGCAAAATGGGAATAGGAGAGAAGAAATTATGTGGGAGAGAGCTCAAATGTTTCCTGCTAAAATGCTTTAATAGTCACTTAATAATAATTAAATCTATAAATTTCATTGCTCTGTGGAGTGTTAGCTAGCATCACAGTGCTATAAAACTTTTAAAAGATGCAAAATAAAATCTAAAATCTAAATATCTAAATGGGAAGGTCACGTCATAGGAATCTACAATCACAAAACAGCACTAGTGGGAATAAGAAGGTTATAACAAGAGTTTGACTACATTAAGTTTTACTTATTTCAGTAACAATCTTTGCATTTCTTGAAACAGTGCAGCTTGATTACAGCAAGATGAACACCCTTAGTGTTTCTCGAACACTGTTTATCAACGTGTGTGTGTGTTGGCATTCAGTTGAAGCACCTCTAAAATGCAAAACCTTTTTCAGCGGTCTAACAATAAACATCTAAGGCAGCACCGTAATCTCTCTTTATATGAAGAAATCTTTTAGCTGAAAGTTTTACACTATCTAGAATTATAAATGAATTAAACAAGACATCGTACTATATGGATGATATTGAAAGTGATTATCAACAGCACTGGAAAGTGAAATAAATTTTAAAGCATCCTTCTGTCTATGAAAAGATCTTACAAAATAACACCTATACTCTTTAGATACAGCATGTAAGAGTGAAAATTGCATTAGAAGCTTTGAAACAGCAGATTTATCCGGACTCATATTGCCAAAATTAAATATAAGAATAAAGTAAACATAGTAAACTTATCCTTGTTTATGTCTTAAGTGTTAGTTTGTTTAGTAAGACATTCAAAGAAGCACATACCTTAAATGTGACATGTGTATCTGTAAGTAGGGGTCCTTCCACTTCAATAATTGGTGTTGACTGATCTCTACTGATTACATGAATATTCCCTCCTCCTGTAGGATCTATCCCATCTGCCAAGTTATGAGCTGCTGTACCATCTGTCGTATTAAGTGCTTTAGCCAAAGTATCAAATGCCCTGAAAAACGAAGTAAGAAGCAATGAAAGAGTGCTTCCTTACACCTCAAAAAACTTCAGAGTAGTGGTCGAAGTAACCCTATAAAGCATTTCCCCTTAGAGGTAACATATACAGGAACTGGTTATGCTGCGACAGAAGCTCAGACTTTTCATTACAAGCTGGCCTCTCTGGGCTGTTCGGACATTAATAAAAGGAACAGATCTGCCATATATCACTGCTAAAAGATCTCCCCTGTAAGGGGGGGAACATTTTACTACTGTAAATCCTGCTATAATAGTTTTATGCTAGTATTGTTCTAGTAAAGGGGTCTCTTGCACTTTATATTCACTATCCCCTTCTCTCTCCTTGGAATGTTTAACAGATTATGTGAGAATTATAGACCCGATGCACTCTGGAGAACACCCTGCAGTCCCTGATGTCCAGTTTCTTGAAACAGTGGAGAATATGTGATTCTCTTCTAGACAATATGCCTGAATTTCCTTTCCCTTAAGACGAGATATGGCCAGACTCTCCTGATCTCACAGTATAGAAAGAACCTTAGAAACCTTATGACAGTAACATAAAAAAGAGACTGGTCCCTGGACTCCTTTCTACTCAAGCTGTAGCTCGGCTGTTGCCACAATAAGGCAGTGGAAACTCCCTTCTTATGATAACAGAGTTTAGATTTAAGGAAGAATTTCGTGCTCCAATTTCATACCAGTGGACAGTATTATGGTATAGTGCTGTTTTAACAGTATTTCTGTCAAAAAGTTTTGGGAGGGGCAGTTTGGGATTTTTTTTTTTCTGCTTTAAAGAAAGAGTGCAAGGTTGACATAAGTCAAAGCTGTGGTGTCAAGTACTTTTAAGTATCAGTTCACTGACTCGAAGAGTTGAAATAAAAGACTTAAGAGCCTGAAGTAAAGCTCCCCTTAAAAATCTTCTACTTGAGAAACAAGGAACAGTTTTGAGGCCAAGTATTTTTCTTATTTCACTATATTGCCAATTTATGTTGTCCTTCAACCCATCCACTCCCCACAAAAAACCCTCAAACAAAAATCCAACCAAAAAACCCAACCGTAAAAGTCTTAAGCTCTACTGGAAATGTTAAGATTCCATGTTCCTTTTTCCCATTTTTCTCATTAATAAAGACAACCAAGACTTCAAACTTTCTAAACATTAAAAAAAAAAAGTTTATTGATCTTAGTTTAACTACATTTTCCCTACATTACCAGCGGGTACTATGGCAACACAATCTCAAAAAGAAATCTGCAGTAATACAGACCCCTGAAGAGCAGGACTAAGGGCATACGCATTGTGCAGGAGAAGCTCCCATATAACAAGCCTATCGAAATAGCATTGAAGTGTTGCTATTCTCAGAGCCTCTCAAAGTCCCAAGCTAGTCATTTATTATTTTTCTGAGTATGAAATCTGGTCTAGCTTCAGAACACTACATTTATAACACAGGACACAGTTCTTCACAAGAGGACAACTGCCAAATCTGGATTTCCACACAATTGTTTTCCTGTTTCAAAGCAGGGGGCAATCTTTACTGTGCTCGGTGCCACAACGCCAAATTACTTCAATGAACGAGTGCAAGTATACACCATGCAGAATACAAGTGCTAAATAAGACGCAAATATAAACGCATACCGTGTAATCTCACTTGCGGATTGCTCTTCTTGTTGAACTTCAGAAGTATCTCCATTATTTAGAGACTCACTGAGATTAGCAAGAGATGTTACGACATTTGCTAGTGTTCCTAAAGCACCCTGGCTTGTTTCAGCCTAAAAAGGAAGAACCATATTAGTACATCAAAATTATACACAACGTATCATACATAAATTTTTCCCATTTTTAATCTTTGCGGTCTTTTTCCCTTACATACCTTTTCCTTCCTCCTGAACACCTACAGGAAGAACAGTGGCTCACAATGATCTTTAAATCCTATTGTAATCATCAACCCCAGCCCCAGCTGACATATCATGTGGGGAACTACCTGTGGCTGACCTTCTGCAGAAATATGCCCGTGAAAAGAAGTCAAGTTCCTGTTGATCAGCTTATTACCTCCATTTGTACAGATCTTCAGACTTACCCCAACCTTATCTTCTCAAGAGCAAGAATTACTTGTGTCTATGTACATAGCTAAAATAATCTGAACAAATAAATATATGTTCAGAACTTAACTGAAAGAATACCTTGGAGTCAGCAGCTAGGAGGACTGTACCATCATCCCTGATCAAAGGCTGCTGAATATTCACAAGCATTCCCGGATCAAGAAGACCTGCTGACCTGTTCAAAGCATAAGGCATCTGACAGTCAGTATTATTTGACATTAATCAGAAGAATGTGTAACAACCTATGTTAGAATATAAAGGATTACCAATTTTACATTAACAATTTAAGGAGGCTCAGAGTTCATTCATCAGGACTTAAGTCTTTCTGAAACAAGTTTCCAAAAAGTAGCTTGAAAGACAGAAAGACTGGAATACGTTTTCCTTTCCTGTGCAAAAGCAATGACAACTTCGCAAAGAGATTTCTTCTCATTTGCTTTTCATGCTGTTTTCTTCTGCCTTAAGAAAAGTTGTTGTCTTCTCATGCTCTCAGAAGTCACTCAATAGCTCTAGAGTTCTGCATTAGACTTTGGAGGCAGGTCTAATTGTGCATTTCAAGTCAGACAATGGACAGCACTGAAGAAAAAAGTTATGTCAAGAAAATATATTTTACATTCCAAAATACAGTGTAACATCTCTGCTGCCTTTATTTCTGCTGATTTTTCACTAAACGTTCTTTCCCTTTGCTGTATTTAATTTAGGGAGACAGTGGGGAGTCTTTGCAGCTAGCAAGGATAAGCTGATTTGTTACTTACATAACACTCCACATCTACGTAACCCAATACAAATGCACTCATCACAGGTTCAGGCGGCAGGAAATTTATAGTTTAAGGCATCTGAGACTAACAACTACCATTGTGAACTACCACAGGCAGCAAATTATCATGTGTTATGCAAATCTGAATCCTACTAATAAAGGATTATATATGTATAGTCACACTTAATGACTATAATATTGTTAATAGGACTGTAAGGGATCTGTAGCATAAGGAAACCTCAAAGAAGCAGATGTGTCTGTGAGCAGTACTTTTGAACAATCTGACCTGCAAATATCTGACCAGAACACTGAAAAACAATTCTCCAAGAAATTTGCAGCTCAGACTTCCTAACAGCAGTGTCATTTGTACAACAAAAAATATACATATGTTTTTATATATATATAAACATATATATATATATAAAAAACCCATCTGAATATTGAGATCCAATACCTTTAGGTGGTTATTATCCATTCATAAACTAACTGGACCTACAGTTTTAAAAATGTGAAATTTAACCTGGAGTTCTTTTTTATTCTACTCAGAAAAGGACAAATCTTGCTTCTATTTATAACAATATGCATTTCTACACCCACTGCCTATGGAGACAACTGAGAGCATGGGAACTGTCTCAGAGTATCTTCCATACAGCAAAAGGAAAATGCTGCTGTTTTGGTGTTGTTGAAACTGGTCTCTTGGGATCTGAATCAGCAGTCACTGCAGTCTCTTTTATTACTGTCTTTAAGAGAAGGAAGACTGAGTCTGCCATTTGCAGATTTGATTTCAGAGAAGTGCTAACCTGAACGCATCACAGCATAAGCCTAGATGCCTTTTGCTTGAATATCACATATTTGCCCTGTCTGTGCTTTGACCTGCCTGGTCAAGAGCCAGCTCTGAACTGAAAACCACTCAGCTGTACTCAGACATAAAAACCTTCATGCGAAGCAGAACAATCTGGGTTGGTCTTGGTAAGGGAAACAGATGATTTGTGAATTGGAGCTCTTTTCTGTCCAATTCTTTAGAGCAGAGGGGAGAAAAGATCACAGATGTGCTTGCAAAGCAATATGCACAAATAACCTTAAATAAGACCTGTTAAAACCGAAGTACTCACCGCGTCCCATCTTTATCTGCCACAAACGTTGGAGTTGCTATTAGAGGGCTTCGTAGATCTTTTCTGATATAGATTTTTTCAGTGGAAGCTGCGCAGTTGGTTGGTTTTTCACGTTGCACATCAAAAGGCTTTCTTTCACTTTGAACCGCTACATAAAGATAGAAACATGCAGATTTGAAAGGAAATAATTCAACTGAAAAATACAAAAAGAAAGTAGAATTCTCACAGGATTTCAGCTCGCACAGTTATGATGGTGTATCAGCTCAGTGCAAAACTGGAAACTTAATATGAAGACTGAAGTAACACAGGCTCCACTTTTAATGTAACTGTGATTATGTACATTTTTAACTAAGAAAGTCACAGATTGACTATTTGCTTTAAGTTTTGCTAAACTGGAGTCAAAACTTGCTATTTCATTGGTATTTAATAAGATGGAACATTCTGCAAATGTATCTTCAAATTATTTTTCACAGGTAAAGCTATACCTAAATGTTAGACGCAGTCATACTCTGGATGATTCAAAACAATGCAAACCCAGAACAAACACAGAAAAAGTCAAGACAGACAAGTTACACGAGAGATGCAGGTTAATTCCGTGGGAGGTGAGTCTCTGTGTGATACACAAGTCACTTAGATCCATTCATTCCACCCAGTTAGGGAACAGTGTTCCAAAACTAATCTTTTCAGAATTTAAAATATTTCTACTTGATAACTAGAGTAAAATAAGCTTAGGATCCAATGTGCCAAACAAGTGTGGTAAAACTTTTGATAAAAATAGTAAGAAACAGTAACTTTGTAATTTTAAAGGAAGTGAAAGGTGCATCTTTATAATATTAAAGTATCATTATTAAACAGATACAGAAAGTTATCTGGAATCTAAGTCACTAAGCTTTACAAACTCCTCTATAGCTTGGCATAACATTTGACTGCATAGATTTTTCACCTGAAAATGAGGATAATAATATAAGGAATTTTTAAGTGTGTTGTACTAATATTAATTCCCATATGCTTTGCAAATGTAAGGCATAATATAAATGAAGACAATATTTCTGTGCTATTCATTGTAGCAATTAATCATACAGCAGTTATTGCTCTAGAAGATTAACACTATTAACAAGCAAACAAAAAAATTCAACCCTCCTTTATAGCCCTTGTGAATGTAACAGTAAAACACATGAATATGTCTCCCTTTATCCTCATAACCAGAAAGAGTTATTTAGTTCCTGATTTTATTTTTGCTAATATTGTTACTGTCAGTAAAATTTAGGGGCTTAAAAGTAGGTATATCCATTTTGTTGGCTTGATGGATACATATTAATCAGAAACCTGATCCAACGTCCAATAAAGTCAATGAGCATATATCCTAATCATATTGGGATAAGAAAGGTTTAGCTTCTGGAAATGAAGCAGTTTCTCTTGTACAAATGTCTCCCTCTATACTCAGCACAGTGTGTGCAAAGCACAACAATCATCACTACAGATCTGGAGTTCCAGAGTGCAAATACAACAGAGACGTCTCTATTGACACCTTAAAGTTCTGCCTCCCTTGCACTCAGTGGTTGGAACTTATCCTGCCTAGATCAGAGCGGAAGAAGTATTTGTTTCTTCACCTGAAATTCTCCATAAATTTACCACAGAACAACCAGACAACAGGCTTCATGAAGTGCTGGATTGAAGAAGCAGAGGTGGCATAAACTGGCAACAAAATATACTGAAAGAGGTGTTTGAATGCTAGCACTAGAATTGTATGAAGCACTGCATACAAACATAAAAGTATATTGCTTGAAATATGACAGTTTATACAATGCCTCGTAATACAATGCTCACAAATGACCAAATTAATATAAAAATCATTAAAAAAAGACATCAACTACTTTCTGTCACTGGATGAAAAAGCAGCAAAATTAAAACAGAAGGAAAGTGGATTCTGAACATGGAACATTAGACTCAGATTGTGTCCACCCATGTTAAAATATTTTGTATTATAAACATACAATGTGTTTGCAACATGCGTTCTCAGTGAGGCTCTAAGCGGGCTCCTCAAAGACTACAGTAGTACGAGACAGGGTTTAAAATAAATCACTGCTGCACCTCAGACAGAAAATGGTGATGAAAGGTGCAGTAGATGCTTTAGCTGCTGAGAGTTCTGTTTCCTTCACACAACATATACCAAAATGGAGAGAACACACTAAAAAGTGGTAGTCCACATATTTATTATTTGATAGGCACAGTATCACATTGGGTACTTAACACTCACATTCCATTTTCATGCCCATCTCGAGACATTTCTTTAGCCTACAAAACTGGCAGCGATTCCGATGGTGTTTATTGATGATACAGTCCTGGTTGCTACGACAACTGTAGGTCAAATTCTTCCTTACGCTCCTTTTAAAGAAACCTTTGCATCCCTCGCAACTGACAGCACCATAGTGACGACCTAGGAAACATATATATTGTTACCAGATGGAAATTACTTATATTTTAACATAAAAATATTTATCTTAAGCAAGTAAAGCATTGTAAAAGTCACCTGTAAATTTATTTTGTATTCTTACCATCATTTTGGACCGTGAAAACATTGTTAAAGTCTTACAGGATGTTTTTTTGTTTACCTATTGTCAGGGCTTTTTTGGTGGCAGAGTGGAGAGAAGAGAGGAAGGCTAAGCCTATTTCTGAATGAGAGGCCTGTGAAGTGGTAGTTCCCATTCTGGACAAGTACAGATGCAATTCTATCTGCTGTTACAGACTACAGGATACATTAAAAGAACATACAGGCTAAGTGTTTAAGTAATTTCAGAATATAAGTAATTTTACAATAAAATTTGAAATGCAATCTTAATTTAAAACTCCTATACATATCAATTCTGGTATTGTTTTAATTACATAAACACTTAAAAAAATAAAGCAAGACAGAAAGGTGTCTTCTCCGTTGCATGAAAGTGCAGACTGCTTCCTTGGCTAATGTAGAAATTTTACCTCATAGACTCCTTGTTACTGCATGGATCTGAAATGCTGAGGATTCACTTCATCTATACTTGCCTTTTTCTTTGATAGTAAAAGACCAAAATCTAGTGGGAAGTCTTTAAGTTTGTCAGAGAGCACTAAGAAGTATTTTCCTGGAGCATGTAGGCTTTTCTAGGTGACGTGTTTATTGCACGGTTGCCCACAGCTGTGAGGAACTGGACTAAATGGTTTAAATAGTCTCTTTTAGTTATCAGGAGCTATTCAATCATTATTTTGTCTTTCAGCACATGCTGATTTATCATACACTCCAGTCGAAGTACAAACTGATGTTCTTCCAAGCGGAGTTTAACTATTCTGTACAAATACAAGGTATAATCTTATCTTTTTCCATTTTAGACTCAATTGCTTTTGCCATCACCAAGGCTGAAATCAGTCAAAATACATGAAACCTCCTCCCTTCACCCCAGTCATCCTTTCAATCAAGTTTCTTGAATGCTACTTTCTATGCTTCCTTACCTGATGCTTTATCACCACAGACTACACAATATTCTACTACCTGGGGCCTCTGAACATCAGCCTTTCCCAGCAAACGTTCCACCGAAGCAGAGTCTGTCACTATCTAAAACAAAATTCCAGAACAAAAGGAGGTAATTATCCAATATTTCTTCTGACATGAAAGTAAGGAGGCTTTGCCTACAGAAGATTGGTGTAGAAACTGGGAAGAGGTGGCCGAATCTAAGAATAAGTATGACATGTGGAATGAAATTAAGTAGTATAAAATGCAAGTTAATGAGAGTTTTTATGTCAACTGTGAGACTGTTTAAAGTCATAGCAAAACAAATCCCAAATAAAACTCCTAGCTTTTTTCATTACAAATAAGTTTCCTTACTTGTGCAGGCAACAGTATCCTTCCCTTGCAATTACTCTTAAACAGCTGCTGTATTTTAGCTAAAGATGGTTGTATTTCAGATGCTGTTCACATTTATCCTTTCTCTAGCTATTAGGGGCATATGGTTCAGAGGGGATATGAATAATGGGGATAATGAAGCTGAGCTTCATTACAGAAACAGTTTAGCTTCTGAAGGCCTTGGATTCTAAAACTTCTGTTCAGAACATTCCACTTAACACAGAAAAATTTAAAAAAAATCCACCCCTCCATCAGATAATCCATTTATCATAGTAAAATAAATTTTAGAAGACTTAATAAAATTTATCAAATATTTAGGTAAGAATGATACTTCTCCCTGTAAAATATTCTCTATTGTAACTGTAGCAATAGCGACTAGGCACCCTTTTTTTAAAGAATGCTAGGAAGAAATCTCAAATTTCACTAGAGATAGATTACTGTTTATATAATTTGTTTTGCAAAGCTCTCATTGGTCTGGACTATGCTCAAGACCCACAAACAACAGAGAACAGCTTCTGCTCCAGAGGGCTTTTACTGCAATGTCTTGACACTGCATTGTGAACGTAAGTTTGCTCAGGTGAGTTGTATCTCTACGTATATGCGAATCTTGAGCAGACTGTCTGAAATCCTGGCACTCCTCACAAGCATCATCTAAGTATTTGCTCATGTCTTTGGAATTTTAATGAGGACACACAACAAGGGGTGACGAGTGCAACGGAACACGTGACGAATGTGAAGACAGGAGGATTTATGATTGAATAGCAAAGCCTACAATTAGTATGGTCTGATCCATGTCATTAGATCTTTAGAAAACTATTGCAATTTGTCTTAAAGCAATAGACTTAAATAATCTAAAAACCTAAAACTGAAAACCAAAAATCTGTTCTATCTCAGTTACTGTACTTACCTGAATTCTGCCTGGCACAATGTTGTCCGTGGTGGTAAAGATAAGCTGTTTGGCATTAGATGTCTCAGGTGCTGCCAATATCACCTTTCCTGCACCTGTTCCATCTGGACTGGCTAAAATAAACTGTTGCTTTGGAGACACAGCTGAGTCCACTGCTGTCACTATTTGGATTTTTTGACCTGTTTGCTGATCTGTCACAATCTGTAAAACATATCGAAGAATTTTATGAGCCACAATAAACTTTATGTTTTAAACTTTTCATTCTGTCTCAGAATTATATGATACACTCTGATAATTGTCCTTGTTATTTATTATTTTGCTATTTGTACATTTATTACACTTGTGCAAAGTTACTGCAGCTACCTACATAAGTGCAAAACAACAAAATCAAACTAAACATATAGGTATATAATACATACGTATCTCATACCTACTGCATAGATGGAAAATACTAGACAGAGTTGTGAAAAGTGTGAGTCTGATGTTGTTAATAATGAAGAGATATGTGGAGATCTGGTAATCATATTTAACTGTTCAAAAGGAGTTAGGTATAGTGGATCCCAGATAGAATAAGAACAAAGTGTAAAGAACAAAACGTAATGTTAAGAACCACAGCTGATGAATCGCAGGTATATATGCAGGGTACACTCTGCCTAGTGACACGGCATCACAGAAATTTCATAGAATCACAGAATATCTTGAGTTGGAAGGTACCCATAAGGATCATGGAGTCCAGTTCCCTGCTCCTCACAGGACTACCTAACACTAAACCGTATGATTAAGAGCATCATCCAGATGCTCCTTGAACTCTGACAGGCTTGGTGCCATGACCACTTCCCTGGAGAGCCTCTTCCAGTGACTGACCACCCTCTCAGTGAAGAACCTTTTCCTAATGTCCAACCTGAACTTCCCCTGAAGCAGCTTCATTCCATTTCCTCATGTTCTATCACTGGCCACCAGAAAGAGATCAACACTGTCCCCTCCGCTGCCCCCCCGAAGAAGTCGTAGGGTGTGATGAGGGCACCCCTCAGCCTTCTCCAAGCTGAACAAACCAAGTGACCTCAGCCACTCCTCGTAAGTCTTGCCCTCAACACCCTGCACCATCTTGGTCACCTTCCTCTGAACGCACTCGTAAGAGTTTGATGTTTTGCTTATATTGAGTTGCCCCAAACTGCACACAGCACTCGAGGCAGAGCCGCAGCAGTGCAGTACAGAGTGGGACAATCACCCCCCTCAACTGGCCGTGCTCGACGCACCCAGGACATAGTTGGCCCTTTTAGCTATCAGGGCAAGCTGTTGACTCCTGTTCAACTTGCCATCAACGCAGACCCCCAGATCTCTTTCTGTGGGGCTGCTCTCCAGCCTCTCTTCCCCCTAGCTGTACGTATAACCAGGATTACCTTGTCCCAAGTGCATAATCCAGCAGTTGCTCTGGAAATAAATTTCACATACGGTTGGTGATTGCCCAGCTCTCTAGTCTATCCAGATCTCTCTCCCTCTACCCTCAAGGGAGTCCACAGCTCCTCCGAGTTTAGTATCATCAGCAAACTTATCTAATGTACATTCAACTCGGGCCTCCAGATCATTTATAAAAACATTAAATTAAAAATTACTCCAGCTGACAACCAAAAAAATAGTGGTACATTCTTGAGATTTGTATTCATTTTGTATGCACCTGACTGTGAAAGCTATTTTGATACAATTGATCTATGTATTTGGCTTAATGTCAGAGTTAAAACTCCTACTGAAAATAAAACGTGAAGTCAATTTACACACATATTAAATGGACTGTATAAGGTGCATTTATTTCCCTAATTTTCATTATCTAGACTTTCCATCTAGCTGTCATGTCCTTTTTGTGTAATATGTCTTACTTTCTGTAAGTTCAGTATGATAATAGTTTAATAGCAAGACTATGCTAACAGTTTTACTAAGCTAGAATGCCTTAAAAAGGCATTAGAACTACCCAAAGCAGGAGTTGAATTTACAGAGCTGATGATTTTTCTAGATTACAGAAACTCTTCAGGAAAGAACATTTTGTGATTACAAACCGAAAGAAACCTGCACAAAGGAAATGGTACTCAAAGGTGAGTACTACTGAATTTTGGACAAGACAGAGCTTTTCAGGGACTCTTTGGATTCTTGTATTTACAGAATAGAATAAACTATTTTAGGTCTAATACGCATAAACGTTTCAGTGCGTAAGCACATGGAGTTTGCAAACATAAAGTTCCAAAGAAGCTCAAAAGTTAAAGAACAATCGTTACCCCTCAGTCCCATTGCTGTACAACTGTTAAGTTGTTAAGCTCCCCAGCATTTTCCTTGTTGAGATTTTTCAGTCTCCATCATTTTCATACAGATCTTAACTAACAGGACAATTCACAGTGAAATCTAATCTTGGATTACAACTGACACCACTACGATATTGCCTGTAGTTGTTTCGAGGAAGCAGGAATACTCTTTTCTCATCCTAGTATTCTCCTTCATCATGGAGTCACAGCATTTTTCCAGATATATCAGTGATATAAGGAGGTAGATTATTTTGCAGAATTGAACAAAAATTACAATGTAAATACCTACCTTATGAATGCTGAATATTCAGAACGCTTCAGTTATACATGTTGTGAGAACATCTACCTTGCAATGAAATATTGATACATATTGATATGGTTACTCTACCAGGTAAAATAGAGATTATGTTACCAGACAACTGTATCAAAAATAGAAACCTTCCATCATAATAGAATCTTGAGAATCTGCATGTGAAACAGTAAGGCTGCCTGATTCCACCTTTTGCTGATAACATTAAGGAATAACATCTTAGATAACATATATAGCTAAAAGTTGTTGATACCTGAAGAACATCTCCTTCGTGCTGTCTATAAAGAAA
This sequence comes from Tauraco erythrolophus, assembly GCF_009769465.1. NCBI lineage: Eukaryota > Metazoa > Chordata > Aves > Musophagiformes > Musophagidae > Tauraco > Tauraco erythrolophus. Next base: position 232,484 of record NC_141476.1, on the reverse strand, counting down.
AATCATAGAGACTTCTTTGTAATTTTTCATGGATCAGATATAAGCACTGATGATAATAAATAACTAAGATTAAAGAAAAAGGCTGGATAAGAAATGAATGACATTTAGGTCCATAAGAAAACTAACGATGTATGTAATTATACATACTGCAATTTGAATCTTTGAAAATAACATTACTATACGTGACACAATTTTTTCTGTAAGTATAATGACAATGTCAAAACCTTTTATAAAGTGTTTTCAGAGCTGTTCATAGGGGCACTACCCAGCCACCCTGATCAAGACATATTCCAAGAAGAATCTGTCCTGTGAAGGAGGCTGCATTGCCAGGACTGTTCCAAATGCCCTGGACTAGAAGATCCTCTTCTCCAGCACCACCTCTGGCAGAAGTACATGGGATTATTGTACTGGACCAGAACAAGGACGAGGAGGGCAGAAGCTCAGTAGTGCAGTACTGCAACGCTCTAGTAACATTAATACTTAACAATTCTTATATAATTTCTCACTGCATACGTTCTGATACACGAATGGTATCTTTGTATCATCTATCAGTAACAACAACCCACTCTGCAGCATTCCCAAAGGCCAACTTTATCCAGTCTCCCACTGGCTCATAAAAATGGTCGGGAGACAGAGAGAGAAAGAGGAATGCCCTTGGAGATGATCTTGGGTGTTCTGTTGACAAATGTCTGTCCATTTGCTGTGGCTAAAGCTTAGGAGACTTGCACACATAGGCTAAGTTTAAATTCTGCAAATATTCCTCACTGACCACATCATCAATACAATTATTATGTACAGCTAGCTAGTCATCACCAAATACATGCTGAGGGAGGAGAATTCTAGTTTGCACTAAGGATGAACTGTTCTCACAAGATTTAAGGAAGTCTTCCATAGACTTCAGCATGTTTTTTAATAAACCTAAGTGGAAGGATGAGAAAGAAAAGAACATGTAACAGTTAATCAATGAATTTTTACCTGAATGCGTTGTGGTGAAGCTACAGAGGAGTCTGTAGAAATTATCTGGATACGTTGGGAAGGGTTGGTCATCACTGGAGATTCAGATACTGAAGCCTGAACAGTCTGCACCTGTAAATAATGCAGAGAGTTTTAATTTACTGTTACAGTACCAAACACTTTAAAAAATACATATATTTATTAAAGATCAGATGTCCCTATAGCATGGAATCTAAATTTATTGGAAAGGTTACAGTCATTTAACCAACTTGGATTTGCTTTCAATGAATTATCAGAATATTGGCTTTTTTGGGGGAACAGAATGAATCTGACAGATGACCAAAACCACAAAACCAAACCACCATCACCACCCCATCCCAAATAAATCACTGGATAATTACTATATGATCCTTCAGCTTACTGAAATGTAGAAATACTTTTTTCAACTTTCGATTACGTATTTGCCTCACTATTTGCTTCTATAAAAACAAATACACCATATACATAATAATTTATAACGTTAAATATTTCAGCTTTTAATAATTTTGAAGTATTTTGTGAACTACTTTTTTAATTTCCAGGTGGCTGAAATTTAGAAAAGCTTTCTCTAGGCACCTAAATAAAAATATCCTCAACTCCAGGTACATATATGGGACAAGAGATATATAGGATCTGCTGGAATAGTGCACAGAACTCCTATCTGGCCACACCGGCCTTTAGTTTTTTTTTCTCTGACCTTATTTCATCGATAAAGCCTTCTGAAAGTGTGGTGTCTATACAGCTCACTTGGAGAAAACAGCAATTTCATTTTTCAAGAAGAAGTAAGAATAATTTTAACTGTCCAGTATTTTTAAGGTAAAAAGTTAAAATTAAGATGGCTGGTTATCTGGATATCTGTGGTTTAGATAGTAGAATAAATCAGAATTTGAGTTGTTTAGTGTGCTCATATTCCCTCCCCAGTTTTTATTGTCCCCCAATTTCTATTTTTCTACTTCAGAGTGGTGCAGATTTTTTTCCAGAATCTGTACTCCAACAGATCACCAATACATTCAGCATGTGTTCAGGTGTATGTGGTTAATTCTTGTTATTCTAGCGAGGATTTCACTAGCATGACAGAGATTGAATGTGGCACTACAACTGAACACTATTGTTTCTTGTTCTATTCCATATCATTCTAGAACACCAAACTACAATGCAAATCTAGTTCTGAATTCCTAGAAAAAGCTTGAAAAACACCCCTTGCATAGCTATTTTCAGAGCAAAACTGTTAAATGTTAAATTAAATATGCAAGATAACATTGACTTGACAGCATTTATCTTCTCTTTACAGAAGGGATATGGCATTGGCAATGTACATTTACACACATTCTGCAGTTGTGCATATTTAGACATTGTGCTTGTTCATTCTCAGATTTATTGACGCAACTGTTAGCACTAATTGTTACTTCTTAGTAATTGTAAATGTAGTATAGATGAAGCACGTGTATTCTAGTCCTTACAGTCAGCTCACAGGTAGAAAGGTACTGCTTGCCACTCCCCACAGCCATCCAATCTCATGTTTATTAAGCTTAGGATACACAGATGCTTATGAAAAGTACCTTATTTAGAGTTAGTGGGTTTTTTTCAGATACAAACATGAGCTGAAGCTATTACGTCAGTCTTTAACATAGAGAAGTATCTGTAAATGTAGATGTCTACATGTATTTCTTTCACTATTCTCACATGCATTTTTGCCATTCTTAGGTTGGAACCTGACCACACAAAAAATAGGGCTTAATTGAACAAAATCAAAACAAGGTATATCAAAATTATCCTGGAAGTTCTTGAAGAATTAGAACATGGTTAGTTCCAGATTTCTTTTTGTTTGTTTTGTTTTCAGTAGAGTCAAGGGAAAGCTGAATCATTCTGCTACTTCTAGTATAGTAACTAGAAGAAAATTACATACATCTGTTTGTGCTGTACTCATCAGGGAAGCTCTGCTTTCTTGGTGCATTTTACAAGTTACTGGTCTGTGGCATGGCTCAATGTTTTGACACTCGTGAGAAAATTCATAACAAAAGACAGAATTTGGTTCTAAAGCCATATGTTCACCAGTATTTTCAAAAAAGTTGCAAAAATATTTGAACTACAGTTACTGCATACAAGACACTAGTATTTTGGTGCAGACTACAGCAACTCCAGAGGTGTCATTACTGTCTGCAGTCAACAGCAAAACACGGATACTTTTTCAGTCACGTTCTTTACTGAAAACTATTATATAAAATGATGGAAAAACACAGTATCATTTAAGACTGCTGACAGCAAATTTTACAAATGCAAAATATCTGAATAACAAGTGTTGTAAATTCTTACAATATGATATAAATTTCTACACTCAGTTTAACTCATAACTACTTATTTGACAGCAATGAATATAGGCCAAAATTCTGTTCTTTAGAAAAATGTTCTATAATGTCAATGACTTAGCAGCCTAGATTTTTACATAAGTCTGCCCCATGCTAAATAAATCTTACTTACATTTTAAACAGGTTTTACATTTTGATAATTTCATAATTTTAAATAATTTTATATTGTAATTTGTATCATTTACAATACTTGTAAATTGTGATTGTAAACAGTAATTTGGGTTTTCAAAAATACCTTCTAAATACACATTTACATTGTCCCACAGAATCTACAGGATTGTGTATAGTGTATTGTAATAATTGCATTCTATATGGGAATTCGAGAGTGCCAAATTAGTGTTTGATATCAGCACTGACATGTGGGCAAAACCAGGAAGCTCACAAGTTGTTTTTATTAAATCTTCTTTTAAGCAATCTTGGAATTATTTGTTTATCAAAACCTACACAGCTGGACAACAGGGTAGTGTCAATTTACTCATTATTTAAGCTTGTGTATAAAAATCTTTGTAAGATTTCCTGTGATGCTAAGAAAGAAAAAACAGTTCAGATAGCGAGGAAAATTTATTGCAGTCTCTTTGGGAAAGCAAAGGTGTTAAAGCTATACTGTTCTACTCTCCTATTGCCTGTACCATAAGTAGTCCCATATACTGTAAAAGTATACCTAAATTGAACATACTGTTAGTAGTCCCAGAATATGTAACACTTACTTGAGATAGCTTATATAAATACTATAGGAAAAATTAAGCTATCATTAACTAGACTCCCAAATAAATTGAATCAAAGCCATCTGAAAGCAAATGCCTTCTAAGTACTTTTATCAGGAAGATAAGTTTAGCAGTTTAGCATTATATTCACGTACAGGATTAAACATAACTGACTATTCTAATCTGTTGTTCAGAAGAAACTTGACACCATGAAACCTGTATCATGTTTAAAGCAACTGCTTTGGAAGCTGTGTGCACAAAAACCTAGTCCTCCAAAGTCAATTACGGTATGCTTCTGTAATTTTAAAATATATTTTTAAAAATTAAATACACTTTAATTTCTTTAAGACTGGAAAGAGTCTCAAATAAGACTTCATATTCAAGAAATGAGGAAAGAAACAAAGTAGGCCATATATCATAGAAAACTTCAGCACACCACATTTTACAGAGGCTTGATCAATAATCACTTAAAAGTAACCACTAACACTATGCTCAGACATAGTCAGAAAATAACACATATAATGTACAAGATAGCTCAAACCCCCTTGATTTCCCTACACAAAACACATCAAACACTTTTTTAAGAGACGGGGAAAAATAATCTGCTTTAATTACTTCGTACTGTTTGCTTCCTGGAGTTCCTTAGCTGTACACTGTACAGACTCTCGTACTTACAGTGTCAAATTCTTCCTGCAGTCTTATTTACATTTTTCCTCAGCAAACCTCTGAGGGCAAAACAATCCGAGAGAAATGTCGAGGTCACTTTTAGTCAAATCACAGATATTTTCAGCCAGTCTCCATTACTGAGGATTGCCACCACAGAAAGCAGCCAGTATTGTTTTAAAATGCCCTCTCTTATGACCCTGTTCCTCTGAAGGTCAAGTGCACTATCATTCCCTGTAACCAAGGAAGCAGAATTGACGTGTTCCTGCTGTTTTGCCAGCTGCTGAAGGAGTTTGTCTAATAGTAAGATTAATTTCATCTGGGAAGACAGTCCCAGGTTATCAAGCTCCCCTATGCTCTGTTCTTAAGCCCCTCAGCCTGCTCTCTCTCAACTGTGAGCCAGCAAAATGAAATCAGAGAAAAGAGTTCGCCTGTATGTCACATTATTTTCAAATCAGCAAAATTGAAAGGAATTTACCTTTCCTCCTCCCTGTGGAGCATCTTTAGCCTTAAAGTTCATTAAGCTAACGTATTTAAAGGAACACAGACCTTTCTAAACTAGTCTAGGGCTCTCAAATATGAAGTAGCATAATCAGTCTCAATACACGCGAGAATTCATACTGTGAGGTCATGACGCACGTGTGATTAATTAGTTTAAACTCTATAACAAAACATCTGTATGAGGCTGCAGTGCAGGCTGACAAATAGTTGAAAAGAGAAAACATTTTTAAATTCTGAGAAAGTAAAATTTGTTAAAGTTATGGTACATAAAGTTTTGGGAAAAATGACCATGTACTTGACACGTTTTAGAACAGTGAACTTGAATGCAGTGGACTTCCACTACAAAGCCTTATGCAACAAATGCATGACTTAGGTGTCAATTTTAAGTAGCACTGGTATTTTATTGGAACTTCAAGGACTCTTAAACCTAGCACAGAAATGTGCTAGTTATTGAAATTAGGCTCTCTACTTGATAGAAAACACAATTATCTGTTGTACAACTCTCTAAAAATAGTATCTATGAATAATTACAATAACTACAGGAGTATATTTACAGCATGGGTACAAGGTGAATGTTAGATCAACTAACTGTGATCTAGTGTTGGGGAAAGTATTATACCTAAAACGTGAGAAAACGCAATGAAACTGTAGTTGGATTTTCCTTGTACTTATTATCTGATATCACATTTAATAACCATGTCACTCTAGACTTTCATTTGTCCAGTTAATTCAGGAAAGATGTTTATGATGGCTGATTAACAGCTGGTTTTTCCTGGGACAAAACCAAAATCCTGAATACTTTATCACTACGTACCCCTCTGTTCAGAAGCAGACTTTCCAACTCTAAAGTGTGGAATAGCTGTATTGCAAGGAGATGGTGGAATCCTTGTAACACTTCAGTAGAGGTGATACAAAAACACATAGTAAGAAAGAAAGACTAAAAAGTTGCTTGTTCTCTGAATCAAAAGACAAGCTAGCAAAGTAATCTAAATTTCAAATAAAACATGAAACCTGTCAACTACAGTGTACTAACAGAGTTAGTAGTAATGTAGTAGTAGGAGTTAGTAGTACATTAATTAGTTACTAATGTAGTTAACAGCTTTGTCACAAAGCTGTCATTTATGTACTGCCTAGAAATGTCTAAATATATTTCTTTTACAGATGTAAGATATATCTAAAAAAGGTTTCAGCGATACTCTTTGGAATTAACTGTCCTGACCACTTGGGCCCTTTGTATAATGGCACATAAAATTTAGATCCACCACGAAAGAACTCATCTGTAGTTTAAATGCCCTAACAGGATTTTCATGCAATATCTTGTATGAGCCACATTAAGGCAACAGTCATGGAAGAATTCTTGGCACATCTGCATCCTAAAAAAATCATAGACTATGTCTTACATAACACCCCAATACCTATATTCCAACAGCAGCCATGCCACATCTGGTCACATTCTTGAATTCAGAGGCTGCCAAGCTTACTGCACGAGCCAGGCAAGATCTCATTACTCCAACGCGCACTTCGAGCAAGATGCCTCTCAGACTGACAGTATGTCTAGGTCTTATGCAATTAACAATAACTTGAGAAAAGACGTATTTGAAGCAAAAATTGTTTGAGAAGACTCAGCATCAAAAATCCACCTTGAAAATTCATCCAGAAATGCGAAAACAGCCAATAGTAATAATATTAAACATAAATGGCCTTATTTCACACTTCTTTCATTCTTACAACAAAGCAAAAACCTATTCCATCACAACAGTAGTGCTTCTACTCTCCTTTTTCAGCAAAGCGTGCTTCATCTGGACTTAAACCTAAACTGCTGAACTACTTATGACGTACCATGTCAGAGAGATCTGAAAAGGGTTAAGAAATACCTTATGTGACATATATGCAGTATTTTTTCAGTCCCATGGCAAAACATACTTTCAGAAAGGTCCAAGGTTCTGACAGGTTCTTATCAGGGCACTGAGGGAACTGAACGCAACTGAAATCCTCCAGCAATGCAGCTGGCATAAAAGAGACCCCAGTAAGCACAGGGCTCAATACAGTCATCTCCTCTGAGTCTCTTCCTATAGCCTCTGACAGATAAAAAGGATGCACTGGAAATACTTTGTGGCTGTCACTTAACTGGAAGGGGACAGTTTGAGCACCCATTAAACGTTCTTCCTGGTCACATCAGAGCTGATGTTGGAAAGAAGAAACAGCCCTTATTCCTCCCCACGTGACAGACCTGTTTAAAAACTTAGCATTAAAAACTAGGGCGCTGCACAGGGAATACATCTCCACTTCATAATCAAATACGTTTTCTTAAACAACATACAAATCAAACCTAAGTTGGTGCTGGGGCTGAACCTGGGCCACTGATATATTGCACAGACAGTACTAAACAAATACTTGACAAATGCAGTGTTATTTATTTTGCATTAAGGCTAAAGCATTTTTTATGCATTTCAAAAGCTACTCAGGATGAGGAGGAATTGCTGAAATTCCCTCTGAATCCCCTGGCTGCTCTCTGTTCTACGGTCTCATGAACTGTGAGTAAAGGCAACTGCAAACACTAAAAATGGAACTCTTCTCACCCAATCTGTTCAGAAATGTGCTGTTGGAAAAATGCAACAAGCAACACTGCTATAAAGCAGAAGCAAGCAACAGCAGTGAAACCATTTGAAACCATTGCAAGGATTATAAAGTCCTAAAAACAGAAAAACTACAAAATACATGCAATACTGGAGTGCGCTCAGTAACTTCTGTGATACATTCAGAGTTTCATGGAAACCAAACCTGATGAACTATTGCTCAAGTCAGAAAAAACACGTATGCCCTACCTATCAGACATGAAAGTCTGATCTGGTGCTTGGCATCATAGGTTCAATAAATCCATGCAATACATATGTGGCAATTATGTTGAAAAATGATGCAGACATAGCTAAACCCACCAATATTTGCATTAAATTATCCTGTTGCAACTTGTCTCTCATCATTCATAACTTAAAATTCAGGGCATGATTAATGACTCTCTCTCTCCTTCCATTTAATTTTCATCAATGAAAAATATGATATTCTGAAAAATACTCTCATTTATTAAGGCCAGTGCCAAGTTTCACGCTACATTCTCTCTGCGAAACAGTGAGTACAAACAGAATTTTAGCATACTGCAAGAAAACTAGTAACATAGTCACCTATATTAAAAACTGTATCTGACTGAAGACACAAATAGCAGGCAGGCAGCCCGCCACTCATAGAGAAATGGTACAACATCAACACAGTCATAGCACAAATTAATTCTTAATGAGATAGTGCTGCTTCTAACTGTTTTTCCATGAGCAAAGTTTTCGTGGTGTTATGCAGTGGACAGGCATATAACTTAAGGAGGAGTTGAATACTATAAAGAGATGAAGCCCTCTATTTACCCACCGGCCAGGAAGAAATCACAGAGCTTCATACACTCTTGAGATGGAGCGACCTCTCCAGTGGCAAGATACAACCATCACACTATGTTACCACGGTGCATTTCCTGCACGAGGAATTACAAATGTCACATATTTTATGTGCCTTAGATGTGATTATAGCACTCAAGTTCTACCAAAATAGTATAAGGTTTGCCAGCATTTCCATTACAGATTTTTATTTCCAAGTTTGTTTGGAAGTGTTTTTAAAAAATGCAGCTTGCCAAATTGCTATCTGGTATAGTAAACTAGAGTGAAAATCTGCTTGTTGGTTTTCAGTGGGAAATCATAGAGTTTTTTGAAACTACCCTTTAGATGTTATTTCCAGGATACTCAGTAGGCCATTTTCCACACTACTTAAAAAGAATCAAAATTATTGCTCTCAGTAAGGAATCTCAAATCCATTTCCGAAAACACAATAACCCACGTATTTCCTTCGTATATAGAGCTTCTTCTAGGACTAAAAATATTTTAATTTTATTAATTTTCTGATATATAGGTATATATAAAGTACATACATGCACACATAAAATCAGTAGTTTGAAGCTAAGCTTCTTTAGACATTTCATTACTTTTATGTCCTTTGAAATAAATAGGTTTCCTTCATAACCATATATAGTCAGGTTGCATACTAATTTACTAAACTGACTTGCCCACTGTGTACATATACATATATGTGTGTAGATGTGTAGTAAATTTGAAGGATATTAAACCAAATAATTTTAAATAGACAAAATTCTAGTTTATTTTTTGACTGAAGTTTGCATACTGAAGGACATAAATAGGTTATTTCTGTGGCCATGATCACATGTAGTTTTAGTGTTTACAAGTGGATTTAGACATTTTAGCTGTTAAGCATCCAAGCTTTAGTGAATATACATCAAGACATCACTTAATATCACTTTAAGTAGATTTTGTGCTCTTTTTCTCATACATGTAGGCAGCAAATATAAAGCCTGATTTAAATTAATCATCCTACTGTGAATTCAATAGAGTGCATAAGTAGAACAGGTAAATTCAAACACTGTTCTGGAATTAGATGGCAATCCAAGAGATAAGCAGAAACCTCTCACGTCCAAAATAGTCAACCTAATGATCAAGTGACCAGAATTTTTGTTGTATTAATTTTTTATCAATCTATAATACAGTCAAGTTTATCTATAGCTCAAGTTGAATTTCCTATTTACATTCCTAGTATGGGGGCCACCAGAATGAAGTAAGGTAAACAAACCACATACTGGTTGCACTGGTTTCTTGTCTGTCCCCAAGCGTAAAGCAATACTGTTCTATAAAGGTTCTCTGTTCCATTTATGCTTAACTGTAAACAGCAAGGTCTCCCTAACATGTTTTTCATTTCAGAAGCTCATATACCAACTGTTGTGATATCATCTGTCACTCACCTCAGCCACCTGCTGAGTCTCCACTACCTGCTGAGCCAGCACCTCCATATTGGTTGCCATGGTGAAGCAAGATCATTAGAGAACCTGTTTGAAAAGATGCCAGCAACTTCCATCAGGCACAAAAGTTATGGGTTTTTTTCTTACTAGTAAAGAAAGCTCTGATATGACTTTTTGATAATTTACTGTTTGATGTATCTGATAAATGAGAAAATATGACATGGATGTGTGTGTGTGCACACATACATCTATACACATGCATACTGGAACCACACTGTTCAAAAAGCTGCAGCACATAGTTATTCTTTTCCTTTACAAAGCCTCTAATATACTATTTTTATTGTTACTTAAGCTCCAAAGAAGATATTTCATGAATTAGAAAGGACTAATTTGAGCGTCAACTACTGATGCAGTTTGTGGAATTCTCAGATCTATAAGGCACTTTCCTCAACTGAAGGGAAGAGAAACCTTACAGTCAAACTGCTTCTACACTACATGCTGAACAAGGAAACAGCAATCAAAGAATGCTGTTTTGAGCAAATTTTTATTGAGTCATTCCATCAAACTGCCATGTTCATCCCTATTCTTCTGGTAATCTTGCATAATAAGGGAAATACACTGTCACATCTAAAATGTATTTTCTATTAGCTAAACTATTTTTTTTTATAATGTGATAGTATTATCACTCTGAGGAGAAAATACTGCAGAATTTTTTTATCCTATTGTGAGTGTCTGTACCTTCAACTTCATGCTCTTCAGGGTTTAAAAAAAGAAAAAGACAAAATGAATAGAAAAAAGAAGAAACAAGAAAAAAGACACTTCCAACATATTTTTAATGATCATTATTAGGGCTGTGTTTCTCCAAGGGTAAATTTAATTAAGATTTCAAATTCATGCATTCAGTTTTCAATTGTGACTTGCTCATTATGGAGCCAGAGTTCAGATTCTGACCCAGGTGTAGGTAATGAAAAGGCATTACTGAATGCTGGCCCATTTGATGTTTTATTGAAAACCTTCTGTTGGTACTTGCAGAGCAATCATTTAACATAAAACTAAAACATGCCATGAATAATAGCAAAACACGCAACAGAAAAATACATGCATGTCTCTAGCACCAACCCCTCCCTGTTCAAATGCAACTTCTACAAAGCTAATGTTGTTGAAAATGTCAAAATTCATTAAGTTAATTAAATCATATTATGGTAAATTAAATGTGAAAATTATTTTGTATAATTAACAGAAGACCATTTGTAACAATGCATAACCGAAGTCAAGACATTTCCTATGGAAATCATATTTATGCTACTTTCTCATTTTTATTTAAGTGTTCAAGTTGCACAGTAAGCTTATGAATCATTTCCACCAGACCCATTTAATATTGCAGCTTGTGGATGTTTTCTCAGTTGTTCAGTAATTCCTTTTCATTGTCTTCTCTTATTTTAAATTCAATTTTTATGTTCAGAAAGGAAGATGGCCATATGCTCCTAACATGCTGTTTTCTCAGTGCTTGAAGATGAAGGAAGCCCTGAAGATGAGACATTTTGTTTATAAGAACACCTTTCTAAGACCCAGTGAAGTCTTTGCTGTGGTAAGGCTCTGACAGATGCGCTGTTGGTGTTGTTACCCACCAAGGTTTTTTGCACTTTCCACCTTCCCAAAACAGCAATAAGCTGAGGCTATCTGATCAAATCCAACTGGAAGCCCAGAGACCATGCACTGCCATGCCAAGCAAGCTTGTTAATGATGTTGACTCCCCAGCAAAACCCTGAGCAGCAGAGCTCATAAGGGGAAAAAAAAAATCCCCAAAACAAACCAACAGAAAAAGTGGAACTTAAAAACTGCAAGGAAGCACCTGGAGCACCAGGAAAATATCTTCGGTATAATAGGATGGCAGCCAACTCAGTACCTGTAGATAAAGCGCTGTCCAAAATAGGGCATAAACCCACTAACCTCTCCCTAAATTGCAGGGAAACCCCAGAAGAAAGTCATACTCTCCATTTGAGACATTCTATGGGTACGGCCCTAGTAAGATATATGGCAACAGGCCGAATTCAAGCTTTCTGCCATTTGCTCCTTTGTCTTAAGAAAAACACGATTATTCACGCTACGTGCTTGACCCAGCTACACCGAACAGCAGGCCCGCTCGCTTCTCCTCAGCGGGAGTCCGGGCAGAGCCACAGGAAAGGCGGGGCTCGCAGGTGAGGCTCTACCGAGAGCCCCTGTGACGGCTGTCACCGTGTCGGCAGTGTCACAGTGCCCGGCAGGAATCCTGGCAGCAACGACACGACAGAAAACAACGAGGGCCGCGCCCGGAGCGGCTCCAGCAGCTCGGACGCGCGGCACCGGGCGGCATCCCGGGCCGCCGCAGCCGGGCCGGGCCGGGCCGGGCCCGCCAGCACCCGCCCTCCGTCCCGCCGCGCCCTCATTGGCTGCAGCGCGCGCGCAGCCGGCACTGACGAGCGTTTCGGCACTGGCGCCCCGCGCGCCGTGAGACCACGCCCCGCCCTCCCGCCTCCCGCTCCAACCGGTGACCTCATCGAAGACGCAGCACTCTCCCCCGCTCCACCGATTGGCTACGGGAACGGCCTGTACGGCCGGCGGCCCCGCCTCTCAACCAGCAGCGAAAACACCCGAGGGACGCGACTAAGCACAAGATGGCGGCGCTGGCTGGCGGCCAAGTCCCAGGCGGGGCTGCTGCCGCCGCCATTAGTCCCCCCTCCCCCTCCCCTCCGGTATATCCTTATGTCAGGCTATGAGAGGCCCGGTCATGGCAGTAGGGAAGCGGCCGGTAAGATGGCGGCGGTCTCAGCCCCGTATGCAAAGTACCCGCCGCCCCCTCCCCTCCGCCCTCCCGGTGGCAAAGGTAAAAGGGTCGGGTTCAAGCCGCCGCCTCCGCCCGCTCAGACTCCATCTTCTCTCTGTGTCCGCATCCCGAGCTCGTCATCGCCGCGACCATCGCCCCTGCAACCCCCCGGACAGCAGGCTGCTCTCACCGAGACCGGACCGGCTCCGACCTCAGGCAGCCCACATTCTAGCCCAGCGGCTCCGCAACGGGACTCCCGCACCGGATCGACCCAGCACCTCACAATGGTCCTCGCTCTCTCCGGGCGCTGTAGGCCAGCCTACAGCACGGCTGGCTTTCGCTTACCAGCAGAATACCGGAGCCTTAGAATCCCCCCTCCCCTTAAACCGACCGTTACCCCTCCCCTTCGCCGCTCGCGGGGGTGTCCGAACAGGGCCCCGATGCCACCTCCCCGCACCTCCTCCCGCTTCCTGGCCCCAACGAAAGAAACCCAACCGGGCCGCCTCAATTTTAAAAAACGATTTTTACCTCAGGAATTGGCGCCAAACGTGCCCTGGCGGTGGCCCTGACCCGGGCCCAGGCGGGCCGGTGTTGGGTGACGGTGCCCAGCGGCGGCCCTCCCTCCCCCCGTGAGGGCGGCGGCGGTGAGGGGGCTAACGGGGTCCGCGGAGGGGCAGGGGGGGCCGGGTCTGTATTACGGGGCCGCGGGGGGGTGGGGGGGGGGGTGGTGTTTTGTTTTGTGTGCCGTGCCCCTGTGAAAGGTCAGAGTTCGTGACCTCGCCCGCCGCTGCCGCCGCCCGACAGCGTTTCCCCGCTTCCTCTTCCCAGCACCAGGCCGGCCGCGGCCCCCTCCATCCCCCTCGCGGGGCGGGGCTGGGACGGCGGCGGGGAGGGGCTACCTGAGCCGCTCCGCGCCGGCGGCCCGGCGGGGAGCGCGCGGCGGCCCGGGCACCGGCGGCGTGCCCTGCGCACGCGAGGGCGGCTCCGGGCCCGGCGCTCGGCTCGTGTCGCGCCCCGGCGGGAGCGGGTGTGGAGCCAGCACCTGAGCCGCCGCGACCCCGGCCCGTGCCCGGTGGGGCTCCTCTGTGGCCCGCAGCTTGAGTTAATCAGGCGGAGGTGGTTCCTGTGTGCGCAGGTGGGTGCAAGTCTTGGCTCTTACTAAGGATGCGGAGTCGAAAGCCCGCTTGCAGTTGGCGTTGGTTTTCACAAAGGCCGGTGCCAGACCGAGTTTTTCTTCTGTGAAGTCAGTGTCATCCATGTGGGCTCTCCCAGTGGAGCTGGCTGCAAGCGAGGCCTGTTTTGCCTCTGAACGTGCCGTGTAGGTGTGAGCCAGGTTTGGGCGCAGCCCAGGTGGTTTCAGAGCTTAGAACCTTCCAGTATGTGGCATAGCTTGCCAAGGCGATCTGTGTTGACCTGTGAGCCCAGTTCACTGTCGTAACCCTGTACAGCTGTTTCTTCCCTGTCAAAAGCATCTTAGCACTTCAGGAAGTTTCTCTTAAGTCTAGTAATTTTGACAGAAGCTAACTTAGAGTGGTCAGATGAACAGTGAAATTGGAACATGTGACGTGATAGTAACTCCTGAGAGGAAATGCACGGAAGAGATAGCACCTGAAGGCAATAATCGCTTAAACAGGAGGTGCTGTTGTCTGAATAGTTACACATTCAGCACCCTGATTTTTTGTTTCTTGTTTTTTTGCCTTTTTTATTAGAACTGGGTATTTGGGTCAAGGATATGAGAAGTGAAGAACTACATCTATGAATTATAGCCTTATTGTTATAAAACCGGAGTTAATAACATTAAAGCACATGATATACAGATGTGTTTGCAATACATAAAAAAAGGAAAATGTTTTAAAAAACATCTCTGGTGTTAGTTCACTACCATTATGTTAAATACATTAAAAATTTTCGGATTCTCAAACTATGAACATGCACATACCTTCAAAAGCAGATTTTTTTTTTCTACTTCATAAAACATATGATTAAAGCGTAAATACATTTTTGTAACAGATACCTTTAAGGGTTTTCAAAATTCTTGTAATAGTCTTACTATGGAATTAGGTTAAATGTTAAGGAAGGAATGTGTTTCCCTTGTTATAAATCAAGGATAATGATGTGTGGAGAAGCATCTAAAAGCACAGCATGGTGGTTGGTTTTTTTAATAGTGGATTTGGCAAAAAAACCCACCTTTTTTTAAAGTTAAATAAACTAAGGGAATAAATTGCTATTCTGGCTTTGAACTGAGATGTGCATCTGTTGGATCATGATTGTAAGCAAATTTAAACTGAATCTTTAGTTTTGTCCTCTATTTGATATCCTAAAATGTTTTCATCAGAATCATAATAAATGTCTTTTATTTTTTTTCACACCACCTGTGTTCATGGTTAGGTAGAAAAGTATTTAAATCTTAAATAAAAAGTATTTAATTCTTGCATGCTTCTAAACATAGAGCAGTGAAAAGGGTTGAGAAGACTTGTGGGAAAACGACTTAGCTGGTAAGCAATTTAACTACTACAGAAAAGTGAACAAATGCCAAAACACAAACACCTAGGAATGTTATTTGGGGGTCCTTGAAAAGTCCTGGCTCTCTCTATGCATCAACTGAAAAGTTCAAAATTTCGATCCAAATACTGATAGCCAGATATCACAAAAGTAAAAAGGAACAGGTTAGCAGTCAAAAGCTATAGAAATGCTGGACCTCCCTTTTAAGAGGTGTGGGCAAGAGAATTCACTGGTGAGCAGAAGTAAATGAATTTAAAACATATTTTATTATCAAGGAAAAACAACACTTTATTTCCCTGAAGAGCTAAAAAAAAAAAAAAAAATCATTACTATAGGGATTTCTATATAAAGCAAAAAACTAACTGAAAGCATCCTAGCCTACTTCTTCCCCATTCTATATATTCTGGCATTCCTGCTCGTAAAGACAACTCTAAAAATCAAATGGAGTAGGAGAACGGAGAAGACCTGCCCTGGAGTCTAGAAGCTTTGTCAAAACTCGATCAAAAGTGGTGTCTCAGTGTTATCCAGACTGAAGATAACAGTTTTTAATACACAGAAGTTTGTATGTTATGTTCCCAAGTAACTTGTGAAGTTAGACTAGTGTTGTAAGTGTAGGAGGCTCTCAAAGCGACAAGGGAATAATAACTTTTCCTCTCGCTGAGTATTGGCGCTTTTTTTACCTTCACAAGCAGTGATATTCACCGAACGTGGTTACAGCCAAAGTAGTCTTTATTGCTTTTATACCAAAGTAGCATGTAAACAGGAAAATTCTAATTGGTATTTGTAGCTGTGTGTTTTTCATCAATTGTAAAAGCAACACAGAATCAGCTCAGGAAAGGTAGCAGTCCCAGGGCTTCATACCAGTTGTACTTGTGTAAGTGTCATGGGATCTTGTCATATCTGAACACTCTCCAACTCTGAATGACTGGTACTTCTATTTGGAAAAATAATTTAATTAGTTTAAAAAAGAGATTTTAACCAGGTGTATACTGTAAGATAGATCTAAATATTAGTTGCAGATAATGGCTAATAATTTTCATGCTTTTCAGTAAGTAGCAAAATAAGCAGAAGAACACTGAAGCAACAAATCAGATCAGCTTGCATCTGAGCTATTGACTGAGTAGTACATTGTAATTCCATAGTTCAAATATTACTGAATTTTTTTTTGAAACATTTGTGAAGGTGTGGGACAAAATCTTTGTTTTGAAGAAGTAATACTAGCTACAAGTTAGGAAGAAGGAGCTGTTTGTAAGTAAATGACATGGAGTAAACTGAGTATCTATATACCTCTATTCTAAGATGTTAAAATTTTCTAAAAGGTGGTTACTGGATTGACTCTGAAATGAAGAGAATTTCTGTCTCTGGTGCTTAGCTTTGCTCAAATTAGATTAATAGTTGGACTGAAATTGTGAGGATGTTTTCATTTTTTTCTCTTTCTTTGTGCTTTATTGAGACCATTTATAGCTGTAACTGGAGTAGAGTTGAATGGTAGGCAGGCTCTACAGGAGGTAAACGCAGTGTGGACTGAAACGCTTCTTCATAGCAATTAGGTCTAAATCCTGTTTCTGTCAGAAGGCCTTCTCTACCATCTTCTGATTTCATGCTCTTCCTTAGTTTGTCAGAGAATTGGTTAATAGGTGTCTGTTAACAGTAACTGGAACTACAAAGCTGGAATTAAAGAAGGTAAAAAGAATGTAAAGGAAAAGCCTATAGAACTGCAGTTATGTTTTGCTCTTTTATTTTTCCACATTACTTAAAACAATGTTTAATAGCACTGTATCTTATTTTTGACAACAAAATATTTCATGTATTCATTTCCTGCTTATAAATGAAAATTTAATACGACAGTCACTAAATGTCAGCACCTAAATCTTTGTAATACTGTTGTTCTATAGTGCAGTTTTGTTTCGTTTGGGACCATGGTTAGAGATCTAAGAGTGTTTTTTGTCAGTGCAAAATGTTTTTAAGGGGGAATAAACATTTACAGTATATTGGTAGCAAGGCCATGATTCTGTTGTGAAAGAGTTACCACTCCCGTTCATCCATTAATTGAAGACAAGAGTTTTACTTTTCTCATACTTAGTTTCCGTTTGCACATGATAACCTATGCTTTGTGAAACTATTAGACTCAGATGTATCAAAAAACCCCCAAACAACTATATTTTTATTTAGTGGTAGGTGTGTATTTGTTTTTTTAAGCTCAGTTTTCCAGATGATAAATTGAACTACCTTTATCATTTGGATACATATTATAGACCTTTAAAAATACAGACAATTCTAAACAGTTTGTTAGGGTCAAAAATTCAGATATCCATTAAGCTTCTTGAAGAAAGGGAAAAGTGAAAGTAATAAAAATCCCCTCCATGTATTTTAATGTAAGTAATTTCTTGAACATGGTATTTTTATACAAAGATATATTTTAATCATAAATGCCATTCTATTCCTCGGTCAAGTACTATGACAAATATAGGACATAAAACCATTTTATTGCAATGATTAGAACACCACTTCTCAACCTTCTTTATAAAAAAACAACAAAACACTAAAACAAAAAACCAACCCCAAAACAAACAAACAAACAAAACCCCGAAATCCCCCCAAAACAGAAAAACCCAACCAAACCAACAAAACCCCAAACCCCCGAACTCCAGAGATCTATACCCTCGGCTGGTGTAGAGCAGCACAGCATCTTTGAAGTCATACAGACACTAGGCTGCTGAGAGCCCAGCCCTGGAGCTGTAGTGCACGACAGCAGTCTGGTGTAAGACACATTTGTCCACAGGGCTTCCAAAGCACTCCAGCAGAGCAGGTTCAGACAAGTGCATTTCAGCCGATCAGCGTATTTCAAATGTTGTGCTGGTTATGTGCATTAAATGTTTGATGACGTTTCTCATAACAAGAACAGCAGAAACAACAGGAGCTTTGAAAATAAAGATAGACTATTTAAATAGATGATTAAAATCTTAACACTACTAGGTCGACTAGTGTTAAATAAAAACTGTCTGTAGGTTTATAATAAATTAAAAATAACCTTCAAGTCTGATGCACTATTTAGAGAGAAGTGATGTTATTCAGCGTCTGGATTTGTAGAGCTACTGGAGTGCGTTTCAAAGTACTGCAGTGGTATGAAATTAAACCCTTCAAAATAAATTACACAGTGATCTGTGTAAAATTATAAATTGATAGTCAGTAATTATCCTGGATCATAGCTAGTGAAGTGTTGGTAGACCAGGTAAATTGAACATGGTATTCGTTTATTTTCTGTGGAAGCAATTTAGTGTATGCAGGGCATAATTTCACGCTGGCACTTGCTAATGGATGAGTAATAATAAATCAGACCACAGAACTCCTTAGAAACATGAAAAAATGAAGCTGTAGTTCAATAAAAATAATAAAGTGCTTTAAATGAGCATTCATTGTTTACTACATTGTTCCTCATTTAATGGTAGACATCAAAACCAACCTAATGAAATATGATAGTGCTCTAGAGTAAGTAAAACTGAGCCTGCTACTTAGTGTAGTCAGTATTTCCATCTATTTTCTTGTCTTGATGTTAGACTTGGTTTACTGTGGTATCAGAGTTGAAGCTTATAGTACGGGTTGAACTTGCACAGGCATAAAGATCACCATAAATATTCTCTATTTTAAAGTTTCCGCTTGCAAAAATGCGGATGTAAGAAGAAGGAAGCAAAAGAGCAATTTGGAAACAGTTCATATCCAGTGTATGTAGCCAGTTTGCCTGAAATACACTGCTCCATTTTGTAAGACAGAAGAGGGTTGCTGGGAATGTATAGAAATCTGAGAATTTATTTGAAGTCCATTGAGTGATAGCTGCTATAATATGGATGCTTCCTCCATGGCTTCAATCCACCTAAAAAGGGCAGGAAAGAAAAAGTGGCACATATAAAATCATATGCATTTTAAGAACGTGTGTATTTCAGGAAAAGTAAGTATTTTAAGAACGTAAAGCCTGAAGAGGACTGTATTTCCCATCCCAGCTCTAATGAGGAGCTAGAGTTTTGTGATTAAAGCAGGGAACTGGGTACCAGGACTCTTGTGTTCTAGTACGACCTTTAACAGTAATTTATTGTAAAATCTCAAAGATAGTATGAGTGCTGTCTTGGAATAGGAAAGACGAAACCACCGAAGTATGCGTAAAAGTAATAAAAACTCCCATAAACACTCTTTTCCTTCCCTGTGTGTCTTGAGATGCTGGCATTTTTATTACTAACTTAATGACTGTATTCCCATTAGAATGGGAAATCTAAACAATTATTTGTTGATGAGGAAACTAAGAGATATCAATCAGAGAAGCTCCTGTACAGTATCACATTTGACAGACTTCTAAGCATGAATCTTGAGACTGAGCCTCCTCTTTACCTATACAGGGGAGCAAATTTTTCTTCCCGAAGAAACTGAAAAGCACCAGGTAGATTTTTAATGTCACCTGGGCGAGTCACATGCAATTGGGCTTAATCAGCTGTTTGTTTCCTCTGTTTTGAAGGCATTATGAAGTGAAGGAGAGGGAAAAGCCCTACATAAACTTTTGGACCTGCACACTGGCTATTGTGGAAGTCTAGACCCATACCTCTGTGCTGAATTGTTATCCTCTGCTCGAAAGCTATAAAAGAGAGTCTGCTTGTGGTAGAGATGGAAAACTGTATCTGTACTTCCTTCCTCCTTTTCTGGGGAAATGGTGAAACCCAACAAAGGCAAACTTTCTGTGGCAACTTTGTCCTGAAAGCAAACAAGAAGTGAACCAAAATTAAGAGAGAAGGCTTGTAATGGTTTGAGGGCTCTTTCTGAAGACCAAATAATGACATAACCCCTCTCTCCCAATTATGTTCCATTTCAACCGTTTTTATTTGCTGAGTGCCAATAGTAGTCTTTTTGGTACCTTGTCATTTCCTTTCATAGCACTAGCAACTTTTTTAGAAATCTGCACTGTCTCGAACAGCACACTTGCTTTCGAAAATGCTGCTTTGAAATTTCTGAGCTGGTAATGCAATTAATTGTTTATTTACTTCCAAGAAACATCCATGAATTTTGCTTGCCAGACGCTGCTACATACAAATTAAAGAAAACAATAAGCCTTAATCGAATTGCAGTTTAGATATTATTGACAGCTGCACTTTTGATCACTGTGTTTAGATAATGTTTTATGTATGTATATATTGCCTTTGCCTCTGCTTTTAGAAGCTAAATTGCAAACTGAGATTGCAAAGTGTAATTAGCCATCCATTGCTTTTTCCCTATTGTTGAACCAGAAATGATCACTTTTAAGGTTAGCAGAGGTAGGGTAAATGTACTGGATACAGAATTTGCTGTTAATTTGGTCTGAATTGCCAAATCATTAACTCTTCTGTGCCTCATTCTCCTCATCTGTTTAAAGAGGATACTATTGCTACATGCAACCATCACAGTGGTGATGAAAGTTTAAATGATTGATGTTTGCAAAGTGTTCTGAAGTCTTAAAGTACCAAATATTGCTATTACTACAGTTCTTGCATTCTGTGTCCTTTGTTCAGCACAGTGAATTTTTATGCTTCTGCTTATGAAATCTGTCAGTTACAACCAAACTTTATATCACACTTACTTCAAGTTTATTTGTATTGCAGCTATTCACAAAGGACAAGAAATTAAAATAAGGGAGTGGGAAGGGACGAAATGCAGAAAAAATTACCTGGTTGATATCCAACCTCCTTGGCTGTAAGGAGGATCTTACCGGCCTATACACAAGGCAGTATTCTCACCTCTGCGGACTGTCTTTCCCTGTTGGTACTGGTAGGACAAATATTTCCTATTTATACTTGCAAAACTACAAGATTCTCCTCCCCACCAGAAATGGATCATAGCACCATCTCTCTACAAGTAAATATCTGGCAGTTACCAAGTGCACCAGAGAATGCCGAAGGACCTCGAAGTCTTCAGGTGTAAATACGTATAGGTGTATGTGGATTCAGGTTCACAGTGGCTGACAGTTTATAATAGCACGAATGGCAAGAAGTGCAATAATGAAGGGCAGTTTGTGAAGAGGGCTGCCGAGGTCCAGCTAGGGCTGTAGCTAGGCCCCTCAGCTAAGGACAGCTCCCTGGGGACTCAGTCTGTTAGGACCAGGTCTCAGAATGCAGGTAGTTGTGAGAACTGCCATTTATACCTTTCACATTTCCTCGTGCTGCCTGTACGGAGTAAAGAAGGGAACTCAGATAGGAAACTATTTCAAGTCAGATTGCACAGTACCTCATTTGCTATGTAGGTGTAGAGGACTTTGCCTTTGATAACAAACCAGCGTTTCTTCCAGTGTCTTTTGCCTCTCTTGCATCTGCTGAGATAACCACTGATGGTAGCTCCCTCTCCTGAGGCCGCCACCTGGAGCAGAGTAGGAGAGATCAGGATTTGTAACAGTAAAGGCTTTTCCCCTCCTGATTGTGCATGTTTGCATCTCACCAGACAACCAGGTCTATGTGTGTGAAACCATAAGTAGATTGTATGAAAAAAACAAAACAAAACAAAAACACATAAGTAAAGTAAATTAAAAATATCGAGACAAAAAAATATAACGTGGTATTATGGTTCTTTTTAGCTGTTTGAAGATTTCTGGTTAAAGTGAGTTCTCAGTAACTCTGTTGGAAACTATGCAGTTGAGTTATTACTGAGGTCAGCAAGTTTACAGTTGTGTTCTGAGAAGCCAAACTTGACCCTACTCTCAGGTCTGGCTTTTTGATATGTTAAAAGTACATGCTTCCAAAAGGGAATTACAGCCTTGTGGCTGAACACTTCTAAGATGAAAGTATCTTTAGGACTTCGCAATGGTTTTGTATCAATTATGTTAACCACTTGACTATGACTTCATTTCATTTGTGAAATAATATTTCTGAGAAGTTACTCCTCTCACAGAAGTATTTTGAGATCTAAGTGCTTAATGTTCTTAAAGATCCAGATTTTGAGTAGATGGAACTATACCCGCACACACAATGCAGCGTTTGTTAATTAATTACAATAGTAAACTGCAACAGTATTGGATTTAGAAACAAAGGGCAGAGATTGAAAACCAGCTTTTGTAGCACTGACACAAGAGAAGACTGAGGGGTAATATAGCAGCGTTTTGCAGCAGAACAGAAATGTTCCGGGACCTGGGTAGAGCAAGTTAAAAAAGTTATGGAGCAATGCTATTGTGAGATGATTCGTACTAATAAACAAGCACTGCCTCCCCGAGGATAGAAGGGCAGTGCTTTTTTCCTAATGGGGCTGAAATTTTTGCCTGCAGGTTCCTTCAGTATTCCATTTGTGTGTTTGTATTACATGCTTGTAGCTATGGTTCAGTTTCACCAGAGCGCAAGCAGACCTCAAGAAATTCCAGTGTCTCAACTGTACATTGAGTTCAGCAAGATGTTTGTACTCTGTTCTCTCTAATATGACGATAAATACCTGCTGATTCAGTGAAATGGGAGTGCCCTACAGCACTTGAGTTCAGTGGGCAACTTACCTAGACTACATCAACATAATTGGCACCTTGTTCCTGTAAAGAAAACTGATACAGCTGGAGAAATCCTGACCCCATTGAAGTTGGTGGGAATTTTATGTTAGTGGGATCTTTACCCTTTAATTTGAAATAGTTTGGTTTGAGCTGGAGGGAAAGTGCCTGATTAAACATGTATGCTCCTGAGTTGATTGCCAAGGACTAAAGTCTGTTCCCTAAGTGGTATTTTATTTCTCTTGAAATTGAAGTAAGATGTCAGAAGTAAAGGTCTTGTCAAAAAGGTAACTGGTCAACAGTATATCATGCTCTATTGATACTTGTCTGTGCTCTGCCTTGTTGTACTATCTAGTACCTTGAAGTTGTCTTAGTTTTCTAAAGACTTCACAAGCTGATGAGCAAATTAAAGTACGTCACTCTAATTGAGTTTCTCACTGGGCTCAAGAAGCTTCTGTGGTATATTCAGAGCTCAGAGTATTTTGTATTTTGAACACTATTGTGAAAAACAGAAAAAAATAATTGCATGATGAAAGTAGACCAGGGCATGGGCTGGGCCCCCCGCACACAGGATAAGTTATAAATATAGCTGCTGAAGTATGAGCATATAGTTCTCTACAGTTCCTTGCCTTTCTGAGGCAGCTTGGTCCTACCTCCATAAGAGCTGAAGGGATCTTCTTCTGTTTCTTAAAAGATGAGTAATGAATATTGTGGAAGACAGAGGAGAAGGCACTGCTTGAACACCTGGATGAGGTTGGAGGGAAGCTCATGCTTAGTGGCCGCTCTGCAAGATTAAGAAAATTCAGAAAAGGAAGGGGGAAATGGATAAACCGGTGTACATCAGACTGGGGATAACAGACACACAATGCACCAATGAAAGTGACTAAAGAACATGCCATGCCATGTCCATAGCCTTTTTTTTAAACTTTTGTTTCAAATCACCTCTTTAAGTCTGATTAGATGGGTGGATTTCATAGCACCCTAAGTTAATGGTAGTAAAGTACAGATACTTGAAAGAAGCCTGCAAGAAAGCTGACAAAGCACAAAATACTGCTTGTTTTCTTCTAATGTAAAATCAGCATTAAGCGAATGGCTTTTCCATCTATCCGCTCTATAACACCTTTGCAGGATAGCTTCACTAATGGGACATTCTTTCTGAATGAGCCATTCTCTTTGAGTTCTGCATGGGAGAAAGTTATTCTGTCTCCGCCATTAACCCCAGTTGCCTGAGTTTGTATCTTCATAGTCTCACTTCTGGCAACACACATTATCTGGAAGCTCTTAGTAAAGCACAGCATTGTTATAGCACAAATCTGAGTTATCACTTCTTGGACACACAGTGGCTTGAGGATGCTTCTTTTGCTGTCGTGACAGCATCCATTCATGTGTTTGCTTGTCTAGTGTGCATTTCTTTCATCAGGATGGAAAAACTAAATTTCATCTGTCCTCACCTTCTTATCCTTGACAATACGATGTGCCTACTTTTAGAGATTGTCTACATGAATAGTGGTGCAAGAATATTTCCTCTTCATTCCCTGTTCCTATATATGTAGCCCCTGTCTCTCCTTTTATTTCTGATTTGGATGTATATTTAAATCGGAAAAGGAACTGATACAGTAGGACAATAAAATGGAGTTCTAGTTAGGCAGTAGCTCTTCTGATTTGAATTCATGCTTTCATCTGTATCCAGATTAACTCCCCATGTAGAAGAGCTCTTAGTGACTCTGCGCTTTACCTCTGCTTTTCTTGTTGTAAAAGCTACAACATGGATGAGGACAGTGAGGAACTGTAAAGGCATTGTTTTCTTTTAATGGATAATTCATTAGAAATTACAAGAAAGAGCTATCACCTGTAACTCCATCACAGAATAGAATAGTTCAGTTGGAAGGGACCTACAACAATCATCTAATCAAACTGCCTGATCAATTCAGGCCTGCCCAGAAGTTAAAGCATGTTATTAAGGGCATTGTCCAAATGCCTCTTAAACACTGTCAGGCTTGGGGCATTTACCACCTCTCTAGAAAGACTGTTCCAGTGTTTGACAACCCTCTGGGTAAAGAAATGTTTCCTGATGTCAAGTCTGAACCTCCTCTGGCAAAGCTTTGAACCATTCCCAGGCATCCTGTCCCTGGATCCCAGGGAGAAGAGATCAGGACCTCCCTCTCCACTTCATAGATTCATAGATTTCTAGGTTGGAAAAGACCTTAGAGATCATCGAGTCCAACCATCCCTAATCCCCATTAATATAATAATCCATAATCCCTAATTCCCCTCCTTAGGAAGCTGCAGAGAGCAATGGTAGCCTCTCAGCCTCCTTTCATCCAAACTAGACAAACTCCGGGTCCTCAGCTGCTCTTCATAGGACATAGGTTTATCATTATTCTGGTTTATTGAAAGGCCAGGGGAGCCCTCAGAGAACCTGGCTTGTTAAAACAGTTTTAGCTGCCATACTGCCTGGCACTCCTCAATACACATGCCTTGTGCTTGAAATGAGAAATCCTCTTTAACAAAACACAACATGGTAAGCAGATCCTAAAGCTTCCTCATTATACAGGCAGGAAATGGATTTGTCAGTTTTACCAAGAATGAAGGAACCTTACCTCTTTTCTTAAGTTCCACGTAGCAGCTGTCACAGACTTT
Organism: Tauraco erythrolophus; assembly: GCF_009769465.1. Lineage (NCBI taxonomy): Eukaryota > Metazoa > Chordata > Aves > Musophagiformes > Musophagidae > Tauraco > Tauraco erythrolophus. Next base: position 206,995 of record NC_141476.1, on the reverse strand, counting down.
GGCTGCTTGATCTTTGAGGTACTTCATAGGGTACTTGTTTCTTGAGCAATTTCGACATACAATCTATTCCAGGAGAGATGCACATGAATATAATTTAAATTTATATACAGGCACATACAAAACAAATCCCATGAGCTGCTTGGGAGAGGAAGGTAGATAGTGGACCAGATAGGACTCTCTCCTAACACAGTGGCAGTCAGGGTGAGTCTATTAACTGAAATGTGATTGCTGTAGGTTTACACTGTCGTAATCCAAGCAGAATTGATGGCTGGATTTGGTTGCACACCATTGCTTTGCTCATCTCCTCAGGATTTTATACCTTCCCTCCTACTGAATCACAGAAAAGATCACTTTAATATTACTTCTGGTTTTATAGCTTTGTTAGTAACATTGTTTCCTTAAGCAATGCATGTTCCCGCTATGCCTGTGTAGGTACAGACTGATTTTCCCTGTGGAATTAGAAAAAAGATTAAGTAAACGTTTTTTTCATACTAGCAAAAATCACTGGTAGCTTGAAACAAAAGAAAAAAAAAATCACTGAGGCTAAAAGACAGCCATGGTTTAAAACAGGCCTGCAGGTTTATGTGTATAAACAAATCTCTAGAGTCAGTGATAAAGGGACAAAACAAAAAAAAGCTTATAGATTCCCTTGGCTTTAGCACAAAACGCAGCAGCTCTTGAATGGAGCACAGAGGAAACTTTCCCTTTTATCACTGACCAAACCAGACTCTACTGATGAGTTTCTTCAGTTTTCCTGGAAGATAATTTTACCAGCTGTTATTAGGGACAGGCTATGGACTAGATGTGCTACTGCTCTGATCCAGAACAGAGCCTGTATTTTTAGTGTATTACCTCTAGAGCCAGCTGTGCATCAGGTATAATGGCCAGACTCTGCAACAGTTATCCTGTAAGCCTTCAGCTGTTAGCCTTTGGGAATTAATTTGACCCTCAAGGGATGGTTACTATCGTTCCTACTAAAGTCATTAGATACCTAATTACCTAATTTAGCAAAGCACTAACAGGTTCTGTGAGAAGTCAAATTCTTGTCTTGATGCTGCTACAAGTTTGTAGAAGTTAACAGCAGTGACAGCCAGTGTCCTAGAGGTGTGAATAGAGCCTCCCAGAGACGCTTGTACAGCTCTTACCTTTCCACAGGCATGGCAATGATGTCGCCTCAAAGTGAGGGTAAAGTCACAGCCACAGTTCATGCACATCATGACATGGGACACAGGTACCAAAGTAGGAGGTCTCTCACCCAAGGGTATTCCAAGCCTTTCCCTTAGCTTAAAATCAAACAAGAACAAATGAAGAAGGATCCACACTTCCAAAGTACACTCAGTCAGCTCTGCTCCACCACATACAATTCTCCTCTCGTTTCAGTCTACCTTCACCTGCTAAGATCCTGACGTTTTCTAATTCCTAATGCACATTGTAAGTGAGCTACAGCTCCTTCAGCACTGAAAGACTGTGGCCAGTCAGTACATAGTGCTGTTAAAGCCAGATTCACAGCACGTAAAAAGCCATATAGGTCTGTTACTGGTCAGGCACCGACACTCTTCCACATCAGACAAGGATCTGATTCATTGCATATGCAAATTGCAGGTAAGAACATGAGTTAAAGCCATTGTTTTTTTTTTTTTAAATAATATCCATAAAAAGCTCTATAGCTTTCAATTGAAAAGGACCTGAACTCTTTATGTCATTACACCTTGGGACAGTTCTATGATGGGAAAGAGAATACAGAAAACAATAAAACCAAAAATTAATTTACCCACAGACAATCCAAATGTGATCCATGCTTTCCATGGCTGATCTCAATATATGTAAGCAGCTTTAGAAAAGTTAATCCCTGTTCCTATTTCTTGGAATGCACCATGTTGCAGTGTTACACAGGTGCCTTTGCTCTAAGGCCAGGGAGCCATGGTCAGTGTGGAACTGAACTCACTCTAATAAGCCATGCTGAGAAGCTGTGTTACTTCAGGTTCAGCACCAAAGTATTATGGGTGCCCCACTGTCAGTTCACAGCAGCTTAGTGTTTGGCACAAGTAGTACAAGCTATTGTGCCTTTGAAAGACTGTTTGTTAGGAGGGTTTCCTATGAGGAAATGAGACTTCTGCAGATAAATAGATTTAAGCACAGAAAAATCAAATTCCTCCAAATTTCTCCTTGTGCACATTCAGGTTTACATCAGAAGCAGAGCTGCAAAAAAAAATTATTTTTTCATTTGTTGAAAAAGGATTTGGTTTAGGTTGCTATACTAACCAATTTATAATTTTTTCTTGTTAAATATTTGAAAGTAGATTAGCTTCAGGTCAGAAAGAAAACCTGTTTTGTTTTTTTGAATCCATTTTTTACTTTCTGAAGTCTTCAGAAATTAAATCACAGAATGGCTGAGGTTGCAAGGGACCTCTGGAGGTCATCTGGTCCAACCACTCTGCTCAGGCAGGGCTACCTAAAGCCAGCTGCCCAGGACTGTGTCCAGGTGACTTTTGAGTATCTCCAAGGATGGAGACTCCACAGCCTCCCTGGGCAACCTGTGCCAGTGCTCAGTGACTCTCAATAGTGAAAAAGTGTTTCCTGATATTGGAGGGAACATCCAAACCTGTGTTTCAGTTTGTGTCCATTGCCTTTGGTCCTGCCACTGGGCACCACTGAGAAGAGCCTGGCTCCATCATCTCTGTTCCCTCCCTTCAGGTATTCGTACACATTGATGAGATCTGCTCTGAGCCTTCTCTTCTCCAGGCTGAACAGTCCCAGCTCTCAGCCTTTCCTCACAGGAGAGATGCTCCAGTCCTTCATCATCTTTGTGGCCCTTTGTTGGTCTCTTTCCAAGGTTTCCACGTCTTTCTTGTACTAAGAAGCCCAGAACTGAATGCAGCATTTTATAACTCTTTTCCTTTCCTCTCTTTCTCTCTCTTCCCCCTTCCCCTTTCAAGCACTGAAAGACTTAGCCTCCATTTACCTCCACACTGCTGTGGAAAGTGGAAGTATTGTGAGCTTTGTAGTCATCTGGGATATGTCTGCTGATGCAGCTGTACCAGTCATCCCTTTCCGAGCAAGAGCTGTGGAATGAAATACAGCAGAGCAGTCACTGACATGCACAGCAGGGACTGAAACAAGCTGTTTCTGGATCAGAGGAGAAAAGCTTCACTTTATGAATGTTTGCTTTCCCCCACTACTGCATTGAACTGGTAATTTTCCAACTAGGAACAAAATTGACTGTTGGACGTATTCAGCCAGATGATTAGTTATATCGTATCCATGGTTAGGACTGTGACTGAGAAGGAACTAAATGCCCAGAAAATTTTTCGAAGTAGTGTCTGACTTTGCTATAAGCTGCTCAATCCTAGGTTGCGTAGGACAGTATGAAATGTCTCTTTTTGTCATGTCTGCCCTAGCTTTTAGGCACTCTAGGGCATGTAGTGTTGGCATGGTTTGCTCAAAGAAAGCGTGTTTATGCTCATCTCTGCAGTAGGATGCTTAAGATCATCAACATGTTGGGCAATGCACGGTAGAGATGTGAATGCTTTGATTTTCCTCTAGCTCCACCACAGACAATCTTCAGTCTCCTGGCAAGATGCCAGGACAGCAATTTGAAAAGGAAGTTCCGCATTCCCTGTAGTTGCAGTTACGCATGGAGGCCAGCAGTTCTCCAGACTGGCCCCTAGATGCCCTCTTTGCACAAGGCAAAACAGTGAGCACTTAGTGCTTCCCTGCCAGTCTAGCTGTCCCAGAGAAGCAGCAGAGCTCTTAGTGCCTGTTACTTCCCAGATGCATTCGCTCTCTTACGGCCATAAGCTGTCCTGCCTGCGTTAGCTGGTTTTCCTGCTGTGACTTCAAACCGTGCGCTTCCTGTCCATCTGAAACTGAGCACAGCTCTAGCTGTTTCCAGCCTCAGTCACAAGAGGGAATGTGACTCAGTGTGGTCTTCCCTCCCCGAGTCATACCAACCACTCACATTAAAGCTACCCACTAGACTTTGTTGTAAAAATTAGCGGTAGCATCATTGCCAGCTGCTGCTCAGCTGTGATTTCCTCATACTGTCCTCAATGAAGGCCACCAAACAAGACATCTGAGAACAATTTGTCTTTTGTGGTTGGTAAAAAAAAAAAAAAGGCACAAAAGGAGAGGAAATGCCAGATTTATCAATGATCTCTGACCTAGCATCCCTCTACACCATAAGCATAAGCCCTTGTCTGAGAACACCAGCCTCTGTAAAATTCAACAAGCCTGTAGCAGAAATGGGAGCAGAAACTGAGCCAGTTTATCTACTGCATATAGGCTAACCTTCGCAAGCCAAGGGGCTATGTTACAGGAAATAATCTCTGACAAGAGTCACGCTACTAGTCAGTCCTTATTACCACCAAAGTGTCACCAAATTACTTTCTAAGAAATCTGAAGATGTCTGTGTCTTCCAGACAAATTGTGTTTGCAGCCTGCGAGGCACTAAAAGAAGTCCTGGCTTCAACCTTTCTCCTGCTAATTCTTTCTTGGAAATTCTCTTCACTTGAGAATTAAGATATTATTTTAATAAACAAAGGAAACCATGGCCCATATAGTGATGTAAATTAAAGCCACTTTGAGAAAGACAGATGAGAGGGACAATCTGCTATTAAAAGCCTGCTATCTAACTGGCCCCTTTAACCTCTTCTCCATTCTATTAAACATTTCTAGGCAGTAATCAGAGGCTATTAGGGTCTAAATGTGGGAATAACACCTGTCTGCTGATGAGTAAGATAAATTATGTCAATTGGCACTGGCCTGTTCTTAATGAGCTATTTCGTTGGTTGCATGAAGGCTCAGAGGAATTTTTGCAGAACATCTTGAGGCTTACAGAAGCTCAGACCTTGATTCACCATTGCCACATCTAGTCCTTGTGTGATTTTTGAGCTGTCAGTTATCATAGAATGGTTTGGGTTGGAAGGAATCTTAAAGATCATCCAGTTCCAACCCCCCTGCCATGGGCAGGGACACCTTCCACTACACCAGGTTGCCCAAAGCCTCTTCTCAACCTGGCCTTGAACACTTCCAGGGATGGAAGCCACAGCCATAAGTTCTCTGGGCAACTTCTCTTGTCTGTGTTTGCTCATACATTCTTCCTTAAGCAACTAGAAAGAGAAGGTCAAACTATCACTGCAGTCTCCTGGACAGCAGGGGATATCCATGGAACACAGAAACTGGAGTGGGATGGGATGGGATTTTGTCAAAGTGCAATCACTGTCACTCTGAATTAGCCTTTTAGGGAGGTAACACTGACTGCGTTCTCCCAGTGCTCTGGTATTTTAGATGGGCACCACATTGTTACCTCTGTGTCCAAACCCAACATTTTTGAAATGCAAATGAAGGTATAAGAGCAGTATGAGCCTTCTCCATAAAGGCTCTGTGCTTAGATCTGGTATCAGCTCACTGCAAGCCCATAACATGGCTCTTTGAGTGAGTGAGCCATTTTCAGCAGGAGATGTGAAGGCTTTCAGTGCCATCTGCTCATATAGCCACACTGACTTCTGAGCTTTGGTCATCCTTATTCTACTGACTTTAGACCCTGGCACTCATGCCATATTTCCTCCATGCATTCACCTTGTCTCATACAGATGTAAAGGCATTGAGGTTTGGGTTGTGATTGTTAACAGCTGGCCTTCAGTGCAGACTTGCAGCACCTCAGTGTGAGCACTAAAAGATGCAGTCTTTAGGGACGCTTGAAACCTTCTGGTACTTTCCTGTCTTTGGTGCTCCTTTTGGTGAGTATAGGAGGCCAAGGGTGTTGTGCAGCGGAGTTAGGAGAACATGCTGTCCCCTGTTTCATCAGCTCTGCTAGCCAGTGCAGAAAACGAGAGGAAAAAATGTTCTTAGGCGACTTAGGGCAGATTGGTCCCAGAACAAGCAGCACAAGAAAGGGAAAGGGGCTCTATCCCAGTGCTCTGATAAGAGTCAGTCTCCATCTAGCTGTTATCAGATGGGCAACCTTAGTCTCAGGCCCTGGTTATATCTACTACCAAAGAAATACAGTTTGCGGTGGCCTCACGTGCTTTGTTTAGGCTAACTGAGCACAGAGTTGACAAGAGTACAAAAGGCAAAGAAACAGCATAACAATGCAAGTAGAACATCCCAGTCTTCTCACTAGAGATGCCAACTTCATTTGCTTTGAATAACGGGAACATGCAGCAGTTATTTCCCCTTTACCATACAGAAGGACTGTACACATCCTGCTTTTGTAACTGGCAGTAGGTAATTCAGAAGTACTGTGTGTATATTTTGAGGGTTGTGATGAGCATGCAGCTGGAAGAAAATCTCAGATATTTTTTCATTTGCTGATTATAAAAGAAAGTAGACAAAAAGGCTTTGATAGGTATCTGAGCACTGCCCACAGATAGCAAGTGCTCTGGGAAGGATGACAGCTCCAAATTCAGATTCTGAAGTGCCCTCCCTGTCTTTCTGTTGCACTGTGTAGTTTAGGGAAGTCTGCTGTGTTTCTAGCCATGCTGTGGTTCCAGGCTGATAGTAGGAAAGTCAGTACTTGAAAGCACTGAAGACCTTGTTATTTGGAAGACTTAATTTTACTGCTAGGGTGCTATGTCTTTTGTAGTAAACTACACCTGAAAATCAAGCCAGCCACCTTTCTGCTGTAGCTCTAGGTGAATTTTCAGGGTAATTTTGGGCTAGAAGAATGAAAAAATACAGTATACTGCTATCTTCTCATCAGAAACTGACCTATAATCTCTTTCTGGTGTTAGCTTGTGATCCCAGGACAGAGATGCAACTGACTCCCAGTTGCAATCAGTACTAGCACTACACAAACTCATTAGCGACATTTTATTAGAAAGACCCATGAAGTTGCCAGTAAGTTTTAATTTTGGCTTTGCCATTTAAGCACTATTAAATGGGTTTATATCTCTTGCATGGTATTACCTAATTACGATTTTCTCCAGAAGTTTTGCAACCCTAGTGGCATGAGGTAACAAGTGAACTTATAAAAGGGAGATACAACATACTCTTAGTGTCACAGCAAATAAGTGTAAAAGATAATGAAAAGGACTCAGGCTTCTTCGTAACAGACTGTCTTCTCTTTCCTTTCTCTTAAAGATGTTTTCAAGAGCTGATTTCTAATCTTTACTCAGTATATGAGTTGAATTAGTTACAGTTTATGAGCTTCATATTTATAATTAGTAACTTCGTTGTATCATCAAGCACTCAGTCACTTTCTGCCAGAATAGCACAGACTGAAAATGAGCTAAAAAAAAATTAGACACCAGTAAGTCTTGGGTATTGGTTAGACTAATCTAGAGATACAGCTCTAAATGTAACACCCTCTGCCATGGCTGTTTGGGGACAGTACCTTGCTGACAGGGTCAGGCAATATTCATCATATTCAATCTTCAGGACGTTTTGGGCTTTTTCTGTCACTGGGCGGCTGACCTAAAAAATAAAAGCCATGAACATGAATGTGGACATGAGTTAAACTGTCTATAACCAGTACACCATACAAGTCTCAATGCATATGGATCTATGATGTCCCAGCCATCCATTTCATATTTCAATGGAAAGAGATGGGCAGGAAGAGTTTTCTGTCTTTTGTCTTGCTGGTGTAATGAGGAATGCTCTCTATTTCAATATGGTGGTGGTGCTGCTAAAGGAAAAAAAATCATTAAATGCAACTATAAAGGTAAGGATAAAGTATCAATCAAGGTTCAGTTTTAATAGGACAAGCTTAGGAGAGGTTTAGTCTGGCAAGTCTCAGAGCATTTTGGCCAAAAGATTTGGCTGTTCTTGGAATTAATGAAAGTAACTTTCTTCCTGCAGTGCAGACACTATACAGGGAAGCATTCCAGTTCAGTGAATGCCTCCCTGCAGCAAGGCTTTTTAAGAGCAAAAAAAATACTTAAAAGCTACAGCTCAGCTGAAACCTTTTCCCTGCCATGCAGTGTATTAGTTGCCTACTAACAGCAACAGCTACTTAGGAGAAACATGGTTTCATGGTACTGATATGTTGTTATTAACAAGCATTTATTATGCCAGTGATCAGTGTTTTGAATGTACCCCAACACATATCTGCTCTGCAACTCCTTTTCACCTAAAGGTAGAGTGTTTTGGCAATTCCTACACCAGCTGGGATCCCATAGTCAGTTTTAGACTATCAGGTCACTAGGGTGATCAGCCTTCCACCTTTTCATAACACCACAACCCACCCATGTCATTCCACTGGAATGAATGGTTAGTACTTCTCATCATGCATGTTTTGTAGATCCCCAGACTCCTGACTTGCCACTTCAGTTCCTCTTTCACATAAGTACAACTTGGCATATTAGCTGTAGAACAGTTAATGAAGGTTCTTGGTGGAAGGTATGTAATAGATGGCTAGGTAAGAAGCAAAGACCCGCTCCAGTCTAGTATCTCCTGTTGCACAGGTACTGGTGCCAATAGATATTGAGGGAAAGAGTGTAAGAAGAGGAAAATTGTGTCCAGTTTCTGTAATATGCAATTCAGAAATTTACTGAAGAAGAGCCTGTGTTTATATCATTGCATGTAATAGCTCCCAGTACACATTTTTCCCATAAAGTTGGTTAATCACTTTTTGAACCCGTTAATGCTTTTGATGAAAACAGTTAAAGGTCACATGAAAACCAGGCAAATGAAAGCTTATGTAAATTTTGAGTGGCAGGAGTTTAAAACCAGACAGACTAAGCCCTAGTGAATATGTTGTAAGGAACAACCATGTATTGGCTGGAGACATGAACAGAGAAATGGACAAAATGGGATAATAAATCTTTTCTGTCTCCAGTTTCATGATCAGATGGTAAATCTGATTTTGGCTTGTATTATTTGTGCAGCCTGAATAAGGCTGTTGTACTAAGTCACAGCCTTAAAGATAATCTTTTATATGTTTGCTTTATGTTATTTTTTCCTTCTGTCTCCTGTAAGAGACAAGGTAATTGCCTGATAACAGCTCCATCTGCTCTTTCCCCTTGCCCTCAGCTGGATGTGAGACATAAAGCAGCAAAGCACTAGCAGCCCACTATACAACTTTAATTCCAAACTATAATACAGTTGAGGCATTACCTTCATGCCTGAGACAGCCAAGGTGTTTTTCAGTCGGTACTTGCCATCCTTCTGGGGATATGTGTACAGCAGAACATCATTCATCTATATGAAGAGAAAGACAAAATCAATAATTTGCAATATGGCTTGCAGGCCTGCCCATTCCTCCTGGGGAGGATACGCAGAGCAAGCAGTAAGCTGATGAACTGCTAGGACTGTTACTGAAGACAGGCCCGAGCCACACAGCTTGGATCGAGACCTGCGTTTCCACAGAACTCGGGGGAGTGTGCATCCCGGACTTTGATGTCTTCCTAATTTTGACTGTTGCTAACGCCTAAGCAAGTAGATAATCAGCTCTTTTTTATTCAGCTCAGGTGAAACAGCTGGTTGTTTTAAGGGCAATGGTATGTTCAAGTTGGGAATGCAGACTCTGCATTTACTACCTAGCAATACCAACTGCCCAGGATGCTGCAGCTCTACTGTCTCAGGGCCTCCCTGACAGTGAAGCTGCAGTGAGCCCAGGGGGTAGGGCTGGGCATCAAAGACTTCCATTTTCTAGCAAAAAGGACGTGGCGGTGAAGAGAGCTGCCACAGTCTGGAGGAATGATTCAGGGACGAATGGTTTGGATGTTTGAGAACAGTAACTGTACTTCATTGTTAGCAAAACTTGCCTAGATATACAACAGCTTTGCTGAGTTTGTGGGCTGCAGCAGAAGCCATGGAAGGGCAAGAATGAGAAACTTTTTTTCATTTTATGAAACCTTTATGTACCTTAAAAGCCTAAAATATTTCCATAGTTCTCACAGCTCCTTGCAGAATGCACGTTTTTCAAACAGCTTCATACTAAATAGGATCAGATCTTCTGTGCTGTTTACCTAACTTAATCATAGGCATTATTGCAGCCTTTTACCTTTATGCCGACAAACAAATAAACGAAACAGCAGAACTGCACCTTGTAGGTCTTTGCTAGCCTCTCCTTCCCTTGGTACTAGAACGAGTAGCAGTATCGGTGGGCCTTAACATTGCCAAAATAACACTTACAGAATCAGAATCATAGAATAGTTTGAGTTGGAAGGGACCTTAAAGATCATCTAGTTCCAACCCCCCTGCCATGGGCAGGGACAACCCTCCACTACACCAGGTTGCTCAAATCCTCATCCAGCCTGGCCTTGAACACTTCCAGGGATGGGGCATCCACAGCTTCTCTGGGAAACCTGTTTCAGTGTTTCACCACTCTCAGAGTGAAAAATTTCTTCCTTAGATCTAATTGAAATCTCCCCTCTTTCAGTTTAAAGCCATTGCCCTGTGTCCTGTCACTACACACCCTTGTCCAAAGCCCCTCTCCAGCTTTCTTGTAGCCCCTTTAGGTACTGGAAGGTGCTGGAAGGTCTCCCCGGAGCCTTCTCTTCTCCAGGCTGAAGAACTCCAACTCTCTCAGCCTGTCTTTGTAGGAGAGGTGCTCCAGCCCTCTGATATCTTCATGTATACTTGTATACATACTTGTATGTACACATTCTCTGCTTTACTTGAGCAAGCAGGTCATGTTTTCTTGTTCACCTTCCCAGGCCTCTCACATCAGTACCAATATGCATAAACACAGACAGCCCCTTGATTACTGTACCATGATACTATGAACAAAGATGTGCAAGGCAATGTAAAACTAAGGCATAGGTAATAATACCGTGTGATGCCAGAGACAAGGCATCTTAAATGCAGAAATTCTCAAGAAATTAAAAGTAGACAGAAACCAGTTTAACTTGGATTCCTCTGTAGAAAAAAAACACATTTAAATCTAGCAAATTGGATGGTAATAATACTATATTCTGGAAGGAAAACTGTGATAAGAGAGACACAGAAGAAAAGAGGAAACTATAGAATGATTTGGCACTGAAATAATGTATCCTGTATGACTGAGATTGTCGGGGTCTTGATAGTACTGCCTGACCACCTAAAACTGCTGGTGTAAAATTTTCACTAATTTGCTTGCCTGAAAAAAACCCAGATGTTTTCTTAAAAGGTCATAGTTCAGCTTTCTTACAGAGCAGGAACAATGGTTAAAGAAAAATGACATAGAATTAATACTCATGGGATGAAATCCTTATCACCTTGGACTTAACAGCAAAACTGTTGGTGCCTTATTAGGGTCATGAGTTCACTTGTGGACACCAGTTCATGAGTAGCTGCTTGATTCACAGCAAATCAGGCTTATGTGCATTAGCTGCCCACCTTTAAAATGCAGAGTCCCATTAACGTGAGGCAAATATACTGAAGAGTGACTTTCTCCAAAACTTTTACTTCAAATTTTACTACTTTTAAAAATTGAATTGAGTTTACTGAGTAGGATCAGCCAATATTTTTGTAGAAAATGCTGAAACATTTCATTCTAACATTTTAACAGTCTCCCATGCTCTCCTGCATTGGCCACTCTACTGTGTATTTCTCTGTGTCCTTTTAGTTAAGTCCTTAACTCGTGGAGAAAGTTCAAAGCTCTTTTAATAGAAAACACTTCTCAACTGAGGATATAAAAGCATACTGTGAAGTCAGAATAGAGTGTCACGCTCTCTTCTCTGTAGTCTAAAACAGAGTATTTACTGCTTTTGCAACAACACGGTAGAATTTCCTTAGAACAAGGTGAAAAATGGCTTGTCACAGTTTTTCTATGATTTACTTATTACTCCATAAATTACCCTCCATGCTAACATTAATCTCATCAGCACATTGACACCTGCATAGTACTGACCACATGATGATTCCCAGTTTAACCAGGGCTATGCATAACCAGAAAATTCATTCCAACCTACTGCACACTAAGTACCTAGGAGGCTAAGGTAGAAAAAAAACTGAGCAAATGTAAATCTTTCAGTGAAAAGCAGATGAAAGCTATTTTCACTTGATATTATTAGTAGCAACTAGAACTCCAGCAGCCAGGTGGGAAAAAGTAAAAAGGCAAGCAGACTTTATTGCTAACATTAGGAGAATACTTACGAAATCTCATATTTGCCTGGTGATTCTGCTATCTCCTGAATGTTCAAAGGATTATAAGAGAAAACAGGACTTCCTCTGCCACTCATCAGTGCCAGTACTTAAGGCTATTTCAAACCACAAGAAGAGGTAACTAGTTATGGGGACTAAGCCCAAGGAAGTGAACTCCTAAGAGAGATTTTCAGGATTCTGGCATAACGTGCTACTGGGTTTCTTGAACTGCAAACCTCATTTGTTTTATTTATTTTAAAAGTTACATGTTTCCTTAAAAAGCAGATCATTCTTTATTACTGTTAATTAAAGATGACACCCTGGTACATACCATTGTCATGACAGCTCTGGTCAATATCCCAAAATTTTATTAAACATTAATGATGACTTTGCTTTCTAATTGCCCATTGGAGTTTTTTTCCTCCTTCTGTATTTCTCCCCCACAGTATATAGTGGTGGGCTGTGACTGAGGTCCCACCAGCCACAGCTTGACATAATGAAAGTATGACAAATATTTCAGACCCTGCTAAGCAAGGCATACGTATTCATGAAGAAGGAAAGGTTTGCACTCGCTGCAAACTGCTGTCTCCTTTGCCACATCTACACTGGAGATGTGAGTGGTGGCTGTATGAATGGTATGGACAGAACTAGTATCAGTACCAGTGGTTTCATGCATAGTCCTGCTTCACACTGCACACTGTTCCCTGAAGCACTGAGGATTGGGCCATGATAAAAGCTGACCTTGCAGCCTCCAGGAGTCTGTGGTAGAAGAGATCTGCTGCCACAATCCCCAAGTCTTTCAGCTTCAGACCCACTTCCTGTTTTCCAGAAAACTTTTGAATAGTTGGATTGCTAAACTGCTCAGATATTGATATGGGAGCAAATATTCCTGTTCTGCACACACACAGTCTCCCAAACAACAGTTAATAACACAGAGGAAGGATAAATCTGCTCTTCATTTTATTTTTTTCCATTGCCACTTTCTTTTTCCTCCCTTCTTTTTATTATCCCCTCTGTTGAGATGGGAACCCAGTAACATTAGAGACCAGTGCAAGTTTTCTAACCTACAGTGTCCAAATTATTGATCCAAACAAGTTTTATCTATGCCCTGCTGAACTGCTGGCATCCATACGTAATGCACTCTCTGTCCGAAAGCTCCTACCACTTGTTTGTTTTTTCTGAATGTTTTAAAGGGTAGTCCCTTTGTTGTTCTATTTAAATCTGTGTTAATCGTCCCCTGAGTGTCAGTGGAGCAGCCTGAATGTGTGCTGGGGCTTGCATTTTCCAAGCTCTGACTCCAAAATCTCCTATATTCCAGCCCTGCCAGCTAGAGCATTAACAGTCTCCCATTTGATAGCAGCTTCCCGCACGCCATTTGCAACACAAGCAGCCTTTGTAGAGAAATTCTTGGAAGGGTGAGATAAGAGACAGTGTCTGAGTTGCAAAGTCCTGTGGTTGGGGGCAGTTAGGGGGCTTGCCAGTGTCAGCAGCCCATACTGTGCTGCAAAGAGGCCCCAACATCCTTGTAAACAGAGACTGGACTCAGGAAACAGGCGTGCAGCAAACTCACCAAACATCCTGCCAGGAAACACCAGATTCACAATACAATCAGCCCGCACAAAACAGCCAGCTCGAGTAACCTTGTGATACACACAACACACACCGCAGAAACATATGTGCCTCAAAAGCCCCTAAATGTGTGTCCTACACACTCATGCCTATATGGGCTGCACACAGATGCTCCTTATGGGCATATATTCAGAGCACAAGCACATACACCACCGAAGCACACCCTGAATGCACAGGCCAAATAGGAGTCTGGCACACACTCAATTTTTTATAGCGTATTCTAACTACAACTTGAGTTTGGTGGGCTCATCTCCTGGGATGCGTAGGAGTTACCCTTCTCAGGGTTCTTCTTCAGCGTATACTCTTTTACTGAAGTTCTCTCCAGGACCTGGGCTTGAGTTAGCTTCAGTCAAGACTAAATTCGCTACTAAGAACTTCAGAAAATGCTGTTCATGTAAAAATCTGTTTCGGGTAGCTAAAGTAAATACATTTATTTCATCCAAAGCTAAATCAAACTACACCTCTACAGGTTAGCCTCTGGTGATCTTTTTTAAGTGGCAGCTGACATGCGAAACATCAAAAAAAAGCCAGTTCTGAAACGTTTTTTGTTTATACATTAGGACAAGTTCTTATCCTACCTGATTTTTACAGTGGCTTCAAAGGATTATGATATGGTCCTGAGAAGATAAGGGCTTTAAATAAATGTGGGTTTTAAGAGACCATGTTGAGGAGATTATTCTATTCTCGGGGTTTTGTGGGTTTGGGTTGAGTTTTTTTCCGCACAATGTCCACAGGCATCAGACTCAAGACAGCACGTGGGTTGGGCTAGATGCACTGGTAGAGGGAAGGATGTGTTCATGCAGGCCCCAGCTGTTACAAAAAGACGTTGGCAGTGATGGCTGGTAGAGCCTCAAGACTTATGCAGTAAAGACGCTATATGCCAAGATGAAAATATGATGCCATAGCTATGCAGTAGTTGTCTTAATGTATCCACAGGCTAAATAGTCCATTAAGCAATGCACGAGTAGTGTGGCACGACATAGAATCAACAGCATTAGCAGTGACAAGCAGATAATGCAAAACCATTCCAGTGTCAATGCAGGAATTACCATATTTCACAGTGACTTGCTTTCCTGCAGTTTCACCGACGTGACATTGCTCTGCAACCTAAGCAGTTTTTCAGGGTAGAGAAGACTGAGTAAAAAAAATCACTGAACCCAAAGGCAGATATTGGCCAATAAATTTCAAACTATTTCCAAGATCCAATCACCCCTGCCCCATCCCAACAGGAGACATAATATAGGAAGCCTGAAGTGGTTGCAACTTTAGTGTGTTAGAGCAGGAAAGAAGCCAGTCTTATGTGTCTCTTGGTTCTTGAGAGTGGACTGCTATGGTTTAGTCTAGCTCCACCACATACTTTCCATGACAGCATGTTTGGTCACAGTTTGCCTTTCTGACTGAAAGGAAGAACAAAACACTGTTTCTGAATACTGAGAGAATCTGTTAACTACAGGGCATTAGCTTCTGTAATGTCTCCAGCTGCCAATAGACACTTCTCTCTTTGCAATTAACATCTGAGCTTGAGCAGCTGAACTCTCCCCAGGAATCAAAAGTAGTTCCTAAATTCTGTGCTTTCTTTGTTCCAGTAATACTTTCAGCCTCTTGTGACATTCAGCTGATACAACCATTTCGGACTACTTGAAATTTATCTCAGTTTATCTCAAGTTTAAATTACTTTTCCTCTAAACGTTTATTACCAGCCTGTTTTCTGATCTTCCTTTTAAATTCTCTATATCCGTTATAATAACTAGGTTTGTGACAGTTCAGTATTTGCCATAGTAGTGGATTATGATGGCCGACGAAATTGGTAACAACTTCTTGGAATTGGTCTCAGCTTTAGCCACAACTCCACAATGTTTTTGTAATACTAGCAAAGGCGAGTGTTTCAGAAGAGAGATCAGTAAGGAAGCAGTATGATCTATTATGAAGTGTTCATCAGTAGGCTTCAGAGTTGCTACTGCTGAGAACACTTTCTTAAGACCAGCTCCTGGAGATTCTGGCATGATCATTTTCTCTTGGCTGCAACAAAGTCATGATTTTAACATTTATTGCTGTTGTTTCAGTCCATTGATGCCGACTCAGTAAAAGAGCACTGCAGCAATCTCATATTTGAAGATTTGTGTGAAATCCATCACTTTAGGTACATGAAAGTCTGAAGTTTCACAGAAACCAATGAAGCCATCAGAAAAAGTGCAGTGTCAGCACTGTGTCCCATCCCATCTGATCTTTGGTTATGACTGCAGTATATGAATTGAGGACGCAAAGAAGATTGTGCATCCACTCATGTACAAATAGGAAAATATTAGTAAGAGAGGAGAAATAACAAGAATTAATGGCAAAATGCATGACTTCTGTAATAAGCCATTTCTCCTCCTCACAATAGTCCCAGGGTGAAGAGCTGTCAGCACTTACAGAGGCCACAGCAAATAATGTATTCTAGGCATGTAAGCCATTTATTTTAAAATAAATTCTGCAAACAGTACTTTAATGTTAACAACAGCAGTAATGTTCAGTTCTTTGTGGCTCTTTTCTGGGAAGGAGCTCTAAAGAATTTTTCAGACATTAGCAGGTAACCAAGTCCTAAGACACAGGCAAGTATTATTTTCCCCTTCATACGGATAAATGCATAGAAGTGCCTGTGGTTACACAATAAGCTCCCTGAGAAGTTGAGAATAGAGCCCAGGAGCCTCGAGTCTCAGGTACTCTCTAACTGCTCAATATATTGTGTAATGCAAAACTGAAGGCGTGAGTGTTAATAGCTTATCTCCAAAACAGTGGGTTTTAATCTGTTTTGATTTGCAAATACTTGCAATTTTTGCAGCAGGGTTGGGACCCTTGTGAAGGGTATTCCAGCCAACTGATGAAGGGTTCATTTTTCCTAACTATCCTAGAAGAATTTTGCAAACTCTCATTGAAAACAGTTGCTCTAATCAACAGGAAGCTGGAGGTGTGTGTTCACAGGGACTATACAGAGGCAATACACAGTAATGAGGTAATTTACATAGATGTGGACAGCAGGAACTAAAACCCAGTCCTTGAGCTTCAAGGATACAATCTCTCTCAAGCGAGTCCAGAGAAAGCTTTCATAAGCTTAGCAGTAGGGTATTCTCTGTCGTTTCTAGTCAGATCTCCCAAGACCTTAGGGTTGGACTTTCAAGTGTGAAGCTTAGTTGCTGCAAGTATTCAGGAGCTCCCATCCTCCTGATCACCTTGGAAACTTGCACTCCTTTGCAAAATGATGGCCTAGTCACGGCTGTACGTAGCTGTGGCACAAATGGACAGCTACACAGCCCATATTCCTGTATGCAGGGCCAGTGGGACATGTGTGAGAAGGACTACAGCCCCGTTAGCAACAGAAACTGACTCACCACATCATTGCTGATGGTTAAATGGCTTGCAGCCTGAAAGTTTTCTGCCAGGGATCAGGGCTGCATAATTGCAAGAGAAGATATGAGAGAAACAGTAAAAATACAAAAGAAACTTACCAAGAACAAATGGCGAGGATGCCTGTTTTTTGCCAGAGACTTTCATCAGCGTTCCCTCTTTAACAAAGATCTGAAGGAGAAAACAGCAGGTTGTGATCCTAAAACTTCTCATTTTGATCTTACTGAGACAAGAGAATATTCCTCCTGGGGAAGGAGCTACTCTAACTGCTTTCATCAGCACAGGAAGAGACAGATACCTCAACACTTGTTTCTAGCCTTCCTGTTTATGGTCTGCTTAGTTTTTGCCTGGGTTAGCCCTGCTGCTCTTCATGGCTTGCATCTGTATCAGAACGGAACGGGTTGGAAACCCACTTGTCCTCAGCCCGCTTCTTCTGCACCATGGACTGTGCTCAGAGGTGACTGTCACAGATTGCAGAGCTAACATGTAATGGGCTTCAGAAAAGAATTTTGTCTTTAAAAATCCTTTAAAATAGACAGAACAAAAGAAAAAATGAAATCTTTGGTTTCAGCACACTACGTCCACCTAACTTTGCCTGCATACGTAATCTGTATACGTTTGCAAACACAATGGTTTGTTGGTCCATATTGTTACTATGTAGTTACATAGTTACGACTATGTACCTAAGCAGCTAAACCAGCATTCTAGAACTTGATTGCAATAACATTTGAAAAGGTCTAGAATAACTGAACTACATCAATGGATTAACGGTCATCTACTATTTTTGGATGGAGAACAGAATCTGGTGCAGTTTTCCCCTCTAGAACAATTTATAATCAGGAGGGCAATCCCGCAAATTCTGTATGCTGGGCTTTGCAAAATTTGTTAAAGCGTTACCTGGCAAGGGTGAATGAGAATACTGATGCTAGAGAAAAAAATAGAGGTTGACGGCAGAATTTGGCTGGTGAAGTTTCTTACATTACAAGTAAGCATGCCTTGAAAATTGCTTCAGGAGTTTTGCTAAAGATATTAGTGGACTGAAGGGAAATTTAGAGTTGCAGAACTCAAGAAATAAATTTTTTCAAGTGTTGGAGCTGAGGAAACTGGACAGGTTTGAAAGCCAGGAGAAGAAATTTGCATTTGATGTGGATGGCAAGACAGAGCTATGCACTCTCCCACATTTCTGTTCATGTGTTTCTTAGAAATAATGTCTTGCATTAAAGCACCCCTAGGGAATGGTGAGAATAAAAATTTGAAAACAAAGAATTTCCCTGATTTAAGACCCTTACCCGGCCAAATAAAACTCTCAGTCTTTCCAGGCTGCAAGTGATTCCTGCTAGCCTTGCAACCTTTCAACAAGAGCATATAGGGAGGAAAACAGCAGCCTCATCAAAACACACTACACATGGGGTGGCTGAGGACCGCTGGAGTGAAAGTCAAATGGCTGCTCTGTGTGAAAGCAGGGGCATGCATGTCTTTCCCAGCCTGAGGCTCTCGGCACATGTCTTTGCACACTGCCAGAGTGATGGCTTTTTACACAAACCAGTGGTCTAACTCTTATCACAGTAGCTCAGTAAACAACACCTGTAGACGTCTGAAATCTGGCCATCCACACCATCAGAGATACAGCTGGCTGGAAACAATGCTCTTATCAGCATAGGTCTGCCTGCAGCACTCACCCTTCCTGGCTGGAGGAGGCCACTCTGCCCTCTCACACTGTGCTCAATGTGTACCAGCTTCTGCAAGTTTCCTAGAGGAGAGAAACAGTGTTTAGGAGACTGCATGGTTATGCTTCTTTAGACAAGCAGGCAAACATTCTCTCACCCCTCCTCATCATTTTATTTCTCTAAAAGTGGTATTACAGAATTAGGTTTCAGAGAGAACTGAGCCCAGGGATTTTACACCCAGAAAGTCTTCTAGCCTTGCAAGTTTTATAAAACCTCATCACCTGCATTCATCTCTACTGTGGTCTTCTACACTCCTGTTTACCTCTGATACCTCAGTTCACCTTCAGAAGGGCCTGCTAACTCCATACGGTAGAGACAAAGTACATATCTGCTCCAGAGACCTGTGCATTAGTGGCATGACATGGATAATCCAAAGCATGCTTTGATATTGTCAGACTGTTGCTAGGATTATCTGGAGGTTTATATTCTGTGATAACAGATGAATGGCTTTGCAATAGGAGATTTAGAAGGTTAACCAGTAAGCAGGCAATGAGGCAGCATCTCTCTTTTGATGCTTTACAAAGATCAGGAAGTTAATTATCAAACTCTGATACTATTAGCTGGCTACCTGGCCTTAAAGCACAGTCAGTCAGTGGGCACTGGCCTGTGACATGAACTTATCTATGAAGATGGTAAATTAATCTAGCTAAGCCTGCGCTCTCATAGAAGAAGATGGTATTGGATGAATATACAAAGGCAGAAGAAGGGATGTCTGTACCTTTGTAATATTGCTAGAGTCTTTTCAAATCTCCTTCCATTTAGCAGGTGAGGCTGCTAAAACCAAAGCTTGTACATAGGATTCAACTGTGGTTTTATCTAGTCAGAATAACAGAACGGGCTGCACAGCAGCAATAAGTCATCATAGGAATATATCTAAAACTTAGGAGTCTCTTGTCTAAGTTAGCCATTGTATCCTAAATCCTCACATACTCAAAAGTACAGACTAAGGTCCATATTTGATACAGCTTCATGAGCTGGGAGCCTTTGAATACAGTTTTCTGCTATGACAGATAACAGTCTGTTTTCCTGTACTCCATTGACTGGCATTAAGATACTCCTGGGCTTAGTTAGACTCAATTAGATTGTACAGTGTATCTGCCTGATACAAATCAGTGCTGTCTATGGAATCAGCTAATTAAGAAAGCTATCACAGATACCAGGAGCATATCCATGTCAACATGATGGTCTGTCAAGGCTAATTTACCCTGGATTTCAGCTATCACAATTATTGTACCTATCGCAGCTTGCTTTTTGAGATAAGCGTGAAATACCTCCATATGTTACTGCCCTGGTGGAACATTACGCTTGTTTAGCATTATACTAAGTTTAGTTCTTAATCAGTAACAGCATTTCAAACATATGGAAACACCTACAAGCCTTAAGCACAGGGCTGCATTGTGACCATGCAATGTAACTGGCAGCTGACACATTTTCAAGACTTTCAGCTGTCAGGTATCTCTTTTGCAATCCAGGAAGTAACAATCAGAATTTTTCAGATCACTTCTAAAATATTATAGGCCAGCAAAATGGTAACAGAATGTATAAACTAATAGCACAGGAAACACCAGGGATCATAGGACAGCTGACATTTGCAAAGGACTTTCCCATCACTAAAGGGGATTTCAGCCCTAGCAAAACTTGTCCAATTCACAGCTTCAACAATGGAAACCCATTCTTCATCCGCAGAAAAGGCAGTGCCCTCCTGTGAGCACACTGATGGCCAATGCTAGTACTACTCATTGGGGTTTCCACAAGAGTGAGAGGAGTTGAAGCAAATCAGATACACCTCAGCTTTTCCTTAGGACTGCTGGCAGAGGCGCCTGTTGTAATGCTGATGTTTGCAATATGGACACATGTTCACCAGGAAATGGACAGAGATGTATCAAACACATTTCCTGTAGGAAGGTAAACTGCCATCACATGTGAAGGACAGTGATTTATCTGAGAATGTGGGCAGCTGAGGGGGATATAGTTTCCCTACAGTTCCCCTAAAATTCCCTGTTTATACAGTTTTCTTCATTCTCCTCAAAACTGTCATCATTCTTCTTTCAAATATCCTTCACAAGCTATGATTAAAAATAAAAACAAAGCTCCACTCAACTAGTACTGCAGATGTGGGTGGCTGAAATCCTTCTTTGGCCGTTTTAGCAGTGAACTGCAGCTTCCATCATATTATCATTATGTCTATGCAAAAGTAATTCTTCCTCAAGGAATTCACCAGCTGTTAATAGCAACAATGATTTATGGCTCTTAGCATCTCAGGGCCTCTAACAGATTGTAGAAGTTCAGAGAGCAGTACAAACCCTGCTTGATTCAAGTAGTGAATGTTTCCTAGAATTACAGATAGACTTAATGCTATGTGGTGATGGTATGCCTTATGCTTCTGCCTGCATGTCTGTAAATGGTGAATAATATTTTCCTACTTGATGAAAATGCTGTGGAGATAGTTAATGTCATAATGTGTCTGAAAATCCTGGCTTAATAGTTCCCAAGGGAAAAACTGCTAGATTGTTATTATCATAAAACAAAAAAGCTAATAATGAATCCTTGATATTCTGCAGAAAATGTAGGTAATAATTCAATGTTCCTGTCAGCTTTTTGGAGTGTAGTTTGATGAGTTGATAAGCAGCAGCAGAAATCTTCCCCCTTCCAGGTTCATGCCAAGTCTAAATTATCGCCTAGAACTTCAGCCAGGTACAAATCATTACCTTGAGTAGTGTTGTTCAATTTGTTTTGTAATTAGAGTAGCTTCTTAAATTCTTTGCATTTTTTAAAATCTGAGAGAAAGAAAAGAACTGCTGGTTGTGGCTTTTGTGGATGGGATATTAATACAGGAGGACAGCTTCTGGTTTAGCAGAGTATTGAACCTTGATTCTCATGAACCTGCACCTTCACAAAACCCACAGCATTCACACAGATGGGAAAGAAGGAAATTTTGTTTCATCTCTTCCAGGCCACAGTTTTGAAAAAGAGCAGACATGCGCTGATGATATGATAAAAAATGAAGTGTAAAAATCTATTTGGAATTTGCAATGGAATTGTTCCAAAACAGACATTATTAATACCAATTATGATACAGTCTGTGACATCTGTAAAATTCAGACGATATGGTGATGTTCTTCAAATTAAAGTGTGGCTTAGTGGAGATAAAAACATGGCATGGTAATGCAACACAGCAAATTTTATTTTGGCCAATTATGTATACTTCTAACTTCAGAAAAGCATTCATAAAAATGTCCCATAAATCTGAGTTTAATCTAAGGAAATACAGGTGCTAGAAAAAGATGTGTGACCTCGATCTGTTAGGAACTCAGCTCTTACAGTTCTTGGCCTCTAATACAGGTATCCCTAAAGCTCTGAGATTACTGTGGAAGCTTTTCCTGAGATCTCAGTTTTATAATGAAATATTTATTATTTTCTACAAAGACTGCTTTAATAATGGAAAAATATGATTATAAATTTTCTGCCTGAGGAAAAAAGAAAATCAGAATCAAACCAGTTAAAAACTTTGCTCAGCAAGTCTGTAGTTTCAGAGTCATTCTGTAGAGTGGCCAGATTACATTTCTATTTATGATAAAACTCTAGGTTTGTTAGACCACATCCTTCTCCAATCTACATCTGTGCTTTGTCTTGGTACCCGAATAGTGTTTATGTAGTAATTAACTACTGGTTATTGCTGTCAGTGTTGAACATCTCTCAGAATTAGTCTGTGTGAGCATCACTGTTTCCATGCGTCTTGCACGTCTGTTATGCTGCTTTCTCTCTCCTTTCCTTCTGCTCCTTCACCATTACTTTTGGCTGTAATGCAACTACTGTTTCATCTACAAAGACTTCCCTCCCAACATTTGTCCCCATCCTATCTACTATAATGACTGATGACAAAATAGTTTGTGCTGATACCAAAAGTATCTTGAAATAAAGCTGAGAATAAGCAACCAAAGAGATCAGTGTAGCTGATTGATAGTTTACACTCAGCAAAGGTGTCTGCTTACTCAAGTAGAGTGTGCAATAATAATTCATGTTTGGAACTTTTCCTTAGCAATCCGGAGGAGTGAAAAAAATACTGTCTTTAAAATTAAGGTTTGAAGGTCTTAGGTTGTCACAGAGCAGCAGCAGCACAGCAAATGGGCTGATGTTATTGTATGAAGGGGGAATGTGTTGTGAGGTAGACATGCCAGGATAGTGTTGGGGGTGGAAAAGCTTGGAGCAGAAAAGCAGAAATTGACTCAAACCAAATCAATGAGTCCAAACTTTTTAAAGTTTGCATTTAGTGAAAACACAGATCCGAATTTTGAATTTTGACCTTAAAAAACTTTAACTTTAGAATATTCAAAATCTTGATCTGTTGTCATGGCTTTAGATCATCTCTGCACAAAACCAAAAACCCACCAATTGGACTTCATGGTGATCTGTGGTAATTTTACCCCTGGCTTCAGGAGAAGCAGGTTCAGAGCCTCAGTCTCAATTTCTAGCTATCAGACGGAGAAGGAGGCAGATCCATGAAGATAGGTTCTCTATGCAGGAAATAGTTTCAACTACAATTTATCCTTCTGATGCAAATATTAGAAGGCTTGGGTTTTGTCTGTTGCTGACCATGAGGAGATCATCACTGAACTTGGTGCTCTGATACAGCCAATGAACACATGGGCTCCATTTATGACCTTGGCACACTTATGAGAAACTTTTAAACCTGAGCAGCAGAGATTTCCAGATGGGAGCAAAAGTTGACATTCTTGGCTCTTGGGTTCATTTGTTGCAAGCAGATGCTTCCACTTCTCTGAACAAAGCATGAAAGCTTCAATTTTAAAAGATGAAGGGCACCTTGGGTTTTGAGACCCTCTCATTCTTAACTCCCAAGCAACTGCAAAAAACATCCTTCATCTAGTTGTTCTACTGTGTTTTTACCATGTCACACAGTCTGAATTCACTGCTTCACCAAGTGCTTCACTCCCCTGCAGGCAGAGGGCAAAGGCATTAAAGCGAATATGCTGAGTCAGCAGTGCTGGTGTGTAGCGGTAGTGGCCTCCAGCACGAGTCTTTCACTAACAATTCCTGTGCATTCATTCTTTCAACCTTAAAATCCTACCTGAAAACAAGCTCTTACTAAGAAGGGTTGACATTTTGTTTCTTCTTCTTTTGTCTGCATTGATGCCGAGGTGTTTTTTTCTCTTTGTCTCTTGAATTTTGTGTTTTGGTGCCCGAGTGATTAACAACCCTCTCTCTGCTCAGTATGTGAAATAATAAAGAAGTGAATCGAATGCCATCTGTAATTAAACATAGGGAAGGATGTTTGCAATGCCAAAGAGATCTTTAATTTACCAAAGGCACAGCAAAATCCCAATGCCGGATGTTAAATTCAGCAATGTTCAAATGAGAAATAAAATGTGAAGGCTTCCCAAAAGATATGCCACATTCACAATCAATTGAAATCCCTGTGACCCAATGCAATGGTAAAATACTTAAGATGAGAAAGAAGCACTTCAGTGTAACCACTCGGTATTGGATAAAATGCAGGATGCCTGGAATGAGGTGCTTTGTTCTCTAACATGCATGCTGTTGAACACAAACTGTCTTCCTTAGCAACTGCACGCACTCCTTGGTAATCTAAATGCCTTGAAAAGTGCTTAAAAATGGCATTTTTGAAATTTTGGTCTCTATTATGACTATTTTCTAAGTCTAACAAGCATAGAGTTTTATTATTAAAAAAATTGTAATGTGGCTAATCTATAGAATGACTCTGAAACTACCTACTTAGCAACATTTCATTAGACTGCAAAGATCGTAGGTACTTCTTTCTACCTACTTGAGCTGAATGCTAGGTCTGCTAAAGCCAACGTGGACCTCAGGAGAGAATTTAGCTGCAAGATGTGCGTGGCTAGTATGACAAAAAGAAAGGCATTGCCTTTAGTTATTACCCGGAGGTCCAAGTTGAATTCCCCTGGAACCTGCTGGATCCTGTGTCTGATAGTCTTTCTGCTGCCTCTTATGCTTCCCAACACTGCTTCTTACTGATGTCAATAGAAAACTCCTATCATCTTGAATGAAAATCAAACCTAGATCCTTGGAAACAAATGGTCATAAGACCAGCTATATGCAGGCTATCTTTGTCAGTAAATTAGGACTCTAATATCATGTAAGCAATATTAATAAATCACACTGACCTCACAGAAACTGTTGATGACTTTGGAAAACTATGTAACTTACTTAAGATACCTAAATCTGAATTTAGACATGAACTCCAACCTATGAAAGCCTTGGCTAGTCTGTTTCATTGTGTGATCATTTGCAAGACTGTAAACTATGACCTATTCTTCTGAAGTAAAATGGGATTCCAGAACTGTGGAAGAATTGTGTAAATGAGCTCAAAATTTATCTTTGACAGTACATTTGTGATTTCTCCAACATTTCATATCTAACAACATCCCAGGCTAGAAACAGAATCATGTCTCTCTTTGTTGCTCCACATACCATTTCAGCAACCCAAGAGGGAAAAAAACTTTATGCTGCTTTCTACAGTGATTTACATCTTGCACAGCTGCATTAAAGGGCATAGACCTACTCCATATCTGCAATATTGTAAGCCCTTGAGTCTCACCCTGGAGGACGCTTCAAAATTTAGCAGAGATAGGCATTCACTTCAGCTGATGTGCAGAAAAGACACTATCGATCAGGAGAGCATGTGTCATGGTAGGACTCACCGCTTGCAGCATGCTGTCATTGGCTCGGTCTGTGATTTCAGAAACAATGAATAAGGCAGCTGAGGAATGAAGCAAAACGAACACCATAAATCACAAAAAAGAGTAGGAAAATAACACAAATCCCTTCTGTTTGCAAGGGCATCTTTAAAAAAAGCAAACAACATCCTCAGCAGCAGCTCCTTTAACTTCTTTGGCACCTTCCGAATGCAACTGCCCAGCAAACTTAAGACACAGCACAGTGCTGTCAGTTCCCCTCCCGTTCATCATTCTCCTGTGGGAAACTCTGCCTCATACTTGTGCTAACCAAGAGAGCTCGTGAGGTCCCTTTTAAGCACCTAACATGGCACGAAATCTTTTTATGATGTTTTCTAGTTGCAGATTTTGACAATTGGAGTTTGTGGTAGGGAGAGATTAAGGTAACCGACCTTTAGCCATCCAAAAGCATGGCCATCTAAGGTGATCTGTTTCCCTTTATTTCTGAGGGAGAGGCCAGGTCATCCCTTTCTGACAGAAGTGTGTATGAAGTGGTGACTTGAATCAACACTTGGATTCTCCGCTGGCAAATAACCTGGGCCAGGGCATGCTTGCTGGCCCCGAGACCAGTGGCATAACATGGTTCAGCTCCTTATCTCAGATCCCTTCCTCTGTGGAACAGAGCATCCTCTCTGTTTCTAGGCATAATCCGGGAGCACGCTAGCCATCGCAGGCCAGAAATGTGACAAGCATGTGCTAACCAGAACCAAGACAGGCAACCGTGGCTACAGGGCTTGAGTGTCTTCCCTGGCCTTGTTTAAATCACTGGTATAGCTCTAGCCCCACTGTCAGTGACTAGGGTCCTGAATCTTGCACAACACTCTACTCTTCATCAGAACAGACTGACATGCAGTCAGTCACAGACATTATTGCTGCGAGTTGGCTTGGATTTACACTCAGTGTAACAGAGCGATGAACTGGTTTCATTAATACAAAGCTATTCCTGCTTGTTCCAACTTGGAAGCTGCTCCCAGGAGGCCACAGCTAATCCTTGCTTTGACTTCAGTGAGAGTAAGCGAATTCTGCTTTATCCATCTGATGTGTATGAAAGGATGGTGTTAGCAACTGAACATCTGGGTTTGTTCTTTATTGTGAAGAACTGATTTTTATGCAATGTCTTTCAAGTTTACTTAGGCTAAAGGAATACAGATATACGATTCAAACCTGAGTTTCTCCAAAGTTCACAGAGCACAGCAGGCATACCATAGATAAACTCAGAATCGTAGAATAGGTTGGGTTGGAAGGGACCTCGAAGATCATCTAGTTCCAAGTCCTCCTGCCATGGGCAGGGACACCTTCTACTAAATCAGGTTGCTCAAAGTCCCATCCAACCTGGCCCTGAACACTTGCAGGGATGGGGCATCCACAGCTTCTCTGGGAAACCTGTTCAGTGCCTCACTACCCTCAGAGTGAAGAATTTCCTCTTTATACCCAACCTAAATCTCCCCTCTTTCAGTTTAAATCCATTGCCCCTTGTCCCGTCACTACCCTTGTAAAAAGTCCCTCTTCAGCTTTCTTGTAGGCCCCCTTTTAGGTACTGGAAGGCTGCTAAAAGGTCTCCCTGGAGATGTCTCTTCTCTAGGCTGAACAACCCCAACTGCCTGTCTTCATAGGAGATGTGCTCCAGCCATCGGATCACCTTTGCAGATCTCCTCTGGACCTGCTCAACAGGTCCGTGTCCCTTCTGTTGGGGACCCCACAGCTGAATGCAGTACTGCAGATGGGGTCTCCCAAGAGTAGAGTAGAGAGGGAGAATCATCTCCCTTGACCTGATGGTCACACTTCTTTTGATGCAGCCCAGGATACGGTTGGCTTTCTGGGCTGCAAGCACACACTGCTGGATCACATTGAGCTTCTCATCAACCAACACTCCCAAGTCCTTGTCCTCAGAGCTGCTTTCAATCCATTCTCTGCCCAGCCTGTATTTGTGTTTGGGATTACCCCGACCCATGTGCAGGACCTCACACTTGGCCTTATTGAACTTCATCAGGTTTGCATGGGCCTGCCTCTGCAGCCTGTCCAGGTCCCTCTGGATGGCATCCCTTCCCTCCAGCTCATTGACCACTCTGCACAGCTTGGTGTTGTCAGCAAATCTGCTGAGGGTGCACTCAATCCCCTGTCCATGTCACCGACAAAGATGTTGAACAGCGCCAGTCCCAATATTGACCCCTGAGGAGCATCACTTGTCACTGGTCTCCTCTTGGACATTGAGCCATTGACTGCAACTCTTTGAGTGCGACCATCCAGACAGTTCCTTATCCACTAAGTGGTCCATCCATCAAATTCATGTATCTCCAACTTAGAGACAAGGATGTTGTGTGGGACAGTGTCAAATGCTTTGCACAAGGCCAGGTAGGTGACGCCAGTTGCTCTTTCCGTATCCACCAATGCTGCAACCCCATCATAGAAGGCTACCAAATCTGTCAGGCACAGTTTGCCCTTAGTGAAGCCATGTTGGCCATCACCAGTGACCTCCTTTTTTCCTATATGCCTTAGCATAGTTTCGAGGAGCATCTTCTCCACAATCTTGCCAGGCACAGAGATGAGACTGACTGGCCTGTAGTTCCCTGGGTCTTCATTTTTTCTCTTTTTAAAAATGGGGGCTGTGTTTTCCTTTTTCGAGGTGGTGGGATCTTCACCAGACTGCCATGACTGCTCAAATACGATGGATAATGGCTTAGCAACTTCATCTGCCAGTTCCCTCAGGACCCGCGGATGCATCTCATCAGGTCCGATGGACCTGTGCACCTTCAGGTTCCTTAGATGGTCTCAAAATTGATCTTCTACAGTGGGTGGTTCTTCATTCTCCCAGTCTCTGCCTTCTCCTTCTGTGACTTGGTCAGTGGCTAGAGCACTTGCCAGCAAACACTGAGTGCACAATAATGGTACACAAACAAGCACGTGGAGCCATCTCAATTGACTTTACAATGAACAGCTCAAATATGAATGGAGCCAAAGAGGACTAGGACTGGAGCAGAACTACAATATCTGCACCACGCTTGTATAGATGGTAATTTCTTCTTCTGTAATTTCATTGTGTCAAAACTATAGGAAGCCCATATGTTTCAGTGAAAAAAGATAGGGTTCTTGCCCTAAATAATTTGTCTAAATTAGTAATCTGTTCTTACAGATCTTACATCTAACGTATTAACACAAATCGTGAAAATAATCCTCTTCCAGTATAGATCTATACTACCAGTATAGATCCTTTACCTCCTTAGAAGCAAGAGTTAGCAATGCAGAATTTTGGTTCTACCCATTTCATTTTACCTTGTGTGGCTTCATACTCTGTAGAATCAGGGCAAAGATTATTCAAGTAATCTGTAGAAAACAATCAAACACACACAGACATCCAGTAATTAGAATACAGATCCACATAATTTGTAGTGTTATTAGCTAAAATATAAAATCCTAATCATAGAATGGTTTGGGTTGGAAGGGACCTTAAAGATCATCTAGTCCAACCCCCCTGCCATGGGCAGGGACACCTTCCACTACACCGGGTTGCTCAAAGCCCCTGACTTTGAACACTTCCAGGGATGGGGCATCCACAGTAATGTCCCATATCACTTTATTCTCAAATAATTAAGTGTATATAGCCTCTTTCCAAAGCAAAACTTATCTTTGACCGCATTCTGCTTTGAGAATGCAAGAGCATTGGTACAGATTTGGATTCATCACATAATTTGGCAGATGTGAATGAATAAACAGGGAGTGACAAAAATATTTCCTTGTGTCTCAGCCAAGAGAACTGCTGAGTAGCACCACTTTACAAATAATTGTTCTTCCAGTGAATTCTGTTTTCCCATCTGAATGAATGGTGTTGGCTGTAATGACTGATTTTCTATATTAATAGTAAATGATTTATATACATTTTGTAGACACAGGAAGGAGACTCTGGTTCTGCAAATGCAGAGTTCAATGATTACTACCGAACTCAATCACATTCTGAAAATAGGTTCTGTAAAATACACACAATATGACTTACATTTGCAGGAATTATATTCGCATTATATACAAACCTTGAACCTGTCGGTTTATTTGGGCTGCTTGCCTTGGATCATCTATCTGTTCTTTGTCTGAGTCCTTATACTTTTAATGACTATAGGATATGAGTGCCACCATTTTAAAAGCCTAATCCTGAAATACGTCATTCTTATCTTTCTATTTAGGGTACTAAATTCTGCCTGGGCAGAACTAGGCCCGCGTGCTGAGAATGGTGCCGTGCGTGGATATGTGTTCCCCTGAACCTCCTGTCCTTACACGTTTCTCTTTCTAGTGCTGTGCCCTCCCTGGCGCCTCGAAACCTACCTGGCTTTTAACATGCGTTCAGGGAAGCATCCGCCTGTACTCACTCAGGCAAGAAGGGGTTGTGCTGTGTGATCAGGCAACATTTAGCATTCCTTTTCACAGCTGCAAGCTCTGTCCTTGGCTACAGACATTTAACTGAGTGGGCAACTCTTTTTGGCTGTAGTGCAGCAATTGGCAACCAATATCCTCAGAAAATGCCCTGCCTTATCTTGTAGAAACAGGCAGTTATGAACACACAAGTACACCTGCATATTTTAAGGTTTTTTTACACTCTCTAGAGAATCTGAAGGACTGCACTGTTCCAGACCCACCCGTGTGGACCACAGAAATGGGCAGAGAAAGTGGAACGTAGTGGGGGTATTTCTGACAGGGACATGCCAAGTCCTTTTTCTTAGATGCAGTATTTGTATGCATGCTCTAAAAACACTGTAAGGATCATGTGAGATTACTAAGTAGTGCAACTAACAAGTATGGAAAAGCACCCCTTAACGCAGACACTCCAGAGAGGGAAGCAAGTCAGATAGAAAAAAAGTCCTACTATTGGAATCTGGTGTTCATTTGTATTGCTTGTACTAAAAAAGCAAAACCAGCTGTGAATAATGAGTTGCATCCTTGATCGAAGTGTCTGGAGCAAGATGAAACTGCTGCTAATCTGTGCTGTGAATAGACTTCATATGGTCACTTTGTTCTGCTGCATTTATTGGAGTCCCGTCCAATATGCTGTGCTCTTCTTCGGCTGTTGATTATGGGTTGGGTTTATGGCTTCCTTTTTACTGTCCCACGCATAACTCATCTTGCATCCATCTCCACCCACATATATACATATTCCCAAAGCATTTCTCCATCTTTATGTCTATGATCCTTGCTCTTTTGTGTTCTGATCTGACTAAATTACTTGACAACACTGAGATTCATGGTTACATTTCACTATTTCCTTCCCCAACCAGTTCATTAGTTACAAACGTAAACTTCATAATTATTTCTGGGGGCCACAACCTGCTCCAGAAAGCTT
Organism: Tauraco erythrolophus; assembly: GCF_009769465.1. Taxonomy (NCBI): domain Eukaryota; kingdom Metazoa; phylum Chordata; class Aves; order Musophagiformes; family Musophagidae; genus Tauraco; species Tauraco erythrolophus. Next base: position 176,195 of record NC_141476.1, on the reverse strand, counting down.
GCTCACCTCACAGGCTCAGACTTCCTAGATTTGCTGTGGCTTGCAGAGAATGAGCCACCAGAGAGAACACAAACCCCCCTGGAGAGATTCTAGGTGGGAGTGATATATATGATCCTGAATGTAAAGGGAAGGTGTTACTGTAAATGTAAAATCTGTAAATGTACTAGTAATGTAAATTTGGACCTCTGCCTCCTACAATGCAGAGAAATTGGACTGGGATTTGACTTAGACTTATTACTAGCCTTAGGTGGGGCTTAGAGTGCTGTACTGGATGCAACTGCTTTGTTAATGGAGTAGAAGGAGATGATGCTTGCCACTGTCATACAGGATGTGGTGCAGAGTCCCCTTGCTGGGGACTACTGTCTCTGATAATTGCCCTTGACATAAATAAAATCAAACATGTTTGCTGGCAATGAGGCTGAACTCTGCCTCTCTTAATTCACAGAAGGAAAAAGCCAAGAATGAATGGCTAAAAGCACCTGACTTTACGTGTTTTTTGTGACCTTTCAGCATGGTTGTGCTGAAGAAGTGTCTGCTCGTTCCCAGGCTCCCTGACATTTCCTGAATCCTGTACTAAGCATATTGAAGTTCCCAGGAAATCCCGCACTGCTTCAGCCCTATTTTAGCTGTCTTGGTGTCAACGTGTGGTGCAGTCGAGGCACAGAACATCATGAGAGGGTTTCCACTGAGTACCTTTGAGAGTGATTTTACTGACCTGTGAGCAGCACACGATACTGGAAGACACGCTGCACCACTTTCAAAAGCTGGTGTTTCACACTCTGAGGGCTGCCACCACAGCTCTGCTGTCCTCAATGGAAGGGAAAGGAAACACAAAGATCAGGGATGTGTCAGCTCAGCAGTGAATTGTCATCTCCAGCTGATGTGTACTAAAAAATTTTCTACCAGTTGCATGCACAAATTCCATTGAACTATTCCCAGTTTACCCAGCTTGCTAGGGGGCACTGTCTTTGTGACTATAAAGTACTGTAAATAGTTTAATTCCTGTGGCATCATTCACAAATAGTTGGGACTCAGAAGGCAAAGGAAGGAAAGTGAAGATAAAGATTTTAGGGTGGCATCTGAAGACAGAGGTGTCAGACCTCAGTGAAGTTTGTCATTGTTGTTCCTTTTTTGGACTGCAAATTTCTTCTGCCTGCAACTTTTTAGTATCTTATTTCAAGACATGGGATTGAGCAAAACACAGCAAAGCACCTCCCTGTGATTGACTTGGAACTGACTGTCCAGAATGTTTACAAGAAAATAAAGTGAGGTTGTGATCTAATTTAACACACACATGGAAAAGAAGTAGCATTTTTCTCATTACCTTTACCCTTTAGGTTTGACCCATTGCATGCTGCCTCATATCAGGCCCAGTCAGCATGGGTTTATGAAAGGCAGGTCCTGCTTGACTAACCTGATCTCCTTCTATGGCAAAGTGACCCACTTAGTGGACGAGGGAAAGGCTGTGGATGTTGTTTAGCTGGACTTTAGTAAAGCTTTTGACACCATTTCTCACAGCATTCTCCTGGAGAAACTGGCTGCTCATGGCTTGGATGGGCATACTCTTTGTTGGGTAAAAAACTAGCTGGATGGTTGGGCCTAAAGAGTTGTGGTGAATGGAGTTCAATCCAGTTGGTGGCCGGTCACAAGTGGTGCTCCCCAGGGCTCTGCACTGGGGCCAGTTCTGTTTAATATCTATATCAACGATCTGGATGAGGGGATCAAGTGCACCCTCAGTTAAGTTTGCAGATGACACCAAGTTGGGCAGGAGTGTTGATCTGCTTTAGGGTAGGAAGGATCTACAGAGGGATCTGGGCTGGCTGGATCGGTGGGCCAAGGCCAACCGTGTGAGGTTCAACAAGGCTGTGCCGGGTCCTGCACTTGAGTCACCACAACCCCATGCAACACTACAGGCCTGGGGAAGAGTGGCTGGAAAGCTGCCTGGTGGAAAAGGACCTGGGGGTGTTGGTCAACAGCCGGCTGAGTATGAGTCAGCAGTGTGCCCAGGTGGCCAAGGAGGCCAAGAGCATCCTGGCTTGTATCAGAAATAGTGTGGCCAGCAGGACTAGAGAAGTGATTGTCCCCTGTCCTTGGCACTGGTGAGGCTGCTATCTGGAAAACTGTGTTCGGTTTTGGGTCCCTTGCTACAAGAAAGACATTGAGGTGCTGGAGTGTGTCCAAAGAAGGGCAACAAAGCTGGTGAAGGGTCTGAAGCACAAGTCTTATGAGGAGCGGCTGAGGGAACTGGAGTGCTTTAGCCTGGAGGAGAGGAGGTTGTAGCAAGGTGGGTGTTGGTCTCTCTTCCCAGGTGACAAGTGATAGGATGAGAGGAAACGGCCTCAAGTTGTGCTAGGGGAGGTTGAGATTAGATATTAGGAAAAATTTATTCACTGAAAGGGTTATCAAGCTCTGGAACAGGCTGCCCAGGGAAGTGGTTGTGTCACCATCCCTGGAGGTATTTAAAAGACACGGCACTTAAGGACATGGTTTAGTGTCAGTGTTAGATTTGCGGTTGGCCATGATTATCTTAAGGGTCTTTTCTAACCTAAATGATTCTATTCTATAAGGGCTCAATTAAAATAGGAAACTTGCCGGGTATCTGTTAAGTGTCACAACATTGCTGCAAAAACAAGCAGAGCCACAAAACTCAATCCTTAGAAGTCTTCACATCTCCAGAGGCACTAAGAAACAGAAGCTTACAGGACCTGAGAGGAGTGGCACAAAACCCAGCTGGTTCCTTACAAGGTCTGAGTCCAAATTCAGTCAAGTTTCATGGGGTTTCAGTGTTCTTTGACCAACATTTCTGAAGTGTTTGCCACTTGTGAAGGGACAAAAGGAAAATAGGGATCTAACTGTTTAAAGGAAGGCTGGCAAGAGACAGTATTTTCCAAAGCAGTAGAGATATTTTATGTTACTGTATAACTCCTTTAACTGGCTGACTACTCTCACCAAATGTCCATTCAGGGTTGTGCTGAGCGTTCCCAGTCCCCTATATGCAAGTCAAAGGGTGCCAGAAACATAAGATGAGGCCCTACATTCTGTTTTGTTAGACTGTAAAGCTAATAATGGTCATGCTTTAAAAAAATGCAATAGGAAAGGACTGAGAGACACCTCACCCTCATTTGTGAGGTGTGTGTATGCATCAAGAGGGCAAGAAGTTCGAGAACTCACTGATTCTAGGGCAAAATCCTGCTGATCTCATCATAGGAAAAGCCTCATCTGCTTTCTCTGAAAAAAGAGCTAATTCCTAGAGTTGACAGTTAGGACAGAAGTGTATAGGCATGTGGCTGGGAGGGATGCTGTGAATACAGGCTCTTTGCCAAGTTCATGTTCAGAGCAGTGTGAGCCATCAGAGCTCCCCTCAGCTGCTAACAGGAAATAATTGTGGTGACTGCAAGGTAACTGTAAATGCTGACTTCCAAATGCATTTTGAATTGTTATCCTTAATATTTCACATGTGCTGCAGAGAAAAACACAATCCATACCCCATAGAGCTGGTCTGATCACTAATTTATCCTTATAACCCCTCTCTTACTCAAATAAACATTGTTCTCTTATCAGATAGAGACAATAAGAAACCTACAATAAAGCAACAGATCTTTTAACCATTTTAGCTCAAGAGAGTCAGTGTAGTTCAACTGAACTTTCCCATTCACTTACGGGTTTATGCTTTTGAAATTATGTGAAGTGGCCACATTGCCAATACTTTAAAATATAATCAGGAATCATGGAATTTCTGTCACGTGTCTTGGTGGTGGTTTTCAGTTACTCAGCATAGATGAGTGAGTTAACACAACTGGAAACTAAGTGTTTCTTGCTACAGGGCCAGAGGTTACAGGCCTAGAAGTTACAGATCATTCAGGGAGTCTAGATGAAAAGAACCCTGTATGTGTCTGGCCAGTGGAGTTTGTGTCTTCCTGTGCAGTTCAGTGTTGCCTGTCACAACATCCTCTGTAAACAGAGGAAACAGTTAACAGGTGTTTAAAAACACATAGAAATGCCATTGTAAAGATGTAGTGGGTTGATCGCTGCCAGCAGCTAAGCACCTATACAGGCTGGCCCTACCTTCATCCTGGCCAGACCCAGAACAAAAGAAATGATGGAAAATGCAATGAAAGAAGGGAAGATATGAGTAATAATCATAGAATGGTTTGGGTTGGAAGGGACCTTAAAGATCATCTAGTTACAACCCCCCTGCCATGGGCAGGGACACCTTCAACTAGACCAAATTGCTCAAAACCCCATCCAACCTGGCCTTGAACACTTCCAGGCCTGGTTAATAATAATAGTTATTAACTCTAATACATCCTCAAAGAGCTATGACTGAGAAACTACTCCACTGTGTGCATATATTTCAGCGAAATATACTCACAGATAGATGTAGGTTCACAAACATACGTTTTGTATGCAAACACAGGGGAGTGTGGACAACAGACACGGACACAGAAACAGAAACACATCATGCACATGTGAACATCTCACTTCAGTTTTAGCACCAGGATGTGTGAAGAGAGCTATTCTCCCATTCTGCCCTATATGAACACTGGTGGAGTTGAAGAAAAATTATTTTTGAGTAAGTCCTGTGGCACAGCCATGCGTTAGTGCAGGTAAAAAACCATGGGAGCCTTACCTCAAACTCCTGAATTACGGTAGCCAGTTGGGAATATTTAAGGCAGGATTCATCTAGCAAAGCCAATTCCTATCAAACTGCATAATGTATGCTGTGTGGTGATTCAGCCTTGATTTTCTGGAGAGAAAAATATCAGCAACTTTCTGTTGTTCCTCCCTAAGGCCACAGAAAGAAAAGAAGCAGCAAATAAATAAAAATTAAAGAAGAGGAGCCATACTTCTTTCTCATTGTATTAGACCCACAATGGCTAAGGACATTGTGGACCTAAAGCCTAGGTAAAATAGCAGGAAAGAGGGAGTGCTTCACTGATATACTGGACAACAAAATGGGCTGCTGTAGAAGGGGCACCATGAGGGGCTGGTTGCTCAGCTGTGCCTTTGCCATGGCAGCACTGTGTGTCCATAGTGGGCAGAATGTCTCCTTTCTGGACACAGCTTCCGCTTCTCTAAACAGACCTTCCAGCTGCTGCAATACTTTGAGCACTGGTTCTGGGAGATAATACAACATCTGCAGTTGTAACATCATATTTTCACCTCTCCTTCATTGCTCCCTTTTCAGCATTGCCCCACCGTCATCTGTCTCAGTACCCAGTAGCACAATATTGAAATATTTATGAAGCATGTACAAGGACAAAATCTGAGATAGCAAAAGAGTAATCATAGTTAAGAGAGGAACATGAGTTCCTATGATTAGAATCATAAAACGGTTTGGGCTGGAAAGGATCTCAAAGATCATCTAGTTCCAACCCCGCTGACATGGGCAGGGACACCTTTCACTACACCACGTTGCTCCAAGCCTCATCCAACCTGGCCTTGAACACTTCCAGGGATGGGATAGCCACAACTTCTATGGGAAACCTGTTCCAGTGTTTCACCATCTTCACTGTAAAAAATTTCTTCCTTAGATCTAATTGAAATGTACCCTCTTTCTGTTTAAAGCCATTGCCCATTGTCCTATCACTACATGCCCTTGTAAAAAGTCCCTCTCCAGCTTTCCTGTAGGCCCCCTTTAGGTACTGGAAGGCTGCTAGAAGGTCTCCCTGGAGCCTTCTCTTTTCCAGGCTGAACAGACCCACCTCTCTAAGCCTGTCTTCGTAGGAGAGGTGCTCCAGCCCTCAGATCAACTTTGTGGCCCTCCTCTGGACCTGCTCCATGTCCTTCTTATGTTGGGGACCCTAGTCCAACAGTCCCCACAGCAACAGAGTGTCTAGGGGAGCACAGGCACAGGGAAGGACTTACTGGAAGGTCCAAGGGTGGTGGTGACCTAGGAACCCACATGAGTGCAGCCCTATGCCATGTGCCATTGTGTTGTGCTGGCAGCGTTTGCAGTACAGCCCTCATTTTTCCCCAGTGCCTCAGAGTAGTTCTGGACAGAACCTTAGGGCATTTCCAGTTGTGTCCCTTTTGTCTCAGGTAACATGCAGCTAGAGTAGGGCTGCGACTTCTGTAGGATACAAGTCATTTTAGATCCCAGCTGGAGACACTACTTCTGTTTGTATTAGGAGCGTATGAATCATAAATAATGTATGAAATTTTTTAAGTCTTTCTGCCATTTGTAACAGTCTCTTGGTGGACACAAACCAATATACAGTTCCCTTTAGCCTTTTCTTTCCTTCTTGTGTGCTTTGATATGAAAGTGCAGGGCTGACAAGGAGAGCTGTGCCCTGCATTTAGGATTGTTACTGAAAAGTTCGCCTGATCTGACTTCTTTAGTTGCTCAGTGGCTGTGCTGGGATAGGATCAGCCACTGTCAGTGACCACGGCCTCCTGGAGCCCATCAGGGTGAAAGTGTGGGGCTGCATGGTCCATCATAAGCTGTCAGAGCCAGAGTAGTTCAGTCTAGGCCAGGGGCTGCGCTCGCTGCTGTAGGTTTAGTCAGCTTGGCTCTGCAGTTTAATTCCTCTTAGACATTCTTAGCCTAGCAGCCTGGCTTAAGTCACAAGTCTCCTTAAATGAATGAATTTTGGAGTTTTGTCTGTCCTAGGCACGGTCTTACTCTCTCATGGAAACACTTCACCCTGTGAGGACGTTTGGCTTAGGTGGAGTCCCTCAACAGTCTGACAGCGTCTGTTTGGCTTGGAAGCCTAACCTGTGCAGAGCCCTGCCTTGGTGCTGGGAGCGAAGTGGTATCCCTTATCCAAGCTACACAGATTTCTGTACGCAGATGATCTTAGAATCATAGAATCATAGAATAGTTTGGGTTGGAAGGGACCTTAAAGATCATCTAGTTCCAGCCCCCCTGCCATGGGCAGGGACACCTTCTGCTACACCAGGTTGCTCAAAGCTCCATCCAATCTGACCCTGAACACTTCCAGTGATGAGACAGCTGCAACTTCTCTGGGCAACCTGTTCCAGTGTTTCACCACCTTCGTTGTAAAAAATTTCTTCCTTAGATCCAATCAAAATCTACCGTCTTTCTGTTTAAAGCTGTTACCCCTTGTCCTATCACTACACGCCCTTGTAAAAAGCCCCTCTCCAGCTTTCTTGTAAGCCCCTTTAGGTACTGGAAGGCTGCTAGAAGGTCTCCCTGGAGACGTCTCTTTTCCAGGCTGAACAACCCCAACCGCCTCTCTTGGTAGGAGAGGTGCTCCAGCCCTTGGATCACCTTCGTGGTTCTCCTCTGGACCTGCTCCAACAGGTCCATGTGCCTTCTGTTGGGGACCCCACAGCTGAATGCAGTACTGCAGGTGAGGTCTCACAAGAGCAGAGCAGAGAGGGAGAATCATCTCCTTCGACCTGCTGGCCACACTTCTTTTGATGCAGCCCAGAATACAGTTGGCTTTTTGGGCTGCAAGCGCACGCTGCCAGCTCGTGTTGATCTTCTTTAGGATCAGTTCTGATGTCTTCTGTTCCTGCCTCCTGTGGCATGAGTCTGTGACCTTCAGGCCATGAATGTGAAGCCACTTGGTGATGATTATGAACTGGTGTCAGGGAATAATGCATATGAAGCAGGCTGTCCTCACACTGACTGACGGAGCCATTTTGGGGTCTTGGGTTGTGCACTGGGCAGATGTTTCAGCATTTGGTTTCTTGGTCTGACAGCCTCTACATTTACTTCCTTCCTGCCTGTATGCAAAATCTGCCAAGGGAGTTCTCTGCTGGAATCCCAGCCTCCCTGCTAGTGGGGTCAAGGGCACACTCACGAGTTCACCCACTTGCTCTGGAGGGTATGTTAAGACCATCAAACCATGCCATTCTATACTTACCACTGAAGGACTCTTTCTTCCAGTTCTCCCAGGATGTCTTGGTGTAATTCATAAATTTCAGGGAGTTCACTTAAGCCCTGCTTGAGTTTAACTTCCTCCTGTTCATTTTCATCTTCTTCACCAAGCACTTTCAAGATACCTTCATAGAAATCCTGTAAACAACAATACAGAAATTAGGCAAACAGACCTAAAATCTCTGTTCTGAAATTATCATTATAATTTCTTGACTCCTAAACTATGCTTTCTAGGAATTATAAGATATGCCATCAATAGTGATAGCATGTGCTCAGTATAGCAAGGAGATGATAGCATATGTTTTCTCCGTCCATTAGTTCATACACATTTTCAGCTGAATTCCACAATTCTGTCAGCCCAAAATTGAACATTTCACCTGAACAAACCATCAGACCTTATGCATGCAATGACTTTGGTATCTTTTTATTTACCTTGCCTTTTTTGCCTGCTTTTCTAGGTGTAGCTGGTCTCATTTTTATTATTAACCAGAAACATGATTTTTCAAAATGAAGGACAAGATTATTCCATCGCTTCATTGGGTCCAACAGCTTGCCACAAAAGCATCAACGTCTACATGTCTTGTGCTAAAATTTGCAATACTTGTCTCCAAATCTGAACTTAAAGAGAGGAAGAAGCTATACATTTAAGCTATGGAACAAACAATTTTCCATATGAAACCTAACTGAGACCTTTTTTCCTCATCTTAGAAATGGCTTTGATCTTGAAGTCGTTTATAAATTATGTGGGAACAGGAGTAATTTCCTCTACGTTAAAATGTAGCCAGCTCTGGTACATAATAGGGCACCTGTTTAAGGGTGCATAGCAAAGTGTTTCGCCAGCTTTGACTTGGAAGTGAGGAATAAGGCCTCCATCTGAAACTACAGTGATAATTTGTATTAGATCCCTGGGCATTAGGAAATCATCCCAACAGCAGACAGTGAATATTTTGTGTGCAAAACATTGCTTAAAGTCTCCTTCATCCAGAGCTCTGGATGCTGAGATGTTTTCAAGTCAAAGCCTGAATCCTACAGAATCCACCTTTTCTGCTTTAGACTTGTACAGGATCCTTTGCTGGCACCTGGATACACTCGAGAGACTTTGGCCCCTGTGGTGCTCTGGCTCTGTCCAGGTTCCTACAAGCCACTGCTGTTTGCCCTGGCTGCTGCTGCCAGACACATCCTCTCTTCACAGGCAGTGGCTGGAGATGCTCAGGCATTTCAAGCTGCCCGGGCTTGGTGGAGGTCTGAACGCAGGCTGTGGCAGGGGTGCAAGGCAATGCACGACACAGCAGGGCAGGAAAGCTGACGCTGTGCAGAGGTGTAACTAAGGCTTTGCTGCTGAGTGCCATGAGGCAGGTTCCTAAGCCAGGGATTCTGGCAGCCTTTGCCAGAAGCTAGGGCACTGTAACTAGATGGTTTATCTTCATAGCAGTATCTGGTGTTCAAAGGCAGCAGCCTTCATTCAGTTAAATTAAAATGGTGTGATTTCAGCACCTGCTTCTTCAATATTGGTGAAACTACAAGTAATTGAAAAGCATTAGTATCGTATTCAGTGTTTGCCTGAGGATGGTCCTGCAGAACTGTTACAGGTTTAATTCTACTCTCTGTTCCCTGCAGGGATATGACTCTGTGTGTTCCTCCATAAGGGTCAGGTTGGGTTCTTACTGTTGAATTTCCCATTTCTGCTAGTCAGATCTTCATGGGCAAAGTATCTGGATCTCAGTTTTTCTGTGAAAATCAGGGAACAATTAGAAGCTTAAGTGCATCCCAGTTTGTGATGAGAGCAGAAACTGGGGATTCATATATAATTGCTTAGAAACTAATTCTGTGAGTGCCTTTTCCAATCTTTTTCCACATCCCCATAAGCCATGAAGTGCATGGAGTTTTTGTTGTACAAGATGAGGAAAAAAGGGGTGAGAGTGAAAACCAGAGTAAATAATCAAAACAACAGCTCAGTAGAGAAGCCACATTAACTGTGATGGTTGAAGGCTCTTGATGACTCATTTTGGTGCAGCAGCTGCAGACTAGGAGATGGCAAAGCTTCTTTCCTTATAAAAATACTATCTGTTCTTATCTGACCTTCCTTTCTTTTTTTGTGTGTGAAGGTAAGGCTAGGGGATTGCAGCATTCTCTCTTACTGCTAGCCAGCCTACACATGCTGTTTTTTCCAGTAAGTACCTCAAATTGGGTATTGTTTTTAAATTCAGCATTAAAAATACTTAAATGGAGGCTTTGTAGCTGAATATACTTAGGTTCACTGACTTTGAAGCCAGGAGGGATCATATTGATAGGATATGATCTACTGTGGTCTGGTCAGTAGTCCAGACCACAAGACTTACTAGAATATAGCATTAGGAAAACAACTGGCTTACATTTAAGAGGGAATCTACCACATGTTATGGATATGCTGGATATTGTGAGAGAAGAAAACCCAACCAAGTCCCTAAAGGGGCTTTTGGTGATCTCATGAAGGGCCGGGTAGCTCATAACCACATACAAAGCCCAAGCATCTAGTCACAGCAGAGCTGGTGTTAAAGCCCTGGTTGCTTCCTGTGAGACTAAGGCCATCACACCAGTAGTTGTTCTTCCAGCAGGTTCGCACTGAGCTCTGCTTCAGCCCAAGATCTAGCGTAAAGGAAGGCTTTAATGTCTTGACCAGTCCGGCCAGATCCATGCTGTGAATGTATTTTTTCACACGCTACTCTGCAAACGGTGAGTTATTATTAAAACCAGTGTTTTTTCAAAGATATATTAAAAACATTCTCTGTCTGCCCACAGAAGCCAATTCAGCAGAAAAAAAAAATGCAGCTGCTTTAACAATAGCCGAGAAGGTGATTCTGCTGGATGAGTTAATAGAAATGGCAGCTAGATTTTTCCACTGAGAGACCATTTCCTGGCCTCCTACCCCACTGTATGTGATGTGGCCAAATGTGCTGTGAAAGGAAGCAGGGGCTTGATAAAAAGAAACCTCTAAGGTCGCACAGCTCATTGAATGATGCCAAGCTCTTTCTATTTGGCCCTGAACCAGGATGGGATAGGTTAAGTACCTTCCTCTGTCAGGATCTAGTGATCATGAAACGTATTGCCAAAAAGTCAAATTCTGTTCCCTGAACTTTTAGAGACAATCTCATGAACTTCCCTGGGATGTACCACGATTTACCACAGCATTTCTCATTACTCTAGCTTCTGTCTAGTTAAGTTTTATAAGTACATGGAGTAATTAAGGAGGAATCTGAAATAACTGATTTCATGAAACTTGCTAATGTCCAGGTATGAGCAACTAAACATAGTATGTTTCACTGGGGATCCGTATTTTATACTAGATTTCCCCCTCTACTCTGCCCTCGTGAGACCTCACTTGGAGTACTGCGTCCAGTTCTGGAGTCCCCAACATAAGAAGGACATGGACCAGTTGGAGAGGGTCCAGAGGAGGGCCACGAAGATGATAAGAGGGCTGGAGCACCTTTCCTATGAGGACAGGCTGAAAGAGTTGGGGCTGTTCAGCCTGGAGAAGAGGAGGCTCCGGGGTGACCTTATAGCGGTCTTCCAGTACCTCAAGGGGGCCTACAGGAAAGATGGGGAGAGGCTGTTCAGGAGGGCCAGTTATGATAGGACAAGGGGTAACGGTTTTAAAATAGAGGGAGGTAGGTTCAGGTTGGATATTAGGAAAAAATTTTTTACCATGAGAGTGGTAGAACACTGGAACAGGTTGCCCAGAGAGGTGGTGGATGCTCCATCCCTGGAGACGTTCAAGGCCAGGTTGGACAAGGCCCTGAGCAACCTGATCTAGTTGGAGATATCCCTGTTCCTTGCAGGGGGGTTGGACTAGATGACCTTTGAAGGTCCCTTCCAGCCCTAACCATTCTATGATTCTATGATTCTATGACTAGATGGTTCACTTTAGTTTGATTAAATCAAGGTAGCTGTATTGATTTCAGCATGCTGGGGATCTGGTTGGTATGACTGTGGTCCTGCTGAAAGGTTCTATAAGGAGCAGGAGAGCCTCTGGACAAAGAACTTCAAAATTCCTCTTTCCTCACCAGTAGGAACTGACTGAGGCAAAAGTAGTTCTTAGTCTCCTCAGATTCATTCCTGGCTTTTCTGTTTTGACACTATCAACCGCAATGTATACACACTGCCTCACTATGAGCTGGAATGACTGGAGTATCTAATAGCCACTAGCCAACAGGAAAGTTGCACATACGCTGTTGTTTAGAGCTATGACAGATGAAGCATTTGTTTCCTGATAAGCCACTAGAACTAGGAAAAAAAAGGTCATGATGACAATTTTCTCTTTGACTAACTATGTCCTGGATAAAACAAGATCATAAAAATTTCTGAAAGAGTTATTATTGTGTTTCCTAATTATCTGGATCTGATTTCCACGTGTCCTACCCCAGTGCCACAAATAATCCTGATGTTGTGCTATTCCAGCTCCTGTTTTTTCTGATGTATTTGTGAGCCTATCTAACTACATATTTCATCCAGCACACACTCCAGAGTCTTTCCAACCAACTGAGCCAGTCATTCCATCTTCTGGATGCTTTTCCTAACTCAAAGGAATCTGCAACCTTTCAAAGTCCTCAGTCATTGTAATTAATCCAGACTGAGGAAAGAGAAAGAATCCAAAGGGTTCTTTCAGCTTATTGTGCCTGGGGAAGTGAATAGCTGTAGTATGTTCACTACTGATGTGCTTAAGTAACCTATTATGTTATAAAAATGTCATCTTTTCCAAATTAACATCAAACAGCTCCATATCTGTCCACTTTCCATCATAGCTGAGCAACAAGATTAACACTCCTTTCCCGTAGCATCTCAGTGGATTTAATTAGTCATTAATTGCCTGCCCCTTTGATTATAATGAATTCTCAGACAAATTATTTTATTCCAGTTGCCTCGGTAGCCACCTTCCTAATGATTAATAAAAAACCTGCAGCATAACAGGCATCACTATAAATATAAATTTTTTTAAAAAAATTATGTCTATTGAAAATGCTGAGTGTCTGGGAAGCCATTAATCAATTGCAAAGTGCTTTTGCAGTCTCACTAACTCTAATCAATTATGGCCCCTGAAGGTCGCCAGGTTTGTAACCCAAGCCCCATGTCCAAACACTGAGTCCATGTAATTCCCTGCTGGGCCGAAGCTGTCTTGGAACAGAAGCATGAACTGAAGTGGTTCAGTTCAAGGCTCTGACATGATAGCCACAAGGCTCAGTCTCATCCAGGGGTATATGAGCCTACAGATTTCACTCCTGTCTTATGCCTGCCCTGCACCAGTGTTTCTATGTGCATGTGAAAGCATAACCCAAGCTGGCTAGGTGACATAGAAGGTTAGCAACTATGCTACGAAAATACATTTTTGAAACATAAAACTTTTCAATACATTTTGGGCACCCATAAATAAGCCCTTTACAGCCCTTCAATGGCCAAATCCCTAACATCCCTGAAATAAACCCTACAAATAATTAAGTGAAACAAAGAGGATCAAAACCCACAGCCACAAAGATTGGTTGGTTTGTTTTTTTTTCTTCTTTTCTTTGTGCACATCACTAGCATGCACAAGTTATATTTTTTTCCCCCAGGAATGCCTCTGAAGAACTTCTGTTCTCTGCTGGAAATGGGGACTGTAACCTGGAGCCTGTTATAAGGGCATGAGACAAGGAGGGATGTGGGGTTAGTTTCAACAAGATCTTGTGGTTTATGTGGAGCACTGTCTAATTGTCACGTGCTTGGCTCTTGGAGTAGAATCCGATACCCTCTCTGAGGTGATGAGGCTCACTGTAGGGTGCTGGGATATGAGATGCTTTAGAGATGCTGCCAGTAGCTGCTAATGCTAAGAAGAAAGAGTGATTCCAGGAGAGTTGTGGAAAAAAAGGAGATTTAAGTACCTGGCTCAGGGCTACAGAAAGATAGCCCAATTTACCTGGGATCAACAACCTGGAAACCTTTGTAGCAGCCAGTTATCTCCAGGTACTCTTTCAAAGGAGTCAGCAATGCCAGCAGCCAGAGGTTTTTGGTAGAGCACTTAGCAAAAAAGTTCTCTGCAGGACTCAACATCTATGTGAAACATGATATTTTAATCCAAAGGCAAAAGGGGTAGTTAGTGGGATGAAAGTTAGTTCGAAGTTTTGCCTCTAGGGTTTTGTAAGCAGATGCAGAAATGGTGAGGTTGTGTATTAAATCTCCCCAATACGGGGCTGAATGTGCTTTAGAGTCCAGCTGCAAAAATCAATTGTAGCAATCCTGTATGCATATCAACAGCCATTTTGCAAGATGGATACATCGCATACATATTGTGGTTCTTTCTGTGTTTCAGCCCTGCTGCCAGTTAGCCTGTATTAGCCTGAGAACATTTAACCTTGTAGGACCCTAGCGAAAGGAAGGGAAACAATCTCTTGTCAGCTAAACCACTGCTTCAGGCAAGTAGTTTACCTAGGAGAAAAAATTGCCTGTATATAGATATATTTGCTATGTTGGGTGATTTCTTTTCTTTAATTTCTACTTGAAAATAATCCAGGGTACAGTAATTCAGTCTGGATCCAGAATATCTGTTTGCTTTTTCTGTGTAGAACAGAGTAGGCCAAGTTATATCAGTTCATCCAATGGCCCATGGATCCCTGGAGAACCAGGGACTACTGCAGCCAGTCTAGTAGAGGTAGTCAGGAAATGGCAGGACTGAAATCAATCTCTGCCTTCCCTGTAAAAAGCTGATGGTTCCGCCACCTGCAATAGGCTGAAAACAACTATGTAGATTAGAAAAGTGAGTAGACTGGAGGAGAGAAAGTCAAGATTTTGACTTAAAGGAGCAGCTAAACAGATAGATCTATTTGAAAGAAAACCTTTTAAAATTGATCAAGAAATGCTGGTTGGTTGCTAGATCTTCTTGGTTTTCTGTTATTTGTTCATCTTCTAAAGCAGCAGTGTATAAGATGCTAATCCATACCCAATGGAAATCCTAGTTCTTGCGTATTGACTACAGTGGCAGGAAAACAGGAGGAGAAGGGAGTACAACACCGTTACGTTGACTTTGCCAATTGTAATCTATAGTCCTACAGTTTGACCAGCAGTTGTTCTGCAGGTGGGAATGGAGGTTCCTTCTCACTGGCTCTCAGCACTGTGTTCCTAGCATCAGGCCTGCATTTGAGCCAGAAATTGTGAATTTCTAGTAGAAGATTGTGGTTGTCACGTAAAGCCACACTTTAACAGTTCAAGAGAAATACCTGAAGGGAAAAATATTTCTGTGACCAAAAAGTGCATATTATAGTAGAAGGACAAGATTGCTAGACTGTGTGGCTACATTAAAAAAGCTCTGAATGCCTGTGGTCTAAGTAGTATGTTCCACTTCTTGGGTGCTGAAGCAAAGTATCTGCTCTTTGTTGCATTGTCTCACTGGAAGGGAGGAAGGAAGGAAGCTTCTACCTGCAATAATGCACAAAGCAGAAAAGAGCTCAACTGCTTCCCAGATTCTGAAGTATCTTCATGAAGTTGATAATGAGGAAAAGAAATCTTAACTCAAAAGGAGTCTGATGCAGTGCTTTGACAAAGCTAATAATCTGCTGTTCTTGCAGTTACCTGTCAGAGAAAAACTATATAAATTTATACCGAAGGTCCGACCTCTAACGCTGTCACGGCTGAATCAGGTTCCCTGCTTATACCTCGCCTCTGTGTTAAAGAACAGGCAAGGACTGATGGGTGAATAACCTCACCTAAGATATTTCTACAGTTTTCAAGGAGAGTTCTGGCTGGGGAGATATGTGAGTTTTCAGTAGGGAACACAGCTGAGAAAAAAAATAAAAAGGGAGGGCACAGAGCAGATACATTAGTGGAAAACCATGGCCATTTTTCTGCCTCAGTCTCCAGGTGGGGATACTGGCACTTCAGCTGCAGAAATCACATCTGCACACAGCGTATTTACCTTGCTCACACCACAACTCCCACCTGGCACCCAGACTTCTATACTTTTCAATAAATAATGAAACATACATGCACCTAAAAATCATTTTGCATGTATATCTAGAATTGTAATTGCTTCCCAAGTCAAGCTGGTATTTTAATGAACTGGTAATACTGGGAAGTAAGCATATTTGACCCTTTGTGAGTGGGCCAGGAAGGATAAAATGAAATCTTACTGCAGTCCAAACTTTGTACAACTGAAGTCTACACGGATTGCATAAAACGTTGCAGGCTTTTACAACCACTTTCACTTCTAAAATGAAAGTCAATTCAACAGATACTGCATATTGCAGGATCCAAGGCTCTTTTGGACATCTAGGCATTACACCTGAGGGGAGGCTGAAGAGTTCAAAGGGGGAGAAGACAGTCTCCATATTAAAGCTGAATATAGGCACGAGATGTTGTCTAGTATGCCGTGAGCCAAGTCTGACTCAAGGGTGGTTCTTGGAGGTATCTTCATTACAGCCAGCAGTCTCTCTCCTAATGACGAAAGTGTAAGTGGCACCCCAAATTAGAAAGTGGCACATCTTCTGTAAAAAAGTGAGTGACCCTTGACCCGCACTGAGCAGTGATCTTCCCAAATTTCTCATTACTGAGCTCAGGAGAAGCAATGCCAGATGAATAGCACAAAATACTATCACAGCAGACACAGTTAGTCTCTTATCCTGCCATTGCAGGGTAAAATCCAGGTTAGGAACCCTGACCTCAACGCACGCTCACATGCAGTCAAATATTGCGTCCATAACACTAAAAATGATCTTTAGAACTGGCAAGCTGTACAGTATGCATTGCGAATACTGTATCAGCGGGGCTTGTTACCAGGGAAGTGTCCTGATGCCAAATGTGCTAATGTGACTTCCCTCTCTTAGAGATATACAGATTATCTGAAAGCTATTTTGGCTCAGCCTTCCCACTGCAGAAGCTCCCTGGCCAATACACAGCTATTTTCCCACTGCTGATGAAAACAACAATGAATAAATAAATGAAAAAAAAAAAGGCCTACTGTTAAGTGAGGGCAGGGTATTCTTTTGTGACAGTGTATCTTTTGGCTTTTGTAAGAGCTTCAGAGGGTCTAACAGTCAGCTAGCTCTTCATTTAGCCAGCACATTCCATTCACTAAAGTATTTAATTAAGAAAGTAATGACTTGATTGGTCCAGCAGAATGCTGAACATCATCCAAGAAATTCACAGTAGTAAAAAAGGCTCAGCCAATCATTCACTGAAAGTGTAAATAATTAGAAAGATGGAGTTGTTTTGTCTAACATGTAATAGTGACTATTAAATCAGATGTTTATTTTTTGTTCTTGAGAATGTGCTGCCCACAAGAATTCTCAAAGTAGAGTTTAACCAGTGAGCCTGACTTCATGATAATCTGCATTTAGGTACCTTTGAGTTAGTGTCTTGAGTACCAGGATGATTTTGTTCTTTTTTTATTTCCTAAGATTTATTTTGTAGTCAGAAGCCTTGAGATGCCCAGTGCAGGGCTGGATCTCAAAGTGCTCCGAAGACTGGAGAACCAGCACATCTAAATCTATTGATGTCATATTCATATCCATATCTTCAAATGCTGAGGAAGCATAAATCTGAGTCTTGGCGTTTCTAAGAATTGTGGCCCATTGTTATGAGGAAAATGTAAACTAGGAAACAGGATCAACTTTCTTTGAACAGGGAGGTGTTGGGCCTGGTGTTTTTTCAGTGCAGAGCTGTCCTTTTAGGTACCTTAATTCAGTAAATGCCTCAGAGGGAAGTAATAATGACTTCAAAGGGGTTTATGCACAAAAAGGTGATTTTATGTACAGAAGCCAAAGACAAAATAAATGTGAACACAGTACTCTATCAAGCAAATACTTGAGCCCATACAGACTGGGATCCTGAGGCAGTATGAGTCACACTAAGTTTGATTTGTGTACATCTAGTAAAATCAATTGAATGGGACTGGCTGAAGGGAAGCACATAAACCAGACTTTTGGTCCTTGAAGTTAAAGTGTGAAACATTAGGCTGAGAAAGCAACCTGCAGCTTTTTTCTTCAGGAGAAAGCACTAAGAAAAAGATGACAAGTGCAGCCTGCATTACTGGGGAGGGAAAATAGGAGAAAAGAATGACGAAGTTTGAGGAGTAGATGACCCTGAAGGAAATGCAAAGACTAATCAACTTTGGAAAACTAAATTGTGAGTACCAAGAGATCAGAGACTTGAACTGCAAGGCCCTGCCAGTCCCATCTGCTCAATCCAGAATGAGTTCTTAACTCCCTGCTCCAGAGAGCTGCATTACCTTTGAGTAGGCCAAATAACAGCTAACCCTTTAGATTATTATCACTACTACCACACCAACTGATACGAGTCTGTGAGCTAACACAATGTTTCCACTCTTTCAGTTCAATAGCAGAGTGGGTGTATGGAAATGTCATCGTTCTGGCAATCAATCAATTTATTAAAGTCTACGCTAAAAGGCCAAACAGATTCTGTTATGCTGAATGAATAGCAGCTCCAGCCAAGCCTGGAAATGAGATGGGAAATTGCTCCTGCTGCAGGCTTAAGAAAAGCCTTTTTTTCCTTTCTGAAAGCAGCTAGGGTGTGGTTTAGTTCCTTGCCTTTCTTACCAACATATGGATTTATATAAAAAGATGAGACTTGAGACTTCAAGACAAGCATTTAGAAACTGTTTTCTTGAGAAAGTTGGTGATGAGGAACAGAGGGCAATGTCTGCCTGAGCTGAAATATGCTGTCGAGGACGCCTTTGGTCCTAATTGGCCTTGAATGGGGTGTTGTACCTTGAGGGCAGTTTGATGACTCTGTGGTCACTGGTGGTTGCTTGTGACATCTGCCAGAGGATGTGTGTCAACAGCAAGTGCACAGTGAAGCACCATTTTTGACTGATGTGACTATGCCTAATGCTACTCAAATATGCAAAAGAGAGTAATTAGTTCGTTGTAACTCTTTGCACTATGGCAGTATTGAAAAGCCTCAGTTAGGCAATAATACCCCTGCAGTCTGAGGGACTTACATGTTGTAAAACTGGCAATGGTTTCTCTAGATTTCCGGAATAATACAGTGGGCTACGGGTGAATATAAAGATCCAACGGTGGTTGAGGTGGGAAAGTTAACAGTGCTGGGACTGTGGCTTTCTAGATTGAACGGGATTGCGACAGAGAAACCTGCAGATGATTTCTGAGTGCCACTGCAGTAGGTAACTATCATG
Organism: Tauraco erythrolophus; assembly: GCF_009769465.1. Lineage (NCBI taxonomy): Eukaryota > Metazoa > Chordata > Aves > Musophagiformes > Musophagidae > Tauraco > Tauraco erythrolophus. The sequence goes on along the minus strand of NC_141476.1, from coordinate 157,194 downwards.
CGGACATCAGCGTATAGCAGCAGAGATGGGGTATGCTAGGGCTATGGGCACCCAGTAAAACACAAAAATGAACCCTCTGATCCTGTTGCCATAAAGATTTTTGATCTCTTCTAAACTAACGAGTGCCTGAACTAGCAGTCAAGTGTGAAAACAGACTGGCTGTTCCTCTCCTCTCCCTCAGTCTCTAACCCAGGTGCCATTCATATATCCTCACTACTTAGGAAAGCCAACTCATAGAAGTAATTTAATCTTATTTGAGAAACTTGCTTGTTGACTCTGCTGAAAAAAGCCTCCAGTAGCCCCTAAAGGAGTGTATGCATTTGGTGACAGGACAAGAAGGATACTTTTCCACTGCAGAAGAAAATCATTAATCAAAATTGTGTACCCAAAATCTCATCTTAAAATTGATGCAGATCTTTCTGAACTTTCTAACTTGAGACAATGGCAACTGGGACAGGGAAAGTGAAGAGTGCATGGTTACAGTGCTTCTGACACTTCACAACCTGTTAAGTGGCTTAACTTTGCAAACCAATGCATTCATTCAAGGATTTACTTTAGGCTCATCTCTTATTTTAATTTGAAATTTTAAGTCCTCTTTTGATGCTCTGACTTTCATAATTAAGGAAATAATGAGCATATGCAAAACTCATAAGATCCCTCTACTTCAGTGGGATGGGCAGGCAGGGAAACAAAATCCTGGCAAAATAGGATTCAGTGGAATATTCTGTTACAGGACTGAAACATATATAAAAACCAGCTTGGCAGTTTCTGATTTGCTCAAATGCAATCATCCGCAAGGTGTTTGTCACATTTAAGGCTGCTCTCCTGCCTCTGCTGCCCAAGCCTGAGAAGGCTCTTAAGCTTTAGCAGCTTCCTTGAGAGGCACAATAAGCAGGCAGCAATACAATGCTGACCTCATTACTTTTCTCTCTATCAGAGTTCCTGTCCATTGACAGGGTTTGTGGTGTCCTCCAAGGCCAACCTGGGGCTACTTTCTATGGCATCCAATCATTATTACCCAGCTGGGCTGAATTAACTAATTAACCCAAGGTACAGACCCTGCCTACAAAAGGCAGGCCATTTCCTCCTGGCTGTGGAAGATGTAACAGTGTCCTTGGAGCTGCAGCCCAGGCTGGTGAGCAACAACTGGTGACCCCAATGTGATATTTGTGGGAGGGAAGCATGCTGGAGTTGGAATTAATGGACTGAGTCTCTGCTCACCATAAAGCCTTCTTGAAAAATCTCTAAAACCAAAAAACTGTAAAACAAAAATGGGGAATTATGGCATCCAATCATTATTACCCAGCTGGGCTGAATTAACTAATTAACCCAAGGTACAGACCCTGCCTACAAAAGGCAGGCCATTTCCTCCTGGCTGTGGAAGATGGAACAGCGTCCTTGGAGCTGCAGCCCAGGCTGGTGAGCAACAACTGGTGACCCCAACGTGATACATCCATGAGACTCTGAGAAGCCCTGACTCCCTTGCCGGAGCTGAGAGCCAGAGCTGGAGCCAGAGCCCGAGCGAGAGCCCTTTGGTGAAGAAGGTAAAGCCACAAGCCCCAATGTGGTATTCACGGGAGGGAAGTGTGCTGGAGTTGGAATGAATGGACTGGGTCTCTGCTCACCATAAAGCCTTCTTGAAAAACCTCTAAAACCAAAAAACTGTAAAACAAAAATGAGGAATTATGGCATCCAATCATTATTACCCAGCTGGACTGAATTAACTAATTAACCCAAGGTACAGACCCTGCCTACAAAAGGCAGGCCATTTCCTCCTGGCTGTGGAAGATGGAACAGCGTCCTTGGAGCTGCAGGCCAGGCTGGTGAGCAACAACTTTTTGCCTTCTTGGGGGATTTCTTTCCAAGTAGCAGTGGACGTGCTTTGTGTGGTGGCTGTTATTCCCTACTGCCTTGCAACTAACAGTCAAGGAAGAGATGTTGAGAGCGAGGCTACTTAAGCTGTGTACCAGTTTCCATGAAAGCAGTGGCAGCTCTGTTAAAGGGACACAAAGTCTTCTGGGGCAAAGCCACCAGTGGGTTTATACCATGCACAAGTGATTCTTTGTGTCTCTTCCCTCATGAGTTTCTGACACCAGCCTATATTTTGCCCATGGTGACTACCTGTATCACAGTGTGGATATCTAGGCCACACTGGATATTACTGATATTGCATTATCAGAAAAAAAGAAGCTTACAAGGAAGCAGAGTGAATCCATTCAAACCAAATCCCCATGCTTCATAGCTCTGCTCCTATCTGTCTCTCTCTGAAGAGAGAGAGTTCACCCCTGTTTATCACGATTTCCTTCTCTGCACTATGCTTATTCCACATCTTACACCAGTCTCAGACCCCCAGAAAGCACTACTGGCCAGCACTTTTTCCTATGAATGACATGCTAGATCTGAAGATCTGTACCAAGAGCAGATTAGTGGCAGACATATTCTTTCGCAATGGTTCACAGTAAGCCATTCCTCCTCAAAATCATCTCGGTCCCTTCAAAGATTTTGTCTTCTAAATTGCAGCTAAGTAAAAAGGCAATTAAATTTCAGTGATTAAAATGAGTTACTTACCATACATAACAGCTGGAGCATCTCCACATATCTGGGGAAAGAGACAAACTTTTATTAATTGCCATCAAACCAATGCTGAAGGCGGGATTGCGTAGCTTCAGTTTTAGGAGAGCAACAGATAACGTAACAATGAACTCACACTTTTTCTGAAGACATCAGCTCCTGGGCAATGAGGTAAGCTCTGGACTGGCCTTCCTTCTGTCAAGAGCAAAAAACAGAGACGAGTAAGAGATGTCTCATTCCAAGAGATAAAGCAGTGTTAGGGAGCACTTTGAACTGACATACTCTTCAGTAAAAACTGGCGACCAGGCTTTCATTCTTTGTTGTTCAGTGTCTGGTGTCCTGGAGTCCTTTCCATGACCGGGTGTTTCCACCATTCAAATACAAGTAATATGGTACAATACAATAGCTGCTAAGGCAGATGTCAAGCTTGAAAAAATGTGTTCTTATTGAAGGAGAAATTTTCTGTTGATTTTTACAGGTCCGAAATTTGTCAGAGAAGCAGAAAGTGCTTAGCTTTGAATAGGCTAGCTTCTTGGCTGGTGAGGCTCATGCCATGTGTTTAGTACTCTTAATTACGTGGAAAAGGGAGTTCTTTATCAAAATGGTGATATTCCAGACTGTTCTGACTGCTTGTGGAAGCAAATGGGGCAAAGGGCTTTATTGCATGCTAAACAAAATGTCTAAGCTAAATGGCCATAAGTATGTGCAGAAAGCAAACAGTTCAGTCCTTTAGCAGACATTGTTTGAAATCCTAGTGGCATCTACTTAACTGGTAGGCATTTCAGAAGACACAGAAAACTTGCGAAAGACGCAAAGTGTATGGCTCCGAGGTACAAGTGGCTAATTAGGATAATTTACTCCTATTTCATGACTCATCCTTATGGTAAGAAATAACCAAAGCACAGAAATACTTACTGAAAGGAATCTACTGGGAAAAGTTTGACTTCTTTAGCAGTGGAGAAGCAGAGAGCTAAAACAGTAGTCTAGTGATAGTAAAGAAAAGCAGCCCTCAGTGCCCTGAAGTGGACTCGGGAGATGAGTTCAGGACTTGGCAACATTGTTTGCCAGACCAGGTATGCTGCAAACCCATTGCTTGCAGATCCTGCTTCTGAAAGCCTACTCGGGAGAGACTGGGACTTGCTCAGGTATCATGCAGTCTCTTGGTATAACAGTCAGGTGGGAAGTTAGTGGCTATATTTCCTCCACGAATTGTGCATGAGGGGGCTGCTAGGGGTCAGGGAACACAAAGCTAATTTGGGACCCCTCGTAAAAAGTATTGATAGGACCCTGAACCCAAATTCAGCTTCCCACAAATGCTGACTTCCCAAATCATACTTGATAGATCAGATACACAGTCGGGATTTATATAGCAGATCTGAGCAGTAAAAAACTGTCTAAGCCAGTTCAAGTTAAATGCATTATAGACTTTTTATTCTCTGTCCCTTCTCCTCATTAGCATTCCCTTGGGATGCGGGTGTTCTGGTACATGATAGAAGTATCTGAGTTGCTCAAAGTCCCATTCCATCATCACGGTGAACCATCTGTCACCTTTTGCATCTATAGGGGTATCAACTTCTGGATTTCCAGATTTTATTCCCCTCCCAAAGTTTCTGCCCGCAGTAAGCTGCAAACTGCGTAGGAAAGAATGAAACATTCCCTGAAGTGCTGGAAGCTGAAATTCAGTCATGTGGATACCTGGAATGTAAAAAACCCAGTTGCAAGGTCAATTAATAGAAGCAATTTCACTGTCCAACATCTGCAAATTAAAAGAGGAATATGTGATGGAACGGAAGTTATATTTTTAAGATTCTTCTGATTTTAATAACTTTAGGTATTCATTGCAAAAGCAAGGACTTCAAGCACCAACAAGTGAATTCACCACTGCCCGTTGCAGAGGAACAAAGGGCCAGTCAAAGCATGTTGCAAACAGATGTCAGTATGGACTGCATACACGAGCAAAGGAAAGGCTTCTGTTTCTATGAGGAGACTAAAGAGCCCTTACTGCTCTGTGAGTTTTCACCCTGGGGGTGATGGACCCCAAGGAGGATTACAATCTGATCAATAGCAAATATGAAATAAAAAGTCCTTGCACCTGATGATGATGGGCTAAATGAGTGAGACTTCATGTATAGAAAATGAACAGTGTCACAGTGACTTTTTTTCATCTTTAAATTATTTCTGTGTACTTCTACTTAGAGGCAACTGAAGATTGCAAGATCTAAAGGAAATATAGAGAGTGAACTTATTCATCAGTCTGAGGTGTCTAATCCACCTCTCCTTTAGCACCAGGAGTCTGCCCTAGCACTTTGTTCCTTTGAGCTGATGGATGCCAAAGAGCACGCTTTGAATCGCTTACTTTTGGAGAACTAAACTACAGTTTAAATAGAGTGCACTAGAAAGATCTTACATTTTTTCCTTAGTTTCACTTCTCTGCTGAGAGCAAATATTTGATTGCCCCTTTCCCTCTGGTTCCACTTCTGGATCCCACTGGTCTCCACTCTTGAAGACCTTGATGTGCCTCTCCTGGTTGTCCCAACTGCTGAAGGAACATACTAGAGGGACTGAGTTTCTATTCTCTCTCATTTTCTCTACACAGGTATAACAGAGCAAATGAAAGGGGGTGTGTTTCTTTCTGGGTGACCTGGCCCGTTGCTGGCCGGCACGTCCTCTGCGAACAAGCCTGGCTTCGCAGTGCCACAAAGCAGAGTGCGTTTCCCGAGCAGGCCAGGCCCGCTTTAGCTTTGCATGTGCCCGCTCTAATTCCTCTTACCATTCGTATGTCTTAGCCAAAAGACAGACCACAGGGACCTCAGTGTCACATGGTCTGTCTCCAGCGAGTTTGAGACAGCATCTCCAGGCAGTATCTCTAGGCGTTGCCTGTCTCGTGTTATTTAATTGCTGTTTGTTTAACCAGGAAATGAACTCTGAGATTGACGACAGTGTCCAGAGACAGACTTGTGAGAATAGGGGATAGAGGGGATGCAGGTCCCTCAAGCATCAAGTTTCTGAAACAAAGCCCAAGTGATTATTATAACACCACCAAGCTGCCACCTTTTTAGCAATCTTTACTCCTGGCAGCCAGTCCCCTGCCCAGCCCCACAGTATGGTTCCTTTCCAGTTCCCACTTCAGCAGCTCAGGTTCCTTCCCAATTCCCACTCCAGGCCTCACTGCATGCCTCTGCTTAGCAGATGAAGGCCATGCAGCCATGTGGGGACCCTTGGTTTTCTGCTTTGCTGAGTCTTCTTGATTCATAGCCTCATCACTTCATCCTCCTCAAAACCAAATACTTAATAAAATGCTTGCAATACACAATATAAAATTGCAATATGTAACTGAAATATCTCCCCATTCTCTCTACTCTGAAAAACATGCTAGTTCCAGGAAGGTTTCAAACATAAAAGAGCTTTAACCAGGCTAGGAGCTTGTACCGGTTGCTACAGCTGATAAGGGTGAAGCAAAGATGATACTGTGCAACCATCTCTCCATTGGCTAACAAACTCCAAATGGATACCAAGTTTACTGATGGAAAACTAAGATCTAGGGATAACTTGTGACTTGCTCAGAGTTTCTCGCTCTTCAACAGCCAGTGTTTCCCAATCTATAATGAAGCACACAACCACCAGAAAGCTTTTGTTTAGAACAACAAAGACCCAAAAGCCTGCAGCTCTTTACAGAGCACATGTGTGAGCACAGCTGAAGTACCAGTCTTAGATAGTTCAAACTGAGAAACTTTGGCTTTCATGCCCCTTTTGTGCCTTCTGACAGAACAAACATTTGGGCTGAGAAGGGGCAAGTAGTCAACAGTGGAGAAAGGTGGCTAATGGCCCATGCTGAGTGTGGCACTTAACTGTTGCAGAATTCCCTTCTCTGTGTGGTAGTGATGCGATTAATGACATCTCCACGCTGAGTCATTTATATGCTCTGGCTTTGTTCTGAGCAATGCCAAGGCATCTGACACTGGCCCTAACAAGCCACGCTTTGATTAGGTGTTACTTTGGTGACAGTGCTGGTCACTCCCCTCTGGGCCCAGTGCAGGACCTTGATCAGAACCAGACTGGTCTCCTGATCCATCTTAAAAAATTGTGGGGCTGGGGGCGAATCTGCCTCCGTGGTCTGGAATGGGGCTGTGTGGCCTAAGAGCAGCACAAGTAGATCACAGAACAGTTCAGTAAAACTGAAGCATTAGTACTGTGCAAACTACTCATTTGGAGTACTCAGGGGGTAACCTTTTGTATTTCAAAAGCAGGGTAACTAGTCAAGATGTAGAAGCAGCAGCTCCATTCTTGTGTGCCACTGGCTTGCCATGCTGACAACAACAAACTGCATCTCTTTGTGCATTTTCCTACATGTGTCTTACTTCACAGACTCCTCAGGGTAGGTGCATTGCAGCTGGATGGTACCCAGCACAAGAGCACTACTGTCACAATCAGTAGTTTGCAAGCTTCGGCCTCTGAGCTGAATGACTTCATAATGCCCCTTTTGTAATTATTATGAACTATGTAGCAGTTCACAGTGATGTCACACTGGTGCCAACAGTAAACTGAGGCATTGCAAGAACAAGTGACTTTTTCAGTGAGAGAGAAGGAAAAGCAGTCCACATCTCCTGTCTCCCAGGCCCTTGCCTTGAAGAGCTAGATTGCAGCTCTCCTGGGGAATCTGTGTAATTATATAAATCAAGAGCTGTCCCTTGAAAGGCATCTGAATTACATGCTTCCTCAAGGCACACAAATCTGTCATTCCCAACTCCAGCACGTTTCAGTTTTGTGTGTGTGAGTGTGTGTGTTTTAATATGTGAAGGCTAAAGGTTTGCAAAACAGAATGATTAATGGAATCTGGAAACCAAGCCCACCCAGTGGAAATGGATAAGGAGCGGCAAAGGCAGTTTTATGTACTGCTGCCATGAGACAGTAGCTGCCCTGCTTGTTGTGAGACCTTTGTGGCTAAGCTTAGTATTCCCTGTTTGTGTGTTCCCCTCCATCTGCCATACTGGGTTGCTGCCTCCCTCGTCATCCACTGCCTTTTATTTTGATACCTGGGAGAAGGCTGGTGCATCTTACCTCCAGTGCTGCCTTTTCACAAGTATAGCATTAGGGATCGTTTCTGTATGAAGTTCCTCTTCATGCCCTGGCCCCCAGCACACCACCATATAATGGCAATGAGCTCCCCTCCAGTCTGACTAGAATTGGATATATTAAACCTAAAGTCCTAAATGACTAGCCGGAATGCTTTGGGTTTTCATTGGCATAAAATCCAGCCGCATCTGGTCTGAATTCCCTTTCTTTTATACCATTTTGCTCTGGTTACATGCTATACACCTCGCTACAGACTTTCTTATTTTGCCAGGAGGGTGGCATACAAGATCACACCTCTTGTATGTTGGCTGTATACAGTTCCTTGTAACATATTACTGGTTTTAAACTAAACTTGACTGTATTTGCAGACAAATTGATGCACTTTTAGATTTCCCATACAGTTAACTGGCAGGCAGATCTGTGTTCCAGCTGTGGCTTTATTGCTTGTTCTAGGATTTGTATTAATTTATTTCCTGGTGCTTTATAGACTATAATTCTTACAGGTATTCACCCAGATTAATCACATTCTTTTCTTATTCTTCTTATGATATTCCCTTCGGTTGTTCAGATCAAACTCCTTCTTGTGTTTAGAGACAGGTTTAAGAGAGCATTTCTAATTGTTCCTTTTCCTAGTGTATTAATGTAGGGTTTGCTCTATGTCATTCCTAGCTATAACAGAGTTCTTAAAACAGCTGATGTTGCTGCAATATTCCTAGCACCCCTTTTACCCAGCCACTGCTTTCTTCTTCCAAAGGCACTCTGTAAAGGAAGACAGCCTCTCATCACTGTGGTGCGAATTGTGCCATTGATGGCAATCTAAATGCCCTCCATTGACTATTGGTGTTATTTTTAAGCCTGTTACTTTGTTTGATCAGCATACCTTTAGCATGTGTGTGACACAGTCTGAATCAAGCAGGGAAGTAACTCTTGAAGCCCAGTCCAGGGCAACACATTTTATAGTGTTGTTACAGGACCATCTGCACAAGATGCTGGAAAAATGAATTCTTAAATTGGCAGATGGGTTCCTGCCCCTTAACCATCCCCACAAAACCCCAAACCTGTGCTTCATCTCCGTGTATTTCTTCAGAAAATTTTCATGCTACCATGGGGCCTCTGCTGCATCTCCCTGCTGTGGTTTGTCCCACAGGTGTTTGCCCTTCCCCAGCCTAACCTACTTCCCCAAGTAGAACTGTTAACGTAGTGATAGGAAGGCAGATGCATTCCTGATACTATCATCTCAGTGAATCCCGTGAAAGGCTGGATGTTCCCACAATGAACCTAACGGCTAGCACCTAGCTTTCTGCCTTGCCTTCAAGTTTGAGGTCTAATATGCATCAGATCTTTTTTTCTCTTCTCTGGATCCAGCATAAAAATCACTCCTCCCTGTTCGGTCTTTATCTTCACCCAGGCAGTGGGTTAGGTGTGGTAAAAGAATTGTCTTGGGGCTCCCTTCAGTTTTGTAGCAACTGGAGGTTGTAGGAGGTTAGTGATAAAAAGGGTCAACTGGCCAGAAGAACCAGTCTTAAAAAGAACCCACAAGAAAGGAACTGTCTGAAGACTCTTGCTTAAAGATTCTGTCACTAGGGGTAACTGATGATCCAGCATATGCAGCATCTTCCTCAAACTACCAAGGCAATTCAAAAATTCAGATTGTAACCAGCAATAGGTGAAACTTACCAGCATGTGTTCATTTCAGTCCATTTCAAAGCATGCAGCTGACCTTGTCAAAAGTAGACTTACAATATTATATTGTCTCTGTTTCTGATCTTCTCTTTGAAACTGGAAATTCTGAGACTGCTACAAAAACTAAGTTCTGCCAAATGGAACTAATTTTGAAGTTGATGTCTAGTCAAATCTGAACTATTAAGCTCATTTCTCCTTTAATTCCTTTAATGCTCCTTAGCTGAATGGGTCTAAGATGGACTTACCTGTTTTTAGCAGTAACAAAAAATCATGAAGTTCAGGTTTAAATCTAGCTCAATGATGACAGGAAGAATCTGGAGTTCTACTTTCCGGACTTTGAGCATTTGTCTAGTGAGTGAACGTTCAGAGGCAGGAGATAAAGAGAAAGCCCTTATTTTACTTGATGCAAGTTTTTTGTTCCTAACTGGAATCCTTAATTCCAATATTTTTTTTTCTGTAGGCAGCTCAGATGCCATCATATAACCTTGAGAGCCCAGTACAGAAAAGCCATGTGTCACCTTCTGATAATTTGGGAGGGATTTAATTAAATGAACATATATAAAAGACACATGAATGAGAGATGGCCCAGAAGCTCTTCTAAATTAGCTTAGCAGGAGGAAAAAAAAGAGTGAATCTCCATCAGTAGTGTAAGTGAAGGGCATGGCTTTTTATAATAAAACCATGTAGAATCACAAAGGTTAAGAAAACTTACAGCATTCCCTGCCTGTGAGTTCTCTAAGTTGTTATCAAATGCCAGCAGACTGAAGAGAAGGAAATAAAGTGCTTATTTAACCAGAAAGAATTAATTTTCAATGTTAGTCTAATACAGAAGAATCAAAACTACCAGGTGACTTCTGATGACAAATGCTCAGCTTCTCAGGGTCTGAGGTACTCCCAGTGGCATAAAGGCAAAAAGTTGAAACTTACCTCCTGTTTTTACATTTTTATACCTGCCCCATTCCAAGTAGTTTTTTAGTAATAAAAATTCCTGTAACACAATAGAGATGAAAGGCTCTCTTTGTTTGCTCTTTAAAATAAAGCTGATAATGTAAAAAATACCTCAATATACCCAAATATATTATTGGCTATGATTCAAATACAGAACATGGGTTCCAGTAGGCCCTCAAAATTTCTCCGCACTTGTGTGAATCTGGGCCCCATGAGAGCAGGGATTCAAAGGAGACGAGCTATTGAAACAATGCCAGGAAATGTGTGTACAAAGCTTATTTTAAAAATTATATTTACTTTTTAAAAAGAGCCTTAAAAAGAAACATCAGAGGAAAAAATTTTGCTGCCACTGGATGTCTTGCGATTATCCAGCAAGCAGGCTCGGAGAAAGCATGTGAGAAAAACTAAAGCGTGCCGCATGCGTTTTGGTACAGGACTTCATTCATGACTGTGAAAGCAGCAGGTCGAATCCAGTTCAATGCAAATGAAAATCATATATCTGAACACAGGGAGGAGATTTTATCATCTAGGCTGTTTCATGCCTGAATTTAAACTAAGTTTCCCTGAGGGGGAGAAAAACAGAAATCAAACCATCAAACACCAGAGGGTTCTTTTTGTGTGTATGTGGTTTTTAAAATCCAAATTCAGCTCTTAGTAGGCCAGCCCCAAACAGTTGTTTTAACAAGATTAGCTCATTTTGAAATCCATAGTACTGTATTTGGCATTCAGACCAAAACCTCTCTGCCAACTCTCCCCAAGTGACAGTGCTTCTGAACTCTTTCATGTTGTACAGCCACTCTGTGTTGGCCTGAGGATTTTGCTCCAAGGGATACATCACTTCATTGGGGAGCTGGACGAGTTTGTTCTTTTACAGAGACAGGTTTTGACAGGGCAGCTTACTGTTCCTTTGGCACCCAGAAGATTTGTGTGAGAAGACAATAAAAGGAGTCAGGAGCAGTAGGGTAGGAAAAACAGTCCTCTGTCAGTTCTCTGTAAAGACATCAGTGCTTTCTGAGACAAGAGGTGCAGACAGATGGAATTGATCCCCTTCACTCTTAATTACAATGAACTGGAAGCCCTTGTCTCTGACAGAGAATCTGCAGCATGGGCTGCATGAGACCTTGGAAGAGTCCCGTATCACTATTAATCTGTGGCTAGCATGGGTGAAAGACTACAGTTAAATATATTGCATCCTTCATGTCAGAACCCTGCACTGACCGTTTTCCCGAGGAAATTGGGTATTCCCTGGCCATCTTTTGACTATTGCTTCCCACAGCCTGCAGCAGTGATGTTGAAGCTGTTATAGAGTGGCAAGAGAGTCCTGATTCTAGGTGGCCTCTGACTGCCCAGGTTAGGTGTTTCCTTTAACAGATTGGATCCTGGGGACAGCTGGGACACACAGGGCTAACTAGAAGAACTGAAAGGAAAAATATTTTTCATTTAACAGGGAAACTCAGAAATTTAAAGGCTTTTCTCTTTCCAAAACAGTGTGAAAACGACCAACCAAAACAATTTCATGAATCTCAGAGGAAAAAAGATAAGGTTGCTTGCAACTGTTTGATTTGTTTCATGACAGCAAGGAGATCCAGCCATAGTCTTTTTCGCTGGTACCACAGGCAGCTCAGCACTCTGCAGAGTGGACCTAAAAGTGATACAGCATACAGGGAAATCAAAGGAACCTATTCTTCCTCAGAGATTAGAGCTACAGCAATTTAATTTGCCCTTCACTGTCATTCCGCTTGCAGTTTCTTTTTCTGTTTCTCAAGAAACTCAAGACTGGTATCCTGGTAAGGGAAAATTCTGCTCCCCTCTCTCTACATCTGCCTCTAAACAAAGCTTCACATTCTGGAAATGCCTGAAGAGACCTGATCTTCCTAGAATCAATATACTTATGCTTCTCCTTGACAGAGTTGGCCCTTACTCAACCATCGTTTGGTTTTGGAGGGGCATCTGCACAAACTTTTGCAGGCTTTGAAATGTGCCCATGACCAGACACAAGTTATCTACAATCAAGAAGCCACATAGCTGTGCTGACACTGGGAGACCAGGCCAAAATGAATGGCAGAGAGAAGGGTAGGAAACTGGGATTTGCTCTTTTCCTGTATAGCCTTAGTTCCTGGGCTCAAATTGCAAGACTTCAGAAGAACATACCAATTTGTTGCATGCATACCGAATGGGCTACATAGTGCGTGCTTGTACTCAGAGACACAACGTTAGATTGTTAGACTCATATTAGGTTTCAAGAACACACACACACACAAATTATATGAAAAACAAAGATATGCCTAAAACTGCTCAAGGCCATTTCTTTAACAACTGCACTACTAGTCAGCTTACTGGAGGTTAAAACAGCCTTGTATGCTCTTAGGCTGTGGTCACATTTCTACGGTCTTCTCCATAATTTGTTTAAGAGCTGTTTTATTCATGAGAAGTCAGTAAAATAAACCCAAACACAAGTGTATTTTCCCACGATGAGAGACTTTCAAGATGGCAGAGACCTATTGGATAATTTACTCCATCTCCTCGCCAATGCAGAACTGGTCTCAATAATGTATGTGTCATTGTTTTATTCAATGTAGTTTTAAATTTTGCAACACTGCAGTTAAATCCTTCTTCTAAGACATTCTTCCTGACATTCAAGTCAGACTTTTACTGCTATGTTGCCTCAACTGTCCATCTTAGGACTGCAGTTCTTTGGCTTTGCCACATGCTATGGGGGTAAATTGTTGCTAGTGGACTGCAGGAGTAAAGGATTGATGGCTCTGACATTTCTAAACGAGCACCAGGCAAAGAGCAGAGAGAGCTGAGAATCCAGGTTCTTCTGCAAATTGTTTGTCCCTCTCCAGGTTTCACACATTCCCCCTTTTCAGCTCTTTTACCTTGTTGATGAGGCTGGGATCACCTGGGCTGTTCTCCTCATCTTCTGAACTCTTCTGTTCCTCATCTGATGTGACGACCTCCATTGGTATCGCAGAGACTGGGCACACCTTGTAGGGCTCGGTGTAGGCACTGCAGAGAGAAAGAACAGATTAGCTCACTGGTGTTATTCCCAGACACTTGCTATTGCTCAGACATAAATCCACACCTTGCCCAGAGATAACCAGTCAGGGGGCAGGGAATCCTTGCAGACCTGCTACGTTTGGAAAGCAAGATTTCTCAAGCTTTGATTTTGTGCTGCCAGGTTCAACAGCAACCGTTCAGGCAAGTAGAAGGATCTGAAAGGAGCTGTGGGAAGTTAACTGAACTTGTTCAAGCTTCCCCAAAGGATCAATGTTCTGGCTTAGTTTGTAGCAAAAAGTTCATACTTAATTGCAACCAGACCTGCTTTGTTCCTCCCTAGTGAACCCCTCAGAATGGATGTAATAAAATCATACTGACATCTCAGTGCTCATTAAAAATTGAATTTAGATATTGTAACAATGGGGTTTCTGGGAAAACATCAAAAGGATGAGAAAAATATAATTGTAATACCAATGGCATCAATTAGAGCATAAGGTACTCAGATCCCAGAGGCCTTGAGTTGGTTCAAGGGTATCTGAATTCAGCTCCGGAAACCCAGAGATCATCATGCAATGAGAGTACTGGATCTGGTGTGTAATAGAGGCTAGTGGCTTTCTCTTAGCAAAGCATCACTAGAGGTAGGTTCTCCAGATGGTCCCTGCCCTTTGCCTTAGAAAGGTGTCTTTTATTGCTGATCTAAATATGCCTAGCTCCAAATTCCAGATACTGGGTCTTGTTAAACTTTTGTCTGCTGAATTGGAGGCAATCTTCCAAACTGTGCAGGTACTCACAGGCTGTATTCAGGTCGTCCCTTCATTTTGTCTTTTATGTGAAATAGGTGATGGTCTTCATGTCTTACTACGTCATGCTTCCTATCATTTAATCATTCTAAAATCTCTGAACTTTACCCCATTTACTAACCATTTTAGCACCAGTTTTTACTACCAGCCAGTTTTAGTACTGTTCTTGGTACTGCAACACAAGACTCAATATTCCAGCACTGGCAAAAGGAGTGCCAAGTATACCAGTGGTAACATCCATCTATTCCTGACTTTATGGTGTCTTTACATTCAAGGATCAGATTGGTATTTTTGGCCACGATATCATTCTGGGAGCTTATATACAGCTTACACAACCACAGTGGCCCCAAACCTTTTACATTCCCAGGGGTAGGTTCCAGCGTTCAGCCAACTTGTACAACAGGCCTTCACTCCTGAATCTAACTTCAAATCATAAGAGGAATTGTGGGCTCTTTGTCCCGGCCATGCTCCCCCCCAGCCTGTTGTGCTCCTGCACACTGGCAAAACATGGGAAGCTGAAAGGTCCTTAACGTCTCAGCACCAACTATACACCAAGTCTGTTGTCTTGAGAAACAAAATCTGACATCTCCGTGTGTTCCAGAGGACATTCTGGCCAACCAGTTTGGTCTGTAACATGGGTCTGGCTTACTCAATGTATATGATTTCTTTAGTTCTCATTTCCTCTGAAACATTGATTTGCTTTCACAGCTCTGCCTCATCTCTTTTATTTTGCTTTGATCTCCCACTTGGGGATCCCAGATGTGAACAAATCCAAAGCTTCAAAGCCAATGCTAGAGTAACGAGAGGCTGGGCAAAGATGGGTTACTGTAAGTGGGAGGGCAATGAAGAAAGAGACTCCCAAGGTCACTGACCAGACTCATATTTCCTTTCTGAAAGGAAACTCCCTACGTATCTGCATTCACTTCCAAGCTGCAAACAGGGCTCTGTGTCTCCCATGCAGGTGCAGCTGCCAGCCTTTCTTTTATGCCGCCAGCTTTTCCCTCATGCACGGAGTCAAGGAGCTCTTGCAAGCTGCCCGGTGCATTTGCCATGGCTGAGCAAAGGGCCAAGCAGCAGTGCTTGTTCCTCACCATTGTCTTCTCTTGTTTATTATTAGTGTCTGCAATTTTTCAGTGTGGGCGGCACCATGGCACTTCCGAAACCCTGCCTAGCTACAACAACAAAGGGGCCTCAGCACAAGTGAAAGCAAGAGCAAGGCAGGTACAGGATCAGCTCAGGAGGCTTGTTAATAGTTTAGCCAGTCTCCCTCCTTACTTGCACAGCCCTTCTGCAATTTGTAATTGTCTGCCCCAGCAGACGTGAAATGAATTCCCTCCCTCCCTCCCTCCCTCCCTCCCTCCCTCTCTCTCTCTTATAAATGACTGCATTATGTTAATGTAAGAACACATTATAATTTGGGAAGAATGCCTCAGTATATTAGTCTGGTGAGCATTATTAATGGCATTATACAGCAGCCTCATACAGCAGCAAAACTTGCAATATTGCTGAACTGTTGCATGGGCTTCATTTGTAGTAGACGTGCAATCCAGTGGCACTGGCTTGTGTTAAAGAGAAGTCCCAAAACGTTATGGGTCTCATTTGCACACAGGATGGCCACAGACATGTTTGTAACACCCCCTCCATCCTGCCCTTCTCCAGCCACTCCAGCAGCACTCAGGTCTTCACTTCTGAGACTGTTCTATATTGTCGTAGAGCTCCTGGGCAGCACACCTTTCCTGATACCCAGCATGTGTTTTATTCTAATGAATTCACATCCTTTCATCCATTATATATGTCTACACTCTTGTGGTCTCCTAGCAATCCTAATTCCTGAAGATCTGAACTATGCCCAGGAACTGGTCACCAGGTGAAGGTGCCCTGGGCAGCCTGGTCTTCACTAATCAGGTGCCTGGAGAAAAACACCAAGGATGAAGGGATAGGTGGCAGATGACTTCTGAGGCCCAACAGGTTTTGGGAAATTTTATAAAAAAGAGTAGTTTTAATGCAGGGCAAGGTGTTACCCACAGAGCAAACCCTTCAGGTATGCCCAGACAATTACCATAATTGCATATTAAGTCATTCATCTTAGTACAAGCCGCTGTGCACCCTGTGAAAATCACCTCGACATGATTTAGCACTTTCCAAGAGACTACGTAGGTTGCTTTTGATGTTGGTAAACTGCCACTAATGGAGGAGCCTTCCAACTTGCTATCTGAGAACAAAAAATAAACTGCTTTATTAAGATGATAGAGTCACCAAGATTAATGAGATGTGACCACTGATCATGACAAGAGTCCATCTCTAATACTGGGGAAATAGTCACAGCCAACTTCATGCACTACTGTTCTTCTAAAGCAGTTTAATCTCCATTGCACCTCACCAGCAAGTCTCAGTGGTTTGAATTACAAACTCTGCTTCTTGCATAAACCTGGGACACAACAAATTGCTAGATGTCCCAGTCACTTGCTATTTCATTTGCTTCTTCCTTGAATCCAGATCAAGCAGGACAGTGGTACTCCCTGATAGCTGGTTAGGAACTTAACGTCTGTCTTTTCTCAAAAGAAACAGTCTGTTCAGAACTGATACCAGCTGCTGCATGGAACTTTCAGTACCTTGACCTACCAGCACTGCAGCATTTCTCAGCTCAGCTGCCACCTGGTTGTCCCCTAGCGCTCAGTTAAGAAAGGCAGAATGTCTTGGTGTTGATATCCCCTCAGCACTGGGGATGTAAGGTTTGCCTGTGAATCCATCAAGCCTAGACATCCAGTGCTCAAAGAAACCCTCCTACTTTTGAGGGCAGCAAAAATACAGTGTATAAAAAAACCCCTTCCTAATCATTGTAGATAATCAGCATGGATTGGACTGCAAGTCAACGTGTTTTTTTGGAAGCAGCTACTATTTTGTTGTGCTGAATTGCAAGGAAAAAACCCACAACAACCCACAGCAGAGTTTTATTTGTTCTTTCACTAAGTTTACTGTCAAACTCCTTCGAAGAAAATGTCCCTCTAATGGGTCTCAGAATGTGGATAAATAAATAGATCTGTCACAAAAGGATATCTTACCTTCATTTTCCCTCTTTATTCCTCCTCAAAGCCCAATGTCTTTAAAAGCTTGCCATAATAACATCAGTGTTTATAGAAACAACATGGTTGTTCATCAGCTTCAGCAGTTTTCTCTTCCTCCCTCAGAGTTCAAATGGATCCTGGCCTTTTGTGTGACTTACAGGGCATATCTAAGTGCGCGTAAGATGACACCATGACAAATTTATTACTACACCTGCAACAAGGCTGAGATTTTTTATAAAATTAACCATTATAATTATGTAGAATATAACTTATAATTAAATAACTGTGCATATAGAATATATAATTATATATTTCATATCTATAATTATTACAATTATAATAATATATAATTATATATTAGTCATAAATGTTCAAAACCTTGTGTTTCTTTATTCTGATAAATGATATTTTTCTTTAGCTGATTAAAAGCATTGCTAAATAAACTTATTGCAAGCAATAAACTTTAATGCAATGGAAGATGCTAATAAAAGTGTGGGTGTGGAGAATAAGGAGAGAATTAGTCCCAGTAGTTGGTAGTATCTCAACAGACATGGTAATTCCCAACTAATTCTCTTCCTTGTAGCAATGACATGGGTGAATGGGAGCAGATTGCAGACACATAATCTGCTGCTCCTCCAGCAATTGTCTATGATCATTCCAAGACTTAGCCAGCACAGCAAAGGAAGTAATGTGTCTGCTGGGATGGTGTAACCTTAAATTGACTGAATAAATGCAGAAGGAGGCAGTGCAACAGAAGTCTTTTGTTTGGCACCAGTTACCATTAGCAGAGCTGCTGATAGGCAGGGAGTAGGGAGCTGCTGTATAGATGCACTCCACTAGTTACCTATGTACCTTTACCTCTGAACACGTATCGGTACATCTGGAAAAAGGTGTTCTGGAGTCTACAGACTCTCTGGTTATCCTGTCCCTATAGTGATGTTTACCTTTGACCTCAAAGGAAAAGGATCTGTGGACTGAGCAGAGAATGAAGCCATCAAGGAGAGAGAAGCCAAACTGATCATTGTAATAGTACTAGCTCCTTTGTTAATAAAGTCAAGACACAAGTCTCAACTACCTATGATTCCTCCATAGCACAGGTTGAGACGAGTCTGAGCACAGATGATATGTGCATGGGAAGTGAGGGAGCACTGTGGAGATACCCAACAGGTGTGAGAGCTCATAGAACATGATTCACAGGCTGCCAAATACTGTATTTTGTCTGGCTTAAATGTGCAATTCTCAAAGAGATACTTGCCCGTCTTTTAATTCCACATTTATCCTTCAAATGATCTTGCAAATTCTACCCCATTCCTCAGCAATTATCACACCAATTCTTTAGGATTTTTAGAAGTTATTCAGTCGGCATTAGTGAGATGTAAGAGTTTAACTGAGGAATTTACCAGTGGCAAACATACCCAGCCAAGGTTATTATAATAAAGGCCTAGGAAGACCATGTATTTTTGCTTAAACAACAACACAAATGCCCTTGGCTGTATGCACATCTCTTGGCCACATAGAAAAGTGATGTCTTGTTTCCTCCTTCAGAATCAAAAACTGTCTCAAAAAAAAAAAAAAAAGCTGAGTTGGTGGAAATCTAAACTTAAGGTCTGTCACTTCCACTAGGTGATGTAAGTCCTCTGTAGCAGTGAGGATCATATTGCCAGCAGTTTGCTTTCAATGAATGTGTACATCAAGTGGTGCATCCTAAAGAAAGGCTCATAAATCTCACCTGCCTAGTGCTCTTTCCTGTAAGGTATTTATATTCATGTATCCCTAGAGCTCTCAGTTATGCTTTATAATACCTGTGGAGTATCCATCCTTTCCATCAAGTGGCTCTTTATACATCTGAAATGCAGCTGGTTAGGCTGTTAAGGTGTGCTGGCAATGGCCCTTCAAATACCAGGGCAGCAGATCCATCACAGTGTCTGTAAGGTGTGATCGTGTGTGGTGGGACAGGCTTACAACGTATTTCTGCCTTGCAACTGAGCCTGCTCAGACAGCATAAGTCTGCTAGAAATTTGTTGGTCAGTCAAGAGCAATTCAGCATCTCCCTGAAGCAGTGAGCATTTGTGTAGGGTTCAGATGCACAGTTTTAGTGCCGCAGCGATTCCCCCAGTGTTAATCATATGGGAGGGAGCAGACCAGTGACAGACTCCTGTGACTGGACCCATCTCCACGGCAAAGCAAGTGTGATGTGACCAGTGAGGACATCCAGATTCCCTCATCCCAGTTCCTGAGCACCTCCGTCATTCTCATGTGTCCCTTCAGGGACAGGGAACTTCTTCTAAAATTGGATTTCAGTATTCCAAAATGCAATTTCTGGAGAAAGAGACTAGGTGGCTTATTATTAATCACAGGAATGTAACACATTCTCACAAGCCAGCCTGAGTTAACTTCTTTGGAGTAAATGGTTTCTTTTGGAAGTAAGTTTCGGTATACTTTCAGTCTAAAGAACAGTATGAACAAGTGCAGCACTTAGGGAACCTCTGCTGTGTTCAGATTTGAACTGAACACATAATTTCTCTCCATAAGGTATATACAGTGTAAAGGATGATCCAAGCTAGTAATACTTAGAGGTCAGGCAAACCTTGCTTAATGATTTCCAGAAACAGAGTCCAGGGTGTGCTCAGGTTTTAACCATTGTGACAGCATTCAGTTCATGACAATTGGATTACCTCCCTGCTGCCTCCCTGTTGTCTTTCACTCTACATCCCTAGTCAGTGCCAGGACAGAGAAAAAGAGAAGAATGTTTGATACTATCTTCAATACGATTTTTTTTTGGGGGGGGGGAAGAGAGAACCTTTTTTTCTACAGATCTTGCTATTTTTTTTTCTTTGCATCTGTTGCAAACTGCAAGTTAGATGATGCAACTTAATTACTGCCAACATACTTGAAAATTCCTGAAAATTTCTTATGGTTTCAAAAGTGCCTGCAAGTAAAGATCAAAGCAGTATTTGGTCTAAAATATCATCACAAGATTAAGAAAGCAATAGAAGAGGCTAGAAACCACATCCTTGGTCTCATTCCTACAGTGGAACAACTGCTATTAGAAGCTGATTTTGCCAGTAATTATCAATGCATGGCTCACCATATTCACTGTTTCCACATAGTGGGAATAGGAAGTAAGTGAACTCTCTGGGTTTCTGGGGTAAATGCTGGCTCCTGCTCTGCCTTTTGTGGGGGACATAATGTCTTTTTGTCTAGGATGTTTCATCATTTCATTAGCGAAACCATGGTTCTGGATGGTTAAAGACAATTCTTTCAATTCTTTGCTAAAGAGAGGCAGTGCTGTTGAGTTCAGCTAGGCCTAGATCCACCAAAGCTCTGAAATGAATGCCAGCTATGACCCTAAATATTTTTCTATGTCTATTGGTGATTGCATTGGTGATTATTTGCCCTGAGTCACCAAAGCGGGTTTGTAGGAACTACCTAGGAAGGTACAAACAGTTATTCTCTCTCTGTGAGGTATGTCCTCTGGAAGTATAACCTCCCTGAAGCCAACTGAGTGGTGATGAGCTTGACACATAAACTTGGAATCATATATACTCAGTTTGCAAATGACTAGTAAATTGCTGCCATAACCTTCCCATCCACAGACCCCAGCCTGTGCCCATTCTGACTGCTCTGTCATAGAGATCTTAGCTCGTAACTGGATATAACGTACTAGATCCAAGAGGAAGATCAGATCTCACCTGGACACAGTTGGATTATGCAAAGCCCACATATATAAAATCCCCTCCATCCAGTGAGGAGGGAAGAAACACCCAACCCACCCCCCAAAAAAACCCAAACCCAAACCAAAAAACAAACCTCTATTATTGGAGAAAATGGATTGAATGCAACTTTTTTCTACAGGTAGTATCCCTATCCCTGGCTTTATTTCAGCTCACATGCCCAGCAGTTACTAGTTCAAACCCTATCTTTCTCAGTGACATCCTTATTGCAAAAAATTAAAATCATATTAACTCGATGCAGTGATGGTAATTGGGAGAGGCAATGGGGCGCTGAATGACCCTGTTTTATTAAAACTGATTATTTATTTTCTTTTATCCATTTGTAAATGATTTTTAAAATTCATTCTGCAAAAGGAAGGCTCATTACTGAAGGAAATTAAAGTCCAAATGCATTTAAAGCCAATAAAAGAAAATGCCTGTTAGTGCAGCATATGCTTAGCCAGTCAGTTCCCTGTTATGGCAGATCATCAAGGCAAATATTGCAGTCAGAGTCTGAAAAGGGCAGGAAAGACATGATATCTGCTAATAACATACGTAGCCTGATAAGGCAAGGTAACACAGGGATAATCACATTTCACACTCTGAAGCATGAGTTGTTTGCCTGCCAAGGCCAGAAAGGAGTTCTTCCTCATGCCACAAACGTTTTAATTTGAATGTTGGTCTTTCTTGCATTGGTGTAGTGCAGGGTATAGGAGAGGAGAAGAGCATTTTGGGTCAGGTATGTAAGTCTTTTGCTCTGTTCTGAACAACTTTAGGGACAAAACTCTCACCTTCAACCACTGCTCCTGGAGGTGCTCAGAGGAAAGTGGTGCCGGTGCAGGTCTAGGTCTGGAAGGGAGTGCAGGCACTGAGGAGCACACAGGGATTTAGGCTCCATGTCAGGGAATGTCCTCTGGCCCAGCCTGGGGCAGTATAAGTAGTTTCACTAGCCATGTCCCAGATGTACTGGGATGGATGGGCTGCTCTTGCTTTGAGGCACCTGCACAAACCTGCAGAGCCAATCCATGTTTCAGGCTCAGCTACATGTACCCCGGCGTACACCACTGTCTGCAAGCATCGTTCCCCTCCCTGATACTGTGGCTTTAAACCACTAGAAAAAACAAAGCAACAGTAAAAGCTGGACATGCCTGAAAACAAAACACGGTGTCCTTGGGCCTCAGACAAGTGGCACACCCCCTCCCTGCTCTCCCAGGCACACTGGAAAGGCGGTAAGCTGTGGCAGCCTCAGCCTGTGCTGAGCCTGGCCCTCCGGCCCTTGTCCTGCATTTCCTGTAAACAGGGAACACTTCCTCCCCAGAGATGACCTGGCAATGAACTAGCGACAGCTGACGCTCGGCCGCACCGCACCCAACGCCCCACCATGCCAGAAGGTACAATGGGGCGGCTGATAATACATAATAGGTTATTAAAGGCAGCTCTGCCCTTTATAGACTCCTTTGAGCACATTATTGACATCGTATGTCAGCCACCACAGAGCTTTTGCTTTCATTAAATCATTAGGGCATCAGCACAGCTCTTCTTATACTTCTCTTTTCCTTCTTTCCCTTGCTAAATTACAGCCTTGCTGTTCTCCAGCATCCAATTTTTCCCCATCTCTGGCAACCTTTTGCTATGTTGAATCCTTGCAATGCTTGGAAACCTGAACTGAGAGGGGTAAAATGAAACCCCAAGTGCTTGGCAGTGACAAAAGTCTCGTTTCATGCTGTGAAACTCATCTTCCTTCACAGACCATGCAGGGCATACATCTGCATCACGTTGAAACTTTCCATACTGCACATCTGTCAAGGGATAGAAGATAACAAGGAAAACATCCACTAATTATCAGGATGGCTTTCAAGTGATTTGCTGAGCAACCCCTAGTCACAGCACAAATGGCCTCTGACAATGAAACCACTCAGCAGTTTTCCCCTATTCTGCTCTTATCTTAGTGACTTATCTTAGTGACAGTCTGACTTTGGATACAGTGGTGTAAAACTGGGAGGAATTCACCCTGACTTCAGTGGAGTCACTTTATATTTATACTTGTGATCTTTAAGCAGAATAAGACTCTCTGATTTCACTCTGAACTCTTTGTAAGATTTATTCCTCTCATAAATCAGTGACAGAATAAGCCAACCACCTAGAACTGCATTAATAAGGAGAAGGGAAAGATATCTTCTGGAAGAGGTGACCTTCAGCTAGTCACCTGATGATCATCTCGGAGTATGAGAAGCACATCTCTGTAGGGAGACTCCTGTCTGGGTAGCAAAGCTGAAGTCTCTGCCCTACTACAAATTACTTATCTCTGGCATGTCTCTTAACCTCTTTGTGCTTTGGCTGTCATTTGTGTAAAGTGGTCAATCCCGGAGTAATGTCATGTTTAAAATGCAGGTAAGTGTGGTGAAGGCTTTGGACACTGTAGATCCCTACCAGTGTCTCAAACAGAACTGCTCTGTCCATCTCCCTTGGTGCACAGTTTTGCTTCTGTTCTTCCTGTTGACTGCAAACTAAAAGGGATTTCACTATTGTGGTCCAGTCCTTGAGTCAAAGAGGGATCGATACCCCAGGATCATGCCCATGCTTATTTAATTTAAGGCACAGAGTAATGCTTACGTTTTTGTAGCCAAGATGAGTTACAGAAATCTACCTGGAACCATTTAACAGTCATGCTTGCTAACGTGGCTGTTTTCTGCTGGGACTGGGGGTTCTTGAGTTAGAGGCTCTCCGTTGCTTTCAAGCAGCCAAGTTGGCATCATTTCTGCACAAAGGCGCACACTGGAGAAGAACACCAACAATGGAAGATTTAGGCAGTACTACTTGCCCAAGGAATTGCAATTTATAAAAAAACTGCAGATGGACACTTAAGAAAAAGATCTGCATAAATCATTTTGTGGGAGTTTTGCAAATGGAGCTAGGCAGAACAAAGGTGTTTGTAACGTGCAGTGGGCTCTCCTGGAGATGCTCAGTGTTGGTGGACTGGTTCTGCTGTCTCGCAAGCATAATAAAGAGTTCTAAAGTTTTAAATAGGTAAGAATCTGTGTCCAGATGTGTTTCATGGCTGCACAAGGAGGTTACTGACTACCCTGAGCTACGCAGAACTAGAACATCTTTACAAAACCTGTTCCTTAGTGTCTTTAGGTTTGTGCAATACAGCAGCTGCTCTGTACTTTTGCACATGTAGTCCTGAGATTCAGAGTACCTCCAGGACTACACTATTGATTCTGGAATCTAGCCTGGTCTGAAATGTGATTAGGTGTCAATTAGGCAAATGTGATCATTACAGCAGCAAATGGATCCAGCTCGTTATAATCCTTTCAGAAGATCCAGCTTAGCATAAATCTTAAGTGATAACAGAAGTGAAAACTTAAAGGAGCATGCCAGCTTGGAAATGGTGTCAGTGAAGCACAAACATAAAACTGAACTTGAATCACTCATCATTTGCTGCAGCCAGACTTTTTACTGATCTGCTTTATTAACAGAAATCTGAATTCTCAACACCTGATTCCAAAAGACAGCAGAACTGGTAGAAGATAGAGGGCTTGGTTTTGTGGCAGGAAACATGCTTGGATTTTTTTAAGCTGTTCAGGGTTGTGGCGAGAAAAGACTCTAAAATTAGTATTCCTAAAGTCTTTAAGATAACAGAGAAAATGATACTTCCAAAGCAGGTAATGACAGTTTTCAGTTTTTCTTTTCTTTCTTTTAAAAAAGCAGATTTTATTCTTAAATTAGGAGAAGTAGCAGTAACACACCACTAATACTTCAGAAAGTCTGAATCCACTACAATACTCAGATGATACATGCATTTCTTGCAAGTACTGCTTTGCTTACGAGTCCAATTACAAACACCTTGCATGACAGTAAGTCCAAATAAGAGAATTCTCTCTAAGCATTATTATGGCATTACTGATGTCCGTTTCATTCACACGTAAGTAGAATGGTTATGCGCATGGGCAATTAAGGGCAGAACACGGAATTCTGAAAGTGATATTAGGAACATTAAGATACCTATGATTTGTAATTGTCATTTCCAAAGAGGAAAAGGCCTTTGTAACATATGGCTTTAAGATGTGCCTTTCAATGCAGTAACATCAGTCTTTCAGATCCAGCAGTAGAAGAGTGCCCAAGTGTGCAGTCTGAGTGCCTTCAGTAGCAGCTGGCAAGGGGATCTCACAGAGCTTTACATATTTCTGTCCTGAAATTAAAGAATTAACCTTGCAGTAACTTGGCATAAACCCTTCATTTGACATGTACCTCAGGCTGAGAATGGTACTGAGGTTGAAGGGGAATTAAGGGAGAGGTTTAGAAACAGTGGATGCTGATAAGGTGTCAAACTGCATCCTAGGCGACCAACTCTGCAGAAAAAGAAAGAATGAACCAGTAGCTCCCATGCAGGATTGCATACATGTATACAAGACTGGCTTCAACTTACCATAAATCAAAAGAATTTGGTTGGACTGTCAGGCTTTCTGAGGCTTGATGAATGATTTTAAAGTTCCAAATTATTAATGGATCCCAAAAGTAAACTTTATGGGAAAAAAAAGCCATAATGAAGTGGATTTATAGGATGAAGTTCAGGTGCTAATGTTACAGCTCAGAATTTTTATTTGAGTGGGGGTCTAAAGTGATATTTAACATTTTCAGGACAAAATATTGTAAACCTGTCAGCCTATTTCTTTCAAATTCAAGCCCTAAGATCCACGTTGTACATGTGCCTCGCAACAGCCAAGAAGGTAAAAAAATACTATCTATTTTGATCTGCATACTTGCTGGACATCAGATTTTAATGGAAAGTGGAATTTTTCAAGGCACGCAAATGACAAATTACAATGACACAGGTACACAAAACCTTGGTGCTTGCAATCAGATGTTTAACACTCCTGTATCTTTATTGTTCAGCTCCAGAACTGGAATGCTGACATTAAAAAAAGTCCCAAAGCTTCAAACCTTAATGCTTATATGTTAGAGGTATCAGGGAATCTCTTTAAGTGGGGGCTAGAACTTTCCTCTGCTGCATGTATTAAGGCAGCAAACAAGTCTAAATGCCTAGATAGGCAGACAGACAATTTGTGGCAGACTTCCTGACCTAGGAGTAAGAGGAGTAACATATGCCTTATAAACCATGAAGGAACAAGAAAAGATGAGCAATGAGCTCTGTTATGAAACAGCACCCCATGCAATAAGGGTAGAGGAACAAGCCTCAGAAGCATTTTAAATACAGCCTCCCTAATTGCTCGAGAGAGCTTGAGAGTGTTCCTCTGTCCCCTCTCAGATCAAATGACCCTGTGCTTACACCTCCCACATTGGCTAAACTAGCATTTTCTTGCCATCATTCTTCAAGTGGCAACCTCATTGACTTCACTGATGTGGCAGGGCGCTCAGCCAACAGACCAACGTGGAAAGTGCAGCCCAGCCTTCTGCTCCAGGGGCAAGTAGAAGCAGCCAGCAATATAAGCGGCATCAGTACTGTCAGCCCAGGGAGTTTGTGTAATGATGTGGCGAGAAGCCATGGCCCAATTAATGACAGCTTGAAGCAGGAATAGAACCCTTGTCAAGTGATTTTCTGTGCCTTAATCTTGCTTCTATCTATGTAATAAAGTGTTCTATGTGCAGGCAGATTTAGGATTTGCTCCACATTTATTGGTTCACTTGCCAGAGGACAAAACTCTTTTTCTTTGTATGTGTGTATTACAGTCTGAGACCTGGCAGCATAGCTGTATTATGGAGAGTGAGGCTGTGCCTCCATTACCATTTGACCAATAAAGCTAGTGTGCATGGCCTGGGTCCTCGACCTGAAACTAGCTCAGCACCAGAAAAGCAAGTAAACTTTGCCCATTTAGCTGTCTGAATGGGGTCAAGCAAGACCCTGGAACAACGTAGAGGAAGAGGATATGGCCATGGTCAAAAAGGAGGATGGGACTAGGCAGCAGCAGAATAGATGAGCTTAAATTAGTTTTAACACCACAGTCTGGGGTTTAACGTGGGCTGCACAAGGCCGTGCGACCTTGGGGGGTGTACGCACACCAGTGTATCCTGGTGTACGCACAGTCCTGCTTATCTCTGCAGCGTATTCTGCAACCACTTTGTGCTGTTTACTTTTCAGAGGGCACCGTGGGCAGGAAGATCATACAGTGGATCAGAAAGGAGACCAGTGTAACAAATGGCGGTATCCCCATGAGCCATGGAAAATGCAGTGAAGCTGCCTACTCTCTCTCCTACTGTGAAAGTATCCAGGTATGCCCTCTTACCATCTTATGTTGTGATTCTCTGCAGCTGCCCTCTGTCTGCAGCATCAAAGCATGGCTGTTAGTTCTCTCTCTACTCTAGGAATGAATGTACACCGGTACAGTAAGAGATGTGGTAACCTGAGTGATTCACACACTCCCAGCAGGTTGGCTACATGGCTGACATGGGGAAATAGCTGGCTGACGGGGAAATGACTGATATGCTCAACAACCCCTTTGCAGATAGACGTTGCTTTACAAAACCTGATGTTGAAGCCACTGGCAAAAAAAGGTTGTGAAAGGACAAGAAGTAACTCTAACCACTCTGAAAAGATCGTGTCTGGCCCTGTGCCATGTGGTGTAGCATGATGTTTTGCAGCAGGTACACTGTTCTCTGCCCTAAATAATCTGTTCACTTATCAATGAAATGAAAATCAGTATCTTTAAGTAGAGGATGCTCCAAGACTTTGCAACAGATCTTCCCAACTTCCCATCATGGTCCCATTCTCTGAAGTCCCTGGCCTGTCACACAGATTTCATGGTCCAAGTAATGCCATGTTTATCTATGTGAAAAGTCCTCAGATAACTTTTAAAATAGCATCCTGCTACAGTATTGCTCCTCTTTACGCCTCGACGCTTTTTGGTTGAATTGTCATCCCATTCACCCAGCTTTTAATCTGAGACACTTACTTTTACACAGACTATGAAAGTCAAACACTCTGAACTCCTCAGCTTAAAGCAGAGATGAAAAAGGTATTTTATTTGCTACATGTAGAATGGCAAACTCTGATTACTGTAGAATCTGGACTGTTAGTTCAGTTTGTAGAGGACTTTACCAGGACACAGCTGTTTTTCTTTGCTGCAACATCTGAAGCTTAGCAATTTAGTTTTGAACCTCAGAAAACTGAAAATAAATTATTTCAGATGTTCTAGAAATGAAGCAGAACTGTGTCCATTTTTGGTTGCCCTGAGACCAAAACCTGTGGGTATTTCTTTCTGCCTATGGCTAGTGTTTTAGACGCTAGGTTGAGAGAAATTCAGAATCTAACTCCCAGTGCTGATTGATTCAAAGTGATCTGGGACAAAAACCAGACCCGGGAGAAGCTGAGGCTGAGTTTTCTGTATGTTAGGCTGCAGCATATAGGAGTTTCCCTTAAACTTTGTCAAAATAGATATATTGTTCACATAGAATGCTTTGTGAATTTTTCCCTTTTGGAAAATGTTTCAGCTCACTTTATTTTCAGGTGCTAGCCTGAATTATCAAGGCAGTCAAATCATAAAACAGCTGTTCAGGTCCTCAGAGGTACAAACCAACAGAGCATACCAATGTACCCCAAATGAGCATCTGTCACAGTATTGTTTTTTCATCCAGATTCCACTTAAATAGTCACTTTTCTGACTATGACACATTTACCAATGTTTTTCTGACTACAAGTTCTGGATCCAGTTAGAAAAAGATGATACATTTCACAAAAGGAAACTGTCTGATGACATGGCACATATCGTAGATTGGAGATTGCAGTATGTTCCTGATTATTCTTTGTTTATTTTTGGCAGTGTAACCTAGTCACTAAAACTTGGAACCAGAGTCTTTATGTTCTATTTTCATTTTATTGCCAATTCATTATTCCATGATTTCCATGGAAAATATTCATAGTAAGTTCAAAATAATGAACACCATGCTGCCCTGCAGGACTCCTAAGATGGAAGGGGAGTTGTCATTTCCCTGTACTAGCAAGATCAGCTGCTTTATCAACACCATGCAGACAGGTCTGGGAACAAACCAGGGGAAAAATGCAGTGAAGCTAGGATCAGAAGGAAACCTGTCTAGATGACAATAGTAATATTCCTTATTAAAAAAACAAACAAACAAACAGAACAAAGTATTTTCGGCTGGAGCGAGACTTGGCAAACTCCTCTCTTAGCACTGTCAGCATTACTTCAGCTATTTGTGTTGCCAGAGCCACAAAGGAATTGGTACAGATTATACAACCTGTCTTGTTATCAACCAAAACATCCATCGCTCGAGGGCCATTTTCATAGATGGTCAGCCCTAGCCTAAATCTCTTCCATAAAGACTTTCTGAAGCTGTGGTAGTTTGTGCTAAATGTGTGTTAGTCTCATGCTAAGATCCCCAACATTGTTTTGCTACTAGGAAAGAGTTGGGAAGTTTTAGATAGCAGATCCCTCAAAACACAAGCTGAAAACTGAGCTGTCTGTTGCTCTCAGGCCAGCATAGGCTTGTCCTGTCGTTTGGTTGTCAAGTAGAAAAAGATTTAAAAATGCAGTCATCTTTTTCCTGCATCATTGTAATAGTGCTTCTTAATGCTGGTGCTGCAGTGTTCAGTTACCTCAGGCAGTGAGAGGGAGACGGTGTCCGGAATGCTTCTACCCCCCCAAAGACCAGTCCCGAACAAAGCAGTGCCCAGTCTCTTGGGTTTTAAAGTTCCTGCAAGCTGGGTGTGCATAAATACCTCCCTATCAGAAGGGCAGTGAGGTTTGGCAGCTTTTCCTATCAGTTTTCAGAGAAATTTGAGGACATATGAAAGGAACTGACACTACTAAGAAACTCTTATCTTCATGGTTGTCCTTCCAGAAGGGATTCCCTTTGGACTTGAAAGCACAAATCTGATTTGAGACTCAACTATCCTGCAGCCTTACCAGAAAAACAGAGCTCCTAGAATTCTGAACTAACCAAGACCTTTTATCTGGCTTTTCTTTCCTGACGTTTGGGGGAAACATCAAGTGAACTGCATTTTCTTGCATTTCAGAGATTCACCCAGTTGTTAAAGCCTAATATTTCCAGGAGAGAAACAGAATCATAGAATCATAGAATCATAGAATCATAGATTGGTTTGGGTTGGAAGGGACCTCAAAGATCATCCAGTTCCAACCCCCCTGCCATGGGCAGGGACACCCTCCACTACACCAGCCTGCCCAAAGCCTCATCCAACCTGGCCTTGAACACTTCCAGGGATGGGGCAGCCACAACTTCTCTGGGCAACCTGTTCCAGTGCCTCACCACCCTCAGAGTGAAGAATTTCTTCCTTATATCCAATCTAAATCTCCCCCCTTTCAGTTTAAAGCCATTGCTTCTTGTCTTATTACTATATACCCTTGTAAAAAGTCCCTCTGTTTGTTTAAAACAGAGCTTAACTGATAATATGTACAGCTGAATGGAAGTGCTCAATGGCTCTCCTCTGCTTCCTAAGACATCAGTATCAGTTCCTTCACTAAAATTAGAGCTGGCTGCAGTTCTGCTTGGCTGAAACTTCTTTAGCTAAAAAATCAGGCTTAGAGTGATGAAAAATTGCAGAGATTTGTGACATTTGGCTGGGATTAATCTACTAATTAATCTGACCCCCCCTCTCCCCCAAGAATTCTGTAAAATCAAAACCATCTTAATTCTGCAATTCAGAAGTATGTTTTAGTTCAGGATTTGCTTCAATATCTTTTTTTTTTTTTTACTTGCAAATGAAAAAAATCATAAAAAATTTTGGGAACTACTGAATTCCTTTATTTTGTTGGGTTTTTTTCCTTGGACTTCTCAGCTAGACACATATATTTCATTTCTCTTTCAGCCACTGAAGCAATGTTTTTCCTTAGAACTGCAAACAAATAGCAAGAAAAATTGTTTGTCCAGCACAGTTTAAAATAGGTTTTTATATTTTTGTCATGTTACTATATGTCACTCTCATTGAGGATATTTACCCTGAGTGTATTCACTGTGATATGTTTTTATTTCACTGCCACTCTCTGGATTTTTTAAGCCCAACGGTGTGAAAGTTTAAAGGAAAGATTTTGAGGTCCTCAGTTTTAGCTCACATGTTGTCCTTATCTATTTAAGACCAGAGGATTCGAAATCAAAGATGTATTGTACTGTATGTAGTCTATTACTTCTGAAGGCACGTGTGCTAAGGAAGAGACCTTTCTGAGCTCTTCTAGCCAACTCTCAGAACTAAGAATGGAGTCTGATACCTGAAATGTAAGAGGGTCAACAAGCCTCACTGAGAAACTTTCATCAGAAACACCAAACTAGCTATTCTACTCTGCCTAGAGGGCCCATCAGGCAGAGTAGTGGGTTAATACTCGAGGTTTCGGCCCAAACTTAAAAAATGTATTCAAGACATAAGGACAAACTACCAAATGACTGAAGAGGTATTTAATTTGAGACAGCTGAGAATGGCTGGATGGAAACTGCTGAACACAGATGCAAGCAACTGTCACTTGTCTCAGTTCATCAGGACCTAACCGTATTTCCTTTGAGAAAAAGAAGTGTGAGGGCATCCCTATGATACTGATAAAGCTGGTACAGCATGAGTCAGATCATCAAAAGGTGTTCCTGATGACAGGTCTAATCTGCTTGCTCTAGGCCTTTGAAGGATCGCATCTAATTAATCCAGTCTAATACTCAAGTGAAAGGGTCCTTTTATAAGCTCTTTAAGGGGGGTCCTGGCAAAACAGACAGTGCCTCTTAAATATGTTCTTCCATCCATTAACTCTAATTAGTCGATTAAGATAAAATTAATTGTTCTATGCCACTGAACAGCAAGTCTTTAAGGCAGTTCTTACATTAACCCCCCTTGGGTCCTGTAAAAGAAGAATTCTTTTAGGATAATTAAAAATGTGCTGTACGTTATAAATAACTTTGCTGGGTGGCAAAACAAACCGTAAACTACTAGATTAGATTTGCATTTAAAATGCCGGAGCATTCTGTTGTTTTTTTTACAAATCTAATCTAGAGATACACCCCATATCATTGAGCAGTAGGTTCTGGAAAGGCTGCAGAATTGTAATGTGCAATCTCTCGTTCAATAAATCTTCTCAGTAAGGCTCAGAGTGGGGATGGGTTAGGAGAGAGACATGCACAGGACACTCATTGACAGTGAAAGACCTTACCATTTCAAACAGGCTGCATCTTGCCAATCTGCTGTCTCATCACCCTCTCTGCAGTATGGTGGTTTTTTCTGTGTGGTGCTAGGAATGCTTATATCACACCAATATCACTTCTGTGCCCCATAAACATCACCCAGGGCAAATCCACAACACATAGCAGACTCTCTCCTCTTGTGTAACCCCACTGAAATATATTTCTGGTTCATATAATGGAAACAGAGAAGACAAAGAAGTCTACCCAGGTTTATAAGCCCTCAGGACATGAAGATGGCCGCATGTACACAGTCCTCCTTCTCTGCACTGTGATTTGATCAGAAAAGTAGCCATCAAAATAGAGTCCAGCTGCTAATAAAACCAACATCTACTGAGGAGTTGGGACCATTTCCTGGGAGGTATATAGGACTGTGATTCCTCATAAACAAAGCCAGGGCTGGATCCAGCATGTTGTGGCTGAGCAGTGGCATCCCTCTGAGGCTATGCTGGGATGCATCTGCTGTGTGTGCAGGATGGTGAGATGCAATGCAAACCTGTGCTGGGGGAGCACATTGCCTTCCTGACTACCTATACTGGCCTCCCAGACCTGCATCCCCAGCATGAACCAGGACAAACAGCTCCATGGATATCAGGAAACATGAGAGTGGTCATGGAGTTGATGTAAGATTGATATGTAAATCTGGACAACATTAAAATCTCTCCTTCTTCAGTATCAATATGACATTACTAATACTGTCCAGAGACATTTCTCAAAGG
Organism: Tauraco erythrolophus; assembly: GCF_009769465.1. Lineage (NCBI taxonomy): Eukaryota > Metazoa > Chordata > Aves > Musophagiformes > Musophagidae > Tauraco > Tauraco erythrolophus. The sequence continues at coordinate 124,474 of NC_141476.1, read as the reverse complement.
TGCTTGTTTGAAAAGCTCCACCATCGAAGAGCATTTAATAGCTGTCTTTCTGTCCTTGCTGTCTTGGAAAGACAATTCCCCGCCCCTCTAATACCTGATAATACAAGGTGAAGCATTACTTGTGCCCAAACCTGAGCAGCAAGGGGTTATCTCCCGCAGACTGCTCCCTGTCTCCAGCAGCTGGAAGTCCTGCATTAATCGCTATCACCTTCTAACTCCCTGTGGCAATTCAGACAATACTAAAGTAAACAGAAGTAAAGACATGACTCATGTCAGAGCTGGCTGTGGCTATTGTCAAGAATTTCAATAGGCTGTGCACAGCCTGAAGCCAGGGTACAGTACTGGGATCCCTTGCTCTGCAATGAACTTACCAAACTTTCTTTCAGGTTTACGCTGCAAAGTACAACAACTGATGAAAGCTGATGAGATTTTATTTTCCATCATGTTCACCAGATCACAAGTGAACATGTTTCTTTCTCTTGTCTCTAGGCTCAATCCCTGATCCTCGTTCCCACTGTTACGGCATTTTTATGGGACTTTTTCTCATCTACAAAATCCACAGTGCAGCACATGTTCCACATTGAGACAAAGAAAAGCTATGTATAGATTTATAAGTTTTTAAAAATAATTTATGTTTCTTTAAAAGACCTCTCACAATGCTTATGATCACCATGTTTCTCCTTGGCTTAATAACCGTCAGCAAAATTCCATACAATAGATTGATACAGGTCTTTAAGGGACCTGAGCCCCATTAGTAGACCACTTCTGTGCTACCTCCATAATTAATATTATCATCAGCTTGACCTATAAAAAGGAAATTTTCTCCCTTGTAAAGCTTCTTATCAGTACTATGGGTGCCTGCTAGCTTAGTGTAGGCACAGAGCAGGGACGTATAGGGCAGAGAACTAGGAACTGAATGGAATCATCACCTAGGATCTGTTTCTCTGAGAAAGCAAAAAGAGGAAGGGATGGGAACATCTCTCCCCAAACAACTTCCTGAAATCTAGGCTGAATCTGCATCTCAGGGCTTAACTTTCTTCCCAAGCCCAGATGCCCCGAAAGCCTGCTTTGTCTAGGTTTTTCTCCAGGTCTATTCCAGAGTTAACTTGCTTCTACTCCAAGTGTGGGGTAAAATAGCATGAACTAATGTCAGCAGCATTGCTATTATTGTATACAACAGTAAGCCAAAAGACAGCTTGAACAGTGTTGAAAATGGGGATCTTTTTCAAATATCCTCTGCCAGCCATGCCTGTAGTGAGCTGCTTTAGCTCTGACAAGCAGAAAAAACAAAGCATGAGTTGATTTTATCTTCTTGACAAAATTCTCTGTGACTGTTATCCTAAACAAGAAACTATGTAACTGGACAGCTCTTTGGGATGAGAGTAATACTGATATGAGCATATTGCAGAGCTAAACCTGCTCTTCAGCTAACAGATCATGTGACTTTCTTCTGCCTTTGTCTTGTAGAAAATGTCAGAAACATCTAGAAATTTGGTGCTGCTTCACTTTTCACAAGTCCTTCTTGTGTATCAGGCTCTTCTGCTTCTCTCTTTAGAGTTTTTCCCCCTCATTTGCTCTTTGTGGAGGCAGAAACAACAATGTTCCTGACAGAACTACAGGCCAAACTCCACCCCAGCATCAGCTCCACTGACTCTCCAAACTTGAAGTGTCTATGGAAGAATGACTGGCTGGAGGGCCAAGCTCAGCTACTCATAACTGCATCCAATGTAGCAGGGAATTAGCCTATGTTCACGTTTTAATGGCAATAACCTTCTGAACAGACTGTTTTCTATTTAAGGACTTCTGAGTGCTACATAGTTCAGCCAGAGACACTGGATGGCATGAGCTCTACAATTCACTCCCTAGTATGCAGACCATCTCCTCTTTTAGTCTATACACTTTTCTTTCTCATCCATTTTCTTACATAGGCTTTTACAAACACACCTATCTGTGACTACAGCACACGGGGCCAGTGATCACTGGAAAGGAGGAAGGTTTTGCCTACTCTTATTAAAGGGTAAGAGTCTTTAAAGGAAAAGAATGGTCAAGTGACATTTATTACAAAAAAAGAAAAAGTGCTTTCTGCTTACAAGCAATAGAGATCTGCAGGGCTAGGCTCTAGTCTCAGCCATCTCCTGTAGAATCCCTTAAAGTCTTTGTTGATTGTCTGATTAATATTTGAATGAAAGGGAAGTCTCTTCACAATTTGTTAGAAATCCCTTCCAATATCCTTTACAGAAACCTTTTCGGCTTTCTCAAACTCTTGGAATGAGTTTAAGTGTGGGAATTTGAAGTAGCAGTAAAGCAGGCCACCCTTTTAGAAACCATTCTGCTTGCTTTTCTAACGCAAGAACCACAATTATAGGTACATTTTCTTGAATGACAGATTAAATATGCGAGCCACAACTTTACAAAATACTGATGTCCAGAACTTTTTGGCAATGAGGAAAGTATACAAAGGCTATGATCTACAGCAGGCATTTGAAGGCAGACACTCTTAGAGGCTTCAGTCATATCATGCTTGGGGATTAACTCTGTGGTGCGGGTAACCTACTTTAGAAGTTAAATTAAATTGTTTCAAATGTCTTCACTAATTGAAAGAAAAAGAAAATGGAGAGTGGGGAGAAGAAATTGATGATCAAAATCTGATTTATTCAACTAATTTAAAGAAATGAAAAGGTAGCAGCTTCAGCTTCCCCCTGCTTTAATGTGTACAGTGGCATTAATTCAGCTCACTCTGATGGATTTCATAGAAGAACAGTCCTGAACATTTGCTTCTGCCCTTGTATGCATCAGACTTTCAAGTTGTGCCTCTCTGCTCTGAGCATTAAATAATAGCCTTGTAGGTTAACTGGCACCCTTACTCAGCTTCAGTTCAGCAAGTACTTGTCTGATTTTTAAACACTAGCGATGCAGATAAAGAGTCGAACTCAATTCCACATCAGCCTTTGATAAAGAGCTGGTGGATTCTTTCAGTAGTTATTCTCAAATCATATCACGTACATTTATTAACCTCATGAGTGTTTCTCCCCAAATAAGCATCTCTCTGCTTGCTTCCCCATCTGTCCTTCACTACAGTATCTGAGCACCTCTGACATGCTGCCACTTTGACAAACCTTGCAGTATTGCTGTATTGGGTTTTCTAAGAACCTTCTTTTTATTTGGAAGCTTACTGGTCTTTTGTGTAAATTAAAGCACTGTGAATTTCCATGAGGTTATATAAATGACATTGATTCACAACTATAACAAGAGATATATAATATTCCTGTATATTTCTTTTACTATTTTAAATATGACAGCACTGATTGTCCTTTCTTGGTCACTGCTATTTTGGTGTTTGAACTATTTACACTGAAGCTTCCATTACATAATTATCTCTAGATTTTCACCTTATCTTTCATATGCTGTGCTTAGATACCACACTGTGCCTTTCTAAGAGTTGGTGATTTAATCTTCTATAACATATGTGCTTGTCATTTGAAGGAGCAGAGAGAGCCAGGAATATGACATCTTGATTTTATTGGTTAAAAATATGTGCTATGTTGTAGGAAATTAACTCTAATGGTTTAAATTTCATCTTAAGCTTAAGGGCATATGAAGGGCTGAGTAGCATGTTATTCAGACTATTTTTAGGCAGAGAATTCATGTTCTAAGATGTTTATTATGCTCCGCTTTTGTTAGGCTCAGCTTTTGTTAGGCTTTTTTTGTGTATGTTACAGAAGGGCAGGGAATAGGCGGTCATACAGACTGTCCCTGACCGCACGTTGGAGCTGATCAGTGACTGATGACCTGCAGGGAGCAGAGAGGAGATAATCGCTGAAGTGGCATAATTTGATAGAACATAGGTTGATGAATCCAGTGGTGAGGCAAAGGGACAGCTAAATACTCATTGGAGGGGGAAGTAACCGCTCATCCACTGGATTTTTCTCCTTTTAAAGGAGAGAGATTTGCATTCTCTATGGCCCATCAACCACAGGCAGTGGTTCTATTGCTGTGTAACTATAATATGGTTTTGGTATACATTTTGGAATTGGTCTGCACTGACGTAGTCCTTGTGATCTTGCGTGTAGGCCTGGCAGAAGCCCAGACTGACTACGGCTACATGCAGAGGATTGCTTACAAATCTTTTAATGTAGCTGCTTACCCATGAAGCATCCTCTCCAATGCTAGCATTTCAGATGCTGGCACTGTTGTATCAGTCTCTAAGCACCTGTGTGTTCCTGCTTCAGTCTGGCCAAATTAAAGGAAAGGTATCACTTGCTTGACACACATAAACCATGTTTTTTTCCTGACCTCCTACTAAAGACAATTTTCTTTTCATCTTCTTCTTGAAGAAGCAGAACCCTTGGGAATAAAACACATTTACAAAGGAATAGGATACTGAAGAAGCGATGAGCTTTCTTGATTGTACTGAAGCTAAGAAGCATCAGATAGGTGCTATATATCTTTAAAAGCAGTGGAAAGTCAGAGCCTTGAGAGTAGTTTACAGGCATGAGACTGCAATTCTAGAGACTTATTAGGAATTACCATGAGCCTTGGAGCAATTGCACAGAGCCCTGGAATCCCCACACTGGCCCCCCAAGAATTAACTTGAGAGTCAAAGTCTGAGCAAGTACTGCTGTTGGTTAAGTACAATAATCAGACTGGGGTTCTTCTAGTATGTATGGATGACCATTTTATGTAGAAGGATATACGAATGTACAGGTAACAGCAACATGGGTTTTTAGCTCATTTCTTATGAATATCCAACATGACAGTGGGATTAGCTGTGGAACTGCAGATATACTCCTTTTATTCCTCTCTTCTCCCTATCGTCTTTCCTTTCTGGATTTTGAGCATCTTAGCAGAGACAAAGACTGAGATTTAGCAAACCCGGTAAATCCAAACTATGGACTTTAAGTAGAAAGCAAAAAGGGGAAAAGAAATTCTGAAAATACCCAACCTATGCCATCTTCTTGACCTTATCTAAACCCTGATAAAACTCTCTCCATCTGTCCTAAAAGCACTGTGGTTGACTATGAAATGAGTGTTTGAGGTACATCCCCTTGATGTTTATCATGCTGTCATATGCATGGCTGATGCACTGAAGGTCAAACTGGGTTAGTGAAGCTATTCTTGTAAGATATGTGCCAGAATACTTCAATTCTAACTGACTTTCATCTGATGAAAGTTTAGCCAGTAACTTTGGTGAAATGGCTCTCACTTATAGCTGTTGAGAGTCACAGCAGTGCTATAGGTTACAGGGGTGCAGCCGTCTTTTGCTTTCAGCCTGAACAACTGGTTTGTATTGCTTTGCAATTTGTAGTGCAGCTCTTCAGAGAAAAGGGGCTAGAAAGTGACTTTTCAAAAGCAAATGAAAATGGAGTCTGATTTAGGCTATGTGGACTGGGGAAAGATCAGGGAAATTTTGTCCAATTCCACTTATGTCCCATTATTTCTACACTGTACAGAAGGCTAATGATGATCTATATTGTCATACATCCGAATCGGAGTTTAATTATTAATACTAGATAGCTAAATTTTGGGAATACATAATAACTGCCCTTCAGGGGACAATATTCCCAGGTCTATTATGGCAATGGTAATTCTAAGTTAAGATATATTTCTAGAACACTTTTGTTATTGGACTTTTTCTATAAACGCAATTGCTTCTAATTAGAAATTATTGGTTTAAATCTACTCCACATGGTCGTTCCTTTTAAGCAAGAAAATTAAACAGTGAATCTTCTAATCTGTCAATTTCTGTAAGCCTCCCTTCCACCTGCTTCCCCAGTCGCACGCAGTAGTGGAGGTTTCTGGATTATTATCATCTTTTATAGCGCTCTCACATTCTGTTCTCTGAAATGCAATAAAAGAGTTGTACTTGGCCATTCATCAAAAATGTAGCAATTCCATAAGGTATGAGCAGATGCTAAATACCAGTGCTCTGCAGGTGAATGCACCAAAGATAAGTTCATGGGCTCAAGTCTCATGTATTGCAAGGGTTTAATCCAACACCCTTGTACTCTCAAATGGTTGAAATAAGCCTCAGGATATGACCAGGCTGGAGTTCAAAGTAATTTTTATCCCTGTGTGGTTGTGGCAGAGCTGTATTTGACAGATATACATATTAGAAAGCTTAAATCCATTGAGAGATATTTTAGGCAGAACTGCTTTAGCAGGAAATAAAACATCCATGTCCATATATCATCTATGCATGTGTAAATAGGTTCATGTTCATGTACTTGTACGATTTGCTTTGCTTTACGATTAGACCTTACACTGTTTCTCCAAGTATATTATGCCACTGGATATGTATTACCCATTTACATTTCATCAAAGCTTTTCAGGCATGTCTTTGTCCAAAACATCCTGACAAATGCAGCAAATAATAGCTATCTCAGCAGTAATGTATGTATATTGCTATCCGCCTGATGCTCTTCCCCTCCACCCCAGTTATCTTGATAAAGGGGTTGTTCAGGAGCCTAGCCTTCATTTCTTCCCCAACAGCAAAAACTGCATGCACAACAAGCAGCAGACTGAAAAATTATGTTCACGCCTTGACCTTGAGACTTCCTGAACCAGTTTGGATTGGCTCTCCCCTCGAAACAACAGGCTTCCACAGGAAGTTCATAAATGGGCTCAAGTCACAGCAATTGACGTAGTTTTAGTATTTTTAACTTGGCTCTTCAAGAACTACCCTAAATGGGCGGTGTTTCGTGCACACAAAGAACTGGCCAGCTTTTCCAAGGGCGGACGTCAGTGTGCTGGGTGCAATGCAAACCAGTGTGACTAATGGCTGTCAGGCCCTGCTAGCCCAGCTTTGCTGGGCGCTGTGCTGAGGATGCGGTTGTGTGCGTTGTGAAGCTGCACTGTGCTCCACCATGTCCCAGTGTCAGCACCACTGGGGCTCCCAGCGCTGTAGGCTGCCAGCACCTCCAAAGAGCTAAACCACAGGCCTGTGTCCCAGCCCCGTCAGCTTCAGGCACGTCTGGATCCACGGTTGGATCCACAGCTTAAGAACTGGTGCAATCTCTTTCCCCATTGTCCATACTCACTTCACCCACCTCTGCCAGTTCTCGTCTCTCAGAAAGACAAAGCACTGTACATCGTTCTTGTCTTAGAAATGGGTTGCAAGACTCATTCAGAGGTGTTAAAGAAAAGTTCTTTTACTCTCGAAGTCTGAAATATCGAAAGAGGGATGTGTGAAATGCCCATGGGTTGTTCCATTCACAATGACAGGGGAGAGGACCGGAAAAAATAAATGTTGAAAAAAACCAGGATAATTCGATCTTTAGAAGGAGAATGATGGATGAAAATGGACATGAAAACCTTGCTTTTGAGATGTTTTTTTCACACAGCTCTAACAAAATGCAACGGCATTAAAGACATTCCTTTTAATTCCTTTGCTTTGCACCTTGTTTTCTTATTACCTGTTTGACATGAACTTAATGGAAAACACTCTTCTGACTTACATCTCTGCACTCCACAGATTGTACGCTATAATCTGACAAGAAAATCAAATTCAAAGGTCTTGAGTGCATTGCTCCTATGTAACTATGTAAAAACATTTTCTTGTTTGCAAATAGTCTAATGGAATGGGATGAAGGATTGTTATTAATGTTAGCAATGCATATGATTTCAGACAGAGCTATTTGCTTCATTTATAAATCAGCAGCTCTGTCAAAGGGCCATAATGATAGGCTTTAAAGCAACTTTTCAAATTGACTGTCTAGTCTGATTAGTTTATTATTGGGGATTTTCTGGTCTATACTTAACTGATATACTTTGAAAGATAAGCTATATACATACATATGGTTGCTTTGAAAAATTGACAGGAAAGAAAAAATGAAGTAGAATCCCTTCCAGCAAATAGGCTGTCTTTTCATTCAGTGAAGAAGTCAGAAACCTTTCTTACTGGAGAAAAAAGCAAACTCTCCCCATGTACCCAGCTCACACAAATTAGATCCATTGGATAAACCAAATATTTTAAAACGTTCTTTGGTTTGTATCTGTAAACCATAGGATCCAGATCCATGGGACTTGCCAGTATACATTTACAAGGTAAAGAGTTAATTTGCTGTCTTTTTTTTCACTGATAAAGGCTTATCTTGTATTCTTCCAATCTTTCTTGTAAGCATTTCCTGAGAGGGGGTGTAAGCCAAGCAACATGGAGGATCTGCCTACGATACCTAGCAGGGGAAGCCTTGCCTGTTGGGCCAAGGCTAGCAGGTCTTACATAATAATTTATTACAGTACCTTTCTGTTTCCTGGTCTGTAGTTTGCTGCTTGTTCTCAAAGCCAGTGAAGCTGCTCATATCCACATAGCCATCATTCTCATTAGCAGCAGATAATGCCCTGCTGGGATCTTCAAAAAACTCCGTAAAAGTTCCTGCTCGGGTGGATCTTCGAGGAGGAATTTGTATGTTTTCATAGTCAGAGCTCATAGCAGGAATGTTCTCATAGTCAGACGTGTCAGCATTGGGAAAAGAAATGGACCTAGGTTTTGTTAATGGGAGTGGCATGAAAGGAGGTCTGGACCGGTCCTCAAATGACTCCACCCTTGATACGCTCCTGCTGAAGGACTTGGGCGTTCCTTTTCTTTTACCATCCTTATAGAAAAGAACAGCTGAGGGAGACTCAGATGCACGGAGCTTCCCCACGTGTGATTTTAGTTGAGGTGAGCTACTTAGGCTCCTCCTGTCCAGCTCCATCAGCCTCGGAGGCCCATGATAGCTAGACTCTGATGAGGACCTTGAAGAGGAAACATTAACATCTACATGGACTTTACTTTCAGTTTTCTTCTTGAATTTTAGAGTGAGGAACCTCTTAAAGGAAGATTTCTTTTTCTTGGAATACTTATCAGGTGAGTCATTCTCTATCAAAAGTGAAGGGGAACTTTTAGTGATTGGCTTTTTGGTGATGTAGGCAAGTTCAAAAGGAGGTGGTATATCAACAACTGAGGATGGAGTAGACATGCCACATGATGAAAAATGATTTATCTGGGAAAAACTACCTGAAGAACCATTGACACAAGGCAAAGACAAGTTGTCTTCTGTCCTTTTTATTCTATCATCCAGTACACAGCCATCACTTTCTCTGTAAACAGAGACAGGTATCTCTCTCCCTTCAACAGAGTAAGATCGAGGATATAAAATGAAACATCTTGACTTAGTTGGTAATGCCTTGTTGGCTTCCATTGGTTTTCCTTCCACTGAAAATAAATTATTGCTTAAGTCTTCTGTCCCAGAGCGATTGCGGGAAGATGGTAAATCAGGTTCAGTTCCAGTTTCTTCTGGAACTGTTTCTGGGACATAGCCTGGCATCTTCCCAGAGAGCGACCGTGTTCTAGTGACAATGGTTTTACGATCAATGGGCAGCAAGTTGTTTTCACCATCCATGCCTAATTCATCGCTTTTACTGTGATTAGCTCCTAAATCAGTCTGCCCATCATGAGCAATTTCATTTTCTGCAGGAAGCACATAAGGGTCATCTAGGAAATCATTGCTGGTTTTTCTTTCCTCTGATTCTTCAGGCACAATGACCACTTCAGGGACTGCTAGATTTTCATGCAAGACATGTTTGGTCCCACATTCTACATTCATTTTACCATACTTACAGACTTCCAACTCTTCCTCAAGTGGGACCTGTTGAGGTGGACTGGGGACACATTTGCTGAGGCTGTTTGTTTCCACCTCATTGTCTCCAAGTTGCAGCTCATCTGACTTAGAGGTTTCCACAATACTTTCACTATGCTCTTCAACAGTCACATCTTCCAGCTCTGGCTTCATCCCTGGACTACTAAGTAGACTATCAGAGACCACATCATCTTCATCCAGAGAGGTCCCTTCTGTTTGAAGATTCTCATCTGAATGTTCTGTGAGTATTTCCTCACCACATTCATTCTCACAAGGAGCAGTTTGACAGCCATCATCCATATTCTCTGCATTCCCAGGTTCTTCCTCCCCTTTCCCAGAGTCTTTGCTTGCTTCACAGGCTACCTCTGATGTCTTCTCCTCACCTCTCCTCTCAGTGATCTGGCAGCCATCATTGGCATCTCCTATGTTTGTAATATTGGGGTTTGCTTCCTCCTCTTCAGCTGCTGCTTGAAGGATGGACGCTCCTAAATCATTTTCAGCACTGGGTTCATCTTCACGTGGTTCTAAGCCAGGAGCTGTTTCTTCACTGGCCTCATCAGGCAGCATGTCAGGCCTTGCATAGTCATCATTTTCTAACTCTCCTTCCATGTTCAAATCGAGCTCTGCATGGGCACTATGGTCACCATCATGTGCTAGACACTTATCTCCCTTTTTGAAAATCTCAGGCAGTTCCTCCTCCTGCCCTGCCTTCTCACAACCTGAGACTGATTCATCTGCGGATAGTGGCATTACAATGGTATCTTTACAGATATCACCCATTAGTTCCTCATGTCTATTCAAAATGTTATCACTGTCAGTCTTACAATCACTATTGTCCTTCACCAGTTCCAGGTTGTTAGAAGTTTCCTCCTTGCTTTTGGTTTCACTACAATCACCTACAACATCCTCATCTTCATCTACATTCTTGGAAGCATCATTATCCACATCAGGGGCATCTGAGGACTCCTCACAAAGTGCTTCGGACTCGTCACAGTCTCTGGTTGACTCCTCAGAGTCTGGTTCCATTCGTTCAGCAATATCTGAAGAGTTATGGTGCTCATCTTCGGTGACTTCTTCATTACTGGTATCCTCATCATTAGCAATGTTATCTTCTTTCTTCTCTACCTCTTCTGGAATTTCTGAGACTTCATTTTTCACAGAGGTATCTAGGTTCTGATCATTCTCATGTTCCAAGTCATTACAGTCTCTGCTGGTCAGCTGAGCTTCAGGAACTACAATGTATTCATCATGTGCCTCAGCTTCTGGGCAGTCAGCATTGCATTGCTTTCCTTCATAGACATCTCCATCAAGACATAACAGTTTCCCATTTGAGCACTTATTTAAATTGTTGTTAGTATAAACACTGGATGTGCCCTCAGTGTCAGCTGAGAATTTTGGTTTGGGAGCAATAGGTGGTTTGGGACCCCTGGACATAGAGTTCGTGTTATGAGTAATATCAGCCCTTGGCAGTGAAGGAGAAAATTTGGAGACAGCTACTGGAGAAAGATGACCAATAATCTTTGGTTTCGGTGCTAGTGGTGGCTTTGTGATTTCTGGAGAAAAGAGAGAAAAGCTATGTTAGTAATCTTGGTTTCTTATTCAAGCCAGCAGAATATATCCTACAGTAGACTTTATCTTATACCAGTGACTTGTAATGCAGGAGGAGTGCAGCCAATAAAAGGCTCCACTCTGAAAAGAGAACTGAAGGAGCAAAGCATATGCATTGTGCTTCCATGTGACACTCGCTATTCCAGGGAACACAGCTTGAGGTCAAAACTGAACTGAACCAGATGCAGCCCTGGCACACTTGGGGAGACAAAGATGTACAGCTGCGGAGCCAGGGGGGTATCATACACAGATATCCACAGATGAGTAATACCACCTGCACTCAGAAGTACTAATGACATTAGAGACCTTTTGATTCTGCCCCAGAAATCTGTCTGCCCTAAGATTAAGTATGATCACTTTGATTCAATGATGCTGAAGTGTTTCACTGCAGTGAAAGAAGTGCCTTTCAGCTACAGTAGCTGTTCTTATAACACAGTACACTTTGTAGCAATCATTTTAATTTCAATATGTAGTTTGCAGAATTTTAGCATTGAACAAAATTAGATTTACCAACAAATGAAGGTTTAACTCAACCCAGCCAAACTAAATTGAACACCTGGTGTTCACACACAGTCTTCCTATCTGCCATTACCACGGTAACAAAATATGGAGTTACATTTTGTTTGTCAAACAACATAATCATAGAATCATAGAATCATAGAATCATAGAATGGTTAGGGCTGGAAGGGACCTTCAAAGGTCATCTAGTCCAACCCCCCTGCAAGGAACAGGGATATCTCCAACTAGATCAGGTTGCTCAGGGCCTCGTCCAACCTGGACGAGGGATAATCATGAGGGATAAGACAGTTTGCTAAAAGCTTGGCTAATAGTTTACACTGATGATGCAGCTGAGCTATAATGCACTGAATGAAATACTTCAACCTAAACACGAAGGTTTAAACTTCAAGAGTTACTGGTTTAAACTTCAGTTTTCAGCGTACAGCTTCCTCAGTCCTTTCTTTAGTCGTAAGATCCCCCAGGACCCCCTGCAATTACAATCTTCTCTGAACATCAAAATATACTTTTAAAAAGTGAGTTATCTTGCAAAATAAGGCCAGCCAGGGTCTCTAAACTATTTCAAGTGAAAGCGCTGACAATAAGTTAGATTGAAGCTAGATGAATTAAGTCATGTATGGCCATTTTACTCACAATACAGTTTATGTGCCACCGCCATTTCCAGCTGCCTTGGTCCTGAAATTAATATTCTTTAAATAACTAAATGAAATGCTGAAAGGCTGAATGAATAAGCGACAATAGGGATCCTCCCTCTTGAGATTTTAGATGAGATTAAATATGTGGTGTGAAGAAGCCAGCGCACCAAATGGTTACAGATAGTAATAAGAGAAGGATTTTGCTCTTACTAATGTTTCCTAGCCATCAACATGTAATTACATGGTTAATCAATCAGAAACCTCTAATTACTTTTATAATTTTAATTAATACATTTTAGTGGAAAAAGGTGAGCTCTCCATTGTAAGGAAAAGCACAGGACAAATTATTTCACCATGAGAGAGACAGGAACTATTCTTTGTGCAAAATCTTCATGTCCCACGCACAGGACATAAGGGAAGAGCATCTCAAGAGACACCATTTGGGACATGGTTCCTATGCAAAATCCTACCCTAAATCATAGTATAAGGTTCCGGAAGTGTAGCTACTGTGCTGTTATATTATAACTATTTCGGAATGCAGGCTTTGACATGTGGAAGTGAAGACAATTAAAATTCAGCTGTGCACCATACTGAGAATAAAGTAATACTGAATGCAAACTGCTTAAAAATTATTCTCTGATTGTTCTGATATTTGGTGTCATGGTACTTTTCTTACTGTAATCTTAGTCCAGCTGGAGTAATTTGTATTGAACTAATACTGGCATATTTGTTTGGTTTGACTCTGAGAGACATAAGAGGCTGTTTCTTCTGATCTTCTTAACCTTGCTGAAATTTCTTCCAATACTCAGAAAGATGCTGACAATTTGGCATTCTGATGTAGCAGGAAACAGTCTTTCTAGAATTATGAGACATCAGAGAGACTTCATCTAAGATAAAACCGATTCAGTGATCTCAGCTCAGCCCAGCAGGAATAGAAAGTCTGTTCTAATCAGGCACCTCATCGCATATACTGATTAAGAATTATTCTGCATCTGGGTTTTATCCAATCCAGCTTCACGTGTGGGAGGCTTAAAATAACTTGTGGAAAAGGAGGGAGAGAGAACTGTGTATTTGCCAGTCTCCAGTACTGTAGTGTGTACTCTTGTTTCACAGTATCCACCGCTGCTTTGAGTTGCAGGGCATCTATCTCATTATTGAAATCACAGAATGGGTAGCTAATCTTTCCCTCCAGATTATTTCAGAGACGTTACGTGCCGAACACTTCACCGGCGCTGAAGTACTATTGCTTCTCTTGCAGCCAGCAGCAAGTCTGCAGCAGATGAAGGCTGCAGAGTGCTGAAAACTGTTGACAGTTAAAAACAGGGAGAGAATAGAAGTGGGTTGAGTATCTTCTAAACCTGGCTCCCCAGCCAGATCTACCTTTTGGATTTTTAGATCAGTTATTGCAATGACTGAACATCCTAAACTAAATTTCTGGTAGTAAAATGCATTACGTTTTTATTAGCTAAACTGAGTCCTTACACCTTTCCCACCAGAAATCAGCAATGGACCCCTAACCACCATAATGAGGCATTTTTAGGACTAACTCCAAGGAAGAAACATCACTTGGGAGGTATTATACCACTTTCTGCAGAGTCTGGCTTTTCCTAGGAGTGAATGTCAGTCCAAGAGTAGGACACAAATACACCTGGGATGTGACCAGGCTTGAACACAGTCTCTGCATTCTCATTCTTGCTCTTGTCAGACAGAGTGTCTGTACTGAAACACTGAGTAATGAGAAAAAGACTGGACTGTAGAGAATGCCAGGATCTCCCAAGCTTTCTCTTATAAACAAATTCAAAATAAAATAAGGTAATGAACTAATTTCCTTTACGTAAAATAACCATGCAGACATCAACTTAAAAAAAAAAAAAAAAAAAAAAAGCTTAAACACAGTTACCCACTTTCCCTCCAGTGATAATTTCTTCCAGGAAAAGGAATCAGGTAATGTTGAGTTTTTCCTTCTGCTACCTTCAGTAATATTGCTAGTGGAAGAGAACTTACGGTAACGGATCCTGGTGTCCTCCTCTTACCCACTTGTGCCAGCTACTGGCCACTACTGATTCCTTCCATATTTTTTTCCTAACTGTTACATGTGTTGATCTTGCCTTTCACAAGGCTCCTTAAACAATTTTCCCTTTTTTTTTTTTTTTTTTCTTTTTGGAGGGGGTAGGGAGGTGGCTGAAGGAGTACAGGTGTTTGTTTAAAAAATAACCCAAACAATTACTGAAAAGAAAGCACCACTGTTTGCCTTTTATCACCACGATTTCATTCTGCTTCAATTTCTGCTTCCTTTTCTGTCTGAGCCGCTTGAAAGGTTCTGGCTGTAACTTCTAAATGGACACAAAACACCGTTGCACCATAAGGAATGTGTATGTTCACAAATAATTGTACATGTTTATTTTAAGATGTATTTTATGTTGGAGGGAGACACACCCACCTTGTGCTTAAAAGGAAACTCTTGGGGAATAGGAATTTCTTTAGCCTGCTCCTCCCCTTATTGTTCAATGCTTCCTTGTACTGACAAGGACCACTTCCTCTCCTTACCCACCTTCCTTCAGGCTAACCTGCATTTCAGCATGGTTTCATTTCTGCCATGGCCCACATGAAATTACATTACTCTCCTCCCCTCCCAAGTTTCTAAGCAGTTAACAGCAGCCTAGCAGCTCTCCTGGAATGGCAGTCAACTCATACAGCCTTCACTGTTCAAGTGTTTCTTTGAAACAATAGACATTTTATAGTGAGGTGTTGTCTGAAACACTATTTCTACCCACTTTCAAATGTTCTCCAGATTTAGGAATTAAACTAGAATTTAATTAAGGCTTGTAAGGGACCACATCTACCACCACTCCCACCCCCCCCACCCCCACCCCCTATCAAGCAGCTGATTTTGGGTTGAAGACCTAATTAAACACTGAGGTTTCACATCTGCAGGGATATTCATAGACGTGTCCCAGGCCCAAGAAAAATGACTTAGCTCCACAGAGCAGATACTAGTTCAGGCTTGGCTGGTGCCACAGTCCAGTTCAGCCAGCTCGTAAGATGCTGAAAGTAGCTTTTCCTGACCAACAAACTTTGGTGGACCTGTGTTTTATTCATGCCTTTGGCATTAATTCAACTCAGACATATGTCAAAATGAGAGACACATTGAGAACAGTGAATGCACTGCATAGTTCAGGGATCTGGAGAGCTTTTGGATGGAAATGACAATGCTGGTGGAGAGACCACATTGCAACAGTAAGATGAGACTGCACCAAACCTAGAATCCCAGTGAAAACCAATGCACGCAAGTCCTGTCTGTTACTGCCTCTTCCCAGGAAGAAGGACTTGGAATCCACAGAAGGAAAGTGCCTGAGAAACAGGAAGTAGAGGGAGAATATCCAGACAAGGGCATCAGAAAGTCTCCTTCAGCTCTGATCAGGAGCGGTATAATTTCAGTTAGCTACATCAGAATAAACTTAAAACTTGTCTTCTGAAGGCTTTGTTCTGAAGTCAGCAAAAGGTGGAGCATATACCTTAGTATCATCTTTATCTTATTCCTGTAATAAATAGCTCATTTTTAAAATAAAGCCCTCATTTCCAGTTAGTGCTGCCTGGCTTCTATCTCCCGCATTTGTTATTGTTTCTTCCACTGGGTTAAAGACCCTTTTATTATTCAGTGTTTCTCTAGGGAAGACATACACTTCCCTACAGCTATGTCTTGATACATTCTTCTTTTTGGTAAACTAAACAAATGAACTCATTAAATCTTTGCAGTTGGACAATTTCGTCTTTCCTGAAGTCTTTTGGATTTTTTCTGAACCTTTTCCAATTGTCCAGTAACCCCTACAAAATACATGAGGCAGAACTATGGGAAGAATTCCACAGTGGGTACTGATGCTGTCTACAGAGTTCTGTACTTTCTTAGACCCAGTTCTTGCTATTCTGTATTAGCTTGTTACTGTATCAGGTTGACTTGCTTGTCCATTATGACCTCTAAATTGTTCCCAAGGCTGTGTTGCCTGTCATTGTCTCTAAACTGATAGCTTTATAATATGCATTAAGTGTAATTTGTTTGAATGGATCCAACTTAATGATCCAGGTCAGTTTATATAACTGCCCTGCTGACTTTGTTAATTACCCTTCCACCAATCTTGACATCATAAAGTGAATTTTGTCATCTGATACTTTTCTATTTGCTTTCCTACCAAGGAAAACGTTGGACAGTATGAACATAATCCTGGTCCCAGCACTAGGCATACCACCATTTGATAATGTTACAGATAACTACTGCAGGGATTTGCTACTGCCAGTTAGCCAATCCTCAGTCTAATTAACCCAGACTTTGTGTCATATAAATGCTTTTATCTTAGATCAGAATGCGCTACTGAAATACTACACAGACATCAATGTATGTCTTTGCATCTATATCTATGTCTTGTTACTTTTCTCAAGCAAATCTGTAACTTCTTCCAAAGACTAGGATCAAATTCCGCATTTGAAACAAGTGGAGTCCCACTGTTGAGGAAATGGGAACAAGCAACCTTAAGAATAGCAGTAAACGTCGTAATTGATTTACATGTCACTTGCCGAAACACTATTATAGACATTAAAAGTATTTGGGTCAGGAAGGATGGAAGTTATTTTACGGTAGCATTTCTATTTTATAAACTAGGCAATGACATGAAACACAGAGAACCTATCCTATACCAGCAGTCATCATGCTCACGCCCCCTCTCACATCAGAGCATAACTGCTGTCTAAGAGCTCATACCATTAACAAAAGCCACGTGTGCTAAGTGCTGCACAAACCCAGAAACTCATGGAAACAATGTGACTGCACTGTACAGTCATAGGTAGAAGTTTCCACACCTCAGCTACCAAAACACCACCAAGGTTCTTACAAAACAGGCCAAAGAGGAAATTCTGTACCTGTGTCTATTTCAGCTTATCTAATACATGGGTTTATATTTTCACCGTGGTGCTTACTCCTCAGAGAATAAATTGTTCTGAGAGAATGGCAGACAGAGTTTCCTATCAAAGTAACACATGGAGCTTCACTGTAAGTGAAACGGACAGCTCTTCTTTGCAGATGAAGAGCTGGTTTTGGACCTGGCCAGAACATGGGCACCAGCAGCCATTCCAGTGATGCTGCCAGGAACGTTAAGGCAAGCCAAGCACAGAGTCCTAAAACTCATTTATTATGTTTCTAGTATAGGAAGCTGTAGGTTCCAACCTGTAATTACAATTCTGCCAGCTGTCCAAGTCAGACAGTGAGGGTGTGTTTAAGCTGCCTATGTAGATAAGCCATTTTAATGTCATTCTGAATTAAGTACCCAGCATAAGCTGTGTAACCTGCTTCAATATGTTGGAGATTAAATAGATGAGGTAGCATGATTTACAAGGAAAGTATAATCCTTTTGAGGGGTTCAACTCATAAAACACCAGTGCTGTCACTGGTAGGAACCAGGATGTACTGTAAATAACCAAGATGTCATTAATTTTGCAATATTCACTGCAAAAGTAGTTCTCTTTGACAGGATGTAAATGCATCACTTATTTCACACTATCAGAGAAAAGTTTGAAATGACAACAGTTACAGAAGAAATGAAAACAGTTGCATGGCAGTCACTTGAAATGGAGAAGGTATTTAGACTAGGATTTTCTAATGACATAGGAGTGCAAGTCTTCCTTTCAACTGAGACCTCAGTCTAGATTTCGGTATCAGCTCCCACTTTGACTTGAACTGGAATTAGATACTTAAGTGTCTTCTGAGAATTGGGGCTTTAGGCACTGAGATCTGAGGCCCTGTACAAAGCCAGCAGGTCATTGGCTCCTAAACACCTCAGACTATGAAAATTATATTTCAACTTCTGCATAAGTCTCTGGTACTTTTGAAAAACATCTATACTCTTTTATCAGTGCATGTTCTTCAAATGTGTGATCAAAAGTACTCCGTATATAGCAAGAAGGCCCCACTAGTGTGAAGACAGACCTATAGTCAGTAGTAACTATCCCATGGGAATTTTGTCTGACAAATCTTAATTGAAATATTAACAGCTGGGCTGTCAGAGCACATCCCACTCTGCAGAAATAAAATGCTGTTTTGTACAGTTACTGGAATCCATCCTCTATGATTAGATCAATGCATTATGACTCTGGGATATCAGATCAATAGCTTACAAATTTCTCTTACTATGTAACTTTATTGCAGCCATCTGTAAATACAACACAACAGCATAACATCCCACAGAGAAACACTGCTGGGGAAGGGGAAAAAATCTAAAGGCAATATAATCAGAAAAGGATTAATTTCAACAGCAAAAAATCTTGATCCTGAAAATTCTCCAGCATTTTCACTGTCTCTAGCCGATTGTACATACAAGTCTTGGTAGGGCTGGGGGGCCTGACTATGAAAAACCACATGTACCTGACAAATAACCTTGGTTCTAAACTACTGGCACATATTTCTTTTTCATGTAACTGCAAGTGTTTGTGATGTTTCCAGTTTGGTGATTTCACACCAGGAAGTTCACACTGCAGCAGATAGCTTATATTCACCTGTTGTTTCATATATTGCTTCCTAGGAGCCAAAGAATTGGTTAAATTTGGTTAAAATTCTCTGACAGGTACATATGGCAGCTTTTCCTATATCACTTTCAGTAGCAGCTGAAAGGATATACAGTCTGCTTAGACTCCAGATTGTTCAGAGGTGTAACATCTGTATATTCTTCCTATGGGCAGCTTCGTTTCAGCACCTGGCAAACAAATCGGTACTTAGAGACTGGAAGGTGATATGTATGAGGCGGGGAGATGGGGGTCTGTCTCTGGTCTCTTACCACAGACTTCCTGCGACCTTGGGTGGATTGCTCCGTCTTTCTTTTCATATCAGTTCCACATCTCTGAGGATAATCCATATCTCCCTTCCTGTTTTCTGTCTGTCATTATTTTAACTTCTGTGGGATCAAGGCTGCCATATATGCCTGCACATATGACTCTTCTTACTGGTGCTATGTATTACTTACTGTAATACAAAGATGATTAATGCTGGTCCCTGAGTTGCACCAGTTAGCAAATGCCCCTCTCCTTCAGATTCAGTAGGAAGTTCTGCTTTGTACTTACGGGACAGACATTCCTTGCATTGTGTGAACGTACAAAACAAAGGCTGAGAAGGGATATGAGCGCTCTATAAATACAACCTGGAGGTAAACACCAGAGGAGGAAAAGAACTATTTTTAAGCAAAAGGACAATGTAATTACAAGAAAAAATGGCAATGAATCTGGTCTGGAAACTAGAAGAACTAGCAATGGTAGGAGGTTCTCAGTTTTGTAAGAGTAATAGCAGGAGAGCTACATAAAAAAGCTTTGGTTTAAGATATAATTTGATGAATTAATATAAGGAGTAATACGACCTTGTGCTCTGTAACAATGGGTACTGCTTTTGGTAATGAAGGTAATCTCATTCAGCCCTACATTCCTGAAAAATAAAAACTGCTAATAAAATGTAAGTCTTTACAAATGGATACATCTGATATTCCTTACACCATGCTTCCACAGGATCAGACCAGCGGTCTGTTTTAAATAACGGAGAAATGAAGAAAGGGATTGGAGCATCATGGCTAAAGCAATTTTTGGCTGGCTCTTAACTTTCAAATGAGTTTGTCTCCTGGGAGGGGCAGAGCCTGGTCATATAGGATCAGAAAATAGAATGAAATGTCACCACTTTTTGGGAAGGACAGTGCCTCACTCCATGCTCCAAGGGGAAAGAGAACCTTCTGCTTTAAACTCAGAGGAGTGGTATGACATGCTGATAGAACAGCAGAGGGCTGGGTTTGACCTAAAAGATCCTTTCTGATCCTATGTTCCTGTGCTTTGGCAAACAATGATTCACAGTTTCCCAGTACATTACAGTTGTAGGGCAAGGGATCTAGCGGCAGAATCTCTGGGCTTCAGAACGTACCCATGCAAGTGAGGTGCCCAGCAACATTCACCTTCTGGAACAAGCAAACACAGTGGAAAATTTTAAGGCTAACACAAAGGGACTGTTTCTCCTCCTCTTTAATTCTAGATGCAGCATTAGATTTTTCTAAATAACTCCATAGTTAGTAATAACTGTTTCCTGGATTTTTATGGTTTTTACACACGTGCCTCACCCTTGAAAATCAGAAAGTGTTGGTGGAGAATTTAAAGTCTGCCCCAATTTTCCAGTGACTTCTTTTAATCTTTAACTGTTGAACATCTTGTCTTTAATCTCTGTTCCCTTCTCATCCTGTCTCTTTCACCTTCCCAGTTTTCATCAAGGAAAAATTCTGGGAAGTTAACAGAAGGAAGGAGGAAGGGTTTAGGTTTGCTTTGGAGAGAAAATTCTGCAAAAAACATTACCTCCCAAAAAAACAGACTTTCGGAAAGAAAGTCACAGCGAATTTCCTAGGGGCTTTGTGATGGGTTTAGTGTGTCCGAGGGAAGAGTGGGCGCAGACCCGCGACCCTCAGCAGGCGCAGCCCTCCCGACTTGCGAGTCTCATTGTCCCCGGAACCCCCCGCCTCGCCCGGGCTGGCGGCTTGTCCCCGTCCCGGCGGGGAGCCGGTGAGCACCTGCCGGGGCGGGGGCGAAAGGAGGGCCAGCCCTGGACGGAGGGTGCCTGGAGGAGAGGTGCCGGCCCTGGTGGCATGACCCGGGAGCTGACGGCCCCGAAGGAGGGATGCCGAGACGGGGGTGGTGCAAGCCTCGGAGGAGCTGCGCCCGGACGGGGGGTGCCATCCCGGCGGTACTGGCCCCGGAGGCGGGGTGTGCCGGCCCGAGGGAAGGAGGGTGCCGGTACCGGAGGGAGGATGCCCTCCCGGTGTTTGCCGGCCGCGGAGAAAAAGATGTCCGGAGGCGGAGAGCCATCCCGGCGGAGCCGCACTTACCGGCGTTGTTCATCTTCCACCGCAACTTTGCTCGCTGGCTGCCCCGGGCGCTCAGAGCATGGTCCCGGGGGGCCGCCGCCGCCTTCGCCCCTCACGGACGCGCCCGGCCCCGCAGCCCCTCGGGGGCACAGCCGGACCCGAAGCGGCGGGCTGGGCAGGCGGCGACGCCGGCTCGGGGGCGGTCAGCGCTGCGGCGCGCCCCCGCCCTGCCCCGCGCGCGGCCCGTCGGGGGGCGGTGGCGGCGGTCGGCGCCGGGGCCCCGCATGGCCGGCGGCGCGCGGGGCGGGCCGGGCGGGGCCGGGCCGGGCCGGGCGCGCCGGCTCTGCGCGGGCATCCGCGGCGCGGAGCGAGGCCGGTGGCTGCCGCGGGGTGCGGGGACGGGGAGGGTGTTGGTGAGCAGCGAGGGGCGCGGCACGTATGCCCAAGGGCGCGAACGTTTGAGAGCGCCGCGGGTCGCCCTGTCCTTCGTCCCCCGCTTCGCGTGTTCCCCGCTCCCTTTCCATCGCCTTTGGTCCCTCTTTGCACCCTCCTTGGTCCTCCTCTCTCCATTCCCCCTTCCGCCTTCTCCTCTCCCTCCCTCCCTATCTCCTCCATCCCCCCTCCCTCCTTCCATCCTCTCTATTCATCCTTTCCTCCTTCATCCTTTCCCTTTCCATCCTTTTCCCCCCTTCATCCTTTTCCTCCCGTCCATCCTTTCCCCCGCTCCATCCATCCTCTCCAATCCATTCGCTCCCTCCTCCATCCTCCACACGCACACCCCCGCTCCGTTCCCCCGTGGGACACGAATGTCCCCGCCTAGGAACCCCCAGGGAACGAGGCTCGGGGGAGCCCCCTTTTTCCCCAGCCCCGCCTCGCCCCGGGCGTTTTCCCGTGGCGCGGAGCATCCCTGCGGAGCCGACAGCACCTGCTGCTGGAAGCGGTGTCTGAGCGCAGGGAAGCCGCGGACTGTCCCTCGCATACAAACCACGCTTGCTCAGAGCGAGCAGTTTCGGGCAGCTGCAGACTGCTATCTTTTCCCTTCTCCCATAAACCGGCTCCTGGCTAAATGAAGTTAACACAGGCTGGGCCTTTCTCTCTGTTTTCGGGCTGGCAGCAGCACTAACCCCCAGACAAGGCTGGATCGCCCCCTTCCTCTCGATGGAGGCTTAATGTAGCCCTGCTACCTTTCTGAGCGGAACCTGTATTGCTCACGCAAGAAAGAGCAACTTTGCAAATTTCCCTCCCCTGGCAAAGACACCCCAGGAGGGCTGAGCTGACTCCAAGAGTCACTTCCCTAGTCAGGAAGGGGCCATTCCTCCCCAGGGCAGGACAGTTGCTTGTAGCCATCCCAGAGCCCTGCATGCTGACAGGCTGGGGAGCAGGAGAAGCAGCATATTGTACCTGCCCAGTGTCCAGGCCAAGGGGAATGTGAAGCAGTCAGGTCCTGCTTTGACATTTTGAATCCCAGAGAAATCAAGACTGTTGCTAACACCATTCAGAGCAACTTCATTTTAGATGCTGTTAGTTCTGCTTTCGCAAAGTACCTAATAACTAACATCATCTTACTGACAGGTGCTCTGTAGCATAGTCAAAGCTCTTTTTCCTGACCTTTCAGTGGTGTCTCACTGTGACTGATGGGTTGCAGAATGCCTTGCACATTAGTGCACAGACCTCTGAAGCAGAGAAAGCAAGCAGTGAGGGAATTAAACTCTTCTTTCTGTGGGCTTGAGTCTCTCTCACTGAGGCTGGTATCCAGGAATGCTGGGTTCTGGTCCTCTAGGGGACCCTGGTCATATCACACCACCTCTAAGCAAGCACTTGCAATCCTATATGGTTTTGGAGATGCATAAATTCACAGTAGCAGCTCTTTCATTACTAGTCTGACTGACACAGACGAGGAGATGGAAAGGCCTATGTATTTCCCTCATAGAATAACATGCCTGGTATGTGCCCTGGTGCATGGGTTTCCCTGGCCCACTTGTGACCAGTGGTCATTTGGCCTTCTCTGGTCTTCATGTGCTGGTCCCTGATTTATTCTTGCCACCTGCAGCCTTGATGTCTGTGTCAATCAACACAAATAACTGATGTCAATAGAAAACATCATCTGAAGCAGCTTCAGGAACACAGATCTAGGGTCTTGCAAAGTGTGGGTAAAAGTTTATGTCACACGGTGGAAAAGAAAGCGTAAGTTAAAAAATCAAGCACAGTACAGGTGATTCGTAAAAAAATCCTTAAATATATTTTCCAGGAGGATAACTTTTTGGTTAAACAGCTGCAAAATAATAGTGCTCTAGGGGAGAGGGCAGCAGAAAGGAAAGAAACAGGTTTTCATAGAAGAACTGAGAATGTGGACTGCAGAATTTGGGGGATATTCCTAATAACTTGAAAAACATTGTTTAGATAACAAAGTTTTCTCCTACCTAGATACATAATGGAAAAATGTTGGTTAAAGTATGTTACTGGCAAAACAAAGCCTTTGTAAAAGGAATTCTGCAAGTAGACCAGGTGGTCTTGTAGTTGCTGTGGTACTTCTAACGTGCACTTCACTCAAAGTTCTATTTGGCCTGCTGTAGGGTAAAGAACCATGATACTTCATAGACTGTGATCCAAACGACCAATTTGTGAAAAATTTTATGGAGCAAAGAATGACTCTTTTCTCTCTCCTGTTTTCTGAGAAAGGAGCTAAACACTCCAGCAGAACCCTATACGTAATGACAAGGGGACAACTCCTGCTCCTCACACTATGCCAGTAGCTCGGAGTCTGGCTGAGGCGCAAGCATTACCCATGATTAGTTTTGTGACCTAGCTCATGAAAGGGTGAGTGCTTCTTACAAGTTCCTGTCTGCTTATTCTCAAATCTTGCTTCCTGCCACAAAGGGCAGGGTGCCAGGGTACCTCCAGGAGTCGCTGACTCCTCTCTTTCATCAGATCTGATTGGTTTGAACTTTGAACTGGTTTATGGTGGTTGAAAACGCAACACATGCACTACTACAAGATATTGCACTGTTCACCAAGGAATGTATTCTGGTGCAGTTCAGACTAATTTTGGAACCCACGGACTCTGCTAGATAGCCAATTAAGCTATAATTTGGGTGCAACAGGGATAAAGAAACAAACATTTGTGCAGTGATCACTATCTTAAAAAAAGGAAAGTATATTTAGTAAGCAAAAGGTTTATATTCTCTTTATTGTCAGTCTAAAAGACAATCTAGGGTATAATTTCCTGTACTGAAATGATGAAAAGCTTTAGAGCTTTATAGCTAAATGCAAATAAGAACCATAAAATAACTGCTTGAAATTTGTCAGTTTATCTTCTAACACTCTTCAGAAATAATGGGGAATGATCTGTATTACAAATGGAAGAATGGGAAGGTGAATGCATGTGAACCTGTTCAGGAGATGCTGAAGGGTAAAACCAAACTTTTGTAGCCAAAAGAGGAATCTCCACTTTTGCAAGCATATACTGCAGTGAAGACTACTGAAGGGTGGAGGCCACACCACATAAAAGATTCTTTGAAGCAAGTAGAGTTCAGCACAGAGGAATCATCTTCCCCAGGGAGAATCTGTGACTTAATTGACTAGAAGTGAAATCAACACATCTATTTTAATTACTCAATTACTGAAATAAATGAAACATATTTTTAAATCATTCCAACTAATTTTTAATAATAACATGACTTCTAACAAAGGATTTCCTTCAAAACATAATCCAACTATCCACTTAATAAGTTTGATGAATTTTAAAACTCAGATGAACATTAGGCACTGCAACAGGTTGCCCAGAGAAGTTGTGGATGCCCCATCCCTGGAAGTGTTCAAGGCCAGGTTGGATGAGGCTTTGAGCAACCTGGTGTAGTGGAGGGTGCCCCTGCCCATGGCAAGGTGGTTGGAACTAGATGATCTTTGAGATCCCTTCCAACCCAAACCATTCTGTGATTCTATGATTCTATGATTCTAGGCTTATAGGTCCCCATCGAGCATGTTTTAAGTACATGCCTAAAACTAAGCAAGTGCATAATCTGTTTTAAGTAGGGCTACTCCATATACTTAAGTGCCCTATTAGATCAGAGCTATCTGGCATGTTGGAGTCTTATTTTTTGTCATTGTAACATAAACTAGCACTCTGCCATTTTAACAAAGCTCTGGAGACTGTCTATCGTACTACACTACCTATGCATCCTAATTGCTATTTTTAAGCCTCTTTATGTTATTACATAGAAGCGTTTTTCAAGATGAGTTCTGCTTCATTATAAGCAGTTTTTCAGGACATTTTTCATGACCTTTCACCCTGCTATCTTGTCTTCATTAGGGTCTATAGGTTTGGGTTTCGGGTTTTGGGGTTTCTTTTTTACTGTTTTGGTGTCAGAGGCCTTACTAAAAGAAATTTTGTGGCATCAGACTAAGAATACAAATGACACTGAACCAAACTTGGTAGTGGGGGCAATTTCAGAAACCAGCATCACCTTATAAATCTTTACATGCATCTGGTCTTAGTTGCCTGAGAAATCACCTATTTTCATGTTATTTTGATATTTCCTGCTGCATTCTAGCTGGTAGTATGCCACCCAGGGAACCATGGGACCGGGAGAGATGGTTCAACAGCACTCATCCCTGTTGGTGATCTGGCAAAGCCCAAGCATGTAGATCCATAGACAGAGTATATAAGGCAACTCATCTCTTGTGTTTATCCCCCTAAGGGTGCCTGGGACATCTGAAAGGCTTTATATATGGGGGAAAGTCTGTTACATTGGCATGGATTAATTAAAGCTGATCAGGCCTGCTTTAACATTATTATACTTCAGCATTTCAATTATTCATGGGTAAACTGGTGCTGCATGTCACAAAAAGTGAAATTTAGTGACACGGTATGGAAAAAAGTAAATGCATGTTAATAACCACATACATTCCTTGGGATGGCAGATAAATTAAATGTAAGATGTGGGCAGCTGTGATGAGCTGAGTATAGTAATAGCCACCTATGGTAAATACTGTTGGTAAACACTTTTTAGATACTTATCTTTGCTGCGATGGAATAGCACTGGGCGCAGTTGTAGACTGATGTCATTGCTGCCTGATGACAAATTCCTGTGTCTGTGGAACTTTGTATATCTTGCAGTGCCTGGTATGTCATCTCTCTCTCACTTTCTTGATTTCTTTTTCCTCTCTGCCTGACACCGAGAGGCTCAGAGCCAGAATAGTCAGGACAGCTTGTCACTGGCCAGTTGCCTGGGGAGCCACGAGGGCTGTTGCCAGAGAAGTGTTGTATTAGGATTTAAGGTGCATTGGCAGGAGCATGTCTTAGGTTAGTAGTACTGTAGCACTCCAGGATCCTGCAGTTTGAAGTTAATGAATGAACATCTAGTTGTTTCACTCACCATTTTCAGTAAAGGGCCCCTAGCAAGAGCACTAGTCCTCTCAGGAAGGAGGTTTATGTGCTTCCATTCAGGTTCATAGTGCCATCAAGGTTCCTCTGATGCATCAGGTTTCTGAGATTTCTATTGCTTAGTATTTTTGTAGAAAAAAAGAATATTTATAGGCAATGGTACATAATCTGGGAGCTTATACAATGCCAAAGTTGGGTCCACTCATTCGTCACTGCCACGGAGATTTTCTTTCCTTCTCAGCTGCCCAGATGCCGAATTCTCAAGTCTTTGCTCAGTTTTGGCCCATGTCTTACCCAGGCAAAGCTTTGTTTAATGTACTTAGCTTGGACAAGGATGTGTCCAGAAACATGTTTATCTTTACTCAATGGGATGTGATGATCCTGCACTCCAAAGCTCTTGGTGCCCATATTTGCAAAGTATCAGTACAGTTCTACCGGCAACAAACAGAGAAGCAGCTGAAAATACACTTCTGTGGATTTACCTACTGCAGTTAGTCTTGTTTTTCTCCAGCCTTTCACACTCGCTCAGATGCTATCTGTTACATAAAGTACCAGAGGAAATAACAGCATAGAGAATCAAATTGTGAGCTGGGAGCTGAAGGACAGCAGATGGGTGCTTCAGACATCACCCAAAGTGAGCAAGTGTAAGTGAGGAGCAATGCCATTGAGGGTCAAATGTTATGCATGTGTAAAAGTGATGTCAGTGAAGGAAAAATTTGGCACTGAGTCAAAAAGGCTGAGATTTGTCATAAACAAAGTCAACAGCAGTTCTAGCCTCACTGGGGCCAGAGCTGAATTTCACTCCTCAAGGTCAGCAAACACTCTTGCTACATTTCATCTGGAAAAGGGAAAAAAACCCCAAATATCCAGCTGGAGAAATTTTGACTGGTTTCCTGCATTTGATGGGGCCACGCATTTGACACCCCCAATACATGCAAATCTCCCTCAGCAGTGAATTATCAATGAGAGAAAAGGTTACGTCAACAATGGCTATTGCTATCTCTGAGCACTGTTTTGAACCACAACAATTAATTACACACCTCGTTTTTATCAGGGCCATATACTGGGTGCAGTGTGCTGTGTGAGAGGTACATATAGGGAGGAAGCCGAACGCCCATTTCCTCTCAGTATTTGGATTTGTTTTGGTCTCACTCCAGTGACAGTCTCGCTCCAGCACCTTCCACCACAAGTCCCCCCCTTAACTCTGCAAACCACTTATCACTGGGGCTTTTTTGGCTCTGGTAAACCTTGGCTGCATTGATTAGCACCACCGCTGACCCGGAGTGCGGCTGGCAGCTGTATTCTCCCATTTCCTGCCCAGGCATCTGCTGCCTGATTGGAGGAAAATAGTTCTTAAACCTTCTTCAAAACAGGAAACTTCTCTTCTCTCTGCTTCCTGAGGTACAGGAACCGTCTCCGCAGCAACCCCTGGACAAAGAAGGCTCCTATTAACCACTGGGGTGCCACAACAGATACAGTGGGAGGTCATAATTCAAGCCATAATCTACTCTGAAGGCTGGAAAGTGCCTCTCTGTGCACCACTGCTCCCACCACTCTGTGCCCATGCTGCTGCCTCATTAAACAGTCTGGAGGTTAATTAGCAGATGACAATACTATCCATTGGAAGCATTTGTAAATGCTTTTCATCTTCATGACTAAATATTGGCTGTGTCAGCAACCTCTAGAACATAATTTTGTAATATTGTCCCTCCACCTTTGCATTGGAGAGGTGACTGAACATGACCACATTGTCATTGGTGTATCTTAATATTATGTAGGCCTTTTTGTTTTTTTTAACGACCGCTTCTTGTATCTCACAAGTATCATATGACTAAAAAGTATCGACATCTCATGCTTTGCTCATTGAGTAGTTTCCCACTTATGATCAGGCCTGCTTGAGAAGTCTGAAGTGGAGCTTTCAGAAAATCACCCGTAGTTTGAATGCGGTCCGTTATAGTCCTGGAGAAAACCACACACATGCGTATAATTGGCAGTTTGCATCATTGAAGGACCATTGCTAGCAGAGTCAGTGGAGCACAGCTGAAATGAATATTAACTTCTGTAATTCTGTATTTGCACAGACAGACAAAAATTTGGTTTTAGAGTTCAAATTTGGTGGGTTCTTTTAAAAGAGCACGCAGGTTAGCTCTATCTCATACGGGATTAAAATGCACCTCACAGAATAAAATGAAAATGGTAAACAGTGAGAAATCCTTGTTCTTATTTTTGGTTTTGGACATAAATTCTACCTACCCGATCACCTTTTGATAGCAAATGCAGACCCACAGAGCTGTCCCTGTCTGCTCCACACATAAAACTGAGCCATTTGGATGTCGGAGTATTTTTCCTGGTGTTCAGGCTTAAGGAAATAGAGCAGTAGGACACAGCAACATTCAGAATTTATCCTTTCCTTTGTGTTCAGCTCCTTTCTCACCAAATACTTCCTGAGAGTAGAGTGCTACAGGGGAGGATCGCCTCGGACTGTCCGATTTCCTGCCAGCAAGCTATGCTGTTGATCCTAGAATGGCTGCCTTCAAAATCTGAGCTAATTATTTTGCATATGTCTATATCTACAGCACTCTGCTATGTATTACTGATCACAAGGGGAAGCTGTTACGTACTTTTGGCTTATGTCTGCTGTAACCCAGGCTACCTGAATGCCTTTGCCAGTAGTGGAGAGAGAGGCCTTATAGCAGAAGGGTTTCTCATTAAGTTTCCTATGATTTTCATACACACAGAAGCTTGTCCTTTCACTGCAAGTGACTTCTTTTAAAGGGAGAAGTAAAGTTTGCTGAGAGAAGAAATTTGTTTTGATAGATTGACCAATCTGGGTCTTAAAGCAAACAAGCTCACCTTCATTCCTCTCACCAGATGAGGTGACGAAACAGTAGATTTTCAGCTAAATACAAGCTGAATGTACCTTTTCTGTTTCAGCATAGTTATAAACTTCAGAAGAACGTAATGAGACACAAGATTGCTGCTACGATGCTTGCAGTTCATCACTGTTTCTGTGACTTGTTCTTTGAAGGGAAAAAACCTAAACCTAGCTCTTGAAAGTTGATATTACGCTGCATGAGGAGAGGTAATATAGAAGTGGTGTGATCACAATATGGAAACATTGTTCACAATGGCCCAGATTGTGGGATAAACTGCTGGTGATGTATCTGTTCCCTGGAGCCAGCTCTTCTGGGGGCCAAAACTGGAATGAATTTCTGAAATGCCAAAAATTTCTTATCTTGAGCATTTCCCTCCTTGTTTCTTCAGTGCCTCTGTTTTTTTTCTGTTCTTCCATTTCTAGAGCAGGTCAAGTGCTTTCCAGCTTCCATGGTGTTACTCCATGGCCCGGCTGCGGTGCAAGTCAATGTGCTTCAAGTGGAAGTACATGTGAGGAAGGGTGTGAAGCATTCCTGCAATGCTGACTCACTTGTCTCTGAACCAGGCAATTAACTTTTTCAGCTTGCTCTTGGGCACTGGTATGTGTGGTGAGAAGCCACACCAGTATTGATCGTAGTTTGTTGGATAAGCAACATAAGATGCATGCAAGCCTTATGGAACCAATGCACTCAGGTATGCTCCTCATCTGGAGCATCAGCACTGAGATCTCTCTCTTCTGCCTAATATGACTTTGCCTCTAGCAGCATTTCCAAGTCATTGCAACTGTTCAAGGATGTAAAATCACTTTCACTCCTAATTTTGACATTAGGTTCAGACTTCACGAGGATTTCTCTGAGGCAGATATCTGAGTGGCTCACTTCTTTGGAGCACTACTTTATTGTTCTATAGGCACGACTGACACATAAATACTGTTCCTGAATGAATCAGTCCCCAGTTGTATATTTTGAACATTTTTAGACATCACTAGGGGAAGAAGGTGTACACAAAACAAGAAGTGTCTATAACAATCATTTTGTCAAAGTAGAGCAAGAGTATCTACTGCTCACTTTCCAGCAGTACTTTCTTTCAGAAGTATTGAGCCCTGGAATTAATTAACCTTGGCTTCTCATAAATTTGTGTCATGGTTGCCTTTCAAGTCAAACATAACGTGAAGTCTGATTTAAAGATCTTCCCTGCAGCTGAGCTGTTAAATAAAAAACTTCCTGAATTCCTTACTGTCTGATAAAGAGTGGACTCATACTGCAACTTCTCCTACACTCTGTTTCTTTCTCTCTTGTCTACGTGCCAATCCCAGACTCAGATCTTCAGTGGCAGGGTATCAAGAGGAGAGGAGAAACATTCAGCTGAAGGATTTTAATATGGAGAACTGAAGTGACAAAACACACAATAATTGTACATGCTGGGTGATAGTATTGATGGTACCTCTAAAACTGGGTTGGAGGTCCCAGAATCTACTTTTTTTTCCAAGCAGAGAAAAAGAAGGACATGTTCTAATTGAGTGACATTATTAGAAGCTATTTAATTTTCTTAAGTGTTTTGATTTATAAGGACAGATATGACACACTAGCACCTCATTATTATGCATATGCCTATGAAGCAGTTGGCCTCTCCCTACTCCCTCTTCTCATATATCCATTCATATAATTGATTCTATTAATGGAGACAGTGTCATCATTGTCTCTATCCCTTCTCAGTGCATGTAACCAAGAGACTCTGGTGTGTTCCCAAATGTTCCTGCCCTGCACCATTTTTCAGACTGTTTGTTCAGAGCTATCAAGCATCCACTAGCTTGTATATTCTCAATGGGGTTAAAAGTACTTTGCATTTGTAAAATCAGGATATTGGATTTTTTTTTTCAGGAAGCTAGACAATATTTTATGTGGGTTTCCATCACTCCAGGACCCCTTTGGTTTCCTCTAGCTGTGGCTGAACCAGACCTTTTTCATGGTCAGTGTGAGGCTGGTTTTTTTGTATGCCTTACCTAAGGCAACAGTGATGGAACCAGTTGTGTGTCAGGGTGGTTTTAGCGCATTACTTCCCTATCATTAAAATCCAGATACAGTGACCTCCTTAAATTTCTTTAAGTCATGCTAGTTCTGGGGCATTTTTTCACCTCTCCCCATTTTCTAAGCATCCTTCTACCTGCCCTAATGAAGGATTCTCCACAGTCTTGTGAAGTGCTGTGATTTCAGCACTGAGATACTGAGGAAATGAAGTGGGAAAACAAAGAAAAGGACTTCGTTCTGCCTTTTTTTTTCTTCCTTGGGTACCTGTTTGGTACCTGATTTTTGATAGATCCTGTTGCGCACTCGTGTGGAAGGACTCAGAAAGCAAGTGTGTTTCCCTTGGGAGCAACTTTCCCTGCTGCAAGCTGAAGAGAGAAGGGAGCCAAGAGAGGCTTGGAAGAAAGAGATCTGTTTCTAGGACTCACTGTGAACTGTGGGAGGGATTGAGCTCCTAGTTTATGATGTCCTTATACACCCACAAGACCATCCGGGACCCTGAGACTAGCCAGGCTGCTTACATTAAACCAGAGAAAGGTTTGGGGTTTGGCTTTGGCTGGACTGTGGACCTGGTGTATTCTACAGAGACAGCCCCCACTGTGGCTTCTTCGTCCTCCGAAATAGGCACCTTTCTGAGGGCAGTCTGCCAGGAGTTGTATTGCTCCAGTCACTCTGAACGGTGTGGACACAGCCTGTCTCTGCCCACGTACCCATCCTTGGCTGATCATTCTACTAGCCAATTATTGACAGCATCTGGATAAATGAGTGGGGTTTTTTGATTCTCTTCCCCATGGATAGCTTTGGTGACATCCATTTGTGAAGAAGGAAGACTGCGACTGGCCAGGAGGCAAAAATACAGTGGTTAGTACTGCAGATCTGAGCAGCAAAAGATCTCAGTGACTTCTAGTAAGCTGTGAAAAAAAAATAAAAGCAGCAAATAAAACCCATGTTTTTCACAGCACAGACTTCAAACGTCCTCCATTTTTCAGTGAAAAAAGGACCTACTTTTTTCTGGCTTTTATTTATATTATAAGAAAATTATTTTTTTTGTGTTTTGCCAACAGCTGATAAATATTTCTGCGGATGCACTTTCAAAGAAAAACATGTTTTGCAGTCTCTACTAGCCTTTTACTTCCTTGCTTTACACAATGGCAGGAGAGAGCGGGCAGTGAGGAAGGCGGGGTAGTTGTGCCTTTTACTATATGTCTTTTTTTCCCAAATCCAGTTTTGCTTATAGATACAAGACAAGGCAAAACATGTTTCCTTGATCAAGAAACGAAACTACAGCTATTTTTTCTGCCAACTTAAGAATATATATATATTCTTCTGCTCCAAAGGTCAAGCTGATGACTTGCATTTCATTTGTAAATAACATTTTGAGACATGCTGGCATTTTCCAGATTGGCAACTGAATGAGTGCTTGTGAGGGCTTGTGATTTTGAAGAGTAAGTGTCAAAAATATTAAGAATTATTGTAATTAGGCGTCTGCTTGTGTATATAAACACGGTGTTCTTAGAGGTATTTGTATGTCTGTGCAAATCCATAATCTGATTCTAAATTCAATAATGGACCTGAAGTTATCAGCATGAGAAGAGCTGAGAAACTGTGTAGTATCGGCTCATTGATATTGCATTTATTGTAGATTATACTTCTAACAGAGTAACTTCTAACAAACATCTTAAGTCTTATTTAAACACATGCATAACATCACAGTGAGCCTTTTCTTAATATATGTGGCGTAGATGCAGCAAATGGAACTACACTTACAGATGCTAATTACAGTGGTGCAAGACCTTAGTAGATCTTAGCACTGCTCATGACTGTACATGTTCTAGAAAATGAGGCGTGTGCATGTAAATGTACAATTGAGCGTGTATGAAATTTTCAGATGCAGTCAGTGGGCCTGAATGCTTTAATTTTGTTGAGTCCAGCCTCAGCTCATTTGAACTTGGCCTGCAGAAATGCTGACTGCCTACAGCTCTAGTGACAGCTGTAGGTGCTGTGGATGTTAGTGGGCTAAAAATCTTTAATTTGCCTTACAAAAAGCTGAAGAATCTAAATTTTAGTGGCCACTTTATGAGTGTTTTCTGCTTTTAAATTCTTCCTTACAGCCTGACTTTACATGTTTTAATTAAAAATTCTTGGCTTCTTGGTAGAGTGATATGAGTGGAGAGAAAATTATATGACTTTAGACAAAGTTATTGTTTTACATTTCCCTGGAAAGCTATATGTCCACTTAAGTGATCTTGTGCGGATGAAACATGGTTATTTGGAATTTTAACAAAGGTAAAAGTGAAATAAAATCTAGGGGCTTAACAAGCCTGTTCATAGTGTAGTAGGTGCTGGTGAAATAAGAATACTTGGTCTGGCTTGACAGTTTGTCTGGTGAAACAGATATACAAAGCAACAGCAATTTAATGTGTGTTAAACGTCAAGTACTGTGTCAAATAGCATTCCCTGTTACCTGTAGAGCAGCTGACTCTCATCTTTCTTCTTCAGTTGATTATTTGTGGCAATAATAACAAAATTTAAGGGTTGTTAGTGACGTCATGCTGTCCAGAGTGTGATATGCAAAGGGAAAGCTTGCCTTTTAGCTGGGTATTGCAAGAATCAAAATTTACATGGGGACTGTTAACGTGGAAGCTGCTGTGAATCGCCTCCTGTGTAGCTCCACAGTGGGCAAAACTCGTCCCTTGCCAGCTGCCAGGGGAGTCTCTTGGGATGCTGCAAAGCTGTGCGTGGTGCCACCAACCAGGACGAGTGCAATTTGTAGAAGGCAGGAGATGAATGCCTAGATAAAGCCAGCTAGCTCATGACCATCATACTTACTGTACTTTTCCCAAGGATCTGGCTGGTGTCCCAGTGGGATTGTTGTGTCGAGAATATTACTTTGATGGACAGGTAAACAAATTCTCCAGGTCATGCAGTGTGTGGCTGAGGAGGTAATCTGTAATGTCATAATTTAAGCCTACAGGTTGCACTCCTGTCACCACTGACTCCGCTGTCTGAGCAGTACACAGCACTCACTGCTGTTCCTGCAGGGGAAGGTCTGCTGTTGGTTTTTAATGTGCCCATTTTCCCTGGGAAACATTCATCTTTTTGCTTATTTTTGTATCTGTTGACTTGCTCCTGCTCAGATGCTTTTGGGAAGGCTGGTGGGGTCTGTACCCATTCCCTGGAGTGTGACTTGCATTAAATGCCAGTCGTGAGCATTTTGGCAGAGATTTTTCCAGCCAAGAAGCTGCCAGGGACAGGCAGAGACGAACGGTACTTTTCCCTGGGCAGGCAGGTGCAGCAGGCTGCTTTCAGACGCATGCTACTGTTTAAGTAATGGCTGATGAGCGCCGCAGTAAAATTGTCCTGTTGCCTTTGAACACTGAGTTAATGTTGTGCTTTTTTACCTCAGGGAGAGTTCTGGGAAAGCAACAAACGTCTCCTTCCTCAAAAACCCAGCACTTCTGTATAGCTATTTCCTTGGAAGAATTAGCTTCCTGTTTTCAGCCCCTCTCCAGGACAGCTTACTCATCCCGCGGCGCAGCTTTCACTTCGGCAGCCCCAGGGGACGCGGACAGCCTCTCCCTGCGCTGGGACCGCTGGCCACGGGCCC
Source organism: Tauraco erythrolophus (assembly GCF_009769465.1). NCBI lineage: Eukaryota > Metazoa > Chordata > Aves > Musophagiformes > Musophagidae > Tauraco > Tauraco erythrolophus. The sequence goes on along the minus strand of NC_141476.1, from coordinate 89,343 downwards.
GCGGGCCCGGCACGCGCGCCGGCCGCCGCTCTGCCCGCGGCACTTGCCCCCTCCGGCCGTGGGCCCCGGCGGCCGCGAGCGAAGGGCTGCAGCTGCTTCTGGGGCGACACGGCCGTGCCCTGTGCGCGCCGGGGCGGCACTGCCGATGGCAGCCGGCCTGTGCCAGTGCAGCTGCTGGTTATTGCCTTGTTTTCCAAGGAAAGCCTTCGGTACATTCAAGAGACTCGGGGAATTTCCACTATTTTTCTCAGCGTCTCCCCGCCTCCCCATGGCCTTCGGACACACACATCGTGTTGTTTTGACGTAATTTGAAGCAAATATTTTGCCACCGAGAGGCACTGCAGGGTCACAGAGGTCCTCCAGGCTTGGCTTCAGGCTTTCAGCCCTCCCCAGTAAACAATAGCTCTATAACTCATTAAAACTCCCTTCTGATTACTTTTTCCTGTTTCTGATTGTTTTGGAGCAGCAGGGGTGGATTCCACACTCAACAAACTTCTTTTTCCTGCTGCTAAATTTAAATGTCTCTGAACTGAAAGGAGTTGCTGATCTCTTTGGCAATAACTCCATCAAATAGAAAGTACAACTGTAAACAAGATTTTAGGCTATTTATGAATGCTACAAGGGAATTGTGACTTGGTTTTCCAGAATAATTTTCACCTCTAGGAATTTTTTTTTAACTGTCTTTTCTTTTCAGACAGGAAAGTTACCCAAACCCTAGCACTTTTCTCTCCTGGTTACTGTAGCCTCCTCATTTTCAGATTTAGTAATAGTCGTGTTCTCCCATCATGGCCTGCATAAAACAAAGCTGGTAATCACCTTCCTTGCTTGTCTCCTATCCTTTTCAAATTCATGCTTTATCTTCTGCTTCACATAATTGATACAGCAATTATCCTATCTCTGTCTCCACAGTTTTTCACTGCATGATTTTCTCCTGCTTGCAAGTCTCCGATTTATATGATCTACCTGTAAAACTGCCTTACCCAGCTGAATTTCTTGCCTTTTTTATGCCAGGAGTAAGCTCCTGAAATTTTTCTACTGCCTCCTTTTTCTTTGCAGACCAGATATAGATTAATCAATTAATAATTTTCTTTAATGGACAGGAAGGAGAATTTAGGAAAGTGATTTGCAAAGAATCCAATTCAAAGGAAAAATATGTGCATGTTTATCCATCCACATCCTCGTATCATATACACTGCCAACACATATCTAGGCCCTAATTGGCTTAATCTGTACTAATCTAGCACAAAACATTTTTTGTAGGTATAGTGCAAAAAGTGATAAAATAACCAGCTGAAATGGCATCTATATAGCATGGGTCCACATGTGAATTTAATTAGCAAGATGATAATTTGTGTTATTTGTTATAACATAATATTATGTTATTATATGACTAGAACCTATGGGGCAGCGAAGTATGAACATGTATACAGATACAGTGTGTCCTGAAGACCTGTTGGTCATTTGCTGTTATTATTTGTTAAGCATGCCAAGCAAAAATAGATTTTCCTACCTGAAGAGCTAACATCTGAAATAAAACTGAAACAGACTAGAAGCAGCTGATAAATATTGATATTTTTATTACTTCTGTTGCTATTGGCTCAGTTTCAAGCATCCTCTGAGCAGAACGTCTGTAAGAGGACACAGTGTGGTAGATCCTAGGGTGCACTCTGTGCCTGAAGGCAGAATGACAAAAGACGCTTCCTGGAAAGAATTGCACAGCTTTTTAGCAGCCTGGCTATCAAAGTTGTCTTTTGCAGTAGAATCCAGGGACAGAGAGGGAACCGTTCCATCTTTAGCAGGTACTGTGTAGTCCTGCAAGGTTTGCTACCACAGTGGTGAAACTATGGTACCTGCCCTTCAGGACTATGGATCCGGGTATAATTGGCACATTGGATATATCTGCCCTGAGCTTCACAGAAAGCCTTCCATAAACCTCCTGGAAAGATGAGGGGGATAAACCGGTGCCCTCCAGAGGGGTGAATAACTGCCACTGAACAAGTACACAGCTCTCGTGTCCTAATAGGATGTGCTTATTCTCAGCAGGTTTCCAATGGCTTCACAAGGATTACAACAGGAGACAATTTGGCCCTATGTTTGTCTTCAAGGCACCTCCCAGGACTGTGCTACCATAATTACATAACTTTAAGGATTATGTAATTGACCTCAGTTAAACTACTGATTCGTTAGGTCAGCTTAAGTGACTGATCATGGTAGCTGATATGTATCATATCTTACCGTATCGGTATGACCTGGCCACCGAACAACCTCACAGTGCCTGTGGTTTGTTAGTTTACAGCCTAGTTTTGAAGATTGTGAGCTTTTGATCAGCCTCAATTGAACAGTAAGGCATCTAAATATACATATAATATGCTTACTGTTTATAGATACAAGAACATTGCACATATGTTCTTGTATATATATTTACACGCATACACTATTGTGTGCACACATACATACATACGTTTACTGTGTATAAATATATAGATATGTACACACTGATAATTGTTTTTTAAGAAGAATTCAAGAAAATAACATGCGTATGCTATCTTAAAGAAACTTTGAAAATGAAAAGAAAAATAGTTGTTTTCCTGGGACAAATATTTCTGTTTTGATTTTTTTTGGCATAATATGTAAGAATGTGACTCACATGTTTTTGTGGAACACAATTTTTAAAAAGCACAAAAATGAGATATGATTTTTTACAGCTGAGCTTCAAAACTGTCTTTCCAACTTAACAACTTGAAAAGATGTGCTAAATATAGGAGATGTAATTACTCTTCCCCATTTGCTATAGCTCTGCTCTCCAGTTGTATTTTCTATTTTGATTCTGCCGTGCTGCATGCAGTGTGGCCTTTGAAAGATAGGAATGAACTTCCTAAGTATGTCGGCAGTATCTCACACATGAGGTGACCCTACCACTTGTGAGATCCAGATGTGAAGGACTGAAATGTGTTCTTCCCAGTAACAGCATTTGGGTTTCTCAGCATCTTCCTGACTGCTCTATTACAAGCATTTCTTGACTGACTCTGTGGATTGCTTTGGAGCAGCTGTGAGACTTTTGGTCAGGATTACGTATGGGAGGGAAGCTGCTTCTTCACACTGTTTAGCTAAGGGAGAGCATGGGGAGCTCACAATTGTCTCTGGAAATCTCTACATTCTGCTCAGCTTCAAAGGAGATAACAAGACGGGTGGGAATGAAAAGATAACAGCTGGCTGGAACAGGGTTTGTTTTCCATAATGAGGTCATTTAGCCAAGCCATAGGATAAAAGAAAGCCTTCATATTTTTCCAACTCTTCTGAGACCTTTCAGAACAAGCTTGATGATAAGGTGCAGGCACCCTTCTGACTTCTAATAGTTCGAGTTGGGGTGCTGTCTCTGAATGGTCATCTTATCCAACTAAGCTTTTCTATTAGCAATTTGTATCAGAGATTTCGCTAATATGCATTTTTCTTCTTCAGCGACTTGCGAAAAACATGTACCTACCTCTAGGTTAAATCTAGAGACTAAAGTAATTAAGTCTTCATTGGCTTCTGGTGTTTCTGTGTGTAGTAGTCTTACAAAAAAGCACAGATGGAACAGGGAATTATTCCAAATGGTGAAATTACTATTTAAAGGAGTATTTTAGTATATAGTATATAACCACCAAATCATTGGTCCTCCACATCTTAGCATTTTAAAAATGCTTCACCTAGACTCATGATTCCCCAACTCTTTTGGATCCTCTTTTTCATATGCAAATGACTCTACTAAATAGTCTTTCCATCAAAGCTTTAATTGAAAAAGTTGTGAATGTAATATGACTCCATAGAGAACTGGCCACGGAGCATCATTTTTGTGCCCTCACAAACCACTGCATGGAATCCAGCTTGGAATCCACTGTCTGAAAAAAACTTTCTGCTGGAAAAAAAAAAAAAAAAGAGTTTTCAGCAAAAGATGTGTTCCTGTGAAAGTATCTGCTTTCTATGACAAGTTTCAATTTTTCTCTTTTAAAAAATGTGAAAATGCTATACGCTTTCAAACACCACCAAATCTCAGTTTAGTACGGCATGACAGTGTCCTGTGGGCACCGTGCACTTGCATAACAAGATTCCGTGCACTGGCTTCTTGTTTCCTTTGTTGTACTGGGTCCCTTTTGATGTAAGGATCCTCTTGCTATGTTTGTGTATAGTATCAAGGGACTGCCCTGTGTCTGGTTTGGGATGATTCTGCAATAATGCAATATTCAATGAAAGCTGTGATAGTGATTATTCGCCTGAATTTAGAATGAAAGCAATTAAACCACTTCCTACAGTAAAATATGCCCATAAGGATGAAACTTTCTCTCCCTATCTCTTTCTTTGGTTTTAACAAAATTCAGAGATACACATAATTGGTTTCACATTTGCTTAATTTCCTCTTGTTTTCTTTCTCTTCTCTCTCATTTCATGCTTTATTCTCTCTTATCTCTGTTTTATTTGACAGAGCTATTTTTTCAGTCAGGCACTGGATAGTATGGTCCTCTTGCCACACATCTAATACAGACCAAATGCAGGATTTAGTAGCTGCATAAGAAGACCAGCAATTTCTACCTGTCTGTTGGGAGGAAGATTAATACAGGCACTTTAGAGCCAGACGATCAGAAAACAGGAAAAAGGCTCTGAGAAACATTTGAAAAAATTTCCTTCCTAGAAAACCTTCCTCATTCACATGCACCAGACAGAAATCTGTCTTTGATGGAGAATTCTTTATCAACCTAAGAACAACTGCCAGGGTTATGCCGGTGATTCCATTTGTCCTAACACTGATGCCCTCCTGAGGGCTGGAGAACCTCTCCTATGGACCAAGCAGCTACTGTACTCCTTATATTTATTGACCTATGAAAGCCAACAAGGGAAGAACATAATTACAATTATAGGATGAACAGCATCTTAAGGAGAAATCCAATGGCTAATTACAACTAATATACCAGACATAGTATTTCATTCAAAAATAATAAGGAAGGTGATGAAATAATCGTCATTGTCTCTAGCCTAATTTTTCTCTGCCTTTCTTTATTTTCAAGCATGAATTGTCATCCAGCTCTCCCCGCACTTGTTCCCAAGTACAGAAACAAAAAACAACAATAAAAAGTATATTACAAAAGATTTTGATAAGTTTTTGATTATTTCTGTGAAGCACTTGGACACTTTGGGGTTGAGTGCTGTGTGAGCACTTTGGATAGAACATATCTAAATATGAATATCTATGTTTGAAAGGGCTAGGCTGCAAAACACCCAAGTGCATTGACTTTGGCAGAACGGCAGAAACAGAGACTCTAGAAACAGACTTTTTGTTATAATTCTAAAAAGTCTCATGTGGGAATAGAAAGAGATGTGAATAGAAAAGGACTGAGAACAGAGATTAGTTCTGAAGCATCCTGACTTTATAACATTTGAACTTTTCAACAAAGCAGCTGTGAATGCAAAAGCATTTCAAGAAAGGTGAGCTGTTTGTCAGACTTTGCCCAAAGTATTTGGGTGTTCTGTAAGAGTTGATAGCAGGCCTGTCTGTTTGGAGCAAGGGAGAGCTTTAGAGATGTATGGTTCTTGGATTCGTTGTGCCTCTATTTACCTTGGAGATATTGTCACCAGCACACTTTTATTCCTTAAAGCATCAATTAATGACAAAAGCAGCTCAGCCATGAGAGCCTGTAACACCTGCCAATGCTCACACATGACCAGAGGACTCAAATATTGCTTTGTACACACTGAGAGTTTCCTGCTTCCTGGTGAATGGCTTAGCAGAGTCATGTCAATGGTGACCTTTGAGTGCAAGATTGTCACCGTAGTCTTTAAACAGCCAGGACCATCCTATGGCTGTTAATGCTCAACTTTGTTTAGTCCTCCCCTTTTATGGAATCTTTTAGCTTTCTTCTTCTACCAAGACTTGGTTGTCTTGACTACTGTCTGAGGGGATGCAAATGAGCAGTTGATGATTTGATGGCTACTGCTGGTTGGGAACAAATGAGACCAGTTATATTCTCTGCCTTTTCTCTGGTTCAGCCAGTATGTTGATTTCTCCAAAGTTACTTTCATAATTATCACTCAACAGAGGATATTGAGGTCTTCAAGAAGCTGAAAGAGAGCCCTGTTAACAAACAGTAACCCACCACTAAGAATAACTAGGGAATTTCTTTGACAGCCTTCCCTTTAATAGACATATGACATACACTTCTAGCAGTTCTCTGCTGGTGAAATGTGCTTGTAAAATAAAGGACATTATTTCATGGGCGTTTACAAGGAAGAATGTGAAGCCTTCTAAAACCACAAAGACGGCACATTTCTGACCTACCTTCTACCTCATTTGTTCTCTATGCATGGATAGTCTGTGCAAGTAGTTCTTAGGGAGGTTTGCTTCCCCCAAAAAGGATGAGACAAGTTATTATTAAATTATTTTAGCAGTCTCAGAGTTATGGCATTATAAAGGCAGTGGTGCAGGGCGAACAGGTAATTTATGTATAACTAATGGAGAGAAACATCTCTCAATATAATCGGCAGCAGTTCTGCTCAAGTCAGTGAAGCTCTGTTGCTCTTCACTGGGGCTAAGCAGATCCATGCTGCATAAGCAGATGGGCTAGAAATTTAGAGGCCTTTTCTCTAGTTTTTCTGAATGGTATCTCCTTACAGCAGTAACATAAGCACTGTTAAGTACCTGACATTTGCTGCTGGTAGCTCTGAAATGTCTTACAGTGGAGGCAAGCTCCAGTGCAAGCCATGGGGATACTATAAGCCCCATGCCAAAGATAAAAATTTTAATATCCCTTTTATAGTAAAAGCAAAATCTTTATGTCATACTTGTCCTAAGTATTACTGATACCCAAGGACTTGTGAATTAAATTCAGTAAGCGTGTTCTATACTCCCTAGTCCATCAAATTCTTTGCCTTATCCTCAGAAAGGACATGTGCCTGCACTGTAAAATGGGAGCATTTGTCATTTTGCCTTTTCTTGAGGGATAAAACAGAACACCTTTTTGCACTGGAGGTGAGAGTGCTACTACTTGACAGTAGTTTTAAAATCTGAATGGGAACTTGAAAGTCACCTTGACATCATACCACACTGAGATATTGTTGCTTCCACAGCATGACTCTTGTTCCTGCCAGTATGCACAGGCATGGTTTACTTGTGGTGATCTTCAGAGAGATGTATTTCCACATATCTTTCATTCCTTTGTCATGACAAGCAATACACCACTGTGGAGTATGCTGTCAGAGATACAGATTTCTGTGCAAACAAAGTTGCATGAATTTTTCTTTATATTCACAACAGTCTCATATACAAAACACATTGGTTGTATATATTAAGTTACGACTCATTAAGATTTATTAAGTCAATACCACTATGTTTTTACATCTTCTTTTAGCCACTCTCAATATATAAAAAAGAGAGTATGGAGCTTCCTGATGTGTGAATATTGAGACTGAAGGCTTTGATATAGCCTCAGATGAGGAAATAGGGCATACTGCAAAGATCAGGTACAGCTAGCAGAGAATGAAGAAGGAACATGAGGAACATTGAGCCGTTGACCACAACTCTTTGAGTGTGACCATCCAGCCAATTCCTTATCCACTGAGTGGTCCATCCATCAAGCCCATGTCTCTCCAGTTTGGTTCATTTACTATTTTCAAAAAGTTTAATAAAGATGAACAGCCAGCTCCAGTTGTTGGCAATAGAGTGGCACTTGAGATTAATAACAAGTCCCTGTTCTTTGAATACCTCTCCTGTATCAATGTTTGAAGTGGATTTGCCATGTTTTGTGTCTTATAGAGTACCTTTTACAGCCACACTATCATAGCCATGGAGAGTATTTCTGAAGCTGCCAGCCTTGTCCTCTCTCATGATTGCTCTGTGACACTGCATCATACACTCCCTGCCACCTCCCTGTTGCTGGATAATCTACAAAACCAGAGGTCACAGCTTGCGTTCTGCTCTAGGATTAGAGGGGAAGTTGTCTCACCTGCATTCCTACACTTATCTACAGGGTGTTATATCCGAGAGAGGGAATTAGTGAATCCTTTGGTCTTTAAGATGTTATTTCTGCTGCTGCTGCTCTTTTTTCTTCTGCTGTGAATCACTGAACTTGCTTTTGCTTACCTAAGGTGTCCAACATCTGCATCCATCTTTAAAAAGGGGAAAAAAGAAGACCCAGGGAACTACAGGCCAGTCACTCTCACCTCTGTGTCCAGCAACATCATGGAGCAGATCCTCCTGGCGACTGTGCTAAGGCACATAGAAAACAAGGAGGTGATTGATGACAGCCAACATGGCTTCACTAAGGGCAAATCCTGCCTGACTAATTTGGTGGCCTTCTATGAGGAGGTTACAGCATTGATGGATAGGGGAAGAGCAACTGACACTGTCTACCTGGACTTGTGCAAAGCATTTGACACCGTCTCACACGACATCCTTGTCTCTAAACTGGAAAGACATGGTTTTGATGGATGGACCACTCGGTGGATAAGGAATTGGCTGGATGGTTGCTCTCAAAGAGTTGTGGTCAACAGTTCAATGTCCAAGTGGAGACCAGTGACGAGTGGTGTTCCTCAAGGGTCAGTACTGGGGCAGTGCTATTTTACATCTTTGTTGGAGACATGGACAGTGGGAATGAGTGCACCCTCAGCAAGTTTGCAGATGACACCAAGTTGTGTGGTGTTGTGGACACGCTGGAGGGAAGGGATGCCATCCAGAGGGACCTTGACAGGCTGGAGAGGTGGGCCTGTGAGAACCTCATGAAGTTCAACAAGGCCAAGTGCAAGGTCCTGCACGTGGCTCGGGGCAATCCCATGCACAAGTACAGGCTGGGCGGAAAATGGGTTGAGAGCAGCCCTGAGGAGAAGGACTTGGGAGTGCTGGTGGATGAGAAGCTCAACATGAGCCGGCACCGTGCGCTGGCAGCCCAGAAAGCCAACCGTATCCTGGGCTGTATCAAAAGGAGCGTGGCCAGCAGGTCGAGGGAAGTGATTCTGCCCCTCTGCTCTGCTCTCGTGAGACCCCACCTGGAATACTGCGTTCAGCTCTGGAGTCCCCAACACAAGAAGGACATGGAGCTGCTGGAGCGGGTCCAGAGGAGGCCACGAAGATGATGCGAGGGCTGGAGCACCTCTGCTATGAAGACAGGCTGAGAGAGTTGGGACTGTTCAGCCTGGAGAAGAGAAGGCTCCAGGGTGATCTTATAGCAGCTTTCCAGTGCCTAAAGGGGGCCTACAGGAAAGCTGGAGAGGGACTTTTTACAAGGGCGTGTAGTGATAGGACAAGGGGCAATGGATTTAAAGTGAAAGAGGGGAGATTTACATTAGATATAAGGAAGAAATCTTTCACTCATAGGGTGGTGAGGCAGTGGAACAGGTTGCCCAGAGAAGTTGTAGATGTCCCATCCCTGGAGGTGTTCAAGGCCAGGTTGGATGAGGCTTTGGGCACCCTGGTGTAGTGGAGGATTTCCCTGCCCATGTCAGGGGGGTTGGAACTAGATGATCTTTAAGGTCCCTTCCAACCCAAACCATTCTATGATTCTATGATTCTATCCAAACTGTCACTGAATGGCAGTTCACTCATGCTTCCAGATTACCTGACTCCTGTCCTGTGCATCCTTGACCCCATGATGTCAGCAAGGTTTGGCTGCTTCCTTAAAGATCTTTGCTGGCAATCACTTGAGAAACAAGGTGATCTAAATCATCTGCAGACTACACACTAAAGGCATAGGAGCTATCAGCTGGCTTTGATGTTGAGAAGACAAATCTTCCTGGACATTTGTTTTAGACCAGACTGGAAAATTAGATGCTTTCAGCCATCATTTATGGCACAGTCCAGACTTTGTGAAGCAAGATTTGCCCTTGGGTTTGCCTTGGTGACTTGCTTTTGAACCCACCTGCTGTGTATGATCTGCATAAATTAAAGTGCACATTTCATTGAGTGTTCAGGAATAGACTCCATGAACAGCTTGTGTTCAAAATAAAGATTGCTCCACTCACGTCTGTATTATACAAGTGAGAGTGGATCACCAAACTTCCTAGGGAGATCCAGATTATGGCTATCTCCATGAAAATAAAAACTGATCTTGATTCCTTCTAGACAGTTCTTGCCAAGGAGTTGAAGTGACCTGTCTCAAAATGGAGTAGCAGCTCCCCACAGACACAGTATGGTATTTATGTAGAAAACAATTGCAAGGAGCCCACGGTGCTTTGCAGCCAGCAGATTGCCTATGATCACCCTTGCAAGGATGGGTTCACTGGCCATACATACAGAAATGTAGCTGCCATCTGCATCCCAGGTAGGGAAAGGATGACAGCAACAGTCAGTGGGGATGTGATGTGGGGGATGAAGAGGGCCAAACAGCCTGAAGATCTTTGTGTCAGATTTTCTCATTTCCCAGATCTGAATCTATCTGAATTTGGGCTCATTCCTGACTGCTTTGTGAGGCATCTCAAGCTGCGTAAACAGTAATGCAATAATGGCAGATCACAATGCACTCATCACAGACCATGAAGAATAGCCGATGAGCCAAGCAATATTCTCTCTCTAAATGATATAATGCTTCTTGCAGACAGGAATATTAATCACTCCAGGAACTGACAGGATCTGATGGAAGAGACTGTTATTAATATTATCTCCCTTGGAAGCATTTGCAATTGTAATAGTAATTTTAATAATGCCAGAACAAAATAAGCTGGGTTGGCCAGTTTTGTAGCAAATGGGAAACACTGAGAAAGGCAATACATAAATAGAGAGACTAATTCATGAAGGAGGTGGACCAGATTTCTCTACTAACAGCTCAGACATGACTAGAGGGGGAGGGAATTTTTTGTTTTAAAGGTTGTATTTGCCTCATCAATCGTCAAAATCTTGTTAAAAGCCTAATTCAGTTATCATGTTCTTGTTGCTGTCCAGAGACTGAATGTATTAGAGGGACTTTATATACAATTTCTGCCACAAGCAATTTACTATTATTTTATTATTCTAATCTGGCTGGTTCCCATGGAGTCTCTGAAATCAAATCATATCAGAGGAAGATGAATATTAACAATCCTATCTCTTTCAGGAGAGCTAATAAAAGAACGGAGATCTCATGCCTTGGTTCAACACAGACCACTATCAAATGGCCATGGAAGTGTTGACATTAGTTCTCATGATTGCTAGTGCAGTTATTTATTGCTCAGCTTGAGCACAAGCTTTTTCTGCACCTGTGCCAAGACCCAGCAAGAGTACACTGGAAATCATGAATTTATAAACTAAATTATGAGGTGTGTGGCAGAAGTAGAACTGTCATCAGGGTTTAGTAACAAACCAAAGAGCCAAGAGGACTGCATTTGATTCCTTTCTTTGTTATATTCTGCTTTGCATGTATGTGCAATCTGCCTCAGAGTATTTTATACCAATTAATAATGAACAAACAGATAAATTGGAGCAATGTCTTTAGGCAGATGGCAAATTGCTCGACATTTTTTTAAATATTAAAAATGTCTATGGGTTAAGAGCTAGCTCTGAGTATCCAGTATGAAACATTCAAGCTGGGTTGATAGCTGTGACTGGGAGTGAGTCCACTGATGCTGTATTACTTTCCCAATAGGAAAACTATAAGCAGGGATTTGGCTTTAAAATTTCCCAGGCAAAATGAGGAAAAATAAATTCAACTGTAGAAATTAAGACATTTTTAAGCCTTTTTTTCTGGACTAATTCTCTTTAGTAGAGGTATCAACTAAAGGGACAATTTAGACTCCTCTCATATTTGCAAGATGCACAGAAAATAATTACCCACATATGAATTATCATATATCTGCAAAGAGAGTAGTAAGACCCTTACTTAGTTGCTTGTGTGACAAAATGCTCATAAAAAATTCTGAGAAACCCCTCTCCCTGTCCACCTCCATTCCAGAGCTGAATTTTTTAAATAGGGAGGTAATGCTATTGTTCTAGCCTCTGCACGTTGGTGCCTGAGATGGACATCAAGCTCCATTCAAGATTTTAATAGCCTTTGGGCTGAGACTTTGTTGTTCCTATGTACTGATATCTCAGGGCTCTATTCACAAGAGCAGCCGCTCAGGACACTTTGGTTAAAAGGAATTTCTATTGAAAAAGGCCAGTTTCTCTGAAATGTTTTGAGGAGGAAGAAGGGGAAAAGGAAATTATTTAATTTTCCACAAACAAACATGTCACTTAAAAACTTTGTTAAAAAATGAAGGATGCGACAATGGTGCCTTTGCAATGCCTGCTTCCAGTCTCTTTCCTGAGTATGAGAAATATCACATAGGTTAAAACAGGCAACAGTGACTATTTATTATTTCCTAGTGGCTGCTTGGCTTGTAGCTGGCTGTGGGGCTGGAAGATTCACCTCTTTGCCTTGCCGAGGTTTTTCTTGGTCCTGGTTTGAGCCATGCCTCACTCTCCTGCATGAGTCCTCATCTAACTTTGTCAGTCAAAAATTGTTAGGGCAGGTCTCCAATAGCTGGTTGCCTAATGTGCTGACTAAATTCTGAAACCATGATCACATGGATAAACTGTGTAAAGGACTGTGCCAATTTTGGATAAACAAGTATCCAGTCAATACTCTCAGGTCAGGTTCCAACTGAACACAGCATGCACGTGTGACTCACACAGCCACCTCATACATGCACCTGCATTTAATACGCTTTACTTTCCATCCGTCTTCATCACAAATGTGAAACAAAGGTGTACACAGTGCTATTTTCAGCTTGTAGTTGCTGCTTTCCTCCTCCTTTACCAGCATTATCAGTAGGCTTGAATTAAAGTGACATTGTGGGTTCAACTGTTTAACGTGGTAAAATGAGGTGACATTGCATGCTTGTGATATGGACATATTTTCACTTGGAAATAGCACTTTCAGCCTTTCCACCTGTTTTCTTCTGTGATAGAAGCTACTTATAAAACTGGAAACAAAAGCATTTCCAACACCATTGTAGATATTTCACTCACTTGTAGATATTTCACTCCTGCCTTGCCGCCTGTTGTACAGAGATCTAAGCAAGCAGCCTTCGCATGTGTTCCTTCTCTGGTCCCCTGACACAAATAGGTCAGTCAAAGAAGGAAAACCTCTGCCAGTGACAGGAAGGCACTAAATAAAAGCAACCACAGGACATGCCTGCAAGTCTCTGAAAGGAGTAGCCTCTGTTAGGAGAGAATGCAGCTTTTCAGGAGCAAACACCTAACATTCCTACCCCTTCAGGGTAATATTATGGGTGCTGGAAATCAAAGCCAGCAACACGTCAGTGCCAGTGGCTGTCACTTCATGTCAAAAGTCACAGATAGTTCTTTTGCACTTAAGAGGACTATTGAAGGACCAGACAATGCTGTAAATATATTGCCTATTGAGCCGCCTCCTCCTCCATTGTATTCTGCTTCTTGTGATGCTACAGTGGCACTACATCTTTCTGCTCTCGGGAGGGAAATGTCTTTATGAGGAGAGAGGGTCTGAGCAGTACGTGCACAAGATTGGATTTGTCTTTGTGTTCCCATCTTGAGAGGTTTCAAAGTCATTTATGGTGGGAGGGTAAGACCCAGATATATAAATTATGTCCCTATGGTTATGTGAGAAGGGTTCCTATATACTAGATCAGTGTTTAAACACATCCCTGTCTCCTGCCTATGAGGGACACAGGAAAACTCCTTTCATTGTAAGATTTTGTCTCACAGGTCTAGAGAAACGATTTAAAGAAGGAACAGAAAAGTAGTGAAACTGGCATAAAAGGAGGAGGACCTTTTCTGTGTTGATCTCTCCTAATGTATCTTTTTTCCCATGCTTGTTAAATACAGTTGTCTCCTAGGGAGTTTCTGTCTTCTAAATATAAGAGGAGGTTTAGTTAGTCTTTTCACTCACTTGCAGCCTCTGATGTAGTTTGGTTGTATTTATAGGTCATTGCAGAATGATATTGAGCTGGAGTTAAACTCTGTGCTCCAAACCAAGCCAGTGCTCACAAAGACATGTTCTGTTCACCATCTGCTCCATCAGGTTCACTTAAAATCTCCTGGGAAGAAATGAGAACATCAGAAAATCCCTACTGGGCAGAGAGCTCTTTGAGCAGTGTTGAGTGCTGGCAGCTGCCAGAGGCATGCTGAGGAATGTGCCCAGGTGGCATGTACCATAACATGGCTGCTGCCAGGAAAATTCACATTCCTCCTCTCCCCTAGCAGAAAATAGCCAATATGCAGGAGGGTGATTGTGAGAAGTGACATGCTTCATACCAGAGAGGCTGCTTGGACTCCCTGCTTGTCCCACCTGGTCCATACTGAATGTACAAAACTGACTCGAGCAGAGGATCAACAAGTGTTCTTGTACTCATGTCTTAAAAGTAGACGTGATGTTTTCCTGTAGCTGGCTAGGCAAATGTGGAATGCCTGCAGGCAGGATGGTGTTAGTCAGAATGAGTATGTGCTGTGAAATCCAGGTCTATCTCAGAAATAGGTTGTCTAGTTTTGATACTCTAGATCAAGCACACACTGGGAACAGGTGGTAAAAAGAAAGAAAGGCAGAAATCAGACACAGATCTACTGTAAATTTATTTTCTTGGTCTAATCTTAAGTTCAAGGGGCTCAGATCCTGTGCTCCTAATAGAGCCATCCGTCCCATTTCTTTAAAACCCCCTTCTTATTCCTCAGCCTTCATTTCCCCTGAGTTGTGGTGGCATGAGGAGAACTGCTTTGCCTTGCTCTTCAAGAGGGAACACAACTCCTTCGTCCCCCTCCCAGCCTCTGTCATCTTCAAAACTTACTTCTTTATCAGATTTCAGCTGGGGCTGTCAGCAAAGGAAAACTCAAAGAATTGGATATGAGAAATGCCTCCACAAGGCTGACTCGAAAAATGGCAAAACTGTAGTGCTCAGGCATAGTGTGCTGTATCTTTGCCCATTGCAGCACCAGCCAGGCATTGCTGACAACTTAGTACTGAATGTATTAAGATTTTTTTGCTGCATAAATAAGAGCAATAAGTCTGTGGCATTGAGAGTTTGTCTTTACCTTGCAGTAATTTATTATCCTATTATCACTCTTTGCAAACATCTGTGCTCAGCACTTCCTTCGTTGTAGCACTGAAATACTAAGCGTTCGTAAAGCTTAACCATCAGCCATAAACTCAATAAACTGCTGTATGTACTAATGTGGAATTAAAACCTTTATTTGGGTGACTTATTTTAGGCACAGGTGTGACAAAGGAGCCCATAAAAATTACAGGCTGATTGTTTTCTTTTTTTTTTCCCTGCTGCTGTAACACTCGCAGTGAGTAGTTGGCATTTTAAAATGTGTTTGGGTGTTGGGGAGGGTATTTTTTTGATTCTCAGACAAACACGGGTAACCCAATAAAACTGAGAAGCTAAAGTGTGTTGTATTTCTTACAGCTGGAATCTTAGTAACTATTCCGTTAATTGGCTGCCTGCTTGCCATTACTTAATGCCTTAATGGGGCAAAACGTGCAAACCCATGTTTTTTTCATACAGACTGTGTTGGGGGAGAACTTGATCTGGGTAGGCAGGGATCAATGCAGGCAGGAAAAGTGGAGAGAGAGATACAGGAAGTTCAGAGTCTTTCAGCTCAAGTTTCCAGTTCGCGCCTGACTGGTCTCTGAAATGACTGAAGGTGGGATCAAACAACAGGTTATCTCTCCTCTCTCTCACACAACTGGAGCAAGGATAATGCAATACATTTGTAACACCCTAGGAAGGCATGGAAAAAGGTTTGCTTAGCTTCAGCATCATAAGAACATAAATAGTTGCTGTACTAGGTCAGACCAGTGGCTTGGTGTCTTGTACCTGGTTGGCCAAAAGTGAATGAACAGCAGGAAGTACGAGAATGCAATGACCGTATTACTGTCCTCCTTGAGAACACTCACTCTCCAGCATCCTCTAGTTCATTTGTAGCCAAGAATGGTATCTTTGTGTTAAAAAAGCCTGTGGTGGATTTTTCTTTTGTGGATGTGCCTAATCAATTTTTGAATCTATTTAACCTTTTTATCTTACTATGGCTTCACCACGCGTTGTATGAAAGCACTTCTTGAAAGCACTTTTGTCTATTTTAAATCTAGTATTTTCTAGCTTCATTTGCTATATTCTGTTCTAGTATCAGAGGACAGCTGAACACATTGCCTAAAGAACAGTTAAACAAACCAGGTGTCCTCAGCCTGGCAAATAGCTGCTGGGATAACCAAAATCACTTCCCAGATTTAGTTGTCCCCTTTACTCTTCTCTTCACCTTTTTTAGTTTTATAGCCTTTTTCTGACATGGGGCAAGACAATGGTATTAAAGGTATTACCACAGCATTGCTTTTTCTGTTGGAATAATGATGTCTGCTTCATTATTTCTTCCTCTTCTAAACATTCCTAGCAGCTGTCATGCTTTTTGACCATTATCAAATACATCTATTCCATAGCAGAATTGCAGACATTGAACATAGCTCTGTATTTTAAATACCTATCGAAGGATCAATTTTAGCATGATGAACAGTTGACAAGCACAATGCAGACCTGTATAGAAGTGGGAAGAATTTGACTTCCAGTGTATTCCTCAGCCCCAGGCTGACTTTGATAAACACCAGATCATGGCTTGCATCTGGATTTCATACATTCAAGGCTCAGAAGAATTCTTCAGTGCTAAGGATCAAGCTGGGAATGCTCAGTGTGGCTGGCTGATAATAACTGCCTGTCCCTCATCTCCATTCCCCATTCAGAAAGCATCCCTAGCAAACACTGATTGCTTATACTGTACATAAGCATGGTTCTTTCAAACTTCATTGGTAGTATCTTGCATTTGGCCTTTCCTTGAAGGAAAAGAGGCTCACAGGTGACTTCTGCAGAGAAGAAAGTTAACTTTCTCTGAACACTCAACTAATGAAGGACAGAGCTCTCACAGCCAAGACCAGTAGCTGATTGTGCCCTTTGCAGTGACCTCTCTTTTCATAATCTAATGGATTTACATTGATATATGAGCGTGTTTACATCTTGAGGCAATTGCTGAAAGCACTAGAGGGCAACAGTAAATGTAGTCAAGCATTAGGCAGAGTCATTATAAAGAAACCAGGAAGGTTTCATTGAAATTCTCTGCAATATGAAAGTTTCAAGAGTCTACTTCATGTTCTGCTTTGTTCTGCAAAACAGAATCAAATGCAAATTAAAGATGCAGAGAGACGTAGAGTTGTTCACACAGAGCTGCAATTTTGTAATCCAGCCATGTATTGTAGGTTCCTCTAAGACTAGGGAATTTTCCGTCTAGAATTTCAGTTCAGTTCCTAGTTAAGAAAAGAGAAAGATGGAAAAGTAAAAGACTTTATCTTGTGTATGGCTTTGGGGCACATTGGGAGGTATGGTGACAGGCTAGACTATATAATATCATGACAGATCCAAACCTCACTATTTTCTTTAATATCCAGTCTGAAGGTAGGAAAATGGAACTATTATTTATGAGTGATAACTGCAAAACTCCGTGATTGAATTAGAGACAGGCAAACCTTCTGAAGAGCAGCCTATCTGTTTAAAAAACTCTCATACGAGCAGATGTTTTTGCAAGTGTCTTGAGCCTATAAAGTAAAGATTATCTCTTTGCTGTATCAAAATGGAGCTGTTCCCCAAAATGAAGTCCTTGCAACAAAGTTATTTTTAATCAACTCACACTAATCTGACCTAAAATTGTATTTGTATATGTGTGGTGCAAGGTGAATGTGAGTCAACAGTGTTATGACGATGTAGAAAAGATGAACAAATACTGGGATGTTTAAGCCTAAGTCAATTCTGCAAAGTAATTGTGAAGTAATACTTCCACCCTTAGTGCTGGTAAGGTTTCTGTTGGAAGCTTATGCTCAGGCTGGGTTCCACATTTCAGATGTGGCCTAACTTGAGAAGAGTGATAACCCAAATACAGGTCTTGCAAGTATGGCCTAGAAGTACATTGGTGAAGTTAATGTCGTTCAAGAAAAGAACTGTAGGAGAAGAAGAATGTTACAAAGAAAGAAGAAGCAAACAATCTAATCTTATAACAGTTGCTAGGGAAGGATGTGGTGAATTTAAATGACAATGGGAGTGTTCATAGATTTCATAGATTTCTAGGTTGGAAAAGACCTTAGAGATCATCGAGTCCAACCGTCCCTAATCCCCATTAAACCATATCGCTAAGTAGATCATCCACCCTATTCTTAAACACATCCAGGGATGGGGACTCAACCACCTCCCTGGGCAGCCTATTCCAGTGGCTGACAACCCTTTCAGAGAAGAAATACTTCCTAACATCCAACCTGAATCTCCCCTGACTAAGCTTATGCCCATTTCCTCTTGTTCTATCACCCAACACTAATGTAAAGAGCCCTTCCCTCACCTCCCCCCCATCCCTTCTCAAGTATTTGTAGGCTGTAATCAGGTCTCCCCTCAGCCTCCTCTTCTCCAGGCTAAACAGCCCCAACTCCCTCAGCCGCTCCTCATAAGTTTTATTTTCCAGCCCCTTGACCAGTTTAGTCGCCCTTCTTTGGACCCGCTCCAGGAGCTCAATATCTCTCTTAAAGCGAGGGGCCCAAAACTGGGCACAATATTCCAGGTGCGGCCTCACCAGTGCCGAGTACAGGGACAGGAGGAGACTGGGGAAAATCATGTCTGTGGTGAGGGAAAGACTTGCGTAGGTCAGCTGGGCAAACTGCACGGTCTCCATCGCTCAGAGTCTTTGAGAGCCAGATAGGCAAGCATCTCCTAAGAGGAACAGACTAGCAGAATGCCTGGGGTCCTATGAGTCTGTAATAAAGAAATAAGTACACATTTTTGTCACAGTATGGGTGAATTCACAAAGGATGTACATTCCTTTGAATCAATTTTGTTCCCCCCGCCTGCTCCAACTGAGAAAGCGACATTGCTGGAAGCACAGTGGCTCAGTCAGGTTGATTCCTTGGATATCTTTCAGCATGTTTTGCAAAAGAAAACATGTTAGGCACAGTCACTGAGCTAATTTTCCATGTGCATAATTATATTTTCTCTAATTCCCTTCCCAGGCTATTCCTGCTGGATACAGTGTTTTCCTCTTCCTGTCTTAAGCTGTTCTGCAGTGTCGAATGGCTGCTACGTTTCATCCCAGGACATTTGGATTATCTTTATGCTATCATTAGCTCTCCTGGTTCTCAGTTTTAATTCCGTCATCCCCAATTAAGCTAAGTTCCTTCAGTAAACCCTGTTTCTACATGCAGGTGATTCTCTGCAGCCTGTAATAAACAAATTTCCTCCTTCATTGCCAGGTTCTTCCATAAGGAGCATTTAATAAAGTCAGTTTGTTGAAGGAGTGTCTGACATAACTCAGGCTGTAAAGGTTGCTTAGTGTTTCTAGGAAGACTGCTAGGACACCCAAGTAGTAACATAAATCCTTTTGCATAACAGTGCAGATTAATTCCTTTTCTTTGCAAATTATTCAAGGACAGTATATTCTAATGACTGACATTTATTTAGGAAACCTTCCTGGAATGGATATTTAATCACTGTACAATTCTCATGCTTAGAGATAACAATCACGTTCCATACTCCTAATTACCCTATTCTCTGATAGTCCTGCCCAGACACAGTGGAGGCAATGTTGTTAGAATTCAGCAAGAGCTTTCTGGATGTAATAATTCAGTCCTTTTGACTAGCATTGGCATAGAGTATTCACCAGTCATACTTAATTGTACGTTTTGCATTATGATAAGAATGGCATTTACAGACTCTGGGGACCCCAAAGAGAGGTTCTGCCTCCAGATTTGTCCCTGTTAGAACCTGACCCATGCACTTGTTCAAGTCAATAGAAATAAGCTCAACAGGCACTGAAACAGAACTAAATACTCCATGGAGACCTGGGCAAGGGTTCTTCCCTCCGGCTGTGCATGTGGGCTTGCACGTGTGGATGGGAGATGTCTCAAACGCTGCAGTTGCTACATAGGACTCTCCTCAGGCCAAAGTCTTAGTGCACTGAGGGACTGGTGTTTTCACTGTGTATTCCCCAAAAGTGAATTCAGCCTAGGGCTTCCCCGGAATGAGAAAGGATGCAGAATGTATCAAGGAGGGGTGAGAGGCAGGAACGCCACACAATCACTATATGGGCAGATAGATCTTTACAGCTGCTGTGGCTTAACATCCAGCCTCTCAAGATGAACTCTGAAGACATTTGAAGGCTATTTAGATTTGGAAGATCTCACTTACTGGTAGACTTTCTCACTTTCTCTACTGTCAGAGGTGAGTAAGCAGAACATTCCTTTGCTACCACATACTGGGTATGGCTGGGAGGTGGTAATGTTCCTGGAAATAGCATCCAGAAGTTTTGCAACACAGCTCTGACTCCTAGATTCCTAAAGTGATCAAAATTGGTTTAGCAAAGCTTCTTATTCCTCTGGACTTTCACTGCAGTGGAGGAGCACTGTAAGGAGGGCTGCTTCCAATATTTCTGTTACGCAATAGTTTGGTGAAACGGAACTAAGATTTAACCCCTCTCTATACTCTTCAAAAATCTATTATTTTTCAGAGGTTTGAAAGTAAAAACATTATGAGAATATGGTTTTCAGGAGCAATTGCTCTTGATATGAAAGCAGAAATTTTGCATACACTATAAATACAAGGTAGGCACATGTTCTGTAGCACTGTGACATCACGTTTCTAGGGAAAATGCCATCCTGTTTGTCATGATAGCTGCTGACTTTTCCTGTAAAACAAAGTCCTTCTGCTGTTTGGATATCGAATTAGGTGTGGCCAGCACATGGGGCCAGGGTCTAGAAGCTCCTAAGTGCTAATCTTCACTGTGGTGGGATATCCAGATACTCAGATGTTTCGGGGTCCATTATAAAGATAAAGGAACATTTATAAAATACAGCTATACATCCTATTTTTGGCCTTCACATGTGCTTGAGTACAGCAGCATTTGAGTGTAAACTGTTAGTACAAGTCCAGCCTGGTCAGTCTGTTTAATTTGGACTTGTTCCTATTTGCATTTGTAAGTCCAATGCAAACAAACAAACATCATGTGTGAAATGGCATTACACATGAAGAGTAGCTCCCGTCCTAGTAGGGCTGTCAAGAGAGGAGGGAACATTGCTTCCTCCCATCCTGGAAGGACTTCTGTGAGGAGGATAAGACTCTATGCAGAGAGATTATGAAATCTGATGAAAAAGAGTTTTGAGCTGCCTGGACTGCTATTTGTTTTTTTCAGATCCACTACTTGCTGATTCACCTGCAAGAATACGAGTTGAAAAAACAAGAAGCAGATAATTTGGAAATGAAGTTCTGTACTTTCCCAAATAACTCATAGCTCTGTAATCTCCCGTTACCAGATGCTGCCCATCAGTCTTTAAAACCAAATCCTTGTTCTTCTTCCAAAATACACTGCTAAGTAGAACAGCCACCCAGCCTCATAGCGAGACATGCCATATTGGCATTTCTCCATGTCCTCGATCATGTAAAAGCTGGTGCTACATTAAGCTACAGTAACTTATTTACAGTTGATATTTTATCTATCATCAAAGCTGTTCTTTCATGGTTGTGTCTCTTTGTTTGGATGGATTTATGTCATGCTTTATGTTATGTTTCTCGGCATTTTAAGTACTGCAGTTGAGTGATGAAAGGGTAAAGCACAGACCGTAAGTTTGTCTGAATCAGATGTTTACAAGGAGGGGGAACTCATATGAACATCAGTCTCTGGTAAACAGTATTAAATATCTTTAAATACTGACTTGTGCTGTTTCAGGGAGTGCAACAGGCAGGAAAAAGGCCGCCCCTATGCAATATCTGGTGGCCTGCTGCACCTCTTTCAGAAACTGCTAGGCTGAGACAGGAGAAGATGGGACCTGATGGAAGGGACCTGGGGAAGGCTGGCAGCTTTTGTATTAGGTTCTGTTGCTTGTTTGCTTTGTACAAACCCTGCCTCAGATCCTTGTATAAAGCATTAAAAATTCAGTGGCTGAATGGTTAACTGCCTTCTGAGCCTGGCCCACAAAGATGACTTGCTGCACAGACACTTACTCCTTTGGATCTTCTGGTCCATTGTAAGCCCTCCCTTGTCACCTGTAACATACAGATTGACGATATGCTGCCTTCTACCAGAACACATAAAGGTTCCTATGAAATTTTAATGGATTGGACCACAGTGAGTGTATGTGGGAGGGAAATGAACTTGGGACTCTCCCTCTGGGTTGTGTTGCCTTCTTTTTCTGTGCTGCAGTTGTGTACTGGCACCTGCATGATATCTGTTCACATTGAGGATGAATTAATGTTTGGGAACTGGTCTATTTCTCCATGCCAATGCTAGGTCCTCAAGGACATGTAATTTATCCTAAAATTCATATTAAATTAATTTTCCCCGTGTTTCTGAGATGCTTTTGGCTAGCCTTTGACTCAATGGGGGACAAGCCTGAGCTCTGGAAGAGAAGACTCAGAGCATTATGACAGACATCCATCCATGTGTCTTTCACGACCTTTTCTCTGTCTCTCTCATCCTTCTATCTTGCTACTGTGCTCAATATTCAGATCTACTGGAACAGTACTCACCCTAATGCATCATCTAGTATACAACACATTGTATTTCCAGAGTGCTTCCTCAACTGTACTTTCATGAACTCAGACATAGAGCCTTTTGTCTAGCACCATGCAGAAGTGTTTCTCCATGCAGTAGGTTCACTAGCAAGCCCAGCACTCAGATTTACACAGTCATAATAGAAGATGTAATCACATGCCAATATAGCCATCTGGCCTGTGCTCTGACAGCATCAGGCAACCTTTTTGCAGAGAAGAAGGGTAAGAAATGCTGTGTTCTGAGAAGGTTTAAAACACAGGTAAATAGTGTGCATGCCATCTCTCCAACAATGAGGAATCTAGTTCACTGATGTCATGCACAGTGAGAACCACCATTTGGGGGCTGATATCTTCCCAGCGTGGCAGAAACAATTTATTAAACTGCTTAATAAATTGATGTGCAAGGTTTGCTTCAGCAGCGCACATACTGAATTGGAATGATTCTATGATTTTTAGCCGGGGAAGAAGTTCACTGGTTCAGCTGCCTGCCAGAATCATTTGCCTGGGATTAGGAAGTACTACACCGTGCATGTTAGCAGGTTGAGATCATGAGTGTTTCTTAGTACATACCCTGGGAAATGGGTAAACAGTGTCTGTTATGTCTTTGTCCCTGGTGCTCTTACCTGAGTAGGCTGACAGAAGATTATCAGTAAGAATAAACAACAAATGTGATGGTCTGGACTAGAAAGAGTGAGTATTGGTTTATGGTTTTGTGGATGTGATGGCCAGAATCCCTAGGGATTTTCACAACTGCTGCCATAGAAAACAGAGAGAATTCTTTGTTCTCTTCCCTGCAGGATTGCTGGGGACACATCTTCCCATGGAGGCACAAAGACAGCATTACTCCACTTGAAAGGGAGGAGGAGTGAACTGATAAGATGGCTTTAGCTGGTTGGCTGGAGGGAATTATACTGACTTAAGTCAAGTAATGATCTTAATTCTCCGAATTGTGTTTTACATGCAGTAAATACTCAGTGGTTTTGCACTGAAGCAGGCTCAAGACGTCCTTCAACCTGTGTGCAGGTTATTCACGTCTCCCCTTCCACATGAGCTACCTGGCTACTCAATATATCAAGAGCTGCCTGCATCCTACTTCCAGAGGCCCACCACAGTGTATCTCAACCCTGTTTAGTAACCTTGAGATCTAGCAGCAAAACCTACGAAGGGCTATGTGAAGTAATCACACAGAAGATGCCAACAGCTTCCTTGACTCCCTGTGGAGCAGCAGGATGGAAAACGAACACCGATGTGTCTGACAGTGAAATACATCCTGCCAGCTCACATCATGATGGTAGTAAGAGGGGTCAGCAAAGAGAAGTTAGAGAAAGTGCAGCTAGAGTAAAGGATGGAAGAAGAGCTGTGGGAGGTTGGGAAGTAGGAGGTGAAATTTTATACAACCTGGCAATCAAATAACATCCACAGTGCCCCCTTCCTCCTATAGTTCTGTTCAGACATCTGGCCTTCCTCCATAGCACTCTGACACCTAATTAAGGAAACTGCTGCTTGAGGAATGGCGTAATGAGATGAATATGCTGAAGACATCTGCAGAATGATAACTTTTTGGGGGAGAGCTTAATACTTGCCAAGGTGATCTATGATGCATCTTGCCTATTGTCTGTAGCCTTTGCTGTGGTGGGAAATGTCTGTCTTTCAGAGAAATGGATCTCAAATCAATAGCCTTGTAACCTTAGGGTGATGATCTTAGATGTGAGGATGAATATGGAAAAATTATTGGCATAGGAGGTTTCTCTAATTGCACTGGGCCATCTTAGTAACCAATGTGGAAATGTCCATGTAAAAATCCTGACTGTTTTGACTTCTCACCCCACTATAAAGGTCTTGCCCTTACTCAGACTTCCATATTCATAAGTGTACAGTTATGCCCAGGAATTCAATATGCCAGTGATGACCTGCAATTCCAGTGCAGTCCTCATTGTTGTGGTATTTTTTTTCAAAGCACAGGTGGTTTGCATGTGTGCTGTGTTACATGGTTTTTGGTCACAAGTTAGTAACAGCTAGCAAGATGAACAATAACCATACCATACAGCTAAAAATCCTGCAGCACTTTACAGACATGAGTGAAGTTTTAACATACCCTTAACAGATGAAGATTTGTTGGAAAGAAACTAACTCCTAAGTCACTGAAGATGGTTATTTGTTTGGGGATATAGATTGGGATCCCTATGGGATCTGTACTACGGGACACCTAATATTTGGGGTCATCTCCACTTCAACATGCCTGGCTTAGAACAACTAGTTGCCTCAAAGACTAGATGCAAACCCATTGTCTATTGATCATCATAGTTTTGACCTCTGTGATTTACTCAAGGAGACTCAGATTCAGACCTAGGAGTTCTATCTTGAGTAATGCTGAAAGGTTTAGAAGAATGAGAGGGCATTGACTAGCATTAGAAGGACCAGGTTTAAATGAAGAGAGGTATTCTTCCACCACTCGAGTGAGGACAGGTAAATGAAAGGTCACAGATATCTTGTGAAAATGCATGCCTGAGCTGATAGACATGTGAAGACCCATTCTGTGTTCATTAGCTGCAGTGGATCTCCAACTGAAGGAGATCAGTTCCTCTGAGCAATTAGTACAATAACTGACAGAAATAATCTCTGGTTATTGAAATCTACTGATTAGTCTTTCTATCTGATTGCTGGATGGACCTCTGTGCTTTTGCTTCTGCCTGTACAAAATAGAAATAATAGTGCCTGAGTCACTAGAAGCAGTGGAGTTGCAAGACTTCATGTTGGAAGCTCATGCATGTGGAAAAGCTCTGAAATTCTTAGGCGTTTTCACTTACAGTCCCAACTGAGCACGAGACTTTGCTCTTAAAGCTCAGAATCGGCCATCAATGGATGACTTTTTTTTCACATTGCACAGTGGCCAGAACCGTGTCTAACATTTTCACACCTGAAACATGTCCAAATCAGCACTGATTTGAGAGATGGTCCATAGTCTTGTCCTGAGACCAAGAGAAGGAGTGGGTGATCTCAGCATTTATTCTCCCAGATGGAGCCTGGCTTGTGTCTGTTTCATTCAACAAAACATTTTAATTTAGGTGGGGAAAAGAAAGGGTGAAAGAAAAGACTCGAAGTGCAGATCAAAAAATGAGACTGTGAAGATTATTTCCTGCAAAGCAATCAGATAACATTTGTTTTGCCCATATGGTTATGAATAGTAACCATTGCTTTTGTCAGATGTGAGTTACCCCACCTCTCTTCTACATTTCACATATGATCGGAGGAACCACAGTGACTCATAAACCAGAGATGTGGTACTGATTAATTTCCCCTCTCATCATACATACTATATGAATTTTTGAATGTGCTGTAAGATATATTGCAAGGATTGAAGATTGGCTGAAGCTTGGAAGGAGCCCGTGCCCTTTGTCATGATGTTTATGGGTGATGAAAAAGAACAATTAATTGTATCATCCATTAATGCTGCCGCACAATGAAAGAGCATGACTCCAAACTAATGGTGTTCTCATTATGCTTTTTTAAATCACTCTATAATAAGAAGATTGCCTGCAATGCATATTACGAAGCTCATATAAGGACTTTCAGTGTTTGGTTTCTATGACAGTAAAACTCTCTTCCTGACTTTTTTTAAACTTCAATGCTCATTGTAGATAGAAAAAAACCAAAGCAATTCCTTGTTCAGGTCTGGGAGACTGATAAAACTGGGATTAGATCTGAAAAAACAGAAGTGTGACAGATTTTTGCTCATGGTTACTGCATACACAAACAACAGGAACAGTGGTCTTTCCATTTGTTTAGCAGATCTGATCGCTGGCGGAAGGTCTTGAGGCTGACAGCTGTAGCCAGTGTATGTATGGTCAGTGCAAAGAGTCAGGACAGTTGCCTTCAGCCTTTCTTGAGCCTGAGGAGTCACCTCCAGTCAGCTCTCTATGTCTGTTTGAGTGAAGAGAGGTGTGTTTGGAGCTGTAATTTTTCATGACACGCATGCATTTCCCGTAGGCTGCCAAACAGTCATTAGGTAGTAATGGCATTGCTTGCTGCTGATCTGGGTTGAATTTCAGCCTACAGGTGAAAGGCACTATACATCATTATCAGACCCATGAGCCATCTAGTCCTCTATAAGCATATATTTCTGCTCTATAATTAGGCTTATGCGCAGCAATAAAATCAATTTTCTAGGCAATGTGTATCTCTCTCACCCACAGGTATGTATAGTTACATACAGTTGGTTGGGTTCAGGAAGACTGTTTGGGTTGTAACACTCCCTTGTAAAAGTTAATTGTTTCTGGAAACTAGATGTGAATCTCTGCTAGGCTAAAAAAACAAAATGCAATGGAGCTGTTTCAAACTTTGCTGTTCCTGTTGACATGGAGGGCTGTGAGACTGTGCATTGCAATTTGAATTTCATTGTTTTGTTGTTACAAACATTAGCAAGAAGGTTTTGAAAAGGTAAATGAACTTAGACTGATTTTCTACTGGACAAGGAATAACAATGACATAGCTTCAGTGGTCACACACAGGATCATGAGTTTCACAATCAGTTACAGGATCAATACAGCAGACCAGGTAATCAAGTATAGATTATGTCTATGACTATACCAGAAATAATGAATAAAATTAATAACATTAATGTAATAACAGAAGATGACTGCATGCTCGAGTCTTATTTCTAGCACGGCTGGAAGCACAGGGCTTTTAAATTCCAGATCAGGGCATGATAGTAGAGAATAATCTAAATGTATGAAACCTTTGTGGTATTGATTTCCATTTTGCAGCCTGATTTGTTCTGTGCATCTCCAAGCAGTCTGCACTGGAAGTTTTGAAGAGGGTTTTGAACCTGGAATTGCAAATAGGCAAAGCATGTTGCTCATGTACGGTTAGGTTTTCCTTGTCAGCATTAAGAGGTGCCGAGGGCAATCACCTCTGGGTTCCTGATGTGAACTCTGAGGGATAAGAAGGCCTGCCCCAAAGAGGAGGTACTTTTCCATGAGGCAGGGATGCACTTTTATCACACAAATGCCTTCCACCACCTCCCCGCCCCTCATGAAGAGCCACAGCCTGTCTGCATCCCAAGGATGCTGCCTTTCATATTAGACAATAGAGTGAAAAGTAACATCTCTGTCTGAATGTTCAGAGACAGTAGATTTGTCAAGCCAGGTAAACATACAGAGGTACTTTGACTGCAGGTATTTCAGTTGGCCGGGGATGAGGCCAACAAGAGATGCAAACTGACAGCAAAGCTCATTGCTGACATTCACTGAACAGGACATGGCGACCTGGTTTTAGCAGGTCCCCAATATCTCTTAACAGTTGAGCTAATCCTCCCCCTGCAGAAGAATACACCATAACAGCATTTACAGCAACAGGTTTCAACAGCAATGAATCTCTTCCCATGTAACTCCTAGGAAATCTGGAATAAGAAGGGGGGATAAATCCTGTAAATAGTGAGACAGATTAATATATCAGTAAATCACCTAAATGTTTGGAGGAAGAGACATAGTTCTTCTCTGTCACTTGTCTTTCTAGTGCATTTGCAGGCTTGAACGTGATTACAATATCATTAAAATAATCAGAAATAGGCCCAAATCCAAGCAGGATTTGAATCTAATTAGAGACTAGATGTTATAAAATCTTTCAGGGCATATATGTTGTGATACAGGACTCCAATCTATATATGTCTACATTTATGTGTATGGGAGGCAAGTGTATTTAAATGTTAAGTTTCTCCCTGCCTACTTATGTTTAAAAATCCATATACCTGCTGTCTGCAAGAGCAGCTGCTACTCCCAGGAATGGAGCTATTGCAGCCTTTTATGAGGGACATGTGCAAACCATGCACAATGGAGACTTTAATTGCTTCCTCTCCAACTCTTTGGGCTACTTGAAATAGAAGTATTAAATCTGAAATTACGTGCCAGCTCTTTGAGAGAAAACACTGTGATCATTGGACCAAAGCAGATATCCATATCAGCACAGAAACATCTAGAATCCATACCTGAAGAAGGCAAAAAGCCCCCACCTGCAGGTTTGTGTGGAGAGCTATTTAGTAGGGATCCTTTATAGGTCCTGGATCTCTAGCCCTAATTGCCAACGACCTTCACCATAACTGTATAAACATCATCAAGTAACCAACCTTTAAAGAATAATTGGTGTCAGTTGAAAATATCACTCCAGAGTCAGGCTCTTGTGGGTATTAAGAAAACACTGCATCTATTACTCTGTTCTCCTTGTTTCCATAGCCTGTAATTTTCACTTTGTATTGAACTCCTCCCTAGAGCTGTAAAATTTCACTTGGCTTTAAATGTTGCCTTTCCCTCGACAGAGTATGGATAAAGCAAAGTCTGTAATAAAAATGAAGATTTATTAGCCTTTCTCAGCAGTCCCCAAGACTTGAGAGAGAAGATTATTGGAGTTACCACATCAGATAGTCAATGTGCTTGCAAGAATCATAAAACTTGTGTCAGATGTGGTTGAGTGCAAGGCCTGGTGGCAGATACTTACTCCTAGTGCCACAGTAAAATCCAAAGATAGTAGTTTCCTTCGAAGAGTTTTGATTCCAACTATGTGAGATAAAAATACAGAATTAAAGCAAATACCAGGAAACAAACAAGCAAACAAACAAAACAGAAAAAAAGAAGAAATGTTGATGAGAGAGCTTCTCATGTAGTCAAAGATCGAACATGAGCGTCTAGCTGGGGACAGCAAAGGTTCCCTGCCCCAGCAGGGCCGCAGGGCAGGGCCCCAGCTACACTGGCTGCTCTTAGCTGGTGCTGGAGGGAAGAGAACTCTCTTGCACACATGATACATGGAGAAGTTTTTTGAGAGCTTTTTTCTAACTGTGAAAGTCAAGGCAGAAGTTATGACAGATGTATGTGATGTGAGCATGATCCTTATGTCTTGCCCATGCTGTAAATTAATCTATATTGGGTCAAAATCAAAGCATTGTAGACAAGTATCACTTCCTTCCTCCTGGGTGGATCTGCAGCCGCTTTCCACTGGACAGCATTTGATCAGACAGTAAGACCTAGCGCTCAGCACCAGCATTTTCTTGGGTGTCTGCTCAGGATTGCACTTATTCTAAGCTTTCAAACACAGTTGAGAGGAGTGGAGAAATAGTTAATCATTGAAAGGCAGGCTGAGCCATAGCTGGATTTAAATAGCTCCAAGTGGGAGTCAGACCACATATGGTCCAAAAAGGAAATTCCTGCAATGCATGGTTTGCTGAAGGGTATTTGTTAGCTTTAGCTAACAGCAGCCATAAGAACTTTTAGACTTAGGAGAATAAAGAACAAAGGCTTTTGATTTCGGAGAAAAGTGTCAGAGTGAACTCAGAGCTACCGGACAGTAATATCTGCACCAGTGGAAAAAATCCTGTGCATGAGGACTTGGCAACTGTGGATGCTTTGGACCATGCAAACTGGTGGACAGGGACATATAAGACCAGGCAAATGTAGATACCTTATGATACTTTACAAAATCATAATAAATGTACAGCAGAATGCTCTGCCTGCTTTCTGTGCTTCTCCAGAGATACCATGCAGCCATAAACTCAGTTTAATTAGCCAGTTCAATGGATTTTGTCATTATGCTTTACAGTATAAAACAGCACACAGCAACAGGAATATCACTGAGTTTGAAACTCAGTCAGGAAAGGATAGAATCTTTTCTTCTTAAGCCAACCATCTCTTACAAACATGTTGCTGTAGCATTACCTCTGCAAACTGATGAGTTTATGCAAATGTATGACTATACATCTGTGTTCAAAGACACTCTGTAATGCAATGATACATGTAATGCTACTGGGCAACCTATTTCAGGGTAAAATAGTCTGTTGCTAGAATACAACAGAACTCTATTCTGGAACAGCCACAGTATTCTTCACTTCACTGAAGTTTCAGGATTTTGCTTACAGTGCAATACAGGTCACAGATATTTTTTGTAATGTCCCATGTTACCGCAAGATGGCAGGTACAGATACATCCCAGGTAATTGTCATTAATGAAACTGAAGACTCTGGGGGCGGAGCAGCAAATTTTTATATGGTTATGTTGGTGAGGTTGGTGGGGGTGGCGTTGAGATTCCTGCTGGGTGCATCCCGTCTAAGTCAGGAACTGCATGTCTCACTCATCACTCAGTTACTAAAGCAAGAACTGAAAAAAGCCTGGCCGCTCTATCATCGACCAAGAACACCGGCATCCATCCATCAGCCTCATCAGCTCTCTTCCTTCTTTCTTGGGGAGATTCTGCCTCATCCATGGACTTGAGACTCCTGTTCTCTCCTCCAGTGTGTTTTTCCCATCTTCTTGCACCATATGATTTTAAAATGGACCAGAGAAAGTATTTATGAGGGACTATGGCATACAGTGCCATTGCTGAATCTTGAGATTGCTTCCTGGCTTCTTCCCTGCAGGTATTCCCTGCTCCAGGCATTTCAGATGAAGGGTGCATCCCACACCACTGAGTATGGAAAAGGCTTCCAGAGATATCTCCTATTTTAGCATATTCTAGGGGGTTTTGTGGCTATATTTAAAGCCTTTCTATGTAACACAGGGAGAACCACTCATTCTTCTCCTTTGTCAGCATTTAGTTGCTAATACCTCTCTGTTGAAAACTATTTTGGGGTCTATGAACTGCATTATTAGTTGATATACAAGTACCTCTATAGGTAAGGGGAGATGACCCTGTTGCTCCAAATCTGAGCCAAGTCTTGTCACTAAGAGTCATATCTATGCAATGGTGGAGGCACAGTTGGTGCAACGGCTAGTTTCTAAAGCTGCATCCATCTCTCAGTTCTCCTAGCACAGGCAAGCTTACCATGGGCTCATTGATCCTCCCATATCTCCCCATTTCTTCATGAAGCAGCAGCCACCTTCTCCACCCACTCTGTCCCTGTAGTGACAGGCCTGGCTCCTCTGGCTGTCCAGTAGCCCCTAGACCTTCATCCCAGTCCTATCCCCATTCCCAGGGCAAAGCAGTCAGCTCTGGCAATCCTGATCCTTATCCTTCTGTTGACAAAACACGTCTTGCCTGTGCTAGAGCCACCTCATGCTGACTCACTTTTACTGTCCTCATTCTATGAAAAATGACAAAACCTCATTTTCCACTATTCCTGGAAAATACCAATGCTAAATCAATAAGAAAAAGCCACAAAGTTGAGGTGGAAAGCACAATAGGAAAGTGAAACTTATTCAATGCAACCAAGCAAGCCTCCTTAATTAGATATTTCATCATTTGAAAACACTGCTTTCTTTCTGACAGCAACAAGCAGTCAGACGTCTTGCACCTCCTTAGATACCTCGCAGTAATCCAGAGGAGATGACTGCTGAAATCCCAGAACCTGTGGTATGAAGCTAACAGGAGCTCCTCAAGTGTTTGCTTTGTTGGAAGGAAAAATGAATGTTTCATTCATAAAGAAAAACAGGTAACATTTTTAACATAATGAGATAATCATTGTTGACTCTGTGGTATATTCATTACACCTGATAAAGTCCTGTCATCATAATCTAGGTGTCAAGAGTTGATCTATTAGATTTACACTGTAATTCAGCGTTCATTGGCAGTATCATTACTTTAAAGTGTTTATAGAAATGGAGTGTCAGATTTACATTCTATTTTTTCAGTTTTGGCCTCTTTTTTTTTTTTAAGCAACACTGTCAATTTAAAATCTGCATAACAAAGGTCTTTGTATAGCCAACTGCACAATTTTTGAAATCTAATTTTGTGTGCACAGTCAGTGTCTGCTGCTTTCTTTGCCTGCCTCTGCAAAGGCAAAGCAAGACAGTCAGCTTCATTTTGCTTTATAGCCAATTTCACTTTCAGGTTCATGATGGTAAAAATTGTGGACTAAGCAGAGTGGAAGAATGATAAAAAAACTATTTAAAAGCAGCTGTTTTGGTTTAAATGAAAAGAAAAAACAATGCTGCTGAATGGTTGTGCTGCATTACATTTATACACTTACTGAATATTAAAAAATTCCATGTGTGCTGAGAATTCCCAAATTACCTTCCCTGGCATGAGTACAGTGTTTTCACCAGTCTTGGCTTATAGTTGATTTCTTTTTAATAGAATACTTTAGAATGGGGCTGATTCATTGAAAGATCTGTACACAACACGGAGTTTAGATAATTTTATTCCAGCTGTGACAGAGTAGGTAGGCAATACCAGAACCAGCATTAAAGCGGTTCGAAATACATCATTTCAGGCTGGCACAGCACACCGGTTAGGTGACTGTAGGGTTTTGATCCAGCTCTTTGGTGTAGGAGGAGATCTAAAATCATATTACTGTATTGTCACACTGGGGCTCAGGATGACATTGGCAGGACAGTGGCTGCAGTTTACATGTATACCCTTTAAACCTGCCAGTTCAGGACTTTGGGCTGGCTCAGGTTTAACAGGCAGCTGAACACTTGAAGGTGGTTAAATGCAGTCCTATTGCACTTGCTGCCCTTTCTGCCCTTACCCATATGTCTCCACTCTTCTCCTTGATATCTGCCTCTCAGATTAAATGGTAGTTTGTCCTGCTTTAGCCTGGTCGGCAGCTCAGCTACAACTCAGCCCCTCTCTCACTCCTCGTTGAGGTGCAGAGGAGAAGGGTAACAAAAGGCCTGAGGGTCGAGATAAGAACAGGGAGGCATGACCCAAAAAAACCCAGACTCAGTTTGGGGACAAATCAATTTAATTCGTTAACAGCTTATTCAGAGAGAGTAACAAGAAACAAAGCCAGAACTCAAAAAACACCTTCCCCTCACCCCTCCCTTCTTCCTCGCTCTACCTCCTCCCCCAGTGGCATAGGGGGACAGGGAATGGGGGGGTTGCAGGTCAGTTCATCACACGTTTCTGCTGCTCCTTTCTTAAAGGAGGAGGATTCCTCACACTCTTTTCCTCTTCTCCAGTGGATCCCCTCCTCACGGGACAGTCCAGACTTCTGCAACGTGAGTCCTTCCCGCAGGATGCAATCCTTACCCATCAGATTGCTCCAGCGCGG
Source organism: Tauraco erythrolophus (assembly GCF_009769465.1). Taxonomy (NCBI): domain Eukaryota; kingdom Metazoa; phylum Chordata; class Aves; order Musophagiformes; family Musophagidae; genus Tauraco; species Tauraco erythrolophus. The sequence goes on along the minus strand of NC_141476.1, from coordinate 55,859 downwards.
GCTTCTTCTCCACAAAGTCAGGGCTTCTCAGGGAGCTGCCACCTGCTCTGGCATGGGGTTCACCACGGGCTTCAGATGCCTCTCCGTCTCATCATCAGCCTCCAGCAGCACATGGAGAACATTCTCTACTACTTCCTTCAGGCACAGGCATCTCTGCTCCAGCTTGGAGTTCTCCACAGGCTGCAGGTGGATCTCTGCTCCGCCATTAATCTCTATGGGTGTCAGGAGGGCCACCTGCTGTCTCACCACAGGTTGCAGAGGAATCTCATCTCCAGCACACCACCTCCTGTTCCATCTTAACTGTCTTTGATGTCTGCATGGCCATTTCTCTCAGTTCTCAGTCCTCTCAACAAACCTCAGCAGTCCTGGCAAGATGTCCTCCCAGAGGGTGTCCTGGCAACAGGGTGCTTCTCCAAGTTGTGCTGCTACAGCCATCTCCAGTCTGGTAGCAGCGGCCCAGCGTGGGCAGCCACTCTCCCAGGACGCCAGGGGGTCAGTCCTCTGCCTCCCCTCTCTCTTCAGTGCAGGTCCAGCCTCAGTTCGGGCTCCTTTGTCCCTGCCTTAAATAGGGCATTCGCAGAGGCGCTGATGGCTCAGCCCTGGCCTGAGGGGATGGGGAGAGTCTGACCTGGCCAGAGGCTGGTCCGACTGGTTTTGGAGCCAGTGAAGCTTTTCACAGCTACTTACAGGGGTCATTTCCATAGCCCCTCCCGTAAACCCAGCACATAGTTTCATCTCCATGGCCTGGTTGGCCTTTTGCATCGTAGCTGAAGTGCATGCTGCTAATCGCAACAAGGGGCCTCTGGGGTAACATTGCTATCTATAAATTCTAATAGATAGTGTCCTACAGGGCTGCTGAGATAACCACATTCTGTGATTAATTAATCTTTTTTAACTGCTCACTTCCCAGCCTTATTACAGCCAATAAATCTGGATGGATTTTTTTATCCAGTTTCCCATTTTTTCGCCAGTGCTATCTTAGCATGTATAAGTAAGTCTGCTTTTCCCTTTTCCATCTAACTTTTCTTTTTTTTTCTCTCTGGCTATCTGATTCCTAAAATCAAGATAGATTTCCCTAGGTATCACCCTCCTCCTCCTGGATCAGTATCTCAGGTCTGGCTCAGATCATCCCATAACTAGGTATCATTGTCCTTGAATTATTGCGGTCTTTCCTTTCTCTCTCCAGTATACAGGAATGGCTTTGGTCAGTCCTCTCTAAGATGCTACTTTGTTCCACACACTAATTCGATCTCAAAATCTATGTGTAAGCCTCGTAACAGCAAATGCATACAGCATTTCCCTTAACAGAGTTTTCCTAGCTGTGCAGGATTTTGTCCTGTACCTTGTCCTGTCCCTGCTCAGTTCAGCCCTAAAAACTGTTACTGGTGTTTTCCAGGAGCGGCTGTTATGTTGTGGTAGCAGCTGATGAGATTTTGTTGGCTCGTCTGGGGCTGTGAGTGAGCATACCACAGTGGCAGAGTAGATCTGAGAACTGAGCCATAGTGAGGCTGGGAAAACCTGGGCCTTGCTTGGGCTGAGGAGGTCTGCACAACGACAGCTGCATATGAATGTGCACCAGGCATTCTCCAGTGGGTTGCAGGTATATATGTACTGTATCATAACATAGACATTATCCCCAAGGTGTGAGGGCTGAGAGGGATGCCAGCCCTAGCTAACTCTGGGGTCTTTAGAGTAAACTAGAAGAGCATCATGGAAGCAAGAAGAAAGAGCACGGGCTTGGAATTGGAGCTGTTCAGAGCTTTGTCCCCTTGCCTGGCACCTGGGGCAGAGCCCACTCTACCGTGGCTCCAGGTGAGCTGGATCAGAAGGTACTTTCCTCTGCAGAAGACGGAGAGAGGTGCTTTTCATTTTCATGGTGCCTCTCATTGGCAGCCTTCAGTGCTCAGAAAAATTGTTAGCCATGTTGGCAGCTGCTCTCTTAATAGAATCATACAATCATAGAATGGTTTGAGTTGGAACGGATCTTAAAGTTATCATCTAGTTCCAACCCCCCTGCCATGGGCAGGGACACCTTCCACTACACCACATTGCTCAAAGCCTCATCCAACCTGGCCTTGAACACTTCCAGGGATGGGGCAGCCACAACTTCTCTGGGCAACCTGTTCCAGTGTTTCACCACTCTGATTTTAAAAATTTCTTCCTTAGAGCTAATCTAAATCTCCCCTCTTTCAGCTTAAAGCCATTGCCTCTTGTCCTATCACTACACACCCTTGTAAAAAGTCCCTGTCCAGCTTTCCTGTAGGCCCCCTTTAGGTACTGGAAGGCTTCTAGAAGGTCTCCCCAGAGTCTTCTCTTCTCCAGGCTGAACAGCCCCAACTCTGTCAACCAGTCTTCATAGCAGAGGTGCTCCAGCCCTCAGATCATCTTTGTGGCCTCCTCTGGACCTGCTCCAACAGCTCCATGTCCTTATGTTGGGGGCCTCAGAGGTAAACACAGGACTCCAGGTGAGGTCTCACGAGAGCAGAGTAGCGGGGCAGAATCATCCCCCTCGACCTGCTCGACCAAAAGAGGTATCCTGCTTCTTTTGAAAGAAAGGATTTCTCATTTCTTGCTTCATCAGAAAATGAAGGCCCAGATAGACTGGAGAGACTGGCTCAAGGTCATGTTAGTGGAGGATCTAATACTGTATCTGTATACTTCAGAACTCTGTGCAGGCCCTATTTATGCCTGCAGCTCTGCAGCTGTTCATTAGTTGTCATAATCACACGTTGGTTTGCCGTGGGCACAGATGTGAAAGCTCAGGCTTAGCTCTTATGGATTGCTCTCTTTTGCTGTAATCAGTAGATCCTGCTGGCTGAAGTTCTCCCACATTGACAGAGCATGGAGTAACCTCTTTAAAAGATACTGACTTTCACATCATGATACTAAATGGAGGCTTAAATGTGTTTTACATCAAAGATTTTCAGGATGAATAATCCATGCTGCCTGCAGAACATATGGTCCTGAAGTGCTCCAGATGGGTTTGAGCTGCTGAGGCTGTAAATTACATTTTCGCAGCTGGAATTAGGCCCCATTATGGGAATGTGTTCCTGACACCCAAATTGTCAGTATTTCTGTTATGGAGAGACAGTGAAGGGTATCTCCATTGCAGGTGCAGTGTCCATTTCCTCAAGGCAGCAGCCCGTGATACAGGTGAGAAATCCTTTGGTTTGGTCCATGTGATGCAGGATACTATGAGCAGCCTCTACAGAGGCAGAGGTGGCTTTTCTTGACAGGAGAGCTGATTCTGCAGAACAGTATTGCTATTGCAAAACCAGCTTTTAGTTTAGTTCTCACGCTTGGAAGTGAGTCCAGTCTCAACTGGAGAGTCCTCCAGCTAGAGGAGAATCATAGAATCGCTTGGGTTGGAAGTGAAGAAGGAAAGTCAAAAGAGCATGGATTATGTGGCGATGGCCTGTTTACTGCGGGCTTTCCCTTGCCCTCCAGGGCATTAGAGGACACCTTGCCCTCTGCGACTGGGCCAGCAGGTGAGAATCACTGTTCAGGCAGGTGAGAGGCACAAAATGCCTGTAGCCTATATCTGACCAGATGTTCCAATGGCGAAGGACCATGCTGGTTAGTGTTGCCTGTGGTCTTGCAGGACAGTCCTGCTTGGCGTGTGCCACTCTCCTGGAGTCTCTCAGGACTTTCATCCAGTGCCTAAGGAGGTAAGTGCAGCCATGCAGATCAGACCAAAGGTCTGGCCAGCCCAGCATTCTGTGTCCCAGAGTAGCAAATACAGATGTTTTGAGACTGTAGGTAGGTAATGATAATCCTCCAGGCTAACTTCCCATTCTCCAGAGATCTGTGGCTCCAAGATTTCCTAGAGTGAGGGGAGTTTTCTGTCTATTCAGACTTCTACTCCCATTTGACATCTGCTTAAATTATTGGCATCCACCTGCCCTGTTGCAAGGAGCTGCATGATTTCATTATGTGAGCTGCACAGAACCACCTCCTTTGGCTGCTTGGACTTTGCAAAGAGAACAGGTATATTTAACTCTTGGGACATTAAATCTTTGATAAATACTTGTGCTAATGTGTTCACATCTGAGGCAGAGTCCTTTTCTTCCACCAGTGCAGAACTGCACTCCATCACAGGAGTCATATCTATTTTCTCCCTCACGGGTGCTATCTGGGTTCAGGCCTACTAACGTTACAGTCAGTGCTTTAACAAGGTTAGATCTTAGGGCAGAAATCCAACATTTTGCATGCAATGAAGGGAGAGAGGAAGATACCTTTCTATGGCCCACTGCAATTGCAATGCCTGGCTCCCATGGGGAGGGAGATGTACTTTACTTAGCAGATGAAAATGGATTGTCCTCTCCTGATCTTAGAAGTCCATGAGGATCTCTTACTGTTTTCTTTCTCTCTCCCCTTCCTCTCCCCCCACCCTGCAGATTTATATAGCTGAGTAAAATCATGCAGCATCTCTTAGTTAATGCAAATGAGTTTGCAAGGGGAATAGTTAGACACCCACATCAATAAAATGTTGTTTTAATGACAACAATTTTCTAGCCCATATTAATTTATCACACTCTCCACAGAGTACTTTGTTATGAAGATGCCCTGTCAAATGCTTTGCCAGCTTTATTGAAAGGTAAAGAGCAAAAAAGCTCCCGGATCTGGCAAAAAAATCATAGAATCATAGGATGGTTAGAGTTGGAAGGGACCTTAAAGATCATCTAGTTCCAACCCCCCTGCCATGGGCAGGGAAACCCTCCACTACACCATGTTGCCCAAAGCCTTATCCAACCTGGCCTTGAACACTGCCAGGGATGGGACATCTACAACTTCTCTGGGCAACCTGTTCCACTGCCTCACCACAGAGTGAAAGATTTCTTCCTTATATCTAATGTAAATCTCCCCTCTTTCACTTTAAATCCATTGCCCCTTGTCCTATCACTACACGCCCTTGTAAAAAGTCCTTCTCCTGCTTTCCTGTAGGCCCCTGTAGGTACTGGAAAGCTGCTATAAGATCACCCTGGAGCCTTCTCTTCTCCAGGCTGAACAGTCCCAACTCTCTCAGCCTGTCTTCATAGCAGAGGTGCTCCAGCCCTCGCATCATCTTCGTGGCCTCCTCTGGACCCGCTCCAGCAGCTCCATGTCCTTCTTGTGCTGGGGACTCCAGAGCTGAGCACAGTATTCCAGGTGGGGTCTCACGAGAGCAGAGTAGAGGGGCAGAATCTCCTCCCTTGACTTGCTGGCCATGCTCCTTTTGATGCAGCCCAGAATATGGTTGGCTTTCTGGGCTGCCAGCGCACATTGCTGGCTCATGTTGAGCTTCTCATCCACTAGCACTCCCAAGTCTTTTCCTCAGGGCTACTCTCAATCCATTCTCCACGCAGCCTGTACTTGTGCTTGGGATTGCCCCGAGCCACGTGCAGGACCTTGCACTTGGCCTTGTTGAACTTCATGAGGTTCTCACAGGCCCACCTCTCCAGCCTGTCAAGGTCCCTCTGGATGGCATCCCTTCCCTCCAGCGTGTCCACAACACCACACAACTTGGTGTCATCTGCAAACTTGCTGAGGGTGCACTCATTCCCACTGTCCATGTCTCCAACAAAGATGTAAAATAGCACTGCCCCAGTACTGACCCTTGAGGAACACCACTCGTCACTGGTCTCCACTTGGACATTGAACTGTTGACCACAACTCTTTGAGAGCAACCATCCAGCCAATTCCTTATCCACCGAGTGGTCCATCCATCAAAACCATGTCTTTCCAGTTTAGAGACAAGGATGTCGTGTGAGACGGTGTCAAATGATTTGGATAAGTCCAGGTAGACAGTGTCAGTTGCTCTTCCCCTATCCATCAATGCTGTAACCTCCTCATAGAAGGCCACCAAATTAGTCAGGCAGGATTTGCCCTTAGTGAAGCCATGTTGGCTGTCATCAATCACCTCCTTGTTTTCTATGTGCCTTAGTACAGTCGCCAGGAGGATCTGCTCCATGATGTTGCCGGACACAGAGGTGAGACTGACTGGCCTGTAGTTCCAGAACCTGTGTGATTTGCTATCTTTGTTGAATATGTGCATTATACATAGTCTAATTTTCTTTCATATAGTGGTTTCTCTCTGAGAATCTCTGTATCCCCAGAACTTTCAGTATTTAATACAAGAAATATTCTATTTGAACACTCACTAAATATCACTCTTAGAAGCTTCAAGAGGATGAATTTAGCCCATAAGAAAAGGCTTGCAAAATCATCTATTCTGTGACTTTTAACTTCCCAGAAGGGGTCAGGAGCTAAGCCGGCTGAAGAAGAGAACTTTGCTCACTGTCATCCTCTCCATTTGCAAACTTGGACCTCACTGATACCATTTTCCTCCCTGAAAGCATGTCCTTGCCATGTTTACCTCCCCTGCTGTGGCTGCAGGAGCTTGATGGTGTGTTTCTCGGTGTGTGTTGGAATCAAGGTCTCGTGCACCAGACTGAGAGAAATGGGAATGAAACCCTGTGGAAAGAAGAGTGATGAAGCTCCACAGCGGTTAAGCATTCTCCTGTGTGGATAACACGGCCCTGGAATGGTGGTGCTAGAGGGCCAGTGCAGAAGCTAATCTTTGCTAGCATCCTTACCGCCCATACAGTGAAAGACTGGCACAGCTCCCCACCTCAGTCTGCTAGTCTCCTTTCCAATGGCCACAAGCTCTAAGTGTGATCAATCGCATAACTTTGGCCCAAAGCCATTTAAGGCGCATTCCTTCTTTAAGATCTAGTTAAAATCCATTAAGATAGGCACTTATAGTGCAAATACCTGCAGTGTTCCCCTGGACAACCTTCTTCTCCTTGAGCAATGCTGTCCTCAGTCCCCTGGCAGAGCCAACTTGCCTGGAGCCTGCTCTCCAGCTCTCGCTGCGGTGTGGGGCATTCTCAGATAAAGGGAAGGCACGTTTAATTAGCCATAGCTGACTGAAACCTATACACGTCTTAGCTGGAGTCATAACTTAGCAGGCAAGTGTCACATGCAGAGACGTGAAAAGGTGAGACAAATTGACCACAGCACATCCTGACCTACAACAAACCATGAGCCTTGCTGAGTGACCGCCTTTGCTTGTGGCCAGTGAATTCTTTACGACAAGTTCCTCTGTCATCCTGTGCACTTGGCTCGCGAGACCATGCAGCACAAAGGTGATACTGCTCTGGCAGATTTCTCTTTTGTGAGTCTAGGGGCCTGTCTGAGGAGTTGTAGAAAAAAACACCAGTTGCTCGCACTGCTGCTATTACTCAGGCCTGAGGTCACAACCCGACCATGAAAGGGAGGGAGAAGAAAGTGGTAGAGGAAGTCATTGCACTAGGTCGGTGTGCTTTCCCAAAGCATCACCACTGAGCAGAAGCCAGGTTTTGAGACTGCATTTCGACCTTAGTGATACCTTAACTGATATTTATTTCCTCTAGCTGTGAGATGGGGTTAATAATTTTTCTCAACTGCTCTATAGTACTGCAAAATAACATATACTAAAAAAAAGTGTTTGCAATCAGGCAGGCCTGGCAGCCCTGCTACTCGTGGTGCAGTGCTGAGGGCAAATCATCGTTTCAAAGGTGAGCACTTTAAATCCACAATTTCCAGCACTACAGTTCGTGCTGCACTGTACCAGTTCAACGAACATGTTTCTCATGGCAGGCATTTATTAGTGTGTCCTTCATTCTATTTAAAGATTCCTGTTTTACTCCTTGAGGACAAAGAAGAAATACAAAAGTGAGAGGTAGGGGGGAAAAAAGAAAAGGGATAAAAGTTACAGCTTGTTTTAGACAATTGTTTACTACATTGCGCTCCCTTGACCATCTGCATTGTCAGTCCCCACAGGATATATGTAGCAGCTGGATAATAATTGAGAATTATGGTTTGGAAGGCAATTTATAATCTGATGGATAGTTTATGGTACTGATTTTCTTCCCTGCCAATACTAACAAAACATGACAGGGAAAATCATCAGATGAAGCCAAGAATAAAATCAGCACAAGCAGCTGCTAGCAGGAGCCTCTCATCAGCCCTATGCCCTCCTTCAGTTACTAAAACATAGAGGTGTTTGCTATAAACCCTAGGACAGGGCTCATGCTGAGAAATGCTGAGCATTTCTCAAGAAGTGCTGAGCATTCGAAGTCTCCCTTGGGCTATTGCAGGGGTTTAGCAGCTTTATGGAGGGGCTGAGTATCCCCAGTGGTGGGGCTCTTGCAGGGATGTGCACATTAGCCATTTACTCTCTACACAACATACATTTGTTCTTTAAAAATGCACTTATACCCACTTCCAGTCATTCACTTTTTTTTGGTGACCTTTAAATACACAAATGAAAAGGATACTGTCAGTGCAGAAATAACATGATGGATTCTAATATGGGACAAATTCCAAACCTATGGATTGAACTGAAAATCTGGGAAGCATTTAAAACAAATCCTCTAAACAGAGAAAAAACGAAACAAAACAAAACCCTCCAAAACTTGATGCCTTTCCTCCAATGATGGTGTTTTCCTTCCTTTTAGACTTCATGTAATTTGGAACCGGAAACAAAAGAGATCAGTTTAATTTTCCATTTACAGTTAGTCCCACTGTCCTGTATCCCAGACGTGCTAAGACAATATTGCTTCCACATTAAAAAAAATAAAAATAAAAATAAAGACATCTTATCTGGCTTCAGCCATCAGAATAAATGATGCTTTTTCATTTCTTAACTGACTTGATTTAAAAGTAGCAGCCAAAAGTATGCCATGAAAAGGAAGTAAAATGAGAATTTTGTTGGAAAAGAAATGGAGAATTTCAGCTCTTCCAGACAGCCATGGTAAAGAAATTTCCGTCAAAATGTTTTTTCTGCCCTATGAAACACTCACTCCTCCACTCCCCAAAGAAATGGATAGTGCATGGGATCCTGCAGGGGGCACTCAGTTGGAAAGGAAGAACCTTAATGTCAACAACTGGTGATGATTCATTACTAGGGTGAGCACGGGGGATGGAAGAGAGATTAAGCCCCACAGGAATATACATTAACTTGAAAAGGGCACGACTGTTACCAAGCCAGCTGCTGAAGGCTAGGGATGCAGACTGTGTGTGGAGGGGTCGTTTAATGGAAACTTCAGCATTTTACTACTGCTGGCAGTATATACAGATGTTTCTGACGAGTGTGTAAAGCTGAAATTCAGTCAGCAGGACTCAGATTCTGACTCTTGGAGGCTGCTGCATCCTCTGAAACTGGAGTCTGGCGAAGCATACTGGTTGCAATCTCCTTTGGGGCAAATGCCATTCATTGCTGACTTTTGGAACTAATTTTAAAACTAAAGGCAAATATGGCCTTTTTCTATATCTAAGTTTAATAAGCTTCACCTCTTTGCCCCTGACAATGCTTCTATGATGTCTTTTCCGGCAGAGATAGTGAGCCTGACCCTTCCTCTCACTTTGAGACAGGGAGATAACACATATCCTGCTGCTCACAGAGGCTACCACAAAGACTAAGGGCATATCTGAAGGACATATCTGATTCCACCCGGAGATTGTGGGAGCAATTTGGCAGTGAAGGCTTGGAGGGGGAGTCTATCAGCTTGTGCTAACGCCCTCATAAGCATTGTCTCCCAGTATATATGGGCTCCCATTAAGCTGTGTTTAGCAGTTTCCACTTGTATCCCTTTTAAAACACTGTTCTTCAGCTTCTCTCTGTTTCTTTTTACAGTCCTGAGATCAATCACTCATATAGAACTACGTCTGCTGTTATACTCTCTGGTACTGAATTATCCATACAGGCTGTTATCCTCACTTTCCTTTGCTTCTTTCACCCTTTTTGAAAGCCTGTTCTATGGTCCAGGCTCACTCAGACCCTGCACATTTCATAGCTGTATGCTTTCCTTCAAGGATGCCTGAGAACAGCACTTCCGACTGGCTAAGGCAAAACACTCCAGGTGAATCTTTGCTTGTTTGTTTTCTCTCTCATTCTTCTCTGCAGCTTTCATTCTTTAGGACTTATCACTCAGTAAAAAACCCCAAACAATCAAATTATGTAGCTCGGATTTGCTTATCACCTTGTGTTCAGATTTGGAAAGTGCCAAAGCATCGAAATTGATCAAACTGAAAATCGAAAAACATGTTGTGGCAGAACTGAGAGATGTACATGCCTGCCTTGTGAACATGCCTGCCAAATGCTTTGCTGTTTGCCGAAATCAGTTTTCAGGGATCTTTTTCAGTGCTCTGAGATACTCAGTTTCGTTTCTTCTGCGTTTACATCAGTAACAGTTTCTTTACAGACATCAGATTCTACAGTCTAATAGGGAAAACTCAGGTAATAAAGGTGGCTGCGTCACTGTTTTTGTGGGGTGAACAAATTGTTCCAAATGTGTCTTAATCAGAGTCAAAATATTTCTTGTATGAAAATCAAGTGTGGTAGGAAAATGAAAGTTCAGGAACATAACCTGAGACATCCACCCAAAAGGAGACCTTAGAGAGAGAGAAGCACATTGATTTAAATATCAGTAATACTCACTTATGCTAATTACCCTTTTTCTAAAGCTTACCTTTCTAGTGGAGAGCTGATCTGAAGACAAAAATGGGTCTTGATTGGTTTGCCTTAACTTTGGAAAGATGAAGCAATTTTCCTATAAAGCAAAACTGAGTCACACTGAAGGCATATCTAGTTATAGTAGGCTAACTTTTGTCAGGTCAGTAAATATTCTGCAAATTTATGCCAATTTAAGGTCTGCCGTCTCTCACTTTAGGCTCTGTGAGACAAATTCTTCTCTGAGGCATTCTGATACTTGTTCTAGCTGGGAGGTTCATGTGTTCAAGCCAAGATGGAATTTGGCTCAAAGAAATGTAGAGCTGGGATATTTTTATTGTCATTCAAACTGTTTTTCTTGTTGCCTTGTCCCAACCCTTCAGATCTTAGAGAGAGATCTTGCCTATGGAATGGAGTTCCATGCAGTGATTCCAGCTTTTCAGACCATGCCTTTGTCTCTCTTCATGCTCAATGTCCAGCAAGAAGATCCAGCTCTTCTGGAAAGTCTATCTGCACAGCACTTACTTTCTGTCAGAATTTTGACCAACGGTCTGTTTTCTTTCCTCATTCCACAGATTTCGAAAAAAACCCACCACTGTCTAATGATTGTGTTCTTTATTAGAAAGTAGCAAAATGAAAAGTATCACTCCAGGGTTTTCCAAACAACAGTGACATTTTTCTTCCTTTAGAAATCCCTGAAGCTAAATTCCCATGGGAATAGGTGTCTGATCTGCTTACTGGCAGCTACATTTTAAAACTGCTTTCAACACCATCACAGATACAGTTGGCACTGATTCTGCAGCACTGATGCACCTGCCAGCCGCTCTACCAAAGATAAAGGCCTCTGCTCGCTCCGTAGATCAACCAGCCAGTGTGCCCTAAATGCATCATAATCTTGTGGTACACAGAGATATACATTCCTGCCTTCTGGTCCCCTACACAGCTTTGCCAGGGCTTCATATTCCTGAATTGTCTCATCTCCTGTTAAGTTTCTGGCTGAGAGGATGTTACTTGTGCTGGAGCAGACAAAGGATAGACAAATGGGGAAAAGATAACAAGACTTATAAAAAAAAGAAAGATAAACCAATCCCCAGAGCTTCAGCTCTTGCATCCATTTCAAATTCAGTTATAACAGCCAGTGAAGGAGCAGTTCTCTCAGGCATGCTATAGATCTTGCACCTGTCCAAACTACTGCGGATAATTCTTTCCACAGCAGACTCTTTCATTTCTCACTAGGTCAAAAGGAGCCTCCTGTGTCGCTTGCAGCAGTTCTCTGCTAGCAGAGGCAACTATGGTTTACAGTCTCTGACCTCAAGCTCATTTAGCTCCAGTTTAACAGTGGTGAGGCTGGCTCTTCTTCCCTTCTAGTTCCTCTCTCCTGACCACTACGTTTAACAGCACTGCAGATCAGGTTTCCCCAGCACAATGTACAGTGGCTGCTTTTCTTCCTCTGCTGGAAGTACCTCTCCTGTTACGTTCTAATGATTCAGTCACTGTTATGACAGATTCAGTATAGCGGAGACTTGGTCGTCCTATGGTTGTTACGATGTTAAGGTTTGACTAATTTAATAACACTTTCATCAAGAGCAGATGGCCTCTTTTCTATGGGACTTCATTGTGCATCAATCCTCTCAGCATTTCTTACAGAAGACAGGATTACTCAGAATCACATCATTTTCTCCTAACTTATCCATGGACTAGAAGGAGAGGAATTTCATTTTAATCCAAAGAGATTCCAATGAATTCTGTTGTTGCTCTCTAAAACAAACTGGATAAGAAGGAGGTTATAATCTGGAATAAGAGATGTTTGAATGAAACCCCATTTCTAAGAGAAACCTGCAAAGTAACATTCTCCTAAGGCCTGTCCATTTCTAAACCCCCAATATCTCGTTTAAGAGAGATTTTTTTTTTTTTTTCTTTTTTTAACAGGTGGCAGCTAATGGGCTTACTCTGGGGTAGCAAAGGGGCAGACTTCCCATGGTAAATGCTCAGACTTAGGTCTTTTTTTATTCCTTTCTCAAAAGATCTTCCCTAGATTTCTTCTGTGTTTCTTGGAAAGGGTCTTCCCCAGGGACAGAACTGAGGAAGCAGAGAGAAAAGCATTCACTGGTGCTTCATGAGCAGCAATTCCAGAAAGGAAAGAAAAGCATTTTCACCACGACAATATTTTCTGGCCCCTGAGGAGCATGAAGTGGCAAGCCTTCTTACCTGTCTTAAAACACCGAGCCTGCAAGTGAGCTCCAGGCGCAGCACATAAGCACAGGGTCACTGGTTTGAGTGCAAGGCCCCAGGTCCTTGTTCTAAGTTTTGCCATGAATCCTTAAACATCTGACCACTATTTCCTGGTCTGTTTTGATGTGGCGTGACTTGACCCCACAATGTGGTGCTGATCTCACATGAGCTCTTGTCACTCTGTACTGCAGTTACTAATGATTCAGAGCCAACACCACTGGGCAGCTATGCTTTATAATAGTTTTGAATCTTCTATGCAGCTTCTATAAGCAAGCAAGCAAGCATCTATCTGCACTCCAAGAGGTGAGACCAAGTGTCATTATAAAGAAAAAAAAAAGACTTTTGCTAAGTAGAAATCATAAGCCAAAAAAAGCCCCAAAATCCCATCTCCCCAAATCCTTTTCCTGAAGGTCTTGAGTTATCTCGTTCCCCCTGAAAGCCCATATTTGCTTTGAAATTGAATGACACTTGATCTGCATGTCTATAGTTACGTCACATTTCTGAGCAATAGATGCGCTCTCTGAAGAAGACACTTGTGTAATTTAAAACAAAGCCAGGCCTTTGTTGTCTCATCCTTTAGGCAGGAACTGCAATCTGTTCCTCTTCCCAGATGAGGAAACATCCTGCCAGGAGTTCTCAGGAGTTTGTGATGATGGAGCCTGAGTTCAGTGAGGAGAACACAACACAGATGCTATTAAACCTATGCCAGTGACTCATTGTGGTATCTTATGTGATCCCTTCTCCTTGTAAAATGGATAAAATGGTGTTTATCTATTCCTGTAGCACTCTGTGAGATCTATGTTGATAAAGAATTAAAAGGAACTTGCAATTTGTTATTGTAGGACAACTAAACAATGGCAAGGACTTCAGTGAGACAGGCTACTGGTAGTGGTGCATGGTTTTCGGGCTCTGTTTGAGCAGTGCTTATGGAGAAGAAAACAAGATGTGGAGGACAACACTTGAGAACTAATTAGAACAATACAGGGCATAGGAGGGGAGAGAGAACCAACACAAACTGGGGTTTGCTGAGCATAGTAATTTCCTTTTTCAGATGTGTTCTTCCTGAGTAGTTCTTTACACCCTTACTTGCCTCAAGACCTAGTTATACAATCAGCCTAATTACCAAAAGTTTTCTAAAGGGTGAAGTTAGGAGTGAAACTTCGTAAAACTAATGCAGGCTGATAGCTTTGGCTAATGAAGTGATAAGCAGAGTCGATTACAGAATACTACTGGTACTGCTTTGCTGGTAGACAAGAAACACATAGCTGTAAATTTTCTAGGAGTGGATTCAGATTTTTTTCTTCTTATCTTGAGCCTTTTTCAACTTTCATTCCTTGCTAAAATCTTGTTATTTTCACATTTCCAGCAGACACCCAGTGTACTAACGTTAAGACATTCTTCAAAGAGGCCACCAGGATTGACAATGGGCCTGGTTTGATTTCTGTAACTGTTTGCTGATTACAGCTGCCTTTGGATTTAGTGTGCAGCGAAGCCTCTGCAAGCTAGATGCCTTTTGGGCTATATTGCATCTTGACCCAGTAAGTGGAACATTATCAACTGGGCCCTGAGGCATTACTGGGTATGACACCTTTTTCTTTGTATTTCTATCGCATTGCTTTGTAGGACAGTTTGTGGAGGTTCAAGGCTTGCTGAAAGATATCTGATTTCACATGCAAAAAGGCCTTAGGTTTTATCTGTCATTCCTTGCTTTTTTTTACTTCTGATTGTTCTGATAAAACAAAATGAAATTTCTCTTGCAACGACCCAGAAAGGGAATTGTAGCTTTAGCAATAGAGATTTCTGCTATCAGGGGAGATCTGGACATCCAACTGGTGATGCTGTGCGATGAAGCTACTGCTTTTTCCATTTTAAGAGCTAATGGCTTCAATTTCCAGCAATCCAGCTGTCCCTGTGGATACTGATTATATCTTGGCTGTAATGTAATGAGATGCTTAGCTATCTTAGCTCTAGCGATTCTAGTCACCGCAACTAAACTTATCCTTAGGTTAGCAGCTGGAAATTAAACTTCAAAGCTACATTCTCAGGAACTGTGAGGGTTTTGCTATATTCCTGTAAAGCATAGGCATAGACTGAGCATATTCCATGTTGCCATCTCAAGGTAAAATTATAATTTCCCAGAAGCAGTATAGGCAACTGGTCATTGTATTATTGTTTGTGACGGAAGTTTATTGATGCTAAGAGTAGGTGTTTTTTGCTAACAGCAAAAGGTAAGCAATCACACTCTGAATCGGAGTGACTCAACAGGATTGTACTGATAATCAAAAAGCAATCAATTTATCAGTTCATTTGCATATACACCAGAAAGTTAGTTATATCACTGCTCTTTAAGTACAGAACAGGAGCTACCAAATAGGATCAGACGGAGGCATTTTACACAATTTTTTCGACAGGAACAAGGAACGATCTTTGCTGACTTAATTTTTCCATGTTATTCAGGTGATGGCCATCTTGTTTGGATGTTGGAGGTTGGAAAGGACAGAAAGGCCAAGCATCTTTGTTCTCAGTGCTACTATTAGCTTGCCATCTGGCCTTGGGAAAATCAGTAGAATTGATTGGATGTAAAAACATAACCTCCAGAAAAAGGGAAATACAAAACTGAAATATTGCTGCTAAATCTGAACCAGTATGTTTGGGAATGCCATTGCTGCACTTTCTGGGAGTTGTGATTTGTGATCTCATCTTTCTAACCTTGTCAACAGTGCAGGCTTGTGCTGCAGTACAGTTCTCATATTGAACCGCAATCTGCTCTTGACTAACAAGAGGCAGAGCTTCACAGAGGGGTCATGGAAGATGAAATTCTTGCTTGATGTCTAGAGGAGATGGGAGCCATCTATTTTTGCGATATGTTGTTTTTCAGCCAAATGTCTTCCAGATTTTCTTTTAATGAAAAGTTTCCCATAAAGAACCACATTTTCTGTCAAAACCTGCTTTCGTAGAAAAACGTCCACCAAAATATCCTATTTAATAACCTTCTTATGCTTCACTTTCCCTGTAAAGAGGTTGACTGCTCTGACGATTGCCCCGAAGGGCAAAGTAATCTGTACAGACAGGCTCCTCCTCCCTCCATTACTTGCTTTAATTCAAAAGTATTTTAACTATTAGCAAAGTTCCAGCCTCTGTCACTACACTCAATTATTCACACCAATGGACAGAGACATTGACAGACTGCACAGGCATGAATGCAGTTTAGGGCTGGGGCTTCTGGCATTCTGGTAATTTATTGCAGCTGAATATGCAGACTAGCAGAAATTTACAATAAATGTGCAATGCATAATCCATCACTATCTGAAACATAAACTGGATAACCCAGTTCCTTAATCCCAATGCAACTGAAGGGAGGTTGTTCATTGCATGAGACACATAGGGTAATGCCATTTTCTTTAGTTTATTGGGTGGTGATGCATTCATTGCAGAAATACTGTTGCAGCATTAGTACAGTTAAACCAAAAAATGAGATCATGCGTGCTTATACAGAACAAGGATACATCTTGAACCTAAAGTTCTCAGAAAAAAATGCCTACATGCTATACTGCTATATGTTGAATCTTCCAGTACCTAAAGGGGACCTCCAAGAAAGCCTAAGAGGGACTTTTTACAAGGGTGTGTAGTCATAGAACAAGGAGCAATGGCTTTAAACTGAAAGAGGGGAGATTTTGATTAGAACTAAGCAAGAAAATTTTCACAATGAGGGTGGTGAAACACTGGAACGTGTTGCCCAGAGGAGTTGTGGATGCCCCCTCCCTGGAAGTGTTCAAGGCTAGGGTGGATGAGGCTTTAAGCAGCCTTAAGTGGAAGGTGTCCCTGCAGGGACGGCAGGGTAGTTGGAACTAGATGATCTCCAAGGTCCTTTCCAACCCAAACTATTCTACGATTCCCTCAACAAGAATACTGAACTTACAGATCACTGGAAGAGAAGAGATTTTATATGAACAAATAGGACAAGTCATTTAATGCATCAAAAATTTTTGGCCACATTCAGCCTTTCCTGAAAACTCAGTACTGACTTTGATCTCACTGTCCTTTGGACTTCAGAAATTTTTCTTGTTCTTTTCAACTTTTCATCATTTGTTTTCTATGTCAAATGTATCATATTACACAGGCAATCTGCTAACTTTCTGGTTGCCACTTTGTGCTGCTCACAATGACAGGAACAGAAGAGAAAACATCTGCTGGGCTTTCACATTTCTGACTCACTGCCTGTCCCTGGCAATGTGCTTGGGATTTTGTATTTCTAAGATATCCCACACTAGCCCCCATCAGATGGGAAGACAGTGCTGCTCTGGCCTTGTTTATATCAATATAGTTTTCCATATTCACAACATTATTATAGTGATTCTGATCTCATCCATTTGGGGCTGACCTGTGTCGCACATCTTTGCTTTGGCCACTCCAGCAACAACTAAAAGGTATGGATTTTGATACAGCTTGAAATGACATCTTCAGTCTCTCAGCTTTCTCCATCATAAAACGTGGATTCATCACATCTTCATCACAAGCTGGATTCAAATCTGTTCCCATATCCTTTACACCCATTGTTTGTTTATCAAATTTGCCAATTCTTTAGCTATCCAGCCTCCCCTTGCCTGTCACTCCTTAATGGGAAAAGCTTTGCTTAGAGCTAGCCATGGTATCCCAAATCCAGTGCTAGACTTTTAGAAGTTGACCCATCCTATGTGAACATTTTGTAAAAAGTCTATTCTGCAGGAGCTTAAAAAAAAGACTCTTAGTTTAACAGTATGGCGAGATCAATATGTCCTCCAATGTTAAATTCATCAAAATACAAGAATTGGCACACTTAGACAAATTTCCTAGGCCATCTATTTTGTAATGTCTTCAACTATCGAGTGTGTTGGAAGAATGTGAGAAACATCCTATAGTATAACAATCCTGGTGTAACTCATCTACCAGAAAAAGTATCCCCTTATGTCTGCTACCCCTCCTCAGAAAAACATCTGCTGAACTCAAAACCAAAGATTGCTTGAAGTAAGGAATGAGTAAAATATCTGGCCCAGAGCTTGTGCACACAGAAATGTCTGATGCTGGGAGAAGAGCGCACATATGAGCCAAGCACTGCAATTTCTTAAGCAGCTCCTGTGAGTGGTGCAGTTTCAAATACCATAGTTTTACAGAAACCTAAGTCCCCCTTCAGGCAAACAACTTGGTCTCCACAGTGAAAGTTTAACTTCCCTATCAAACAAGTGCAAGTCCACAGGTTCCAGGACACAGTGGTGTCTCCACATCAGGTCCAAAAGCAGCCAGCCTAATGTGCGAAAGAAAAGGAGGTAGCTCTTCTGCCATTGTGTGAGTGAACATTGAATGATGTTCACTCCCACCTCACAGAGAATTATCAGCACAAACAATACCAGAAAAATGAGTAACTGTTGTGTCACCAGTAGAACAAGGTTCTTGTAAAAATGCAGAATGCTCATGCCATCACTAAATATGTGCTGCAGGGCTGTTTTTTTCTTTTGTTGCTAAGTCATCCTTAGATACCAGCCCTGATTAACCCTTTAGGTGTCCTAAATGCAATCCTTGGGACCACAGAGTTTGCGTTTGCTATCATGATGGAAAGCATGTATGGAAACAGAGGATTCCCTCACATCTTCCTATTGCGTAGCAGCTGCTGCTTTTCCAGAGAGTTTGTCTGGGTGAATTTGAAGGAATTTTTTTATCTTTTGTTTTGTCTAAGATTTTCCAAAGTGCTTCCTGTCATGAATGTTCAGGTCTTTTGCGTAGAGCAAGCATGGGAAGTCCAACGCTTCCAGTAAGTCCCAGCTGCCCTTGTAGGATTTAGCTACCTACTGATTAACTAATCATTGGATCATGCTGCCTTCCACTTACTGCTACTGGTTTACCTTTATTGTCTTGAGTCTGTCATTTAATGTACTGGTTTTTCTTGGTTTTGTTATGATGACTCTGCTCCCCTCCTTTTGTGGTTCAGCCACGGAATAAAGGCAAGATTCCTGAAAAACTCTCAAGTGATTTAGGTTCAGATTTAGACTTTGTTTTAGCTGTTAGAAACCATGTTCTAGCTACCCAAATACCAGTTATACACACTGCTGACCCCCAGAAGCAAGAGCTCTCATTTCTTGTAAGGATCTTGTCCTTAAATGTCCATGCTTTGGATACAGGGTATTGAAGATGATCAAAGCTGTACAAGCAAACACACAGACCTTGGAAAGTGTAATCATTCACAGCCAAAGCCTGTCTATACTCGAAGCAGTGCTTCTCAGAGGTGTTCCTCATGCCTTGGCCATGCCTTGCAAGCATCTTGCAGCCACCTTAACCGTGAGAGACAGCAAAGAAGGCTGTGTGTTAGTAAATTTAACAGCCTGCTCCAATGCATCCCACTTTTGGGGAATGCTGGAATGCCTCCTGTATTGATGAAGTCATAACCAGCTTCTTCAGTTAATAAACTATGTAAGTGGAAAAACAGGGGAAATTAAACACATACAAAAATTAGATCTGGTGAAATATTTTTTTCTCAAGTACTTCAGGTTCTTGGAAAACTCTTGAAGCGCTACACTTAATGTAGAAGGGAGAACAAGCTGTAAGGATAGTCTAGGCACTCTCAGGGTGCCAGCTAAACTCATCTAGTGAGTGCTGGTTAGGAGCCTCCAGGACTTGTGGGGAATTTGAAGGGGAGCCAAGACATTGCCATTTACTCAGGAAAACCCAATGCATCCCACTTTTGGGGAATGCTGGAATGCCTCCTGTATTGATGAAGTCATAACCAGCAGCTTACACGCTGCTCTGCCATATTTTTACCCTAATCTGAGATGTGGAGAAGCAGAGCAATATTTGCCTGTCAGAGTGGCTTAGAGAAAGAAAAGCTTTCCATGGTGGATTGAGACCAGCAACTACTACTTAATAGATCAGCTCCTCTGACTTGTGATCCCTCAGATCAGCAAGGGAAGGACCTCTGTAAAGTAAAGAACTTCTGTTTTCCATTGACACCAAAGAAATTAAAGAGTTTAGTTTCCAGGTAGGCTTCAAGGTGATTTCCCATTGTGTGGTTGAATCTGTAAGGTGTGGTTGCAAACCTCACCCCAGAGTATGATCCAACAAACGGGTTTTCCTGAGTAAATGGCAATGTCTTGGCTCCCCTTCAAATTCCCCACAAGTCCTGGAGGCTCCTAACCAGCACTCACTAGATGAGTTTAGCTGGCACCCTGAGAGTGCCTAGACTATCCTTACAGCTTGTTCTCCCTTCTACATTAAGTGTAGCGCTTCAAGAGTTTTCCAAGAACCTGAAGTACTTGAGAAAAAAATATTTCACCAGATCTAATTTTTGTATGTGTTTAATTTCCCCTGTTTTTCCACTTACATAGTTTATTAACTGAAGAAGCTGGTTATGACTTCATCAATACAGTCACCTGCCTTATCCTGGCCATGTCCCTCTCCACCCACCCCCAATTCCTCTCAGTCCAGAACCTGTGGCAAACAGACCTCATGTGACTTGGGTTTCCCTCCCCCTCATTTCCTGTTTCACCTAACTTTGAAACTGTCCATCAGGAAGTGACCCGTCTTACAGCCGAGGCAAGCTTTGCCAATGTGCTTCAGCAGGTTCTTCTCACTGCAGTCATATCCGCTGAAAACACAGCCCCTGCAGACCGGCTTCCTCTCTAGTGTACATCTGTTGACAAACAGTCAGGAAGAAGAAAGGGGAGGGGGTAAGACCCACATTGCTCTGCAACAGAAAAAGATACAAATGCAGAGACTTGGACTGAACGTCTTCCCTTTCCTGTTTTGCTCAGGGCGCTTAGATCTGTTTTCTCGCAGTCTCTGGTGCTCTGATTGCTACACGTTCTTCCTCCAGAGCATGTTAGCACCCTCATTGCTTGCTGGACAATAGGAGCAGAGGTGGGAGTCCGAGACGAGAGCACACGTCTGCCTTTTCCCACACACAGATCCCTCCTGTGACCCTTTTGGCGCCCACATGTATCAGTAGCACTTTTCAGCCACCCAGACGATCTCCGGTCCTGCAGCTTTTCCCGAGAGGAAGAGCAGGCGCTGGCTGTGAGGGGTGCATCACCCGGTGATCTGCTGGAGCATCTCAAGTTATGCGCTTCATGCTGTAGTCCATTTTTACTGAAGGGGGTGTGTATGTGGAGGCGAAGCTCTGGACTGCCAGGAGGTGCTTCATGCCATCTCATTTTTCTCTACTGAGCTGAATTCTGTGAGCAACCTAATAAACCCAGGCTCCCATGTCTTGCATTGGAGAAGCTGGAGACCTTGGTAAATACTGCAGATGGTTTATGTAAATGGCTCTAAATTAAAGGAATAGTCTCTGCTTATCATCACATAGATCTTTTTGGAATGGGTTGAAGACTCCCCACTAAAAGAAACACAACAGCTGTAAGTGTAAAAAAATACGTATCTCAGGAAATCAGCTGTTGGTATGGATCACTGGCTAGCATAAGATAGAAGATAGGAGATAGGTAAATTTACCGGTGATACTAGCAGCTTTAAGAAATAGCAACAGGCTCATGCACAAGTTTACATTCATAGCATGTTTTGTTTGGACAGCCCATGCCCCACACATGAGACCCTAAAGATCCTGAAGGTGATCAGTGGGAATGGAAAAACATTACAAGAGAGTAAAAAAGAAATTTGGGGTCTGGTGGAAGAAGCAGTAAAAGAAGCAAGAAAAAAAGGGGGGAAATGGGAATCAAGTTCATATATATATGGTGATACTGAGGCCAAGTAATGATTTTGAGCTTGGGTAAAAAGAAACATGCCTTAGAACCAAAATGGAAGAGGTTCTAATCTATTACCAGTATGAGTCCAGTAACACGTCAATGGGATGGGGGCAATGGTACATATGAATGGCTTTATGTTCCTCCGTTCCCCACCTACAGGGGAGAGTAAGTGTGGACTCAATTGTGGATTGGCCAAGAAGGTGGACAGTTCCTGCAACGTGAGTTTGAGAAGGTAGATAATTAGGCTGACTTCCCCTCCAGCTCATAGCAAGCCCAAAAGAAATCCCATCTCTGAAAATCAAAGGAGAGAGCTATGGCTTTACCTGGTCACTTGCCTTGGCCTAACATCAGGTGTCACATACAGGACCCAGCAGGCTGTAAGCGCTTGGAATTTTTCATTTATATTCTATGCTATATAGTAACATTTTTGGCGGCTGTAGTGTATTATTCTGTAATTGGTGTATTATAAAATTATAGACATCTATATTAATAATAACAGCTGAGTTAATAATGAACATAGCCAGATGGACTATGCCTTTAAACAAAACATTGGTTGTTATGTGCCTCCTCTGACTCAAGCCCTGAGCAGGCAAAAGCAAATTTGCAGCCGGGTAAGTGAGAAGGGCTGAATGCTGCTCAGTAGGAGACTGCAGTTGCTGGCTTTGTCCTTTCACTTCAGCATCTGCCTCTGGAGGTTGAACGGTCATGATCAAGAGAACAGCTTCACCTCATCCAGGTGCTGAGGAAGGTCCGGACCTAAGGAAGGAGGGTTGGGAACCAGGGAGTTTCAGAACACCATTCTTTTTAACCCTTCAATGTTCTGTCTGCACGTGTATGACTGAGATGCATCTGTACAGGTAGTCTTTCACACATGGGTCGTTCATTCATAACGATCAAGTTGAAGCAGTGCTTGGGAGGTTATACCAAAATGTCAGTTGGTATAGCTGACATTATAACTGGTATTCAAAAAGCTTCCAGCTTCTGAATGAAACAAGGAGCTTGGGAAACCTTTAACACAGTGTTTCTAATTTCATCTTGGCTTCATACAGTTCTGAGGTTTATGTTTACAATTTCATGCCTGTTCCACAAGTGCCATTTATTATTAGCCTCTCCAGAATACAGGCAATTGCAGAATTACATGTATTTGGAAATGTGCATTTCAAAAGCTGATTGGGGGTCAGGGAATCAATTAAATCCTGTAAGATAGATCTCAAATCTGGTTAATTTCATTTTTATTTTCTTGCTTGCTTTGCTTCCTCACACAGTGTCTGTCAGCTACCAAATAAAGAAGATGGAGCAGCCTGTGCACGTAAAAGAACCACAAAAGCTAAGAATACATTACATGTCTGGTACATCATGAGCATTTGTTTGAAATTCTACATTCAAATCTCTGCTTTCACATTCTGAACATAGCATTTACTAGGTGTCTTTGTGTAGTATGGAAGACACTGTACAGCTGCAGGTCTCTATAATCTCATTAGCGAAAATACTGTACTTCAGCTCACAACTGGAAGATGGCTCTTTATATCCAGTTTCAGAATTATGTCCTACTTTGTCATGCTGCTTTGACATTTCTTCTTATTTTTGAATGCTAGCATTATAACCGTTCAGTGGTTATTTAGGTCAGGGCAGTTGTGCTGGACATTTCTTGAATATGCATGTCTTTTTTGCAACAGGCCTCTGGGAAAGTGAAGTGTACAGAATTCTGGAATATATACACTTAAATAGGCAGTAAATCTAGAATGCCTGGATGGCTGAATTCCATATGACTTGTAACCTCACACTTGTCTTCAATATGTTCTTTTCTTTCAATGTAGGGATGCTACCTGGATGTGTAGAGGTGGGGATCAGGAAAGCCAAGGCACAGTTGGAGTTGAATTTGGCAAAGGATTTGAAGAATAAGACAGGAGAACTAGTGGAAACCTTCATGGAGAAGGCTGAAGTACTCAGCAAATTTTGGCCTCAGTTTTCAATGGTAATCTCTCTTTCCACATCTCTCAAGCCCCTGAAGCTCAAGACAGGAACTGGGGGAATGACGTCCCTCCCATTGTAAGTGAAGGAGGAACCTTAACATACAGAAGTCCATGGGACCCAATGAGATGCATTCCGGGGTCCTGAGGGAACTGGCTGATGAAGTTGCCAAGCCACTCTCAATTGTATTTGAAAAGTCATGGCAGTCAGGCAAAGACCCCAATGACTGGAAAAAGGGAAACATCACCCCTTTTTAAAAAGGGTGAAAGGAGGACCCTAGGAAGTGCTGACCGGTCAGCCTCACCTTTGTGCCCAGTAAAATCACAGAACAGATCCTGCTGGAAGATGAGTCAAAACATATGGAAGAATGGAAGACAGGGAGGTGATTGACAGCCAACATGGCTTCATCAAGGGAAAATTGTGCCTGACGAATCCAGTGGCCTTCTCTGACAGAGTGACTGCATCAGTGAAAAAGGGAAGAGCTATGGATGTCACCCACCTGGAGTTCTGTAAGGCCCACAATATTCTTGCTGCTAAATTGAAGAGAGGTGGGTTTGGTGGATGGACTGTTAGCTGGATAAGAAATTGGCTGAATGGCTGCATCCAAAGACTTACAGTCAATGGCTCAATGTCCAAGTGGAAACCAGTAACAAGTCATGTTCTTCAAGGGTCCATACTGGGACCAGTACTATTTAATTTCTTCATCAGTGACATACGTAGTGGGATTGAGTGCACCCTCAGCAAGTTTGCAAATGACACCAAGCTGAGTGGTACCATTAATTTGCTAGAGGGAAGGGATGCCGCGCAGATGGACTTTGACAGGCTCACGGAGTGGGCCAATGTGAACCTCATGAAGTACAACAAGGCCAAGTGCAAGATCCTGCACCTGAGTCGGTGCAGTCCCCATTATAAATACAGACGATGAATGGGTTGAGAGCAGCCCTGTGGGATACTGGTGGATGAAAAATTGGACATGAGCCAGCAATGTGCACTTGCAGCCCAGAAAGCCAGTCGTATCCTGGCTTACATCAAAAGAACTGTGGTCAGCAGGTCAAAGGAGGTGATTCTCCCCCTCTGTTCTCATGAGACTCCATCTGGAGTACTGCATCCAGCTCTGGGGACCCCAGTACAAGAAAGACTCCCACCTGTTGGAGTGGGTCCAGAGAAGTCCACAAAAATTATCATAGGGCTGGAATACCTCTCCTGTGAGGAAAGGCTGAAAGTTGGGGTTGTTCAGCTTGGAGGAGAGAAGGCTCTGGGGAGTGGCCTTATTGTGGCCTTTCAAGATATATAGGGGGCTTATAAGAAAAGACAGGGAGAAGCTTTTAGCAGGGCCTTTAGTGACAGGACAAGGGGCAACAGCTTTAAACCATAAAGAGGATAGATTTAGATTGGATGTAAGGACAAACTTCTTTACTATGAAGGTGGTGAGATAGTGGAGCAAGTTGCCCAGAGAAGTTGTGAATGCCCTGCCATTGGAGGTGTCCAGGCTCAGGTTGGAGGGGGCTTTGAGCAATCTGAACTAGTCAAAGATGTCCCTGCCTATGGCAGGGAGGTTGGAAGGAGATACTGAGTCTTGGAGGTCCCTTCCAGCCCAAACCATTGTATGATTCTATGATTCACTCTTATTCCAGACTTAAGCCCCAAGATCAGGATTACTGTGGTGCACTGTTTCATAGGCAGTGATACATTCAATAGAAACATGAGAACTCATGTTCCGGAAATGGGCTTCACAATCAATGAGTACATCATCCATCCCTTAGGCTGGTCAGTTCAAGCCTTATGCAGCGCGTTATTTATGGTTGTATGCTTTGTATGATCTTCTCCTTAAAATTGTTTCCTAAATGTATTGGAAGTGCTTCTGGTAAATGCTGTAGTTTCCTGAATTTTTCATTGTTTCCTTGCTGGTATTAGATGTCATTATAAGAAGGCAGCCTGCTTATGTACGAGCAGTACTGTGCCACAAAGAAGATAACCCTTTAGGGCATCAAATTTAATTAAGAGAGTTTCATGGTTTTTGTCTAAAGATTATGTCTGAGTGCCATGCACAGCATGTCTTACATTCTCATTCTTTTAACAAGATTATCTATGTCTTTCAGTTGTGTCTTTTCTTGGACGGGAGGACAGGACAGGACTGGCTATTTTTCTTGTTCTAAAACTGAACAAGCATATAGCCTCAAAGGTTATTTGATGCCTTATTTCCTTTGGTGCTAATATGAATTAATACCTAAACACCTTTGTGACTGTATGAAAAGGTCTGTGGTTTCTGTGCAAATCCAATTTATCTCAATCTTGCAAAACATTTGCCAGTTGTACAGAATTTCTACCTTTTAAATCTCATCTGTAATATGCTTGCAGGAGTTTCTAGGAAGGCCCAAGCTAGTAGAATGTGAAGAAGACATCTTTGACTAAATCCAGTGGAAGTACCAAGAACCAAGGATTAGAGTGAATAACTGCTTGTCTAGGTTTGTTACCTAGTGGCACATTTTCATAGCTTTTTATGTGCAGAGATACTTGAGATCAAGTGGAAAAATCATGTGTTACTGATGCTTTAAAGCACATCCTCCATGGCACCAGGGTAGTGCATGTAATAAAGGTTAAATCCATTAATACCTCATTTTGATGTCTGTCTTTTACATAAAAGCATTGAAAACAGATTACAACACGATACTAAGAAACCTGCAGTGATTGGGATATAGTAGTTAGTTCCCTTAGAGAAGGTGTTGTAGCACTTACATTTTACTGGAAAATAGTGAACCATAGGTTTGTCATTAACTACTGGAGGAGCAGAAGGTTGTGCCGCAAAGGTAAAGTGTTTCTTGCAGCTTGGTTTGAAGAAGCTGTCAACCTATCAAAAGTAAAGCCAATTCTGTGGAATCACTAAAAGCTTTTAAAAAGTCAGTATTTGCTCTTTGTAAGACTAGGTGCTTTCAGTAATAGTAACTGTAGTAATCAAGCAAAGTAAACAGATAGATAGACACACAGATAGACAAACACAGATAGACACACAGATAGGCAGATAGATGAATAGACAGATAGACATAGATAGACAGATAAGACACATAGACACACAGACACACAGATAGGCAGATAGATAGGCAGACACATAGATAGACACACAGACACACAGATAGGCAGATAGATGAATAGATAGATAGACATAGATAGGCAGATAGACACATAGACACACAGACACATAGATAGACACACAGACACATAGGCAGATAGATACGCAGATAGACAGACAGACACAGATAGACATAGATAAATAGATAGGCAGATATAGACAGATAGATAGATAGATAGACACATAGGTAGATAAATAGATATATACAGACAGACAATCAAGCTATTACTCTTCAACAGCCGCCAGGCAGTGATCACAGGTAGCAAACCCCCGGTATTTCACAGACCGAATGAGCCTTTTCAGCTCGTCTCGCGCTACGACAGACGATCGCAGCGTCCGGCCGCCAACACAGCTACTACCGCTGGGCTGCTACGCATGCGCGGTGGCGTGTGGCAGCGCTGTCGCTGCTGCCCGCGGGCGACCACGCGTCGGCACCGCAGCTCGGGAGCTGCGCATGCGGGATGGCGCGCGACGCCGCGCTCGCTGATGACGCACGGCGACCAAAAGGCAGTTCGGCACGTCGGCGCCGCGCACTCGCAGGGACGTTTCCGTCCGCCGGTAACGGCAGTGCGATACTGCAGTGCCCGCGGGCTGGTTCCCTCGTTAAGCAAACGCCGCAGCTGCGCCGCGTATTCGCTGTCTGCGGGCGTTCCACACCCACGCGCGGCAGCGCAGCGCTGGTTCCGCCGCTGGGCAAGCACCGCCCGCCGGGCGCTCGCTGCCGCCTCGTGACCGGAGCGCGGTACTGCGTGCGCGGCCCTTTCGGCGCGGCGTGGCGGGTAAGGGTCGAGGCCGCCGATGAGGCGAGCGAGCCCCTTCTGCCGGCGCAGGGATGCCTCTGGACCGCTGGCCTGCCGGAGGAGGCGAGACCGGGAGCTTCAGAGTGCGCGCTGCGGTAGGCTCCCGGTTTGCTGGAGGCGAGCTGGGCCGGAGCTGCCCGGGAGCTGACAGCAGGGAAGAGGGAAGGAGGCGGCAGTCACCCCAGGCGCAGATGCTGGGCGTCTCCCTAACTGCCCAGGCCCGCTCACCCTGTGCAGGAGACCCCAGCTCCCCTGAAGCGTGTTGCACAGCCCCAGGCCGCCCACTATCCCTGTCATGAAGGCGTCAAGCTGGCCCTCAAATGCACTTTGTTCTCCCTTAGTGCAGGTGCCATTACCAGCAGTGTGGGGAAAGAGTGGCAACTCCAGAAGCCCCTGCAGAAGGACAGGCTTCAGCCAGGGGCAATCTAGGCTAATAACGATCGCTGCTGCTTCTTTCCCTCTCCCAGAGGCCATGCTGAGGCTGCGGTTGTCCCTTCCTCTTCTGGGGATGCTGTTGACTGCACCCACCTCAGGCTTGCGTGGTTTGTCTGTGCCTGGGCTGGCTCTCCTTGTGGCATGGGGGTGAAGTGGGCCAGGCTAAGCATTTACTGGCTGTCAACAGCAATTGCTGCGGATGAAGCTGGAGAGGCCAGAGAAAGGTAAAGAAGAAGAAATCAAAGGCCATCAGGCCAGCAGCTCCTTTCCCCTGCAGACAAGACAGAGCCTGTCTCCAGGTGAGGAAGGCTTCCTCTTCGTAGTCTGCACCACAGGGTCTGTATGCATAACCACGAGGGCAGTACGTCCACACAGTGCACGAGCAAGTGAGGCTATGTGTCTGGGAAGCCTCGTCTTGTAAGAGCTGGGAGACGCCCATGTATTCTTTTAGGTGGAGGACAGCCAAGCAACTGGAGTTACAGAAGGGGAAGGGAGGAGAAAGAAGTGCCTGACCTATCAAATTTTCTTGGCAGTGCTGAGAGCAAGAGCTGCAGTGAGTCCTGGGCCCTCAGGGCCCTTCTTCCCTCTTGTGTGTCCTGGGCCCTCCCTGCCCCTCCCCTGGCTTCCTCTCTTTCCCATGCTGTTGCACTGTTTTGAGGGGTTTTTTTTTGCTTCCCTGTACTTCTCTCTGTTCTTGTGTCCTGCTCCCTCTCCTTTTTTTTTAAAAAAAATCCTCTGTCTTTGTGGGCCTCTGAAAAGCCCATCACTTTTCCATCTCTTTGTCCTGATCTGCATCTATCTCTTATTTTAGCTACAATTTCTCTGGCCTGTTTTCTGACATTCGTTTCTCTCTCCACATGTATGTGCCACTCGGTGTCCCTGCTTTCCTCTCTGCTTTCTCTCCTTTCTCTTTCACTGTCCTTGTGTTCTGTTCCTTGTCCTGCTTTTTGTCTCAGTCCTGTGCTTTGTCTCCATCTTTGTCTCCTTCCTTTTCCGTCCTTCTTTTTGTCTGTATCCCTTTGTCCTGTTGCTTGTCAGTATTGTTTTCCTTCCACGCCTCCGTCCGGCTCCTGTCCCTTACTTCTCTGTTGGTCCCTCTGTCTTGTTATGTATCATTGGTTTTGCTGTCTGCATCCTGCTGCCCCAGTTCCCATTAATCCCCTTTGGTTCTATCCCACTGTCCTGGTTCCTGTCCCTCTCTTTGCTTCTCCATCCCTCTGTCCCTGTTTTTGCTTTCTCCATCTCTCTGTCCTGCTGCCCATCTCTGTCCAGTTCCTCTTCTGTCCCCGCCCCCCACCCCCGTTACTCTACTTTTTTTCCTGTTGCTATTTTTTTTCCACTCTCTATCCCTTTGTCCTATTTTGTGTTTTCTCCGTTTCACTCCGCCAGTGTCCTGCTGTGTGTTACCCATCCTTCTCCCTGTTGATTTTTTTTCCCTCTTGCTCTATCCCTCTGACTTGCTCCCTAGAAGTACTTTTTAATTCTTTGTGTTTGTGTTCTGCCCATTGCTGCTTTTTAGTTCTCCATCTCTGTCCCCTGCTCCTGATCTCCCCATTCTCTCTCTGTCATTCTCTCCTTTTCCCTGTACCTCTGATTTTCTGTATCCTTGCATCCCACTCCCTCCTTCCCTCCATTTGTCTATATAACACTTTCTTGCTCCTCATCTCTCTCTTTATCTTTCTACTCTTCTGATGTATATGTCCCCCACTCCCACCTTTTACATGCCCAGGTCTTTCTGCATCCTTCTGTCATTCTCCTTCTCTTGCTCTTCTTGCTCTTTTTCTCTCTCTTCCTCTATCCTGCCATCCGTCACTGTTTCTTCCTCCTCCATCCCTTTATCCTTCTCCCTGTCCTCATCAGTCTTTCCCTTTGTTCTGCTTCCAGTCTTTCTTTGTTTTCTCCATCTCTGTCCTTTTCCCTGTAACTTTTTCTCTCCGCTCCTCAGTCCTTGTCCCTCATCTTATTTTTCTCTTCCTGTCATCCCTCTCTGTGACCCTCTGTGCTGTTCTCTTTCTCTTCTTTCTATAATTATATCTTGTCTTACCTGTCAGTCTCTCACTGTCTCTCTTCCTCTGTCCTGCTCCCTGGCCCTATTATTTATTGCTTCACCTCTCTGGCTTGCTCTCTGTCCCAGTTTTCTCTCGTGCTCCATCTCTCCATCATTCTCTCTGTTGCTTTCATTGGCTCTCTATCCCAGCATTCTGCTCCCTGTCCCTCTCTCTTTTGCAGTATCCTGTTTTCTGGCTCCCTGTTCCTCCTTGGTTTCTATATTGCTTTGTCCTTACTCCTGTCTTTCCTTGTCCCGCTGGCCTGCTAACCATCATTGTTGTCTGTCTGTCTCCATCTCTCTGTCTCAGTCCTGTTGCTCTCCTCCTCTCTCCATCTCTAATGTTTCCTTACCCATCTGTCCTGTTCCCTGTCCTTTTTCTCTTATTCTCCCTGTCCTCTATCCTCCCCCTAACTTTTTGTCTGTATATACCACTGCCTGTCCCATCGTTTCTTGCTATATCCCCCTGCCCAGCTCACTGTCCCATTATTCCCCTCTATCCTGCTCCCTAGCCTTTTTTCTCATCCTGCAGCCCAGCACTGGTTTTTCTTTGTCTCAATCTGTCTCTCTTTTTTTCCCTCAATCCTGCTGGCTTGTTCCCTCTTTGGTTTGTGTGTTTTTTTTCCCCCCCGTCCCTCCTTCCTTCTGTATTCTTCTCATTCAGGTTTTCTCTTGATCCGTCTATTCTGCTCCCCGCTCATTTTCTTTCTCTTTCCCTGTCTTTCCTGTCCTGTTCCCTGACCCTGTTTTTCTTCTGCCTTGTCCCTGCAGGGCTTCTCATCCCTTTTTTTAAAAATTGATTTCTCCATCTCACTGTCCTTTTTCCCTGTACCTTTCTTTCTCTGCTCCTCAGTCCTCCCTCACTTAATTTTTTTCTTTCTGTTCCTCTGCCCTGCTCCCCATCGCTGTATATTCGCTCTCTGTATCTGCTGCTCCAGTAACAACTGCCAAGTGTTCCCAGTAACAACTGCCAAGTGTTCCCAGGGAAGGGTGAGTGTACAGGCACTGAGCCTCAGAGCAGACTCACTCTCAGGACTTATAAGCATTAACAAATAAACACTTGCTGTCTCCTTTGCACTCATGTCTGTGTTTGTAGTCCTTTGCACTTGGTGAGTGGCTGTCACAGAGTCCAGGGGAGCAGATTACACAGTGGGTGTCAGTGACCATGGCTGCAGCTGTGGGTTTGGGGCTGGAGGAGCCCCAGGTGGGGCCAGTGAGGCTGATGGTGATGGCTCCTCTGTGTAAAAGAGCTGCAGACCCACGGGATGGTGCTGCTGGGGCACGCTGCCTGAGAACACCGACAAGATGCAAGGATGTTTCCAAACGACAGGTTGATGGTCAACTGGAGTCAGGCCCCACCAGGGCAGCTCCCAGGGATTTTCTGAGCGCTCATAGAAAGGAAGCAGGGAGAGGGGAAGGAGATGGCTGCCCCCACCCCTCTGGGTACCTGGAGGCCTTGCCAACCCCTGGAAAAGGTGCTGGGTGCATCCCCAACTCAACAAAACTCCTCCAGCTCTGCTCACCTTGTGCAGCTGCTTCCAGCTCCAGCACCACCCCTGAAGCCTGTCCTGTAGTGACAGACTGCCCCCAAACCCTGTCCTCAAGGCAGCAAGCTGGCCCTTGAATATGCCTTATTCTCCATAAACACAGGTGCCACTAGCCTCAGTCTGGGGAAGGAGCAGCATCTCCAGAAGCAACTGCTGAAGGAGGGGTTCCTGCTTGAGGAGAGCTACAGTAATCCCAATGGATAACAGTTGCTTGTGCTTTATCTCCCCCAGAGGCAGCACTGAGGACGCAGTTGTCAGCTCCTCTCTGGAGGGAGATGTTGACTGCACCTAGCTCAGGTTTACACAGGTTGACTTTGGCCTTGTTCTCCTAGCAGCATGAGAGAAAAGGGACAGCTAGAGCACTTACTGGCTGTGGACAGGAGCTGCCACGACTGAAGCTGGAGAGGCCAGAGAAAGTTAAAACAGCTGAAGGATAAAATAAAGAGGATCCAGCTGGCAGCTGCCTCCATCTACAGACAGTAGACAGCCTGTCTCTCTGAGTGAGGAAGGATCCCTAAGTGTAATCCTCAGCAGATCTGATCATCAACGTGCACGGCAGGGTCTGTATGCATGACCAAAAGCATGTATTGTGTCCGTGCATGAGGCTATGTATCTGGCAATCCTCGTGTCATAAGAGCTGTAAAACACCAATCTATTCTTTTAGTTGGATGACAGTCAAGCAATCTGAGCTACAGAGGAGGAAGGGAGGTGGGGAGAGAGACAGATAGACAAAGATGTGTCCAAACTGTCAAATTCTCCCAGAGCAGGAGCTGTGGTGAGTCCTAGACCCCTGGACCCATGTCACCCCTCTTCTGCATCCTGATCCCTCTTTGCCTTCCCTTGTATTTCTCTCATCACTGTCATTTTTTTCACTTCCCTAATCCTTTCCCTCTCTTGTTCTCCAAGTCCCCCTTTTTCTCTGTTGTTCTACCTCTCCATTTTCTTTTTCTCTCTGTGCTTCTGTCCTGTTCCCTGTCCCTCTAGTTTTCACCCTGTCTCTGTCCTAAAGCCCATCGCTGTTTTTGCCTTTCTCCATCTGTCTGCCTTCATACTCCATTTTTTTTTTTTTAAATTCCTCCCTGTCTGCTGCTTAGCCCTTTCCAATTCCCCATGGACTCTGTGTGGCTCCATGTCCCCATTTTTTATTTCCTCTCTCTCTGCCCTGTATGCTATGTATACTTTTTCTTTCTTAGTCTTTCATTCCAGGTCCCTGTCCCTAATGTTTTATTTTCTTCTCTCTCTGTCCTGTAGGCCATTTTTGTCTTTATCATCCTTTGTCTGGATCTCTGCCCCTGTTCTTTAATTCCTCTGCCTCTCCCCTTTAGTTTATCAAAACTTTTTGGGTATTTCTCAGTCTCTCTCTGTCCACCTCACTGTCTCCTTTTTAAATCCCTCCCTCTTCCTTGTGGCCCATCACTATTCTTTGTTTTTTCTCCATCTCAGTCTGGTTCCCTGTTGCTTCCTCCTCTCTGGCCTGTAGCCCATCAATATTTTTCCCTTGCTCTGCCTCTCTCTTTGAGGCTCCCTTTGCCTATTCCTCAATCCCCTGTCTCACGCTCTGTGCTCTGCAGCTGATTGCTGTCATTTTGGGTTTACGTGGAAAGGTTTTGTTAACTGGGGGTGGAGGCAAGGGTTGCAGGGGTGTGTTCTGTGAGCAGACACCAGGAGTTGCCCACATGTTTGGCACAGGCAGTTCTAGGCAGTTCCAAGACAGATCTGCTCGTCAAAGCTGAGCCCATCGGTAACACTGATGGCACCTCTATGACAACATATTTAAGAACTGCTTAAAAATGCTACATAGAAGCTGTGACAGAGAAAATATGAGTGTGAAACAGCCCTACAGATTCCAAGGTCAGTGAAGACAGAGAAGGAGGAGGCATTCCAGATGTGAGAGCAGAGATTCCCCTATAAGCCTGTGGTGGAGACTATGGTGAGGCAGGTTGTCCCTGTGCAGCCCACAGAGGTCTATGGTAGAACAGACATCCACCTGCAGCCTGTGGAGGACCCCATGCCAGAGCAGGAGGATGTGCCTGAAGGAAGCAGTGACCCTGTGGAGAGCTGGTGTTGTAGCAGGCTCCTGGCAGCGCCTGTGGTCCCATGGAGAGGAGCCCATGCTGGAGCAGGATTTTTGACATGACCTGTGGCTCTGTGGGAGGGATCCCATGCTGGAGCAGAGGAAGAGCATGAGGAGGAAGGAGCAGCAGAAACAACATGTGATGAACTGACTGCAACCCCTGCTCCCTGTCCCCCTGCACTGCTCAGGGAGAAGAAGTATAGAAGTCAAGAATGAAGATGAGCCCAGGAAAAAAGAGAGGGGCAAGGGGAAAGGGTTTTTTTTTTATTTGTTCTTATTTCTCATTATCCTACTCTGATTTTGATTGACAATAAATTAATTTCTCCAAGTCGAGTTTGTTTTGCCTGTGACAGTAGTCGGTGAGTGATCTCTTTGTCCTTACCTGACCCAAAAGCTTTTTTCATTGTATTTTCTCCTCCTGTCTTGTTGACGAGCGGGAGCAATAGAGCGGCTTGGTGGGCACTCGGCAGCCAGCCAAGGTCAACCCACCACAGTTTTCTTCTGTCAGGCTCCTTTGCCTGAATTTTGCCCATGTTTCTTGCACCCTATCGCTTTTGAAACCTAGTGGTTGCCTCTCCATCCTTATTTTTTAAATTCTTGTGTATGTTTCTTGAACCCAGTTGCTTTTTAAATTTTCTTGCTAGCTCTCCCTCTCTCTGTCTCCCTGGCCTAATTTTAATCTCTTGCCTATGTTTCTTGTACCCTGTCACTTTTCAAATTTTCTTCCTACATCTCCCTCTGTGTAGCTTCATGTACCTCTTTTTAATTGTTCATGATGCTGGTATCCCGTGCTTTCAAATTTTCCTTTCCTCTTCTCCTTCTAGCCATCTCTGTCTCTAAATGTTGATTCTTCCCTCTGTCCTGTCACTTCTTACATTTTCCTTCTACATCTCCCTATTTGTTACTTCTTGCCCGTGTTTATTGTACCCTGTTGCTTTTCAAAACTTTAGTTTTATGTCTACTTCTACATGGCTCCCTGTTTCTACTTTTTCTCTGTTTCTTTTCCCCTGTAACTTCAGAATTTTCCCTGTCTGTTGTCTCATCTCTATCTTGTTTTCCTGCTGGTCCCTTCTGCCTTTCTCTCCTGCTCCCTCTTTTATTTATTCCTCCAGTTTTCTGTCCCTGTTTTTTAGCTCCCAGTGGGCTCCAGCTGGGGCTGCCCCAGGTGTGGCCAGTGAGGCTGAGCATGGGGCTGGCCCTGCTATGGGAAGGGGTTGTGGCTATAAAAGAGTCTGTCCAGGCACACCTGCCTGTGGAGACTGATGGAGGGGAACCAGCTGAGGAGGGAATCCAAGAGGGTCCCACAGGCTGCTGCCTCTAGCAAGGAATGGCCAGGCCTTGCAGCAAGGAAGGATCCCCCTGAGCTATCCCCTACAGAGCAGACACCAGTACACAGCACCAGGAGCTCAGAGCCTCTGTTGGCTAAGTCCAGGAGCTGCCGTGTATTGAGAAAGCCTTGCAGATAAGGACCAGTAAAAATGTCAAAATGTTGCTTTAAATTTTTTTTTCCATGTCTCTCACTATCTGCTTCCCTGACCCTAATTGTTAATATGTCCCTTTTCCTATATTTTATGTCTTCTTGCTCCTTCCTTTACCCCCAATGGTTTTAAAGTTTTATTGATCGATCTCTCCCTCTCTCGCCCCCTGCCCCCCCCCCCCCCCCCCCCCCCCCCGACTTCCTGGCCTTACTTTTTAATTGTCAGCAGTGTGAATTTTACCCTCTTTTTGATTTTTTCCCCCAATTCTCCCTCTATCTTCCTCCCTGTCCCTAATGTAATATTATTTCCTGTTCTCTGCCATGTTCCAGTTTCTCTTTCTGTGTATCCCCTCATCCATGTCCTTACTTCCCAATGTTTTCTTATCACTTTTATGCTTTTTAAAATTTAAAATTTCCCTTTTAAATTTTCTATGTTTCCTTCTATCCACCTCCCTATTCCTATTTTTTTAATTCTTTCCTCTGTTTCTTGCACAAATTCCCTTTTTATGTTTCCTTCTATCCACCTCCCTATTCCTATTTTTTTAATTCTTTCCTCTGTTTCTTGCACAAATTCCCTTTTTATGGTTCCTTCTACCCACCTCCCTATTTTTTTAATATTCCCATGTTTCTGGTCCTAGATCACTGTTATATTTTCTTTCCACCTTGGCCTCTATCCGTCTCCCTTTCTGGATTTTTTTAATTTCTTCCCTTTATTCTTTGTACCTTGTTGATATTTAATTTCTCTGACACTGTTCCATTATCCAGCTCCCTCTCTCTAATGTTTTAATTCCTCCCTTTCTGCCCAACACCCTGTTGCTGTTTGAAGCACAACAGTAAAATCTCGTTTCTTGGTGTCTTCGGTGCCACAAGTGATGATGGCTGCCATGAATGACAGCGGAATCGTGCAGAGCAGCTGAGAGGAACTGCTTGGGTGGGGCGGTGGGGGGGGGGGGGGGCACAGATGGGTGTGAAACCCTGGTAACAGCTCACAATAAGACCAGGAAAGGCTTCTAGTGGACCTCTACGATCCAGAAGCCCGTCTGTGCCTCTGGAGGCTTGTCTCGATGTTCCCAGAAGTCCTCCAACCGCTCCCGGTGAACCTCTATGATCTGGAAGCCTGTTTGTGCAACCGGAGGACTATTTACTCCCGGCCAACACTCCGGAAGTGCCTCTTCAGTCCTCCGGACTCACTCTCTATGGGCCGGAAGTCCTCCGGCACTCCGGAAGTTCCCGGTCAGTCAGCCGAACTCACTCTCTATGTGTCAGAAGTCCTCCAGACACCGGAAGTGCCCCGTCAGTCAGCCGAACTCACTCTCTATGGGCCGGAAGTCCTCCAGGATACCGGAAGTACCCCGTCAGTCAGCCGAACTCACTCTCTATGGGCCGGCAGTCCTCCAGGACACCGGAAGTGCCCCGTCAGTCAGCCGAACTCACTCTCTATGGGCCGGAAGTCCTCCAGGATACCGGAAGTACCCCGTCAGTCAGCCGAACTCACTCTCTATGGGCCGGCAGTCCTCCAGGACACCGGAAGTGCCCCGTCAGTCAGCCGAACTCACTCTCTATGGGCCGGAAGTCCTCCAGGATACCGGAAGTGCCCCGTCAGTCAGCCGAACTCACTCTCTATGGGCCGGAAGTCCTCCAGGATACCGGAAGTACCCCGTCAGTCAGCCGAACTCACTCTCTATGGGCCGGCAGTCCTCCAGGACACCGGAAGTGCCCCGTCAGTCAGCCGAACTCACTCTCTATGGGCCGGAAGTCCTCCAGGATACCGGAAGTACCCCGTCAGTCAGCCGAACTCACTCTCTATGGGCCGGCAGTCCTCCAGGACACCGGAAGTGCCCCGTCAGTCAGCCGAACTCACTCTCTATGGGCCGGAAGTCCTCCAGGATACCGGAAGTGCCCCGTCAGTCAGCCGAACTCACTCTCTATGGGCCGGCAGTCCTCCAGGACACCGGAAGTGCCCCGTCAGTCAGCCGAACTCACTCTCTATGGGCCGGCAGTCCTCCAGGATACCGGAAGTGCCCCGTCAGTCAGCCGAACTCACTCTCTATGGGCCGGCAGTCCTCCAGGACACCGGAAGTGCCCCGTCAGTCAGCCGAACTCACTCTCTATGGGCTGGCAGTCCTCCAGGACACCGGAAGTGCCCCGTCAGTCAGCCGAACTCACTCTCTATGGGCCGGCAGTCCTCCAGGACACCGGAAGTGCCCCGTCAGTCAGCCGAACTCGCTCTCTGTGGGCCCGAAGTCCTCCAGGACACCGGAAGTGCCCGTTCAGTCCTCCGTACTAACACTCTATGGGCTAGAAGTCCTCCAGAACTACCTGACCTATCCTGGAGACCCGTAGATCCTCCCTGACCCATTCTACACCTCATCCAGATGATCCCAGAAAGATTATACAAGCGCCCAGGCCTATTCTAGAGCCCCCAGACCCATCCTAGAGACCCTCACGTCTCTCCAGAAACATTTTACACTTTCTCAGGCCTATCTTAGAGCCCCCAGACCCTTCCTAGAACGCCCAGACTCATCCTAGAGACCTCCAGATACCCCCAGACCCATACTACACCCCCCAGGTGTATTATAAAGCACCCAGACCCCTCTTAGAGCTCTCAGACTCATCCTAGAGACCCCCACATCCCTCCAGAACCATTCTGCACACCCCCCGACACTTCCTAGAGCTCCCAGACCCCTCCTAGTTCTCCCAGACCCATCCTAGAGAACCCCACATTCCCCCAGACCCATTCTACACCCGCTCAGGCTTCTTCTAGAATCCCCAGACCTTTCTTACAGCCCTCAGACCCATCCCAGAGACCCCTACATTCCTCCAGATTTATTCTGCACCCCACAGACCCCTCCTAGAGCCCTCAGACTCATCCTAGAGACTCCCAGATCCCCCCAGACCCATGCTCCATCCCTCATGCCTATTCTAGAACCTCCAGACCCCTTCTAGAGGTCCAAAACCCCTCCTAGAGACTCCCACATACCCCCAGATGCATTCTATGCCTCCCCAGTTCCCTCCTAGAGACCATAGACCTGTCCTAGATACCCCAGACTAAATTTAACAACACCCAGATCCCCCCAAGCCCTTTCCACACACCCCACACATCCTTCCTACAGCCCCCAATCACCTCCTAGGGCTCCCAGACCTCCCCTAAAGCCCCAAGACCCATCATAGAGACCCCCCAGATCTTTCCAGCCTCATTCTACACCCCCCTAGATAATTCTAAGAGCCCCTAGAACCTTCTTAAAGCCCCCAGAACCGTCACAGAATCCCCCACATCCCCCTAGACCCATTCTACGCCCCCCTGACTCCTCCTAAAGCCTCCAGACCAATTCTTAAGACCCCTAGATCGCCCCAGAATCATTCTACACCCCAGACCCATTTTAGAGCCCTCAGATCCCTCATAGAGCTCCAAGACCCCTTCCAGAGAGCCCAGACTTATCCTAGAGATTCCTAGATCTTCCCAGATCCATTCTACACCTTCCCAGTCCAGACTCCTCCTACAGCAGTCCAGATCTCACTAGACCTATTCTAGATCCACCCAGGAGTATCCTAGAGACCCCAGACCCTTCTTAGATCATTTAGACTTATCCTAGAGACCCCCAGATCCACGTCCCCCCTCGGATTCTACACCCTCCCAGGCTAATCCTAGAGTCCTCAGACTCCTCTTTACAGCCCCCAGACCCTTCCTACAGTCTTCTAGGTCCCCCCAGACCCCTTCTACACCCTTTCAGGTCTATCTTAGAGCTTTCAGATCCCTCTTCAAAATCCCCCAGACCCCTCCTAGAGACTCCCAGATCCTCTTAGACTCATTCTACGGTCTCCAGGCCAATCTTAGAGCCCCCATCCCCACAGATCTATTCTACACCCCTCCAGGCCTATCCTAGAGTACCCAGACCCCTGCTAGAGACCCCCAGATCCACTCAAACCGATTCTACACACCCCAAGACCCCTCCTACAGAGCTCAGACCCCTCTTAAAGACTTCAGATCAATCCTAAAGACCCCTAGATGCCCTCAGTCTGATTCTACGCTTCTCCAGATCCATCCTAGAGATCTACAGATCCCCCCAGACCCATTCTATACCCCCCCAGATCCCTCCTTGATCCCCCAGATCTTTCCAGACCCCTCCTACAGCCCCAGACTCATCTTAGAGACCCCTTGATCTCTTCAGATCCATTCTACACCTCCCATGTGCATCCTTGAGCCCCCAGATCCTTCTTAAAGCCCCCAGACCCCCCTAGGCAAATCCTGGAGGCATTGGCTCCTCTTCCTAACAGGCTCCATCTGTGACTGGGACATCCCCAGGTGTGAGCAGTGAGGCTGAGGGTGGGGCTGCGGCTATAAAAAGTGTTGGCTGGGCACATGTGTCTGTGGGGGCTGATGGAGGGGAAGTGGCTGAGGAGTGAATCCTGGGGGTCCTAAAGAATCCAGGGGGTCCCAAAGGCAGGTGCCTACAGCTAGTTCCTGCGGAGAGGAAGGATAGCCCTGAGACAACCCGGACAGAGTGAACAGCAGCACAGGGCAGTGGGAGCTGGAAGCCTGTGTTGGCTAACGTGGGTGGGTAAAAAGCAGACAAAGCAGGCAGGGAGGTAAAAACAAGGGTGGGTCTGTGAAAAGCAGGCAAAGCAGGTGGAGAGGTAAAAAAAAGGGTGGGTCAGTAAAAAGCAGGTGAGGAGGAAAAAAAATATGGGTGGATGGGTAAAAAGCAGGTGAGGAGGAAAAAAATCATAGTAGGTCGGAAAAAAGTGGGTGAAGAAGTAGAAAAATGCAGGGTGAGTTGGTAAAAAGCAGACAAGGAGGTTTAAAAAAAACAGGGTGGGTCAGTAAAAAGCAGGTGAGGAGAAAAAAAAGATGGGGCGTGCCGATAAAAAGCAGGTGAGGAGAAAAAAAAGATGGGGCGTGTCGATAAAAAGAAGGTGAGGAGAAAAAAAAGATGGGGCGTGTCGATAAAAAGCAGATGAGAAGAAAAAAAGATGAGCATGTCAGTAAAAAGCAGGGAAGGAGAAAAAATAATAGCAGGGTGTGTTGGTAAAAAGCAGGTGAGGAGAAGAATTCAGGGTTGGTCAGTAAAAAGCAGGTGAGAAGAAAAAAGACGGGCGGGTCAGTAAAAAGCAGGCAAGGAGAAGAATGCAGGGTTGGTCAGTGTCCTGGTTTTAGCTGGGACAGAGTTAGCTCTTCTTTTTAGCAGCTGGAAGAGCTCCATGTTTTGGTTTTACTCAGAGGCTCGCTCTGAGAAGGATGTTGATAGCAAGCTGATGTTTGTGGTTGGACGTGAGACTCCAAGGACTTTTCAGTGTGTCGGAGTGCAGAAGCATGGTGAGACAAGGGGGCCACGATTCCCCTTGTGATTTGTGGTGAAACTGAAGATTGAGGCCAAACTGGCCAATTAGTATTCCATATCATGCAGCATCATGCCCAGTATAAAAGTGAGGGACAGCCGGAAAAAAGGGCTTTTGCGCTTTGACTCTTTTGCCGCTTCTGCTCTTTTGTGCTTGCTGCGCTTTTGCTCTATTGTCTCCCCCCCCCCAGTACGCCCACTCTCAGAGTACTATCTCTCTCTCCCCCCCCCCTCTATT
Source organism: Tauraco erythrolophus (assembly GCF_009769465.1). Taxonomy (NCBI): domain Eukaryota; kingdom Metazoa; phylum Chordata; class Aves; order Musophagiformes; family Musophagidae; genus Tauraco; species Tauraco erythrolophus. The sequence goes on along the minus strand of NC_141476.1, from coordinate 15,378 downwards.
TCGGGGCCTCGCGTTCATCTGAGATTGCAGCTTTGGGACGAGATGGGCTTCGCATACGAGGGGGTGGTGAGCATCTACACTGTGTATTAAATCATCTGTATTAAATCGTTCTTATCTCAACCCACGGGTATCCCATTTCTCCTTTAATTCTCTCTCTCATCCCTAGGGCTGGGGGAGGGTGAGTCAACGACTGTGGGGGGGGTGGTTTGATTGCTGGAGTGGCCTAACCCACAACAGTCTTAATTGGCGCCCAACGTGGGGCCTGACGGGGTTGAGATAACGATGTTGCTGGCTGGAATGCTGTTTGTTATGCTTGCATACATGTTACTGGACATTTATAATTTATTGCCTTATTTACCTTATATGATGTTAGGCGGAATGCTTATGCGGTTTTCTGGCTCTGGGTGTTGGACCGGTATGAAAAGTATGTTATCGTTAATTAAGGGTTTTGCTATACTGTATGGTGTAACACTGATAAGATCATCGGTGCTGGAACCGGCTCAGTCTTTGTATTCTGCAGTGCACAGGGGGATGGTGATGTGGAGCTCGTTTATTAATTTTGAGTGTCACCTGGTGGATGTCATTGCCAATTATACTGGTGACTTTTCATTTACAAAAGCTTATGTCAATTTTGATAATGCTGAACATCATTGGAATAATTTAACTGGTTTGATTGTCCTGCAAGGTCTCCTGAATATATGTTTAATTATATATATATTCAAAGTCAATCGGCCATTTAGGGGTGTATACCAATTTATTTCTCGGATTATTGTGCTTGCCATCTCGACTCCCATGACAAGCACTATAGCTACTCAGACTACAATGGTATCAGTTGCCCCCGTAAGGAAAAGAAAATGTATACAAAAGTTAGAAGATGAAGAAGAGCAACCAGGGCCATCAGAACAACCAGACAAAGAAGAGCAACCAGGGCCATCACAATGATTGGAGGAAGAGCAACCGAGGAAATGTGTGCGCAAATCAGACGCAGAGGAGAGGATGATGATGATGAAGATCAACCAGGGCCATCACAAGAGATGAAGTGGGAACGTTCTGTCTCACCCCAAAGAAAATCTCAATGGAGGAGAAATGACATCATAGATGAGACAATAACCACCCGATCTCTAAAAATGAGCGAGCTGCGAGATATTAGAAAAGATTATGGCCGTCTTAGAGGTGAGCCCATTGTCACTTGGTTGCTCAGATGCTGGGACATGGGAGCCAATAGTCTGGAGTTAGATGGTAACGAAGCCAGGCAGCTAGGAGCCCTTGCCATGGATGGAGGCATTGATAAAGCAATTGGAAGACAGACACAAGTTCGCAGCCTCTGGAGACGGCTCCTGGCAGCTATAAAGGAAAGGTATCCCTACAAGGACGAGGTGCCATGTAATGTAAGCAAGTGGACCAACATAGAAAAAGCTATTCAGTATCTGAGAGAACTGGCTGTGCGAGAGTTGATTTATCTTGACTCGAGAAGCGGACCAAGATGCGAAGATCCAGATGACGTCTGGTGCACACGACCAATGTGGCAAAAGATTCTACGGAGTGCACCATCAGCATATTCCACCTCATTGGCAATAATGGACTTCGGAGACGATGATACACCACTATCCGTAGGTAATCTGGTCACCTACCTCCGACGATATGATGATAATACTTCTATACGAACCTGTGTTGCGGCTGTGGAAAAGCTGTCTGAGGAGGTCCGAGAATTAAGAGAAAAAGTAGATTTCCCACCACCTGAACATTCTAGAATTTCAGCTGTTAGAACCAGGCGTTACCCTCCTCGAGAGAGACAAGAGAGACGGTACAGATCACGGGGTGAGCTGTGGTTCTACCTGCGTGATCATGGAGAAGACATGAGAAGGTGGGATGGAAAACCCACCTCCTCTTTAGAGGCAAGGGTACGCCAGTTGGGAGGAAGAACCAACAGAAATAGAATTTTCTCCAATTCCTCCAGGACAGCTGTTGCCCCAGTCTACAGTGAGCAGTCCACTAGTCAAAATGGGAGGGCTGATCCTCCTAGCCACCCTGACTCTAATCCTGCTGATTCCTCTGATGAATATGATAACAGGCATTAGAGGGGCCCTGCCTCCAGCCAGGTGGAGGAAAGGGACAATCGAGTTTACTGGACTGTGTGGATTCGGTGGCCTGGCACATCATACCCCAAAAAGTATAAGGCTCTAGTGGACACTGGTGCCCAATGCACCTTGATACCGTCGAACTTTAGAGGGGCAGAATCCATCTGTATTTCTGGAGTGACAGGGGAGTCTCAACAACTGACTGTGTTAGAGGCTGAAGTGAGCCTAACTGGAGAGCAGTGGCAAAAACACCCTATTGTAACTGGCCCAGAAGCACCGTGCATCCTTGGCATAGGTTATCTTAAGAGAGGGTATTACAAGGACCCAAAAGGCTATTGGTGGGCTTTTGGCATAGCTGCAATAGAGACAGAAGAAGGCAGACAGCTGTCTGCTTTGCCTGGTCTCTCAACGGACCCTTCTGCTGTGGGATTACTGAGGGTCGAAGAACAACAGGTGCCAATTGCTACTACAACAGTGCATCGATGGCAATATCGTACCAACCGAGACTCTCTAATTCCTATCCATAAGTTGATTCATCAACTGGAGAGTCAAGGAGTCATCACGAAGACCCGCTCACCTTTTAACAGCCCTATATGGCCTGTACATAAGTCCAATGGCGAGTGGAGGCTGACAGTAGACTATCGTGGCTTGAATGAAGTTACACCACCATTGAGTGCTGCCGTGCCAGATATGCTGGAACTTCAGTATGAACTGGAGTCAAAGGCAGCCAGGTGGTACGCTACAATTGATATCGCTAATGCGTTTTTCTCAATTCCTTTGGCACCAGAATGCAGGCCACAGTTTGCTTTCACTTGGAGGGGCATCCAGTATACCTGGAATCGACTGCCCCAGGGGTGGAAACACAGCCCTACTATTTGCCATGGACTGATCCAGACCACACTGGAACAGGGTGAAGCCCCAGAACATTTGCAATACATTGATGACATCATTGTATGGGGCAACACAGCAGAAGAAGTTTTTGAGAAAGGTGAAAAGATAATCCAAATCCTTCTGAAAGCAGGCTTTACCATAAAACAGAGTAAGGTCAAGGGACCTGCACAGGAGATTCAGTTTTTGGGAATAAAATGGCAAGATGGGCGTCGTCAGATTCCGATGGACGTGATTAATAAAATAACAGCTATGTCCCCACCAACTAACAAAAAGGAAGCACAAGCTTTCTTAGGCATTGTGGGTTTCTGGCGAATGCATATTCCAGATTACAGCCAGATTGTAAAACCTCTCTATCAAATAACCCGGAAGAAGAATAGTTTTGAATGGGGCCCAGAGCAAAAACAAGCCTTTGAACAAACTAAACAAGAAATAGTTCATGTGGTAGCCCTGGGACCAGTCTGGACAGGACAAGATGTCAAAAACATGCTCTACACTGCAGCTGGGGAGAATGGTCCTCCCTGGAGTCTCTGGCAAAAAGTGCCAGGGGAGACACGAGGTCGACCTCTTGGGTTTTGGAGTCGAGGATACAAAGGATCCGAAGCCCGCTATACTCCAACTGAAAAAGAGATACTGGCAGCATAGGAAGGAGTCCGAGCTGCTTCTGAAGTGATTGGTACGGAAGCACAGTTGCTCCTGGTACCCCGATTGCCAGTGCTCAGCTGGATGTTCAAAGGGAGCGTCCCGTCTACACACCACGCAACTGATGCTATATGGAGCAAGTGGATCGCACTGATCACACAAAGAGCTCGGATAGGAAACCTTAATTGCCCAGGAGTTTTGGAAGTGATTACTAACTGGACTGAAGGTAAAGACTTTGGAATGTCACCAGAGGAGGAGGAGGTGATACGTGCTGAGGAGGCTCCACTTTATAATGAACTATCAGACAATGAGAAGAAATACGCTCTGTTTACTGACAGATCCTGTCACCTTGTAGGAAAACATCGAAAATGGAAAGCTGCTGTATGGAGTCCTACTCGACGGGTCGCAGAAGCTACCGAAGGAGAAGGTGAATCAAGTCAGTTTGCAGAGGTGAAAGCCATCCAATTGGCTTTAGACATCGCTGAATGAGAAAAGTGGCCAATGCTCTATCTCTATACCGACTCATGGATGGTAGCAAATGCCCTGTGGGGATGGCTACGGCAATGGAAGCAGAGCAACTGGCAACGCAGAGGTAAACCCATCTGGGCTGCCCCATTGTGGAAAGACATTGCTGCTTGAGTAGAGAAGCTGGTTGTAAAAGTACGTCATGTAGATGCTCATGTACCCAAGAGTCGGGCCACGGAAGAACATCAAAATGATCAACAGGTGGATCAGGCCGCTAAGATTAAAGTGGCTCAGGTGGATCTGGACTGGCAACATAAAGGTGAAAAATTTCTAGCTTGTTGGGCCCATGATGCCTCAGGCCATCAAGGAAGGGATGCCACATACAAATGGGCTTGTGATCGAGGGGTGGACTTAACTATGGACACTATTGCAGAGGTTATCCATGAATGTGAAACGTGCTGCAATCAAGCAAGCTAAGCGGTTAAAACCTCTTTGGTATGGAGGGCGTTGGTTGAAATATAAGTATGGAGAGGCTTGGCAAATTGATTATATCACACTTCCACAAACTCGCAGTGGCAAGCGTTACATGCTCACAATGGTGGAAGCAACCACTGGATGGCTGGAAACCTATGCTGTGCCCCATGCCACCGCCCGGAACACTATCTTGGGCCTTGAAAAGCAAGTCTTGTGGCGGCGTGGCACCCCAGAAAGAATTGAGTCAGACAACAGGACTCATTTCTGTAACAATCTTATAGACACTTGGGCCAAAGAGCAAGGCATCGAGTGGGTATATGACAGCCCCTATCATGCACCAGCTTCTGGGAAGATTGAACGATATAACGAACTGCTAAAAACTGCACCGAAAGCAATGGGTGGTGGAACCTTCAAACATTGGGATACATGTTTACCAAAAGCTACCTGGTTAGTCAACACTAGAGGATCTGCCAATCGAGCTGGTCCTGCCCAATCAGGACTTTTACGTACTGTAGAAGGCGATAAAGTCCCGGTAGTGCACATGAGGAATATACTCGGGAAGACAGTTTGGGTTATTCCTGCCTCGGGTAAAGGTAAATCCATTCGTGGGATTGCTTTTGCTCAAGGACCTGGGTGCACTTGGTGGGTGATGCAGAAGGATGGGGAAGTCCAATGTGTACCTCAAGGGGATTTGACGTTGGGTGAAAATAGATGATAAAATGAATTGAATTGTGTGATATTAATCGCTAAATAACCCTGTCCCTGCATACCATCATTGCTATGGTTGTCACATTGTACTAATGCCATTATATTAAGAATCATCCAGGTTAATGAAGAATGAACTTTGGCAGAACCAGAACTGATTCCAAACACCCAGCAACTTCTTTGAGATCAACATCTTCAGCCTGCAGACGATGGCTGGATACACCAACTACGAGCTCCAGACACCACACGCAATAAAGACTACATGTCATCCGTTCTACCGTCTGAGCGAATTCCACATCATCTTTCCTGCCCTGAGAGACTGCTACAACAGATGAAGACACATTTTGGAGAGATGATCCATGGCTAAGGGAATAGTATATATGTAAGGTTTGAGCATGATGTGCAGCTAAAACCAGGACAGTCAGTAGAAAGCAGGTGAGGAGAAAAAAAAGGCAGGTGGGTCAAAAGCAGGAGAGGAGGAAAAAAAATGCAGGGCGAGTGCGTAAAAAAACAGGTGAGGAGGAAAAAAAAAGATGGGCGGGTCGGTAAAAAACAGACAGAAAAAAACCAAGGGTGAAGGGTGGGTCTGTGTGTGTTCTGTAGGTGTCTATGGAGGTTCTACAGACAAAACAAAGGAGTGAAGTGGTGGTGGGATATAAAAAGTGACAGAACAGAACCTTTGTGCCGTGGAATGAAAGTTCTAAGGTGCGGTTTCTGGCAGAGGGACACAAAAAGTGACGGACTGGAACCTTTGTGATGCGGAACTAAAATGCCGGAGTGCGGGTGCTGGGTAGGACAGGAAAAAAAGGACTGGGCAGAATCTTTAGGTTCTAGAGGGATCTCTAGGGCTGTATAGTGCTCTGTGGGGCTTCTTTAGGGCTTCTGTGGGAGTCTATAGGACTTTATGGGGCTCTATAAGAATTCTGTAGGGGTCTATAGAGCTTTATGGAGCTCTCTAGGGCTTCTAGAGATTTGTTTATAGTATTCTATATGGCTATAGAAGGGTCTAGAGAACTTCTGAAGGTGTCTGTAGGGCTTTGTAGGGCTCTAGAATGCTCTCTAGGGCTTCTATACGTGTTTATAGAGCTTTATGGGGCTCTCTAGGGCTTCTAGAGATTTTTTTATCATACTCTAGATGGCTCTTTAAAGGTCTATAGGGTTTCTGTAGGTGTCTGTAGGACTCTATAAGGGTCTATAGGGCTTCTGTACGTGTTTCTAGAGCTTTATGGGGTTGTCGAGGGCTTCTGTAGGGTTCTAGAATGGTCTAGAGGGCTTTATAGGGCTCTCTAGGACTCTAGAGGGCTCTAGAGGCTTTTTGAATTCCTGCCTATATTTCTTGAACCCTTTCACATTCTCCCGCTGCCTTTCCCTCCCTCTCCCTGACCTCATTTCCATTCCTGCCTGTCTTTCTCCTACCCCGTCGCTTTTCCAAACTCTCCTTCTCTCTTCACTTTTCCCAGGCTCCTCGTTTCTGCATTTTATTTCCTCTCTCTCTTTCTTTTCTCGCGATACCTTCAGGATTTTCCCTGTCTTGCCTCCTTTTCCTGCCGGTCCCTCCTGCCTCTCTTTCCCGCTCCCTCTTTTCTTCATTCCTCCATCTCTCTGGCCCTGAGCTTTAGCTCAAGCTCTCCACACTGTTGTCCCGGTCCCCGTCCCTCTCTGGATCACAGCGTCCTCCTCCTGCTTTTCTCTTCCCTTTTTCTCCCTCTGTCCTGCTGCCTTTGGGCTCGGAGCCTCGTAGCCGACTCGCTGCCGGGATTTCTTCTGCCCATTAAGGAAGAAAGTGGTCCTGCCTCCTCCGTGCCCCTGGATGGATGTGTTTGCAGCTGCCAGATGTGGAGCTGGTGGCCGTGGCTGGGTCCAGGGGAAGGGACCACGTGGTGTGGGGCTTTGGCCATGGCCCCTCTTTGCAACAGGGCTCCAGCTGGGGCTGGGAGCACCCCAGGTGTGGCCAGTGAGACTGAGGGTGGGGCTGTGGCTATAAAAGGGGCTGCCTGGGCACACCTGTCTGTGGGGGCTGATGGAGGAGAACTGGCTGAGGAGCCGAATCCAGGGGGTCCCACAGGCAGGTGCCTCCAGCCAGGATCAGCCAGTCCCTGCGAAGAGGAAGGATCCCCCGAGCCGTCCCCGACAGAGCAGACACGACATCGGGAGCTGGGAGCCTTCGTCGCCTGCGTAGGTGAGCTGCCACGTATCGAGGAAGGGTCAAAGACGAGGAGCATTTTCAACTTGAAAATGCTGCTTTTGAAATTGTTTTCCACGTCTCCCACTCACTGGTTCCCTGACTCTAAGTTTTAATACCTCCCTTTTCTGGGTTTGTTATTTCTTCTCGCTCCTTCCTTCACCCTGGTGGTTTTTAAGTTTTCTTTCTACGTCTGTGTCTCTCTGCGACTCCCTGGCTGGGTAAGGGATTGTAGATGATGGTCCGAGTAGGGCCACGATGGAAAATGACTAAGTGGACTCAGCTGAGAGAAAAGGCATGGGGAGGATTGTTGAAAGCGACGCAGAGAGGGGAGCGCAGCGCTGCGACACGGTGAGTCGATGTCCGGTGTCAGAGGGAAGATGGGACTGTGGCTCCGTGACTGCTGACGTTGGGGGTTTGGTTCCTTTTGAAGGTGCGAAGCAACGAGCGCAGCAGAATATGGGCACTGGAGCTGATGGGGCAGTGAGCAGTGGGAGAAGGAGCAGTGACTGTTGAGGTGTCACACACCTGGTGCAGCGGTAAGCAGCCCCCAGACCCATCCTAGAGACACCCCCTAGACCCATTCTACACCCTCCGAGGCCTATTCTAGAGCCCCCAGACCCAACCTACAGACTCTCAGCTATTTCCAGCCCCATTCTACACCCCCCAGACCACTCTAAGAGCTCCCAGACCCTTCCTAAAGCCCCAGAACTATCGTAGAGTCCCCCACATCCCCCCAGACCCATTCTAAGGCCCCCCAACTCCTCCTAGAGTCCTCAGACCCCTCCAACAGCCCCCAGACCAATTCTTAAGACCCCTAGATCCCCCCAGACCCATTCTACACTCCCAGACCCATTTTAGAGTCCTCAGGCTCCTCCTAGAGCCCCAAGACCTCTTTCCAGAGAGCCCACACCCACCCTAGAGATTCCTAGATCTCCCCAGACCCATTCTACACCCTCCCAGACCCCTCCTAGAGATTCCTAGATCCCTCCGGACCTGTTCTACATTTCCCCAGGCCTATCCTAGAGCCCCCAGACCCCTCTGAGAGCACTTAGATCTAACCTATAGCTCCTAGACCCATTTTACGGACCCCCAGATCCCCCCACACCCATTCTACACCTTCCAAGGACAATCGTAGAGCCCCCAGACTGCTCCTATAGCCTCAGACCCATCCTAGAGACAGCCAGATCTCCCCGGACTCAGTTTACATGCCCCTAGACCCCTCTTACAGCACCCAGAACCTTCTATATGGCTCTGTAGGGCTCTGTGGCGCTCTATAGAGCTCCGTAGAGACAAAGACAGCCTCGCAAAGACCCACATTGCCGTATAGAGCCTCGTGGAGCACTATAGAGCCTCGTAGAGCCCTATAGAGATCCACAGAACCCTACAGAGCCTTAAAGAGTCCCGTAGAGCCCCAGAGAGCCCTGTAGAGCCCTATAGAGACCCACAGAGCCCAAGAGAGTCCTATAGAGCCCCACACAGCCCCACAGCAACTTATAAAGCCCCAGGCAGCCCTGCAGAGCCCTATCAAACCTCACAGAGTGTTATAGAGCCCTACAGAGCCTCACAGAGCCCTCTAAATCTTCACAGAGCCCTATAGAGACCCACAGAGGCCAACAGAGCATTATAGAGCATCACAGAGCCCTGTAGAGCCCCAGACACCCTCGCAGAGCTCCACAGAACCTTGTCGAGCCCCACAGTGCTCAACAGAGCTCTATAGAGCCCCACAGAGTCTTTTAGAGCCCCACAGAGGTCTATAGAGCCCTATAGAGCTTTACAGGAGACTTGTAAAGCCCCGTAGAGCCCCACAGAGCCCCACAGAGACTTATAGAGCACCACAGAGCCTTATAAAGTTCTTTGGAGCCCTACAGAGCCCCACAGAGCACTATAGAGCCTCGCAGAGACCAATAGAACTCTCTAGAGCCCCATAGAGACCCACAGAGACCCATAGAGCCCTATAGAGCCTTATAAAGCTCTATAGAGCCCCACAGAACCCCACAGAGATCTATAGAGCTCCACAGAGCTTAAGAGAGCCCCACAGAGATCTATAAAGCCTGACAGAACCCAAAAGAGTACTATACATCCTTACAGAGCCCTATACATCGCTGTAGAGCCCCGCGGAGCCCTTGAGAGCCCCACAGAGCTTAACAGAGCCCTATAGATCCTCAGACACACTCACAGAGCCCCACAGATGCCTCTAAAGTACTATAGAGCCCCACAGAGCCTTATAGAGCCCCACAGAGCCTTATAGAGCCCCACAGCGCCTTATAGAAGCCTATCGAGCCCCACAGAGTTTTATAGAGCCATGCAGGGGCCCACAGTACCCCATAGAGCCCAGCAGAGCCCCATAGCGCCCCACGGAGCCCTGTAGGGGCCAACAGAGATTTACAGAGCCCCACAGAGCCCTATAGAGCCTTATAAAGCTCTACAGAGCCCTATAGAGCCCCAGAACACCTTGCAGAGCCCCACAGAACCCCACAGAGATCTGTAGAGCTCCACAAAGCTTAAGAGAGCCCCACAGAGATCTATAGAGCCTGACAGAACCCAACAGAGCACTATACAACCTTACTGAACCCTATACATCCCTATAGAGCCCTACGGAGCCGTATAGAGCCCCACAGAGCCATATGGAGCCTTACAGAGCTTAATGGAGCTCTATAGATTCTCAGACAAACTCACAGAGCACTACAGAGCCCCACAGAGGCCTATAGAGTACTATAGAGCCCAAACAGAGCCCCATAGAGCCCAACAGAGCCTTATAGAGCCCCACAGCACCTTATAGAACCCTATCGAGCCCCACAGAGTTTTATAGAGCCATTTAGGGGCCCACAGTACCCCATAGAGCCCAGCAGAGCCCCATCGCGCCCCACAGAGCCCTATAGAGGCCAACAGAGCTTGACAGAGCCCCACACAGCCCTATAGATCCTCAGACACACTCACAGAGCACTACAGAGGCCCACAGATGCCTCTAAAGTACTATAGAGCCCCACAGAGCCTTATAGAGCCCCACAGCGCCTTATAGAAGCCTATCGAGCCCCACAGAGTTTTATAGAGCCATATAGGGGCCCACAGTACCCCATAGAGCCCAGCAGAGCCCCATAGTGCCCCACAGAGCCCTATAGAGGCCAACAGAACTTTACAGAGGCCAACGGAGCCTTATAGAGACCACAGAGGCCAACGGAGCCTTATAGAGACCAACAGAGCTTTACAGAGCCCCACAGAGCCCTATAGAGCCCCAGACACCCTCACAGAGCTCCACAGAACCTTATAGAGCCCCACAGAGCCCCACACAGGCCTATAGAGCCCCATAAAGTTCCATAGAGCTTTTCAGAGCCCTACAAAGCCCTACAGAGCCTCACCGAGCCCTATAGAGTGCAAGGCTCTACAGAGCTCTGCAGAGCCCTATAAAGCCTCATAGATCCCTGCGGAGCCCTGTAGAGACACTTATAGAGCCCCATTGAGCCCCACAGAGCTTTATAGAGCCCTACAGGGACCCACAGAGCCCTCTAGATCTTCACAGAGCCCCAAAGTTCCCCATAGAGCCCCAGACATCATCGCAGAGCTCCACAGAGACTTACAGAGCCCCGCAGACCCTATGGAGCCCTTGAGAGACCTATGGAGCCCTACAGAGCCTGACAGAGTCCAAAAGAGCTCTATAGAGCCTTGCAGAGACCAACAGACCTCTATAGAGCCCCATAGAGGCCTATAGAGCCCCCAAAACCCCTTTAGAGCCTTATAAAGCCCTACAGAGCCGAACAGAGCTTCATAGAGCCCCACAAGACCCTATAGAGCCTTATAAAGCTCTACAGAGCCTGATAGAGCCCCAGAACACCTCACAGAGCCCCACAGAACCCCACAGAGATCTGTAGAGCTCCACAAAGCTTAAGAGAGCCCCATAGAGCCCCACAGAGCCCTATGGAGCCTCGCAGAACCCAAAAGAGCCCTATACATCCTTAAAGAACTTTATAGAGCCCCACAGAGCCCTATGGAGCCTCGCAGAACCCAAAAGAGCCCTATACATCCTTCAAGAGCTTTATAGAGCTCCACAGAGACCTATAGAGCCTTACCGAGCTTAACAGAGCCCTATAGATCCCCAGACACACTCGCAGAGCTCCACAGAGGCCTATAGAGTACTATAGAGCCCCACAGATCATCATAGAGCCCCTCAGAGCCCCATAGATCCCTATAGAGCCCCACAGCGCCTTATAGAGCCTCAGACAGTCGCACAGAGCTTGATAGAGCTATACAGGGCCCCACAGAGCCCTGTAGAGCCTTACCGGGCTTAACAGAGCCCTATAGATCCCCAGACACACCTGCAGGGCCCCACAGTGCCCTGTAGAGCCTTACCGAGCTTAACAGAGCCCTATAGATCCCCAGACACACTTGCAGAGCCCCACAGACCCTTATAGAGCCAACAGAGCCCCATAGAGCCCCACAGTGCCCCACAGAGGCCAACAGAGCTTTCTAGAGCCCCACAGAGCCCTGTAGAGCCCCAGACACCATCGCAGAGCTCCACAGGACCTTATAGAGCCCCACAGAGCCCTATAGAGCCCCATAGAGCCTCACAGAATTTTAGAGAGTCCTACAAAGCCCAAGGGAAACCCACAGAGCCCTATAGAGCCCCACAGGGACTCAGAGAATTCCACAGAGCCCTATAGAGCCCCTCAAAGCCCCACAGAGCCTTACAGAGCTCCATAGAGCCCTATAGAGCAGGCGGGGCATATGCATATTGCAGGTCGGAGGATGCCAAGGAGGTGGCCGGGTTGGGCGGGGCGCAAGCGACTTGAAGCTTGAGGGCGCCAATCAGGTGGCAGTGGGGCTGCGATGGGCGGGGTGCGGGTGAAGCGGGGGACGGGACACGCAGAGCGGAGGGCGGTTTAGAGAGGATGGGCGGGGCGAATGAGAAGCAGGGGTGGGGATATGCTGATGAGAAAGAAGCAGGATGTGTTGGTAAAAAGCAGGCGAGGAGAAAATAAATGAGGGTGGGTCGGCAAAAAGTGGGTGAAGAAGTAGAAAAAAGCAGGGTGAGTGGGTAAAAAGCAGGCGAGGAGGTTTAAATAAAGCGGGGTGGAGGAGGAAAAAAAGGCAGAAGGGTCGGTAAAAAGCAGGCGAGGAGGAACAAAAAGACAGGCGTGTGACTCCAAAGCGGTCGAGGAGGAAAGAAAAAGCAGAGTGGGTCGATAAAAAGCAGGCGAGGTGAAAAAGAAAAGATGGGTTCAGGTAAAAAGCATGCGAGGTGGTAAAAAAAAAAGACAGGTGGAAAAAAGCAGGCGAGGAGGGAAAGAAAAAGATGGAGGGGTCGGTAAAAAGCAGTCTGGGAGGAAAAAAGTGTTGGACCGGAACCTTTGTGAGGCGGAACCAAAGTTCCGGGGTGCGGTTTCCGGGGGGACGGCAAAAAGCGACGGACCGGAACCTTTGTGAGGCGGAACCAAAGTTCCGGGGTGCGGTTTCCGGGGGGACGGCAAAAAGCGACGGACCGGAACCTTTGTGAGGCGGAACCAAAGTTCCGGGGTGCGGTTTCCGGGGGGACGGCAAAAAGCGACGGACCGGAACCTTTGTGACGCGGAACCAAAGTTCCGGGGTGCGGTTTCCGGGGGGACGGCAAAAAGCGACGGACCGGAACCTTTGTGACGCGGAACCAAAGTTCCGGGGTGCGGTTTCCGGGGGGACGGCAAAAAGCGACGGACCGGAACCTTTGTGACGCGGAACCAAAGTGCCGGGCGGCGGGGACCCGGTAGAACAGAAAAAGGGACGGACTGGGCAGAATCTTCATGTTCTCTAAGGCTCTAGAGGGCTCTCTAGGGGTGCAGAGTGCCCTGTGGGAGTCTTTAGGGCTTTATGGGGCTCTAGAGGACTTCTGTAGGGGTCTGTAGAGATTTATGGGGCTCTCTAGGGCTTCTAGAGATTTTTTTAGCGTACTCTACATGGCGCTAGAAGGGTCTATAGGGTTTCTATAGGCGTCTGTATGGCTATGTAGGGCTCTATAGGGCTTCTATACGTGTTTCTAGAGATTTATGGGGCTCTCTAGGGCTTCTAGAGATTTTTTTAGCGTACTCTAGATGGCTCTTTAAAGGTCTATAGGGTTTCTGTAGGTGTCTGTAGGACTCTATAAGGGTCTATAGGGCTTCTGTACGTGTTTCTAGAGCTTTATGGGGTTGTCGAGGGCTTCTGTAGGGTTCTAGAATGGTCTAGAGGGCTTTATAGGGCTCTCTAGGACTCTAGAGGGCTCTAGAGGCTTTTTGAATTCCTGCCTATATTTCTTGAACCCTTTCACATTCTCCCGCTGCCTTTCCCTCCCTCTCCCTGACCTCATTTCCATTCCTGCCTGTCTTTCTCCTACCCCGTCGCTTTTCCAAACTCTCCTTCTCTCTTCACTTTTCCCAGGCTCCTCGTTTCTGCATTTTATTTCCTCTCTCTCTTTCTTTTCTCGCGATACCTTCAGGATTTTCCCTGTCTTGCCTCCTTTTCCTGCCGGTCCCTCCTGCCTCTCTTTCCCGCTCCCTCTTTTCTTCATTCCTCCATCTCTCTGGCCCTGAGCTTTAGCTCAAGCTCTCCACACTGTTGTCCCGGTCCCCGTCCCTCTCTGGATCACAGCGTCCTCCTCCTGCTTTTCTCTTCCCTTTTTCTCCCTCTGTCCTGCTGCCTTTGGGCTCGGAGCCTCGTAGCCGACTCGCTGCCGGGATTTCTTCTGCCCATTAAGGAAGAAAGTGGTCCTGCCTCCTCCGTGCCCCTGGATGGATGTGTTTGCAGCTGCCAGATGTGGAGCTGGTGGCCGTGGCTGGGTCCAGGGGAAGGGACCATGTGGTGTGGGGCTTTGGCCATGGCCCCTCTTTGCAACGGGCTCCAGCTGGGGCTGGGAGCACCCCAGGTGTGGCCAGTGAGACTGAGGGTGGGGCTGTGGCTATAAAAGGGGCTGCCTGGGCACACCTGTCTGTGGGGGCTGATGGAGGAGAACTGGCTGAGGAGCCAATCCAGGGGGTCCCACAGGCAGGTGCCTCCAGCCAGGATCAGCCAGTCCCTGCGAAGAGGAAGGATCCCCCGAGCCGTCCCCGACAGAGCAGACACGACATCGGGAGCTGGGAGCCTTCGTCGCCTGCGTAGGTGAGCTGCCACGTATCGAGGAAGGGTCAAAGACGAGGAGCATTTTCAACTTGAAAATGCTGCTTTTGAAATTGTTTTCCACGTCTCCCACTCACTGGTTCCCTGACTCTAAGTTTTAATACCTCCCTTTTCTGGGTTTGTTATTTCTTCTCGCTCCTTCCTTCACCCTGGTGGTTTTTAAGTTTTCTTTCTACGTCTGTGTCTCTCTGCGACTCCCTGGCTGGGTAAGGGATTGTAGATGATGGTCCGAGTAGGGCCACGATGGAAAATGACTAAGTGGACTCAGCTGAGAGAAAAGGCATGGGGAGGATTGTTGAAAGCGACGCAGAGAGGGGAGCGCAGCGCTGCGACACGGTGAGTCGATGTCCGGTGTCAGAGGGAAGATGGGACTGTGGCTCCGTGACTGCTGACGTTGGGGGTTTGGTTCCTTTTGAAGGTGCGAAGCAACGAGCGCAGCAGAATATGGGCACTGGAGCTGATGGGGCAGTGAGCAGTGGGAGAAGGAGCAGTGACTGTTGAGGTGTCACACACCTGGTGCAGCGGTAAGCAGCCCCCAGACCCATCCTAGAGACACCCCCTAGACCCATTCTACACCCTCCGAGGCCTATTCTAGAGCCCCCAGACCCAACCTACAGACTCTCAGCTATTTCCAGCCCCATTCTACACCCCCCAGACCACTCTAAGAGCTCCCCAGACCCTTCCTAAAGCCCCAGAACTATCGTAGAGTCCCCCACATCCCCCCAGACCCATTCTAAGGCCCCCCAACTCCTCCTAGAGTCCTCAGACCCCTCCAACAGCCCCCAGACCAATTCTTAAGACCCCTAGATCCCCCCAGACCCATTC